>NC_136067.1:245957660-247157660 GCF_964261635.1 Lissotriton helveticus
GCCTTCACCTGCCACTCCTGCAAGTTCGACAGCATCAGGACCCACGCCAAATACACTCACGCCAAACAGAGCTCCGACACCATCCACCTGAAGTGCATCCTGCTCAACACCCGCTCGGTCCACAAACGCACCATTGAACTATGGAACCTACTAGCCACCACAACACCGGACGTCGCCTTTCTTACAGAAACCTGGATGAACGCCTCATCAGCGCCCGACATCGCCATAGCCATCCCGGACGGCTACAAGATCATCCGAAAGGACCGCATCAACCAAACAGGAGGAGGCATCGCCATCGTCCATAAGAACACCATCCGCATCACCACCAGTTCCGACGACAACTTAGCAGCCACCGAACACCTTCACTTCCAGATTCACACCGACGCTAAGACCACACTCAGAGGCACCCTCATCTACAGACCACCAGGACCCCGCACACAATTCAGCGAAGACATCACTGACTTCATCAGCCCACACGCCCTCCCCTCCAAGGACTACATTCTACTAGGTGACTTTAACTTCCACCTGGAAAAGAACAACGACAGCAACACCACCACCCTTCTGGACAACCTCGCCAATCTTGGACTCAAACAACTGGTAGACACCCCCACCCACTACTCCTGACACAGGCTCGACCCAATTTTCTCCTCCAGCAAGCACATCTCCTTCAATCACGCCACAGGACTCCATTGGACGGACCACTGCTGAGTTTACTTCAACTACAGAAAAACCACGACCCACCACCACCCACAACAAATTCCCCATAGAAACTGGAACAAAATTACCACCGACCAACTCACCACATTGCTATACCAAAACCTTCCCGCCAAATCATTGGACCCAAATCAAGCAGCCATCAACCTCACACAATGGATCACCCACACCGCTGACGAATTAGCACCCTTGAAAAACCACCAAAACAAGCTAGGTAGCAAAAAATGCCCCTGGTTCAATGACGACCTTTTGAAATTCAAAAAGATCTGCCGCACCCTCGAGAAAGCCTGGTGAAAAAACCCAACCACAGACAACATGACCGCCCTCAAGAACGCCACCCGCAAACACCACCAACTGATCCGATCCACCAAGAAATCAGCATTCAAGGATCGACTAGACAACAACGCCCACAACAGCAAAGAACTCTTCAACATCGTCAAAGAGTTTACCAACCCTACCGCCGGCACAAACGACATCACTCCCTCTCAAGACCTCTGCGACTCTCTAGCCACGTTCTTCCACAGCAAAATCACTGACATACATAACAGCTTCGGAGACCAGTCCACCCTCCTTACCTCAGAATCGAAGCCCCCCACCACCAACCTTTGCGCCTGGAACCCAATCAGCACTGAAGACACCATCCGCTTGATGAACTCCATCCACTCCGGATCGCCAACCGACCCATGCCCCCACCACATCTTCAACAAAGCCGACTCCATCATCGCACCCCATCTCCGAGATATCATCAACTTCTCCCTCAACACCGCTACCTTCCCGGAAAGCTGTAAACATGTCGAACTCAGCGCCCTCCTGAAGAAACCCACAGCAGACCCCACCGAACTTAAGAACTACCGCCCCATTTCGCTCCTCCCATTCCCTGCCAAAGTCATTGAAAAAACCGTCAACAGTCAGCTCGCCGCCTTCCTCGAGTCTAACGGCTCCCTCGACCCATCACAGTCCGGCTTCCGAGCAAAAACACAGCACCGAAACCGCCCTCATCGCAGCCACAGACGACATTCGAACACTACTTGACAACGGAGAAACAGCTGCCCTCATCCTACTGGACCTCTCCGCAGCGTTCGACACGGTCTGTCATAGCACCCTTATTCAACGCCTCAGCAACGTCGGGATACAAGGAAAAGCATTGGACTGGATCATCTCGTTCCTCGCCAGAAGAACCCAGAGAGTCCGCCTCCCCCCTTTCAAATCCGAGGCCACTGAAGTCATCTGCGGCGTACCACAAGGATCATCGCTCAGCCCCACCCTCTTCAACGTCTACATGAGCCCCCTCACATCCATCGCGTGCCAACACAACCTCAACATCATCTCCTACGCAGACGACACCCAGCTGATCCTCTCCCTCACCAAAGACCCAAACACCGCCAAAACCAACCTACACGAAGGGATGAAAGACGTAGCCGAGTGGATGAAGAACTGCTGTCTAAAACTGAACTCAGACAAGACGGAAGTCCTCATCCTAGGATCATCCCCCTATGCTTGGGACGACTCATGGTGGCCACCCGCCCTGGGCAGCGCACCCAAACCAACGGACCACGCACGCAACCTGGGCTTCATCCTGGACTCCTCCCTCTCGATGACCAAACAAGTCAACGCCATCTCATCATCATTCTTTAACATCCTACGTATGCTCAAAAAGATCTTCCGCTGGATCCCCACCGAAACAAGAAAGACGGTCACCCAAGCACTTGTCACTAGCCGACTGGTCTACGGAAACACCCTCCACGCCGGAACCACAACGAAATTACAGAGAAAACTCCAACGCATTCAGAACGCATCCGCCAGACTCATCCTAGACATTCCCCACCACAATCACATATCTGGTCACTTGAGAGACCTCCACTGGCTCCCCGTCAACAAGAGAATAACGTTCCGTCTCCTCACTCACGCACACAAAGCCCTCTACAACCTAGGACCCAAATACCTCAACACGCGCCTGACCTTTTACACCCCCACCCGCCAACTACGATCGTCCAATCAAGCCCTCGCCGCGATTCCACGCATCCAAAGATCCACCATGGGAGGAAGATCTTTCTCCTACTTAGCGGCCAAAACCTGGAATTCCCTCCCCACCCACCTCCGCCTTACACAGAACCACCTCTCTTTCAGAAAACAACTCAAAACTTGGATATTTGATAAGTAACGCACCCCCCTCCCTCAAGCGCCTTGAGACCCTCTGGGTGAGTAGTGCGCTATACAAATCTTAACTTGACTTGACTTGACTATCTATCTCTATCTATCTATCTAGCTATCTATCTATCTATCTATCTATCTATCTATCTATCTATCTATCTATCTATCTATCTATCTATCTATCTATCTATCTATCTATCTATCTATCTATCTATCTATCTATCTATCTATCTATCTATCTATCTATCTATCTATCTATCTATCTATCTGTCTATCTATCTATCTATCGATCTATCTATGTATCTATCTATCTATCTATATATCTCAATCTCTATCTATCCCAATCTCTATCTATCTATCTATCTATCTATCTATCTATCTATCTATCTATCTATCTATCTATCTATCTATCTATCTATCTATCTATCTATCTATCTATCTATCTATCTATCTATCTATCTATCTCTATCTATCTATCTATCTATCTATCTATCTATCTATCTATCTATCTATCTATCTATCTCTATCTATCTATCTATCTATCTATCTATCTATCTATCTATCTATCTATCTATCTATCTATCTATCTATCTATCTATCTATCTATTTCTCTATCTATCTCTCTGCATCTCTATCTATCTCTATATCTCTATCTATCTCTATATCTCTATATCTATCTATCTATCTATCTATCTATCTATCTATCTATCTATCTATCTATCTATCTATCTATCTATCTATCTATCTATCTATCTATCTATCTATCTATCTATCTATCTATCTATCTATCTATCTATCTATCTATCTATCTATCTATCTATCTATCTATCTATCTATCTATCTCTAGCTATCTATCCCTATCTATCTATCTATCTATCTATCTCTCTATATCTCTATCTATCTCTATATCTCTATATCTCTATCTATCTATCCCTATCTATCTATCTATCTCTCTATATCTCTATCTATCTCTATATCTCTATCTATCTATTTATCTATGTATCTATCTCTATCTATCTATCCCTATCTATCTATCTATCTATCTATCTATCTATCTATCTATCTATCTATCTATCTATCTATCTATCTATCTATCTATCTATCTATCTATCTATCTATCTATCTATCTATCTATCTATCTATTTCTCTATCTATATCTCTGTATCTCTATCTATCTCTATATCTCTATCTATCTCTATATCTCTATCTATCTCTATATCTCTATCTATCTCTATATCTCTATATCTATCTATCTATCTCTCTCTATCTATCTATCTATCTATCTATCTATCTATCTATCTATCTATCTATCTATCTATCTCTAGCTATCTATCTATCTCTCTATATCTCTATCTATATCTATATCTCTATATCTCTATCTATCTATCCCTATCTATCTATCTATCTCTCTATATCTCTATCTATCTCTATATCTCTATATCTCTATCTATCTATTTATCTATGTATCTATCTCTATCTATCTATCCCTATCTATCTATCTATCTCTATCTATCTATCTATCTATCTATCTATCTATCTATCTATCTATCTATCTATCTATCTATCTATCTATCTATCTATCTATCTATCTATCTATCTATCTATCTATCTATCTATCTATATCTATCTATCTATCTATCTCTCTATCTCTATCTTTATCTCTATCTCTATCTCTATCTCTATCTTTATCTCTATCTCTATCTCTATCTGTCCATCCGTCAGTCTGTCTAACTATGTAGCTATCTATCTAGCTATAATATAGATAGTATACGTGGGTTCGCCCATGTGGGGGCCTTGTTCAGGGTGTCATGTGAAGAAAAAATATTCAATTTTTGATTTGTGATACATTTGACAAAAAGTGAAGAAAGACTCCAAAACAGCGTGTGAAGCATGTATCCATGTCACTATTTACAATTTAAGAATCTATTTTAGCTAATATATATCAATGTTACAATCATAGATGCAATTGCTTCTCATCGAAATGTGATAATCACGGTGAATTTACAAACCTTGGTTACGTATATGATTATTAATTATCTTGTTTTGTGGTATATGAATTGACATAAAGTAAACTAGGAGAAATTACATCAGAGGTGCTTCCCTAAACAGGGCATCGCCCATTAATCTCAATTCCACTGGTGTTTGGCCCACCACATTTCTTTTCACAATCGTGAACGGTGCAAGTTCTACTGTCACAAAAATTGCATTCTGGTACACTGTAAATGAGGAGGGTGAACATGGAGGAGTGAGGTTGGAACATGTATTATTTTATATTTTAAACTGACCACCTCCACATGGAACCCTAAAAACTAGAATAGACTACACTATATCACAAATGTGAACTAATTTTGGTAATTTTTCTCTTGTTATTTTGAAATGAATCTGACCTTCACACAGACCTGTCCACTTATAAATAAATGTCACAGTGTGACTAGGGGGTGGAGCCTTGAAGCGTGTGAGGTTTAATGGCAAGAGTTACCTAAGAGGTAGTCTGCCCTCCCCTAAAAAAAAGGGGTTGGTGAAGCTCTCACCTATGTCCTGGGATGTTTTCACACTCCTTAATGGATATCAGCTGATTACGACCTTTAAAGGCTAGCTGGAATGTCACTTTGTGCAGTGGTTTCCAGCTTGTCTTTCCTGCCACTGTGTGATTTCAGGTTCTGGCCAGGTGAGCATCTGAAGGGAGCCAAAATCATATGATAGGTGATTACACCATGTGAGCAGGCTGGTCTCATTCGCATGTCCAGTGCATAGCTCTGACATAGGTGGCGTAGAGCCAGAATGACGCATGCACGGACCCACACTGTCAGGCAAGGAGTAGGGAGTTTGCCACGCAAGAACAAGTGACCACTGTGAGTGTTTAATTTTGGTGTGCCTGTGAAATGATGCTATGACCCAGCTACATTTGCTGTCAGCAGTACCTCAACAAGAATTTAAAATTCTCCTTAAAAATCTTTAGTGTTTTCCCTTCATCCATCACAAGTTCAGATAAAAATGGAAGCAGGATGACCAAATAAAATGCTGTTATCTGGAATGAGAAGAGGTCGGTCCTTACACATTCATTCTTAGTATATATCCAGAATCCCAGAATATTCCAAAATAATTATGCTATCCACAAATATATGGAAATACAATGTTTAATTATATGAGTGAATGAGTTTTTGTAGAAGATGGTGCTTTAAAAGCACAAAAGCATATTTTGTCTAAGAGTGCTTTAAAGATGTTCATTGTGTTGTTCAGTTACTACTGTCCTGAGCCGCCAAATCTAACTATGTCCTTTTTCTTTATGGACATTTCTCCCCAAAAAGGCTCCTATGCAGTGGTGGCTCCTCCGCTAAGGCTGGGTAGCGTCTACCTACTGAAAAGAGCAGCAAAGAAAGGAAAAAATAAAATGATACTAGCGGAATGTTATTATCATTGTATTTGTCCTCCTGCTGCAGCAGTGCATGAGGGAGTGGGTCAGAGCTGCAGGTGAGGAATGGCCGAACACTTCAGTGCGCAATGACTGTTTGGTTGGCCCTCTCGGGCAACCCAAACCAGTCATGCTCACTTCCCTGTTCTCCATGCAAGCTGCATTACAGCCCACATGGGGAACATGCTCACTCCCCCAGCCTCTGACTGAGCGCCGTGTCAATGCACTCAGACCAATCACAACGCTGCAATAAAGCATTGTGATTGGCCTAGGGGTGGGAGCCTGGCTGCCTGCTTCCTGTTCCGACCTGGAGTCGGACACAGGCAAGCACGTGAGCAGACACAGGACACGGGGCGGCAAGGTAAATCATTTTTATCATTTTAAAAAGCAGCCCGTGGTCCCACCCACCCTGCAAGCCCGCCTCACCCCCCCACCCACGTGCATTGCCAGCGCCCCTGTGAGCTGCTTTGGGGCAAAATGGCCCATGATAAGTTCGGCATTCCACATCGGCATGGCAACTCTTTCATCACTTATAGAATGCTAGAAGCTTGACCCCAAAAACAGGCGTTTATTTCATTAACCACTAATACCTTAACTACCATGGTAATTTCTGTGAAATGTCCCCCAGTGGGCAGGAGCGTAGCCAGTGTGTCATGGGGCCTAATAGAAGGAAATATCCCTATTGGCTGCTATTTGAGTTATAAAATACAGCAATATTCATGGCTAAGTGTGCAGCTCAGGCTTCTGAACTCGGTGCTACTGCACCTGCTGCACCAATGGAAGCTACGCCCCTGTTAGTAGACTCTATTGGAAATGATATCACAGGGGCTGCCCTAAGTTGAGTGGCTTTTCCGCTGCCGCTGGGTCCAAAGTAAGGCGGTACCTGGGGCAAAGCGGGCTTGACTCTACCATGGAAAGTCTCCCGCCTTTCCCAAAACTCTAAATAAGACGGGGAACATAGCGGAGGGCAAATGGGACAGCTGCATTTTTTGCCAGTGTTACATGACTGCAGTCGACTAAATGTGGCCAAAGTAACTGGTGAAAATGAATCAGGGTGAGGAACTTATTTTCTAGGCTTTATAAATGCACAACACTAATACAGCATTGTCTTGTCTTGAATCACGGCAAATAAAT
Organism: Lissotriton helveticus; assembly: GCF_964261635.1. NCBI lineage: Eukaryota > Metazoa > Chordata > Amphibia > Caudata > Salamandridae > Lissotriton > Lissotriton helveticus. The sequence continues at coordinate 245,965,072 of NC_136067.1, forward strand.
CAGGCGTGTGAAATTGTTGAAAGTATTTAAGGGACCTGAATGCAGTGCTGTTCATGCACTCGCGCAAGTTCAACCTGCAATGCGTAGAAACAGTTGGTACCAGGGCACAAGTCGGGGGGGGTAAATGGGGGTGGCGACGTCCACCCACTATTTTCACAGGGTGAATGCAGTCCACTCTGCCAAGAATTTGGGCCCCACTGAATAATGTGCTAAACTCATCCCGGTGCAATTTCCAAACACCGGGAGACTTACAGCAGCGCCTGCACGTTGTCTGCTTTCCATTTGCAACAAGCAACAAGCATTTGCAATGCAATAGGTCTTGCATTAGGAAAGTTTGAGGTATTGGTATTGTAAATGACACATTTTTTGTTGTTGAATGGTTGCACAGAGTGATGCTGTGGCATTCAGTGGTGCTGAGTGATGCTGTGGCCTTCAGTGGTGCTGAGTGATGCGGTGGCCTTCAGTGGTGCTGAGTGATGCTGTGGCATTCAATGATGCTGCGTGATGCTGTGGTATTCAGTGGTGCTGAGTGATGCTGTGGCATTTAGTGGTGCTGAGTTATGCTGTGGCATTCAGTGGTGCTGTGGCGTTGAGTCGTACTGAGTGATGCTGTGGCGTTGAGTGATGCTGTGGTGTTGAGTAATGCTGTGGCTTTGAGTAATGCTGTGGCGTTGAGTGATGCTGTGGCGGTGAGTGGTGTTGTGGCATTGAGTGGTGCTGTGGCATTGAGGGGTGCTGAATGATTCTGTGGCGCTGAGTGATGCTGTGGCCTTGAGTGATGCTGTGGCGTTGAGTGGTGCTGTGGCGTTGAGTGGTGCTGTGGTGTTGAGTGGTGCTGTGGTGTTGAGTGGTGCTGTGGTGTTGAGTGGTTCTGTGGCTTTGAGTGGTGCAGTGGCGTTGAGTGGTGCTGAGTGATGCTGTGGCATTGAGTGATGCTGTAGCATTGAGTGATGCTGTGGCATTGAGTAATGCAGTGGCATTGAGTAATGCTGTGGCGTTGAGGGATGCTGTGCGCTGAGTGGTGCTGTGGCATTGAGTGGTGCTGTGGCATTGAGTGGTGCTGTGGCATTCAGTGGTGCTGAGTGATTCTTTGGCGCTGAGTGATGCTGTGGCGTTGAGTGATGCTGTGGCATTGAGTGATGCTGTTGCGTTGAGTAATGCTGTGGTGTTGAGTAATGCTGTGGTGTTGAGTAATGCTGTGGTGTTGAATGATGCTGTGGCGTTGAGGCATGCTGTGCGCTGAGTGGTGCTGTGTCGTTGAGTGGTGTTGTGGCATTGCGTGGTGCTGTGGCATTGAGGAGTGCTGAGTGATTCTGTGGCGCTGAGTGATGCTGTGGCGTTGAGTGATGCCGTGGCGTTGAGTGGTGCTGTGGTGTTGAGTGGTGCTGTGGTGTTGAGTGGTGCTGTGGTGTTGAGTGGTTCTGTGGCGTTGAGTGGTGCTTTGGCATTCAGTGGTGCTGCGTGATGCTGTTGTGCTGCGTGATGCTGTTGTGTTGAGGTGAGTGATGCTGTGGCATTGAGTAATGCTGTGGTGTTGAGGGATTCTGTGCGCTGAGTGGTGCTGTGGCATTGAGTGGTGCTGTGGCATTGAATGGTGCTGTGGCATTGAGTGGTGCTGTGGCATTCAGTGGTGCTGAGTGATTCTGTGGCGCTGAGTGATGCTGTTGCCTTGAGTGATGCTGTGGCGTTGAGTGATGCTGTGGCATTGAGTAATGCTGTGGCGTTGCGGGATGCTGTGGCGTTGAGGGATGCTGTGCGCTGAGTGGTGCTGTGGCATTGAGTGGTGCTGTGGCAATGAGTGGTGCTGTGGCGTTGAGGGGTTGTGTTGGAGAGTGGAGTTGGAGGCATGATTTGGAGGGTGGAGTTTGAGTTGCAGGGTGTAGTTGGAGGGTGTAGTTGGAGGGTGTAGTTGGAGGGTGGATTTGGAGGGTAGATTTGGATGTAGGATTTTGATTTGGATGGTGTAGTTTGATGGTGTAGTTGGATGGTGTAGTTGGATGGTGTAGTTGGAGGGTGGAGTTAGAGGGTGGAGTTGGAGGGTGAAGTTGGAGGGTGGAGTTGGAGTGTGTATTTGGAGTGTGTATTTGGAGTGTGTATTTGGAGGGTGGAGTTGGAGGGTGGAGTTGGAGGGTGGATTTGGAGGTTGGAGTTGGATGGTGGAGTTGTAGGGTGGAGTTGGATTTTGAGGGTGGAATTGGAGTTCATAGTTGTAGTTTGCGGGTGGATTTGGAGGGTGGATTTGGAGGCTGGAGTTTTAGTTGGAGGGTGGATTTGTAGGGTGTATTTGGATGTTGGAGTTGGAGGGTGGAGTTGGATGGTGGAGTTAGAGGGTGTAGTCGGAGGGTGTATTTGGAGGGTGTAGTAGTGCTTGGATGGTGGATTTGGATGGTGGATTTTGAGGGTGAAGTAATAAGGTAGAGTGGTGGGCGTGTAGAGTGGTGGTGCTAGAGTGTTGGCGCTAGAGTGTGGGCACTAGAGTGTGGGTGCTAGAGTGTGGGCACTAGAGTGTGGGTGCTAGAGTGTGGGCACTAGAGTGGTGGATAGGGTGGTGGTGGATAGGGTGGTGGTGCATAGAGTGGTGGCGCATAGAGTGGTAGAGAGTTGATGGAGAGAGTGGTAGAGTGGTGGCGGTGGAAGGCTGTACTGTGTGTGTGAGAGAGAGAGTGTGTGTGTGTGTGTGTGAGAGAGAGTGTGTGTTTGTGAGAGAGAGAGAGAGTGTGTGTGTGAGAGAGAGAGTGTGTGTGTGTGAGAGAGAGAGAGTGTGTGTGAGAGAGAGAGTTTGTATGTGAGAGAGAGTGTGAGAGTGTGTGTGTGAGAGAGAGAGAGTGTGTGTGAGAGAGAGAGAGTGTGTGTGTGTGTGTGAGAGAGAGAGAGTGTGTGTGTGAGAGAGAGACTGTGTGTGTGTGAGAGAAAGACTGTGTGTGTGAGAGAGAGTGTGTGTGTGAGAGAGAGAGAGTGTGTGTGTGAGAGAGAGTGTGTGTGTGAGAGAGACAGAGTGTGTGTGTGAGAGAGAGAGTGTGTGTGTGAGAGAGACAGAGTGTGTGTGTGAGAGAGAGAGAGAGAGTGTGTGTGTGTGTGTGTGTGTGAGAGAGAGAGAGTGTGTGTGAGAGAGAGAGGGAGTGAATAACAAGAAGCCAGGCAGCCCGGAAGGCGTCTCAACATCCTGTCCGAGTACAAGCAGAACGGGTACACCAGCCTTCACTTTCGTAAATCCAAAGCAGTCTACTTCTTGATAAGAACTCAAGGGAGGCAGGAAATACCTTCCAGTTTGAAGCACCATCAAAGGGCTGTTAAAATCGGATGCAAAGTATACCCATATTTGTGAATTTTAAACGCTCTGGCATTGTCAATAAAGCATTCTCAAATTGAATTGCATGGGAGAAAAAAATGGAAAGCGAGCGACAGAAATCATAGCCAAGTGGAAAGAGTCCCTGTCTAATCTGTAGTAGATTCTGCTCTCTTGCATAAAAGCGTAGGATGTCTTACACCAGAGCCGCGGATTTTGAAACTGAGCAGCACCCTATGATTCTGGGCAAATCACTTCATTTTTCCGTGTCTATAAAACAAACACAAACAAGACCGAAAGAAACCAGAGGAAATTACACAAAGGGAAGGGGAAGGAAAGAGAGACGCGGGAAAGATAACGAGACAGAGAATGAAAGATGAGATGAAGGAAAAAAAGAAAGGTGGTGAAGGGCGTAGCGACTAGCGAGGGAGAGAAAACATAGAAGTGGAGAAGAAAATGAGAGAAAAGTAGGGTAGAAAGAAAGAAAACAGCAGCATGTCTTATTAACAAGACTGAGAGACAGCGGAAGATTAATGAGAGAGAGGACTTTGAAGAGGGAGAGAGAGAGAGAAAGGGCGAGTGAGAAAAAAATCAGAGGTAAATTAAGCACACTCGATTAAGAAGCAGCAGGCCAAGGGAAGATAAGTGGGCATTAATGAGAGGCCACAGGCTTGGAGGGAGAGGATATGGAAGGAGGGGAGGAGGGAGAGTAAACATAAGCAAGTGTGTGAGGGAGTGTAAATGAGAGGAGGGAAGAAGAGAGCGTGAGAGAGAGGGGGGAGAGGCAGGAGGTGAGAGCATATGGGCATTGCTGTGGGGGGTGGGTGGGTGGGGGAGCAGCAGCCTTTGATGTCTGGTGGTGTGAGAGACAAATGTTGGTGTGCGAGGCTTCCTTTCAAGTCGGGTGGGGGGGCGGGGGAGCAGAGGAGCAAGCGAGTGGGAGGGAACGAGCATATGGGGTGTGATTGAGGCAAGCGCGCGCCTGGCGAAGCTTCATGCTTCAGTAGACAAAATGCATTGGGAGAAATCCGCTTGTTTAAGAGGGTTGTTTCAACTACAATAGTTCAGAGCTATAAATAGCTCGACCTAAAAATGTGTAGGCAGGACGGGACTTTCTTATTTAAGACTCCTGTCGGGTCCATAACAAAGTCATAAGGCCTCCTTTTGTGAGGCTCTAGTCTGGGAGAAGTCAGGAGCCTCACGCCTAGGGGCAAATGAAGCAGAGGAGAAACAAAGGTTAGCACTTCACACATACTTTTCACTTAGTTCAGACCCTGTTTAGGAGATATGCATGTACTGTAAGAAAGTCAGATGTTTTGGTCTTTCCCAGCATTTTCACTCAGCAAATTGCATTTATATAGAGCTTACTGCACAAAGGAGGCATTGAGATAATTTAAGTACCACTATTTTTTCTTGTGTAGTCCTACTCATCCCAAAGCAGGGTGTACAATGCATTATATGTTTGTAAATGAATGTACCGGATGTGTTACATAAAACTGAGGGATTGCAAGGTGTAGCAGTCACATATCATCTTCCATGACTCACTGTCCTATTATCCTCGCAATGCACTCAAACGTGCACATGATAGAGCTGCTAAACATATATGTGAGAGATTTAGATCTGATGCCACTTCTTGTGATGCCACTTCCTGTAAAGTCGTGGCTTGTGATGCCACTTTCTATGAAGTCAGTTCCTGTGATGCCATGTTTGATGTCGTATGCTGTGATTTTGTGCGCCGTGATGTGGTGCGCCGTGATGTCACTTGCATACTGCCTAACTAGGTTAGTCCCCCCTCTTTTATTATTAGGTCTTGCGCCCTGGTAGGTACCATACATCACAAATGTAATACAGTGCACAGTTCGGATTGTTTATGTAAGGACATAAATATCCTCCAGACTTTTGGACTTTAGGAGACCATTACTGCTACAGCATCCGACTTTAAAGCTGAGGAATCAGGTTCGAGTCTTGGGGAGGGGCTCAAGCATCTTGTGATTTTGGGCAAATCACTTAGGGGCAGATGTATCATCACCATCATTTGCGATTCTCAAATAGCGATTTTTTGGAAATCGCAATTTGAGAATTGCAATTTGGGATGTATGTAGAAAATCATAATTTTTTTGCGATTTCTTAATATTCCTAAATTGCGATTTGCAAATTGCGAAATCGCAATTAAGGAATAATTTCCCATTCATTTCTATTGGCCAAGAGGTCCATTGGAATGATTGGGAAGTTATTCTCAATTTGCGATTCGCAATTTGAGAATCGCAAATTGAGAATAATTTCAAGAGTGCAAGGGTGTCTTGAGGACACCCTGCTGCATCCCTGAATTTTACATGTGTGCGCATATGGCGCACATACATGCCCTAAGGGCATGTATGAGCGCCACATGGCTACTTCACGAATGCCAAAAAGTGCATTTGTGACAGAAATCGCAAATTAACACCAACTTGAAGTTGGTGGTAATTTGCTATTTCTTAAGGTGAATTCACTAAACTTAAGTGTTTCTTACATAGCATTTAAGAAATCGCTTCTTGCGATTCCTTTAATGCTTGCGCAAAGTTAAGGAATTGCAAATTTTGCGATTCCTTAATTTTGCGATGCCATTTCCTTCATACATCCCGTTTTTAATCTCCCTGGCCCACATGCATCAATATCGGCTTTTGCGAGTTCTAAATTGCGAAAAATAACGATTCGCAATTTGGAAATCGCAAAAGCCTATGCATGAATATTTTAGCTTTTTTTTGCAATTCGGTAAAAATCGCTATTTTTACCGAATTGCATAAAAAATGAACATTTTCAATTGCGAATTCACAATTCCCATTCATTCCTATGGGCCAAAATGCCCATAGGAATGAATGGGAATTGCGAATTCGCAATTTGAAATAGAAATTCATCAATGCATTTCAAGGGTGGAGAGGGGGGTGCAAATGACCCCCCCCTGCACCCATGAAATGTACTTTTCAGTATAAGTTACATACACACATGTCCTAAGGACATGTGTGTCTATAACTTAACAGTTTAAAAAATTCATTTTTGTGCATATTTGAAGAATTTCGCAAATTACCACGAGGTTGAACTTCGTGGTAATTTGCACTTCCAATTTGTAAAATCGCACATTTTTAAGAAATGATGCATAGCATTTTAGAAATTGCACAATTGCGATTTCTTATGTGCTATCGCAATTTTAGAATTTGCAAAAAAATTGCAATTTCTAAAATAGCATGATGCATCCCATCGATTAAGAAGCAGCAGGCCAAGGGAAGATAAGTGGGCATTAATGAGAGGCCACAGGCTTGGAGGGAGAGGATATGGGAGGAGGGGAGGAGGGAGAGTAAACATAAGCAAGTGTGTGAGGGAGTGTAAATGAGAGGAGGGAAGAAGAGAGCGTGAGAGAGAGGGGGGAGAGGCAGGAGGTGAGAGCATATGGGCATTGCTGTGGGGGGTGGGTGGGTGGGGGAGCAGCAGCCTTTGATGTCTGGTGGTGTGAGAGACAAATGTTGGTGTGCGAGGCTTCCTTTCAAGTCGGGTGGGGGGGCGGGGGAGCAGAGGAGCAAGCGAGTGGGAGGGAACGAGCATATGGGGTGTGATTGAGGCAAGCGCGCGCCTGGCGAAGCTTCATGCTTCAGTAGACAACATGCATTGGGAGAAATCCGCTTGTTTAAGAGGGTTGTTTCAACTACAATAGTTCAGAGCTATAAATAGCTCGACCTAAAAATGTGTAGGCAGGACGGGACTTTCTTATTTAAGACTCCTGTCGGGTCCATAACAAAGTCATAAGGCCTCCTTTTGTGAGGCTCTAGTCTGGGAGAAGTCAGGAGCCTCACGCCTAGGGGCAAATGAAGCAGAGGAGAAACAAAGGTTAGCACTTCACACATACTTTTCACTTAGTTCAGACCCTGTTTAGGAGATATGCATGTACTGTAAGAAAGTCAGATGTTTTGGTCTTTCCCAGCATTTTCACTCAGCAAATTGCATTTATATAGAGCTTACTGCACAAAGGAGGCATTGAGATAATTTAAGTACCACTATTTTTTCTTGTGTAGTCCTACTCATCCCAAAGCAGGGTGTACAATGCATTATATGTTTGTAAATGAATGTACCGGATGTGTTACATAAAACGGAGGGATTGCAAGGTGTAGCAGTCACATATCATCTTCCATGACTCACTGTCCTATTATCCTCGCAATGCACTCAAACGTGCACATGATAGAGCTGCTAAACATATATGTGAGAGATTTAGATCTGATGCCACTTCTTGTGATGCCACTTCCTGTAAAGTCGTGGCTTATGATGCCACTTTCTATGAAGTCAGTTCCTGTGATGCCATGTTTGATGTCGTATGCTGTGATTTTGTGCGCCGTGATGTGGTGCGCCGTGATGTCACTTGCATACTGCCTAACTAGGTTAGTCCCCCCTCTTTTATTATTAGGTCTTGCGCCCTGGTAGGTAGCATACATCACAAATGTAATACAGTGCACAGTTCGGATTGTTTATGTAAGGACATAAATATTCTCCAGACTTTTGGACTTTAGGAGACCATTACTGCTACAGCATCCGACTTTAAAGCTGAGGAATCAGGTTCGAGTCTTGGGGAGGGGCTCAAGCATCTTGTGATTTTGGGCAAATCACTTAGGGGCAGATGTATCATCACCATCATTTGCGATTCTCAAATAGCGATTTTTTGGAAATCGCAATTTGAGAATTGCAATTTGGGATGTATGTAGAAAATCACAATTTTTTTGCGATTTCTTAATATTCCTAAATTGCGATTTGCAAATTGCGAAATCGCAATTAAGGAATAATTTCCCATTCATTTCTATTGGCCAGAGGTCCATTGGAATGATTGGGAAGTTATTCTCAATTTGTGATTCGCAATTTGAGAATCGCAAATTGAGAATAATTTCAAGGGTGCAAGGGTGTCTTGAGGACACCCTGCTGCATCCCTGAATTTTACATGTGTGCGCATATGGCGCACATACATGCCCTAAGGGCATGTATGAGCGCCACATGGCTACTTCACAAATGCCAAAAAGTGCATTTGTGACAGAAATCGCAAATTAACACCAACTTGAAGTTGGTGGTAATTTGCTATTTCTTAAGGTGAATTCACTAAACTTAAGTGTTTCTTACATAGCATTTAAGAAATCGCTTCTTGCGATTCCTTTAATGCTTGCGCAAAGTTAAGGAATTGCAAATTTTGCGATTCCTTAATTTTGCGATGCCATTTCCTTCATACATCCCGTTTTTAATCTCCCTGGCCCACATGCATCAATATCGGCTTTTGCGAGTTCTAAATTGCGAAAAATAACGATTCGCAATTTAGAAATCGCAAAAGCCTATGCATGAATATTTTAGCTTTTTTTTTGCAATTCGGTAAAAATCGCTATTTTTACCGAATTGCATAAAAAATGCAAATTTTCAATTGCGAATTCACAATTCCCATTCATTCCTATGGGCCAAAATGCCCATAGGAATGAATGGGAATTGCGAATTCGCAATTTGAAATAGAAATTCATCAATGCATTTCAAGGGTGGAGAGGGGGGTGCAAATGACCCCCCCCTGCACCCATGAAATGTACTTTTCAGTATAAGTTACAGACACACATGTCCTAAGGACATGTGTGTCTGTAACTTAACAGTTTAAAAAATGCATTTTTGTGCATATTTGAACAATTTCGCAAATTACCACGAGGTTGAACTTCGTGGTAATTTGCACTTCCAATTTGTAAAATCGCACATTTTTAAGAAATGATGCATAGCATTTTAGAAATTGCACAATTGCGATTTCTTATGTGCTATCGCAATTTTAGAATTTGCAAAAAATTGCAATTTCTAAAATAGCATGATGCATCCCAAACAGCACTTTTGCATTCGCAAACGGCCGATTTTAAGGAATCGCACCGTTTGCGACTCCAAAAATGCTTGATGCATGTGGGCCCCTGTGCCTAGAAGTGAATGTGTCCGTCTTTAATGAAACTGGTGCTCATGTAAAGCGCTTTGATACCTTCGGGTCGGGTCTGTGCTATATAAAACAGCAAAATATATAATAAACATTGCGCACCTTTGTTGTATGTGCCCAGCACTTACCAGGATACTGCACCCGTTCACGAAAACACTGCGCTGTCCTGCGCGCAGTTGCAAACTCGTCTGTATAAAAGAAAGCACTGCAGTGACCGATGGCGCGATATTTGCTGCAGGCTCTTCAGTTTCTCTCTAAAACAGGATGATTCAAAGCCAAGTTCAAGAACCAAGCTGTGGTTGGATATTGTATTCCCCAGCAGGGCTGGAGGCCTGACCTTTTCATAATTTGTCTTCGGCTGTCCCATGAAGGTCAATGTTACCCTGCCAGGGCAGCTCATTGCAAAGAACAGAGACACTTCCTCATGCCAGCCGCGAGCCACCTCGGGTCGCTGCCCATGAACTTATGACTCAGAGGTCCAAAACATGAGAGATGGCGGCGATACAGGGCAGCTGGGCATCGCAAAGTCAGCTTTTCTCGATATTTGGCATCTGTGAAACATTCCTTGAGCATTGCTGGCTCGGATTGGAAACCGACTAACAGATTGTAAATTCTACTCTAAGGAAAAGACAAAAAGTCACAGATTATCTCTTGAAGCACACAGGTTATCTTTGTATTGACATTAGAAGCAGTAATTGGTGTCTTCTGTGCCACTCCTTCCTGACTGACATCATCTGTATGTAGCTGTGCATTAACCAATCCTCTGCAACGTAAACTTGGTATGACTTTCCTGGACAGTGCGACCCTTGACCCTGGTTGAGGCCAGTCGTTCCCCCCGCCGCGCAGCTCCACCTGAGTACGCCCGTCCCGCTGCTGCAGAAAGGCCTGTGTTCGAGGCTACCTGTCATCCCCGATATTGCTTAGTGTGCCGGGGTTTGCGCTGTAATTTCTGTTATATTTCTCCGCATTTCTGCTGTTTTTCACTGTATAATCTGTTGTGTTCTTGCCCTTCTCTATAGTATCCTTCGTTATTTACCCCGCTTCCGCCGCCTTCGCTGCCCCTCTCCCGCCGCGGCCCCCTGCGGCCCCACCCCTTCCCTTCCCTTCCTTTGACCTCCTGGTTTCCCGCCGCTGCGTCCCCTGCGGCCCAGCCCCCGACCCCATTGGCTGCCTCCCACCCGCCTCCCAGCTGCTCCTCCCACGCTCCTCCCTACTTATGGCGGCCGCACACAGCGGGCGCGCTGCTGGCGTGCCGGAGGTGCGCCAGAGACAAGCCCGTCTGCGCCCGTCTGCGCCTGGACCGTGCCCAGTGCCAGAACCCCTGGACCACGCCTTCTCCACACCGCCGGTCTGCGTTACGACGCCAACACCCTCCGCGCACTTAACACCGGCCGAGACCTACACTGCTTCCAGGCCGCCCTGCAACGCACACATGGACCCTTCTCCTGCCACACCTGCAACTTCACCTGCGACAGAACAACCAAACCCCCAAGGACCGGACCCAACCACCTCCGCTTCATCCTCCTCAACACCCGCTGCGCACGCAAACACGCCATCGAGCTCTGGGACCTGCTCGACAACACCGCCCCAGACGTTGCCTTCCTGACCGAGAGCTGGTGGAACGACTCCTCGACACCTGACATCGCCATAGCCATCCCGGACTGCTACAAGATCACCCGCAGAGACCGTACCAACAGGATGGTAGGAGGAATAGCCATCATCCACAAGTCCACCCTCCAGGTCCACACCCTCGCAGACGACACCCTCAACACTGCCGAACACCTGCACTTCCGGATCCACCCGACCCCAACACCACCCTCAGAGGAACACTCGTCTACAGACCTCCCGGACCACGGGCCCTTTTCAGCGACTCCATCGCCGACCTCGCCAGCACCCACGCACTCACCTCCACGGACTACATCCTCCCCGGGGACCTGAACTTCCACCTCGAAAACAACAATGGCGCCAACTCCACCGCACTGATCGCCAACCTCGCCAACCTCGGCCTCCGACAACTCGTCTCCGAACCCACCCATGCCGCCGGCCACACATTCGACCCCGTCTTGTCCACAGGCACCCACATCACCTTTAACCACACCACCGAACTCCATTGGATGGACCACCGATGCATTCACTTCACCTTCACGAAACCAGCCACGCACCACAGCACCCAACAGCTGCCCCGTCGCTGCTGGAGCAAAGTCACTGAGGACCAGCTGACCTCCACCCTCACCCAGAACCCACCCACCGACCCCACTGACACAGACGCCGCCACCCGTAATTTGTGGATCGACAACTGTGCCAACATCCTCGCCCCGACCAAGAAATCCGCCACCAACCACCCCAGCAAAAAAGCCACCTGGTTCACCGAAGAACTCCAGATCTCCAAACGAACATGCTGGAAGGTGGAGAAGAAATGGCTCCACGACCGCACACCAGACAGCCACACAGCCCACAAGGATGCCATTCACAGACACCACCACCTCATCAGAACAGCCAAGAGATCAACCTTTAAAGCCCGACTGGACAACAACGCACACAACAGCAAAGGACTTTTCAACATAGTGAAGGAACTCTCCAACCCCAGCGCCAACACCAACGACATCCTGCCCTCACAAGATCTGTGCGACTCACTGGCCACCTTCTTCCATCGCAAGATCAACGACATCCACGACAGCTTCAACTCCTCATCCACCCCGAGCACAACAAACCACACCCCGAACGCCACCTGCACCAACCAGCTGACCTCCTGGTCGCACGTAAGCAACGAAGAGACATGCAAGGTCATGAACTCCATCCACTCAGGATCTCCGTCAGACCCCTGCCCACACCACGTGTTCAACAAAGCGGACGCAACCATCGCTCCCCATCTGTGGAAGATCATCAACATCTCCTTCGACACAGCAACATTTCCGGAAAGCTGGAAGCATGCCGAAATCAACGCCCTCCTCAAGAAGCCCAAAGCGGACCCAAAAGACCTCAAGAACCTTCAGCCCATTTCCCTGCTCCCCTTCCCGGTGAAAGTTATCGAGAAAATCGCCAACATGCAGCTGACCCGCCATCTCGAGGACGGATCACTGAAAGAATATCGACGGACAGAATATCGACCATCAAAAATATCGTTGAGAAAATATCGACAGTCAAAATATCGAGTTTCTATCTACAAACAGGTAAGTACAAAAATATCGAGTTAAAAATATCGTTTACAAAAATGTAGTTGTAAAAAATATCGTATTTACTAAAAACAGTGTTAAATTAAATTAATATTAATAATTAATTACTAAAATATACTTAAAATTACTTAAATTAACTTATAATAATTAAATAATTAATGAAAATTAAATACTTTTTTTTATTTCATATTTATTAAACATATATATATAGTAATAAAATATAATAAAATAATACCCAAAAACTGAAAACTGACCCTGAACCCTAAAAATACCCCTTTACCCAAAAACTGAAAACTGACCCTGAACCCTAAAAATACCCCTTTACCCAAAAACTGAAAACTGACCCTGAACCCTAAAAATACCCCTTTGCCCAAAAACTGAAAACTGACCCTGAACCCTAAAAATACCCCTTTGCCCAAAAACTGAAAACTGACCCTGAACCCTAAAAATACCCCTTTGCCCAAAAACTGAAAACTGACCCTGAACCCTAAAAATACCCCTTTACCCAAAAACCCAAAACTGACCCTGAACCCTAAAAATACCCCTTTACCCAAAAACCCAAAACTGACCCTGAACCCTAAAAATACCCCTTTACCCAAAAACCCAAAACTGACCCTGAACCCTAAAAATAAAAACGATATTACTTCACTTACCTTAAAAACGATATTACTTCACTTACCTTAAAAACGATATTTTGGCTGTCGATATTCTGTCCTGTCGATATTTTCTCCAAACGATATTTTGGAGTCGATATTTTCTCCAAACGATATTTTGGAGTCGATATTATGTCTGTGTACCCTCGAGGACAACAACATCCTAGACCTTCCGCCGCCATCGCAGCCTGAAACTGAACTCGGACAAGATGGAGGTCCTCATCCTAGGTCCCACCCCCTCTGCGTGGGACAACTCATGGTGGCTGACCACACTAGGAGCAGCTCCATCTTCCACAGACCACTCACGCAACCTAGGGTTCATCCTCAACTCCTCCCTCTCCATGTCGTAACAGGTCAACCCCATCTCCTCCTCCTGCTACAACACCCTCCGCATGCTTTGCAGGATATACAAGTGGATCCCAATCGAAACAAGAAAAACAGTGACCCAAGCCCTCGTCAGCAGCAGGCTGGACTACGGCAACGCACTCTACACAGGAATTCCGGCCAAACACCGGCGACGACTACAACGCATCCAGAACGCCTCAGCCCGACTGATCCTCAATGTTCCCCTCCGCAGCCACATCACCTCCCACCTCAGAGACCTGCACTGGCTCCCCGTCAACAAGCGGATCACATCCAAAAACCTCACCCATGCACACAAAGCTCTCCACAACACCGGACCAGCCTACCTGAACAACAGACTCAACTTCTACACCCCCGCCCACCAGCTCCGCTCCGCCAACCTCGCACTTGCCACCGTACCGTGCATCCAACCAACAACCTCCGGTGGCAGATCTTTTTCTTTCCTCGCCGCCAAGACCTGGAACACCCTCCCCACCCATCTACGACAGACCCAAGACCTGCTCACCTTCAGAAGGCTCCTCAAGACCTGGCTCTTCGAGCAGTAGCAGCTTTACAAATTCACTGATTGATTGATTAAATTCAAACTATTGTAGGTAAATATTTTACTGCCATGTTACTATTTTCATTATGACTCCAAGGTCATGGAAAACATTTCCACTGCGTAATTTAACATTTTTCTTCTCATATTATAGACACTGTGACAAGGAAGGTTGCACATCGTGGGACTTTGTTGTATTTTGCGACCTTCAGAGTAAGCTGGTGCAGCTTTCTATTACTGAATCTCCCTAGGTTGTAAGTTCACCAGTTTATGGGGACTTGCGATTGAACAATACCTTGTTTTACGCACAAAAAAACAATTCTCAAATGTCCAAATGGTCATGGAAACCCTTTTCAAGCTCGTTCACGTTAAGGATCTATGTTTTATTTCTAAACCTATCTATGGTCCTGATTCACAAAAATTGTGCTGTGACTTACTGATGGCTTACTCCTGAATTCCAGTAGTAAGCCATAGCTGAGCACTAGTTCTGAATACACCTTTGCCTTATATATAGCACTTGCACACCTTTTTCACCTATGTCACTATTCACTTCCTCTGTGCCATTCCTGTTGAAGTACCTACAGTATAAATAATTGGTTGTGTGATATCCTTACATGGATTATAAAATTAGAAAAATGTTACTGTATATCGTGTGTCTTTGTTGCATATAATCAACCTGCCAAAGGGGTCTGGGCTCAAATACCAACTCAGAAGGAATCATTGTATTGGTTTGACTGGACATAAATGTGGCATCACCAGTACTGTCCTGATAACCCATCCAGAAAAAGGACTACCCTGTTGTCTGAAACCTGAAGGACGACTGGACCTGTGTAACTTGAGCCCAGGAACCCAGAAGTGACTCTAAGGATCAGTTGGCTGACCTGCTGTTTGTGCTACAGGCACCCAACAAGTTTCCAGCGACGTCGCTCCTTGTGACTACCCAGTTGATCAGTTCCAACTGGACCTGCCCTGAAATCTGCTTCTGACTTATTTTGGAGTGAGTCCTAACCCCCAAGTGGTGCCCCCACCCCGATGCCCAGATCCTGGACTCTTTGCTGGTGTTGGAGTGTACTCTCCCTGTCCCCAAACTGCAAGAAGAGGGACTTAGTAACTTTTTTCCAGCTTTCAGCGTGGAGAACGATTGGAGACTGGGACCGCTGTCAAAACCACAGCCACTGACATCAAATCACTGGTTGGATTGAGCCTGATGGTTTGCACTGCTGAAATAAATCTGACCTCC
This sequence comes from Lissotriton helveticus, assembly GCF_964261635.1. NCBI lineage: Eukaryota > Metazoa > Chordata > Amphibia > Caudata > Salamandridae > Lissotriton > Lissotriton helveticus. The sequence continues at coordinate 245,980,284 of NC_136067.1, forward strand.
AGAAAGGTTTATAAGGCTGAACATAAAGAGCTTTATTGGGACTGACGCAAATCAGCCTCCTATCCAGGAAGAGGCCTTTCCAGACATGGAGTTCGCCTACACAGAGCTTTCTCACCTTTGTTGACAACTGCACTGGGACCCCACACTTCAGGAACCCACCATGGTCAAGCTCAGCTTCGGCTCCAGCATGCATTTTGCCCTGTTGCAGATTCGTTCATGATAATTTTTTCTCCATAAAAGTTTCTAAGTCAGAAGGTAAACTTTTCACCAGGACAAACCAGGTCACTGTAGCTGACCAGCAATCCATCATAGTCAAACTTAACTTTTGACTTTGACCAGGTCTAGCGTGATCACATAACACTGTTCTTGGTAGTATCTTTAATTCAAACTTAAAAAATTCATATATCCGGTACTACTTACTGAAATCTTGTCTTTTAGCTGTCATTTTATTTATTAAAATGTTCTCTATTTTTCTAAATTGGTTTGGCATACTTCTTTTGTTGCCCTTTCACTTTATTACTATTTGATTACAGCATAAATACTTTATACATTGCCTCTACATTAAGTCTGATGGCTTTGTGCCAAGCTACTGGAGGGTTAAGCACAGGTTTATTTAGTGACTTTAGTAGTTCACCCTGACAAGGATTTTAATTTTTAATTGAGATGGGTTCTCAACCCCCTCAACTAATACTCCAATTTACTACAACATCCTATTCTAGTGGATAAAATATATATAGTCATAACTAGATGTAACTCTAAAGAAACAAAATATAATGCCAACAAGAACAATTAATAAATACTATTCACTATTACCGATTCGGTAAATACCGAATCGGTAATAGGGGGAGCATGTTCAAGGGTGGCAGGGTGTCAAATTGACACCTTCTTGCACCCCTGAATCGTGCATTTGTGCACATGTGGCGCACATACATGCCCTAAGGGCATGTATGTCTGCCACATGGCATTTTAAAAAAAGCACGAAATTGCTTTTTTAAAGGTATTCGATATTTACCACCAACTTGTAGTTGGTGGTAAATAGCGAATCCTTAAATCAAAAATGCACTCACTTGAGTGCTCCCTACATAGGATTTAAGGATTCAGTAATTTACCGATTCGGTATTTTAAGAATTTGGTAATTTACCGATTCCTTAAATTACCGATTCGGCAAATTACTGAATCCTAAAATCCAGCAACCTACATTAGAAAAAGCTAAATACCGGTCGGTAACGGGAAATTTACCGATTTTCGGCCGTTACCGACCGGTATTAAAGTACCTACATATGGCCCCAAGTCTCTCAAGAAGCCACAATTAATGGTATTAAATGCAAGAATTCACATATTAATCTTGTTGCACCTTCATTTAATTCTATAAAGCATTATAAACAACGTGAATACATATTTGAATAAATGACGCACTATCAAATTATAATAATGTAAATGGTATATGTTACATATGTGTGAACAATACCAAAGGCAGCATGCATTTATAAATGAGAAATATTGACATAAATCAATGAACATGTGACATGCAATGGGGTTCATAAGCAGAAAAAAGAACGAAAATAGCATCATTTGTTTTTGTTTTTTCAAAGAACAAAATCCTGCTTTTGGGATTTTGGTTTTAAAGAAGGAAAAGCAAGTTACACGTTTGACGGGTTGCCGCCATGTTTGACAGCTATAAACGCCACATTTTTAACTAGTTGACATGAGCTGCTGTGACAGTGGTTCCTGTCAATGACTAGAGTTGTCCGGTGGGCCAGTGGACAACTATAAATTCAAAGGACACTAAACCAGGCCCTTAATCTATCTTTGCCTAAAATAAACATATTGTGTGGAAAGTATTTGTGTAATCCCCACATGATGTAAAATATTCTCCTAACACCCCCATCTAATGTACAGTCTTCCACTGCTCCCTAGGTAGGTTTGGGCTGTATGAATACTGATAACTACATACATGGGGTGCCTGGCTAATATCGCGAAGTAAACATGAATGAAAGGAAAATATTTAAACCAATCGCTGCCCATTAAAGAAACCATACAGACAAATTACCAACACATGCATAACAAGAAAGCTACCTCTGTTAGTCAGTCAGTCAAAAAGCTTTGTTCATTTAGACCTTTAGTCTATAAACACCACCATAAATATATCCTTAAATGATTCATACAGTAAAAAGGCTGAAAGAACACATCAATAAATAATACATAGAATGGAGTAAGGGAAATAAATCGAGGTTAGGGTATCTCATAAAAAACAGCAATTCCCTCACATATTATGTACCAAACCTTTTAAAAAAAAACAGATTGCGATGAAAGCACACTTGACATCCAGAAACCTCGTTCACCAGCAGGCTAAGGGCTTGATCATGGTTTGTTATTCCATATTTGATTTCTGCCCATCTAAAAACCACAGACAATACAACAAAATATGTGCACCACTACCCTTTGTCTTCCTCCCACATGTGTCATCTCTAATTGCTGTTTTTATCTTCTTATCTGTGTAACATGGATTTTTTCCGACCCTAAATTTTAAAACTGCATAATTGGGTTTGGGGTTGGATAAGGCTTCAATACATGGGAAGCTGTCATCATCGCTCCAATGTCTTAAAAAAATTGGGTGGAAGATGTTTCCCTCAAATATCGCAAGATCCTCACCTCTAGAGCAATTAAATGCGAGTACTTAAACAATCGCACCCATTTACGTATCCTTTGTTTTAATCCCCTACAATTCGTATTGAACCAGCCATTCCTCTTACCAAGAATGTCATGTTCTCGTTCCTTTTTTTGGGCTTGTGAGCTCAATCAGACCCTCAAACAGTTAAAACCTGCCCTATCATTTGGCCATACCATATTAAGATGTCACCCTGGTCCACCAGTGAGTCTAAGGCTGTATAATCCAACATGAAGTCAATAAGTACTTTTAGATTCTCATCTATTATACGGGTTGATATGCGTCTAGGGTACTCAACTAGTAGAGGGACAACTTGATCTCTTTACTCACACCGGCGGACGCTAATCACTAACTGCAAGGACCTAAGATCACTACCCTTGCTATGAAACAGGGGAGTCTCGTTAGTGCTATTCCCACGAACGAAAACAACATCGTGACGTTTCGCGTAGCCGCGTGATGCGTCATATGACAAGGAAACATCCCCAGAACTATGCACGGGAGAGTGTCAGGGCTCTGGCACGAGAGGCTCCCAGGGATGGTGGCTCTACTTCTACCGGTGGAGCAACACCTTCTGTGCGTCGGCGTGAGCAGGAGATGATACCAAATATTCAGCCTGCTTTTAATCAGGCTATATTAAAATGCCGAAAATGTGACCATCTTCTTTGCTATGGGGAGCAAAGTGTCACACTCATGGTTCGAGCTCTCGAGAACCACCGCTGCCATTCCCAGGCCTAATTTTTATTTTTTTGGCTCCTGTTGAGCTGTTTCCAGTTCCCTGTTTTTGTTTTTGTTAAAAAAAAGAAGAAAAACAAAAGTTCTTTTCAGAGCTACTTCCAATTCTCATCAAAGAGCTGAAAAAGAACTCCCTCCAATGTATTAAAAAATGTTACATTTGTAAAGAAGTCTGTCATTGTTTTTTCTCCAGGGTACGCTCCCCGGTACGCGCACCGGGGCGCGTACCGGGCGTTCCCCTTGTGAAAATCAATTTTTTTTTTTTTTTTATGCGGCGGGGCCCTTTTATGACCCCCACATCAAACCTAGGGGGTCAGGGGGGGTCTACCCTGCCCCCTTTTGGTTATTTCCCCCTTTGTTTTTGCCACATCTTATGTGTCGATCCTACCGAGACACAAGATGGCGGCCGCTCCGGACTGTTTCGAATGTTTGCAGACAACCGAGAGCCAATCAGCTTTCTGTGCGCAAGTCGCGTGGCGCGCCCGGAGCGCTCCCCGGTGCGCGTACCGGGGCGCGGCTATAGATATATAATTTTTTTTTAACCTAAATTACTCAAAATCCTCTCGAGCACATATCTTGAGACATAGCAAAGGCACATCGGGCTACCAGTCCCTACAATTTTGCCAAGTTTGGTGAAAATCCATTCAGCCGTTCGAGCTAAAAGTGAGACGACCGCCCTATGGAAATTAACATGGGGAAAACACGTTTTGTGACCCCTTTTTTATCTCGGCCCCCGCTTGACGGATCCAACCCCAAACTTTCAGAGAAGGACCGGAGCGCCGCAAGGCAAAGTTGAGTTCAGGCAGATTCCTCAACCGGCGCCAAAGTTATTCCCAATAGAATGTTGCGATTTCCCTATGGAAATCAATCCTGACTATAACTACCTACTGGCGACCGCCAGTAGGTAATATATATATATACTAATATAATAAAGAGAGAGCCCAAACCTTTGAGGCGGGAAATCTCAGGAACCACAGCACCAATCACAACACCCAATACAGCGTTGGAAAGGGCAGTTGCAGCATAAAGACATAGGCTATGCAGATGCCCACCATATACATTTGAAAGGTAAAAGAACCGTGCCAGCAAAGTAGTCCCTTGTGGGCGTGTCTGCGTTGTGCTGTGGGCGAGTGCTGGTGGTGTGACAAACACTGGGGGCGTGAGGTACGTTCTGCCCTTCATGCCATGTCTCATATCATGTGCTAATCCCACCCTGCTCCCTTTAAATACCCCTGCACCCCATAATCATAACCCACCCTTACTCCTCAAAATACCCCAACACCCTTAAACACTAACCCATATTAACCCTATAAATATACCCTGTACCCCAAAACCCAAACCTATCCCTAAACCCTAAAAATACCCCTGTACCCCAAAACCCAAACCTAGCCCTGAACCCTATAAATACCCCTGTACCTCAAAACCCAAACCTACCCCTTAACCCTAAAAATACCCCTGTACCCCAAAACCCAAACCTAGCCCTGAACCCTAAAAATACCACTGTACCCCAAAACCACCCCTGAACCCTAAAATACCCCTGTACCCCAAAACCCAAACCTAGCCCTGAACCCTTAAAATACCCCTGTACCCCAACCCAAACCTACCCCTGAACCCTAAAAATAACCCTGTACCCCAAAACCCAAACCTAGCCCTGAACCCTAAAAATAACCCTGTACCCCAAAACCCAAACCTACCCCTGAGCCCTAAAATACCCCTATACCCCAAAACCCAAACCTAGCCCTGAACCCTAAGTTGCCCCTGTACCCCAAAACCCAAACCTAGCCCTGAACCCTTAAAATACTCCTGAACCCCAAAACCCAAACCAACCCCTGAACCCTAAAAATACCCCTATACCGCAAAACCCAAACCTAGCCCTGTACCTTAAAAATACCCCTGTACCCCAAAACCCATACCTATCCCTAAACCCTAAAACTACCCCTGTACCCCATAACCCAAAACTATATCTAAACCCTTAAAATACTCAAACACCCCAAAACATATACCTCAGTACCTCAAAACATATACCCCAATACCCATGCTTACCTTATCCAAACATTAAAAAAAAACATGCTTTTACCATTCATGCATTTACAACGAATTTCGTTGTAAATGTATGCGTGGTAAAAGCATATAAAATGTAATGCCATGCGTTATAATGGCATTGCGGAGTCATGGTACTTTCGTAATAATAGTATGTGGAGTGATGGTATGCGGAAAGAAAGTTGCGGAATAATGGGTGTTTACCCTCCCCCGGTAAGTACATTGGTGGCACGGCGGCCCACATCTCCAGCAACATACTCTTATTTTTTCACCACCCATTTGAAAAATGCACCGGTCCCTCTCATTGATGGCCAGCACCGACATACACTTTTAGACACACCTCCCGCCACAAGTTCTAGAATTGCGAACTTTAGAGCTGGGGAGCTACGTTCAAATCTCGGCATCAGCTCAATATCCTGTGATTCCAGGCAAATCGCTTTGTCTCCCCGTGCCTACCACAAATGAATGTGTTCTTCTGTAATGTAAATTGTGCTCATGCCATGTTGTCGAGTTCGCGCTATATAATATTGCAAGGAAAAATAAACGAAAGGAAACTCGAGTCACACACTACTGAACGCTCACTCTTAAGTGCATCAGCAGTGCACTGTGAATCGGAGAGTTTCACAGGCCTGTCACAGATAAGAAATGCTATCAAAACGAAATCCTACAAAACAATATACTACTGGCCGGCAGAAATTCATACCCGGACAACATCGGGACGGGCTGCTAGTATACATATATACATATTCACTGAAAAAACAATAGGTTTCAGACATGTTATAGTTAGGAATTAGCATTTAAAAAACCTTTGAAATTCAGTGAAAAAACCATAGGTTTCAGACATGTTATAGTTAGGAATTAGCATTTAAAAAACCTTAGAAATTCACTGAAAAAAACATAGGCTTCAGACATGTTATATTTAGTAATTAGCATTTAAAAAACCTTAGAAATTCACTGAAAAAAAACATAGGTTTTAGGGGTGTTCAAGTTAGCTGGATATTTCACTCGTTTAAAACCATTGAAATTCTCCCTTTATAGTTAGTTGCACTAACTATAACTCGCACGCCCGCAATCCACTGCTGATGATGTCACATATTACATCATTCATTACATGGTCAGTGACATCACTGATTACATCACAGAAGTGTAAAATAAATTAAGCATTATATACCCCAGTCTTGAGTGCCATGTCCTTGGAGAAAAATTGTAATGTTGGGCCATGATCCAGCCCCTACGCAGAGCACCGGTAAGCAGAGCGCATCACAGGTCCGAGGGTCACATTGGGAGATATGTATATATATTTATATGTATATATTCACTGAAAAAACCATAGGTTTCACACCAGTTATAGTTAGCTGAACATTTTACTCATACAAAACCATTGAAATTCCCACGTTATAGTTAGTTGGACTCACTATAACTCACGCGCCCGCAATCCACTGCTGATGATGTCACATATTACGTCATTCATGACATGGTCTGTGACATCACTGATGACATCACTGATGACATCTCAAATGACATCACTGATGACATCACTGATGACATCATCCAGTGACTGTGTGTTTCTGTAAAGTTTAAATATGTTTTACATATTGAAGAATGAGTGGGTGTATAAGTGTCTGGATGAAGGATTTAGTAGGTGCGTGACTGATTGTATGAGTGAGTGATTAAATGTGTCTTACTGAGTGCATGACTAAACTATCTGAATGTGTGCATCAGTATGTCTGTTGCTGTGTAAGCTGCTGCATGTGTTGATCAGTAGCTATATGAATAGCTATATGGGTTATTGATAGGTTGCCCAAGTATTTGTATGGGAGACTGAGTGTATGTGTGGGTGGCTGGGAGGTGTGTGACTCTGTGCATAGATGTGTGAGCAGTTGATTCACTAGGTGTATGGGTTCAAGAGTGCCTGTGGAAACAGCTGAATGGGCGGTTGACTGTGTGCATGGGTGTGTTGGTGAGTGAATGGATTTCTCAGTGCTACATGTGCAAGTAAGTACATATGTAAAACACAGTGCATGTGAGAGTTGAAATATATAAATGACTATACATGAGAGCCAGTGATTGCGCGAGTGTCTGTATGGATCAATGTGTACTTGTATCAGTGATTGTATAAGAGAGTAAGTATGTGTTAGTATATGTTTGAATAAGTAAGGTGTTGTGTGTATAACTGTATAGATGAGGAAATGGGAGTGTGATTGATTCTTTGCATGACTGACTAGGTGTGTGAGTAACTCCATGGATGAGTGGCAGTGTGTGAGTGTCTGTATAGGTGTATGAGTGCATATGATAGTGAAATGAAATGAAATGAAATGAAATGAAAAATGAAAAATTGCATTTGTATAGCACATAACTGCCCTAGGGCCTCGCAGCGTGTTGTATTGATGAGTGACTGTATGTATGAGTGTTTGTATGGGTGAATGAGTGGATGTGTGTGTAGACCTAGCAATCAGTGAGTGCGTATGTAGTAACTGGTATTGGTGTGTCAATGGTTTCAAGAATGGTAGTTTGTATTTAACACTGGGTGTATCAAAGGTTAGATTAGATTGTGAGGAGGTGCATCGTATTATCACATGAATGATGTCATCAGTGATGTCATCAGTGATGTGAATTGAGATGTCATCAGTGATGTCATCAGTGATGTCATTTGAGATGTCATCAGTGATGTCATCAGTGATGTCACTGACCATGTCATGAATGATGTAATATGTGACATTATCAGCAGTGGATTGCGGGCGCGCGAGTTATAGTGAGTCCAACTAACTATAACGTGGGAATTTCAATGGTTTTATATGAGTAAAATGTTCAGCTAACTATAACTGGTGTGAAACCTATGGTTTTTTCAGTGAATTTCAAAGGTTTTTTGAATGCTAATTCCTAACTATAACGAGTTTGAAACCTATGCTTTTTAAAGTGATTTTTTTTTTATTATTATAATTTTTTTTTCAATTTCTGAAATATTCTATATTTTTGTAATATTACTTTTTCAATGTATTTTTCCTGTTTTTTTATTTTATTTTTTAACTCCGGAGCGCTCAGGGTACGCGCACCCGTAAACGCCCCTGTACACGTAGCGTGAGCGCTATTCCCGCGAGCGAAAAAAATTATATTTATGTATTTAAAGTAAATAATAATGGAAGACATACTCATAAAAGTAGTATTTTTGATTTTTAATAACCGTATTTTAACTTTTAAACACATTTCCGAAAATCGAGCAAAACGGCATTCATTCGCGCCGCGTAAGCGCCCCCGTAAGCGCCTCCGTAAGGGCCTACGTACGTGCCGCGTAAGCGCCCCCATAAGTGCCCCGGAGCGCGCAGTGTAAGCGCTCGTCAAGCCATGTGACCTAAAAACAACACTTTTGATTGGTTAATAACAGTTTTTTTCACAACTATAGAAAGTCCCCACCCATTTCCCTCACTACCTCTTTGCAATTGCTGAGAGAACACCTCTTGTGCATTGTTCTGAATAACACCTCTTTTTTTGGAAAGATGTCTGCTCACAGGGAGTCCTCCTCAGACTCTGATATTAAATTTGTGCCTGAAGATCCCCCCCCCAGAGAAAAGTCAAATACCACTTCATCTGGAAGTTCTTCACTTTCCCAGAGAGGCAAAAAAAATGCAATGCAGCCAAAGTGACCTGCCGGATTTGTGACACAACTCTGTCACGTGGGGATCCTACCCGGAAATACAGTTTTGGGAAGGCCACCTTGATCCGGCATGTGGAGAGGAGGCACCCTAATAAATATGCAAGGGAGAGCACCAGGGACCTGGCACGTAATACCCCAAGAGATGGCGGGAGCACCTCCACCGGAGCAGCAACACCTTCCGGAAGAGCAGCAGCTCATTTGATCCCCAACATACAGCCGGTGTTTGCAGATTTAAAAATAAAATGCAAACAGTGTGATGAACTGCTCTGCTACGGGGAGCAGAGCATTAAAATAATTGTTCGTAGGAAGGAGGAACACCGCTGCTCCACCCATCACAAATTTTTCTCCTTTTTTTTGCTCCTGTTGAGCAGTTTTGCATTCCCTGCTTTTGTTTTTGTCCTGAAAACCCCCCCAAAAAAGTATAAAATCGTTCTGAAAAAGTATTAAAAAAATATAAAATCAAAAAAAGAAGAAAAAAAAGTTCTTTTTAGAACTACCTCCAATTCTCCAAAAAGAGCTATATTCTTTATATATTCTCTCATTCTTTTTTTCAATGAATGTGCACTGCATAAATGAATGGATAAAATGACTGAATGAAGGGGAGAAAGTGACTGAGGGAACAAATGACAGAAGGGGAGTGAGTGTGGTTGAGTTTATGACAGTGAGGGATGGAAGGTGAGTGAGGGTGAGTGAAGAGGGAGTGACAGAGTGAGTGGATGGAGGGAGTGAGGGTAAGACAGAGGGAGTGAGGGAAGAGGAGTGAGGAAGTGACAGGACAGAGGGAGCGAGAGAAGGAGTCAGTGAAGTGGAGTACGGTGAGAGAGGAAAGGAGAATGAGTGAGGGAGCGAAAGAAGGGAAGAGAGGGGAAGGGAAGTGAAGCAGGGGGACTGAAAGAAGGTGAGTGTGGGAGGGGAGTGAGGGGAAGGGGAGTGGACATGGGGAATGAGGATAAGTGAGGGAAACTGAGTAAGGGATCGGGGTGAGGGAGGGTAAGAGAAGAGCAGTGAGGTTGAGGAAAGAGTGGTGATAGAGGGTGGATAAAGGCAAGTGAGCGTGAGAGAAGGGGAGTGAGGGAGTGAGGAGATAGAGGGAGTGAAGGAAAGAGTGAGAGAAGACACTGAGTGAGGAAGCAAAGAAAGGTAAGTGAGGGACTGTGAGAGAGTTTAAGGGAGTAAGCATGAGGGAAGGGGACTGAGAGAGTGAGGGGATGGAGGTTGTGAGGCTAAGAAAGAGGGAGTGAGGGAAGGAGAGTGAGGATTTGAGAGGACAGAGGGAGTGAGAGAAGGAGTGAGTGAAGTGGACTAAGGTGAGTGAGGGAAGGGGAATGAGTGAGGGAGCGAAGGAAGGGAATAGAGGGGAAGAGGACTGAAGCATATGTACTGAGAGAAGGTGAGTGGGGGATGAAAGTAAAGGGAAGGGGAGTGAAGGATGGGGAATGAGGGGTAGTCAGGGAACCGGAGTAAGGGAACGGGGGTCAGGGAGGGTGAGATAAGGGCAGTGAGCGTAAGTAAAGAGGGTGGATAAAAGTGCGTGAGGGGAATGATTGAGGGAGCGAAGGAAGGGAAGAGAGGGGAAGGGAAGTAAAGCAGGGGGTCTGAAAGAAGGTGAGTGTGGGAGGAGAGTGAGGGAAAGGGGAGTAAACATGGGGAACGAGAATAAATGAGGGAAGTGGAGTAAGGGAACGGGGGTGAGGGAGGGTGAGAGAAGAGTAGTGAGGTTAAGGAAAAGAGTGATGAGAAAGTAAATTTTGTTTGTCAAACTTACCTTATAAGTAATGTAGACTTAATTACATATTTTTACTAAATTTAATATCTGTGGAAGAGGAAAATAAAAATAAGTTATAATTTTTATAATATATATTTAAAAATACAAGAGACAAGGCAGGAGATTAAAAGTCATAAAAGGGTACTAAGAGATAAAGTAGGAGTGAAGGACACAGAAAGGGAAAGAAAGGAACGGTGAAGGACAGAGAGAGGGAAAAAGAAATAGAGGGAGAGCAAATTACTAAGAGGATAATGAGGCAGATAGATTCAGTGACACAGAGGAAGAGAGGGAGAGAGAAATGAACTGAAGGTGAGTAAGGTACTAAAGGAATGTGAGTTAGCAAAACTAAATGAGGAAAGGGGAGTAAGGAAAGGGGAGTGAGTGAGAGGGAAGGGGGAGTGAGTGAGGGTGCATTCACGACAATGAGGGATGGAAGGTGAGTGAGGGTGAGTGGAGGGGCGTGAGAGAGTGAGGGGACAAAGGGAGTAAGGGTAACAGAGAGGAAGTGAGGAAAGAGGAGTGAGGAAGTGGGAGGACAGAGGGAGTGAGAGAAGGAGTGAGTAAAGTGGAGTAAGGTGAGTGAGGGAAGGTGAATTACTGAGGGAGCAAAGGAAGAAAAGAAGGGGAAGGGGAGTGAAGCAGAGGGTCTGGGAAAAGGTGAGTGTGAGAGGAGAGTGAGGGGAAGGGGAAGGGGAGTTAAGGATGGGGAATGAGGATAAGTGAGAGAAGTGGAGTAAGGGAATGGGGGTGAGGAAGGGTGAGAGAAGGGTAGTGAGGTTGAGGAAAGAGGGGTGATAGAGGGTGGATAAAGGCGAGTGAGCGAAAGACAAGGGGAGTGAGGGAGTGAGGACATAGAGGTAGTGAAGGAAGGAGTGAGACAAGGGGACTAAGTGAGGGAGTATAGTAAGGTAAGTGAGGGAGTGTTGGTGAGTTAAAGGGAGTGAGTGTGAGGGAAGGGGGAGTGACAAAGTGAGGGGATGGAGGGAGTGAGAGTAAGAGAGATGGAGTGAGGGAAGGGGAGTGAGGATGTGAGAGGACAGAGGGAGTGAGAGAAGGAGTGAGTAAAGTGGAGTAAGGTGAGTGAGGGAAGGGGAATTACTGAGGGAGCAAAGTAAGGAAAGAAGGGGAAGGGGAGTGAAGCAGAGGGACTGAGAGCTGGAAAGTGGTGGAGGAGAGAGAGGGGAAGGGGAGTGAAGGAATGGGGAATGAGGGGTATTGAGGGAAGTGGAGTAAGGGAACAGGGGTGAAGGAGGGTGAGAGAAGGGCAGTGAGAGTGAGTAAAGAGGGGTGATAGAGGGTGGATAAAGGTGAGTGATCGTGAGACAAGGGGAGTATAATATATATTTCACAATACAAAATAAAAAATAACTTGTACAACATGTTATATGGTTTATTTTTGCTGTTATCAGAATATATTGAATTTCACTAAAAACAGTGAGTTCAATACTACTCATCATATGACAGCGGGCAAAAAAAACACAATCAAAAATATTGTGTTTAAAAAACCCATACAACGTTTCAATAAATAATGTAAAACTTAGAAAACAACATATCTTAAATGTTTTCTTCCAAATAAAAATTTCTTACGTACATATCAACAATCACAAATTAATAAAACATTAGTATGTCATTATTATACTCTCAAAGTAAAGTAATATAGAAACATAAATTAACAACATTTACCCGAAATACTCATTTTTGATTCATTTACTTTTCCACGAGGCCAAATAGTATATGAAAAGTCCTTTTTTTTGGAAATTACTTAATAGTACTTTTAAACTTCCATTTACCCGACTTTCTGAATGAAAAGCTCCAACATCTATTCGATCATCTAACAATAGTTATATTTCCACCTCTGGCTCACTCATGATCAACATTTCCTATAATACTGATATCACTCACTATGTGATACACTTACACTACCTCTATGAGAACTACAAGTTTTGTATTATCTTGTTCACTCTCACTCACAAAGTAATTTTGAACAGCAGACTAACTTTTATTAACTGCTCTAATCTTCCAAGGCCAATTACTTTTTCTAAAATTTGTGGTTGTAAGAACACTATGGAAGAATTTTGTAAGTCAGAAGGCAAACGTTGTTTCAAAGTCAATTGAGTATTGTTACAATAAGTCCAGCCTTTTTGACGTTTTAAATAAGCTGTGTAATGTCCTGATGTTGTAGAAGGACCATCATGGAAAATAATTGCTGCAGTTATAAAGGTTCTTCCTGAAATTGATAATTGAGAAGCCACCAAATTTGTAATTAAAGTTGTCAATTTAGTTCCATCAGGTCTACATCGTTGGAACATTAAAATTACATACTGTCCATATCTTTGTATAAATAATGTTGATAACATTGCAGAGTTACATTGAGTACAGACCATGTTTTGATTTGCTTCTCTAACGAGATTATTGAAAGATACTGATTTGGAGTCTGGTAAAGTCAAATATATAAATCTTTCAGTGTCTATTGTAGTACTACTTGAAAAAGAACAATTGTCGCAGTCATGCTGCCATTTATAAGAAAGGCCAAAAAGATTTTCAACATCTATACCTTCATCTTGCAATACAACAAGCATATACATTAGAAATTCCTGACATTCTTGCTGAATATTCTGTGAAAATTGATTTAGACCAGAACATATGTCTAAAACATTTCGAATCTCAGAAACACTTTCTATTTTTGTTTTATCACTGCTACATTTCTCAAACACAGTATTCAACAAACAACAAAATCTTTGATCCCGATTTTCTACAATCTGCTCTTGTAAAGTTTGGAGAAAAAACACAACATTAACCACTACATTAGCATAGCAGTTGACACCAGAACTGTTTTCAAACTGAAATCCAACAACATCTTCAACAGAATCCTTTTCCTTTCTGCTTACAATTACTGGTTCATCTAGTTTTTTTCTTTTTGCTACAACCTCGCTACAGTTTTTCTCATTTCTTCTTTTTCGGCCTACCACAGGCTTTTGAAATAAAGGATATTGAGGTAAATTTGGAGCATATTCTCTTCTTAACCTATTATACTCTTTCACATAATTTAGATCTGCACTAATCTTTGTCTCATCAAAATCAATCAAGTATAATCCAGATAAAGTTCTGACTCGAGATAAAGCAACATATGCCATACCCTCCTTGAACACAGAACTTCCAATATTCACCAAAGCACTATCTACACTTAAACCTTGAGATTTATGAATAGCCACCGCATATGCCAAACAAACAGGAAACTGTTTTCGGCGGACATACAAATCTTTTACAAGCAAAAACCGAGCAGAACAACAACTCAATTATTGTACTTCTTAAATTCCATCAAATTTAATTTTCAAAAATTCAATTTCATCTCTATTTCGGTAATTCACAAAATCAACAACATGACCCATTGCTCCAGTTACTAAACCTCTTTCCACATCTAAATTCCGTCGTAAAATTATACCACCATTTAAACATGCATATAGACTCTTTTCAAAACCAGCAGTTTTAGATATTGTCTTCTCTAAAGAATCCAATTTTGATTTCAACTTTTCTGACAAAATAATAGTAGCTCCTTCATGCTCTATCTTATCAATAGCTTCCAGTTTTACAATCTCTTGATTTTCTAACTTTAACATTTTGTGTTGAAGATTGAAAATTCTTGCAGAGTTGGCATCAAGCATATCACAGATTTGTTTTCAGCAATTTTCCTATAAATATTCTCTGGGAGAATATTTTCGTTTGGAAACAAATTTGAAAGTAATCGTGCCTGTAAAGCTTCTTTGCCATGTTCACTTACTTTTCCAATTCTTATATCTTGAAGAATATTTTTATAATCTTCATCCTTTGCCTGTCGCATATTTTGAATCAGTTCTGCATATTTAAAATATAACCATATATTAACATTTCCAATGCTCCCTAGGCACTTTCTGGTATCTTCACGGCGTAAGCATTTTAAACACTGGTTGTCCTTTCACAGGAGTTAGCGGCAGTGGATCTCCAAAAACAATGTTTTGTTTGCCTCCAAATAACACATCATACCCTGTTTTAAGAATTTGTTGCATTCTTAAATGCACTAAAGCAAGCATTACATTTGATACCATGCTTACCTCATCAATGATTAGAAGTTTCATTTTCTTCAGGACTCGGGAAACTTCACAACAAGCTTCTCCAGATAGCTTGTGGTATTGTAATTTATTATCATGTTCTACTGGCAGCATCAACAAACAATGTAAAGTAATCCCTTTAATGTTATGTGTTGCCAACCCAGTTGGAGCGGTAACAACACAAGAGAGCGATGACTCAGTTCTTTTCTGTAGATAAGTTGCAATTCCTTTAATTAGAAAACTTTTTCCAGTTCCTGCTTCTCCACTCACGTACAGTCGGACAGGTTTAAATGACGTACATGAGCACTCTTTTTTCTCATGACATAAACCATGCTCAATCTGTTCTATCACTTCATCATATATTTGTTTCTGCTCAACGTTTAGTTGTTTTTCCAATTCTTCTAAGTTTACTACATCCTCCTGATCTTGTTCCATTGCTCTTTCCACCTCATCCATGGCAGTGGCAGCTTCATTTTGGATAATTGGTCCTCCGAGTGTATCCTGACTCAACGAAGCAGATCTCTGACTGTCTTGAGAGCTGTCTCTAGCAATCTCTGCTGCAATTGTAGCTTCTTGCTGTATTTCATCGTTTAACATTTGCAGATAATTAGTGAAAGCAGGACATTCTATAGTATTTTTGCTTGCATTGAAAGAATCTTCATAACTGAGAAAATCTCCAAGTAGTTCCTCTTCTGTATGCCATGGCTTAAAGAGTTGCAAAAGAGCTAAATAGTAAAATTCCCTTTTGTCAGGAGATTCGCAACTCAATTTTCGATGATTAATCAAATGTCATTTTCTTTGTTTCACCAGACATCCTTCACATCCAATTACAGCATATACTCCTTTATTGATATCTTCTGTAATATTCCTCTTTAAAAGTATAGCTTTGCAGTACTTCACAGAGACAAACATTGTCAAGATCAGTACTTCTATTTGGATAGTATGTATCCAATATGTTTGTCTTCAAAATATCTGTACTGTTTGGTTCTTTCTCTGCCAAATACTCAATTTCTTGTATAGATTTCAAAACTCCGTTTCGTGTTGCAGCAAGACCTAGACTCACCCAAATGATTGTTCTAGATTTGGCATATAGACTTGCTGATGATAACCGATCTGAACATTCGTATGCTCCAATTTATCGATGCGACAACATCTTCAGACTGTAACTGTACAATTTCTTACTTAGGCTCTTTTCATGAGAAATTTCTTCCCACATTTCCCATAGTTCGGTCTTTTCTGATTTTGTTATGTATGACTTTACATATCGAGCCACAGCAATAGAGTTGTCAGCAACATATTGAATATCCATGTTAGCATTCCACATGGACAAAATGACTGGGTTATAGTCATTTATGTATTTGGAGTCTTCATTTCTTTTTAAGTTGTATGTATTTTTGGGTGGTTTTCTTGTCACAGTATGTCGTAAAGATGACATCAAATTGTTCACTCTTCCTTTTGATGTTACTGGATGTGGCAATGCAAAACGACATTTTGTGTAGAACTTGTCCTTAGATTTGTATGTTCGACGACTGTATTTTCCACAACGATGGGTTTTAAATCGTAACACTTGTTGTCTTAAATTGTTTTCTTCTGTACTTATTGGTAAAGCACATGTAGCATATTGTTCAATAAAACTCATCACTGTCTCATCTGAATCTGTTCCGAATTTGGGGGCATCTTTGATCCATAGAAGCATATGTATGTGAGGAGCACCTCTTGCTTGATACTCCTTTCTCTAAAAGAAATCCAGAACCTCTTCAAGAGGAGGATTTTTTTTGTTTGTGATAAAAGACATCATAGCTTCAAATCCATGATTGAAATACCTGCATACATTAACTGGATCCAAAGAGCACAGTTCTCCAGGTGTCTTGAATTCTATATTTTCTATGTTTGCATTTGCCTCTCGAAGAAATTGAAGTAAGTCTTCCCACGTATACTAAGCACATCTAAGCGTAAGGAACCATGTAGGAGTTCCTAAGTTTCTTAGCATACATTTCAGTTCCACATGACGACGGTACCAATACTCGTTGGTACCACGCTGACATGCCATGAGATTAATTAGCTGAGACTCCAAAATAGTGTCTTGCTGTTGGACTTTATCCATAAAGTCCCTTGCCGAAACATTTTGCAGATGTACTCCACTTTTCAGTATATGGTTCACTGCATAAGAAAGTCCAGACAAGTCACTCTCAAACAGAAGATGAAACAAATATGGAATACATTGGCGAAACCTTGGATCTTCTGCATATAATCTTAAAGTCCGGTATTCAGATGCAGGAATTTGAACAGATCGGTCATCATATCGACCACTTTTACCTGTTGGAAATAACTGAGGAAAACAACGAGCTTCCAAGCTTTCTTCCCATACACTAATGGGACTTCCTTTAGCTTCTTTCATTTGGAACAAGTCAATAGCATTCCCAATTACTTCTTTGGAATGCAGAGGATGAACACTATAATGTTCATACATTTGTTCACTTCTGGACACATCCACTTTTTCAATTTGCCCAGCTGGCAAATCACTGTCCTCTACAGTTGTTTTCTCTTCCCCTACATATTCATATTTGTAGTACTGATTGTTTTTTACCAAATACAACGTTGCCTTTTTGACTTTCCTAACATCCACTAATTCTTGCCAGATTTTCTTACTCTTTGTAGGAACGCCATTAACTAGAATAACCAGAGGTTCCTCTTTCACTTTTACAACACCAATTGTATCAATATTTTTCTTTAAATCTAGAGGCAAATAAACAACTCTTCCCTTTAATCCTCTCTGTAAATCTGAAGGAGGCAATTTCCCTGTCTTAGGCTCCATGCGAACAATAGCCTGAAATGGATGCACACATTGAATCAGAATAGACTCATAAGTATTTAAATCCATCAATTCAGAAGGAATGTTTACCAACTCAAGATTATTATGTACAGCTCTAGCAGGCATTTTGTTTTCATTTAATTTATTAAAACAATATTTATAAATATGCAGATCAGAACCCAAATCAAAACAATTCTCTACCAACAAATAAGTTGCAAAATCCTTCCACTCATTATTATTTTCCTTTTTCCTTTTTACATATAAATCAACTAACCTAGTCTGATTCTTATAATGAGTTCGTCAACAACACACACAAGAAAAATTTGGCCTTTCACTTGAAATGACCTTAAACTTTGTAATTTCATGGTCAAAATTTTCTGTACTTCAATTCTGTACATTCTCTTCCACATTACCTTCTATTACTGTATCAGTTTCTGCACTGCCCTCTTTTTCACCAAAGGCACTTAACTCAATTTCTTCACAAATGTTGTTCACATCTAATACAGATCCATGCAAAAGAGCACTGTTCAACTTTTTTAACATTAGTGCTGGACTTTTTGCATAATACAACCTTCTCACTAATTTCCTCACTTTAGTATGATGTACTGCTAACATCCTAAAATGATGAAAAACACTCTGACATACTTTTCTAGAAAGACAAGCCAGTGACTGCCCATGCAAACCTGTTTTTTCTCTTACTCTGCAAGGATATAACTCTTGCAACATTTTAATTTTTTGTTTTAGACTTTTCTTAGTATATGTACGTAAGAAATTGCGAAACAAATCAATTGAATCCTGTCGCACACTACAAATACTACTACAATTCCAAGTGTACACTGGAGCCTTAGGATGTCTCCCTAAAACTTCATCAGCTAACACCTCTTCTGCATTTCTAGGCACAACTTTTTCTTTTTCAATCGGACAACCGTCCTTCACCTCATAGCCTCGACCACTAGTGTCAACTGCATGCACCAAATCATTATCCTGAAAATAACTCTCTTCATTAAAAAATGTCTCACAACTTGAACTATGCTTCCATTCTCCATAAAAAACATCACAAAAAGTAGTCCGATTAATTATTCTTTTCCACTTACTTTTTGATTTCAAAACATTGATTACCTTGTCTAGTGTACGAATTCTATTGATTACTAAAATGAATAATTTATTTTTCATTTCAAAAGCCTGATCAACTATCCTCTCTATACTTTTTTTTTCTTCTATAAATCAGTTTTCCTTTTGCAATTTTTAACATTTTTATTACATTTAAAACAATTCTGTTATAAAACATTCGCCTACGAATGTCAATGAACTGATTTTTACGTCTATTAATATAGACAATATCATCTCCATAAACTTTTTCTACATTTTTGCTGGGATTTTGCTTTTTCTTTGTAGTTGCAGAAACATTTTTTTTTTCTTTTGTGCATTATCTTGACTTTTTTTACGTTGAGTTAATTTCCGTATGAAATGCTTAGTTGCCTTACCAGGAACATTCTTCTTTTTCTCCGTATTTTGTTTTTTACATACATCTTGTAATTGCGTTTTCATGGAAAAGTACATTTTCTTATATATTTTTTTGGACGAGATTTTGTAGGCATTTTGCTTCTTCTTTTTCTTGATAATTACAATCTGTTGTAAAGAAAAAATAACATATTATAGACCACTACTAACATACTACATAGCAATAGCAATAACTAAACGATATAAACACTAGTTTACAACATAAGTAATTTTATAGCACAGCAACTGTGTCTCACCAGAGTAGGAAATCATGCAGTGAGTGCTGTTTCTCACTTTATGGCAGTACAGAACAGGTTCAACATTATTGTCACTCTCTGACTGCACTATCTCTCTCTTTGCGTGTGTCATCTCACTCTCGCTTGGGCCATCTCTCTCTTTGCGTGTGTCATCTCTCTCTTTGCGTAAGTCATCTCACTCTCTGCCTGCACCATCTCTCTCTTTGCATGTGTCATCTCTCTCTTTGCGTGTGTCATCTCACTCTCTGCCTGCGCATCTCTCTTTGCGTATGTCATCTCTCTCTTTGCGTGTGACATCTCACTCTCTGCCTGCACCATGTCTATCTTTGCATGTGTCATCTTACTCTCTGCCTGCACCATCTCCCCTCTGCCTGCATCATGTCTCCCTCCACCTAAGTTATCTCTCTCTTTGTGTGTGTCATCTCATTCTCTGCCTGAACCTTCTCTCTCTTTGTGTATGTCATCTCACAGAGAGAGATGCCACAGGCACAGGGAACATCTCTCTCTCTTTACGTGTGTCATCTCACTCTCTGCCTGCACCATCTCTCTCTTTGCGTGTGTCATCTCACTCTCTACCTGCTTCATCTCTCTCTTTGCGTGTGTTTCATTTCACTATCTGCCTGCACCATCTCTCTCTTTGTATGTCTCATCTCTCTCTGCCTGCGCTATCTCACCCTCTGCCTGCATCATGCCTCTCACCGCCTGCATCATCTCTCTCTTTGTGTGTGTCATCTCACTCTCTGCCTGCATCATCTCTCTCTTTGCGTGTGTCATCTTACTCTCTGCCAGCGCCATCTCTCTCTTTCTGTGTGTCATCTCACAGAGAGAGAGATGCCACAGGCACAGGGAACATCTCTCTCTTTGCGTGTGTTATCTCACTCTCTGCCTGCATCATCTCTCTCTTTGCGTGTGCCATCTCTCTCTGCCTGCGGTATCTCACCCTCTGCCTGTATCATGTCTCTCACCGCCTGCATCATCTCTCTCTTTGTGTGTGTTATCTCACTCTCTGCCAGCACCATTTCTCTCTTTGCATGTGTCATCTCACTCTCTGCCTGCGCCATCTCTCTCTTTGCATGTGTCATCTCTCTCTTTGCGTGTGAGATAGCGCAGGCAGAGATTTACATGTAATCTACCGTGGCTGTGTCTGCTTGCACTATGTGTGCCTGTGTCATCTCTCTCTTTGCGTGTGAGATAGCGCAGGCAGAGATTTTCATGTAATCTACCCTGTCTGTGTCTGCTTGCACTATGTGTGCCTGTGCTCATACTATCTCACTGTCTCTACTGGCAAAAAACAGACCATATATATATACAAGCAAGACATAACATTCCCTTTTCATTTCAACAGCACACCCTGGATCTTTATTGCACAGCTTAGAGCCTATTTGGGAACTAAGAGGCCTGACAGACATGTTGCCTAAGATTCTCTACTAGTACATATCCTAAAGCCTAACTGACTTCAAGAATAGATGTATTCCCATATTTTTAATCAATATGATTTGAAATTGGATAGATGCACAGCTACGGTTGTGTTTGGTTTTATTAATTTTATGGTGCACCGAAAGGTGGCGTCGAGGGTCCGACGGCGTCAAGAACATAAATTGAGAAGTGAGACTAGAGGATCTCTAGAGTCATCCCTTTACGGGCACACATTTTGTTGTCTTCCTTTGAAAAAGACTTCCACTCCGTTAAGTAGATTGTTAGTGTGTTTTTTATTTCATCAACACTTTAACTTGTGGATTGCAAGCATACTTAGTTATCCTTTTACGGCTTTCAAAAACATTTTTATCCTTCAGGCAATGTCATTACAATTTATCCAATGCATTTCGGGCATTTAGGACACCGAAAGGAGGCCAGTTCCAGACCCCCCACGACGGCCTGTTTGTTTTTTCTGCAGAATCACTTCCGGGCAGACTTCGTCGTGGGGGGTCTGGAACTGGCCTCCTTTCGGTGTCGATTCCCTGATAAAGGGCATGACCTAAATGCCCGAAATGCATTGGATAAATTGTAATGACATTGCCTGAAGGATAAAAATGTTTTGAAAGCCGTAAAAGGATAACTAAGTATGCTTGCAATCCACAAGTTAAAGTGTTGATGAAATAAAAAACACACTAACAATCTACTTAACGGAGTGGAAGTCTTTTTCAAAGGAAGACAACAAAATGTGTGCCCGTAAAGGGATGACTCTAGAGATCCTCTAGTCTCACTTCCCATATTTTTAAACACATCAACTAAGCAAATTATTCACCCAGATTCATTTAAAATCAAGCTTGACTCACAGTGTGATCTTAGACACATGACCAGGATGTTACATGTAATCTACCATGTCTGTCTCTGCATGCACTATGTGTGTCTCTGCTCATACTATCTCACTGTCTCTACTGGCAAAAAACAGACCATATATATATATACAAGCAAGACATAACATTCCTTATTCATTTCAACAGCATAACCTGGATCTTTATTACACAGCTTAGAGCCTATTTATTAACTAAGAGGCCAAACAGACATGCTGCCTAAGATTCTCCACCCATACATATCCTAAAGCCTAACTGACTTCAAGAGTACATGTGTTCCCATATTTTTAAACACATCAACTAAGCAAATTATTCACCCAAATTCATTTAAAATCAAGCTTGACTCACGGTGTGATCTTAGACACATGACCAGGATGTTACATGTAATCTACCATATCTGTCTCTGCATGCACTATGTGTGTCTCTGCTCATACTATCTCACTGTCTCTACTGGCAAAAAACAGACCATATATATATATATATATATATAAGCAAGACATAACATTTCTTATTCATTTCAACAGCACACCCTGGATCTTTATTGCACAGCTTAGAGCCTATTTGGGAACTAAGAGGCCTGACAGACATGCTGCCTAATATTCTCTACTAGTACATATCCTAAAGCCTATCTGACTTCAAGAATACATGTATTCCCATATTTTAAAACACATCAAATAAGCAAATTATTCACCCAGATTCCTTTAAAATCAAGCTTGACCCACAGTGTGATCTTAGACACATGACCAGGATGTTACATGTAATCTACCATGTCTGTCTGCATGCACTATGTGTGTCTCTGCTCATACTATCTCACTGTCTAAGCCATACATTTTACAAAAAAACATTTAGCATAGTAAATCATTTAAGACACAGAGCACAACCCATATAAATGACCACTACAATACAATGCAGAAACATGACTCGTTTCCAAAAAATATTTCCAATATGCACCATTCGTTTTTTGCCAGCATTACATACAAACATGAGACACAATTCATAAAGAAACAGTACCCTATAAGCAAACAGATGCAAACTGTGAGGAGACATTAAAAAAAATGTGCAAATATAATTCATTAATTTACACAGACACTCAGTGTGATCCTAGTTCAAAATTTTAAAAACAATCATTTTAAGTAAAAACATGTACCAAAATAAATCATTTAAAAGATAGAGCACAGCCCATATAAATAAGCACTACATTACAGTGCAGAAACCTGACTCATTTCCAAAATACATTGCCAATATGCAGCATTAATTTTTTTATAGCCTTACAAAAAACATGAGACACAATGCAAGAATAAAGAAGCCCAATATGCTTGTTAATCTTCCCCATAGTGCATACTGCACTCTATCTATATTAAATGAATCATTACTCACCTTTAAAAATGCTTTTGAAGATTTAGAACAGTGGCAGTCACAAACCAGATTTTCATATGCAGAATCTCTGAATAATGCTTCTTTCACTGCAGCCTCAGAATCATGGCACAGATTCCCTCTGATTTCAGACCCATTTTCATGTACATAACCAATGAAATTTCTTCCCACACAAATTCAAAACCAAATTAACATTTTAATTGGTTCTACATTTCAACACTTTGAAACTCACATAATATTCACCCATCCCCCTACTGCTCGTTCTGCCTATTACCATGGTAACACTCCACACATCACCTAACTGAGCACACAGGTGAAAAGTTCATGATACCATGTTGTAAATGAACCCAGCAAGGGTGTTTGACTTCTCAATATAGCAGCTTATCCTGTGCAATGTTTCTTTCAATAACTTTTTCTCAACCATTAGAATTATTTCTTTAAAAAAAAAGAAGCATGCACCCTAATTTTCAGTGGAGAATTTTAAGAAACCACCAATCATTTCTTCTTTTTCAAGTGCACTGAATCTAAACCACTTTTTTCATAACTCCTACTTTCAAACTGCCATTTCATTTCCAAAACTCATCTGAATACAACCACATCTACCTTCAAGATGCCTAAAGTCTGGATTGTGGGTCATAGCTTTGTTCACTGGAGTGAAAAGTATGCAGCAAACAAAGGTATTCCCAACCTTGATTTACCAAATGTGGATATTATGTGGATTGGCCAGAGAGGATTGAGATGTCACCAATTGATACTATTGGTAAAATCCTTTATGCATCTACTACAACCTGACCTCATAATTGTGCACTGTGGTGGCAATGACCTGGGCACTTTGACTGGGGTAGGTCTGGAAATGCTTTTAAAGGACACATTTGGGCAATTGATGTCAGTTTTTCCACAAACTGCCTTGGTATATTCTAATATATGCCAAAGGCAAAAATGGAACTGGTCCAACAAATTTTGTCCACAGATTGAGAAAGCAAGGAAACATGTGAATAAATCTGTTTCTGCTTTCCTCAGAGATTATGGTATGGGTTCTATATACCACAACAACTTGCGTTACAACATGCAAGGCATCTATAGGAGAGATGGTGTACATTTTACAGATGAGGGGAATAGAGTCTTCCTCTTGAATTTTAGACTGTGCATCGGTACCTACTTGTAGGTACAAAAAACACCCACATAACACAACAGCTCTTTTCAGAGCTACCCTACCGCTAAGCACTCTAAATTCTTTTTTTTACTCTAATTTTTTTCACTGGTTTTCTCCGTGGTGCACTCAGGGTACACGTACCTGTAAACGCCCATGTACGCGCACCCTGAGCTTACTCCGCAAAATTTACAAAAATAAATAAATTTCGTGGTCCTTCTAGGACCCCCTGAGAAAACCTAGGGGGTCAGGGGGTCTCTACCCTTCCCCTTTTCAACATTTTCCTCTTTTATTTTTCACCTCTTGTGTCTCGGTTCTACCGAGACACAAAATGGCGGACTCTCCAGACTGTTTCGAATGTTGACAGACACCCGAGAGCCAATCAGCTTTCCGCTCGCACACTTCCGTGGCGCGCCGGGTGCGCTTACCGGTACGCGTACCCAAAGCGCTCGGAGCGCGCATATAGATATATATGTGTTTTTGAAGTTCATTTTCATAAAAACCACTGCAGCGATTTTCACCAAATATAAAAAAGGCACTACTACGTACCAGTCCCTAACATTTTACCAAAATTGGTATAATTCCGTTCAGCGGTTCGGCTGTAGCCGTGTCTAACCGTCCTATGGAAATTAACATTGGGAAAACACATTTTGGGACCCCCTTTTTTCTCGGCCCCGGCTTGACGAATCCCCCCGAAACTTTCAGGGAAGGAGCGGAGCGTAACGGGCCATCTTCTTTGAGAAATTCACAAAGATTCGTCCACCGACGCCAACGTTATTCCCAATAGAATGTTGCGGATTTCCTATGTAAACTAGGTCCTAACTATAACTAGGTTATATATATATATATATATATATATATATATATATATATATATTTTCCCAATCCTGACTTAGGCTTAAGAAGAACAGGCACCGACTCCGTGGGTCAAATCAAAGGTTTTATTCACCAATACATACGATCAGACGCGTTTCGGCGGACAAGTCCGCCTTGTTCACTTCATCTATCATATATATATATATAATTAATATATATGCTGTTGGAAGGCTGACTGCTTTTGCGGAAGCTGCCTCTCCAACTTCTTCAGACGTGCATACCTCCTGATCCCTTTTCTCTAAATTCTAACTAAGGTAGGCATACCATTATTGATTTGTTTTAACTCTCTGGCCATCACCTGTAGCTGGCTCTTTGAGCTTTTCCCAGCCTATTGTTTACCATCAGTGCATCCCATATTGCATGTCATGTTTTCTGCATTAAGATCATCACCTGTAACATAGATGAGGAAGTGGCTGCTGAGATATCAAAATGCAGAGAGGTCTGTAGGGGGCCGCCCGAGTTGGCCCCACTAACTACACCATCCAAAGAACTATTCACTCCTCTGCACCTGTCACCCTCCCTTAAACTTACTTCATCCTGTGCTACCTCTAAACTACAAATCTTTATTTAAATGACAGCAGTAAAATGGTTGGATGACTCTCATTCTATCACTCACATCTGCACTGATGTGCGAGCCACAAGTTCAAATCTCAGGAAGCCTTTCTTCTTACAAGGGTGGAAAATTGAGGACCTTTAAATTGGATAGCAACTATAACTGGTATTTAAAGCGATTAGAAAAAGCAGGTATGTTATTAAATGTGATATTAATTTATTTTCCTAAAGTAGCTCTCTTAAATTTCAGTTACATGCATCAGGCTTTTTATGAATTTCAGTGAAACGTCTAACAGTAAAAACATATCTTAGAGCCCACTCTCAGTCTAGTAAAGAGTGGACAAGAAAGTAATGCCATTTGTAATCCACTTTATCGAGTAATTTTATACAGAGAGGCTAGAAAAATTATAAGAATTGTAAGCCTGATATTTAAAAGCAAAGCTCCACTACATTCTGCTTTATTTTAATTCTTGGTCTCTTCAGAGGTATTAAGTTAGGAGCCTATTTCATCGCTATTTTGAAAACACACTGTGCATTTTTTTACTATACTTTTCTCTTGTATTTAACTGAAGCAACCTTCCTCCAGTATTATTGCTTCATGAAAGAGTAATAGACTTCTACCAGGACTGTTAAAAATAGCCTTGAAAGATTTTACCAAAATATGGTTTTTCAACTCAGAAGACCATTCCTAAGAGCCAGACTGTTACATTAGAGGAGAAAGAAAAGAGTTGGGGAGTTAAGTTTAATTGATGAAACAAGAAAAGGGTTAAGAAATGAGCATGGATAGAAGCGGCATTGAACTTAAATCCAAACATGTCGTGTTCTGTGGAGCTCTAGTACTGCAAGAGAGTACTAAACAAATGGATACTTGACAGAGAACATCAGATGCAGACTAAATAACAACAATGTTGAAGACAGTGGGCAAGAGTTATCAAGGGATTGCACTAGCATAAAGTTACATTAAGTGACACAGGACTGGACAGACTCTTGCAAGGGTCTTTACTTTCAAGCTCAAATTGTACTTTGTGCTGGAATGATGCCCTTTTTTCTGCTCAAACAATACTTTGTGCTGCTTTCACCACTTTGTGTAAGTGAGCATTAGTAGGGTGTTACTCGGGCAGATGGTCGGAAGCACTCTTGAGCCCACATTTACTGGGATTTGGTGTTGGACAGCACAGCAAGTTAACTTGGTGTGCTGCCCTACGCCAGTAAAAGCGCTGGAATGCACCGTATTTATGTAATACAATTAATTCCTGGCCTTTTCCCCTGTGCTGGTGACGTTTCGGCAGCCTAGCACCGATGCAAGCATCCTTCCACCATGGTGCAAGTGTGCCTGTGTTGTCGGCAGGATTGCTTTTGTGCAGGAAGGGGCACATTCCTGCACAGAAACAATCCTAAGGGTCGTTTTCCTCTTTCTATGTATGCTGCAGGATGCAGCACACATAGAAAGAGGAAAAAACAGGGAGAAATAAGGATATTTCTCTGCGTTACTCCTCACCAGCCGTGGCCATTCCATTTGGGCTGAGGGGCCACACCACTCACCTTTCACCCCTAAGAATAGTGTCTGTCAGGCCGGGCAAAGGTCGGCCTGATGGACACTGTTTATTTACAGGTCAAGCAGCCAGGATCCAGACATGCGCTAAATGCGTAGCCTCCTGACTGCCTGGGCTGAACTTTGTTGGGCTGAAGATGTCACAGCTCCTGAGGGCTTGACCTCCTCAGCTCAGCAAAGGACCTTGAATCCCTCCCCCTCGTGATGAGGGGAAGTGTCACTCATTGCTGCACACCTGGTTGCTTCAGTTTTAAGCCCTGAAGCGCCCAGGCTCGAGTGCCAATCAATCAGTGACACTTCATCACAGAGTGAGGTGGGGTCAGCAGAATCCCTGACCCCATCCCACTCTGTGATGACGCTGGGACTGCTGCCTTCCCTCATTGGCTGACCTAAGGTCAGCCAATGAGGGAAGGCACTCACTTACCTGAGCTCTGAGGCAGAGCTTACTTACCTGAGCTCTGAGGCAGAGCTGCAGGTAAGTGAGTTTTTTTTGTTTTTTTAAAATTAATGTTTGGTGCATGCACGAGTGTATGTATGAATATTTTTTAATGAGTGTTGTGAATGGATGTGTGTGTGTGCACATCTGTGAATGCATGACTGTCAGTGTGCATGTGCGTGTGCGTCCCATCTGCCCCACTTCCTCCTAAAATTACAGTCCGCCACTGCTCAGTACCCCGGGAAGCCTAAGACTTTGGCGCTTCCCAAGGTTGACATGATCTTGTAAATCGGGGGCAGCATCAAAATCAATGGGTGTGCATGGGAAAAGCCCACCACAACACCCATGGAATGCCTCCTGAGCGCAAAGTAAGGGTACAAAGCCCTTTGCTCTGCCTTGCCTTACTTAATATCTATGCGGCCATTCAAAGCCATGCATAGTGGCTCTGTGTGGCCTCTAAGATATAATTTTGTAATATGCACCACAGAGGGTCGCAAAAAATGGCGCTCTCCCAGTGTAGGGGGCTTGTGAATATGCCCCATAGTTTTTAGTGCACAGCCTGATCTATGAAGGTAGGCAGAACAGGCTTTGTGTAAACAATAGCATATTGTTGAAGTAGGTGCTAAGAAGGAGAAATGTTTTAATTTCTTCAAACATTCCACACATTGTATGTGTGCTGCACAGTACAACACATAATCAGTGGGAGTAATTAATAATTTTTCTAGCATTGGATTTGCCCTGGAATAGGTATGCTTTCAGGACAAATCCTATGCTAGACAGAAGACACACACCTCTGCACCCGGTATTTGTGCCAGGACAGCAGGCCATTTTTTATAAACATGTCTCTACACTACTTTCTTCCCCACGCACATTTCATGCATTGCACTAAACATAATACATCTGCCCATGGTATTCTCAAAAACTGGAAAAATGTATGCAAGATATTTGCAAGATCAAGCATCACTAGTCCTTTTCAGGGGTGATTTGTTGTAGCATCGCTTAACATAAACATTGAACTACAGGTGTGTGGAGATAATTCTGAGATCTGGAAGATGCGTAGTCCACGACTCATTGATTTTGGCAATCTGTTGTCAATTTCCAAAAACATACATCCAGACCTTCCGAGGTACTGTCACTCCATGAAGCTTGCCAAGGGCACGATTCCTCTGAGTTAATGCACACAGTTTCACTGAACAGTGTGAAGCAGATGGAGAATAATCATCTGCTCAGTTTTTATCCCACCTTATCGCCCTCTGGTGTGTATTTCACACAAACCTACCCATTTTAAGACCTTTTTTCACCATGGTTGTCCCAGATGCTAAAATTTCTTTTCAGCTGTTGTTGTAACTCACTCCTACAATATCATCTCTTAGTAAAATAGATAATTCTTCTTGTTCAGTATGTATGCTTATTTTAATAATCGCGTTCATGATTATATTCAATGCAATTAAAGCAATATATTTAAGTATATTTATGCCCATCCACGTTCAGGCAAAATATGGTATAATGAAATAATATTGATGAGAATTAAAATATAACTTATCTATTCTATATATATAAAAACAAATGTCTGTCTGTCTGTCTGTTTGTCCTTTATGCATTACTACACCATTCATACGATCGCCATGAAACTTTGGGAAGTTGTTGAGTACACTCCCGCAAAGGTTTCTAGCATAAATGTTTTTTAAATATCGGCCCCCACAGGGCCCTCATAATCTTTCGAATACTGATGTACGCACCAGACAGAAAACCAACAAATCGTGTATCTCCAAGCACTCGAATAAATTAAATGAATTAAAACACCATTCATTCGATCGCCATGAAACTTTGGGAAGTTGTTGAGTACACTCCCGCAAAGGTTTCTAGCATAACAATTTTTTAAATATCTGCCCCCCAGACCCCTCATAATCTTTCCAATACTGATGTATGCCCAAGACGGAAAAACAAAAAATCGTGTATCCACAAGCACTCGAAGGAATAAATGGAATTAAAATGACAGTTTGAAATGTTTTCCATTTCAAAATGAATAAGTTTCAATAAAAATGACACAATGTAAATTGAATGATATGATAACGAGTTTCCTTGAATTTCCTTTCTTCGGAGATCGCAGCAACACGTGACGGGTAAGCTAGTCAACAAATAAAACCAAATATATATACGTCCCTACAATTGGATGGGACCAAGAGGCATAACTAAAGAGCATAACCAAAGACATCGCCTATTTTGCTGTTTAAGGCTACAGTCAGTCTCTAGAATACTGTCTACATACATGCTTAAACAAAATCATTGTAGGCTGGTGGGTGTTGAATCAAATAAAAAGTACTGCCTGCACATATAGTATGCATGGGTGTAAGAGCCTGTTTAGGGCAGTGGTGGCTGCCACCTATGGGGAGTGGTGGGGCGGGCAAATGGGAGGTGGGTGCCAGTGCATGTGCCGCAAATTACATCAACAAAATTTGCCCACATACATTTCATTATCGTACCTTTAAAATAGTAATGTAATGCACATTGGCGATACATTAAGTACATATAAAACCTTGAAGAAAACCGTCTGGTGTTCTTCACTCTCCAGCGGGAGCCCCAGGCAACTTCATAGATAATCCTGGCGATATTCTCATGCAGCATGAGAGCAGGGCTAGGATTGGATGGAGCAGACTCTCTCAGCACTCTAAAGAGCACTGGATGGCTTTACTTGGTCTCAACCCAGGTGTCCAAGACAGCTGATTTGAGAGGTTTAAAATGTGCATGTCTGGCTGGCTTTTGAAAGACAGCTGGCCGAAAGGACATTCATTCTTTCAACATAAGTGCCGTGCCCATAACTTTTTTCTGCTGATGTTAGTCAGCAGCTGCCCCTCCCCCATCCTGGCGCTCGGTTTGGGACGGGGTTATTGAAAAATAAAATGGTAATACAATTACTGTATTACCATTTTATTTTTTCATTTTCATCTCTGGGTCATGGGGGGCATTTCAATCATTGGGGGCCACATTCCTCTGCCTTAATGGAGGAGCCCCCCTGGCTTAAGGGGCAAGCAAAGGCTCCTGTATCTCAACCATAGGGGCCGAGGTTGTTTGGCTCTGATGTTGTGGGGTCCATCCTACTATGGTTCTGCAAAATGTGCCAAGTACAGCGCCTTCACCCAGATCGTCCTCTATAGTCCACACCGGGGAGATGCTGCTCTGCCCTCCACCAGGACAATCACTCCTCCAGCAGGCTCGACATGTCCCTTCCCTCTCTAAGGAGGTGGGCTGGTTTCAAGGCACTTCAGAGTGATGGAGAGCCCTTCAGCAAGAGACAGTCTCAGGAGGAAGCTGGCTGTCAGGCAGAGACAGCAGTCCTCTGAGAACTCTGTGGAGCACTGCTTTCTTCTCCCCATGGAGACAGGTTTGGGGTTGTGTTTCTTTGAAGTGTCCTCTATAGACTACTCTCCAGAAACAGACATTTTGCAGACAGTGATGCTTCTCACACTAGGGTTATTTACAAACTGGAAGACCCACAACAGAGGAGGGAAGAGGCAAAGGTTCTTACTATCTGGCTGTCATCAGCCACACTGAAAGAGTGATCAGGGAAAGACAAAAGGCCAGTCTCACCAAAGAGATCCCCTTGACATTGAACAACAGAGGCTGCAGTACCAAACTTCACTCACGCCATCTAGCAAATGACAGTGCTACATGAAGACTAATCAGCAGCCCCATGCTCAGCAAAAGGCTACTAGAACTTCTAACATATTCCTGCGTTCTCCTGGCACTGCAATGTCTAGGTCTTTTCCTTCCACCTTCAGGAATTCCAGCAATACACCTCCACTTTCTGGCATAACAAGCTCACCTAAATCTTCTGCAGCATGCCAGGCCTGGATCTCCCAAATGACTTCCACAGGCCTCCATTACTCTGGCTCACTTATGCAATTCATGCATTTACCACGCAGGCCACATACACAAACATTCATAACATACACTGAGAATTTAAGTGCTAGGAACTGAATAGGCACTTATAAGCAGAACGTTACATATGTGGGCCAGAAACCCACTATTTCAGTGGCACATTTACAAAGGTCTAGGGCCAGATGTAGGTAGCCAAATACCGGTCGGTAACGGCCGATTTCGGCCACTACCGACCGGTATTTGGCTTTTGAGATGTAGGTGGGTCGTTATTTACAGAATCGATATATTTACCAATTCGGTAAATTTACCACTTCGGTATTTTACCGAATCGGTAAATATACCGATTCTGTAAATCCATATGTAGGTGGCACAGTTTGCAGTGCCACAGGCCCTTAGGAATTCTTATTTTACCACCCAATCCTATTGGGTGGTAAAATACCGAATTCCAGTGTACATGCACATCTGTGCATGTACACCTATGCCATGTGACACACAGACATGCCCTTAGGGCATGTCTGTGTGCCACATGGCACACAAGCCTGCAATTGGGGTGCTACAGGGTGTCAAAGTGACACCCCGTTCCCCGTGCCAGGATTCGGTATTTACCGATTCTGTAAATACCGAATCTGTATTTCCCATTGATTCCTATCGGCATCAAGGCCCATAGTAATCAATGTGAAATACCGATTCGGTATTTACAGAATCGGTAAATATCGAATCTTACCGAATCGGTAATTGAAAAATAAGAATTACCTACATATCCCTCCTTCCTATTTACCTACTCTTAAATACCGAATCGGTATGATTCGGTATTTAAGAGTCGGTAAATAGGAATTACCTACATCTGGCCCTTAGTTCTGTGATCTGCATGGTACACGTTCTTTGTAGCAGGCACATTAACCCTCTACACACTGTGTGGGTGACAAGAGTGCCCATGTGAGCGCACAGTGAGTGATGCAACAGTGCGAGAGTAGGGTAAGAGAAGTGACTGCAGGGTGAGTGAGGTGGCGTATGAATTTGGGTGCAGATGCAAGTTCAGAATGGGACGAATGAATGTATGATTACTGATGGGCTTGTTTGAGTGAGTTGCATATTGAACAGTGAGTGGGTCAGGTGAGTGACGTGTCACATGAGTGCAGGATGAGTAGTTTACTCATGTGACTGCAGGGTGAGGTATAGGGTGAACAGCGCAAGTGCATTGTGAGAGCAGAGTGATCACTGTGAGTGCAGGGTGAGCGGGTGAATGGTATGAGTGCATGGTGATCAGTGTGAGTGTATTGTGATCACTGTGAGTGCAGGGTGAATGGTGTGAATGCATGGTGATCAGTGTGAGTGCAGGGTGAGCGTGAAAGTGAAGGGCAAGAATGAGGAGTGAGTTGTCTGAATGCAGGGTGCATTCCCAGACACTTGAAGTAACTCAGCATGTTATTGACGGCGGCGTAGGGTTTAAGATCTAGGTTAAACTACTGCGGCATTCAGAGACGTTTTAATGCATGGGCAAAGTGGGCTCTGGCCCAGGGCCCCAGCCTTCCAGGGGGCCCCCTTACAGAGTCAGCTCTGTTCTCCAGAGTTTTGCCCTAATGACCTTGAATATGGCTTAAACAGATCGTTTTAAATACAGTTTTGCTTTAACTTATTTTTGATGTACCTGATGTGCAGAGAAATGTTGGGGCAGATATACAAGGAAGTGCCTCAGCGTGGCACTGCAAGCCCATTGGCTGCGCCACGCTGCGGCACTTCCATCTCTGTGCTTCCCCCTGCGCTGGTGCACAAACTGTAGCCATGCGCCGGCGCAGGCACCCTTGCACCATGGTGCAAGGATGCCTGCGTCGTGGGGAGATTGTTTTTGTGCAGAAAGGGGCACCTTCCTTCACAAAAACAATCACTACAGTCTTTTTCCTCTTTCAATGCATGCTGCACAATGCAGCACGCATTAAAAGAGGGAAGAACGAGGAGTAATGAAAAATTTCCCCTCATTTCACCTCGCTATGCCACCTCTAGGGTAGCGTAGCATTCAGACGCATCTCCATATTTACGATTTCTCGTAAATCTGGAGATGTGTCTTGTTCCATGGGTGTTGCGTGGGAACACCCATAGCAACACCCATGGAACGCCCCTTCAACGCAAAGTGCTGCGTGTGAAAGGGCCGTATTTACAAGGAGAGGAAAAGTAATGCATTGTGGCTATTCCTGTCCTTGTATATATGGAGGAGCCCCCTGTGCTACTAGTACGTCATGAAAAGTGACGTGCTGGTGGCACAGGGGGCTTGTAAATCTGCCCGTTGAGTTTATGATTCATGCAATTTACATATAAAAAGATTCCTTTAGATCAAAACAAGGCCTAACATATAAGAAATGGGAGGGCATCACAGAGATTATTTCCAGTAATATTGGTGAGCTGCTGCTGTGTTACAATATTGAGAACACACATAACTATCCCTGAATATTAGATGTAAACACATTTAGGGCCTTATTTATGAGAAGTGATGCATTGCTGTGTGAAATCAGGGATGCGTCACTTCTTAGTGCACCCTCCTTGTGAAATGATGGATGTGTCATATTTACTGTATGACGCATCATGTCGCAAGGAGTTACAGATACGTCAGTATTTCTTATGTATCTGTCGGCGCAAAAGTGATGCATTGTTGGGGTGTGTCTGAAAATAGACCCAACTCCAGCACATGGGGACAACCCCATGTGAAAGTGCCTGCATCAGTCTTACGCCTGCTGTGAGGCAGGTGTAAGATATTGACGCAAGGGCGTCCTAGAAGGGGCGCATTGAGTTCTCATAGATAGATGCCCCACTTCTACGAGGCTTTTAGTGAGGCAACACCAACCCTGCATACATTTTACCTGGCGCAGGTATAATGTGGTGCAGAGGTTTACAAAGTGACGCATTTGCCTAGATGTATTCTAGCGCGCAGCTACACAGACTAGGGTGTCCTGGCACGTGACAGTGGGACGAAAGCGTGCGTAAAAGACAAATCAGTTATTAAAAAGCCACGTTTTTAAGTTTTTCCTAAAAGAGAGTAGGTCTGTGGTTAGTCTTAGAGACTCAGGCACCTAGAAAGCCAAGGGATCTGCCTCCAGTGGGGGCACGGCATATTTTAGGCACGATGGCCAGGTTGACATTGGAAGATCTTAGGAGTCTAGATGTTTTGTAGCAATTAATGTGCCTATTTAGGTAGCCAGCTCCTAAGCAAGGGAAAGCTTTAAAGAAGATGGTCATCGCTTTGAAGTCGATCCGTTCTTTTGTGCGGAGCTAGTGTAGAGACTTAAGAATAGCGGCCATACTAGATCTGAGTTTAGGTCTCAGGATGGCTCTGGCTGCCACGTTTTGTACCACTTGTATGCACTGAATAAGGGAGTTGGGAAGACCCAGGTTCAAGTTGTTGACATAGTCAAGCTTTGATGTCACCAGAACCTGCACCACGATCTTTCTGCTCTCAAGCGGTAACAGTGGCAGGAATTTTTTTAGCATACAGTGAATACCAAAGCAAGCGCCAGTTAGATTTTGGATTTGAAAGCGCATGGAGAGTGTCTTGTCTATGACAATTCCTACGTTTTTTACTTTCTCTTTTTCCGCCACCAAGAGCTCCAGTCAGGTGTTTCTGGATTACCAAAGAAAACAACTTCAGTTTTGTCAGGATTGCACTTCAGGTGATTGATCATAAGCCAGGTAAAAACCTTTGTGAGGCAAGACCTAATCATTGCCCCGTCAAAATCGGTTCCTTCTTCACACGTAAAAATCAGCTGAGGGTTATCAGCATAGGAAACAATTTTAGCGCCCTCTTCCTCTAGCAAAATGCAAGGGGGGATAGATATATATTAAAAAGGGTAGGACTGAGAATGGAGCCCTGAGGGACACAAACATTCATGGCCGGAACCGGGGAGGAGAAAGGGGGGAGCCAGATGTCCTGAGATCTATTTGCCAAGAAGGATGACATCCATGTTAAGGCAGTCCCCCCAGGCTGATGTTAGCAAGTCTCTCCAGGAGCCTCTCATGTGGGACCGTATCGAAGGCCACCGACAGAGCGAGCAGTATCAGAACAGCCTTGCCTCCCTGGTCCAGCTTACCCTTGAGAATTTCAGTCACTTCCAGCAGAGCGGACTCCGTACTGTTGTTAGCCCTAAAACTGGATTGCAACTCATGAAGGAGCTTCCCCTCTTCAATGTGTTTTTGGAGGGCCTTGTTTACGTGCTCTAATACTTTGGAGAGGGCCGGAAGAAGGGAGATTGCCCTGTAGTTGGCAGGGTCCGTCGGTTTGGCGTTAGACTTTTTTATCAGTGGAAGAATCTTAGCATTCTTCCATAATTTCGGCATGATGCCTAAGGAGAGGGACAAATTAAAGAGCTGGTTTGTGGTGGGAGCTAATAGGATCAGGATATTCGCTGGACATGGGTCGGTAGGAGAGCCGGACTTAATGCTTTGGAGAATGGTCAGTGACTCATTAAGCTGAAACTCAGGGAAAGCTAGTTAAGATGGCGGATCCAAGTGTGGAATATGCTATTGGAACCTAGGTAGAGGGTCAGTTCTTCCTCTGAGATGTTAGTGAAGGCTTGTTGGATCACAGAGATCTTTCTGTGGAAGAATTGAGCTATTTGCTTAGACCATTCTTCCGTGCATGTCCCTTCCTTTGTGCCCGCTTTTGGGGCGGTAAAGGATTTAACTATGCTAAAGATTTCCTTACTCTTATTTTGGGCATTTTCTATCTTGGTTTGAATGAAGTTTTTCTTGGCTGCCTTCACATAAATGTAATGAGTTTTTAAGTTGTCTTTATAAACCTTCCTGTCCTCAGGTGGATGGGATTTACACCATGTTGGTTCCATTTTTCTACAATTTCTTTAGCTAGATCTGAGGGAATCATTAAACCATGGCACTGGTGGGGCTGAACTTTTTGAGAAGCCGGAAACAACCGGTACCATTGCATCACTGTTGGTTCGAAGACATGAATCTATTGAGAGGCAGCAAGACAGCTCTGGTGAGGAATGACCGAGGGTGTCTGCTAACATCGGGATGGATATTCTATGGAATGTCCTGTAATTAGGGACCCTCTGCCCTGCGTTAGCCCTAGGGGCTGTGGCAGAGTTGGGAATGACTAATTTTAATAGGAGGTGGTCAGACCAGATAATGGGAAGAGGTAGGGTTCTGATATGTCAAAGTTGTGGAAGATTTGGTCTAGGGTATGGCCCTTCTCATGGGTGGCGGAAGAAATAGATTGAAACATGTTGAAGGCCTGCAGCGTCGCCACCAAGGAAATTGTTTGAGGGTCTTTTCCATTATCTATATGTATATTGAAATCTCCCAGAATAAGGCAATTGTTGTATTTTAAGGCCAGGGAGGTGGTGGCTGTATTAAGCATAGTAATAACATTTCCAATTGCACTGAGAGGTCTGTAAATCAGAAAATCAGCTATGCTATGATTGGGGGATAAGGTACAGCGGAAGCCTAAGGACTCTGCGCCCTTGATGTTTTCCATCGGAATGGGAGAGCAGACTCGTTTTTTATTGTAAATTATGGCGACATCGCCCCCACTTCTGACTTGGTCGGTCCTTCCTAAGGATTTTATAACCCCTAGGGATGGGCGAGGTGATAGTAGGGTTGGAGGCTTCAGACAGCCAGGTCTCAGTGAGAAATAAAAAATCAGGCTGTTCATCTAAAGGTAGGCCATAAATGTGAAGTTCATGCTTTTGCATAGAGCGACAATTTAAAAGGGTGGCCTTTAATTCCTCTGTTTTCTTATTGTTTTTACACTTATAGTTGCATGGGAGGATTTTGAGTGCGAGATTCCTGGGCTTGAGGAGAGACCAGTTGCACTTATTGCATCGAAAATCTACCTCAAAGCTCGGATCAGCCGCTGTGCACTGGCATAATGGTAGCTGCCTAAGGCTAAGCAGTTTTTCCCTATTGTAGTATAGTAGAAGAAACTCACCGGAGGGGAAGAGGGCAGCAAGGCCGGCGCCGGACGCCTCCGGGACGCCTCCTTGTGCAGAACGGCTTGCCTTTGGCGCCATCGGCACGCCCGCTGTGCACATCCGTTTGCATCAGAAATATATAGGCTAAAGCCTATGATGCAAACTGGATCGCTAACACAGCTGAGGAAGTGGAAACTGCGTGGGCAGAAGTGAGGAGCCCGATAGTAGCCCCAATCAGCGTATCATCCACGGCAGACCAGGACTGGAGGAAAAGCGAGATGTGAATTGAAGCAGCTAAGGAGGTATAGGCAAGCAGAATCAAGTAAAGTGCAAGTGCGCGTATGTAGGGGAAATTGTTAAAAAGCACAGAGTAATTCATCCACACATATACAATTTGAAAAGTATTTAAAACCTAGTGGCAGGGCAGGAAACACTAAATCCTACCGCTGTCAGCTGCGCGTGTCAATTTACCTCGGGAATATATAGGCTAATGACTATGATACAAACTGGATCGCTAACGCAGCTGAGGAAGTGGAAACTACATGGGAAACTGGGGCTCAAATTGGATCATAAATTCGAACCTGTTCTGAACAGGGGCCCCCAAAATATGTTTGGCCCAGGGCCCCCAAAATCCTTAAGATGTCCCTGGCGGCATTAATCGGGGATCGAGGGTGGAGGAAATAAATAATGTGCTGATCCTGCAACAAACTTACAGTCCTATGGTTAGAGTTGCCAGAAGATTATTTTGATGGCCCAGTCGGTACAAAAATAAGCAGTCACCTAAAGCTGTATACTTCTAACAGAAAATATAAATAGAAAGCACTTTTAATTGTGCTCTAGGACTGCCTCAATGATCCATGACTGACAAAGAGAAAAAAGACAGAAAAGTCACATAGCTATTGCAAACATACTTTTGTATTTAAAAGTCTATTAGTGCCAAGAGCAGGTCTTTGCAGGCTCTTTAAACAAAACAGGCAGGCATTTTTCTTTTGGCAACCCTATTTTATATTCCTTTTCATTAAATGCATTCTCACACTACAGCAGTAATTGTAAAATACAAATGTAAGGAACAGCTACAGCGGGCCCCAGGGGGTACTGAAATGAGGAAAAAAACGAAGCCTCTGTAACCAGTTTACAAAGGCATGTAAATATGCAAATGGTCTTTAAAGATCTGTGAAAAACTCGGGCCTGCTGGAGATGACTCCAGACACTGCCCAGCCGAGTCCCCAGCAGATCGAGTTTCACTGCAGCAGCAGCCGGGCTGAGAGACACAACGAGGGAGGAGGGGGGCTGAAGCCCTTGGGCCTGGGCAGAAGTATGACTGTGAAGGCGTGACCCCCTTTGCATCGCTCCACGCCCCCCTAGGGGTCGCGCCCCACAGTTTGAAGACCCCTGCTCTAATGGCACGGAGAATCCCTTCTCCCTTGGCTATACATAGCCCCTGCATAGTAACCTTGAAACTTTCCAACACACAAGCGAGTGTAGGGATGCTATCTTTATTGTGGGGGAAGAATTCAAGAATTTCCTGACGTATCCCTTCTCAGAAGGCGCTATCTAGCAGGGTTGTGGGTTGGGGCCTCCAGGATCACTATGAAAATTCATTTACCCAGTGTGTCCAGCTTTATGAGCACGCAGGATGATCCGATAGGGTACGCGCCAAGTGCGTTGCCTCGCGGAGCGATGTGTTCAATCCTTTCGAGAGCAACCAGAAATCTATTTGTGACTAACTGGAGTGTACACTAGAATAGAAAGTACCATCTCGCCATGTTAAGTGCAGGGACCTCCAAGCATCAAACAGCTGGTGATCTGTCATGTTGCCTGAGAGATGTTTAGACGCTTACGGGTGTGAATATGGAAGAACATGTGAACGGTCAGTGTGTGGGTCTATTACTATAGTAAAATTGCCTCCCCATGTGATGATGCTGGAGCCTATCTCTAGAGTGCGGCCCCACAGCATGTCAAAGTACATAGCGTTGTCAGTGTTCGGGGTGTAGAAGCTTATTAACGTTACTGTGTGATCTGCCAGTCTGCCCCACATCACGCTAAATCTTCCCTGTGGATCCTGGAAGGCCCCTATTGGACACTATCTTTCGCAAGCCTTAAATAAGATTGCTATGCCTCTAGCATATGGGGAGTAGGATTAAAAACAACTATGTGCTGCCCATCTCTTTCCAAAGTTGGGCAGTGTTTTAGGATCTAGGTGCGTCTCTTGTGGCATTGCCACCTGTACTTGGCTCACTCACAGACCCACTCAGACACTCATGTGCTCAGTCACATACTGACTCAGATACTCATGCACCAACTTCATACCCGTTCACAGATTCTTACCGCCACACACATATTCATACAGGAACTGATATATGTACTAAGACCTACTCAGACTTGTACATCCACTTATTCACACATTTCAACACTGTCAAAATTAGTCACAAAGTATTTGTATTTTGTATAGTATGAAAATAATAGTTGAGTGGCGACTCAGGAAAATCATTTTTTTAAAAGGATTCAAAATAAATATTATTCAGTATTGGGCAATAGGGTTGCTCTGAGGAAGGCCTCTGTGTTCCATGAAAGTATGTGACAGCTACCTACAGATAAGACGGGATGCAGAGTGAAATGCTCTGTTTCCTTCATCTGTAAAGGGAACTCCATCACCTCTACAATTTCCCTGCATATTGAAACGTAGACTGTTGCTGTAGATAGAGACCATGTTATGATCTCTGAGGAATGCAGAGATAGCTTTATTAACATGTTTCCTGGCTTTGTCAATCTGGGGACAGAATTGATTTGACCTTTCCATTTCTGTCATTGGCATTTGTTGGAGTACACCAAGACAGTGTGAGAGACAAGTGCCAGTAATTGGCCGAAGGCCTCCTTAATTGCGATTTCCCAACCAACCCCAGTAAGAGTACCTAGATCATTGCCACCACAGTGAACTATGAAGCGCTCTGGATGTTGGCAATCTGCAATACTCTCAACCAAAGATAGCAATTGCTGCCACTTTTACCCTCTCTGGCCAAGCCATTTAATATCCACATTAGGCATACTAATCTCCCTGTCAATACAGCACTTTTTAGCACAATCTCTGGTCCAGAAGACATACCTGTGACCCACAATCCACACTAATTTTCAAGGAAGGAGCAGTAGCAATCAGGAGAAGGCGGCAGCTGAATGTGACAGCTGGTAGAATGAAAGGCAGTTAAAATGGAGGAGTGGAGTCGGTTTTATAAATTTGATTGGGTGCTGTAAATAATTTGATACCTAAAAATAGGTTGTTTTTTAATTAGGAATGTGAGTACATCTGTGATGGGATGCCCTTAAATGTTTCACAAGTTATGCTATTGTAGATAAGCTTACATTTACAAGCACTCACCCACGCCTGCTACTGTGCAGTTGAAAGCTGGTATTCTGTGGTTGAAAAGTTTATGAACTGTTGATTTACTGTTACAGTAGAGTATTTAGAAACAGGTTGCTATGAATTGCAAATTCACTTTAAAAAACACAGGCTACAGGGACACTATAGTTAGGAAATAGAATTAAACAAACTCATAGAAATTCACACAAAAACCCAAAGGTTACAGGGACATTATAGTTAGGGAATAGAATTAAAACAACCTTATAAATCCACTGAAAAACAGGTTACAGGGGCATTATAGTTAGGCTCAGATTTCACTTGCACAAAACCAGCGAAATTCAGCAGTTATAGTTACCTGAGCTGAAGTCTATGTTGACTTTACCAATGCTAACCAGTGCTAAAGTGTATCTGCTCACCACTTTAAACATGGTAACATTGGCTTATCCACAATGGGCATATTTAATTCATGTATAAGTCCCTAACAAAGTGTACTACATGTGCCCAGCGTCTGTAAATTAAATGCTATTAGTGTGCCTGCAGCACTGAGTGTGCCACCTGCTTCAGTATGCCTTTAAACATGTCTCAGGCTTGCAATTGCAGAACCTGTATGTGCAGTTTTAAACTGCCTTGTCGACCTGGCAAGTTTGCCTTCTTGCCAGGCCCAAACCTCCCTTTTT
This sequence comes from Lissotriton helveticus, assembly GCF_964261635.1. Taxonomy (NCBI): domain Eukaryota; kingdom Metazoa; phylum Chordata; class Amphibia; order Caudata; family Salamandridae; genus Lissotriton; species Lissotriton helveticus. The sequence continues at coordinate 246,021,855 of NC_136067.1, forward strand.
AATGCATATGTCAACCCTAAGGTAGGCCCTGGACAGCTCTGAGGCAGGGTGCAGTGTTTTTTTAAAAGTAGGACATGTACGTTTAGGTTTTACATGTCCTGTTAGTGAAAAACTCTTACATTTATTTTTCACAAGTGCAAATACTATCGCTCCCATTGGATAACATTGGGATTACCTTATTACATGTTATAAGTGAACTTTCCAATTGGGAAGATATAGGACCACCATGTTTGATGTCTCTGGAATCACAATTTAAAATCTCAACTTATGGAGTAGTTAGATTTTATGTTGTAAATCTGAAAATGCCACTTTTAGGCAGTTGGCATTTTCTTACTTTAGCCATTTGGTGTCTTCTCCCTGTCTCTGAATACTTGTCTGGGGTGTGTGACAGCTGGGCTTTGTGCATTTCCTCCAGACATCCACACACAAAGGGAGCTTAGGTTTGACTAATAGGCCATCAACATCTTGATTGGCTGTCCTGGGCAGAATGGGAGCCAGGAGCTGACACTTACACCTGCATAGGCTGTACCATGTCCCTACACAAAGGGCTGCATACCCTCCTATAGTGACTCTGGAGCTAATGCAGGAAGGGCAGAGACTTAATGCACTTCAAATGCCTCTTTTTGAACTCTCGCCCACTTCAAAGGCACAACTGGGTATATGTGCTGGACCTCTGATGCCATCAAGGTAGTACACTTCTGGGTCGGAGAATATTCTGCGAGGAAAAAGGACTGCTGTTCTGCTACAAGGAGTGCCGCTCTACTGTCCTGGAATTGAGAAGGACTGGACCAACATCTCTCCAACCCAGTATCAGAGTGACTCAATGGGCTTGTCTGATTGCATCTTGTTCTGAAGTCTACAGCACTTGGGCTCTGCCATCTAAGAGTCTTGCCTGTCAATTGGTGTCAATCCAGCCCTGGACCCTTGGATGTGGGGAATAAAGTGCTGCAACAGCCAAAATCCGTGCATCTTCATTGTTGCACCTTTCGTAACACTGCATCTCCCTCGACAACAAAGCATTGCAGCAAGGATCAAGTACATCGTTTCACCGTCTGCGCAGTTCATCACCTACTTTTTTGCTGCATCCCTGACTCTGTGCGGCTCGGAACCAATGCATCTCCTGCATCCAATGGATCAACAATGATGCATTGCCTCCTCTGCTCCACGCATTAGAACTTCTTCGACGATGCAAATAAAGTACTTGGCACGGGGCAAGGATGGTCCCTGTATCTGAGTGACGCTCAATCACGGTCAGGATGAACTTTTAAATTTGTCCCAGTCAAGAGCGACCAGATAGCCCCGGTGGGCACTGTATGCTTTTATGCACTTAGGGCCAGATGTAGGTAGCCTAATACCGGCCAGTAGCGGCCGAAATTACCTAATTTCACCCGTTACCAACTGGTATTAGGCATTTGAGATGTAGGGGCCTAATTTAAGGATTCTGTAATTTACCGAATCGGTAATTTGAGGACTAGGTAAATTACCGAATTCTTAAATACCGATTCGGTAAATTACTGAATCCTTAATGTAGGAAGCACTCAAGTGAGTGCTGTTCCCTTGTAAGGATTCATTATTTACCACCAACTACAGGCTTTAGACATAAAAACACTTCACTAATGGAACATTGTTTTCTAAAAATTAGGCGCCAATTACTGACTACAGTCAAGCCGTCAGTACAACTTTTTAAAGTCTCTGTGGCAACTGGGATTTCTAACTAAAGGTAAAGGTCGCTCTTTACTAATCCCTATAGCTTGTGAACACCAGCGCATTGTATAAATACAGCCATATATGCGCGCAACGTAATGTTTTGATCATTCACTTGCCCCCTATATTTTTCATCACATCTCATGGCAAATTGAACCGTCAGGCACTTAGAAGAGGTTTCAACTATTCCTCGACACACAGGGCGGACGGACATCGCGCCGCTTTCAAGGTACTTAATTAAATGGAGTATCTTTGGGTCGCCGTTTAGGAAACATAAAATATTCACATGGTTTTGTTGTTTTTTAGAGATATCAACCTTGTCCAAGTCCTGAGGAGAATCCGTGAATTCTGTGTATTCGAAATGCTTTGGCTCTTGTGAGCGCGGGGGATTGTGTATATATTTTGCCTTAAGGAATGTAGTAATAATTTTTTCCTCTTGTGTAGTCAACATTGTTTGGAAGACATAACCCCCTGTCTCTTGGCCTAGGCAAGACAATTTACAACGTCTAGTTAAGAATCTAATGTCTGCTTGGTGCCTTATGTAAAAACTAGGACTGGTGTTGTACTTTCAATGTTAATGTTATTTCACACGATTGTCTAAGTTTATTTCACTTGTCAATTTTTCTTTGATTTTTTTCATTTTTAAGTTGAATATAACATTGTGTATAAATGTGTTTGTGTAAATGTGGTGTTCTGTAAATGGAAGGTTTCTTTTCTAAGACATGAAAAAATATTTATTTGCTTTGTTAATCTAAATAATTTAAATTAAGCTAAATAAGCTATAAGAACCCTAGAATTGATCGCCTAGGGTATTCTCTTTAAAGTGTGCAAACTAGCCCTTCTGGACACACTCTTTTCTCTTGCATCTGGTCATTGAGCAGAGATACAGGGCACCTACACTCTAAACCTCCTTTTTGTGGGAACGCATGTCCCTGGAGAGGGAGACACCTATCACACTGTAACCTGTACCAACCAAGCATGGGAGCGTTTAGCTAGAATACTGCGTAAACCTGTGCTATACTCCCCTCTGGTGCCACTTCTGTACCTCCCGCTCGCGCCGGTCACTCAGGAGGCTGTCTACAGAGAGATGCTTTGTGAAAGGAACCTTCATGTTTGGAGTGATGTTTACTGGGAGGGCACGTTCAAGGATTGACAAGAGCTTCTGAATGGGGATAATGTCACTCCGCTGGAGGTATTTTTATATTTAAGGTTGAAGCATGAAGTCAGGGCCAATATCCCGGGATTCCCACAAGAACCCCCCACGCTAGATATAATGCACACTGTGTTAAAAATGGCAGGGCCAGCACAAGAAGTGTCCAGAATTTATCGCACTGTGCTGCTGGAAAAACCACAGTTGATTCACAGAGCTAGGGAGGCATGGGACCATGACCTTGACATGCCATGGATGGACAACAATGGACATACTGTTGCACACAGACAGAAACCATCACGGCGAGCTGCCGATTACAGATCTTTAAGTTTTTGCATAGAACTTATTACACACTTGTGCAGCTATGAAAATATAAATTGAGAAATGATGACCACTGTGACAGATGTCGGCGGGAGGGAGCAGACTTTTTACATCTTGAATGGCAATGCCGCGGGGTTTATGGATACTGACAGGAAGTAAAGGCAGCACTGTCCACGATGAGTGGAACCCCTCTTCCGGTGTCCCCTATACTTGCGCACCTAGGCTAGACAGCTGAAATACAGCCACCACATAGAAAGATTGTAGCAATGGGTCTATTATTAGCCAAACATAAGGTGGCATGTAGATGTGGCAGAGGACATGCCCCTAAATTCAAGGACTAACTATCAGACTTCAATTACTGCAGAGACCAGCTATCGACCTATGTGGAACTCCTGCCTGCCCCGCCGCGCCCCAGAGCAATCTGGGAACCTCTTGTGGTATGTTTGCGGAAACACTCAGAATGAACTTGTGCATGTTGGTGTGGCTGATTGGGCAGGACATTCAGATCAGACTGGGGCTCTCTGGGGCAGTGTGGAAATAAGGATATGTTAACAAATGTCACCTCATGAACAGGGTGGAGGTACGTTTGGATTGACCATGTTGTACTTGGAATTAGCAGAATTGTGTACCCACCTGCCTCCGCATGCAACAGTGTGTTCATGCTTGGCTGTAGACATCAATCAAAAACATGACATTCAGATGTGTATATGCTTTTTGACAGTGCCCTGCATCTATGTACTGTAATTATTTCTGTATGCAAGTTGGGAAATGTTATAAAAACACTAGCTTACCCGTCGTGCGTTACTGCGATCTCCGAAGAAAGGAAATTCAAGGAAACTCGTTAAGATAAAATTCAATTTACATTGTGTCATTTTTATTGAAACTTATTCATTTTAATATGGAAAACATTTCAAACTCTCATTTTATTTCTATTTATTTATTCGAGTGCTTGTGGATACACGATTTTTTGTTTTTCCGTCTGGTGCATACATCAGTATTCGAAAGATTATGAGGGCCCTGGGGGGCCGATATTTTAAAAAAATGTATGCCAAAAACCTTCGCGGGAGTGTACTCAACAAGTTCCCAAAGTTTCCTGGCGATCGGATGAATGCTGTTTTAATTCTATTTATTTATTCGAGTGCTTGTGGATACACAATCTTTTCTTTTTCCGTCTTGTGCGTACATCAGTATTTGAAAGATTATGAGGGCCCTGGGGGGGCCGATATTTAAAACATGTTTATACCAGAAACCTTTGCGGGAGTGTACTCAACAACTTCCCAAAGTTTCCTGGCGATCGGATGAATGCTGTTTTAATTCTATCAATTTATTCGAGTGCTTGTGGATGCACGATTTTTTGTTTTTCCGTCTTGTGCGTACATCAGTATTTGAAAGATTATGATGGCCCTGGTGGGCCGATATTTAAAAAAATGTTATGCCAGAAACCTTCGCAAGAGTGTACTTAACAACTTCCCAAAGTTTCATGGGGATCGGATGAATGGTGTTTTAATTCTATTTATTTATTCGAGTGCTTGTGGATACACAGTTTGTTGTTTTTCCGTCTGGTGCGTACATCTGTATTAGAAAGATCATGAGGGCCCTGGGGGCCCGATATTTAAAAAAACATGTATGCCAGAAACCTTCGCAGGAGTGTACTCAACAACTTCCCAAAGTATCATGGCGATCGGATGAATGGTGTAGTAATGCATAAAGGACAAACAGACAGACAGAGAGACATACATTTGTTTTTATATATATAGATAAAAAAAATGAATAATGTTGGATGGAACCGTGTTCCATTAAGTATGCTGTTGGTTGATGTTTCTTTTCTATATAGTGTAGAGTGAATTTCATCTTTTTCTGTATAAATCTGTATGTCCAAGAAGTTTATTCTTGTGTTGCTGGTTGTGCAGTTGAATGATAATCCTATATTATTTCGATTTAATTTTATGAAATCATCATTGTTTCCATTCCAAATTACAAATAAGGCATCTATGTATCTGACCCATACTATTAAGTTCTTCAATTCTTGTTGGTTTTCTGTTCCCCATGCAATTTCCTTTTCCCACTGGCCATTTGCAATGTTAGCATAGTTTGGTGAAAAAATATACCAGTGGCAGTTCTGCATTGCTGTTGATAAAACTCGTCATTAAAAAGGAAAACATTATTCGTCAGATACATTTCAATGATTGTTAATAGTATCCATGAGTGTTGTAATTCTGTGATTTATCTTTGCTTCAAAAAATAGGTGCAGGCCTGCAATCCAATTTCATGTCTTATTGGTGTGTACAGAGATACTACATCTATTGTTAGCATCATGACATTTTAATTCCAACTAGTCCCTGCTAGTATGCAAAAGAAATCTCCTGTTTCTATTATATGAGCTCAGACTCCAAAACAATCGGTTTCAGGGATTGAGCCACGTATATTGACACATTCTCATATAGAGAATCACAAGAGAAAACAATCGGTCTTCCAGGGGAATCGCTGAGAGTTGTAGGAATTTTAGATAAAAAGTAGATTGTGGGAAGGGTCAGTCAGTTGGTCTTTTAACAAAAAGGGTATTCATCATCGTTGATTAGATTTAAGTCATGCTATTCTTTGAGATTCTTGTTCAAATCCATTCTCATCCGATTGATAGGATTGGAGTTTAATTTGATGTCATTAATTGTCGATAGGCTTATTTCGTATAGTCACTTTTAAAACTATATTGTCTCCCTTGTCTAAGGGTTTGATTATTAAATTATCATTTTCCATCACATTTGTCAGGGCTTCACGTTCTCTAAGTGAGAGATTTTCCTTTTTCTCAGGAAGTCCTATTTTTGTAATTTATTCCAATGCTGTCATGATGGTTTCAGCAAAAATATCACATTTATTTCCCGGGGACAAAAGGGCCATTATTTAGATTTTTTTACAATTTGATGAATGGATGTTTTGTGTTTCTATAGACAATTCTTGTAGAATTTATTTTTCCATCATTTCTTCCTCATTGAGATTATACATGAGATCAAATATATTCTTGATATCCGGAATTTGTTCTATTGTGTGATAGGTCTCTTGTTCTTTGTTTTATATTTGAGTGATTGTTTTTTTAAGTTTACTAGAATGTCTTTTTGCCAATTCAAGTTTTGTATGTATTAGTACATATCGATACTTGTCATAAGCAGTGCATTGCAGGGGCGTAAGTTATAGTTAGCTCAGGTAACTAACTATAAGTGCTGAATTTCTCTGGTTTCGTACAAGTGAAATCTGAGCCTAACTATAATGTTATTGTAACCTTTGTTTTTTCGGTTAATATATATATTCACAGAAAAAACATGCCATCACTCATGACATGGTCAGTGACATGATCAAGTGTGGCATCATCAACTTAGTGTAAGTGTTTTAAACAGTTTTTGGTGTTAAAACATATACTAACCTACTAAAAAAGTTAGATTAGTAAACTAGTTGTTCTACAAATGAGTGACATTGTCTGTAACGTGTGATCTAAGTGGGTATGTGATTGTATCAGTGCGTGAGTGGATGTGTGAGTCGCTGTATGGGTGTGTGAGTGCATGCATGAGTGACACAAGTGTGGAAGGGTATGCTCAGATGTGAGTCCCTTGCTCACTGCACCATCAGGATTCAAGCAAGCCGGGCCGAAGACGGCTGTAATGCCAGAAACCGGTCCCCGAAGCTTGTTTCCTTTCCAGTAAACAATTGGCTTGGTAGTTTGGTCTGCCCTGTTCCCATGATGCACTGGGCCAGGGTCAGACTAATTTGCATGTAGCCAGGTTCTGAACTGGGATGGTGCAGTGAGCTAAAAAACGGTGATGGATCAAGCCCTGATCTTTTGACTGGGTAGGAGTGTTCTGCTTAATTCAGATACTCTGTCCATCACCACCCCCTTTTTGAATCGTTTTGGCCACCACAAGTGTGGAAGGGTATGCTCAGATGTGAGTCCCTTGCTCACTGCACCATCAGGATTCAAGCAAGCCGGGCCGAAGACGGCTGTAATGCCAGAAACCGGTCCCCGAAGCTTGTTTCCTTTCCAGTAAAGAATTGGCTTGGTAGTTTGGTCTGCCCTGTTCCCATGATGCACTGGGCCAGGGTCAGACTAATTTGCATGTAGCCAGGTTCTGAACTGGGATGGTGCAGTGAGCTAAAAAACGGTGATGGATCAAGCCCTGATCTTTTGACTGGGTAGGAGTGTTCTGCTTAATTCAGATACTCTGTCCATCACCACCCCCTTTTTGAATCTCAATGGTTAGAGCGGCAGACCCTGATGCAGAGGTCTAGCCCGGGACCAGGGTTCAATTACCCCCCTCAGCGGGTCTTGGGCTCAAAAATTCCACGGACCTGATAATTCTCGCCTCGGTGCCTATTCCAATCATGGAGTCCCACTCTGCAACTCTGGGCAATAGCTCGTTTAATCTCCACAGCGGCCCCCACAATGCTAAGGATGCCTGGCCTCCACCTTGGGGGTGCCCAGGAGTGGACACCTCACAGGGAAAGCCAGGATGGGTTCCACAGCGGTATTCGTACAAGCGCCTTTGAGACTCTTGCGGGTGAGTAGTGCGCTATACAAGTATCAATTTACAATAAATGTGTAGTTTTCTGACTAGGTCTGTATGTGTGCGAGTGGTTGTGTCAGTGATTGTATGGGTGTGTCAGTAGGTATCTGAGTGGTTGTATGGACTTGTGAGTGAGTGTGTGAGTGGTTTTGGGATGTGTAAGTGACTGTATGGGTGTGAGAGTGGCTGTATAGGTACATAAGTAGGTATGTGAGTAGCTGTCTGGGTGAGTGAGTGGGTATGTGAGTGACTACGTTGGTGAGTGAGTCAGTGGGTGTGTCAGTGGCTATGGGTTAGTGTGTGATTGAATGACTGCATGGGTGTGTGAGTGGGTGTCTGAATGGCTGTATGAGTGAGTGACTGGGTGTGTAAGTGGCTGTATGGGTGAATGAGTGGCTGTTTGAGTGAGTGCCGCTCGCCAAGGAGTCAGTGATCCTGTGCTGTTTGCTGCTGTCTGGAGCCCCGCTGGGCATTGTTACTTGCGTGGGGGAGACTTGGTGCTGCAGGAGGACGGGACTGCGAGGCCCGGCAGGCTGTACGTGACCCACCGAGCACACCTGCCGCCTCTTCCCGTGTCTCCGCCCTCTGCCCTGTGCGCTTGAAAACTCCTCGCGGCCCCCGCTTCGCGGGAGCCGCTCGCCAAGGAGTCAGTGATCCTGTGCTGTTTGCTGCTGTCTGGAGCCCCGCTGGGCATTGTTACTTGCGTGGGGGAGACTTGGTGCTGCAGGAGGACGGGACTGCGAGGCCCGGCAGGCTGTGCGTGACCCACCGAGCACACCTGCCGCCTCTTCCCGTGACTCCGCCCCCTCTTTTCACAGAACGGTTAAGATCTGGTGTGAGTACGCGTTAGCGGGACGCGTGTGCGGGACATATCCCGGGACAAAGCCCGGACTAAGGGCGGACCCTCTGAGACCCTCCGAGAACCATCGAGACCGGACTGGACATTACCCCCTGGTATTTACTATTGTGATTCTTTGTTACCATTTCTTCCTGCTTTTGCGTCCTTGTAACCCATTGCTTGTGGTTGTTCAAATTTATTTATCATGTCTGAGAAGCAGGGAGCGCTCCTAAACAAAACTCTTGATGATTATTTTACTAAAACTACTACAGACACCACACTGGAATCCGTTTTGGCAGAGCGTCGTGCCGATCGCCGCCGCTCTGTGGAAAGTTTAAAAAATCGGCGCTTGTCGCCAGTATCCTTACCTACCTCGAACACTAGTGTAAGTTCTCAGTTAGCTGATGTCATCGTTCACATAACTGATAGCCAACCTGTGGTACCAGCTGTTATCACTTCTTGTATAACTAACTCTCCTCAACTGGACACGATTGGTTCTGATGTTATAACGCATACGAGCACTCCTATTATTTTTAAATCTCCCACCCCTACACCATCAAAAAGAGTGTGCAGTAGAGTAAAGAAATCCATGTTAGTCCCACGGGCACATGGGCCACCTCCATGTAAAAAAAGGCGACAAGGGGGGGTTCCACCTCAACCAAAAATAAGCCATTCAGATTTTGGGAAAAAGACGAAGACTCTTGTAGCTAGTACTGATATTATTCCAGTTGCTACTGAAGGGAGTATTGCCATTGCATCCCCACCACCATCCGTTATGTCCATAGACATGGAGGATATTGCGGGAGGTTTTGTGACGTCCAAAGTGCCCCTCACAGTTCGACATCCTGTCACCTTGGACTCCATAGAAAGTTTAATTAACACCTACTCTGCATCAATCCTGGAGAGGCTGATTGAAGTGGAATCAAGACTAATCTCACTTGAGCGTGCACTGGGAAATAAGGGCGAGTCGAATCCAGTAACGCATAAAACGTCTGGCGTGATTAAGCCCAGCCCAGCCGCTCTAGCTCCATCAGCTAACTCTACTCTGCTGACGAATCCCTCTAGTTTGGCGCCCAAAGGGAACACCTTAATAACTGTTCAACCAATTGCACCGCCACAGAATTCACAGAATAAAACGGCTCCTACGCCACTTGCTGCCATAACCAAACCATCTAATAATATAGTCAATATTCCAAATGAAAACCAACCAATGGAGGCGAGGGGACAAAAGCCAAGATGGGGAAGGCCCAAACAGGTCCCAAACCCAGAATTACCACCAGAGGCAGTGCCCTTTGTGGTAGTCTTAACAGGGGTTCCGGTGTTACAAACTAGCAAGCGGGAGGGTTTCATGCAATTAAAAAACAAGATCATGCATTGGTTACGTGTATTTAGGCCAATGGCACCCCATATTAATGGTGAAATCATCCATGTCCGACGCCTCGAATGGTTGGGAAGCAGATCAAAAAATATTGAGGGCGATGTGGTGGTTGTAAACTTTAGGGATCCCAATGCAGTCCAATTTGTACTAAATTGGCCTCCAGGTATTACAAGTAGCTGCATAATACCCAGACCGTTGACATATTTCTACCCTAGGTCTGTGGTTTTTCCCTTCCAGCAACAACCGGCCGCGCATATAACATCACAAACTATACCCTGCTCTTATCCATCAGTTATGCAGAGGGCTGGCAATATACACCAAACGACGCAACCACCAACTAGACCCAATTTTATGGAGCCCTTTTATCCCCTAAACCCCGTACCTGCACCTGATGCCTTTGGTTGGAACTGTGTCCCATATAGGCAAACTAACTTCAATAATAGAAGAATGGACCACCTAACGCCCTTTACCCCCTTAGAAATTTTCAATAGATTCGACATCTTCAGTGGCCTAGATGACTGTGATTGATGCCAATTGTCTAGGGGGTTTGATGGAAATGAGTTGGTGAATGGCAATTTGTTGTGGGGGGGGGGAGTAGAAAGTGAACCATGTTTACTGAGAGCTTGTGTTAATATCAGTGAAACTAATTCTTTGGGGAATGTAAGTTTATCGCCTGTGTTGTTACCAATAATTGGGGACAGTCCAATATTGAGGGAAAGTGCTGTACTTCAAAATGATCTGATGACTATAGAATCCAATGTCATTAGCCCAGAATGCCATACTATAGTGCCTGGGGAGGTGGGAAATGTACTGATGCAAAGAACTTCGGAAGCCTGCCAATCAATAAAACTGGTTTCCTGGAATATAGCAGGGGTATCGAAAAACTTAAGGGACCCAGAATGGGCAAGCTTCATTGACACCTTTGATTTTTGTATGTTGCAAGAAACTTGGTCAATAGAAATTACACATAGGCTAGGATACAAATCATATGGCATTAGTGCGATTCCCTCTAAGAGTGGTAGGCCCTCGGGAGGGTTGTTGATCTGGGTAAAAGTTAACCTAAGAGTGGATATAGAAGTGATGGATACCAACTCCCCTGACATATTGATTTTGAAAATTACTGCTTGTAAAGGGATAAAACTCTATCTAGTGAATGTCTATAATAGACCAACACCCCTCACAAGAGAATCCCCTTTACTAAACCACTTAGATCTTCTATTGGGTAAACTGGATACTAGAGAGAATTATGTCATCATGGCAGGTGATTTTAACTGTAATTTTGAGCCCATTACGGGGTTTAGTGACATCTTCTTAGAAGAAGACGAGGCCAATGGGATCTCTGTATTAGATAATATTAAATCAGTTAAATGTTCGCCCCTGGCCCTCCAAATGATGAAACTGTGTGCAGAATATAGCATTAGGGCATGCAATGGACGGCTACCATCAGACATTGAGAAGAAGCCTACCTTTTATAGAGGGAAATACAAAAGCAATATAGATTACATTACTGCCTCGGTGTCATCATGGAGATTTCTCCTTGACATGCAGGTAATTGAAAGATTAGAAAGTGATAATTTCCCCCTAGTTCTTCAGTTTGAGGACTCCCTATTTGGGGACATAGTTTCTATCCCGATTGGAGAAGCAACCAATGGTGACCACAATGAGATTCATATTAGCAATAATAGACGTTCTCTTAAATGGCCACTAATACTGGACAATGGGGAAATTATATCAGAAATTTACAAGCTCTTTGCTAGCATCTTTGGAGCATATTTAAATGATACCCCAAAGGAGGATAATGGTAGTTATTTTATGAAGTTGCACCAACATTTTTTTGATGCTTTGAAGCTCCTAGTCACCAAGATGCCAAGGAAAGGGCAACAGAAGACCCATAATTTGCCCCATAGTAAACCCTGGTATAATAAAGACTGTAGGGAGTCTAAGAGGGCGCTTTTAAATGCGATTAAATCAAAGGCACAACCAGATGTCATGTCAGCCAGGAATAATTACAAACTGATCCAAAAAACATGCAAAATGGCATGGGAGGAAGCAAAATGGGCAGATTTGCTGCACGCAGCAAAAATACGTGATAACATAGCCTTCTGGAGGTTGATAGCGAATGGGAATCATCAAGGTAGAGTGGTTGAGGACGTCTATCTAGACGAACAGACCTGGGTAAACCATTTTTCTAACCTTTATAAGGTATATGAGGGACCCACTATAGATAGAACCCCAAGCCATGCTACCCAGAGGGATACCATGGACTTTACTCTAGGAGAAACAGAATTAGCAATAACACAGATCAAGTCTGGTAAAGCTCCTGGGTTAGATAAGATTCCGGGAGACTTGTATAAACACGAATTAAAAATATGGGCTCCTTATATTAACCATCTGTGTAACGAGTTATCCCGGAACCTGGACTTCCCGGAGAGCTGGAAGGGGGCGGAAATTGTTTTAATTTACAAGAAAGGCGATAGGATGGACCCCTCAAATTATCGTCCAATAAGTCTAATGGACATTTTACAAAAAATCTATACAAAACATATCCTATTTCGTGTTAATGATTGGCTGGATGAAAAGGCAATTTTGTCTAGATACCAAGCGGGATTTAGACCTAAAGTTAGTACAATTGACCAAATCTTTCGCTTTTGTTGCCTCTATTGGAAATACATTAAGATTAAAAAGGGCCAACTTCATGTCGCGTTTGTCGACTTAAGGGCGGCGTTTGATTTAGTCCCACGCAACTTATTGTGGGAAACATTGAGTTTAGTAGGGATGCCACCCACTTTGATAGCCCAAATTAAAGAGCTCCATAGAGGTAATTTTGCGAGAGTACGTTGGGGCCCAAAAGGTGAACTAACTCCCAAAATCCCAATTGAACGTGGAGTGCGCCAGGGGTGTGTACTGGCCCCCACATTGTTTTCGCTATTTGTGAACGACATTCCTCTATATTTGGAGGGATGCAAAAATGACTCTCCCAAGTTGAATGGCGAAAAAGTTACTTCCCTATTGTTTGCGGACGATACCATTCTAATTTCCCAGACGAAAAAAGGTCTCCAAGCTCTGTTAAACTCTTTTAACGACTATTGCAATAAGAAAGGACTGGAGATTAATGGGAAAAAGACAAAGTGTATGGTCCTAAACCCAACTAAAACTGACAAGGGCTGTCCAACCTTAAACGGATCAAGACTGGAATCTGTCCCGCATTTTGATTATCTGGGGGTAACATTGGACTCCAATTTCACATGGAAAGCCCAATTGGAAAAATGTAAGATGATGTTTAGCCAGAATACAAAACCTATTCTTAAAGAGCAAGGCAAAAGTACCAGTAAGGCCGTGTCCCCTGCAGTTGAACTTTTTAAATTCAAGGTTCAACCGGCAGTGTTATACGGTTCAGAAATCTGGGGCCCATGGTCTAAAGATGCTTTCAGGGTCTTGGACAATAACTTTTTGAGAAGTTTGGTCAGAGTCCCTAAAAGTACTCCTCTGGTCCCACTTCAGCTAGATTTAAATTTTCGTAGAACGGATCATCATATTATTCTACGTCCTTTATTATTATGGATCAGGCTGGGCGTGTACCCGAGCTGCAAGTATATAGAGATGGGCTCATAGAAATCATGGAGCTTGACAGCTTCAAGGTGATACCCTGGTTTAAACATGTTAAATTTTGGCTTACCTTACTAGGTTTGAAGCATTATTGGGAACACCCAGATTCACTTCCACCTAATTCAAAAACTATGGTAAAGGAGTGCTTTTGGTCGTACATTAAGGATATGACCAAAAACGCTTCATCCAGTGGGTCACTTGTAATAAGGTTTTTTACATTCAAAGATGATCCATTCTTCGAGACCTTTTTGGATGAAATAGAACCACCCTTAGCAAAGACCTTATTTTTGAAATTTAGATATGGCAATCTCCAAATCGGTTCAACGTTGGTTCGTTGGTTTGGTGGCGCAAACCCGACAAACCACGGAGAAGATGAGTTATGTACCATGTGTGGATGTAACCAAAAAGAAAATGAGCCACATATCCTCTTTTTCTGCCCAGCATATGCTCAGGCTAGAAAAAGATGGATTAAACCTATATGCTTAATACCTATTGTATTTAGTGTCAGCAAATTCTTGCATAGCATCTTTTTCCTAAGAAAAAAAATGGGATACAAATTGTAAATGTCAAAATTGCTGCTTATTAATAACAGAAGGATAATTGATGAATTTTCATTCCTGCCGCCTATAATTGTTCTTAACAAATTGTATAGCTACTATGAATGTTTTAACTCTTTGGATTTTATTTAAGAACCGACATGAAAATCGAACGAACTTATATAGCAAGTTGTGTATTTTAAAAGAAATGTTTTATTGTACCTATGTAACTGTTCTTTTATGGTATTCATGCCGAAATAAAGATTTAAATGAGTGAGTGATTGGATAAGTGAGCTGATGTGTGAGTGTTCGCATAGGAGAGTGTGTGTCTCTTTGAATGACTGTATTGGTGAGTGAGCAGATATAGGAGTGCTTGTGTGAATGGGTATGTAAGTGGTTGTGTGGGTGTCTGTGAGCATATGAGTGATAGTATCGGTGAGTGAGTAGCCGTGTATAGAGGTTGGATGGTTGTGTGAGTGGCTGTATAGGTGAATAAGTCTGTGTGTGAGTAGCTGTATGGATGAGTGTATGGCTGTGCGAGTGAGTGACTGGTTGTGTGAGTGGCTGTATGAGTGTTTTGATGTGTGAGCGGCTCTATTGAGGAGCGAATGGGAGTGAGACTGGTATGGGTCTGTGAATGAGTATGTGAGTGGCTGTGTGGGTGTGTGAATGAGTGTATGAGAGGTTGTATGAGAGTGTAAGTGGGTATGTGAGTGGTTCTGTGGATGAAGTCAGCAGTGATGTCATCAGTGATGTCACTGACCATGTCATCAGTGATGTATTATGTGAGGCCATAGGCAGTGCATTGCGGGGGTGTTAGTTATAGTAAGCTCAGAAATCTATAAATTGTGAATTTCACAGTTTTTTTAACTAGTACTTGCATCTGCAGAGTGGTGGAGAAAGGGGGCGGGGGCTCTGACAGCTCTCAGCAAGCCCGCTCGGTGGGACATACTGGAGGTAACAGGAGGAGTTTTTGGCTGCCAAGGACCCTCAGCATCCAAGGGGACTTCATCCCCCAACCAGTAGTGCCCCTCCTTTCTTGTTTGTAGGGCCTGGTGGTGTTCTCTGGTGTCAAGAATGGCCCGGGACGGGGGCTGCATGGTCCCCTCCCATTTTCAGAAAAAGAAGCTGGCCCTGAGGAGGAAATGGCACCTGGGGCCTAGGGTGGTCCCTAAGATCCCCCATTACAAATTGATTATGGCCCTGGGGAGGTGGTGGATCCTGGGGCCCAGGGGCATCCGAGATGCCACCAATAACAATGCATAAGCCCCGGGGATGTGGTGGTCCTCGGGGCACAAAGAGGTCCATTAGGCCCCCATTTTATTTTTGTAGTGTTGGCCGGGGGTGGTGCTGGTACCAGAGGCCCAGGGGGGTACAAGAGAAGAGGCCCCCATTAAATATTAAATAAGCCCTTATTATTTCCAAAACTACTGAATGGATTCACGTCAATTTACAAAAAGGTCGCTTTCTGGACCAACAGCTAAGTCTCTGTCATATTTGGTGTAATTCTGCTCCACAGTTCAGGCTGTAGTCGATTCTAAAATCTCTATTAGAATTAACATGGGGGTAACACGTTTTCAGACCCCCCTTTTTCTTGGCTCCAGCATAACGGATCACCATGACACTTTGAAGACTATCTAGTTTTGAAAGTTTTGCGAGGATTCGTCAAACGACGCCAAAGTTATTGGCAAATGAAAAAACGCTATTCCTATGAAAACTACATCCTAACTATAACTACCTATTGGAGACCGACACTTGGTAATACATATATATAAAAGGTCTCACTTGTGTGAGTTATTGAGTTTTGGAAAATATGAATGCTTATTTACCAAACTGTCAATGGACGTTTCTTTTATTGACAGCATGGCAAATTGTGAGTGCCCAGAAACCCCTTTGAAAAATGTCATTGCCTTCAGCTTCTTTAGGAATTAATTGGTGTTGGCCATAAGTGTAAGTACCTGTGGTGCAAGGAAAAGAGAGAGCGAGGTGCACTTTTTTTTATGTCATGCTTCTAGCATCTAGACATACCTCTTGAATATTAATGAAGGACTTCTCAGTTTGCAACCAATTGGGAATTGCAAAACTCATAGGAATGGTGACCTGCTGGACTCAAAAGACCACAAAGTCCGTGCCGCCTGTAATGGCGGTTTCTTCTTGCACCCAAATCTTTCAGCCCGGCGCCGCCCACTGTCCTTGTTCCGGGGTGTACATTTGATACTGTGGTTGGTGTGGCGTCTCAGCTGACTCCACGGATAGGCTGCCTAGTGCCCCTTACCGACTCTCGGCCGTCGCTGCGCACCTCCTCCACCTCGCAGTGACCATCATTGCAGCCCTGCTTACCAACAGCAAGGCCTGCTCCTAGGACCTGGGTCAAGCCGGGGAGAGCACTGGGGTGGCACTCGGGTGCCCTGTTGCCTCCATTGCAGTTTGCTGATACCTGGCTGCCTTCTACTGGGTTGGAGGGGACCACAGGGCCTCCCCCGCTTCCTGTCATCTTAACGCTTACCGGCCTGCATTAAGGATGTGGCGCTGGTGGCCTCCCCGCTTGCTGACCAGTACACTGCCTGAGCTCCCGGGTTGTGACCCCTTTCATCTTTATGGGATGAACCCTCCTAGTCCTCCCGGTCGTGGCAACACAAGGATACTGTCGAAAATCTCACCCAGCATTTTAACCTCAGGATGGAGCCTGAGAAGGAATGGACCTGCTTTTTGAATGATCCGAAGCAGATCGATGGGAACTTTTACCGTACTACCTACCCCCTATCGATCCCCGCTCTACTCCTCTCCACTTTCCTGCTACTGACCGCTGCACTCACCTGTCCTGGCCCTTAGTCCCCACCCTGTTTATCTGTGAATTTTCCCTCATCATTTGAGATCTAGCTATTTTGTCTGATGCCCGATGGAGCTACCTGGTTTAGCTATGGGGGAGACAGATCGGGGATTCCCTCCTTGGACGTCACCTACCCAGTCGGTCTTTAGCCAGACTTCCTTTCGTCTTCCCTGTCGTCTCTTCCCGCATCCTCCCTCTATTTATGTCTCTCCTTCTCTCCTCTCTCAATGTATTGAGACTGAACTATTTTGTCTGATGCCCGATGGAGCTATCTGGTTTAGCTGTAGGGGAGATGGGCCGTGGACTCCCTCTGTGGTCGTCACCTACCCAGTCGGCCTTTAGACAGACTTCATTTCGTCTCTCCTTGTTGTCTCTTCCCCTATCCTCCCTTTCTCACCTTCCCTGCCCCCTGACCTCTACGCTCCATTTATTTTGCCCTCCATGTTTTTTAAATGTTTTCCCATTGGAACCTAGCTATTTGGCCAATGCCCGGTGGAGCTACCTGATAGCTATAGAGGAGATGGGTTTTGGGACTTCCCCCTCGACCCTCACCTTCCCAGCCGGACTTTGGGCAGACTTTCCTTCATCTTTTTGCCGTATCTCCCTCCTACCCCTTTACCCTTCCCCCTTCCCCTCTACACTTCACTTATCTCGTCTTCTATACTCTTGTAATTGTTTGTCTAGCAACTGATGTATGTTGGAACTGATGTAATCTTGTAATTTTGTGGAATCTCATGTAAAGCGCTCTGATACCTCCGGGTCTAGCCAGCGCTATATAAACCTCCTAAAATAAATAAATAATAAACAAATAAATAAAGCAATCTTTTTTTAAATTGCCGCCCATTTTTGTTAAAGGAAAACAAGATGCGTTGGAATGGGACCACTGCCTGCTCTTAAAAAAATATCTTTTCAGCCAATCTCATAGAGACCCCTTCCCCTTTGCGAATGGGTTATCATAAACTTTGAGCTGGTGGTAAAGTTTGAATGTTTGGCGACTGCATTTAAGTCGGAAAACATTTGTACATTCCTTTTAGATTCGGTATTAGGTACAGACGACCTAAACACACACCTTCCAAATACCGAATCACAAATAAAAATTGCGGTTTGGTAACATGATATCAAATCACAATTACATTTTGTACATATGTGAAAGGATTTTTAAGGCTGGAAACGGCCATGTCAGCTGTTGTCGACATCAAAAATGCTTCGTACGTGTGGCCCATAGAAGCTAGAATTATTTCCCACAATATCCCATAAATCTATCAAAATGTAACTTTTTAGCATGCAATTCTCAGACACATCCCAGACTGCAGAACTATGTCATTACCTTTTTGGAATGTTTGTACTTGAGTATTATCACGTCCTCCCTTTTCTCATATTCCAACACAATGGGTCTGCTTTGATAAACATTTTATGCAAATGGTCGGGTTTGTGTCGATAATCTGCCAACCATTATTTACAGAATTACGATTTGTGTGCTTTTCTGAATCCAAATTTCATTTATAACGGTTACTTACTACTGTTTTGGATGATCCTTACCAGCAAGTGTGTTACCCTAGGTGTTCCCTCAAAAAATGGCAGGAGTTGGAAATGCAGAATGCTTGCATTACCCTCAAAACTGAAAATGTGGAAGTATTTTTGGAATGCTGTATAAATTTCCACACATTGAAAACACATAAAATAACTCCGGGAAAGCTGGACTTGGCTTGTTTCATGCATGGAAAAGTGTAATCAGCACTCTTATATTTCATTCAGCTATTGGCAAAGGGGAGAGAAAAAAGCAAAACGTTAAAAGTGTAAATGTGAAAATATAATTGTAGTCTATATTTACTCTAATTAATTTTCTACCCACAGCAGTAACATTTACTTGGGTACACCTAGACATTTTTGTTAAACTCGGTAACTTATGGTGGATATACTACTGGTAAAAAAACATGCTAGTGAATTGTCTATTTATCTTGATGTGTACATCCTGAAAGATCTCCAAGACATTCCTTGAAGGTTGTCTAATGCTAGATTTGCAAATCAAAACCTGATGAATTATTGCACATGTCAATCTCTGTTTGAAAAGACAGTGCACAATGCATTTGCTTAAAGCATTTTCTCTTCATGAAACATGCCAGAAAGCATTCTAAAAATTATATGTTGCTAAAAATGTAATTGTGTTACCTTCATCACAATGTTGGAAAAGGTAACAAGAGAAATGTCTCTACAGTGTAGACTTTTGGTAATGTTATTCTATATGGTAATTCCAAACTAAACACCTCTTCCCACCGAAGGGGCTTAACTTTTTGGTGGGGCTAAAGCTTCATGGATTCCAGCAGGTTTAGACAAATACCTATCAGTAGTGTCTCTTTGTTAGCCTAGGCCCTTTCTGCAGGGTCATTCCAAACATTTTTACCAATAACCTCCTGTTTTCCGAACCTGTGTTTGTTAGTTTTCGGGACTCTGCACACTTTACCACTGCTAGCCAGTGCTAACGTGCTTGTGCCCTCTCCTCAACATATGGTGAAATTGACTAACACCTATGGACACATTTAGTTTACTTGTAAGTCCCTAGTGAGGTGATACTACATCTCAGCCCAGGACCTGTACGTTAAATGCTAGAAGTGGGCACTCATTGTGCAACCTATATAAGTAGCTCTTTAAACACGTCTCAGGCCTGCCATTGCAGCTTGTGTTTGCAGTTTTTAAACTTTCATGTCCTACTTAGGCCGACAAAAACAAAAAGAAAAGAAGATGGATGGAATGCTGAACAATGCAAACATTCACCCCCAGTCAACAGATATCGGTTTAATCCATGTTTTTTGCCTACCACGCCACCCAGTTTGGACCAAGACATATGTAAATCAGTCTTGACCCTCCTCTGTCTATCAATTGTACTTTTTGCGTTTGTCACCCGAGTGCTCAGCATACCAATGGATTCATGCTAGCTTGGCTGATGAAGGGTAATACCCGAAACCGGTCCCAGAATGCTTGTTTATGGTACACAGAGGACCTGGCTTGTCAGTTCGGGCTGGACTGTTTCAATGGGGGGCACGTTCAAGACTGATTTGAATATGGCTGGGATTAAAGTGGAATGGCAAACAAAAAACTATCGATTTAGGCCCAGAGCTCTCTACTAGAGGTGAATGTTTGACATTGTTCAGCATTCCGTCCATCAATTGCTCTTTTAGCATTTGTCACCCCAAGTGGGACTGCTATGCCCAGAAGTGGGCCCCATGCTCACCATGCCGCTGGAGTCAAGCTAGCATCGCTAATGAGGGGTGATACCCTGAAACCGGTCCTAGGATGTTTGGTTCTGGCCCAGTGAGAAACTGGCCTGGCAGTTCAGGCTAGACTGTTCTCATGGAGAGCAGGGTCAAGACTAATTTGCATATGGCTGCGTTTAAACTGGAATGGCATGATGGGCAAAAAAGCAATGGATTTAGGCCCAGATCTGTGTACTGGGGGTAAATGTTTGGCAATGTTCAGCATTGCGTTCATCAATTGTTCTTTTTGCATTTGTCACCTTGAGTGGGACGGCTATGCCCAGACGGGGTCCCGTGTTCACCATGCCACTGGATTCAAGTAAGACTGGCTGATGAAGGGTAATTCCCCGACACTGGTCCCAGGATGCTTGTTTCCAGTCCAGGGAGACTTGGCCTGGCAATTTGGGCTGGACTGTTCATGGCAAGCACAGGACCCACGTCTGGGCATACCCGTCCCACTTAGGGTGACAAATGCTAAAAAGAACAATTGATGGACGGAATGCGGAACAATGTCAAACATTCACCCCAATGCAGAGATCTGGGCCTCAATCCATCGTTTTTTTGCTCACCATACCATTCCAGTTTGGACCCAGCCATATGCAAATAAGTCTAGACCATGGGTAGTCGAAAAGCTTTTTTCAGAGGGCCAAAAGGTTTGCCTGAATTGTGGTTGAAGGCCACATTGATGGCGATGAGTAAGGGGGTGTAAGGTGCGCAAAAGAAAAGAAAAGCGTGTACATATAAAGGCTGAATTGCACATTATGAAGCAAGAAAACGCGGTAGCAATCCCGGTTTCCCCACTTGACCAATTTGTGTGATCCTAGACAATTGTTTTATTTCACTTTATTTTATTTTCCTTCATTGTCACATTGAAGAGGACCTCGAAATACATGACTTCAGCATGCGCACTGTTTGAAACTTTCTCTTGCCTTTAATTGCTAGACTTCTATGTCATTCATGTATAATAGGAACCCAGACCACTCAGATGGTAAACATAGCAACTTATTTGCCTCTTAGTTCACTATTTTCAGTGTTGCCATGGTTGAGGGGAAGCATGAATGTTTCTAAATTCATATTTTAGACAATAACTTTAAAGAAATAAAAATCCCAATGCACTGATATCATCTAATGCACTAAGACTCAAACGCTTCTGCATGTTAATGAGATGCACTTTTTAAATTTTGAAGAGACACATATTTTTACAGTTGCAACATTTCTTTAAAAATGAAGATGTTCCTAAATTCAAATGGTGAACCACACCTTAATTACTTCCTTTAACTTCAGTTAAGCTTTAAATAATTGTCTGTCTCTTTATTTCAAATATTTATCAACATTTGTGCTGAGTTGAGAAACAGCAGCCCCTTGCTACTGTTGAACAGGGGGCAGCATGTAAAGGTAAGGAGGGCCGCATGCTGCCCCCGGGCTGTACTTTGATTATCACTGGTCTAGACCCTGCTCCCCATGGGAACAGTCCAGCCGCGGAATGTAAACAAGCATCCTAGGACCGATTTCTCATCAGCCAGGAAAGCTTGACTCCAGTGGCCTGGTGAGCAGAGGGCCGACATGTTGGCATACCAGCCCCTATATCCTGCTGATGTGCTTATAACAAGGGTGAAACCGGTTCTGGATCGCTTGTGTTCTGGTTCAGAGATTACGTGGCTTGGCAGTTCGGGCTTGACTGTTCCTATAGAACAGGGACAAAACTGATTTTCATATAGCTGGGTCCAAACTAGGGTGGCATGCTGTGCAAAATAGCAGTGGATTAGCATGTGGCCAGAGTAATGAGCTAAGATTAATTAAAGCATTCATCCATCACTGTTTTGTAAAACTTTCTAAAAGTGGCATTTTCAAAATTGTAATTTAAAGTCCAACTTTACAATATTAGAGGATTTTTCATTACAATTCCAAAGACATCAAACATGAACTGGTTGCCTGTTCCCATTTGGAAGTTACAGCTTATTAAATAGAATAAGGTAATGTTATCTATGGGAGAGACATGCCTTGCAGTAGCGAAAAACAAATGTAAGAGTTTTTCACTACCAGGACATGTATAACTTAAAAGTACATGTCCAACTGTCAGAACCAGTAACATAGAAGCTTACCTTGTAAGGCCCACAATGTGGCTTCACAGAGATGATAAGACCCCCCTCCTATGTCCCAACCTTCTATAATTGAGACATGTTGAACAGCAAGCAGAGAGACTAGAACCTGGGAGTAGGGTTTTGCTTCTTAGAGATTGAAACTTCATCTAGTCAGCTGACAACCTTTGAAATAGAAGAGACAGGTGTGAGCGATTTTACTTGACTTGTCCTTAAACTAATCCCTAACAAAGCTCTTTAGGATGTATGGACTGAGATGTACCTGTGATCCAGCCTGCGCTTGTTTTCCTTATAGTTCTGTGTTGTAGAGCATGGAGCACTTCGGTTAGTTCTCTTTTTTCCTAAAAAAGTATGCTGACATCTGTAAACATGCACAATATTTTAGAATCCCTTTTCAAACATCGGCGACACAACATACAATGATATACTTTATACTTGTTACCTAAAGAAAATGCTCTCTTTGTAAGAGTCTCTCTTATAACTGTGTTTCCTCATACTGTTGAAGTCATGCTGTAGTCTGCTCCTTGCATACGCTTTTGTGGAAAGTCTTTGTACTTTTAGTTGGTTCCATGTAAGTGTTTTAATATGAAAGCGTTTGAAATAAAATGGAAAATTGTTTTAGTATGGTCCATATTCTTTCTGACTGAAAGTCTTGTTTACGTCTTTTTGCAGGTCCGGAAGTTGGTGAGCTGAAGTTATGGAAATATCCTGAAAGATCTACCAGAAATTCCTTGAAGGATGTCTGATGTTGCATTTGCAAATCAAAACCTGATGAATTATTATACATGTCAATCTATGTTTGAAAAGACTGTGCACAATGCATTTACTTATCACATTTTCTCTTCATTAAACATGCCAGAAAGCATTCTCAAAATTATATGTTGCTAAAAACGTCACTATGTAATCTACATCACAAATGTTGGAAGGTTACAAGAGAAGAATGTCACTATAGTGTAGACTTTTGTTAATGTTATTCTATATGACATTTCCATATTGAATACCTCTTCTCACAGAAGTGCTTTACTTTTTGGTGGGGAAACAGCATTGCAGATACCAGCAGTTTTAAACAAATAACTATCAGCAGTGGCTCTTTGTTAGACTTGGCCCTTTCTGCAGGGTCATCCTCAAACATTTTTGCCATCACCCTCAAGTTCTCTAACGCCATTTTTGTTGGCTTTTAGGACTCTGCGCACTTTACCACTGCTAACCAGTGCTGAAGTGCTTGTGATCTTCCCTTCATATATATTGACATTGGCTTCCACCCAATGGGCACATTCAATTTACTATATCACTTTACTAAGTCCTTAGTAAAGTGATATCACATGTGCCCAGGGCATGTACACTTAATGCTGGTTGTGGGCCTGTTGCATTTATTGTGACACCTACTTAAGTAGCCCTTTAAACATGTTTAAGGCCTACCATTGCAGCTTGTGTGTACAGCTTTTTAAACTGCTATGCCAACCTGGGAAAATAAAACTTTTGCTAGGGTCAAGCCTTCCTTTTTAATGCATATAGGACATTCTTAGGGTAGTCCCCACACAGCACAGAGGGCATGGTGCAGTGTATTTAAAAAGTTGGTGTCATGGGGGTGGGCACTTGCCCTTGCTCCCAGTCTCTCAGGGTGGCCTTCTGCCATTGCTCCCAGTCCCTCAGGATGTCTGTCCCTTGTTCCCAGTCCCACCCAGCCTACCACCCTTAAAGATCTCATTTACAAAGTCTGAATGTAGAAATCTTTTCTGCAACTTCGTCCAGGGGCTTCCTGCCTGATGACGATGCCTCCTGCCTTGCCCTACCAAACTTCACCTTCTCAGACATGTTTCCTCTACATTTGTTCTTCAAAAGGTGAGCCAACATACGCAATCGTGTATAGATACTATCTTCCTTCCCTCGATAGAGTGTGCCTCAATCCAAGATGTCTGCAAACTCCCAAGAGGTATTTCCGACCATTCCCCAGTGATCCTTAGTATAGGGTCTCCCCCTACTCACGCCCAATCTGGTGGATGAACGCCTGGTTTCTTCAGGACAATGGTTCAAGAAGGCGGTGGGGCAGGAGTTACAGCACTATTTTGTCACCAATGTGGGGTTGGTCCCTTTCCTGGGTACCCTGTGGGAGGCGGGTAAGGCCACGATCCGTGGATATGCCAAAGGCCACGTCCAGCGACAACGGCAGGCCAATCTGCCTCAACAGATGGCAGTGCTGAGCATGAGCGGCACCATGCGAATATCCGTGCTGAAATCAAACACCTCTCCATGGAGGCCGCCAAACTCCTGTGGAGGCCGTCTGTGGCCAGAATTTATGGTTGGGGGGACAAGAACGGTGTAATCCTTCACAGGCTTGCCACGTAACCCAGAGCGACCTGTATTATTCCCGAAATTCTGGATCACGAGGGGTCGACACACCAATCACCGGTGGCTATGGCCGGCACATTCGCGGCCTTCTACCGTCGGCTCTATGCTAAACAGACCCCCACTCGGTCACTTCAAGAACTGCTGGATTCGGCGGGTACTCGCCTTCCTCAGCTGATCTTGACCGCCCAATCTCACACAACGAAATCAACTAAGTTTTTGCTCACACCGCCTCAGGTAAGACTCCTGGCCCGAATGGCCTCCCCCAGGAATACTATGCAGCATACTGTGAGGTCCTTGTACCCCGCCTGTCTGATCTATATGCTGAGGCCTTGGAGGAGGGCTCCTTCCCGCCCGAGACTGATATGGCGACCATCCTGGTCCTCCCGATGTCTAAACCGCCATCTCCCCATTGTGCCGACTATCGCCCCATTTCCCTTAATAATACTGAAGTTAAACTATTTGCCGCGCTTCTAGTTCAAAGACTGCAGCCCTATCTTACCACATTGGTCCATCCTGACAAATGCGCGTTCATGCCCCAGCGATGCACCAGACATTGCCCCCGGCGGCTACACCCGGCCCTGGCACACCGCCATATGCTCTCCCCTTATCTGGCACTCCTTCCCATTGATTTTGAGAAGTCGTTTGACTCCGTGGACTGGTGGAAATGGGCTTTGGCCCTCAGTTCCGACGTATGGTCGGGGTCCTTTACACCTGGCCCCAGGCCCGCTTCCTGGTTAATGGGGCTCTGTCTCGTGCCTTCCCCATATAGAGAGGAACGGGACAGGAGTTCCCCCTGTAGCCTCTTCTCTTTGCCTTGGCAATGGAGCCTCTCGCATCCATGATCCGGTCCTTGTGCCTTATTTGGGGATGGGAAGGGCCCGGCTCTGGAAAGGACAAGATTGCCCTTTACGCGGACGTCGTCCTGCTCTTCCTAACCGATCCCGCCCAGTCTGGCCCCCGCTGTCTTCAGATCCTGAGCTCCTTTGGACAGACCTCTGGTCTCCGAATGAATCCTAACAAGTCGGTCCTGGTCCTGCTCCATCTATCCAGAGAATGCTATGACTGGCAGTCCGCGATACCGCTTAGATGTCAGTCCTTTAAGTTCCTCGGTATCTGGGTCGCGCTTCTCCCCGAATTTGGGTGGTCCCTTAATATTGCCCTGCTCGTTAAGAAAGCCAAGGCGGACCTTCACAAATGGCAAACACTGCCCTTGAACCCCCTGGGGAGGGTCACCTTATTCAAAATGATGATCCTTCCCAGATTCTTGAATGTTCTCCAAAATACCCCCTTCTGTTTTTCATGGGCGTGGTTTCGAGAGCTGGACACTATAGCTACTAAGTTCCTCTGGGGGGGGAGGGAGGACCTGGTTGGCATTAAAGACCTGTCAGATCCCATAATTCGACGGGGGCATGGGGATGACACATTTATATCTCCACTACGTAGCAACTAGTCTTTTGACTATACTTGACTGATTCAATGGGGGTTGGTCCGACCAAGCCTACAGGCTGGAACTTCATGTACTTGGCCTGTCCAAAATCCAATCTGTACTATATGGGGAACCCATCCCGTCCACCCTGCCCAATGTCTCCCGCTCCGTACTTCTAGCCTGGAGAGCAGCCCTAAGACACACCAAATGGACGCAGAAACTCACTCAATTTACGCCTCTATGGCATGGCACGTGGCTCCGGGAGGTCAGTGGGCTACAGGTATTCCGAACGTGGGATCTTATTGGGATCTCTCAGCTTGCCGATGTATGGGCTAGCGGCCACATGCGCTCCTTTAAGGACCTCCAGTCCAGATACTCCCTGCATCTGTCACAATTTTATAAATACTTACAATTGGGACACACCCTCCACATACATATACCTGAGGATACCAGGATCCCCGAATACAGTCCCCTCAAGGCGCAGATCATGCTGGGTGACCTGGAGAGACATCTCCCGCATTTACAAGACGCTGGTCAAGAACACCCAGACCTCACTTGACCGACTCAGGAGCCAATGGGAGGAATGGGTGGGCCCTCTGGATGAGGAAGATTGGCGTGATGCCCTCATGTCCCCCAAAATGGCCAACATATCAGCTAAACTCCACTTGATCCAATTATACTATATTCACATGGCCTACTTTACCCTGCAACGCTTACACCAAGCTAGCTTTTCCCCTCCTGCTGAGTGCACAAGATGTGGTCAGGAACTGGTCGATTTCTATCACATGGTGTGGGCATGCCCTCGATTGGCACAATTCTGGAGGGCGATCGAGGGTGAATTGTCCGAGGTCCTGGGGTGGGCGGTTCCCCATGCTCCACGTCACTCTCTTCTCGGGATTACTGACGGGCTAGACGGGTCCAGGAACGAAAAGTTATTTTACAATATAACCATGGTTGTGGCCAAGAGGGACATTGCCGCCTCCTGGAAACTTCCCACACCACCAAGTTTGGAGACATGGCGAAGGGGGGTGGATTGGTGCGCGGCTCAAGAAAAACCTATGTATGAGGCACGAGGATGCCCTATGAAACATCGGAGGGTGTGGGGCAAGTGGCTGGGGCCCATGGAATAACCTGTCCTCTAGATGACAAGTGTGTGTCTACAGCTGGAGGGTGGGATTGACATGTGATACCTGTGTTTCTTTTACTGTACTATGTCAATATTGGTGTTTTCTACTGATGTGCTGTTGGTGCTTGTCTTTCCAAAAAACAATGAAGTTGTTTATCAAAAAAAAAAGGTGAGCCAAACTCCGGGTCCAATCTTTCTGGGGTATCCCAACCGCATTCCATCGCGGTTGTACATAACTTTCGACTTTGCCCCTGTCTCGCGAGACTAGATGCCCGCAATTGGTCCTTTGATCTTTTAGGTACTATTTTTTAGCTTAAAACATTAAAAATCATAACTCTGATTCTATTGAATAGATTTTCGATGTTTTGGTATCAAATAAAATATTACTTTTCACTCTATTTTGCTAAATTGGTGTGGGATTTTGCTTGTGTTGTGTTTTCACTTTATTACTGTTTTGTGCTACAAAAATACCTTACACATTGACTCTATGTTAGTCTTGTCTGCTTTTGGGCCAAGCTAGCAGAGGATTAAGCACAGGTTAATTTTGTGACTTTTGTTGTTTGCCCTAATAGTGATTGAGGTTGTTGCTTGAGAAGGGTAATCACCCCTCAATCAAAAGCCCCAATTTCCTACAACCATTTTTTCAAGCTATTCTTAGAAAATCATCAACGGAATGTAAATTATGGTCATGTATTTTCAAAAACTATTTTGTAGTAATTGATGCAATGAAATATGATCCTCCAAAGAAAGAAGCACTTTTGTTCCACCAAGACAGGAAGGTTTTGATAATTTGCAAAAGGAAGAAGCACCACATGGTCACTTTCTTCCATGTGATGATTAAACTAAAGCTAAAATGAAATATACTTTTAATGTTAAAAACAAGTCTAGCAGTTCAAGTTGAAAAAAAGTTGTAGGTTCATGCTCCAGATGTGGCTCGAAAAAGTCACAACGGTAAATACCCTCACCCTCCTGCACAAAGACAATGTTGCAATAATTGCAAAAAGTATGGTAATTTGGAAAAAGTTAGCAAATTTGCAGCATCTAGTGTGAAATTTAACAGTGTCAGATGGTAAAATCTGGCTAAAGGTCTAGTTTGTGATGTTTGCATTGATGATAGAAAATTAAGAGTTATGGATGGTTCTGGATCTCTGATACCTATACTTTCTGACAACACTTTTTTTTATAAATATTGGTGCTGCAAACCTCATAAATGAGAACCTATAGACATCCATCCCAACATTTTTGCGGAATATGAGATTGACATAGTAGATTTTCTCTTTAGTACGTACGTTGGAATGTTTAGGTGGAATTGCCAAAATGAAAATATGTGTTGCTATTAAAGGAATAAATATTTTGACCAGGCAAGATTTAATGAGGTTGGGTTTATTTTTTAAACCAGGTTCCGATACTTCAATTTTCTTAGGACTACCTATACCTGCTGTAGAAGTCAGGAATATACTAAAGCCAATATTTTAGAAAATGTGATTGAGAAATATCCAAGGTTATTGTGAACAAAGTTGGTTCTGGATTTGAACATTAAGGGGCCGATTAGGATGGCGGACGGACTTGCGTCCGTCCGCCACCCTTGAGGAGGAGGGAACGTCCGCAGGGGCTGCGGCGTTCCCTCCGTGCTGATTAGGATGTGACCGCCAGGGTGGCGGTCACATCCTCTATATTTAACATTGCGGCGGGTGCAGCTACAAGCTGCACCCGCCGCAATGTTAAAAAAGCATGTGTTACATTTACATGCACAAAGCGGCAGGCACCGCACGGTGCCTGCTGCTTTGTGCACGCAAATGCAGGGGGGTACCATAGGTACCCCCCATGTGCACCCCCCACCCCCCATTCACCCAGGGGGCCCGCAACGGGCCCCCAAAGTGAATGTCCGTATGCTTTTCCATGGCGGAAAAGCCGCCGTGGAAAAGCAGTTTTACACGACCGTCATAATATGGCGGACGGTGTCTCATAGACACCGCCTGCCATGTTATAGCTTTTCCGCCGCGGTCGGAAGCCGACCGCGGCGGAAAAGCGACGGACGGAATTCCAGACCCACCAGCCATCCTAATTTGGCGGTGGGTCTTTGGAGCCTCCGCAGAGGATTTTCCGCCTCCTCCGGGCCGGAGGTGGCTTCCGCCGGCCCGGAGGAGGCGGAAAATCCTCCATCCTAATCGGCCCCTAAATTCGCTTAAAGAGGGATGATGTACCCATCACACACAATGTAAGATCAGTTGCAACTAGTGTTAGAGATGATTTGAAGATATTGCTTGAATATCTGTTTTTTGAGGGAATAATTAAACCTTTTGAATCTTTGGAATTGGTCTCGCCTGTCATTCTAACAAAACAAAAACTTGAGGTCTTTGTTTATGGTTACATCTTCGTTCTCTAAATAAGAATATAATAGTAGATAACCACCAGCTAACTCATAATTAAGATGTTAGGAAATGTGGGAAAAAAATATTTTTTAATGAATGATCTTCATTCAGCATATCACCAGAATCAGGTAAGCTAAAATTCTCAACAGCATAACAATCTTTTAATACCTTTTGAAACTTACAAATATATACAGTTGCCATTTGGATTAACCTCTGCAGCCATCATATTCCATTGAAAGATGCGTTGTCTATTAGGTGATGCAAAGAATGTGCCAGTGTTAGACCTGGCACCATTGGCGTGGGTCTCCCTTCCATTTTTTGCTGTTGTCGCTGATGTTTTTGCTGGTTTTAAATGCTCTGGGCACTATGCCACTGCTATTCAGTGCCACAGTGCAAGTGCTCCCTGTGGTAAATTGATGTATGGATTAGTGACTCCATGATTGGCTTATTTGGTTTACTTGTCAGGCCCAAGCACAGTGTACTGCGTGAGCCCAGGGCTTGTAAATCAAATGCTGCTGGTGGGCTTGCAGCACTGCTTGTGCCACCCACCGGAGAAGCTTGTAAAGTGTATCTCAGGCCAGCCATTGCAGAGCCTGTGTGCAGTCTGGTACTGACATTTTGACTGGGCAAGTGCACCCACTTGCCAGTCCCTAAACCTTCCCTTTTTAACATATTAGTCACCCCTAAGTTAGGCCCAAGGGCAGGGTGCATTGTATGTAAAAGGTAGGACATGCCCTGTCCTGATAGTGAATTATAGCCATTTTCGTTTTTCACTATTGCAAGGATACCTGTTCCCCATAGGCCAGAATGGGCAGTTTGATTATAACATCCTATAATCCTAACTGACTCAGGGAACTAAGTAGAAATTCAAGTTTAGTATACCTGAACTCAGAATGATAAAATACATCCTTTAGTGAAGTTGGTTTTAACATTCTGTGTTTGAAAATACCACGTTTAGAAAGTAGGTCTTTTTTTGCCTAACTATCCAAGCCTGCCTCTGCTAGGTTGTGTATTCCTTGTCTGGTTTTTTGAGTGACAGGGTGAGTCAGCACAGGGCTGAATAGACCTATCTGCATGTAGAGTGGTGGGAGGAGTTTCACCTGGGCCTGAATAGGGATGTGCCTGCCATCCACAATGCTGGTTCCACCTCCTGTGGTGTGTCTGAGGACCCTGACCCACACTGTCAAAGGAAAGAAGGAGTTCTGTAAACAAAGTGCTCCAGGACTGACTAGAACTGGTTTGGACTAGGTACAGACACTCTCTGCCTTCAGAGACAAAGGATTTTGGTATATAAAAGTGGGGACCCAGACCCCAGAACTTCAGATCACTTCTTGGAATCAAGATGAACCTTTGCTGAGGAAAGGAACCAGGAAGCTGAAGGAGGAGACTACCCCTGTGCTGTGTGTTTGGGAGTTGGCCTGCAGTGGTTGCTTCATTACCAAAGAAATGAGAAGAGGACTGAGCATGCTTTTTATCAACTTGAAGAAGAATATCCAAGGGCTTGAACTTTGAGCATGCCTCCTGCCTGAAGTCTCAGGGACACAAGACTTCACCAACCAGCTCCCCCTGAATTCCTTTGTTGGGAATTGAAGTGCCTGCTGTTGTGCTGGGCTTTCTGAGAGACTGCGTGTTGCTGGGAGCTGGAAGCGCTAATCAATCACGGGAAGCTTGTCACCGCCGCAGCAGCTGTCGTTGCATCGCCGAAAAAGCGAGTCGCCTCTGTCGCCATCACATCACCGAAGTGCGGCGCATCACTGGAGAAGTGTGCCCCTGCTGCAGAGGTAGTCGGCGCATCACCAGAGAGATGCGTTGCAGGATCTGTCATGGCTCCAAAGATCATTGAGTCGCTGCACAGCCGTCGGGCATGCACGCATCGCATCAACGTGTTTACACCGTAACCAAGATGCCATCTTTGTCGCATCACACCGGAGAGAAGTATCGCATCGAGGTGCCATCTTGTCGCATCGTACCGGACAGTAGTAATAAAACAACGTATCACCTCGCCACACAGTAAGGAAGAGGGCATCAACTCCCCTGCGCAGCAGTAAGGAACCAACGCATCCACTCCCCTGAGTGTAAGGAACCGACGCATCACCTTCCCTGCGGCCCTTTTGTTTTCTTTGTGTTACGCATCCCAGGTACTTTGAGAGTAAAGTGTTGCATTTACAACCTGAGAGAACGGAGCTATTTTCTACCATTTTAAAGTCTATTTTTTAGTACAATATTGTGGATTTTTGTCATTTGGTCTTGTGTTAAGTCTATATAAATATACTTATTTTTATAATACAACCATGTGTGGTGACCATCTGTAGTGTTGTCACTGTATTACTGTATGTGTTCACAACTGCTTTACATACTGCCTCTGAGATAAGCCTGGCTGCTCGTGCCAAAGTATCAAGGGGGTGAGCAGGGGTTATTTTAGGAGTGCAGCCCCTTACCCTGACTAGACACAAGGGTCCCTATTTGGTCAAAGGTACCTACCTCTTCCAACTAGAGACCCCCAAATCTAACAATGGTGGTCAGCGGTAAGGATTCTGGACTTGCATTTGTGACTCATATACAGTGATTGGCGTACACTACTAGTGAGTGCAGACCATAATGGAACCATATACATTTTGGTAGAGTTTTTCCTTAGAACTTCTTTGCTATTTTTGATTCCTGAGAACTGCCAGTCTTCTCTACCATGAGCAAGTCAGCATCCATATCATCTGTAGACCTTGTATTGGAAGAAGAGAGAATTGATACTTACACTGTGCCTAATCTCAAAGCTTTGTGCAAGAAATATAAAATCTCTGTGAAAGGCCTCACCAGGAAAGAGAAAGACCAAAAGGCGCTGAGGGCCTCAGTGGAATCCAGGAATGCCAGTAAGCATCCTGAGGAGCCAGTGGTGAAGGCAGAGAACTTCGATGGGCAGCTTGAGAGGCAAGTGGGCCCAACTGGGGAGAGAGCACCTTCCAAGGCAGGCAGCAGTGTTTCTTCCAAGGGTTTTTTCCCCAGGAGAGCTGGAGGACAGAGCGAGGGAGAGGATGCACAAGTTGGAGCTAGCTAGGCTCAAAATGGATTGTCAGAAAGACATTGAGAGCAAAAAAATAGAGCTTGGGATGGGATTAGAAATTAAGAAGTTAGCCTTAGTGGAAAAGAGAATGCATTTTGAGCATGAGAGAGGATTGAGGGAATTGAAACTCAAGGCCAACATTTTAGAGGTTCCACCCTTTGGTGGCAGTGCGCCGCCAGTGCCTGTAGAAGCAAGAACCTACATCCCCAAAGACATAGTTAAAGATTTCCACCAAAATTAGAATATTAGACAATGGTTTAGGATTTATGTAGTTGCAATATTGGCCCACCAGGTCCCTGAGAAGGATTGGGGAGCGGGGTTGTGGGGCCGCTTTATTAGTGATGGGCGGGACACTTTGTTAGATTTACCTACAGAGGAGCAGGTGTAGTGTGCCCACATGAAGGGCTCCCTAATGTTCAGATATGGTTTGACCCCAGAGTTATACAGACAAAGGTTTAGGAATTGCAGAAAACTTGAGTCTACCACATGGGTGGAATATGTGTCTTTCTTTTGCAGAGCATTGGATGGTTGGGTGAAGGGTAGCAAGGTGGATGATTTTGAGGCACTCTATGATTGGTTTGCATGGGAGCACTTGTCAAATAATTGTTTTCCAGAACTACGCCAGCACCTTATTGATAGCAAGCTAACTAACAGTAGGAAACTTGCTGAGGAGGCGGACCGCTGGGTGAGCACCCGGGTCCAGAAGGGTCATGTGGGAGAGTTCACCAAAGGAGTGCAGGATCCCCAGCAGAAAGAGTGGGGGTACAAGGGTAAACAGAGGGAGTTCCATAAAGGGCCCCAAAGTAATCCCCAAGGGAACCAAGGGAAAGGTTCCCAGCCTCCCCTGAGAAGAAGGCAGTGGCCCCAATAGATAAGCTTGTTCAGAGGGGGCCCAAGACTTGTTTTAAGTGTGCTCTAGTAGGCCATTGTTCTTATGATGCTAAATGTCCCCTGTATGGGAAGACAGCACCCACTGGTGCACCACCCCGGCAGATGGCTAGTGTAACCCTGGGGGAGGAGATGAGGGCCCAAGGTGGTGGGGTCCCGCAGAGATGTCCCTAGTCTCTTTAGGAGACTGTGAGGTGGTCCCCAGGACACAGCTACCTGATAACACTAAGAAGTACAGGCAGTGGGTGACCATCAATGGTAAGAGGGTGGAAGCTCTTAGAGACACCGGAGCAAGAGTGACAGCGGTCAGTTGTTGGCTGGTGTCTGAAGAGCGGGTATTCCCCAATGCATTTTACCCAGTTGTTGCCGCTGACAAAACAGAGAGCCACTGCAAGGTGGCACAGGTTCCCTTTGAGTGGGAAGGGGTCTCAGGGACTCTTCAAGTAGCTGTATGGTGAGACCAGCCATGCCTGTTGATTGTCTGTTGGGTAACGATTTGGAGAGCTCCCTATGGGCTAAGGTGGAGCAAAGAGCTCATTTAGAGATGTTGGGTTTGCCTGAGTGGGCCTGCGTGACCACTCAGTCTATGGCAGCCAGTAGGGGTGTTCAAGAAGACCTGGAGCCTGAGAGAGTGGCCCAGGTGCTTGCCATAAAGAGAAGAGGTAGGGGGCACGGGAAACCAGCCCCTGAAATTCCCACGGTCAGGAAGGAGGCAGACCTCGCGGGGCATGCCCTGGAACTTACAGGGGAAGAGATTGCTGAACTGGGAGACTTGCCTGAGTTGACCCATTGGCAGTAAGAAGGAGGTCCCTCCAGGGAAGAGTAGCAGAACAAGTGCCCTTATCTTGTGGGTTTGCGGCAACAGGCTGCAAACCAGGCAGCAGATGATCAGTCTGGATTACATTGGATCTACTGGGAAAATGGTCTCCTGTATAGTGAGCCTAAGGTTGCTGAGCCTGGGTCAGCCTGTGTGCTGGTGGTACCCAGAGCTTCAGACCCTTCCTACTGGGGCTGGCTCATGATGTGCCTTTAGCAGGACATTTGGGGCAGGACAAGACCTTTGAAAGTCTTGTCACCCACTTTTATTGGCCCGAAATGGGCAAGAGTTCAGACACTCATTGCAGGACCTGTCAGAGTTGCCAGGCAAGTGGAAAGAGTGGGAGGAAGCACAAGGCTCCTCTCCAGCCATTCCCTGTGGTCAGCACCCCATTTGAAAGGGTGGGCATTGACATTGTGGGGTCTCTGGATACCAAGTCAGCCATTGGCAACAGGTTCATCCTGGTCTTGGTGGACCATGCCACCCGGTACCCGGAAGCCATCCCTCTCAGGACAGTGACGGACCCCGTGGTGGGACGTGCACTGATGGGGGTTTTCTCCCACGTGGGGTTCCCCAGAGAGGTGGTGTCAGCCGGAGATACAAACTTCATTTCTATGTATATGAAGTCCCTGTGGCAGCAGTGTGGTGTAACATACAAGTTCACCACTCCTTATCACCCCCAAGGTAATGGGCTGGTTGAGAGATTCAACCGGACACTCAAAGGCATGATTATGGGGCTTAAGGAACCCATGAGGCATAAGTGGGACGCCCTCTTACTATGCCTTCTCTTTGCTTACCGTGAGGTGCCACAGAAGTCCCTAGGGTTCTGCCCCTTTGAACTTCTCTATGGTCACCCAGTGAGAGGACCTTTGAGTTTGGTCAAGGAAGGCTGGTACCAATCTTCCAGGAAACCTCCCCAGGATGTATATAGCTACGTGCTGGCCTTCAGGTACCAGATTAGGCAATTCAGACAACTCGCTGAGGCGAATCTGGAAGCCAACCAGGAGGAGATGAAGTGGTGGTACGACCAGAATGCCACTCTGGTTGAGCTTCAGCCTGGTCAGAAAGTGTGGGTCAGGGCCCCCGTGGAGCCCTGTGTGCTCCAGGATAAGTGGACCGGACCATTTGAGGTGAGCACAAAAGTTCTGTTACCTACTTGGGGGACTTGTGTTCTCCCAAGAACCCTTTGGGCGTCCTGCATGTCAACCGCCTGAAGCCCAACTTAGAGAGGTCCGAAGTGGGCATGCTCCTAGCAACAGATGCTGGAATGGAGGAGGAGACTGAGCCTCTTCCTGACCTTCTGCCTACAACAGAGCAAGATGAGTCAGTGGATGGTGTGAGCCTCTCTTCCACCCTGACCTCTGAGCAACAAAATGACTGTCACCAGTTGTTATGACAGTTTTCTGACCTGTTCTCCCTGATTCCCTGTGTCACTGATTGGTGCGTCCATGATGTGGACACTGGGGACAGTCCTCCTGTTAAGCACAAAACTTACAGAGTGATTAACAGGCTGAGAGCTTGCATCAAGGAGGAGGTCTCCAAGATGCTTGCGTTGGGGGTGCTTGGGTCCTCTAACAGTCCTTGGGCCAGCCCAGTGGTCTTGGTCCCAAAGGCTGCCGTACCGGGTGTCACGCCAGAACTGTGGTTCTGCATGGACTACCGAGGTTTCAATTCAGTCACCATGACTGACGCACACCCCATCCCCAGAGTTGATGAGCTCATTGATCGGTTAGGGGCTACTCGGTACCTCAGCACGTTTGACTTAACGTCTGGGTACTGGCAGATCGCCTTGACTGATG
The DNA here is from genome assembly GCF_964261635.1 of Lissotriton helveticus. Taxonomy (NCBI): domain Eukaryota; kingdom Metazoa; phylum Chordata; class Amphibia; order Caudata; family Salamandridae; genus Lissotriton; species Lissotriton helveticus. Next base: position 246,057,950 of record NC_136067.1, read on the forward strand.
GGGCAAGAGAGAGGTCAACATTCTCCACACCAGATGGGTACTACCAGTTCTGGGTTATGCCCTTTGGGATGAAGAATGCCCCTGTCACCTTTCAGAGGCTGGTCAACCAGGTGTTAGCTGGACTGGAAGAGTTCAGTGTCGCCTACCTGGACGACATTGCAGTGTTCAGCGCCAGTTGGGAAGAACATCTGTGCCACCTCTGGGAAGTGTTGATTGCGCTGCGGAGAGCAGGCCTCATGATCAAGGCAAGTAAGTGCCAGATCGGGCAAGGTTCCGTGGTGTACTTGGTACACCAGGTGGGGAGCGGCCAGGTGGTCCTCTACAGCCCAAGATAGAGACCATCCTAGCTTGGGAACCCCTCAAGACCCAGACAGAGGGGGCAGCCTTTTAGGACTCACCGGGTATTACAGGAGGTTTGTCAAGGGGTATGGCAGCATTGCTGCACCTTTGCAGAGCTGACTTCCAGAAAGCAGCCCAAAAAAGTGAACTGGACTGAAACCTGTCAGAAAGCTTTTGATGCCCTGAAAGCTGCCATGTGCACGGCACCCGTGCTCCTGGCACCCAACTTCTCAAAAGAGTTTATTGTTCAAACGGATGATTCAGAGCACGGTGTGGGGACTGTTCTGTCACAGATGAATGAGGAAGGCCTAGATCACCATGTAGCCTTCATCAGTAGGAGGTTACTTCCACGGGAACAGAGGTGGAGTGCGTATGAGCTTGAGGCATCTGCTGTGGTCTGGGCACTGAAGAAGTTGAGACCATATTTGTTTGGGACTCACTTCTGGGTTCAGACAGACCACAGGCCCCTCAGATGGTTGATGCAGATGAGGTGTGAGAATTCAAAGCTGTTGTGGTGGTTCATTTCCCTACAGGGGATGGACTTCACGGTGGAACACCGCCCTGGTACAGAACACACCAATGCTGATAGTCTGTCCAGATTTTTACGCCTTAGTGATGAGAACTCCCAAGAGGTAGGGTAGGGTAGTTCTCCCCACATTTCATCTGGAGGGGACACGCGTTAGACCTGGCACCATTGGTATGGGTCTCCCTTACATTTTTTGATGTTGCCTCTGATGTTTTTGCTGGTTTTAGATAATTTGGGCACTGTGCCATTGCTGTTCAGTGCCACAGTGCAAGTGCTTCCTATGGTACATTGATGTATGGATTAGTGACTCCATGATTGGCTTATTTGGTTTACTTGTTAGGCCCTAGTATAGTGCATTGCGTTTGCCCAGGGCTTGTAAATCAAATGCTACTGGTGGGCTTGCAGCACTGCTTGTGCCACCCACCAGAGCAGCTTGTACAGTGTGTCTCAGGTCTGCCATTGCAGAGCCTGTATGCAGTCTGGTACTGCCATGTTGACTGGGCAAGTGCACCCACTTGCCAGTCCCTAAACCATCCCTTTTCTACATATTAGTTACCCCTAAAGTAGGCACAAGGGCAGGGTGCATTGTATGTAAAAGGTAGGACACATCATGATGTGTGTTGCATGTCCTGATAGTGAATTACAGCCATTTTCGTTTTTCACTATTGCAAGGCTACCTGTTCCCCATAGGTCAGTATGGGCAGTTTTAATATAACATCTTATAATCCTAACTGACTCAGGGAACTAGGTAGAAATTCGAGTTTAGTATGCCTGAACTCAGAATGATAAAATACATCTTTTAGTGAAGTTGGTTTTAACATTCTGTGTTTAAAAATACCACTTTTAGAATGTAGATATTTCTTGCCTAACCATCCAAGCCTGCCTCTGCTAGGTTGTGTATTCCTTATCTGGTTTTTGATTGACAGGGTGAGTTAGCACAGGGCTGAATAGACCTATCTGCATGTAGAGTGGTGGGAGGAGTTGCACCTGGGCCTGAATAGGGATGTGCCTGCCTTCCACAATGCTGACTCCACCTCCTGTGGTGTGTCTTAGGAACCTGGCCCACACTGTAAAAGGAAAGACGGAGTCCTGTAAACAAAGTGCTCCAGGACTGACCAGAACTGGTTTGGTCTAGGTACAGACACTCTCTGCCTTCGGAGACAAAGCATTTTGGTGTATAAAAGTGGGGACCCAGACCCCAGAACTTTAGATCACTTCTTGGAATCAAGATGAACCTTTGCTGATGAGAAGAACCAGGAAGCTGAAGGAGGCGACTACTTCTGTGCTGTGTGTTTGGGGGTTGGCCTGCAGTGGTTGCTTAATTGCCAAAGAAATGAGAAGAGGATTGAGTGTGCTTTTCATCAACTTGAAGAAGAATATCCAAGGGCTTGAACTTTGAGCATGCCTCCTGCCTGAAGTCTCAGGGATTCAAGACTTCACCAACCAGCTCCCCCTGAAGTCTCTTGCTGGGAATTGAAGTGCCTGCTGTTGTGCTGAGCCTTCTGAGAGACTGTATGTCGCTGGGAGCTGTAAGCGTGACTCAACGACGTGAAGCGTGTCGCTGCCGCAGCAGCTGTCAACGCATCGCTGAAGAAGCGAGCCGCCGGTGTTGCCATTGTATTGCCAAAGTGAGGTGCACAGTAAGGAAGAGAGCATCAACTCCCCTGCGCCGCACACTTCCTCTGAGATAAGCTTGCCTGCTCGTGCCAAGCTACCAAGGGGGTGAGCGGGGGTTATTTTAGTAGTGTAGCCCCTTACCCTGACTAGGGATGTATGATGTTACAACCCCTACCTTTACAACGCCTACCTTTACATCGTAAGTTTTACAACGCATACCATTACAACGCATAATGCTTTTGGGCGCTGGCAAGTGAATAGTTTAATTTACTATTCCAACTCCAGTCCCCGTGGATAGTAGGGAAGGTTATTGGATAGTAAATTAACCTATTCCCTATCCTAGAGCGCCCCCCAGAGCAATGCGTTGTAATAGTTTGCGTTGTAAAAGTTGCGTTGTAATGGTAGTTCGTTGTAAAAGTTTCGTTGTAAAGGTTGTATACCCTGACTAGACGCAAGGGTCCCTATTTGGTCAATGGTACCTACCTCTGCCAACTAGAGACCCCCAAATCTAACAGCAAGCTTTCCAAGATGATGTCTTGATATTCATAGAAGGTCCACTCCATATGAACATCCTGTGGTTTTACAAAAAGTTTGAGGCACAAATATGTAGTCTAACCGGGAGTATGATTCATGCACTGCCGAGAAATATGTGTAGCCCTGTTCCTCTCTGTATAACCGACGCCAGGTGTCCAACCAGTTCAGTCCCCTTACCAAGAAATGCAATTTAGTAATTTGATGGGCGTTGGAGTGTCCCCCCAGTCTCCATGTGTTCCTAGCCACGTCCATCACATCATTCCAATCACCCCCTACTATTGCCAGCCCATCTGGCATATCCGTCCACAGGGTTGTAAGTCGCTCAACTAGCACCCAGGACAGCTGCGGAGGGGGCATTGACACATCCCAAAGCACCTGCTCCTCATAAATGGTGCCTCTGAGAAAGATATATCTTCCCTGAGAGCCTGTCCGCGTTTTGGAGTGCTTATATGGAACCCTGCGATGGATCAGAATTATAACCCTGCGGGATCCCAGTATGAACCTTGAGTGAAGCACTTGAATGTAACCACAGCGAAGAAGGCACAGTGCCTTTGTTCCCATTAAGTGCGTCTCCTACAACATCAGGATATCTGCACAAGATCGTTTGGCCTGTTGAAATATGGCCCTTCGTTTCACTTTATCTAATGCCCCCCTGACATTCCAGCACACTATCTGGAGATTTCCAGAGCGGGCTCGCATCCTATTCAATGGAACTGCCATCAAAGACTCTCGTAGTGAATACAAATGGGAGATTGAATACCCAGTGTGTGTGTGTGGTGGCTCTGTATAGCAGTAACATAGTGCAATTAAAAAACAAGAACAACCCAACTGTCCCCCGCCCACCACTCTATACCTCAAAAGTGCTGAAGTATCTGTTGTGGCAGAGGCAGCCTGCGGACCCCAATGGGAGTACCTGGCCCACCCCGCCAAAGGACCCCCAAAAACCAGCCCAAAGTTCAAAGTTCAAAAGATACTTTATTCCGTTTAAATCACAAAAACCATAAAAGTGTACAAGTATTAAAAAGGGCCACAGGTCACCAGGCTGCATAATATGTGATAAAATACAACATAGATGCAAAACAGGGAGTACCCAATACGATATGCAATACATGGTGGCAAGAGTTTAAAAACAACAGCATAAAAATTGATCACCTAATTAAAGAATTCATACAATAGTTAACATTTATGGAGAATCAACTAGGACCAAGCGATCTTTTTGCCAAGTCTCACTGCTATGGTTAAACATTTTGCCACATTATAGATTTCCCATGTTTCTGTCAAGAGTTGAAGGTACAACAGAGCTGGCTTCACTTGCCTAAAGCCTTTTCCTTTTAACAGTGGTATAATGAATTTTGATCTAATACCCTTAAAATGATCACAAAAAAACAAACCGTGAACAGTGTCCATAAATGAACAGCCATCGCATTTGCATAGATCTAAGTCCCTACTCCTGGTCCAAACAGGGCGGCCAGAAATTAGGAGGTGAATTTTATTCAATCGGAACCTTGTTAGCAAGTACCTATGATTGGCATCATTTACAACTTTGAGGTACAGTTCCGGTTCAGGGCCAGAGGAAACAATCAGCTGATGGGTCCTTACAGAGGGCTTTAGCAGCTCTCTGTCCTCTCTATCCATTTCTCTATTCAGCAAAAAAGTATTTTTGGCCCATTTTAGATCTCCTTTCACCAAGCTGGAAGGTTTATCAAACAATTCGGGCCGACCCAGCTTTTCACACATTTGTTGCACATATTTCAACCAGGGGATCTTTTCCCAGTGATCTAGCAACAAACAGTCTTTTAAGATTTCATGGTTCACTTCAAGCTCTGGGTTTAGCCAAACTGCTAACCATTTTAGTAGGGGGGCCATGGCAATTTTATCCTCCAAGTAACCCACGCCGCATTCCTGATGAACTATGAAGCTTGCAGTGGATCTTGGGAGGGAAAGAAGTGTTTTTATAAAGTTGTCCTCTATGACCTGAAGTGATGTAACTGGCCTAAAGCCCCACAGATCGGCCCCATACATGGCGATGGCGGTGCATTTGGCAGCATATGCTTTTAACACTGCTTCGATGGGCTTCACCCCTAATTTACGAGAGAAGTTCAGCACCGCCGAGATCGAGCGTGCCAAGGCTATTTTTTTCTCTACCATTTGGGGACGCCACGTGGAGCCTTCGTCAAAAACAACCCCCAGATAGGGAAATCTAGAGACTCGTGACAGCTTGTGTCTGTTACAAAATAATGACATCACATTTTTTTTAATCTTTACTTTGTGGCCCACTACCATAACATGGGATTTGCCAAAATTAACACTTAAATCAAGGTTATTCATAAAAACATAAAAAGAGTTCAACAGGCATTGGAGTCCTACAGCAGTTCTGGCTAGGAGGGCAGCGTCATCCGCATACAGTAAGGCAGGCAGTAAATATTTCCCAGCCTTCGGAATATCCTTGCAAGCAGCACCCAAAACTTTACCTAGGTCATTGATATATAGTGTAAAGAGCAGGGGAGCGAGGATGCAACCGTGCCTCACACCATTGATGATGCTAATTTTTTCCGTGCAGTTCCCCTTTCTGTCGAAACGGACCGTTGCTGTGAGGTCCCTATGGAGGTCTGCTACGAAATACACTATGTTAGGGTCTATTCCGATGTTAAGGAGCTGGCCCCACAATTTGGATCTGTTAACTCGGTCGAATGCCGAGGACAGATCCATAAAAGCAATAAACAGTGACCCTTGCTTGGCTAAGGTGTACTTTCCGATAAGCAGTTGTAAATTTAGGCTTTGGTCAATAGTACTGCGCCCCTTTCGAAAACCATACTGTAGAGGGGAAAGTGTATTGGTCTCCTCTAACCAATCTGTCAGTTTACCTAGAACCACTCTCCCTAAAACCTTGACTGCAGAATCGATGAGGGATATAGGTCGGTAATTGCCAGGATCCCCCCGGGCCCCTTTTTTATAGATGGATACGATAACCGACTGCGTCCATGACTCAGGAATGCCTGCCTTCGAAACTCTATTAAAAACATTGGCTAAAACTTTGGACCAAAATAAAATATCAACTTTAAAAAGATCAGAGGGAACGCCATCTGGTCCAGGAGCTTTGTTTCTGGTCATCAGGCTGATGGCCGCTGCCACCTCCTCCTCATTCACAATTAAGGTATAGGGTGATTGGGGGAATGCAGTCAAACCTTCTGCCGCCGTGGTCTCTTTTTCATAAACGGACCTAAAGTGCAAGTGCCATCGATCTTCTTGGATTCCGCAGTCCAATTCCTTATTACTGGAATCTGAGAAATAAGGTTGGTTGACCACCGCCCAAAACTTGGCGCTGCTCTTTAGGACATCTATTGAGGTCAGATCAGCCCAGGCGTCCTCTCTAATTTCGCGCCGCCTTTTTTCGATTGAGGTCTTGTATTCTTTCCTGAGGGTGGCCACAAGCCGTTTGTCTACTGGGTTTGACTTAAGTCCAACCTTAAGTTTATGGTTGGCCGCTGAGCAGTTTTTGTCAAACCAGCCATCCTTCCCTTGTGATCTACCTTTACCCTGACGAGTCAGGTTGGAGAAAATGTTGAGGCAAACCTTTTTATACGCCTCCATTACTTCACTGTCTCCAGCCTGATCATCCATACACAGCGTTAGGTCGTCCCTGCTACTGAGACAAAGGTTACAAAAAAATTCTTCTTGAATTAGTTTGCACCATTTGATTCTGCGTGCTTGGTCTGTCAACCGCATATCATGTTTCCCTACCGGGTTTGGGCAGCTATCCTTAATAACAAATATGTTCTTTGACTTAAGTACAACAGGATTATGATCGCTAAAGTGTGACCCTAGAACTGAGTAACTGCTGATTTGGACTCCACAGGTACTACTGAGGAATATATAATCAATCACAGAGCCACTGCCACTGCCATGACCTATAAACGTGGGAATATCCCCCTCGCCCCCAATTGGTAAGACAAACCCATTTTCAGCCAACATTATTTCCAAGAAAATACCCTGCTCTGAATGTTCAAAGTGGGTGTTTTCTTCATCCGGGATACCAAATAACACGTTGGGGGGACATTTATCCTGGCAACTGTGAATATTGAAGTCTCCCATCAACAAGATGACACAATCATGCTCTGCCGACTCTTTAAAATCAACCAAAAAAGCACTTAACATCATCAGATTACTAACTGAACTGTCCCTGTCAAATGAATTATAAAAGTTTATAACCAAAACATTATGGTAACTCCTATAAGTGATTAGAACAGCAAGGCAATAGGGGCAGCCAGTAGCTATTTGCTTGTATGTACCAGGGATTCTAGCAGAAATCAGGGTTACCAGTCCCCCTCTAGCTCGCCCCCTCGTTGACTCAACAGCCGGTATAAAAAAAGTAGTAAACCCATCCATTGTCAATAAATTTTGGGTATCCCAAGTCTCCTGCATGACTATTAAATCCATAGATCCTATAAGATCCCGCCAAATCGGGTCATCCACTTTGTTTTTGAGACCCGCGATGTTCCATGTTGCCATAGTAATGTCCCGGCCACTTCTAGCCACATCTGTTTTTGTTTACAATGAAACCCCGCCTTTCGTACCCTTGCCGTGAGTGGGAATTGAATCTGGCATCTGCCCGTCCAGAATGGTATTTTCCTCTTGCAGAAGGGTGGGGAGGTTGTTGTTGGACCTCTGTCTAACTGCTGAAACCTGTGTATGTCAGTCCACCCAATCCAGAGCTGGTAGACAATCATAACGATTAGCAATTGGGAGGTTGAAATGATTGTCATATCCGTTAGCAGGCTGATGGTGATAGAGTGGGTGACTGTTGTGAGGCCCGGCAGCAAACCCCCCTTGAAACGGTCTTCCTCTTCTTCTCCTGACCGAGTTCCAACCCTCATCCCCACCCTCATCCCAGCCCGGAGGGTGCGCCTCCCACGGGGGGTTAAACCTCTGAGTTGCTTTTCGCTCATGTGGGCCCCTTAACCAACTCCATCTATTGTCTGATTGGTTCCCAGGTAGGTAGAAATAGGAGAGGGGCCTAGCAGTAACAGTGCTTGCATGATATCTAGAGGAACCTCTACATATATATTCTACCACATGTGTGTTCTCAAAAGTGACCACCACGCAATCCCCTTGTAAGGTTTTTCTGTTCCCTCCCACCCATGGGGTTCTTTCCACCATTAGAATATTACTTGGCATATTTGGCGGTAAGGGATGATTTTTGGAGAGCCAGTGGCACACTTTATTTTTAAGGGCCTGGTGGGATTCTGCTTCAGAAGATGGAATTTCAGTGACTCCAGTGAGAATCACTACGTAGGGGCAAGCATCTGGAGGAAGATGGATATTTCTACGGGTCATTGCCTTCACTCTAGGGGTCGGGTCAAGGTTTGGGATCGGCAGGGTAGGATCATTTGGTTTAACTTGGGGGATTGACTTGAGTTTAGTTGAATTCTCGAGTTGTTTTAACTCGGTAGCCTTGGGTTTAGTGCCTCCCAAATTTGGAGTACTACTAGTGTTCCTAAGGACATTGTTGTTAGCCACGGTAACACTTTTACCAGCCGAAGATGACTTATTGGCTGTGTTAGCGGTGTGGGATGTCTTGGTGTTTAAGATAAAACTTGGGGCACTTATATCCTTATGGATGTTCATCAAGATAGTTTCTAAACTACGTAATCTGACCTCTATGGGTTCAAGTAGGGATTTTAATATCTTAAAAATGTTATTATTATTATTAACCGTGCATGACCCACTCCCATCCTGGCTATGTTCGGCTAAGTTAGTGACTTTTCCACTGAGTTCAAGAATTTCCTCCAGACTTTTATCAACGATAGTGTCGTCTGGAAAGCTTAAAGGCAAACCAATATTTGTCGAGTGCACCCCCCTGGTATCATTGCCACAAACTGCCGAGTTATTATTCACAGTTAGCGGGTCTGAGATGATGTTATTTCGATTGTGGGCGGTTTGTGCTTTCTTCCCTTTGAGGGTGGTGAGTTTATTTGCCTTTTGTTTAGGGATTGCCCCTTCTTTCACTCCCCTTTGATTCGTGACACTTGCCCGGAGTGAGTTATCTAGTTCAGTTCTGTCTAAGCCACACTCTGTCAAAAGGTTAAGTTTGGGAGTAGCTTCTAAGTCCATTTGTGAGCTTGAGATTTCAAGATCACCAGTGCCCCCAGTGTTATGTACAATTGCGAGTGTATTGAGACGGGACTCGGGGTTAGGCGTGCATGCCTGAGCAATAAGGCCTAGAGAAGATCTCTTGGCCATAGCTAAATCTTGTGACACCCTCCTGTCCATAAGTACTATCCCCTCATCAATCAATGCATTAGTACGGACAATGAAGTCATCCAGAGTCCCAGTTAACTTTTTCGCTCCTGCAACAGCCATACTTCTGGTCTCCCGACAATTCATGACACTCCCCAGTACTAAATTCTAATGACTTTTTGTATTAAAAACAGTTCGATGACAGGCCCATGTAATTAGTGCTTGACAATCAATAACGTCCAACGTCCCACTATCCAATGCTTGGATGTTTGGCAGACTTACAGTTTCTGTGTCCAATGGTCACTTGGGCTGGAGGTAATCGGGCAGGGATGGTGGCCCAGGCCAGGCTCCTCAGGCCTCTGAGGGCCACAGAGGGCCCGCCCTTTGCCCGGGCTTAGCCCCGTGCTGGGCCCCGCTCGCGTCCCGCTACGCGGAGGGGGCGTTGTTGTTTTAAGCGCCTCTGGGCGCCTACTTGCGCGTCACTACTACGCGCCCCCGCAAAGGCTCCTGGGGGTTGGAGTCCCCCCGCTCTGCTTCCGCGTTGGTGGTGAGAGGCGGCAGCAGAGTGGACTCAGCTCCTGCTCCTGGTCCCGCTGGCAGACTCGTTCTCTGCCTCCACAGAGGTAGCGTTTCCTCTGTTCGCCGCAAATGTTAAAAAGGGCTCCCCATTATCAGCAGGTGTTCCTGCTGTCAAGCAAGTTCCGGCAAAGTTAATGGCCCCGGGCACTGCTTTTGACATACATGCTGATCACAAACCTTTGGTTTATTTGCTTAATGTTACTGGCACATGTAAGGCTATAGCAAGGCTTGTTAGCTTACTGTCAAATCTTCAGGGATATAACTTAAATGTTAACTAAATTTCAGGAGGAACATCTTTATGGATGTTTGTTTATCTCACATGTCAATACCTGTAGATCCCTGCTGTAACAGTTTAGAAGGAAAATAGAGTGTTTTTGCCCTGATTGATGCACTAGGTATAAAAAGGGCACAATTACAAAAATGTATTGTCAAGAGGCTACTAAAAATTTCAAAGATCTTTTAGACTAAAGTATATAAAAAAGAGATGGATGGTATCCTTGAATGTATAGTTTGGTTCCAATCACAGAATGAGCACATGACCCACGTTTGGCATACCTGCCCCACTTATGGCGATCTACTGCAGTATACAAGAGAGTGAAGAATGGAATGCTTGAAGTAATCACAGCAACTGGTAGCTACTCAGGTCGCATCCCAGTATATAATTTTTTGGCACACCATGCCATCTCTGTTTGGGCCCAGCCATTTGCAAATCAATCTTGACTATGCTCCAATGGGAATAGTGCAGTCTGAGTCTAGTCTTTTTTAGCACTTGTGGGTTAACTTATAATTATCAATTAAAAGCTCAGAAGTGTGTGCTAGATATCTAGCCAAATACTATTTAAATTACAGTATGCTGCTGTTTTCAAGAAATGCATAGAACATAAGTGTACCAACAAGGGCTTATGTGCAAATCACATTTTGCAATTGGCATCTGCCAGTGGTGCTGGAACAATGTTTAAAGTGATGGTGCTGCTATTAATGTTACATCACTGAGGTCATAGGGATTGTGAAAAATACATACATCACACAACAACAAGTGTAGCAAATATATTCAGCAGGAGAGTGATATGAGTGTAGTATGTAGAAGGTGGTACATTCTGGAGCACATTGTTGCAAGTATATTACAATTCAGAAATTACTATTAATGCCATTGACAACAAGTACACACCAACCCTAACATTCCTGATACAAAGGCAAACAGAGGCAGTGAGATACTTGGAAATCCTCCATCCAGACACTTACACACCCACTCATTCTTCAATACACTTTCAGTGATGTCATTTGAGATGTCATCAGTGATGTCACTGACCATGTCATGAATGATGTAATATGTGATGTCATCAGCAGTGCATTGCGGAGGCGAGAATTATAGTTAGCTCAGCTAACTATAACAGGGGAATTTCTATGGTTTTGTATGAGTGAAATGTCTAAGTAACTATAACGTCCCTGAAACCTATGTTTTTTTCCGTGAATTTCAATGGTTTTATAAATGCTAATTTCTAACTATAACGTGCCTGAAACCTATGGTTTTTTCAGTGAATATCAATGGCTTTTTAAATGCTAATTTCTAACTATGCATACAAAGTTAGGACATGTGAAGAAAGAGGAAGAAAAGCGCAGAAAGAAGCAAGACAAATGCAGAAAGAGGCAAAAGAAGTCCAGAAAGATGAAGACAACTGCAGGAAGAGGCAAGAGATGTGCAGAAAGAACCAACAGAGGAGCAGAAAGTCCTCCTGTGCCCCCAACCTTTTAGTGTCGGGTTTTGGTGGTAACTGACTCTGACTAACCAGGACCGCAGCCAGTGCTATGCTAAAAGACACTTAGGGGCAGATTTATGTTAACTGGCACATCCCCAGGGATGCGCCAGTTAATGTGCGCCACAGTGCACCACAGCTCCGCCACCCATGGTGCGCCGCATTTACAATGCGGCGCACCATGGTGCAAGGCAGGGAAGATGCATGATGCATCTTTCGGCGTACGGGTGGCGCATCGCTGGAGTCATGTCGCAAGTGCGACATGACTCCTGCAATGCACAGGGGCCACCCCTACATTGCATGGTGCATCACCCTTACGCCTGATTCAAGCAGGCGTAAGGAATTGACGTAGAAAGTGACTCAGTGAAATCTTGTAGATTTCACTGAGTCACTTTCCAGGGGCGTTCCTGCGACGGTAGATGCCTCGTAGGGATGCGCCACATTTACGCCGCCTTGCGTGACGCAACAGCGGCGTAAACGTGGTGCAAGGGCCTCATAAATCTGCCCCTTAGAATACAGTAAAAACACCTACATACTCCAGGGAACACTATGCGTTGGGGTACCCCTGTAATTAGCCTGACCTCCTCTGTATTTGCCTTGAGTTAGGGCCTGGGTCATTACCTGAGTACATGGGTACTGACTAGAGGATTATAGTACTGCAAGGAGAGTGCATGGCGAATTTATAAGTGCTTGGTTTTGATGGAGTGATTGATAAGTACATGGTGCTGGCTGGGTGATTGAAAGAGTGCATGGGTATTGACAGGGTGATGGCTGGACTGCATGGGTAGTGCTCAGAGAATTTTAGTAGTGCATGTGTTAGTGTCTGGGTCATTTCAGAGGTACATGCTTACTGATTGGATGATTAGAGCACTGCAAGGACAGTGCATGGGGAATTTATAAGTGCCTGGGTTTTGTCGGAGTGAATGAATAAGTACATAGTGCTCACTGGGTGATAGGAGGAGTGCATGGATAGTGACAGGGCGAAGGCTGGACTGCATGGGTACTGCTCAAGGTATTATAGCAGTGCATGAGTTGGTGGGCTAGTTGGCCCCAAAGGACCCTCAGGATTCAAGGGGACTTAATCCTCCAATTTAAAATGTGCCGCAGGGCGCGTTTGCACACTTGTCACATCAAGCCATGCCCCCTCCCTGCACCACTGTGCAAACGCGCCCCCTGGATCTTTGTAAATTGGGTCCCTGGGGGCCAACTAGCCCACCATCTACCTCCAGTAAGCGCCACAGAGCTGCATTGTAGACAGGTGTAAAAAGGGGCATGGCCTCTCAACACCTCTCTGCAACACAACTCTGTGGTGCTTACTGGACATACCTGGTGGGTTAGTTGGCCCCCAGGGACCCTCAAGATTCAAGGGGCCTTAATTCCCCAACTTAAAACGCGCCACAGGGCGCGTTGGCACACTTGTAACATCAGGCCACGCCCCCTCCCTGCACCACTGTGCAAACACGCACCCTGGAGCATTCGTAAATTGGGGGTTTAAGTCCCCTTGAGTCCTGAGGGTCCTTAGGGGCCAACTAGCCAAACAGCTACCTCCAGTAAGTGCCACAGAGCTGCGTTGCAGAGAGGTGTAAAAAGGGGCGTGACCTTGGACCAACTCTCTGCAAAGCAGCTCCCTGGTGCGAACTGGAGGTTCCTGGTGGGCTTGTTCGCCCCCAGTGACCCTCAGGATTGAATGGGACTTAATCCCCAAATTTACAATGTGCCAGGGGGTGCTTTTGCACACCTGCTATGTCAGGCCCCGCCCCCTCCCTGCACAACTGTGCAAATGTATCGAAATAAAAAAAAAGAATAATTCTTTTTTTGGCCCTGGGAGTCCTTCTGGGACCCCCTGAGCAGGCCTAAGGGGTGAGGGTATTTCTACCCTGCCCCTTTCTCTTGTTTTATACCTTTGTTTCTCTGTTTTCTGGTGACTCACTTTTACGGAGCCTCAAGATAGCTGCCATCACTTCCTGGTTTGGAGTGTTGACACCAAATCAAAGTGAAGCACGTACACGGGACTTAGACTTTGCCCAGATATCGAACCTTTTATTTTTCTAATTTCTCAGCAACTACTGAACGGATTTACACCATTTAAAAAACAAAGTTTGCTTTCTGATCCAAGCACTACCTTTTTGCCAAATTTTGGGTAATTCGTTTGAGTAGTTTCTGCTGTAGCCTTGCACAAAGTTTCCTATGGGAAATTGATTTTTTGACTCTTATTTTTTGAATTTCACAAAACTACTAAACAGATTTACACCATTTAAACAAAAGGTAGCTTTCTGATCCAAGCTCTACCTTTCTGCCAAATTTGGGGTAATTCCGTTCAGCAGTTCAGGCTGTAGCTCGTCGCAAAATTTCCTATTGAAATTAACATGGGGAAAACACATTTTGGGACCCCCCTTTTTTCTGATCCCCCGCTTGACGAATCACCCCCATACTTTCAGGATAGGAGCGGACCTGGATAGACTTTATGTTTGGAGCATTTGCAAAGATTCATCAAACGACAGCAAAGTTATTAGCAAATCAAAAAATGCTTTTCCTATTGAAACTAGGTTGAACTATACCTACCTACTGGCAACTGCCAGTAGGTTACACATGTATATATATATATATATATATATATATATATATATATATTCACTGAAAAACCATAGGTTTTAGGCATGTTATAGTTAGGAATTAGCATTTAAAAACCTTAGAAATTCACAAAAAAAACCATAGGTTTCAGGGACATTATAGTTAGTTGCACATTTGACTCATATAAAACCAGAGAAAATCACCTATTATATTTGAACTAACTATAACTTTCACGCCCGCAATGCACTGCTGATGATGTCACATATTACATCCCTCATTACATGGTCAGTGACATCACTGATGGCATCACTGATGACATTTCAAATGACATCACTGATGACATCACTCACAAAATGGGCTCCATCTACAACAACAACATACATTTTGATATGGCGGATATCTACAGAAGTGATGGAGTACACTTCACAGATCTGCGAAACCGTTTTCCTGAACAACTTGAAGCTGTGCATCCGCACTTATATGTAGCTCCAACAAATGAACACAAGGGCTCTTTTTAGAGCCACCCTATAACTTACAACTTAGGCCCGCTATTTTAGGGCCAGATAACGGCAACTCCCGGACCCTCGCCAATATTTGTTCTCCATACAGCTGTGGCGCAGCGGCCATACCATCTCACTTTGCAACACAGACCTCACGCTTTGATCCCAGACTCTACTCACCCGTAGGAGGGAGTAGTTTGCACTTTACAAATACCGTATTGATTTACCTTCGCAATCCCTATACAACACCACCTAAGCACCATATACAAGTTGAACACGTGTGGCACAGTACCCAGAGCACATGACTTCACAGCATAGCACACACAGTTTAGGCTCACGGTTTCATCCCCGAGTTCAGCAGCTGCTCAATTTAACAGCATGACAATCTATGCAAAACCTCACTTAATTTCCGTACCCTGCACTTTCAGACCGGTAGGGTTCAGTAGTTCAACAGCTTTACCTCTAGTCTGTCAGCAGCTCAGCTCATGCCCCCAGCACCATCAGACCCGTAGTACTAAGTAGTTAGCACTTCACAAATACTGAATTGATTTGATATGCGCAAATTTACCTTCGCACTCCCTCTATAACACCCCCTAAGAACCATACACAAGCTACAATGTGCGGAACAAAAGTTCATCCAAGTGGCTATAATTACATGCCCACACTACTTGGACAGGTATGGCACAGCGCCTAGAGCACATGACTTTAAAGCATAGCACACACAGTTAAGGCTCACACTTTCATCCCCGAGTCCGGCAGCAGCTTAGCACCATGAGACTCTAGACAATACCTCATAAATTTCTGTACCCCAGGACTTTCAGACCAAAACGGGTCAGTAGTTTGCCCTAGGAGGTATAAACACATGCTGACACTACTTCCACAAGTGTAGTGCAGGGGCCACAGCACATGACTTCACAGCATAAAACACACCATTTGAGCTCACGCTTTAATCCCCGAGTCCCGCACCAGCTCACCTTAGCAGCAACAGACTCTAGGCAATACCTCACTTAATTTCTGTAACCCACCACTTTCACACTGGTAGGGGTGAATACTCCACTTCGCACACCCTCTATAGCACACCGTAAACACCCCACAGTGGTTACAGTGCTCCTACCCTCCTATTTCCCACTTTGTTCACCCTTTTTTCCCCTTACTCGCTTCAACTGAATCACAAAATGGCGGCCAACACTTACTAGTTGCAACCGCTCACACCGCTTGCAGCCAATAAGCAGCAAGCTTGTGCTCATAATGCCTCAGCCAATCAAATTGGTTTTGCACAGGGTTTTAGGGTAGCAGGAGAGTGGCCCTCGTCCTGTGATGTCATTTGAGATGTCATCAGTGATGTCGTTAGTGATGTCACTGACCATGTCATGAATGATGTAATATGTACCATCATCACCAGTGGATTGCGGGAGTGAGAGTTACAGTTAGTACAACTAACTATAACGGAGGAATTTCAATGGTTTTGTATGAGAGAAATGTCCAGCTAACTATAACACCCCTGAAACCTATGGTTTTTTCAGTGAATTTTAAAGGTTTTTTAAATAATTCCTAATTAAAATGTTCATTAAGCATATCTGTTTTTTTCTATCTTTTTAAATTATCATCCCATTCTCAACGTAGTAAAAACTGCAAATATTACCACTCTTCAATTGATTTCTTCCTCCAAGCAAAACGCTACAAACCAGATCCACAACTAACGTTAATAATATACAAACTAGGCGTTATATCTCGGTCATGTAGCTGTGTTGTCTCCCCCCCACCCCCTTGAAGCAGAAGCAGAGTGGGCTGGTCCAACATATGCAACTCCAGCATAAGAGTATAAATAATTAGCCTACACCTTGGGCGTGGTTCACTTCTGCAAAGAGAAAAGACTCTGCTACAGCGAAGATCCTCACTCTGCCTCGTGGCTGCCGCCATGACCACGTGCCTCCTCGATACAGGCCCATTGCGAACTCATCCCACAGCACCACAGACTTATGTCTGTATCGACTACTGCCTTCGATCTAGACTGCGGACAGCAGGGTTCACAACCTGAATTCAGCTTTGGATCTACACTACGGACAGCATTGAAGTTAGCCTTGATTTATGTAAGGCAGAGACAATTGTACTCTGTGTCCTCAGACGTTGTTAAAATAAGTGACAAAAAATCTTCGTCGATATCTGTGCTGACTGCTGCCTTTGATCTACAGTGCGGTCATTAGAGTTTATAACTTGATACGAGTTTCGCATCAGCACTACAGACAACATTGAATTCAGTCTCGATTTTTTCAAGGCAGAGACAATTGAACTCAGTCCTCAGATTTTGTTAACGGATGCAAGAAAAAACATTCCTCAATGTCTGTACTGACTACTGCCTTCGAGCTACCCTGTGGTCAGTAGAGTTTACAACTTGATGCCAGTTTCGCATCAGCAATACAGACAACATTGAATTCAGTCTTGATTTATTTAAGGCAGATTTTGTTAAAGTACGTGACAGAAAGCATTCCTCAATGATTGTGTCAACTACTGCCTTAGATCTACACTGTGGACAGCAGGGTTCACAACTTGAATTCAGCTTTCCATCTACACTACAGACAGTAGGGAATTCAGCCTTGATTTATTTAATTCTGAGACAATTGTACTGTGCGTGTTCAGATTTTATTAAAATACTGCTTTAGATCTACACTACGGACAGCATTGAATTTAGCCTTGATTTATTTAGGGCAGAGACAATTGTACTCTATGTCCTCAGATTTTGTTAAAGGATGTGACAAAAAACATTCCTCAATGTCTGTGCTGACTACTGCCTTCGATCTACATTGTGAGGGCTCACGGTTCAGGTGGAATGGTAATTGCACATGACGCATTACTGTAGGCAAGAGACATTGTACCAGTGTGACCCGCCCGAACCACAAATCATCGCAGGGTACCACTAACTCACAGCACCACAAGTTATCTCCCCGTGGCCTTATTAAGGCAGAATTCACTGGGCAAAAAACATTGCTCCAAGTGCGGCCGGCCCGGACCACGCATCATCGCAGGTTACATACACACTCAGTACCAGAGGTACTACTAACTCAGTGCACCACAATTCATCGCCATGTGGCCGTATTCAGGCAGATTTCAACAGACAAAAGACATTGGTCCGAATGCGGCCCCCCTGGAGCACGCATTATCCCAGGATAAATACAAGCTCAGCGCCAAAGATACTACTAACCCAGTGCACCATAAATCTTTGCAAAGAACAGTTTTATGTCAGCAATGAGGCATAATATCATTTTAAAATGGAATTCATGCAGAATTCAATCGATAAAAGACATTACTCAATTACTGTGCCGACCACGCATCATCGCAGGGTACATACACGCTAAGCACCAAAGGTACTACTACTAATCATATATGACTCTTTGTTCAGGATTACTGCCCTTTGGTTTTGCTACTGTTGTCTCTGGAGCGCGGAGATACTCCTTCGGGAGTTTATTCAAGCGCGTTACAAACCCGCAAATACATAAATAAATAAATAAATAAACTCAGTGCACCTAAAATCATCGCCACCTGGCCTTACTAAGGCAGAATTTACAAGACAAAAACATTGCTATCAGTACGGCCTGCCCGGACCACGCATCATCACAGGATCCACAGAACCTTGTTGTTTCAGGTGCCAATAACTCAGTGCACCACTTATCATTGCTGGCTGCACACACGCTAAATTACCAATACTGTGCAGCTCTACTTAACCCCATGTGGCCGTGGGCTCTTGCTAACCGCTGTCTCCTGCCTACACTGCGGTCATCAGACCTCACAATTAAATAGACTGTTGATTTGTTATTTGCAGGGTACAATACTAAACTATGTATAACACCTATCAAACCTATACAATATCCCTTTAGTATGCTTCCTTCAAAAACTTCTTTTATAAGACTTATAGATTTAGTTGAATAATAAAATTCACGCTGCAAGTGCAAAGGCACACTTAATGACAGTCTACACTGCGGACAGCACAGGTCACAATTTGAACTATAATGTCCCTGAAACATACATATTTTGACAATGTATTCCATACATGTTTCATCTGTTATTTCAATCCTGATTACACATGATGCAGTCCAGCCTAAGATCTACTCTGCGGACAGCAGGGTTTACAACTTGAATTCAGCTTTGAATCTATACTACAGACAGTAGGGAATTTAGCCTTGTATTTACTTAATGCAGAGACAATTATACTGTATGTATTCAGGTTTTGTTAAAATAAGTAAAAACAAGCACTCTTCTATAAATGTACTGCCTTCCATGTACACTGCGGACAGTACGGTTCACAACTTAAATTCAGCTTTAGATCTATACTACAGACAGCAGTGAATTCAGCCGTGATTTATTTAAGGCAGTGACAAAAAAGACTCCTGTGGCACTGCTAGTATGCACAAGCACCTTCAATCCCTGCATCCTGTGAACTATGCGCACAAAGAATGTAGAAGACTGTGCCAAAATGTACCTCCACCACCAGCAATACCAAGTACCTGTGGGGCATTACCTTCAACATCGCCACCAGACATATGTCCCCATTTTGAGAAAGTTAGAATGCACTGTCAGATTTGCTCCACAGGATCCAGCTGATGAATAGTGGTTCCACCTCAAAAATGTCACCAACACCCTGATAGTACCAACAAGGTGTTCAAGCCATTAGGTGAGGGAATAATAGAAAATAAAAAACAAGGAAGGGAAAGGGAGGGGTCAGCAGGGAAGGGATAACCTGAAACGACAAAAGAACACCTGCATGAACACCTCATATATATAAAAGACTACACTCATAAATTCTCGCTAATAGGAGCCAAATATACCTGCGTAAAGAAAAAGAACCAGGCCATTCGACAGTATAACAACCTTCACTCTCCACCACTATCTCAGTTACTCCACTAGACAACTTGGAGAATTGGTAATAAGGGATTCTGTAGAAATAAAGTAAAGAACTGGATTCAGGATATAAACGACCCTTCGGGAGAGATAGAGCTGGACACGGTAGTGTGTAGGAAGCAAAAACCACAACACTCCGCTCCAAGAGTTCCAAACAGAGGTAATTCAAATGAGCCAAATCAGTATTTAGCAATAGTATGGGACAGTACAGCAACGCGCAGTTGCGTCCACTTCAGCGTTCTGCTCCCTTTCCTCCACAAAGCAAAGTACAGTAAAACACCGCAACGCGTAGTTCCATACACTACAGCGCTCCGCTTTTACTATGTGAAATCTTCAAACAGAGAAGTGCCACCGTAAGCCCACAGCAGCATGGGGTTCCTTGCACCCCAACGATCCACAGAAAGATCAAGACTCTTTTGCAACTACAAAGTCAATATCCGAAAAGGAAATCAAAAGGACCAAACACCAGAGAAGGAGTTCCTCCGCTTCTTGAATATCAGAAGCAAAACACAGAGTCTTGACAACACGGACCCGCCAAAGAGTTGAGCACCGAGTCCGTGTCCGGGCAACATAGCCTCTTACCGGCAGTGAAGCACAGGAACCGCAGCCAGAAATGGAACTCCCCGGCGGCTCGACTGGAAGTTACCACTGTGGGAAAAGCAACTCAGCAGCCCAGTACCACATCACCACAAGCAGGGATAGACGTGCAGAGCAAGGCTCCCATATCCGACAACAGGAACAGGAACCAGAATAACACGCACCAGGATGCGTGTGTCCCTGTCTAATGTAACTTCCTGGCAGTATCGCTAAGCACCATGGGAAACGTAGTTCTTCCACACAACAGGCAATGCAGGCGCTGTTGAGGCGTACTGACATGCACTGCGTGAAGTGCAATTGTTTAATTTGTTATGGGGATCAATCAGTAGACCTAGTTTGCAGAGCAATTGATAACCATCGATGGTAGTTTTTTTTCCCTCAAAGTTCATGCAGTCCATTATGCAATAGTCAATGCTTTGAGTGCAGCCCGTTCAGACCACGCATCATCGCAGGGTGAGCACACGCTAAACACCAGATGTACCGCTAACTCAGTCCACCATAAATAATCGCCACCTGGACTTATAAAGGCAAAAATCAGCAGTCAAAAGACATTCTTACCAGTGCGGTCTGCCTGAACCACGCATCATCGCAGGCTCCACACAAACCGCCCCTACCTCAATGCACCACAACTCATGAACCCTTTATGATAGAATCTTCTGTCTATTATTTCACATATAGTGCTCCTACTTTTGTACAGCAGAAGTCATAAACCGTTTAGATTTGAATATCTATGTATGATATCATGATTACTATTCTACTTGTTACCAACAGCAGTCAAAAGACATTCTTACCAGTGCGGTCTGCCTGAACCACGCATCATCGCAGGCTCCACACAAACCGCCCCTACCTCAATGCACCACAACTCATGAACCCTTTATGATAGAATCTTCTGTCTATTATTTCACATATAGTGCTCCTACTTTTGTACAGCAGAAGTCATAAACCGTTTAGATTTGAATATCTATGTATGATATCATGATTACTATTCTACTTGTTACCAACAGCAAAGTAATAAAATGGAGTCGAGCACACGTGCCCCTACCCACTTCAACTATCTATCTGTGTCTGTGTATTTATTATGTTTGTAAAATACTGCTCCTGGGCTTATAAAGGCAAAAATCAGCAGTCAAAAGACATTCTTACCAGTGCGGTCTGCCTGAACCACGCATCATCGCAGGCTCCACACAAACCGCCCCTACCTCAATGCACCACAACTCATGAACCCTTTATGATAGAATCTTCTGTCTATTATTTCACATATAGTGCTCCTACTTTTGTACAGCAGAAGTCATAAACCGTTTAGATTTGAATATCTATGTATGATATCATGATTACTATTCTACTTGTTACCAACAGCAAAGTAATAAAATGGAGTCGAGCACACGTGCCCCTACCCACTTCAACTATCTATCTGTGTCTGTGTATTTATTATGTTTGTAAAATACTGCTCCTGGGCCCTACCACATTATATTGTGCTGTAAATAGTGTATGCAACTATCTTACCTCTGCCAGTAACAAAAACTTTGATTATATAACTTTCTCTCGCTCATTCTACAAATACGAATGTACAAACTGGATCATTACAATACTGCAAACAAAGTCTATAGTAAATTTATGTGTGTGTGTAAATGAGTTATATCTCTTCACCAGCATATTTAAATGATTATTGCTGTTAGTTGTGTTAACTTCTCCCGTAATTGCAAGTTGTCACTGTGGAACATTAATATGGGGATTTGTTTCTTTCCCTAAAGGAGGAAGGTATGTTGTAAATAAGTTATCTCTCTTCTGTGTCTATTTCTCCAGAATGCTTGCACGCATTCTGTGTTCCTTACCGAGTGTTCTGTAAGTGCCAGTTGGAGACTTGGTCAGCTGGCGTGCTCTTCAAATAAAGTGTTTCAACTTACCTCACTTCCTAGTGGCATTCCTTCTTCAACAGTGTGCTATTGCTCGATTTATTTTCATTTTATTTAGCATATTTATATAGCGAAGTTGACCCAAAACTATATCAGCAATTTACATGAGCACTGTATTTACAGTACATTTTCAGGCACGCATAGATTACGTCATTTCTCTACAAAAACAGGATATGGACGCGACTCCGAGCCTCGAACACTGATTTCCAGCACCAAGTTCGACAGTATACCTGAATGACCACATACACCCTTCATGTGCCAAAAACTGCAACCTAATGCTTTCATAGCCCTGTATTACTACAGCTACATCACTCCACTGAATGCACAACAAACATTCATATTCACAGAAATACGTCATGTCACATTAAGTTCTTCACAAACTGTCAGGATACCAATGACCTCCACTGTGTCTAATTTTGCCTCCACAATGCATTTTTAAACGCGCCAGTATCAGACGTGGCCAAACCTGCATATGTGTTATAGGTCGAACGTGCAAGGATCATTCCAAATAACAGACACAGTATCCAAGATAACCTTGATGTTCCATGCTCTCACTATACACACCAAACTAGCGAGGCAGTCTAGAAATGTAGCATGACAAATTATTCTCATGTGAAACAAAATACTCAGCCTTCTCTAAACAATATCAAATTGCGTGTCATGTGCAAAGCAGAGCAGGAAAGCAAAAATGGCGTTTAAGCTTCTAATGAACCCATGCTAACTTAACAAGGTGTGAGTGCAAGGCTCAGCCCACGACACCCTCCCTCGATAGAACCACGTGATATACACGTGGGTGAACTAGGAACGCAGAGTCCAAGCCTGAAAAGCAGAGTCAAGTTCAAATTTGCATGCAAAAATATTCGCTGTTTGATAGAAAACAGTAAATAAATAATAAAGAATAGGTAGAAAAATCAAAGAGTCTTAATCCAACAGGGTATAAGCACAGTATGTAGCAACAGCCTCCAAGAGGAAGTCATTGTTCTCATCTGAAAATATTTCAGCCATCCAATTCAATAGTGGGAATGAACATACATGTTCCTCAACGACCAGAGCCTCTCTCACCATCGGAGGAAAACTCGGGTCATCTTCAATGTAACTGCGTGCCAAGAAGAAGAAGCCATGCGCCGCTGCAAAAACATTCCAACGTCCCATTATTCCATGTATCGCTGCTAAGGCCATAATCCCGCCGCCAGAACAGAGCAAGTCATGAACCACTAACGGGCTCATCAGCTGGTCATAATCCGCGTTGGGAGACACCGTACTGCAGGGACACAAATCCAGGGCCCAGTCGAAATCGCAGCTCAGGCAATGGAAGGCAGGTTGAACGCATGTGAAAAAGGAGAATCGAAATGATAATCCATAAACTGCACTCAATGTAGCCAGAGGCAGCGCTCCGTAATAACTATGCATTCGGTTGCGCAGCAGCAACAGCCGGGACATATTGTCGTGTGCTGGAGGATGTGCATCCATATTTAAGTAAACAAATTAATAAAAGCACACCGGCAACTAATGCGACTATTAAGGGGAATCCACCAAAGATGCTGGAAAACATCGAATGAAAAAATGCCGAAAAGACACCAATTATATTTCGAAAAGAACTCACAAGACCACTGCTTATAACTTTAAAAAAGTAAGAACCCCTTAGTCAAGGACGCATTAAAGATACTCTGAATTAACTCCCCGAAATACAAAGGCAAGTCTTTATTTAATAAATCATACACTTCTGTGCGGGTGTTTACTATATGAAGGACTAATGTTTCTCTAGCAGATGTAAGAGTGACCTCTTTTTGAGACAATAGCCCTCTTATACGGCTCACTTGGTTGACTCTGCTTTCAAGGTCGGAATCGATGGCCAAATGGAAACATCCAGCTTCCCATGCAGAGGAGTAAACACAACTTTTTTTTAGCAAACCACACACTCAGTTACCGTAATCATGTAACCGATGCCTGGTAACATTGCACAACAATCTGCATTATTTCAAATTAAATAACTCACGTTTCCAGTAAACTGAACGATGGTATGATAGCAGGTGTCGACGTGCCTTTCAAAACTCACACCAAATTAGGCGCATCTTGATTAAAAGAGCCATGAAATTGTATGAGACTACAAATTAAGGAGTGATGTGGTGCTATTGTGCAATCCTCGCCATTCACATAGACTTCTTTTCCCTCCCTCAGACACCAATATGTAAATGATAATAACCAAGCTTAATGGAGATAAGCGCTGCCTAAACATCCATATCTGCCTAAAACATAGTATTACATGCAAACCTCAAACTTAAACAGGCTAAAAAGTAACGTTATGATACCGTCGATTAGCCACACAGCTGAATCGGATCTCCAATGAGTGACCACTTCTAACCATTCTCATAGCACGCCCTGTGCTCTGATTTGAAAGTGAGAGAGTGATCGCACCATAGTTTGTACTGCTGATCATTCTCACCACACGCTACGAATACACTTTCACGTTACGCGTCGCATCAAAGCTTCCATGTGAAGTCATGTACGGCGCCCTGTACTCAAATACGCAAATGTTTTTAATTGTTTCAAAACATATATGTATGTATTTATTGGACACATTATCTAGGATAATTATGAAAACATTTTTTTTAAGTTCCAATAATCCTACATTACTTTTAAAAGCAATTACACCAATCGCGGTCAAAAGTCATGCGTACTCGCATCCTAAGAACACCGTAATAACAGCGTAACCGTACGCAAAGCCATGTGACTTTAAAAGAAGAAACTTCATTGGTTCATAACACTTCCTATTCCAACTGTTAAAACTTCCGTCCCATTTTAAAAATTCTACTTTGACTATCTAAAAAGAAACATCTCTTCTGAGAATCTTGTCAAATAAAATGAAGTTTACCATATTAACAGCAATGGACTCATCTTCCAGCCATTCTTCAGAAGAATATTTAATTCCTAATTTGGCAGTTTTTTACTTTTCCAGAAGGGCAAAAAAAGTTTAATGCTCCAAAAGTAACCTCTAAAATTTTCAAAACTCTTTCAAGGGGTGATCCATCTAAAAAATACTCCTTTAGCACAGCAAATATGGAGCGACACGTAAAGAACTTACACCCCAAAAACTTTGCTCGAGCTGCAACACAGAGGTTGAAGGACAACCCACCTGCTACTGCACCAAGCACATCAACTGCTGCACCAGCATTTTCAGCAAACAGTCCACGCACACAAATTCATCCTGATTTTGCTCAAGTTAAAATTCCATACATTTATTGCAATAAACTTTTGTGTTATGGGAAACAGTCTATTGACCTGATAAAACGCAGGAAGCAGGAGCATCACTGTCCTCGACATTACTTTTTTTTTTCATTCTTTTTTCCTGTTGGACACTACCAAGCCCCCCATTGTAGAAAAAAATTGCCCCTGGGATTTGCCCCTCCCCCCGGGAGCTACTTAGGAATAAAACGAATTTCTAGTTTTTTTTTCCTTTTCCACCGCGTACTAGTACAATACGCGTACAATGCGTTTTTTATTTTAAAAAAATAATAACATTTGCGCCTAAACATCCATGTGAGACCCCCTGAAAAGGCCTAGAGGGTCAACATGTTTCTACCCTACCCCATTTCCTTATTTTTCAACTTTGTTTTACCGTTTTCTTGTGACTCGGTGCTATTGAGGGACAAGATGGCTGCCAACACTTCCTGGTTTGGAGTGTTGACAGACAGTTGACATCCAATCAGCATGCAGCTCGTGCTCGTAATCATACGGATTTCCGTACGCGTGCTGTACTTCGTCTCTAGATATCGCTTTTGCTTTTGTCAGGAACTACTGAACGGATTTACACCATTTAACAAAAAGCACAATCTGCGAACCAAACTTTACCTATCTGCCAAATTTGGTGCAATTCCGTTTAGCCATTCAGGGTGTAGCCCTGGCTAAGGGTCCCTATGGAAAATTACATGGGGAAAACACCTTTTGGGACCCCCCTTTTTTTCGGCCCCCGCTTTACGAATCACCCCCAAACTTTCAGGGAAGGAGCGGAGCAGAGAAGGCCATTTTCTTGGAGAAATTCAGAAAGATTCGTCCATCAGCGCCAAAGATTTTCCAAATAGAATGTTGTGGATTTCCTATGGAAACTGGTCCTAACTATAACTACCTACTGCTAACTATAACTACCTACTGGTGACCGCCAGTAGGTAATATATATATGTATGTATATATATATATATATATATATATATATATATATATATATATATATATATATATATATATATATATATATATATATATATATATATATATTCACTGAAAAAACCATAGGTTATAGACCATATATAGTTAGGAAATAGCATTTAGAAAACCTTATTTTACTCACACAAAACCATTGAAATTCCATATATAGTTAGTTGCACTAACTATATATCGCGCACCTGCAATCCACTGCTGATGATGTCACATATTACATCATTCATGACATGGTCAGTGACATCACTGATGACATCACTGATGACATCTCAAATGACATCACTGATGACATCACTGATGACATCTCATTTGACATTACTGATCACATCACTGATGACATCATTCATGTGATGATACAATGAACCTCTTCAGACTCTAATATAACCTTAGATACACTCAGTGTAAACAGACACTCACAGACTGTCACTCATCCATGGAGTTACTCACACACCTAGTCAGTCTTGCAAAGAATCAATCACACCTCGATTTCCTCAACTATATAGTTATACACACCTTACTTATTGGAACATATAATAACACATATTTACTCTGTTATACAATCCCTGATACAAGTTCACAATAATCCATACAGCCACTCACACATTCACTGGCTCTTATGCACAGTTATTTATATATGTCAACTATCACATGTACTGTGTTTTACATATGTACTTACTTTGACATGTAGCACTGAGATATCCATTCACTCACCAATACACTCATGCACACAGTCAACCGCCCATACAGATGTTTCCACATGCACTTTTGAACCCATACATCTAGTGAATCAACTGCTCACACATCTATGCACAGAGTCATACACCTCCCAGACACCCACACACACACTCAGTCTCCCATACAAATACTTGGGCAACTAATCAATAACCCATATAGTTAGTCATATAGCTAATGATCAACACATGCATCAGATTACAAAACAACAGACACAATGATGCACAATTTAAAACAGTTTAGTCACTAACCCATGCACTCAGTGAGACACATTTAATCACTCACTTATACAGTCAGTCATGCACCTACTAAATCCTTCATCCAGACACTTATACATCCACTCATTCTTCAATATGTAAGACATATTTTAACTTTACAGAAGCATACAGTCACTGGATGTTGTCATCAGTGATGTCATCAGTGATGTCATTTGAGATGTCATCAGTGATGTCATCAGTGATGTCACTGACCATGTCATGAATGATGTAATATGTGACATCATCAGCAGTGGATTGCAGGTGCGCGATATATAGTTAGTGCAACTAACTATATATGGAATTTCAATGGTTTTGTGTGAGTAAAATAAGGTTTTCTAAATGCTATTTCCTAACTATATATGGTCTATAACCTATGGTTTTTTCAGTGAATTTTCAAGGTTTTGTAAATGCTAATTCCTAACTATATATGGTCTATAACCTATGGTTTTTTCTGTGAATTTCATTGGTTTTTTAACAGCTAATATCTGTAGCTGTAAAATGTATTCTTCTTTAAATCCAAAAATATATTTTATATGTTTATGAATAATTTTTTTTTTAAATATTTTTTTTTCTTCGTTCCCGCTTCGCGAATCGGGAAGCTTCCCGTTAGCTGACCTTGATGCCGCGAAATAGACCGCGAGCCGGTAAACGTTTCTTTACCGCAAGTGCCGCGTTAGAAAACAACATCGTGACGCCTCCCGTCCGCATGACGTTCCACGTTGTCGCTTGATACGTCATATGACGTGCTACGTTAGCAAACTGGTACGCGAAGCGAGTGCCAAAGCGCAGGTTTCTGGAAGCAAACCGGGAGGCCCTGCAAAGCGCTTAACGTAAACACAGCAAGTCATGTGACTTGGTAATAACACTTTTCATTGGTTCATTTCACTTTTGGTTTCCTAATGATGTAAGACTAGGTCATATAATCTAAAATGAACACTTTTGATTGGTTGAGAACTCTTGTTTTTCCCAAATGATGAAAATCCCTCCTTCTTTCCTCACTCTGACTTTCATCATTGTGAGAGAAAGACCCTTTGTGATCACTGAGCAATGGCTTCTTTAGTAGCTTCAGCTGGTGCTTCCCCACCACCTCCACCACATCCAAGGAAGAGTGGACCACCTGCTCAAGTTGTAATTCAACAAGAAGAAGAAGAAGAGGAACAGGAGGACGAGCACGAAGAGAGGCAGTTTTTGCCTGAGCAGCCCAAGACGTCTCACCGGAAAGAAAACTTCATTTGGCAATTTTTTAAAATTCCCAAAGGTCAGAAAAAAGTAAATGCAAGATACGTAACTTGCCTTATATGTCAAGATAGACTGTCCAGAGGGACCGACAAAAAATACAGTTTCGGAAACTACACAATGCATCGCCATATGACTAGGTGGCATCCTAACAACTACAGTGCTGCACAGTTTCGTAACGACCTAGATAATCTCCCTATTATGGCCAGAAGATCTGTTGTACCGGAAGTAACGGGACCAGAGGGCAGGGAGATGGTGCCAAATATACAAATGAGATTTGGTGAAGTAAAACACACCTGCGTATTTTGCGATGGATTCATTTCCTACGGAGAAAGAAGCATCACTCTGATCAACAGAGCTATTGACTATCATATGCAAGTTTGTCCGAAACGCCCAAAATAATAAATACTTCTTT
This sequence comes from Lissotriton helveticus, assembly GCF_964261635.1. Lineage (NCBI taxonomy): Eukaryota > Metazoa > Chordata > Amphibia > Caudata > Salamandridae > Lissotriton > Lissotriton helveticus. The sequence goes on from NC_136067.1 coordinate 246,086,865, forward strand.
TTTTTGTTTTGTTGCTCCTGTTGAGCCCTTTACAATGAATCGTTTTCATTGCCCCCTCCAAGAAAAACCCAAAAAAATATAAAACTGTTCCGAAAAATTCAAAAACAGTAAAAAAATGTTCAGAAAAATAAAAAAAAAAGTTCTTTTCAGAACTACCTCCCCGTTATTAAAAAATTGGTACAATATTTGGAACTGTGCCAACCTCTATTTCTCTTAGTTCGCTTCCTAGTTCGCTCGCTGGTACGCGAACTGGAAGCGAACCAAAAACAGTAAGTATAAGGGAAGGAAACACACACTTATGTTAAAAGAAAGACAGCTATAGGGGAGTAAACTAGAGATACTATTACCCATAATCCACTACTGATGATGTCACATATTACATCATTCATGACATGCTCAGTGACATCATCAGCAGAGGATTGCGGTTTTTTTGGCAACATGCCTTATCCACGGTTTAATAACGCTGCCTTTTGCTTTATATAAGTTTTCAAATTGTATGAAATATATACCAATAGGTCTTTATGAACCTTTAGGTAGTGCTTTTGTTCATGAGGTCTGGTCGCTTCCATACACATACAGATGTTTCAAAAATGATCAAGAAGTTTATCTGAATGGAGAGGAATGCACTGAGACGCCAGATCATTCACTAATGTGTAGGCACATACAGTTACACGATTCATGCAACAAACACCGACCAAATATGGCTTGCGTGTTGCAAGGCACGCCAGTTCCTGCTATCATCCCCACGTTCAAGTTGTTGGAAAATGGTAGTTATTTGATGCTCAATAATGAAGATTGTTCTGAGTTAATTAAAAAGTATTCCTTTTATCGTAACAGTAAGTGAACGGGTTATTTGCTGCAGAAATGTTCTATTTCCTCCCACACATGAACATAGGGAGTTTTCAATCTGGCCACTAATACCAACCTTGGGACACGTTTCAACGGCATGACAAGAATAAGAGCTCTTTTGTCTCAGAGAGAGGTGGCCTTGAGTTCGGCCCGTGAAACTTTCGTACTTCACATAGCGAACACCCGTACACAGGTTTGCCTTTCAATTTCAGCAACATGTTTCCGACTATCTTTAACGCATCCTCCACAAAATCCCTGGCACACTTTTTTAAAGTTGTTACCAGTGGTCTCGTGACTTCATTTGAGAAAATCTTTGGAGTCATCCCTGCTCCCTTTCATTCCATTTTCTCCACTCTGGTTCGTGGATTGCATTTTTACTTGCATTACCAGCGGACGCTCTTGTGCTTTTTTACATTTTTAAATATGGATGTCCCTCCTATGCAACCTCCGACCCTGCAGCTGCTGACACTGTTCCGCAATCGCATGCTAGAATATTATGGCACAATGCCGTTGGCGATATTAAGCACGGCATATGGATTATCTTTTCGGTTCTCCTACTTCACCTGTGTCCAGCCTGTATTTCACTGCCTGACCTGTGATTTCGATTGGGCCATTGATTTGTGTCTCTGCGGACCGGTTTCTCCTGACGTCGACTTTAATCAGCTGATGACTCCTATCATTACTCACGAGTTGATTTGTCCTGGCGAAAGGATTATGGCTGTGGCATTGATGCATGGACTACTTGGTCCCTGGAATTTACTGGCGGCAGCACAGTCTTTCTTGGAACACAGCTTTCTTGAAAACCCACCGAGCTGTCCTCTGATGGTGATAGAGGATCCGGTGCTGGGAGAGCACGTATGTTCTTTTCCGCTTTTAAATTGGATGGCTGAACTGTTTTCGGATGAAGACGGTGACTTCCTATTGGAGGCTGTTGCAGCTTATTTTGCATACACAGTTATGTCATAGACCTTTTTCATGTTTGATATGCTGAGTACTAGCATTTCATTGACAATTCATTGACTTATTTGTCAAGTTTTTATTATTTACCTTGCCTATTGGCTTAAGACTCGATAAAGTACTTGGCTGTTTTATTTTTCTTTAGCATTGAATTTTCCTAGTTTTTAATGCTTTACCTTGCGGACCGTCCACATATAAACTTGCAATCTGCTCTCATGAGATGGCACTTCTATTATCTTATTCAGTTCGTTTCCGGATCATGAGGAGGTGTCATCTAGGTCCTGGATATATTTACACCGTGTTAAGTTAGCATGGGCTCATTACCGGTTTAAACGCCATTTTTCCTTTTTTGCAACTTCTGCACACGACACTTAGTTGTTGCTTTAGCTTTCCACCTAGTAGTTCATCGTGGTTTACATGAGAATAATATGTTATTGGTCTACTATCTGCTTTACTTGTTAAACTATATCTGTACAGCGAGTGCTAAAGTTTCAAGAACAACACGATACAGAATTGTTATGAGGTCTGATCTCCACGACTTCATACTCATAACATAAGTGCAACTTCTGCCAATTCTGGGCATGAGGCGGGTTTTATATTGCTTTGCCGAACACACATACACAACAGTTGATGCGGTTCACATGAAGAGAGAGCTGGTGTATGCTGATGTGATTCCTTCAAATCTAAGACACTAAAGTATGGACACGGCCTAAACCAACACAAAGAGACCTTCTTAGCAAATAATATAATATGTGTATTAGGGAGGGTGAGATATAAGCAGCCGCGGGCCGTGGAGGGAGTTACGATGGGGCAGGGAGGCGGGGAGGGGGAGAAGCAGGGTGGAGCCCTCTCTACCTTGCCCCTCCCCCTCCCCGCCTCCCTGCCCCACCGTAACTCCCTCCACGGCCCGCGGCTGCTTATAAGTGTTGCTAACTCTTATTCATTTACAGCATGTTAACATACTGTCACCATTCGCTTTTTATGTACTAGTAACTATGCTGGTAATTTTGCTACTGATAATATGTGTACTTGTATTCTCCACCCTGCTTCTCCCCCTCCCCGCCTCCCTGCCTCACCGTAACTCCCTCCACGGCCCGCGGCTGCTTATAAGTGTTGCTAACTCTTATTCATTTACAGCATGTTAACATACTATCACCATTCACTTTTTATGTACTAGTAACTATGCTGGTAATTTTGCTACTGATAATATGTGTACTTTTATTATCTAAGGTACTACGCCTGAGAAGACGGCATTAGTAAATAAACATTTCAAATACACATGTGTTCTTCTTAACTCCATGTTCTGGTTTCTAAGAAATATATAACGACCGACTGTTCATGAGTTCCACGTATCCTGAGGTACTATAAGTTCATATTCTGGATTGTCTAAACATTGAGAGTTTGTTATATCCAATGTGACACTGTACCTAGCTTGCTAAATAGTTTTTGATTACTAACGTGAGTTTTGGGACACCCTAATTCGCCGAGGTTCCAATCCTCTGTCCACAGTTCTGTGTGAAAACAGAAACCCTGCGACAGGGGCACCCCCGACCCTTGCTGGAGCTTCATCACACTTGCGATACAACTCCAGCAATGCGCCACCTTTACGGCACAGATACATCACGCATCTGTGCTGTTTTTGCCCCATGATGCGCCGCATTGTAAATGCAGCACACCATAGGTGACGGAACAGCGGCACAGAATGACTAACACATCCCTGGTGATGCGCCAGTCATCATAAATCTATCCCTATGCTTCTTATCTTGTTAGAGATGAACCGCCATATGTATCATCAAAGTTATTTGCATTTCCTAAATAGCGAACTTTAAGGAATAAATAGCGATTCTTTACCATTCCTAGTTTGCGATGAGCTATTTGCTAATTAGCCGAATGTAGCCCAATGAAGCCCAATGTAGCCCAATGTAGCCCAAAGATGGCCGCCAGACACACAAAAAAACAAATGTAGCCCAAATATCAGCCAGATGTAGCCCAACTACAAGGGGGGTCCCAAAACGTGTTTTTAACATTGAGTTTTCCATAGGGCGGTTGGCCTCACTTTTAGCCCGAACAGCTGAATGGATTTGCACGAAACTTGGCAAAATTGTAGGGACTGGTAGCCCGATGTGCCTTTTGTAGGTCTCAATATATGTGCTCTAGTGGATTTTGAGAAATTAACGTTTAAAAAAAGATATATATCTGTAACAGCGGACCAGGCAGCGCTCCGGTTCGCGTACTTTACGCGCAACGGAGCTTTGTGAAGCGAAGCTGATTGGTTCTCCGGCGTCTGTCAACATTCCAAAAAGTCCGTAGCGGCCGCCATCTTGTCTCTCGGTAGGATCGAGAGACAAGAGGAGGTCAAAACAAAGGGGGAAATAACTATAAGGGGGCATAGTAGATCCTCGCTGACCCCCTAGGTTTGATGTGGAGGTTTTAAAAGGGCCCCGCGGGGCAAAAAAAAATAATAATAATAATAATCGAACGGCTGAATGGATTTGCACGAAACTTGGCAAAATATTAGGGACTGGTAGCCCGATGTGCCTTTGCTAGGTCTCAATATATGTGCTCCAGTGGATTTTGAGAAATTAACGTTCAAAAAAAGATATATATCTGTAACAGCGCTCCGCTTCGCGTAACGGAGGTTTGCGAAGCTGATTGGTCATTCTGTCACTGGGCTATAGTTGGGCTACATCTGGCTGATATTTGGGCTACATTTGTTTTTTTGTGTGTCTGGCGGCCATCTTTGGGCTACATTGGGCTACATTGGGCTTCATTGGGCTACATTGGGCTACATTTGGGCTCCAACATATATATAGGCCAATGTAGCCCAATATATATTTTTCAAAGTTAATTTTCGTAAAAACCACTGGAGCATATATCTTGAGACATAGGAAAGGCACATCGGGCTACCAGTCCCTACAATTTTGCCAAGTTTCGTGGAAATCCATTCAGCCGTTCGAGCTAAAAGTGAGTCCAACCGCCCTATGGAAATGAAGGAAATGAATGGGTAATTTGTAATTAGCAAATAGCTAATCGCAAACTAGGAATGGTAAAGAATCGCTATTTATTCCTTAAAGTTCGCTATTTAGGAAATGCAAAAAACTTTGATGATACATATGGCGGTTCATCTCTAACAAGATAAGAAGCATAGGGATACATTTATGATGACTGGCGCATCACCAGGGATGTGTTAGTCATTCTGTGCCGCTGTTCCGTCACCTATGGTGTGCTGCATTTACAATGCGGCGCATCATGGGGCAAAAACAGCACAGATGCGTGATGTATCTGTGCCGTAAAGGTGGCGCATTGCTGGAGTTGTATCGCAAGTGTGATGAAGCTCCAGCAAGGGTCGGGGGTGCCCCTGTCGCAGGGTTTCTGTTCTCACACAGAACTGTGGACAGAGGATTGGAACCTCGGCGAATTAGGGTGTCCCAAAACTCACGTTAGTAATCAAAAACTCCTTAGCAAGCTAGGTACAGTGTCACATTGGATATAACAAACTCTCAATGTTTAGACAATCCAGAATATGAACTTATAGTACCTCAGGATACGTGGAACTCATGAACAGTCGGTCGTTATATATTTCTTAGAAACCAGAACATGGAGTTAAGAAGAACACATGTGTATTTGAAATGTTTATTTACTAATGCCGTCTTCTCAGGCGTAGTATCTTAGATAATAGAAGTACACATATTATCAGTAGCAAAATTACCAGCATAGTTACTAGTACATAAAAAGCGAATGGTTACAGTATGTTAACATGCTGTAAATGAATAAGAGTTAGCAACACTTATAAGCAGCCGCGGGCCGTGGAGGGAGTTACGGTGGGGCAGGGAGGCGGGGAGGGGGAGGGGCAAGGTAGAGAGGGCTCCACCCTGCTTCTCCCCCTCCCCGCCTCCCTGCCTCACCGTAACTCCCTCCACGGCCCGCGGCTGCTTATATCTCACCCTCCCTAATACACATATTATATTATTTGCTAAGAAGGTCTCTTTGTGTTGGTTTAGGGCGTGCCCATACTTTAGTGTCTTAGATTTGAAGGAATCACATCAGCATACACCAGCTCTCTCTTCATGTGAACCGCATCAACTGTTGTGTATGTGTGTTCGGCAAAGCAATATAAAACTCGCCTCATGCCCAGAATTGGCAGAAGTTGCACTTATGTTATGAGTATGAAGTCGTGGAGATCAGACCTCATAACAATTCTGTATCGTGTTGTTCTTGAAACTTTAGCACTTGCTGTACAGATATAGTTTAACAAGCAAAGCAGATAGTAGAGCAATAACATATTATTCTCATGTAAACCACGATGAACTACTAGGTGGAAAGCTAAAGCAACAACTAAGTGTCGTGTGCAGAAGTTGCAAAAAAGGAAAAATGGCGTTTAAACCGGTAATGAGCCCATGCTAACTTAACACGGTGTAAAGATATCCAGGACCTAGATGACACCTCCCCATGATCCGGAAACGAACTGAATAAGATAATAGAAGTGCCATCTCATGAGAGCAGATTGCAAGTTTATATGTGGACGGTCCGCAAGGTAAAGCATTAAAAACTAGGAAAATTTAATGCTAAAGAAAAATAAAACAGCCAAGTACTTTATCGAGTCTTAAGCCAATAGGCAAGGTAAATAATAAAAACTTGACAAATAAGTCAATGAATTGTCAATGAAATGCTAGTACTCAGCATATCAAACATGAAAAAGGTCTATGACATAACTGTGTATGCAAAATAAGCTGCAACAGCCTCCAATAGGAAGTCACCGTCTTCATCCGAAAACAGTTCAGCCATCCAATTTAAAAGCGGAAAAGAACATACGTGCTCTCCCAGCACCGGATCCTCTATCACCATCAGAGGACAGCTCGGTGGGTTTTCAAGAAAGCTCTGTTCCAAGAAAGACTGTGCTGCCGCCAGTAAATTCCAGGGACCAAGTAGTCCATGCATCAATGCCACAGCCATAATCCTTTCGCCAGGACAAACCAACTCGTGAGTAATGATAGGAGTCATCAGCTGATTAAAGTCGACGTCAGGAGAAACCGGTCCGCAGAGACACAAATCAATGGCCCAATCGAAATCACAGGTCAGGCAGTGAAATACAGGCTGGACACAGGTGAAGTAGGAGAATCGAAAAGATAATCCATATGCCGTGCTTAATATCGCCAACGGCATTGTGCCATAATATTCTAGCATGCGATTGCGGAACAGTGTCAGCAGCTGCAGGGTGGGAGGTTGCATAGGAGGGACATCCATATTTAAAAATGTAAAAAAGCACAAGAGCGTCCGCTGGTAATGCAAGTAAAAATGCCAATCCACGAACCGGAGTGGAGAAAATGGAATGAAAGGAAGCAGGGATGACTCCAAAGATTTTCTCAAATGAAGTCACGAGACCACTGGTAACAACTTTAAAAAAGTGCGCCAGGGTCTTTGTGGAGGATGCGTTAAAGATAGTCGGAACCATCTTGCTGAAATTGAAAGGCAAATCTGAATTAAAAGTATTCCTTTTATCGTAACAGTAAGTGAACGGGTTATTTGCTGCAGAAATGTTCTATTTCCTCCCACACATGAACATAGGGAGTTTTCAATCTGGCCACAAATACCAACCTTGGGACAGATTTCAACGGCATGGCAAGAATAAGAGCTCTTTTGTCTCAGAGAGAGGTGGCCTTGAGTTCGGCCCGTGAAACTTTCGTGCTTCACATAGCGAACACCCGTACAGAGGTGCAGACCCTTTTCAATTAACTCAGAACAATCTTCATTATTGAGCATCAAATAACTACCATTTTCCAACAACTTGAACGTGGGGATGATAGCAGGAACTGGCGTGCCTTGCAACACGCAAGCCATATTTGGTCGGTGTTTGTTGCATGAACCGTGTAACTGTATGTGCCTACACATTAGTGAATGATCTGGCGTCTCAGTGCATTCCTCTCCATTCAGATAAACTTCTTGATCATCTTTGAAACATCTGTATGTGTATGGAAGCGACCAGACCTCATGAAGAAAAGCACTACCTAAAGGTTCATAACGACCTATTGGTATATATTTCATACAATTTGAAAACTTATATAAAGCAAAAGGCAGCGTTATTAAACCGTGGATAAGGCACGTTGCCAAAAAACCCGCAATCCTCTGCTGATGATGTCACTGAGCATGTCATGAATGATGTAATATGTGACATCATCAGCAGTGGATTACGGGTAATAGTATCTCTAGTTTACTCCCCTATAGCTGTCTTTCTTTTAACATAAGTGTCTGTTTCCTTCCCTTATACTTACTGTTTTTGGTTCGCTTCTAGTTCGCGTACCGGCGAGCGAACTGGGAAGCGAACTAAGAGAAATAGAGGTTGGCACAGTTCCAAATATTGTACCAATTTTTTAATAACGGGGAGGTAGTTCTGAAAAGAACTTTTTTTTAATTGTTTTTGTTGTTTTATATTTTTTTATTATTTTTCGGAACATTTTTTTACTTTTTTTGAATTTTTCTGAAGTTTTATATTTTTTTGGGTTTTTCTTGGAGGGGGCAATGAAAACGATTCATTGTAAAGGGCTCAACAGGAGCAACAAAACAAAAAAAGAAGTATTTATTATTTTGGGCGTTTCGTACAAACTTGCATATGATAGTCAATAGCTCTGTTGATCAGAGTGATGCTTTTTTCTCCGTAGGAAATGAATCCATCGCAAAATACGCAGGTGTGTTTTACTTCACCAAATTTCATTTGTATATTTGGCACCATCTCCCTGCCCTCTGGTCCCGTTACTTCCGGTACAACAGATCTTCTGGCCATAATAGGGAGATTATCTAGGTCGTTCCGAAACTGTGCAGCACTGTAGTTGTTAGGATGTCACCTAGTCATATGGCGATGCATTGTGTAGTTTCCGAAACTGTATTTTTTCTCGGTTCCTCTGGACAGTCTATCTTGACATATAAGGCAAGTTACGTATCTTGCATTTACTTTTTTCTGACCTTTGGGAATTTAAAAAAATTGCCAAATGAAGTTTTCTTTCCGGTGAGACGTCCTGGGCTGCTCAGGCAAAAACTGCCTCTCTTCGTGCTTGTCGTCCTGTTCCTCTTCTTCTTCTTCTTGTTGAATTATAACTTGAGCAGGTGGTCCACTCTTCCTTGGATGTGGTGGAGGTGGTGGGGAAGCACCAGCTGAAGCTACTAAAGAAGCCATTGCTCAGTGATCACAAAGGGTCTTTCTCTCACAATGATGAAAGTCAGAGTGAGGAAAGAAGGAGGGATTTTCATCATTTGGGAAAAACAAGAGTTCTCAACCAATCAAAAGTGTTCATTTTAGATTATATGACCTAGTCTTACATCATTAGGAAACCAAAAGTGAAATGAACCAATGAAAAGTGTTATTACCAAGTCACATGACTTGCTGTGTTTACGTTAAGCGCTTTGCAGGGCCTCCCGGTTTGCTTCCAGAAACCTGCGCTTTGCGACTCGCTTCGCGTACCAGTTCGCTAACGTAGCACGTCATATGACGTATCACGCGACAACGTGAAACGTCATGCGGACGGGAGGCGTCACGATGTTGTTTTCTAACGCGGCACTTGCGGTAAAGAAACGTTCACCGGCTCGCGGTCTATTTCGCGGCATCAAGGTCAGCTAACGGGAAGCTTCCCGATTCGCGAAGCGGGAACGAAGAAAAAAAAATATTAAAAAAAAAAATTATTCATAAACATATAAAATATATTTTTGGATTTAAAGAAGAATACATTTTACAGCTACAGATATTAGCTGTTAAAAAACCAATGAAATTCACAGAAAAAACCATAGGTTATAGACCATATATAGTTAGGAATTAGCATTTACAAAACCTTGAAAATTCACTGAAAAAACCACAGGTTATAGACCATATATAGTTAGGAATTAGCATTTAGAAAACCTTATTTTACTCACACAAAACCATTGAAATTCCATATATAGTTAGTTGCACTAACTATATATCGTGCACCCGCAATCCACTGCTGATGATGTCACATATTACATCATTCATGACATGGTCAGTGACATCACTGATGACATCACTGATGACATCTCAAATGACATCACTGATGACATCACTGATGACATCTCATTTGACATCAATGACCACATCACTGATGATATCATTCATGTGACAATACAATGCATCTCCTCACATTTTAATATAACCTCTGTTTCACCCAGTGTTAAAAAGAGAGTATAATTTTAGAAACCATTGACACACCAATACTAGTTACTACATACGCACTCACTGATTGCTACGTCTACACACACCTTCACTCATTCACCCATACAATCATTCATACATACAATCACTCATCTTTACAACACTATCATATGCACTCATACACCTATACAGACACTCACAGTCTGCCACTCATCCATGGAGTTACTCACACACCTAGTCAGTCCTGTAAAGAATCAATGACACTTCCATTTTCTTGTCTATACAGTTAAACATAGAGCACCTTACATTTTCAAACATATACTAACACATACTTACCTTCTTATACAATCATTGATACAAGTACAGATTGATCTGCACAGAGTCACACACCTCCCAGCTAGCCACACACACACTCAGTCTCCCATACAAATACTTGGGCAATCAATCAATAACCCATATAGTTACTCATATAGCTACTGATCAACACATGCAGCAGTTTACAGAACAACAGACATAATGATGCACAAATTAAGACAGTTTAGTCACTAACCCATGCAGTCAGTGAGACACATTTAATCACTCACTCATACAGTCAGTCATGCACCTACTAAATCCTTCGTCCAGACACTTACACATCCACTCATTCTTCAATATGTAAGACATATTTAAACTTTATAGAAACAAAAAATCACTGGATGTTGTTATCAGTGATGTCATCAGTGATGTCATTTGAGATGTCATCAGTGATGTCATCAGTGATGTCACTGACCATGTCATGAATGATGTAATATGTGACATCATCAGCAGTGGATTGCGGGTGCACGATATATAGTTAGTGCAACTAACTATATATGGAATTTCAATGGTTTTGTGTGAGTAAAATAAGGTTTTCTAAATGCTAATTCCTAACTATATATGGTCTATAACCTGTGGTTTTTTCAGTGAATATATATATATATATATATATATATATATATATATATATATCCAAAAGCAAGACGCTCCAGCGGGGCATCCCTCGCCTTGTTTGGGGTGGCTCGTTGCCGGTGGAGCAACCAGTCTTTAAATATCACACACTGCACGGACTTCCAGCGACCACTCGGGTCCAGCAAAAATCACGAGGGGCCAATCCTTTATGTCAAAATAACCAGGTTTATTACCATCATAAACCGATTGTGACGCGTTTCGCGCTTCCCAGAGTGCTTGTTCAGCTGTGAACCCCTTGTGAACCCCTTGTGATTTTTGCTGGACCCGAGTGCTCGCTGGAACTCCATGCAGTGTGTAATATATATATATATATATATATATTCACTGAAAAAACCATAGGTTATAGACCTTATATAGTTAGGAATTAGCATTTACAAAACCTTGAAAATTCACTGAAAAAACCATAGGTTATAGACCATATATAGTTAGGAATTAGCATTTAAAAAACCTTATTTTACTCACACAAAACCATTGAAATTCCATATATAGTTAGTTGCACTAACTATATATCGCGCACCCGCAATCCACTGCTGATGATGTCACATATTACATCATTCATGACATGGTCAGTGACATCACTGATGACATCACTGATGACATCTCAAATGACATCACTGATGACATCACTGATGACATCTCATTTGACATCAATGACCACATCACTGATGATATCATTCATGTGACAATACAATGCATCTCCTCACATTTTAATATAACCTCTGTTTCACCCAGTGTTAAAAAGAGAGTATAATTTTAGAAACCATTGACACACCAATACTAGTTACTACATACGCACTCACTGATTGCTACGTCTACACACACCTTCACTCATTCACCCATACAATCATTCATACATACAATCACTCATCTTTACAACACTATCATATGCACTCATACACCTATACAGACACTCACAGTCTGCCACTCATCCATGGAGTTACTCACACACCTAGTCAGTCCTGTAAAGAATCAATGACACTTCCATTTTCTTGTCTATACAGTTAAACATAGAGCACCTTACATTTTCAAACATATACTAACACATACTTACCTTCTTATACAATCATTGATACAAGTACAGATTGATCTGCACAGAGTCACACACCTCCCAGCTAGCCACACACACACTCAGTCTCCCATACAAATACTTGGGCAATCAATCAATAACCCATATAGTTACTCATATAGCTACTGATCAACACATGCAGCAGTTTACAGAACAACAGACATAATGATGCACAAATTAAGACAGTTTAGTCACTAACCCATGCAGTCAGTGAGACACATTTAATCACTCACTCATACAGTCAGTCATGCACCTACTAAATCCTTCGTCCAGACACTTACACATCCACTCATTCTTCAATATGTAAGACATATTTAAACTTTATAGAAACAAAAAATCACTGGATGTTGTTATCAGTGATGTCATCAGTGATGTCATTTGAGATGTCATCAGTGATGTCATCAGTGATGTCACTGACCATGTCATGAATGATGTAATATGTGACATCATCAGCAGTGGATTGCGGGTGCACGATATATAGTTAGTGCAACTAACTATATATGGAATTTCAATGGTTTTGTGTGAGTAAAATAAGGTTTTCTAAATGCTAATTCCTAACTATATATGGTCTATAACCTGTGGTTTTTTCAGTGAATATATATATATATATATATATATATATATATATATATATCCAAAAGCAAGACGCTCCAGCGGGGCATCCCTCGCCTTGTTTGGGGTGGCTCGTTGCCGGTGGAGCAACCAGTCTTTAAATATCACACACTGCACGGACTTCCAGCGACCACTCGGGTCCAGCAAAAATCACGAGGGGCCAATCCTTTATGTCAAAATAACCAGGTTTATTACCATCATAAACCGATTGTGACGCGTTTCGCGCTTCCCAGAGTGCTTGTTCAGCTGTGAACCCCTTGTGAACCCCTTGTGATTTTTGCTGGACCCGAGTGCTCGCTGGAACTCCATGCAGTGTGTAATATATATATATATATATATATATTCACTGAAAAAACCATAGGTTATAGACCATATATAGTTAGGAATTAGCATTTACAAAACCTTGAAAATTCACTGAAAAAACCATAGGTTATAGACCATATATAGTTAGGAATTAACATTTAAAAAACCTTATTTTACTCACACAAAACCATTGAAATTCCATATATAGTTAGTTGCACTAACTATATATCGCGCACCCGCAATCCACTGCTGATGATGTCACATATTACATCATTCATGACATGGTCAGTGACATCACTGATGACATCACTGATGACAACATCCAGTGATTATGTGTTTCTGTAAAGTTTAAATATGTTTTACATATTGAAGAATGAGTGGATGTATAAGTGTCTGAATGAAGGTTTTAGTAGGTGCGTGATTGACTGTATGAGTGAGTGATTAAATGCGTCTTACTGAATGCACGGGTTAGTGACTAAACTGTCTAAAAGTGTGCATCAGTATGTCTGTTGTTGTGCAAGCTGCTGCATGTGTTGATCAGTAGCTATATAAGTAGCTATATGGGTTATTGATTGGTTGCACAAGTATTTGTATGGGAGACTGAGTGTGTGTATGGCTGGCTGGGAGGTGTGTGACTCTGTGCAGATCAATGTGTACTTGTATCAGTGATTCTATAAGAGAGTAACTATGTGTTAGTATATGTTTCAAAAATGTAAGGTGTTCTGTGTTTAACTGTATAGATGAGAAAATGGAAGTGTGATTGATTCTTTTCAGGACTGACTAGGTGTGTGAGTAACTCCATGGATGAGTGGCAGAGTGTGAGTGTCTGTATAGGTGTATGAGTGCATATGATAGTGTTGTAAAGATGAGTGATTGTATGTATGAATGATTGTATGAGTGAATGTGTGTGTAGACATAGGAATCAGTGAGTGCGTATGTAGTAACTAGTATTGGTGTGTCAATGGTTTCAAAAATGATACTCTCTATTTAACACTGGGTGTAACGGAGGTTATATTAGAGTGTGAGGAGATGCATTGTATTATCACATGAATGATATCATCAGTGATGTGATCATTGATGTCAAGTAAGATGTCATCAGTGATGTCATTTGAGATGTCATCAGTGATGTCATCAGTGATGTCACTGACCATGTCATGAATGATGTAATATGTGACATCATCAGCAGTGGATTGCGGGTGCGCGATATATAGTTAGTGCAACTAACTATATATGGAATTTCAATGGTTTTGTGTGAGTAAAATAAGGTTTTTTAAATGCTAATTCCTAACTATATATGGTCTATAACCTATGGTTTGTTTTTTCAGTGAATTTTCAAGGTTTTGTAAATGCTAATTCCTAACTATATATGGTCTATAACCTATGGTTTTTTCAGTGAATTTCATTGGTTTTTTAACAGCTAATATCTGTAGCTGTAAAATGTATTCTTCTTTAAATCCAAAAATATATTTTATATGTTTATTAATAACTTTTTTTTTTTTAATTATTTTTTCTTCGTTCCCGCTTCGCGAATCGGGAAGCTTCCCGTTAGCTGACCTTGATGCCGCAAAATAGACCGCGAGCCGGTAAACGTTTCTTTACCGCAACTGCCGCGTTAGAAAACAACATCGTGACGCGTCCCGTCCGCATGACGTTTCGCGTTGTCGCGTGATACGTCATATGACGTGCTACGTTAGCGAACTCGTACGCTTACCGAGTCGCAAAGCACAGGTTTCTGGAAGCAAACCGGGAGGCCCTGCAAAGCGCGTAACGTAAACACAGCAGGTCATGTGACTTGGTAATAACACTTTTCATTGGTTCATTTCACTTTCGGTTTCCTAATGATGTAAGACTAGGTCATATGATCTAAAATGAACACTTTTCATTGGTTGAGAACTATTTTTTTTCCCAAATGGTGAAAATCCCTCCTTCTTTCCTCACTCTGACTTTCATCATTGTGAGAGAAAGACCCTTTGTTACCAGTGAGCAATGGCTTCTTTACTAGCTTCAGCTGGTGCTTCCCCACCACCTCCACCACATCCAAGGAAGAGTGGACCACCTGCTAAAGTTATAATTCAGCAAGAAGAGGAAGAAGAGGAACAGGACGACCTAGATAATCTCCCTATTATGGCCAGAAGATCTGTTGTACCGGAAGTAACGGGACCAGAGGGCAGGGAGATGGTGCCAAATATACAAACGAGATTTCGTGAAGTAAAACAAGTCTGCGTACATTGCAGTGGATTCATTTGCTACGGAGAAAGTAGCATCACTCTGATCAACAGAGCTATTGACAATCATGCTCATGTTTGTCCGAAACTCCCCAAACAATAAATTCTTTTTTTTTGTTTTCTTGCTCCTGTTGAGCCCTTTACAATGAATCGTTTTCGTTGCCCCCTCCGAAAAAAAAACAAAAAAAATATAAAACTGTTCAGAAAAATTCAAAAAAAGTAAAAAAATGTTCAGAAAAAAAATAAAAAAAATATAAAACAACAAAAACAATTTTAAAAAAAGTTCTTTTCAGAACTACCTCCCCGTTATTAAAAAATTGGTACAATATTTGCAACTGTGCCAACCTCTATTTCTCTTAGTTCGCTTCCCAGTTCGCTCCCCGGTACGCGAACCGGAAGCGAACCCAAAAATTTTTTTTAAAAAAAAGAACAGTAAGTATAAGGGAAGGAAACAGACAGTTATGTTAAAAGAAAGACAGCTATAGGGGAGTAAACTAGAGATACTATTACCCGTAATCCACTGCTGATGATGTCACATATTACATCATTCATGACATGCTCAGTGACATCATCAGCAGAGGATTGCGGGTAACAGTATCCCTAGTTTATTCCCTATAGCTGTGTTTCTTTTAACATAACTGTCGGTTTCCTTCCCTTATACTTACTGTTCTTTTTAAAAAAAAATTTTTAGATCAGTCAGAAACAGTGAAAGTAATGAAATATAAAAGACTACGTAGAATATGAGCACTGTATGCAACAACTTTGACACTTACAGAAGCCTCACCTTCTCCATGCCTCCTACACAGTTCTACATGTACATCATAAATGCAAACAGAACAGAATTAATTATACATGTTAAATGGTTTATTTTTGCTGTTCTCAGAATGTATCAAATTTCACTAAAACAGTGACTTGAAGGTATTCATCATATAACAGCGGGGAAAAAAAAACACAATCAAAATGATTGTGTTTAAAAAACCCATACAACATTACAAATCAGAATTCAGAACTCCTTAAAGTTAACTTACTTTTCATGACGGCCAAGGATGTCCTATGAACAGCTTACACTCTGTTGTGCTGTTATTACTTTCAACCCGCCACTTTCTGAAAGAAAACCTCCATCGTTTTCAAAAACATGTTACATACAATAAATGACTTCTTGCTCTCTACCACAAGATTCCACAAGGCCAAATCTTGTCAGAGCCATGTATAACTCTTGGAATTCTTGTTAGCCAATCCCGTCTTTTCGCATTTCCGCAACTTTCAGAATTAAAATGTTGAAGATCATTTACACAATCCTGGACTAGTAATATCTTCCCCTTCTTGCTCAATCATGTTCTACATTTCCTATCACACTGATACTGCTTACTATGAAGCAGACTTACACTACCTTTATGACTAGTACAATTATTTAATTCTCTACATCACTTTTAATCACAAAGCAATGTAAAACAGTAGACAGCATTGCAGACTTACATTCCCTCTACTCCATGTTTTGATTCGCTGCTTCAATTAGCTTATAAAAAGAAATAGTTTTTCTGAACTCATTCAAAGTGCACGTATTTCTCAATAACGTCCAGTGTTATGGTAAAAAGTTATGTCTCTGTACTACACTTATCTTCAAGGCCAAATAGTGTAGGAGCCATGAGAACTTCTTGAAATTCCTCAGAGCACATCCCGAGATTCTTTCCCTAAAATGTTGGTTTTAAAAACACCAGGTAACAGTTTTTAAGGTCATATGGCAATTTTTTTTTGAAAATTAAAACAGAATCATTGCAGAATGACCAGCCATTTCTACACTTTAAATAAGCTGTATAATGTCCTGATGTTATTGAAGAACCATCATGATATATAATTGCTACAGTTACAAAAGTCCTTCCTGATATTGACAACTGTGAAGCCACAAAATTTTTAATTAAAGTTGTCAATTTTGTTCCATCAGGCCTACATCGTTGGAACATTAAAATGACATACTGGCCATATGTTCGTATAAATAATGTGGACATCATTTCAGATTTACATTGCCTACACTCCATATTGTGATCAGCTGCTTTTACTAGCTTATTAAAAGAGACTGATTTACTGTCTGGCAAAGTTAAATATATAAATCTTTCTGAGTCTACACTAGTACTACTTGATACCCTACAGTTCTCGCAGTCATGCTGCCATTGATAAGAAAGCCCAAACAGATGATCTACATCTACACCTTCAGCATACAATACATCAAGCATATACATTAAAAACTCCTGACAATCTTGCTGACTATTTTGAGAGAATTGTGTTTGGCCTGAACATCTGTCTAACAGATTTCGAATTTCAGACACACTTTCTATGTTTGTTCTATCAGTGCTACATTTCTCTAACACAGAATTTAACAAACTGCAAAATCTTTGATCAGAATTGACCACAATCTCTTCTTTTACATTTTGTAGAGAAAACAAAACATTAACCACTACATTAGCATAGCAGTTGACACCAGAACTGTTTTCAAATTGAAAACCAACAACATCTTCAACAGAATCCTTTTTGTTTCTGCTTATAATTTCAGGTTCATCGACTTTTCGTCTTTTTGCTACAACCTCCCCAGTATTGGTCACATTTCTTCGTTTCCGGCCTACCACACGTTTCTCAAACAAAGGATACTGAGGCAAATGTGGCGCATACTCTCTTCTCAACCTATTGTATTCCTTAACACAATCTAGATCCGCACAAATGTTTGTGACATCACACTCAATCAAGTACAATCCCGATAAAGTCCTAACTCGTGACAATGCCACATATGCCATACCCTCCTTGAACACAGAACTGCCAATATTCACCAATGCACAGTCTACACTTAAACCTTGCGATTTATGGATTGTCACCGCATATGCCAAGCAAACAGGAAACTGCTTACGACGAACATATAAGTCTTTTACAAGCAAAAATCTAGCAGAACAACGAGCAATTAGCTGTACTTCCTCAATGCCATCAAATTTAATTTTTAAAAATTCAATTCCATCTCTATTTCTGTATTTCACAAAATCAACAACATTACCCATTGATCCATTTACCAGACCTCTTTCAACATGTAAATTCCTTCTTAAAATTATACGGCAGTTCAAGCACACATTCAGAGTCTTTTCAAAACCCGCAGTTTTAGATATACTCTTCTCTAATGAATCCAATTTTGTTTTCAGATTCTCAGACAAAATAATTGTTGATCCCATATGCTCTACTCTGTCAATAGCTTCCAATTTCACAATCTCTTGCTTTTCTAAATGCAACATTTTGTTGTTGAATTTGGCACATTCTGCAAGAGTTGGCATCAAACATATTCCAGATTTTTTCTCAGTAACTTTCTGAAAAATATTCTCAGGCACAACATCTTCGTCTGGATATAAATTTGTCAGTAATCGTGCATGTAAAGCTTCTTTCCCATGCTCGGTCACTTTTCCAATTCTAACATCTTGTAGAATAGTCTTGTAAACTTCATCCTTTGCCTGACGCATATTTTCATGCAGTTCAGCATAATTGAAGTTTAACCATATATTGACGTTGCCAATACTCCCTAAGCACTTCCTGGTATCTTCATGCGTGAGCACTTTGAACACAGGTTGCCCTTTCACTGGTGTCAGCTGCAGAAGATCTCCGAAAACAATGATGTGTTTGCCACCAAATAACACATCATACTCTGTTTTGAGAACTTCTTGCATTCTCAAATGCACAAAGGCAAGCATGACATTGGAAACCATGCTTACTTCGTCAATGATAAGAAGTTTCATTTTCCTCAAGACTCTTGAAACTTCAAAACAAGCATCTCCAGATAGCTTGTGATATTCTAATTTGTTGTCATGCTCCACTGGCAGCATCAGTAAACGATGTAAAGTAATCCCTTTAATGTTATGTGCTGCCAGTCCAGTTGGAGCGGTGACAACACAAGACAGCGATGACTCTGTCCTTTCCTGCAAATAACATGAAATTGCTTTAATAAGGAAACTTTTTCCAGTTCCCGCTTCTCCACTCACGTACAGTCGGACAGGCTTCAACGACGTACATGAGCACTCTTTCTTGTCATGACTTAATCCATGATCAATTTGCATGGTAAGTTCGTCATATATTTTCCTCTGCTCAACGTTGAGTTGTCTTTCCAACTCTTCTAAGTTAACCACATCCTCCTGAGCATGTGCCATGGCTCTTTCCACTTCATTCATAGCAGTGGCAGCTTCATTTTCGATAAGAGGTCCTCCTAGTGGATCCTGACTCAATGAAGCAGAACTCTGACTGTCCTGAGAACTGTCTCTGGCAATCTCGGCTGCAATCGTTGCTTCCTGCTCAATTTCCACATTCAACATTTCTACATATTTGGGAAAAGCAGGACATTCTATGGTCTCCTTGGCAGCATTGAATGAGTCTTCGTAACAAAGGAAATCTCCAAGCAGTTCCTCTTCTGCACGCCAAGGCTTAAAAAGTTGCAAAAGTGCTAAATAGAAAAACTCCTTTTTTTCAGGAGATTCGCCACTCAATTTTCGATGGTTTATCAAGTGGCATTTTCTTTGCTTGACCAGACATCCCTCACTTCCTATTACAGCATACACTCCTTTCTCAGTATCTTCTTTGATGTTCCTCTTGAATATGTAATTTTGCAGAACCTCATACAGACAAACATTCTCGAGGTGACTGCTTCGATTTGGATAATATGTATCCAACATGTTGCTCTTCAAAATGTCGGTACTGTTTGGCTCCTTTTCCGCCAAATACTCAATTTCCCGCACAGGTTTCAGAACTCGATTACGCGTTGCAGCAAGACCAACACTCGCCCAAACGATACTCCTGGACTTGGCATAGAGACTTGCTGAAGACAACCGGTCAGAACATTCGTAAGCTCCGATTTCTCGATGCGACAACATCTTCAGACTGAAACTGTACAACTTCTTGCTGAGGCTCTTTTCATGGGAAATGTCCTCCCACATATCCTTCAATTCTGTCTTCTCTTTTTTGGTGATGTAAGATGTCACATACCGAGCCACAGCCATACAGTTATCAGCCATAAACTGTATATCCATGTTAGCATTCCACATGGACAAAATCACCGGGTTGTAGTCGTTGATGTACTTAGACTCTTCGTTCCTCTTCAAATTGTATGTGTTTTTAGGTGATTTCTTCATCACATTATGTCGCAGCGAAGACATCAAACTGTTCACTCTTCCTTTAGAAATCACCGATCGTGGAAAGCCGAAACGACATTTGGTGTAGAACTTGTCTTTGTTCCGGAATTTACGCCGACAGTACTTTCCACATCGATGGCTTTGGAAACTTAGAACTTTTTCTCTTAGGCTTTTTTTCTCCTTTGCGTTTGGAACAGCACACGTAGAATACTGTTCTATGAAACTCATCACTGAGTCGTCTGCATCCGTTCCAAATTTAGGTGCATCCTTGATCCACAGCAACATATGTATATGAGGAGCACCTCTTGCTTGGTACTCCTTCCTCCAGAAGAAATCCAACACCTCTCCAAGAGGTGGATTCTTCTTATTCATGATGAAAGACATCATACCTTCAAATCTATGATTGAAGTACCTACATACATTGACTGGATCCAAAGAGCACAGTTCTCCGGGTGTCTTGAATTCGATGTTTTCTATGTTAGCATTTGCCTCTCGTAGAAATTCAAGTAAGTCTTCCCAGCCATACTCAGCACAGCTCAAAGTGAGGAACCATGTGGGTGTTCCTAAGTTCCTCAGCATACATTTTAAATCACCATGACGACGGTACCAGTACTCATTAGTACCACGCTGACACGCCATGAGATTAATCAGGTGAGAATCCAAAATACTGTCTTGGACATTGACTTTATCCATAAAGTCACTTGCCGAGATGTTTTGCATGTGTATACCACTTTTCAAGATGTGGTTCACTGCATATGACAGTCCAGACAGATCGCTTTCAAACAGGAGATGAAACAAATAAGGAATGCATTGTCGAAACCTAGGATCTCCTGCATACAATCGCAAAGTCCGGTATTCAGAAGCAGGAATTTGATGAGGTCGCTCATCATATCTTCCTCCCTGACCTGTTGGAAAAAGCTGTGGGAAACACCGAGCTTCCAAACTTTCCTCCCAAACACTAATGGGACTCCCTTTCGCTTGTTTCATTTGAAACAACTCAATAGCATTCCCCATGACTTCCTTGGAATGCAAAGGATGAACACTATAATGTTCATATATTTCTTCACTAGTACAGGGTTCTACTTTCTCAATTTGACCAGCACACAAATCGCTATCCTCTTCCTCACTTACTTCCTCTTCTGCAACATATACATTTTTATAGTATTTATTATATTTTTTCAAATACAATGTTGCCCTTTTGACTTTCCTAACATCTACTAAATCTTGCCATATTTTCTTATTCTTTGTCGGAACCCCATTAACTAAGATAACAAGAGGTTCCTCTTCCACTTTTTCTACTCCAATTGTGTTAATGTTTTTCTTCAAATCTAGAGGCAAATAAACAACTCTTCCCTTTAATCCTCTCTGTAAATCTGATGGAGGCAATTTCCCTGTCTTTGGCTCCATTCTTACAATAGCCTGAAAGGGATGGATACTTTGAATCAAAATAGATTCATAAGTATTTAAATCCTTCAATTCAGAAGGAATCTCAACCAATTCCAGATTATTATGAACTGCTCTAGCAGGCATCTGGTTTTGATTTAATTTGTTACAACAATAAGTACACACACGTTGATCCAATCCCAAATCAAAACAATTTTCTACCATCAAGTATGTTGTAAAATCCTTCCATTCACTATTATTTTCCCTTTCACTTTTTCCATATAAATCCACTAACTTAGTCTGATTCTTATAATAAGTGCGTCGACAACACACACAAGTGAAATTTGGCCTCTCACTTGATTTCACCTCAAACGTCGCAATTTCCCTCTGGAAATTATCTGTACTGGAAACCTGTACACTATCTTCCACATTACTCTCTTCTTCTTGGTCAATTTCAACATTCTCCTCTTTACTTCCAAAGTAACAAAACTCAATTTCTTCACATATATTCTTCACATCTATTTCAGAACCATGCAAAAGAGCAGCGCATAATTGTTTAAGCATAATTGCTGGACTCTTAGCATAATACAACATTCTAACTAATTTCCTCACTTTATTATGATGCACTGCTAGCATCCTGAAATGATGAAAAACACTCTGGCATACTCTCCTGGAAAGACAAGCCAGTGAATGACCATGCAAACCTATCACTTCTCTCACTCTGCAAGGATCTAATTCTTGCAACAACTTCATTTTCTGCTTCAAACTTTTCTTACTAAATGACCGTATAAAATCACAAAGCAAATTGATGGAATCCTGTCGTACACTGCAAATACTACTACACTTCCAGGTGTACACAGGACCCTTAGGACGTCTCCCTAAAACCTCATTACCTAACACCTCTTCTATCTCTGTTCTCACAAGTTTTTCTTTTTCAACTGGACAACCATCTTTCACTTCATAAGCTCGACCACTGGTGTCAACTGCATGCACCAAATCATTATCCTGGAAATAACTCTCCTCATTAAAAAATGCCTCAGAGCTTGAACTATGCATCCATTCTCCAGAAAAAACTTCACAAAAATTACTACGATTAACTATTCTCTTCCATCTACTATTTCTTTTGAAATCATAAATTACCTTGTTTAGCTTCCTAATTCTATTGATTGTCAAAATAAATAACTTACGTTTAATTTCAAATGCCTGATCAATAACTTTCTCAACTATTTTTTTTCTCTTATAAAAAACCACTTTCTGCTGACCTTTCTTAATATTTTTTAACAAATTCCCAATTATCCTGTTGCGGAACATTCGTTTACGAATATCCCTAAACTGTTGTTTCCTTCTACTTTCATGCATAGAGTTATCTCTTACTCTAGCAGTAACATTTCTCATTGGCCTTTCCTTACCATTTGAATTCTTTCTCCTTTTCTGGACTGAAACATTTTCTGTAGTAATATTTTTTTTACTACACATATTTCTTATGACTGTTTTTCGACTCTTACCCGGTGCTTTCTTGGTGACTTGACAAATCTTTTTGTTAGAGGACTGCTGCATTATTCCATGGTCCTGCTGTCTTTGACGTTTTGCAGCCTTTCTTACTCTTTCTTTGCTAGGCATCCTAAAATCTTGAAATAATCTGCAGTTGAATCTGTGGTAAAATATAATAAAAAATGTTATTAACCACTATTACCCAACAGTAAATTAATAACAGTCATCAAAAACTTAACACACTACTTAAGTATATAATATACTGAAGCCTATCTCCAATTTTTCACTGAACAGGACTCATCTCTTCTTAACCTTGGATAAACCTCACCTACTCTGTGTCCCCTGCACATAATTAAATGTAAAGGGGCAGATTTATATTAACTAGCACATCCCCAGGGATGCACCAGTTAACGTGCACCGCTGCTCTGCCACCCACGGTGTGCCGCATTTACAATCAGATAGGACAAAGCTACATCAAAACCCTGCGCCTGCTTGAAGCAGGCATAGATCTTGACGCAGTTAGGCTGAAAGCTAAAGCAACAACTAAGTGTCGTGTGCAGAAGTTACAAAAAAGGAAAAATGGCGTTTAAACCAGTAATGAGACCATGCTAACGTAATACAGAGTAAAAATATCCAGGATCTACATCAGTTTGGGGTTCACGAACCTGGCAGGTACAAGGCACTGAGGCTTTCCACCGTGCATGTCTCATCCCAAAACATATGTGGTTTGTGAATGAAACAATTTCCCAGACCAAATGCTTTGGATTGGCTACTTCTAAAAAATTAAACACCCCTACTATCCCGGAGTTAGAGGAATATGATGGTTGGAGTAATTTTACTCGTTGTCTATTAAAGATTTACAGGCCCTACTCCGTAATTCTTCCTTTAACATTTCCAGTATAAATCCAAAAGGTTGACTGCTTTGGCAACGTGCCTTATCCACGGTTTAATAACGCTGCCTTTTGCTTTATATAAGTTTTCAAATTGTATGAAATATATACCAATAGGTCGTTATTAACCTTTAGGTAGTGGTTTTCTTCATGAAGTCTGGTCGCTTCCATACACATACAGATTTTCAAAGATGATCAAGAACTTTATCTGAATGGAGAGGAATGCACTGAGACGCCAGATCATTCACTAATGTGTAGGCACATACAGTTACACGGTTCATGCAACAAACACCGACCAAATATGGCTTGCGTGTTGCAAGGCACACCAGTTCCTGCTATCATCCCCACGTTCAAGTTCTTGGAAAATGGTAGTTATTTGATGCTCAATAATGAAGATTGTTCTGGGTTAATTAAAAGTATTAATTTTATCGTAACAGTAAATGAACGGGTTATTTGCTGCAGAAATGTTCTATTTCCTCCCACACATGAACATAGGGAGTTTTCAATCTGGCCACAAATACCAACCTTGGCAGCACATTTCAACGGCATGGCAAGAATAAGAGCTATTTTGTCTCAGAGAGAGGTGGCCTTGAGTTCGGCCCGTGAAACTTTCGTGCTTCACACAGCGAACACCCGTACAGAGGTGCAGACCCTTTTAAATACAGATTCGCCTTTCCATTTCAGCAAGATGGTTCGGACTATCTCTAACGCGTCCTCCACAAAGGGCCTGGCGCACTTTTTTAAAATTGTTACCAGTGGTCTCGTGACTTCATTTGAGAAAATCTTTGGAGTCATCCCTGCTTTCTTACATTCTATTTTTTCCACTCTGCTTCGTGGATTCCCATTTTTACTTGCATTACCAGCGGACGCTCTTGTGCTTTTTTACATTTTTAAATATGGATGTCCCTCCTGTGCAAGCTCCCGCCCTGCAGCTGCTGACACTGTTCCGCAATCGCATGCTAGAATATTATGGCACAATGCCGTTGGCGATATTAAGCACGGCATATGGATTATCTTTTCTATGCTGATGTGATTCCTTCAAATCTAAGACACTAAAGTATCGGCACGCCCTAAACCAACACAAAGAGACCTTCTTAGCAAATAATATATTATGTGTATTAGGGAGGGTGAGATATAAGCAGCCGCGGGCCGTGGAGGGAGTTACGGTGGGGCAGGGAGGCGGGGAGGGGGAGGGGCAGGGTGGAGCCCTCTCCACCCTGCCCCTCCCCCTCCCCGCCTCCCTGCCCACCGTAACTCCCTCCACGGCCCGCGGCTGCTTATAAGTGTTGCTAACTCTTATTCATTTACAGCATGTTAACATACTGTCACCATTCGCTTTTTATGTACTATTGACTATGCTGGTAATTTTGCTACTGATAATATGTGTACTTGTATAATCTAAGATACTACGCCTGAGAAGACGGCATTAGTAAATAAACATTTCAAATACACATGTGTTCTTCTTAACTCCATGTTCTCGTTTCTAAGAAATATATAACGACCGACTGTTCATGAGTTCCACGTATCCTGAGGTACTATAAGTTCATATTCTGGATTGTCTAAACATTGAGAGTTTGTTATATCCAATGTGACACTGTACCTAGCTTGCTAAGGGGTTTTGATTACTAAGGTGAGTTTTGGGACACCCTAATTCGCCGAGGTTCCAATCCTCTGTCCACAGTTCTGTGTCAGAACAGAAACCCTGCGACAGGGGCACCCCTCAACCTTACTGGAGCTTCATCACACTTGCGATACAACTCCAGCAATGCGCCAACTTTACGGCACAAATACGTCACGCATCTGTGCTGTTTTTGCCCCATGATGCACCGCATTGTAAATGCAGCACACCATAGGTGACGGAACAGCGGCACAGAATGACTAACACATCCCTGGTGATGCGCCAGTCATCATAAATCTATCCCTATGCTTCTTATCTTGTTAGAGATAAACCGCCATATGTATCATCAAAGTTTTTTGCATTTCCTAAATAGCGAACTTTAAGGAATAAATAGCGATTCTTTACCATTCCTAGTTTGCGATGACCTATTTGCTAATTATAAATCACCCATTCATTTCCATGCAGCAGGAGGCCCATAGGAATGAAGGTGCAATTTGCGATTAGCAATTACCTCATCGCAAATTACGAATTTTTCCGACGGTGCAGGGGTGTCTCAAGAACACCCTGCTGCACCCCTGAAAAAGAAATTTGGAGTCATATGGCGCACATAAATTTTGAAAACATTCCTTTACCTCAAAAACGATTTTCAACTCATAATTTGAAAACACTGCACATGGGGAAATGACTTAAAATGTCCTTAAGACACATAAAAGCATTTTGTGATTGCCTTTGCAGCATGTTTCAGTCACCTTTAACATGCCTATGTAACGGAAACATTCAAAATCTAAATTTGCCATGCACAGGTGGGAGCATATTTACAAGCAATTTGCTCCACAGACAAACTTCTTACATTGAAATGGGAAAAATAACATCAGAGACTCTCAATTACCTTATAAAGAAGCAGACACCATTATGTCCTTCTCATCAATATTAAAACCATTGCTTTTTCTCAAAAACGATTTACAAGTCATAATTTGAAAACACTCCACAGCTCCTATGCACATAAAAGCCCTGTCAGTACTAATACTTCACATTTTCTCCAATTACAATTTCTCAAAGAAACAAAATCCATTTGTGAAACACTTGAGACAAAGCAACATTTGAAAAACACAACTTTCTTCATAATTTTCTCCTTAAAGCACACTATTTTCTATCTAAATTAAAGATATCTTTTCTCACCTTAGCAAATACTTTGAGTTTCAAAACAGTCTCAGAAACACACCAATTTGTCTTCAGCAGAGCAAAAGGTATGCACTCCAGAGTCTGCAGCTATCAAAAGCACAGAAATGCTGTAATTCCTCACACATATCTCTCATGTCACCCAATCAAAACTCTTCCCTCACTTTTTTTCAAAGCAAAACCCTTCCCCCCTCTGCCCCCTCTCTGCTTTTTCTGCATAGCAACCACCTCTTGCAAGACCTCTCACACAACAATGTTGCAATTGAACTCTGAACTCTCAGTGCACCTGCATATCCAGAGCATTCTTTCATTTAATGATTTTTTCTTCGCCACTCAAAATACATCTTTCAACGAACTCATCCATGCACACTAACTTTCTGTTTTCAGCAATCAAAATCCACCAATCACTCTTACTGCTTCATTAACACAGAAACTCCTCAGTTTTTTTCATTTTACACTCTCATTTTTTCAACTGCCATTTCATTGCCACACTTCATCTGACTGCAGCAGAACCTTCTCGCACCATGTTTTCTGTCTGGATTGTTGGACATAGTTACATCTATTGGGCTCAAACGTACGCTGAAAACAGGAATTTACCTAACCTCAATTTACAAGATGTGGAAATTAAGTGGTTTGGCCACAGAGGATTAAAATGTCACCAATTGATACCATTGGTGAAAACCTTTATGCATTTGCCAAAACCTGACCTGTTAATTGTGCACTGTGGAGGTAATGATTTGGGCACTTTGACTGGGGTAGGTCTGGAAATGCTTTTAAAGGACACCTTTGAGCAATTGATGGCACTTTTTCCTCAGACTGCCTTGGTATATTCAAATATATGCCAAAGACAGAAATGGAGGTGGTCGAACCAATTTTGTCCACAAATTGAGAAGTCGAGGAAGCATGTAAACAAATCTGTTTCAGCTTACATGAGAGACCATGGAATGGGCTCCCTGTACAACAATAACTTGCGTTACTACATGCAAGATATCTACAGAGGAGATGGAGTTCACTTCTCAGATGAGGGCAACAGAGTTTTCACTCTGAATTTAAGAATGTGCATTGGTACCTACTTATAAGTACCTAAATGTACCATAAACCCAAAAGCTCTTCTCAGAGCTACCCTACATCTGATCACTCACAATTATTATTTTACTCTAACTTTTTTCACTAATTTTCAAGAAAGTACGCTCCCCAGAACGCTTCCCGGTTCGCGAACCGGGCGCACTCCACGCAAAAAAACTAAAAAAACTGTATTTTTTTTTTTGCCCTGCGAGACCCCTTCAAAGCCTCCACATCAAACCTAGGGGGTCAGGGACGATCTACTATGCCCCCTTATGGTCATTTGCCCCTTCGCTTTGGCCTCCTCTTGTCTCTCGATCCTACCGAGAGACAAGATGGCGGCCGCTACGGACTGTTTGGAATGTTTACAGACGCCGAAAAACCAATCAGCTTCGCAAATCTCCGTAACGCGAAAAGTACGCGAAGTGGAGCGCTGTTACAGATATATATCTTTTTTTGAACGTTAATTTCTCAAAATCCACTGGAGCACATATATTGAGACCTAGCAAAGGCACATCGGGCTACCAGTCCCTACAATTTTGCCAAGTTTCGTGCAAATCCATTCAGCCGTTCGATTATTATTATTTTATTTTTTTTTGCCCCGCGGGGCCCTTTTAAAACCTCCACATCAAACCTAGGGGGTCAGCGAGGATCTACTATTCCCCCTTATGGTCATTTGCCCCTTCGCTTTCGCCTCCTCTTGTCTCTCGATCCTACCGAGAGACAAGATGGCGGCCACTACGGACTGTTTGGAATGTTGACAGACGCCGGAGAACCAATCAGCTTCGCTTCACAAAGCTCCGTTGCGCGAAAAGTACGCGTCCTGGGACGCTGCCAGGTCCGCTGTTACAGATATATATCTTTTTTTAAACGTTAATTTCTCAAAATCCACTGGAGCACATATATTGAGACCTACAAAAGGCACATCGGGCTACCAGTCCCTACAATTTTGCCAAGTTTCGTGCAAATCCATTCAGCCGTTCGGGCTAAAAGTGAGGCCAACCGCCCTATGGAAATTAACATGGGAAAAACGCGTTTTGGGACCCCCCTTTTTTCTCGGCCCCCCCTTGACGAACCCCCCCAAAATTTTCAGGGGCTGCTCAGAAACAAAATGTGCCATTTTCCTGAAAATTTCAGCCAATTCCGTCCACAAACGCCAAAGTTATTAGACATAGAATTTTCAAAAATCCCATAGAGAAAAAATCCTAACTATATATACCTACTGGCGACCGCCAGTAGGTAATATATATATATATATATATATATATATATATATATATATATATATATATATATATACACAGATAGTGATATAGATATAGATATATAAATATATATATATATATATAGATATATAGATAGATAAATACTACTGGTGGTCACCATTAGTTATAGTTCGGATTTAGTTTTAGGAAGAGCGTTTTTTCATTTGCCAATAACTTTGGTGTTGTTTGACGAAGCATCACAACATTTTCAAAACTAGTATGACGATCACTCCATCTGCTGTCTTGAAGGTTTTGTGGTGGTCCATCAAGCGGGGGCGGAGAAAAAGGTGGGAGGGTCCCAAAACTTATTTTCCCCATGTTAATTCCCATAGAAATTTTAGATAGGACTACTGCTGACTGGAATTACACCAAATTTGGCAGAAAGGTAGCTGTTGGTTGAGAAAGGGACCTTTTTGTAAATTGATATTAATTGATATTAATTTGTTCAGTAGTTTTGGAAATAATAAAGAAAATCTAAATTTGTGTATACAGGGACACAGATCCTCCGAGGATCCAACAGTCCCCGTGCTCAAATCTGATTGGCTGCCAACACTTCAAACCATGAAGCGTTGACAGTCATCTTGGTACTCACCTTGAACCGAGTCTCTGAAAAAACATTTTTTTTAAAGAAAAGGGGGCAGGGTAGAAAGGGACCTCGCAGGGCCAAAAATCATATTTTTTTGTTTAATTTTCGACGGATCCTGTGTTGGAGCTGCGCCCGCGGCCGAAAATCCCTCAAAAAAGGGTGATCTTCCACATTTCTGTTGTACTCGGACCCCGGGTGCACAGGTCCTGGGGCATTTTGTAAAAAAGGAGGGGGGGCATGACCCACCCTCTTGGGCCTTATTAATGTCCAGGGGATGACCAACTCCCAATGCTTATTTATTATTAAATAGGGGCTCTTAGACCCCCCTGAGGGCCACCATCTCCCCAGGGCCACATTCACAAAATAAATCAGGGGGCATTGAGGACCACCAGCTCCCTGGGGCTCATGCATTGTTATGAGGGGCCTTTCGGACCCGCCCGGGGGCCACTACCTCTCCAAGTACCACCATCTTCCCGGGCCACAATCAATTTGTAATGGGGGCCTCCCTGGGGCCAACAGTGAAGGGCCGTCCCTCCTGGGCTGTTCCTGGCTCTTGGCCCTGTAAACAAACAAAAGAAGGGAGACATGCAGCCCCCCTCCTTGAGCCATATATGATCCTGGGACCGCCGCCCCCCATGGCTGGCTACAGCTATGCCCTACGGTGCCCACACCCAGGACATAGATCTTTTCTGTGACTCGGTGAGAGGTTTACCACTCCTGCCAAGTCACAGAAAATGGTCCACTTCCAGCTAGGAATAGCTCAGAAATGCTCTGCCTGCTGGAAGTGGAGCAGAATTGCTTTCAGGCACAGGGAGCTGCTTTTGTAGCAGCTCCTTATGTCTGAAAGCAATGCTAGCTCCCGCAGGAGGTAGGGAGATGGAAGGACTGCAGGGGTCTTCAGCCTCCCCCGGTGTCCCAGTGGGGAGTAGGTGCCCTGGGGGCACCCACAGAAAGATGAGCAGGCTTGGGGGTTGGAGTTCCCCGGGCCAAGTTTAGCCTGGGGAGAGGGGCCGTGCAGCCCCCCTCTGTTATCCCTAGATGGCCAGGTACCAGAGAATGAAATCCCTGGGTCCGAAATTGGCCCGGGGACGGAGGCTGCATGACCCTCTCCCCTAGTATTAACTTAAAAAAGAAATGAATGGCAGGCCCGGGGATGGGGTCCCCAGGGCAAAAATCGGCCTTGGGAGGTGTGCCACTTGGTACCCCTCCCCTATTGCTAGTAAGCTGGGCCAGGGGATTGGATCCCTGTGACCAAAATGGAAGGGGGGCCATGCAGTCCCCCAGTAAAACAACATGTTTTAAAAGTCCGCCCTCGGCATGTCACAGGAGGCCCTGTCCCCTTTTACCACCACTCTGCAAGCATGCCTTCCTGGCACACTACTAGTTGGGGGATGAAGTTTCCTTGACTCCTGAAGGTCCTTTGGGGCCAACTACCCCTCCCGTAACCTCCCGTAAGTCCCTCACAGACTAACCTCACTTTGAAGTGTTTCCCCATTTTACTTAATTACATGAGCTCATAAAACAAGCATTGCTTAAGTCAATAGGTCTGGCCTATAACTGAAAGTGCCTTTTCATTAATTGATTTTAGGCAAGAAATCACTCATAATACCCACACTTTACCATTCATCCTTGCACTCAGATGTTAGTTCGTTAGCACGTGGGCTCAATCCTACATTCACCAGCTCATCCTTCAACAATACCACAGACACAAACTTGCAAATCAGTGAAGTGTCATGTTAACCTCTAAGCCTTTGCCAAAGCATATGTAGATACAGTATCCTATCCTAGTTTTGCGGTTTGGAAATGTTGTAAACACTAAGCAGAGTTCTCGCAATGCCATATTGTATCTTTTGTATTTTTTGTCCCATTGTCCATAAAAGATTACCAGCTGGGGTGTCCAATGGCATCAATGGTGTGATAGGACAATGATGTGCATTTTTTAATTCTTATCTAAAGATAGTTTTAGTTTGCTTGCCAGCTTCATGTAATAAAAAAAATCATTATACGTACATAGAGTGGATTTGTGTTGGCCCTTCTCATTTATCAGTTTGTCTTTCTCGTTTTACTCCCACCCCCAAAAGCATTTTCTCCTGAACCCATGGGCAGTTACATATCTAAAGAAGAACACTTCAATGCCAGGGCTTGTGGGCTAACACTACTTTCTATTTATTTTTCCAAGTTACAGTAAACCCAAGCAATTACTATATTTTCTTTATGCCAATAAGAATCTTATTTTCCTATGATGTTCATTAAAAAAAAAAAAACATTTCTACTCCTGTCCTAAGTACACCAGCCTGATATTAGACACTAGTTATTGATATTGTTATTGTTAATTTTTATTTATTAAGCCCGTTATCACCAGCAGGTCTCTAAACGCTGTCAAAGAGATTCAACCTTCGCAAGAGGGGGTTTAGATTGCGCCCCAGGCGTCCGCAAAAAGTACTGTTTTATATTTCTTCCTGAACGGAAGAAGGGCATGTTCCTTGCGTATATTCTCCAGCAGGTTGTTTCAGATGTGGGGGATGGAGGAGGAGAATGCTCTTCCTCCTTTCGAGGACTTGTTAAATCGCCGGCAGGCCAAAAGGCTGGCATCGGAGGACCTAAGCGCCCTGCTAGGAGTATATTTGGCAAGACGGTCCTTGATGTAGCTGAGGGCTTGGCCGTAGATGGCTTTATGTGCGATACAGAGGCCTTCGAATTTTTGCTCTCTGTCCGACGGGGAGCCAATGCAATTGTTTAAGGAGGGGTGACACATGTGCTCGTCTGGGCGCTCTAAAGATAAGTCTAGCAGCGTTGTTCATAATCACTTGCAATCTAGTCAGAAGGTTACCCGGGAGGCCAATGTACAAGGAGTTACCGTAGTCAAGGCGTGATAGTATCAAAGCAGATGCTGCCATTCTGAGTGTATTGAAGGTGAGTAAAGGGGCGAGCTTACGCAGCTGTCTCAGCATGCCTGTGCATGTTCTCACAACTGTCGATACCTGCTGGGTCATAGTGAGCTTGGCATCAATTTTGATACCCAGACTTTTTACAGCCATAGCCGACTCCGGGTATGTGCCAAACTCTTGTGGCAAAAAGAGCTCCTTCCACGGGTTAGAGTCTGAAGTGACGGCCAGTACTTCCGTTTTATCCGGGTTGATTTTAAGGGAGTTGGCCATCATCCAGTTAACAGTAAAATTTAAAATGTTTTGGAATCTTGTCTGGGCTGACGTGGAGTTGTCTATCTGAATGACAATTTGAGGGTCATCAGCGTAGTTGTATATTTGACATTCCATATGGTTCAGTGCCGCTATCAGGGGCTGCAGGTAGGCTTTGAACAGAAGTGGTGATAATGCCGATCCCTGCGGTACCCCACATGAAAGTAGTTCTAAATCAGACACATGATCATTCAATTGTATTCTCTGGGAACTGCCTTTAAGGAAAGAGAGAAGCCATGTAAGGGCCGTGCACTGGATCCCTAACTCCGAAATCTGCTACATTAGTTGGTCATGATTGACTGTGTCAAATGCCGCGGATAGGCCCAGTAGGACCAGGGCACATGGTTTGTACTGTTCTATTAAAGTTATAGGTGATGGAAATGTGTCTAATTTAAAAATGTTTGTTGTAAGGTATGGACCCCAGTATAGGGACCAGTATTTTATTTTGCTTTTGTTTTTTTGTTGCAGCTTATGGTTGCAATAAAAGTACCCATCACACTAGCATGCTAAGACCAGACATAATGATGCTGCAATATTCTGGCTTGCTGTTGGATCTTTACTGGGTGCAGACTTACCAACATTTCCCCAAGCTGAGTCTAACAACGATTGATAATATTACTGCGTGACAAGTCCGTCCGTTAGAGCTTTCTATTTTTATGTTTTTGTCACCATATAAAACTCTGCCTTCTTAAATAAGGGCTGTCTGTTCTGACCTGGCGCAGTGCCTGTTGCTAATTAAGGGTGTCAACAGGAAGAGTGGAATTATGTAGAGCTGGCCTTGTGTCCTTACATCAGATGTACTGAGCTGCAGCAACTTTTTTTTTTTATTTTTTTTTTCGTGAAAAAGAAAAAGTATGAGCTGCAGCAGCTACACTTCTGCAGAAACCCCCTAAATGCACATGGACGTCACAAGTACCGTCACGCACCATTGCGTCCCCCATTCCAATTCAAGGCTGACCCCTTGTCCCACCCGTAGCCCCCAAAACAGCCCCCTACTTGCTGTTAAGGTTTTCAGAGAGGACAGAGTACAATATGGTGAAAAGTTACATTTTGTTCCACCCGCTGCCTTCCAAATACCGGACAGCATGGTGCATAATCAACGCCAGGGGTGCCAGAGGGCGAGCCAGGGGCATCAGTTACTCCCCTCGCCCTCCCATAGTTGACTTCTTTAGACCAGGGCATACATTTGGAATCTTGCTCTCTTCTGGAGAGGTAGGAAAGTTCAGTCGATGGCAGCTGAAATAGCGCTAGTACATACTTCATTAAACATTACAATTATGGTCATTTATTTAATTAAAATAGTGGCATTTGGGTACAGCTCTACCAGTGTTACCAATAATGTTATAGAAAAGTGGAAGGGGACTGTCATGGACTACTGTTTGACTGATTCTAGCTGAAATAATCCACAAAAGTGTGTATTTGTTTATGCCACCAGAACGTTTTTCCAAACGTGTGCATCTTAATCTAACCACCCCATGTATGTGCATGCACATAGTAGCCCCAACAATCCGCACAATCGGCCTATCAGCCGCAGCGGACCAGGACTGGAGGAAAAGCAAGATGCGAATTGGAGCAGCTAAGGAGGTGTAGGCAAGCAGAATCAAGTAAAGTGCAAATGCGCGTAGGTATGAGAAATTGTTAAAAAAGCACAGAGTAATTCAGCCACACATTTTTTAAAGTATTAAAAACCTAGTAGCAGGGCAGGAAACATTAAATCCTACCGCTGTCAGCTGCGCACATCCGTTTACATCGGGAATATATAGGCTAATGCCTTTGTTGCAAGCTGGACCATTAACGCAGCTGAGGAAGTGGAAACTGAGTAGGAAACAGGGGCTCCAATTGGATCAGGAATTCAAAGCTGTTCTGAACAGGGGCCCCCAAACATGTTTGGCCCAGGGCCCCCAAAACCCTTAAGATGTCCCTGCGCACTGCTTTAAACCACATATTATTGTATATCAGGTCCACTCAACACCCAAGGGCTGCTTTATGAAAAGCCACCTCTTTCCGTAAGTGCATTGTTCTGTATTTGAAATCCTTTGTTGTTTTGGTCTGCGCTCATGCTGTGCTTTCCTTGGCACATCATTTCAATGTCACTGGAAGAAACATCATTGACAGACGAATTCAAAAGCCGGCCAGGTAATTAACTCTTGCCTGAGGAAAGATAGCAAGTCTCACCATTGACTCCCGGACCGGTTTATAAATTAAAAAGTACTTTGCGTCATTGTCCTATGAAAAAATCTCTTTCCATGTGCCCTTGCATTTTTTGCTTTTTATTGACCTGGATTTTAGGCTTTGCTCACAGCAGTGAGAGACTTCAACAGTGAAAGGATCTTACAAAATGTGCCTTTCCGTAAACACTATAATCATGAAGAATAAACACATTAGCCCATTTCACATTGTGGGTTATGGCTCAAGGCCAGCCATAGGAACTGAGTCATACAGCATAAAGAGGGCTGGGGATTGTGCAGCAATTTCAAAATGATTTATTAATGAAATTCACTCAATGACCAGAAGGTCAACCCTACAAGATGCAGTTTACATCACTCACAAAATAATGTACTTCTGGCATCTTGAGGAAATAAGAAGAAGAATATTGCTATTCGAGGAACAAAAAAGAGGATTGTATTTCTGAGAAGAGTGTCTGCTCAAGGGACAGATACCAAACTCACTCATGACAAATTACACCCATGTGAAGAAGGGTTTGTTGAGACGATTAGACTGATCCCTGAGAAAACCCTTAGGAGCACCCGTCTTGAGATGATATGTAGATGAATCATTACATTAACTAGATATCTAGGTGACACCCTACTCTGAAATGAACAATGTAAGTATGCACTGAGCCTATTTTCAGTAACTTCAATAAAGTATTAGCCAGTTTAAAGAGGTTTATGAATGTACTGACTCCATAGAGTGTGGAATAAAATTGCGCAAATGTGTCCAGAGAGTCTCAGTGGGGGAGTCACCCAAAGGGTGGAAACAGTAATGCAAATTATGGGAAAAGTGAACTTGGCTACCAAGAGTGTGATAGGGCCTTTGATGCAGTAGTGTAACACAAAATGATGGGGCCCCACCCCTGTAGAATGTGTTGAGAGCCCTGGGTATTTCATATTCCACAGATATACATTAGCCTTGGGCTGAATGGAGGCCCCTCGAAGGTTTGGGTGCTCCTGCACCACAGGAGCTGCAGGGGCTGGATTTACATCCTGCTTTCATGCATTATTGTGAAAAAGGACTTGTGCTTTGATTACTTGAAGCCAGAGTACAAGGGAGTATGCTTCTCCTGCACCAAGGAGCCACTGAAATGGTAAGATTTCCTCCGGGACAGTCAATGTGCTGCCAGGAGATGGAAGTTTAATATAATGAGGTGTAGAGTATGACCTAGTGTCCCTAAGTTTGGAGGGGGCTCTGAGGGTAAACTAGTAGGTGTAAATTGTTTCGGAAAGTGCTTTCAGGAGACCTGGGTGAACAGGTTCTCTGTGATTGTGCTGCAATATACCTGTGTTTAAGAAAATGTGGAAAACCCAATATACCCTTGTAGGCTTAGGAAATGAAGAACTCAGGGTAAAGAATGTCTACAAGGGATTTCACTTGTACTACGTAGTTTCTTATTTTTCAATTGATTTCAAGTCAGTCATATACAATCAGACTCTAAAGTGTCCCACAGGGCAACCACAGTAAATTACAATTTTAAACGAACAAAAAGAAAAGCACACGGAAAATCCTATTTGTATAAAATGAATTTATATGATTTGAGCATAATAGTTTTGAGCAGGGTACAATTCTTCAATTGTACCCTGCTCAAAATTATTATGTAGACATTCTTTACCCTGAGTGCAATATACCTGTGCCAGCAAGACTCTGGTTTTGGATGTGATCTGCCCTGGCAAGTGCATGCATAATGATCCAAAGTTGGTGGAAATCACATTTACTTTATTTAAATATGGTTGTAATTATACATCTTCATGAATCTAGAGAGTCTCTTTTCAAGGAAAGGTGCTTCCCAATCTTAATGTAGTGCTCCTCCTCTCCCGCAAATGCCCTGTTGTGCAGTCTCTTTTACACAGTTCATATTGTCCCTCTACAAAGCACCAACTTTAAGGGCTTAGTCGTAGTAGTCTTGGCCCATCTCTGGGAAGTGACCTTGATCCTGGAGATGCATGAACAAGGTATCAGTATGTCATTGTAATTGTCATTCGACCATCTGGCCGTCCCGCTAGAACTGTCATATCAGCAGGCAGTCCCTCCCCCTCTGGATGCTAGTGAATGGGAATTCAGAAGGAACCTTAAGACTATTAACAACGTAGCTCTTCTTCCTTTTATGAATAAACTGAGGCCCGCCGAAATACAGGACGTTAACTCTGCTGCTCTTGAATTTGCTAGTACCATCTCTGGGGCTTTGGACATCTTGGCCCCCTCTAAACAGCACTATTCTGCGAGAAAGAGTCCTTCGGCCCCCTGGTTATCAGACAGACTTAGGCTGTTGAGACAAGGGTTCGGTAAACAGGAGAGGCTCTGGCGGGCCCGGTTGGATACCTTGGAGAAGGCACAACATAAACTTCTCCTAAAAGAGTATAAGCTAGCCATCATGGAGGAAAAAAGGGCTCATTTTGCTGATATGACTGCTTCTCTTAGATCTCCCAGAGATCTTTTTAAGATCATAGACTCCCTCTCCTCTCCCCAGTCAGCTGATCCCATAGTGGAAACCCAGGAGCTGTGTGAAAAAATTTCGGGTTTTTTCCACTCAAAAATTGTGGACATCTACGACACCCTCGAATCACTGAATCTGGAGTTGGGACTTTCTACTACTCCCGCTCTCCCTCCAGTGGGGTGTTTGTCTGATGGACCTTCTACAAGTCTCCTCTACTTCCCCCTCCTTACCCCCGAACTGATTAATCAGCTCCTTGATAACACCAAATCGGGCTCCCCTTGGACCCTTGCCCGCTTAAGGTCTTAAAGGCATGTCGGGAAGTAGTTATTCCCCCCTCATGGAGATTATGAATGCTGCAATCTCGGAGGGAGTTTTTCCTCTCTCATGGAAGATGGCCGTTGTTAAGCCTCTTTTTAAGAAGCCCACTTTGGACCCAGGGGTTTTGATTTTTTTTTTGACCCATCTCACTTCTTCCTGCCCCTGCTAAAATGTTGGAATCGCATCTCAATCGACACCTCAGCACTGTTCTTGATGATTCGGGCTTCTTAGATGTTTCACAACATGGCTTTAGGAGATTCCACAGCACCGAATATGCCCTTACTGTAGTTGTTGATAACATCCGCTCTCAGGTCGATAAGGGCTACACTACTCGTTTAGTCTTACTTGACCTTACGGCGGCCTTCAATACCCTGTCTCCCTCTATCTTGGTTACCCGTCTTAGGGAGATAGGGGTCGGAGGCCCTGCTCTGAGCCTCTTGGCTTCCTTTCTTAACCAAAGGGAACAAAGGGTGAAGCTGGGCCAGTTTCTTTCTCCCCCTAAGCCTGTGCATTGTTGGGTCCCTCAGGGCTCCTCATTAAGCCCCACATTGTTTAACATCTATGTGGCTCCACTTGCCAGGGTAGTCAGATCCTTCGGGTTTGAGGTGTTGTCGTACGCTGATGACACTCAAATAATGGTCTCCCTCACGCAGCCCTTGACGGATTCTGCCCTTAACTTCAGGAACTGTATGGAAGCGGTGTCTCAATGGATGATACAGAATTTCCTGAAGTTAAAATGGGGAGAAAACGGAGGTGTTGATCTTTGGGGGTAATCAGGATATCTGGTCCAATTACTGGTTGCCACCCTCACTTGGGGATTGCCCCCCCCGCCAGTTTGCTAGGAACCTAGGGGTGCTAATAGATACCGCGCTTTTGTTTGATTGTCAGGTCAGCAGGGCGGTCTCTACTTGCAGCGGCATCATCAGGGTTCTTAGAAAGATTGCTCGCTATCTTTCCCCTGATGCTCGGAAACAAGCCACTGTGGCATTAGTTTACTCAAAACTGGACTATTGCAACGCCCTCTATGTGGGTATAAATAAGAGCTTTATCCATCGTTTTCAAATGGTCCAAAACGCCGCTGCAAAGATGGTTCTTGATCTCCCCAGGCTTCCCTCTGCCTCGTTAGCTAGAAGAAATGTACACTGGCTTCCCATTCAGTCCAGGATCTCCTTCAAGATTCTTTGTTTTGCCCATGGGGCTGTTCACAGGACGGGCCCAGAGGGGATTAGATCGCTTTTTCACACCTACTCCCCCAGTCAAGCTCTTCACTCCTCCAATAAAAATCTTTGAGTGGTTCCCAGATTTGTAAGAGCATCATGGGGAGGTAGAGTTTTTTCCTCGGTTGCACCCAGGTTATGGAACTCGCTCCCTCCTGAACTTGCAGGGCAATCCTCCCTTGCCCTGGTCCATAAAGCTTTAAAGACCTGGCTTTTCTCTGAGGCTTATCTGTAATAGTACACATTAGCGGATTACAGTCTGGACGACTGGTCGGTGCCTTGATGCCCTTGGGCTAAGTTGCGCGGTAAAAGTCTCCCTTCATTCATTCATTCATTCTCCATCCCAAGAGGATCTCTATCTTATGTACCTTAGTAACTTCTAACCCCTCCTTCTTTCCCCGAGCAGGGTCTTACACATATCTGGAAAGACATGAAAGAAACTTAAGTATGTAATTCTCCACCTCAAGATCGTCTCCCCAACTGATTGGGATGCCGATTTATATTTGGCTGTTCTAGGTGTTATACCTTGCTCAAACTCCATCACCCTTCATCTTCTGATCGGTGGGCCATCGTAATAATGCCTCTTTCAATGAAATCTTTGTGTTGAATAGGAGGGTTGAACACCAGGGAGCCCCCCCCTTTTAGAAGACGTTCTGACATTCCCTATGTGTGGGAGGGTATGCTCAGACGTGAGTCCCTTGCTCATTGCACCATCAGGATTCAAGCAAGCCGGGCCGAAGAAGGCTGTGATGC
The DNA here is from genome assembly GCF_964261635.1 of Lissotriton helveticus. NCBI lineage: Eukaryota > Metazoa > Chordata > Amphibia > Caudata > Salamandridae > Lissotriton > Lissotriton helveticus. The sequence goes on from NC_136067.1 coordinate 246,126,770, forward strand.
CAGAAACCGGTCCCCGGAAGCTTGTTTCCTTCCCAGTATAAGAATTGGCTTGGTAGTTTGGTTTGCCCTGTTCCTATCATGCACTGGGACAGGAACAGACTAATTTGCATATAGTCAGGTTCTGAGCTGGGATGGTGCATCTTGACTTGGTAAGAGTATTCTGCATCATTCAGAAACTCTGTCCATCACCACCCCCCTTTTCCATAATCGGTTTTATCCACACTATGTGTGGGAGGGTATGCTCAGACGTGAGTCCCTTGCTCATTGCACCATCAGGATTCAAGCAAGCCGGGCCGAAGAAGGCTGTGATGCCAGAAACCGGTCCCCGGAAGCTTGTTTCCTTCCCAGTATAAGAATTGGCTTGGTAGTTTGGTTTGCCCTGTTCCTATCATGCACTGGGACAGGAACAGACTAATTTGCATATAGCCAGGTTCTGAGCTGGGATGGTGCATTGAGCTAAAAAACGGTGATGGATTAAAACCATGATCTCTAGACTTAGTAAGAATATTCTGCATCATTCAGAAACTCTGTCCATCACCACCCCCCTTTTCCATAATCCGTTCTGACATTCTGTACCTTCCCCAAGATCTTTGACCAGACACACAAACATGGCAAGGAGTCAGGTCCCTGGCATTCTCATCCCATGTCCTGTACCGCAGATCACCCACTGACCTTTCTCTGGCAAGTACTGTGCCTAGCCATTGCTGAGGTCCGGCTCTCTACTCCACCTTTGCTTGTCACTGCCCATGCTGTGGAACTCAGTGAGGATCAAGGGAAGGTTCCACTCTCAAGAAGCAGCTTGTTTGTTCCCTGAGCAGTGGCAACATTAGTTTCTCTGGTGCAGTACCTTAATTATCATGTTGTCAGGGTTAGAATTGCCAGTGTCATAGATGTTGACTGACCAATGTCCACAGTCACCCTATACTAGAAAAAGATGATTGCCCAGAGGAGGGTAGCTCTCTGCCCACATCTGCCTGCAGAATGAATCCTATCTGTGAATTGTCAAAGTCACCTAGGCTGCCCCACATACAGGCCCTGATGGTACTGACCTTGAAGTCAACATTCAGGGACCGAATTGAATAGTACAGAGACAAGAAGCAACCTTCAGTGATGAGGTTGGTGAGCCAAGGACTACATGCTCTACCAGGAGACAATCCTTACTATCACACTGGTGGGACTAGCGCTGACATGCAAAGGCTGCCTGTGTTTTTTTACTGATGAATGACCGAAGACCTACATCTGGAAGAACCCTGAGTGTTATGCAGTTTACTACTATTAAGCATTTGGAATGTGTGTCAGCTCTGCAAGTTCTATGGTAATGATGCTGAGCTGAAGAACCAGCTTTAGTCTTCAGCCACTGATATGGTAGGGCTCAAAGCGTAAGAATGGTGCCTGCAGCTTACGCCTGTTGACCCTCCACCTTGTAAGCACCAGGAGACCTAGAATATCTTTTGACTGCCCTATAACTATTGGCTTAGGGCCATGAAATGTTTCCCAGACTGACGTTCTCTGTATTTGCCTCCATGACCTTCAGGGGTGACTTTGGAAGCTAAGTGGGTTAAATAGCAAAGGGGGGGTGTACACAGGAGTCTCGCCTCTCAGAGGAGGGGCGAGATGGCTTACCAAGGTAGCTCAACATGCATGAAACCACGCTTAAAAGATACTTTAGGCATCCTATAACCTAGTAAATGGTTTGCCAGTGAGCTTTTAGAGTATGTGTCCTGTTTAGTGATTTGGAAAGTGGTGTGCCCCTCTCACATGGGGATGAGGCTGAACTATGTGTCTCTTTCCTGCAGTAAGTCTGCATGTACAGTGGTAACCTGGAAAAAATGAGTCTTAGTGCCTGACTCTGGTATAAGAAAAAACTACTCAAATGTATTGTTTCTTCAGCGCTGAGAGGCCAGGACTAAGTCCAAAAAGACCCTCTGAAACCAGTTGGCGACTCCCTGCCAAACCATAGTTGAGAAGTGAGGACTACTCATGTAATTCAATTTAAACATATGCCTATCATTGTTTGCTTAGTGGTGTGGTCCAGCAAATTAATATATATCATTTGTGACACTTCAAGTGCTATCAAACTGAACCTGTGGTATTTGGTGTCCTGTTGTTATCATTAACATTAGACTTTGTCGCTATTAATTCCTATGAGACCTCTTTTTGTTGTTCGAGTGTAGAGGATGCCTCGGACCCAGGCAATTGCAACCCATTCATGTACTTTGGATGTTAGTTCCTACTGATTCCAGTGAAACGGTTTTTCAAAATTCATAACTCCTGAGCTCCTCAACCAACTTTTTAAAAATGTTAGTGGCTTTTAAATTACTAACTTCTAATCTTTTAAACTAATTGGTTTGGGAGATATTGTCTTACTGTCCTGTCTAGCTGGTGATACACACATGTATTTTGAGTTAGAAAGTCTTAACTCCTTCCACAAAGGTACTCATGGGCATATGTATGAGAGGCATGCATTATGTTTGCACCACACAATGTGGTACGTGCGTGATGCTAATCTCTAAGTCCATTTTTTAAGGTAATACAAAGCAACTTTGTGTGGCTCTGAGTGGCCCCAAAAATCTGAAGTAAAGCAACGCAGCGCACATCACTGCATTCTGTTACTCTTCCCTGAGTTTCCATGCAACTCCCATTGATTTTGATGCATTCCCGGATTTACAAGAAGATTGAAAAAACGTACTCCTTCGCAAGAGAAGCATAACAAGAAGAATTATCTCTATTTCTTATTATTTTTTTCCTCGTTCTATATGTGCCACTGTTGTAATTTGACAGCGATTAGATTGAACATTAGCAGAAGACATCTTAGTTCTGGCCGTTATCTTGACATTTAGCGGACTCCATTTTGTATTCACCGCAGCCATTTTGTTTGCTACGTGCTGCCTCGTGCCGACCATGTGCTTTGTCCTATCTTCCTGTCCATGGTGTTTGAATCTGCCCAGCAACAAGCTATATTTAGCATCCCCCACTTTGCCGCCATCCGTTAGGGTTCACATCTGTTAGTGATTAGTTCCAGATAGGAATGTATTTGTCAAGCCCCCAAGACTGTTAACTCCTCCCACTGATTGATTGTGCCTCTCGATATAACCTTATTTGTACATAAATCATGCTCTTGTGCTTTGTACCGCCTTCTTTTGAGCCCCTGTGCGGGTATAAATAAAGCATGCTTTCTTGGCTCATGGTGCTACTTCTTGCAATACCGAAGGGTACTGTTTGAACCGTAGCACAACCTCATGAGGTGTAATAAATGTTACGTTTTCTATTCCAGTTTCTGTGCCAACTTCTTTCTATTAGTCTGAGAACTTCGTGCATAGAAGGGCGAACCCCTTGCACTAGCGGGTCTAGCTGAGGCCTGCTATGACAAATTGGCGCCCGACACGTGGGGCTCATCGGCAACTCGGATGCCCGAAGGATTGGTCGTGACAAAGGTTTGGAATCTCGCTGAGGACGCGATCGCTGCCAGAAGAGACCCGAGTCTTGGCACCCAAGGCGTTTCTTCCCTTCTTTCCGATCTGACCATCCAGGTGGCGCCGGTCTTCGACTGAGATCTCTTCTATTGGTTCACCGTGCAGTGGCCGTTTGGTTGAATTTGGAACTTGGCAGTTGGAATCTGGCAACCCTAAGATTGGTAAGAGCCGTTTTGCGGCACCTACTACGGGTTTTGGATGCCCTTGTATAGTAAGGTAGTTTTAGGAACACTTACTGTGGCAAATTTGTATTTGGAAAAGACTAGTCTAATTTGTATTGGGTATTTTGTAAATATATGTGTTGCAACCCATATAGGCAGGCAATGTGAAGATTTTTCTTCAACAATTTGAATTTGAACGGCGCAACGTACTAAAGGTACTTTAAGTGCTACTTTGTGTATAATACTGCATATTTTGCATTATTTCTGGAAGGCCTGTTTTGAGCGCACTTCGAAGGTTGTGTTGCTTTTGTAATGGTACTAGCCTCCGATTGGAGGAATCGCAGCCGGCTCCCCCAGAGGGGACGCCTAATAGGCATATGCGTCACGATCCCAGGGACGCCTCAGACGGGCAGAATTTCTCTGTGTGTCACTTCGGTGATAGAACAAACTACATGTCCCAGAATGCCTAGCGCATACAGATGGGCGGTACTATATAGGAGGAAACTTCCTGTTTGCCTCGTCGGATATTCTGGATCTGTCGACCTGGCAACAGCGCTTTCTGTGCTGGTGAAGCTGTTCGTCTATTCATAGGAAAACCTTAGGATTGCTTTTGTGTATTCCTTGTGAGTCCCGCGGCTGTTCTGGAACCAGCATTTCCGCCGGCTGTGTGGTGCCGCGTTCTTGTTTCTCCGTTGGGTAGACTTCTTGCCTCGGCTCATGCGAAGGAACATTGATTCCCAGGTAACGAGAGGAGCTTGTTACATGTCCAGCTTGCCCTCCGTTGGAAGAGTCGTAGAATAACACGACTCATTGCGGAGGACGACTTGCGCTACTCGTATAATTCTGTTTGCAACTTTTTCTCTCCGTTGGAGAGCCTCTTTTTCGTAGGCTCGTGCGGAGGACGAAATCTCGTCATTACTCCCATTGTCCTTACCAGGCTTGGTAAGACAGTTCCCTGTTATCTGAGCCTGCGTCTTGCGACTCCTGCAGGGGATCCTTGTGCAATACATTCCTTGAAGTACCGACAACAATACCAGGATAAACATACTATTTTGGTGGCTAGTAGAAGGCGCTATAAATTCCTGTACCATGATCCTATGTGATATAGATTTATTTTTTGGCTTAATATTACCACCAGATATGTGGAGGACCGTTCGTAAAATCGATGATCGTGTTACTTTTGGTGCCGAATGGAAGGAATTCGAACAATTGGATGTGGAGAGGGAGCCCGCTCAAAAGCCACATAAGTTAATATTAGATCTCCCTGCACTAATCAAGCTTAAAACAGTTATTCCTCCTAAAAAGATAGATTGGACAGTTTTAGCATCGTGTAAACAAAAAGTAGAGGAATCGGTTTCTGATTTCTTTACAAGCTTTGAGGAAGCTTTTCATGATTTTAGCGGCCAGTCTTTGACGGATGATACAGGCAGACATCTCTTTGTCGATAAATACGTTACGAACCTGTTGCCAGGGATAGATAGCCGCTTAAAATCCAGTGAAATTTCCTGGACTACATCTGGTAATGAAGAAAATAAATCTAAAGATTTAAAAACGAAAGTTATGTTAGCCCAAGTCTATGGTCCGCCCTCTAGAGGCTACGATAGAGGCGGACGCGGATATTTCAATCCCCCTATACTCGTACTAATCTGTCCATTAATAAATGTGCGTATTGTAAGAAATTTGGTCATTGGATGGCTGATTGTCCAGTGTTGTGTTCCCACCAGAATTCACGAGGGCAGGGACAAATGAGAAATCGTCCAGGTTTTTCAGGGCCTAGGGGAAATACGAATGATCGTGCTAGATTTGATACTAATGTGCAAAGACAGGATGGGTTCAATACTTTTGACAGACGAAATCAGTATCAGATATCCGATTATGTTCAGCCTGACCTTTACAATTCTGTTCATGCATAGGATTGCCTAGGATGGGGTAAGGAATCAGTTGAAGTTCCAGTAGATCAGACGGGTCCCTATGTTACAGCACATGTTTTGGGTTCTACTGATCGGTTTCTGGTTGATACAGGTGCTACTCATAGCGCTTTGTCTAAACAATTGGTTCCAAGGGCTCCCGTGTCTGGTGTAACTATTACTTCGATAGGTTTCGATGGAACACCTTCCCTTAGCCCATTGTCACAACCACTTGCATTTCATGTTGATAAATTTATTGCTCCATACCCGTTTTTGCTCTCTCCTAACACACCAGACAATATTGTGGGCCTTGATATGCTGAAGTATTTCAGAGCCACAATACGATGTTCCCCTGAAGGAGTGCGTGTCATTTTGAATGTCAACCATTCCGTACCTGAAAGAGCTTGTCTTGTTAAAGAGAATATTGCATTGGCTTCACTTCCTAAAACCTTGTGGTCTACCTCAGACACTGATGTGGGTCACATGGTTATCCCACCAGTACATATTAGTGTCAAGGAGGGAGCTGTGTTACCACGCTTGCCTCAATATAGGATTTCACAGGAGGGTGAAGAAGCACTCATACGAATTGTACATGATCTCATTCAAGTTGGGGTTGTTGAGGAAGTTCCATTTAATGTTTGCAACAGCCTGATTCTTCCAATTTTGAAAAGAGATACTGACACTCGAGTTTACAGATTTATCATAGACTTGAGAGAGGTAAATAAGATTGTTGTACCGAAGTACCCTGTGGTTTCTGACATCACGACACTTCTTACATTGGTTCCCCCGATTGCCACCACATACTCTGTTATAGACTTGAAGAATGCTTTCTTTTCGATCCCTATTCATCCTGACAGCCGATACTTGTTCGGTTTCACTTTGAATAATCGATCGTGTAGATTTTGTAGAATTCCTCAAGGCTATACTGAGAGTCCAAGTATTTACAGTCAAGCATTGAAAAGAGAACTTGATTCTTTTGTATTGCCTGACGGTGTGGCTCTCATACAATATGTCGATGACATCTTGCTGGCAGCTGACACTCCAGAGCAATGTGAAACGTGTACTCTGTCTTTGCTTTATTTTCTTGCTTCCCATCATCATAAAGTGTCATGAAAGAAATTGCGATATTGTAGACCAAAGGTAACCTACTTAGGTCACCTTTTGTCTAAGGAGGGACGTGCATTGACATCAGATCGTATACAAGCAATCCATACTAATATTATAAAGAGAGAGCCCAAACCTTTGAGGCGGGTAATCTCAGTAACCACAGCACCAATCACAACACCCAATACAGCATTGGAAAGGGCAGTTGCAGCAGAAGGACATAGGCTATGCAGACGGCCACCATATAATGTTTTTTTATTGTTTTTATTAACTTTTCAAGAAACAGTGGTGTTCATCACAGTCATACAGTGCAAGACATACAATTGTACCGTAGGACACCATATACATTTAAAAGGTAAAAGAACTGTGGCAGCAAAGTAGTCCCTTGTGAGCGTGTCTGCGTTGTGCTGTGGGCGTGGGCTGGGGGCGAGACTAACACTGAGGGCGTGTGGTACGTCCATCACATCGTGGGCTGTAGGCGTGTGCTGGGGCGTGACAAAAGTTGGGGGCGTGACAAACACTGGGGGAGTGTGTCCGCCCTTCATGCCATGTGAGTCGTACATACAAGCGCCAATTACGTTGCTGCGCAGCATCAAGGGGCACGCTGGGGGTGTGAGAAATGCTGGGGGTGTGTGTCCGGCCTTCATGCCATGTGAACGCAGTTGCGCCGCATCAAGGGGCATGCTGGAGGCGTGAGAAACGCTGGGGGCATTTGCTGCGTTCCGCCCTTCATGCCATGTGGGTCGTACAATAATCAGAAGATCGTCTGCTGTGGCTGTGTGCTGGGGGCATGACAAACGCGTTCAACTGGAGGCCTGGTAAGTAACATTACTGCAGCCTCTCCTGCGCGCTGTTACTGAACTCTCTCATTCAACGAAATTAGACGCGCCTGCTACCATCAACCAGGGCTCTAGCCAGGCTCAGGCAGCAGATCAGTACACTAATTACACGCGCCTGATAACATCAACCAGGGCTGCAGCTGGGACTCAAGCGGGGGAACACGCGCCTGCTAACATCAAACAGGCCTGCATCTGGGCCTCAAGCGGGGGAACACGCAACTGAGCTGTCACTGAACTCTCTCATTAAACGGATTTACCCGCGGCTGATAACTCTCTCATTCAACAACATTACACGCGCCTGCTAACAATAACCAGGGCTGTAGCCGGGCTCAGGCGGCGGATCACTACACCAATTACACGCGCCTGCTAACATCAACCAGGGCTGCAGCTGGCCCTTCTCCGTCCCTATTCTAATGCAACAAAAAATGTTGTCTACCGTGTGATTTTAAAATAAATTGCCCTTGCCAAATACACACATTACACACATTCTATTTCATACCCGGACAACGTCGAGACGGGCTGCTAGTTTTAGATACTCCAGTACCTACTACACAGAAAGGAGTACGTGCATTTCTTGGTCTTACTTCCTTTTGCAGACAACGGATTTTGGGGTTTTCACATATTGTTAAGCCTTTGTTAGCACTTTTGACAAAAGACACTCCCGTACCCCTTCCATGGAGAGATGAATGTGAAACTGCTTTTCGACAGTTACGACAAGCCCTTTGTTCAGCACCAGTGTTAGGTACACCAGATTACACAAAGCCTTTCACACTTTACGTGCATGAGAAAGATGGATGTACATTGTCAGTTTTAGTCCAGTTACATGGTGATAAGCAACGTCCCTGTGCTTATTTTTCAGCAGTGCTTGATCCTGTTGCCCGAGCATTACCTGGGTGTTTTCGCTCAGTTGCGGCAACGGCTGTGTCAATACGACAGAGTGAGGGAATAGTTTTGTCACATAAGCTGTTAGTGTTGGTACCCCATGCGGTTGATGCCCTTCTGAATCAAACAAAGACGCAGCATTTAACTAGCACTCGTCTGACAGGATATGAACTGACATTGCTAGCTCCTCACATTACATTGAAGAGATGTGCAACTTTAAACCCAGCTACTTTGTTGCCGTATCCGGCGACTCAGCCTCAGTCACAAGAAACACATGATTGTATATTCCTGACTGAGGAACAGACAAAGGGTCGCATTGATTTGCAAGATACGCCCCTTCCAGATGTGGATGGTGAATTGTGGGTTGACGCGTCTTGTTTGAAATTACCAGATGGTACGACCTCAACTGCATATGCAATCACCACGCTTGAAACAATAGTGGAGACAGCTCGCATACCACAGAAATCGGTTCAAGCAGCTGAATTGATAGCTTTGACACGAGCATGTGAGCTTAGTACTGATTTGTGTGTGAACATTTATACAGATAGCCGCTATGCTTTTGGAGTGGCGCATGATTTTGGCCTACTCTGGAAGGAAAGAGGCTTTCTTACATCTCACGGAATGCAAATAATGCACGGAGAACTAGTGCATAACATTTTGATTGCATTGACGTACCCAAAGAAAGTAGCCATAGTGAAGTGTAGTGCGCACAAGAAAGTGACAGATAAGATTGGACAAAGGTAATGCCTTTGCAGATCACGTAGCCCGTGAAACTGCGACGCAAAGAAGCACTACTCCCTTGTATGTAGCGCAGTCACAAGCTGAGAGATGGCATGATGCTAGGCAAGAAGTACGAGAGATACAGAAACCGCTTCTGTAAAAGAACGTGAACAATGGTCTGAAGAAGGAGAGTTGGATGATGAAGGTTGTTGGCGGAATAAGCAGATGGATAGATGGAAGCTGCCTATAGCCTTTGTACAACCTATGGTTCAGCTGGCACATGGGCTAGCACAGGTTGGAGCTTCGGCAATAACGAAAATGCTTACGCAAGTTTGGGAGCATCCAGAAATTGCTAGCACAGCTGAAAGAGAGTAGTACAGTCTTGCTTGATCTGTTTACAATATAATCCTGGAAAATAAACGCGAGTTCCAGCTGGGGGTTTTGCTACACCAACTGCACCTTTTGAAGTTTTGCAAATGGATTACATCCAACTTGAGCGTTGTAATAATTTGAAGTATGTTCTAGTGGTGGTTTGTGCCTTCAGTAAATGGATTGAGGCATACCCCACAAAGGACAATACTGCTATTACTACTGCCAAGGTGTTACTGAAGGAATTCTTCCAGAGATTTGGTGTTTGCAGACTCTTATGGAATGATAACGGACCTCATTTTGTTGGGGAAGTTATCAAATATGTCTTGAAGGGATTAGGAATTAAACAGAAGTTCCATGCAGTGTTCCATCCACAATCAGCAGGATTGGTGGAAAGGTATAATGCTACTCTGAAGCTGAAAATAGCGAAAATTCAAGCTTACACACACTTGACCTGGCCGGATGCGTTGCCATTGGCATTGTTATCTATCAGATCAGTACCACATTCTAGAACGGGTCTCACTCCTTATGATGTTGTATTTGGAAGACCCATGAATATTTGGGGAGTTCCAAAACCGAGTTCTGTTTATGATGTACCTTGTGTCTTGATGAATGACTATCTGGCATAGTTAACCGACAGTTTGATTTCTATTCATCAACAGGTTCAAGAAGCCCTTCCAGACAGATCTACAGGTGAAGGCCATAAACTCCGACCTGGTGATCTCGTGATAGTGAAAGCGTTTGAGAGGTCAAGCAGCTTGGAGCCGAGGTGGCATGGACTAGAGCAAGTGCTCCTCGCTACGAGAACAGCGATTCGAGTCACCAACAAAAAAAACTGGGTGCATAGTACTCATTGTCGAAAGGTATCGTCGACCCTGCTGGAACCTGCTGTGCTGACCGATCATCGAGAGATCTTGACTACGGAGAAAGGCCCTGCTGTATCACCTGACGAATCTGAGGAGCTCTTCTTGGACCAGACGATTCCTTGAGCGATACAACTTGAGACCGAGAAAAGAATCTACAGTTTTTTTAGAGAGACAGGTTGAGCAACCGCCCTGGGTAGTGGAAACGGAATGCCGATATGACAAGGGGGTATCAGCCCTGCGCAGTGTAGGGGCACCGGTCTTGATCTTCGGTGAAGAAAACAACGTTTACCCATGGGAGAAGAGCTCCTACGACTATTTTTGTTTTTGTTTTTAGAGAAAGTTGATTTTTGTTGCTATCATGAATAACAAGAAGAACATTTTAGGTGTTGTAGGTGTTTTTGCTGTTTTGGCAATTATAGCAGTAATCACCTGGTCTGTTGAAATGATGGCTCCTGCTCATGAGTTTTTTGTGGTTACTACTCCAGTCCCAGAAGAACATCAGCATTTTACTCTTCCGTATCATGAGCAGAAGCATCGACAATCTTATCTCAATAACACGTTTGTACAGATGCTTCACCACACCCACAATGCCACAAACACTACTAATTGTTGGGTGTGTGGAATGCTTCCAGCGCATCAAAAGAAAGGAGGAACACCTTTTATTCCACTTCCTTTCTCGCATAATGGTTCTTGTCAAGCCTGGTACACTCTTTTGTTTGCAACTAGAAAACCTGCAGTAGGTGGACTTCTTTTTCGTTTGAATAGGAGTGTTATCAGAACAAAGAAGGGTATCCTCAAGCAAATGGAACTATAGGGGAATGGAAGGAGTACCGACCGGACAATATTTCTACGCCATATGTTTTCACCCACACAAGAGACTTTGCTTCAAGCAACCAATCTGTAATTACTGTCACAAGGACTAAAGCAGACTTATGTGTACAAAGCACTGGGCGAATCCCAGTTGGAATTAGTGATTGTGTTACTGTATTAAATATAGATGGAATAAATGATAGCTCCTTCCTGACTTCGCATAACACATATCCAGTATGTGGAAGTCATGGATATCATCGACTACCAGTTGGGTGGTCAGGTGTATGTTATGTATCTTTTTTGTTACCTCCTGTTTTCCTGGCACCTGCATCATACCATCGAGATTTTAAACTGTTTATGAATATTTCAATAAATCGATACAAGAGGACAATAAGCACTGATGCAGTAGACCAAACAGATACTAGTCTACAGCAATATGTTGATTTTAATTTGGGTCTGTTTTCTCTTGTGGGCGCTGCATTGAACAGCAGGAAAGTGCGACGATTAACTAGGGTTGTAGAAGCTGTCACTAATCAAACTGCTATAGCGCTTGAAAATATTACTGAAGAATTACAAGTTGCCAGAATTGTAGCACTCCAGAATAGGATGGTGTTAGATGTGATGTTAGCCAATAGAGGTGGTGCATGTACAATTATCGGTAGTAGTTGTTGTGTTTTTATTCCTGATAATTCGCTCTCAGTATATGATGCAATTCTTAAACTGCATAAGATAGCTACAGACATTCACACTAAGAATGGCACCTGGACTTTTGCTGGATGGTTCTGGGCTGTAGTCTCTGCCTGGGGTTGGAAATTATTGACTGTTCTCTGTATTGCAATTGCAGTGATTTTCACCTGTTGTATGTGTATCCATTGTGGCCCAATGCTATGTTCTATGTGCATCACTGTTTGTATACCATCCAAGAAGAATTCTGTAGATGTAAAAGCACAACACGTGTTAGACAAAGAAGTAGCTGATATGATGCGTATAGATATACAGGATGAATATTTAGATTACCCTAGAAGAGCGTATGTCTTCAGCTAATGCTAAAATGGTCGTCTGTTGTAATTTGACAGCGATTAGATTGAGCATTAGCAGAAGACATCTTAGTTCTGGCCGTTATCTTGACATTTAGCGGACTCCATTTTGTATTCACGGCAGCCATTTTGTTTGCTACGTGCTGCCTCGTGTCGACCATGTGCTTTGTCCTATCTTCCTGTCCATGGTGCTTGAATCTGCCCAGCAACAAGCTATATTTAGCATCCCCCACTTTGCCGCTGTCCGTTAGGGTTCACATCTGTTAGTGATTAGTTCCAGATAGGAATGTGTTTGTCAAGCCCCCAAGACTGTTAACTCCTCCCACTGATCGATTGTGCCTCTCGATATAACCTTATTTGTACATAAATCATGCTCTTGTGCTTTGTACCGCCTTCTTTTGAGTCCCTGTGCGGGTATAAATAAACCATGCTTTCTTGGCTCGTGGTGCTACTTCTTGCAATACCGAAGGGTACTGTTTGAACCGTAGCACCACCTCATGAGGTGTAATAAATGTTACTTTTTCTATTCCAGTTTCTGTGCCAACTTCTTCCTATTGGTCTGAGGACTTCGTGCAGAGAAGGGCGAACCCCTTGCACTAGCGGGTCTGGCTGAGGCCTGCTACGACACCACATTCTGCAGCACGCATAGAAAGAGGAACCCTTGATCCATGGAGCAAGGGTGCCTGCTTTGGTGTTAGGCAGCCAAATCAGTGCCAGCACATGGGAAAGGACAGGAAGTGCTGTATGGCCTTAAATACGGTGCATTCTAACCCTTTCCTTGTCATGCAGTACAGACCAGCAAAGTGACTTGCTGTGCTGCACTGCATGACTTCTTCATAAGTGAACCCCTAATCGTAAGCATGACACTCAAAACAAATAGAGTGCTTCTTGGTGCCAGATTGTTTTTATCTTTGATGGTAGCTAGCTATATCCCTCTTAAGAAATAAGAATTCGCTGCTTAAAATTTAGCAATCCAATTTTCAGCTACCATACACAAAGCTACTGAATGCAAGGGAAGATCTTTCATTACAATATTTCCAGGAACCACAAATCAGCCAGTTTACATTCGATAGACAGAGGCACATGTGAAGATTTTTTTGTAGTTCAAGACTACTCACTTTGCAGTCATAAGCCACCTACCCGGATTCCAGATGATTCCAATGGGGCGGCAACACTAGTGCCCGAATCCTCCAGAGACTAGTCCTCGGTTTACAGGAGGAGACAATGCTATGGTGGCAAATCCCAGGGGTAAATGGATAGGGATGGGGAGAGCGTGTGGAGTCAAAGTTGCTGTGGCTCGTCTACGCAAGAGCTAAAACTACAGCAGGCATTCACAGTAGTCTGATGAATGATACCGGCTGATATGGTATCTATAAACAAACAAATAATAAGGCTTTAATCTAGTGTTAACACTATTTCTTAAGGAATCACTCACAAAAGCTTTTTAAATATAAACCAAACCTTTATTTTTGTTGTTGTTTTGTTTTCATTTAGATTGTCAATAGAGGTTCCTCTATTAAAAGTTTAGAAACTGCAGTAAGTATGATTTCAGCATCAAACCCACAAAAAAATGTGGACGCGGTTAACTTCACCCAAGTCCTCTCTGGCAGAGACCTACAAAAAGTATGTACAAGTTGAACAAAAAAGGGTTACCTTTGTTTGCAGCACGATGTTGCGAATGAGCTCAGTGTGTAGTAAAATCTAGTCTGTTAATGCGTCTCTTCTTTTCTTCTTGTTCTTTTTTCCATTCATGTACAAGACTAATGCGGGTCATTCTTTGCAATTGGGTCAAAGCTGGAGGATCAAGGGAGCTGGAAAGAAAGAGTCCTGGAAGCCTGAAAACAGGAAAGTGGCTGGTGAAGAGGCTAAGCGAAAGGGAGGAGTGTGGACAGTCTTTCAAAAAGAGTGCTTTAGAATGTTCATAAAGGTCACATTCTAATTGTTTGTAACATGGAACAGGTGCAGATAATTAACTTGATGAGGCTGCTTTCTAGAAGGTGCTTTAGAATGTTCACAAAGGTTGCGTTCTAATTGCTTATAGCAAGGAACAGGTGCAGCTGATTAATTTGATGGGGCTGTCTTCTAGAAGGTGTTTTAGAATGTTCACAAAGATTGCTTTGTAATTGCTTATAACAAGGAAAAGATGCAGGGGATTAACTTGATGATGGCTGTCTTCCGGAAGGTTCAAGTTGAAGTCATCTATGTTGGTTGATTGATGCTTATTCTGGTGGATTTTCTTGGTGTTTCTATGGCACCTGAAACCTGGCGTTGCTTATGCAAGGTAAAACATTTGTAAAAGCTACTAAGTCTTTTCAAACAAACCGGAGAACACCAGCTGCAGTTAGCTATTGCCAACAGCATCTAATATGGTCAAAAGTCAGGATATAAGATGTTTGTTCATTCATGAGTGTTGGGAGGAATTATATGATTTGTGCTGGTATATTGTGATAGTCAAGAGAGGTGAGCTGTGGCAGGAATCCTGACAGTTGCCCCTCCAAAAGGCAGTCTTCCAGGTTTTGGTTAACTGGGATGGAGGAAATGAAATCGTCTGACCAGACCATGGGCATGAACCGAGGAGGCCGGTTCCCAGGAACGCTCTGAAGGGTCATTCCCTGAGGTTGTTTAGAGTCCAGGATACGATGAACTTTGTACTCTTGTTGGTCATTAATCAGAACGGGTGGGGTATCTTTTCGTGTTGCGGGGTTGTATGACTTGATCAGTGAAACATGAAACACTGGGTGGATAGTGTATTCAGGGGTGAAGCCGTAGCTTGACAGTGACTGGATTAATTATCTTGATAATGTCATAAGGACCTATAAACTGTGATCGTAGTTTCTTTGGGCCTTCTAGTTGTGGGTGTTGTGTTGATAATCATACCCTGTCTCCTTCCTTGTACATAGGTGCTGGGGTTCTATGCATGACCAATTTGGCTTTTGCTAATCTTGTCCTAGCATGTTTTTGAATCTCATGCAGTTGTTTTAATCTTTCTGTGACTGAAGGTAGCATGTCAGAAACTCCTGATATATCAATAGGAAGGCCCCAGGGATGTTGTCCTGACATAAAGAAGAAGGGTGTTTAGTTTGTGGCTGAGTGAGTGCTGTTTTTATAAGAGAATTCAGGTAAGGGTAAGGCCTGATCCGTTGTCCTGTGTACATGGATAGTAAGCATATTAGTGCAGTTTCTAGGAATTGGTTGACCCATTCAGTTTTCCTGTCAGTGTGTGGGTGAAAAACAGATGACAGGCTACCTCTATTCCTAACTTATCACAGACTGTTCTCCAAAATTTAGAGGTGATCTGAATATTGCGATCTGAGAGGATTCTAGATGGTAGATCATGCAGTCTTACGATATGATCAATCAATATTTGACAAAAGTCTGCGGTGGTGGGTATTTTTTGGAGGGGGATGAAATGTGCCATTTTTGATAACATGTAAACAACTACTAAAAAGGTAGTGAACGTATTTCTTACTGGAAGGTTAGTAGTAAAATCTAGATTAATGGTGTGCCAAGGAACTGGGGGTATAGGCAGGGGAAACATTTTTTACAACGCGGGGATTTCATTGCGATGCTATTACATCGCGGTTTTCACAACGCAAGTCATTACAATGACTTGCACCGGATGGCGCTCTAGGACAAGGAATAGTATAATTTACTATCCAACACCTTCCCTACTGTATGTAGACTGGAGTTGGAATAATAAATTATACTACTCCTAAGTCCAGCACCCTCCAACGCAAGTCGTTGTAACGAATTGCATTGTAAAAACCGCAATGTAATGTACCACAATGTAAATGTATGGGTTGTAACGTTATACATCCATAGGCAAAGACTGTAATAAGCCTGCAGGCTCAGTGTGAGTGTTCTTGTTTCGTGCACAACCACATGTTGTTCCACCAGAAGGTTTTTGACAATTCCGCAGGGTTTTGCATTATAATTGAGTGTTCTGCTAATGCTGTGTCGTGATTCAATTGAATTACCTGACGTCTTAATTCTATATTAGGGATGTACAGTTTGTGAGCGTGAATGAACAGCTTGTCTGTGATAGGATGGTTAAGTGTTTTGATCCATTCTTCAGCCTTTAGTTGTGTTTATTCTTCATGTAAGCCTGCCATAAATTTGCCACCCTCGCTGATTGCAACTATCCTTTCCGGTGGAATGGTTGTAGGGGTGTCTGATATGGAATGGGAAGAGTGAGCATACCCCATTCTAGAAAGAAAATCAGACTGTAACTGCTTGGTCCCTGAGCGATTGGTGATGATGAAAAAAAAACACTAAAGAAATGCAGACATCACATTTGATGGGGGGTGACAGCCCTAATGGAGCTAAATAATTGTAGATTTTTATGATCTGAGACTATTGTGGCTGTTTGCTTACCCCCTGTAGGTAATGCCTGCATTCAGTGAGCACCAGTTTGATGGCCAGAAGTACTCTTTCAGCCACCATATAGTTTTGCTCCGCTGGTAGATGTTTTTTGGAATGAAAGGCTATGGGATGCATGTGGCCAGTACTTGGGTTCTTTTAAGATAAAATTCCTCCTACGGCATCGGTTTCAACGTAATAGAGCTGGTCTGGATTGGGATGCTAAAGAATGGGTGCAGTGGTGAATTTATTTTTAACAGTTGCATTGCTAGTTTGGCTTCTGGAGACCAGGTGAATGATTGCCCCTTTTTAACAGCTGTGTTATGGGTGCCACTTTCACTGAAAAGTGCGGGATGAGACAGCGATAAAAATTGGCGAAGCCAAGTATTGTTAAATTTCCTTGACATTTGTTGGAGTTGGCCAATTGGTAATGGCTTCTATCTTTTTGGGGTCCATAGTGATTGTATGTTAGAGATAAGCGATACACCAGAAACTCTACTGAATGCACATGGAAGGAACATTTGTCTAATTTAGCAATGAGAGTGTTTTCCCTAAGGTGCTGCAAGATGGTGCGTACATGCTGTACATGTTCTTGTTCTGAGTTTGAGTAAATCAGAATGTCATGTATGTAGATGATTGCACAAACATCCAAAACATCCCTCAGGACAATGTTAAGTAAATAATAAAATGCTGCCAGAGCATCACGTAGCCAGAAGGGCATAACAGTATACTCAAAAACTCAAACTAAGGGACCTGCGTCCGTCCGCCACCCCAGAGGTGGAGGGACCGTCCGCAGGGGCAGCGGCGGTCCCTCCGTGCAAATTAGGATGTGACCGCCACCCTGGCGGTCACATCCTGTATTTTTAACATTGCAAGGTTAAAAATGCATGTTTTACATGCACAAAGCGGCAGGCACCGCGCGGTGCCTGCCGCTTTGTGCATGTAAATGCTGGGGGGTACAATAGGTACCCCCATGTGCACCCCCCACCCCTGACACCCTGGGGGCCCGCAATGGGCCCCCAAAAGCCAAAGACCACATGCTTTTCCACGGCGGAAAACCTGCTGTGGAAAAGCATGTTTCCCCATGCATCGTAACATGGCTGGCGGTGTCTGATAGACACCGCCACCATATTAGAGCTTTTCCGCCGCGGTCCCGCGGTCCCGCGGTCCCGCGGAGGATGCGGATTCACAGCAATCCTAATCGGGCCCTAAGTCCTAAAGGTGGTTTTCCATTCATCGCCTTCATCACCTTCTCGCACACAGATTAAGTGGAATGGATGCAGTGGAATTTGTGTTTCTACATTGGTCAGATCTGTACGGCTTCTCTCAACAAGACAATTTCCCTTCTGGTTGAGAGCTTTAGTTTTCCCTGTTCTTGATCGACTTCTACACTAGCCAAACCCTTGGTCTTTTTTGGCTTCTCGGAACATTCCCTAGTGAAATGACCAGCTTTGCCACAATAAAGACATGGGCATTCTTTGCGGTGACATTCCTTTTCCTCATTAGATAGTAGAACCCTTATACCTGCTATCTGCAGAGGTTCAGTATCAAAAGTCTTATTGCCTGACTCCTTCTCGGTTTCGAGAACAAGTACTCTGGTGTCACTGCTAGTTCAATCATCCTTTCGCTCGCCCAATCTGTGATCTAGCTTAAACACAAGATTAATACATTTTGCACAATCATCGGGCAGATCAATGATGTGCAAGAGGGAATCTTTAAGGTAATCTCTTAACCCTCAATAGAATAATGATGTTCTTTTCACTTCCGGACAGCGCGTTTCTGCCAACAGTTAATTGAAAGTAGTGATATAAGTCAGCAGGTCTAAAGAACGAAACCCCTAGGTTTAATACCTTAGTGTCACTTGCTTGGATAAAAACATATTGTACAAATAGCTTAGTCATGGCAGCCTTAAAAGCAGAATAGTTGTACAAAAGGGGATTGTTAAAGGAATTGCCCAGTTTGCAGACACACCTCTCAAATAAGAGATTGCAAACGCTACTTTAGTAGTGTCATTGGGGAATGCCTGAGGTCTGCATAGGAAATCTAATTAGCATTGACTCATGAAGGCTGCAAATACAGTACTGTCACCAAGAAAGTGTTTTGGTGCCGCTAAGGGTTCAGGACTGGATGTAGAGACAGATACATGCAGATTCTACTCAGTAGTTGTAAACACCCCTCTCTGAAATGGTTCTCCAAACACAGGCTGGATCAAAACTGGGTTTAGTATCCCTCCATTGTGTGAAATGTGTCCTCTGTCATTCCAACTCTTCCTTAAGTGTTGCATTTTTATTTTTTTTAAATTTGTTTTATTGTTGCATCAGAGTATACGGTACAGTGCAAATAAGCCGCTGACGTGGCCTCAACATTCAGCCATGCGTGCAACGTGTTTTTTGTTTATACAACTGGTACAAATATCCAATTCCTCCAGAAATCAGTACATATCATGCAACCATGTTTGCAGGTCAGAAGACAGTGAGCCTACATAGCCAGGAGGACAGTGAATGATAACAGGAATATAAAGTCCCGTCTCAAAGGGCGTTGGATCGGGGCCTGTTCAGTCCATATAATGGTGTTACCAAAAAACGGGGGGGGACAAAACTGTGGGGGGGAAGCATGTGGGCGCTAGCGTGGTCGAAATACCGGTAATGGGTGCCGCGGGGGGTGGGGGGACGGGTCCAAGGAGCTATTCAGCCTGCACCCCAGAAGGGTGGGAATTCTATCAGGATGCAGGGGGTATCCGGAACCTGCACTAGGGAGGGGGACAACAGACAGACATCAACGGTCTTCTCGGGCCGGGGGGGGGAGGAGTAGGTGGGTCATCCACTCGCGTGGACTGTCGAAAACTGTAGAGGAGCATGGCCCATTCCATGGATATGGGAAATTTACGCGCACCCCTGGCTTCTTCTTCTCTAAGAGCATCCTCTTCCGCCGCCGCCCATTTACTGACCGCCCCCGTCCATGCTGCTATAGGGGTACCTTCCGGGGATCGCCAGCGCATGGCTATGCATCTGTTCGCCAGCAGGAGCGCTAAGGACACGAAGCGTCTATGTACTGGGGCTTGCTTAGGGACATGGAAGATGCCTAATGCGCTAGATTCCCAGGTGGATAGTGTAGTGAGACCTGTCAGGTCTGACAGTGTGTTGTGTACCGCTTGCCAAAAGGGGTTAAGGTCTGGACAGCTCCAGAACATGTGGCGAAAGTCTGCAGCAGGGGAGCAGCATCTGGGGCATAAGAATGGTGTGGAGGGATAGAACTTCTGTAATCGCGCTGGGGTGAGGTACGCCCTCTGTAGGATATAGTATTGAATGTTCTTGAAGCGGGCGTTCCTAGAGACGCGTTTAGGGGCCTCGAGCGCTTTGGCCCACTCCGAGTCAAGTAGTGCGCGACCTATGTCCTCCTCCCATGTAGCCCGCAAGGTCGTCAGAGGTGCGTGTGAGAGTTCCCGGATGGATTTATACAGCCAGGTGACTAAGTGGCGTCCCACCCCCATACGCAGGACAGCGTGTATTACTGGATGCGTGTCTGGCTCGCCAGTACGGAGGTTAAAATGGGGCCGGTATCCATCAACCAGCTGGCGATATCTGAGGAATTGGCCCGGGGGGAGCCCGTATTCAGCGGTCAGGCGGTCAAGTGATTTTAACTGGCCTTTCTCAAAGAGCGATTCTAGATCTGTGATGCCACAGCGCGACCATTCGGTGAAGAGCGGAGCCGTGAAGTAGGAGTCTTGCCTGGGGCTGCCTATCAGTGGTAACAGCGGGGAGTACGGAGGTCTATTAGGAGACATTCGGTGGATCCGCATCATGCACCGGCGCGCTATCGCCACCTGGAGGGGGTACGTGCGCCGTGGCTTGGTGCCCGGGAGAAGAAGACGGGTGAGTTCCGGGGTTGCGATTCTGCCAGTCGAGGTGACAGTCTCCTGAGGGTAACGGTCCGCTTTCCAGTATGACAGCCATTGGAGTTGTGCCGCGAGGAAATATGACTCGAAGGACGGAGCTCCGAGACCTCCCATCGTCGTAGGAAGTTGGAGGGTTTTCAGGGCGACCCTATGGCGGCCCTCGCCCCAGATAAGGGTCCCTAGGAGGGAGTCTACGTCGCGGAAGAAGGATCTGGGTGGTATTACCGGCAAATTCGTGAAGTGGTAAAGGAGTCGGGGGAGCATTATCATTTTGGCCAGAGCTATCCTGCCTATCGGGGCCAGTAAGAGCTTATTCCAAAAAGCGACCGCCGGGCGCAAACTGGCAAGTGCCCTGCGGTGATTCCCCTCGAAAAGGTCAGCTGGGGAATGGTACAAGCGGACACCAAGGTAACCGGGGGCTTCCGCGGACCATGAGAGGGTATGCGCTCCGAGCCCGACTTCCCGGGGGGGCAGGTTCGGGTGTAAGGGGTAAACTGTGGACTTGTCCCAGTTCACCTGTAGTCCCGAGGCCTCTGCGAAGTCCGCCAGCGTCGTCCCTATAGGGGTCATGTCCGTTTCGATGTCTCGGACGTATATGAGAAGATCATCCGCATACATGGATACGCAATGCGTGCTGTCCGCAAGTGGGATGCCCCATTCCACACCTTCCTGACGAAGCCGAATCGCCAGCGGTTCGACTGCTAGCGCGAATAAGAGAGGCGACAGGGGGCACCCTTGTCTTGTGCCTCGCCGAACTGCGAACGCTGGTGATATACGTTTCCCGATACGTATCCGCGTGGTCAAGTCGGTATACAAGAGGCGTGTGTACGCTATGAGCGTCGGGCCGATATTTAGGCGCTGCAAGACTGAGAAGAGATAGGGCCAGGTGAGGGTGTCAAACGCCTTCTCCAGGTCCATAATGAGGCAGGCGGCGCGGGGAAATCTGTCACGTATCTGGTCTTGAACGTGGAAGATTCGGCGGAGGTTCTGGGAGGTGTTCCTCCCCGGAACAAAGCCGCATTGGTCGGGGTGGACCAGCGGGCGTATGACCTGCGCATAACGATCAGCCAGAATTTTCCCCAGGATTTTACAGTCGGCCGACAGGAGCGTGATGGGGCGATACGACCCCATGTGGAGTGGGTCTCTGTGGGGTTTGGGAAAGGTGACAATCACGGATTCCCGCAGTGACTGGGGTAACCTCCCTAGATGAAGAGACGCCTCGAACACCCGTGATAAATGGGGGACCACTAGGGTCGAAAATGTCGAGTAGTACTCCAGCGGGAAGCCGTCCAGTCCCGGCGCTTTATTCCGGGACATGGCACGAATTGCCTGAGTGATGTCAGGGGGTTTTATCCTGGCGTCAAGGGCGCGCTTGTCTACATCCGAGAAATCCGGGCAGCGTCAGTGGGTCCAAAAAACGATCCACAGAGAATGGGGAGTATTGGGCCGGGGTCCCGTACACTTGCGTATAGTGTCGCTGGAACGCTAGGAGGATCTCGGCCTGCGAGCGCACCAGTACACCGTCTGGATCGACAATATCCGTGATCGGCTTGATTTCGGTATCCTGCCTCGCCATCCAGGCTAGTAGCGCTCCAGTTTTGTCTCTGCCCTTATGTACCCTAGAGGCGTAAGCCCTAAAATTGTATCTTCGGAGGTCAGCGCAGGCAGTCTGATACTCCGTCTTAGCCTTGGCCGTGAGCACGGCGTGCTCCTCCGAGTCATCTGGCCGTTTAGTGAGTGCGGCCAGAGATTGTTCTGAGGCTTATGTGGAATCGAGTGGAAGGAGTAAATGCGAGCCAGTGGGTGTAGGTGTCGCCATGCGTCAGTGAGTGCCCAGTGCGTGGTCCATGCCCTGAAGAGTTCTGCCTGTCGGGGAGCCGGGGAGTGTGCGGGGGGAGGATGTGAGCGGTCCAGGGTGGGGTCCAGCGTGCAATTGAAGTCACCTCCCAATATCCACGGAACTGTAGTGAACTGGGCCAAAATGCCCGTGAGGTGGTCCCAAAATTTATCCTGATCCGTATTGGGGGCGTAAATACTACCAAGGAGTATACCCTGTCCATCAAGTATTCCCTCTAGAAGCGCATATCTGCCCTCTCTATCTATCACCCGTCGGAGCTCTCGGAAGGGAGTACCTGGCCTGACCCAAATTAACGCGCCGCGCGCAAACGCTGAGTAGTGAGTGGCACAGAAGGTCCCTCGCCATTTGACCTGCAAGCGAGAGAGTTCGGTAGTGTTCATGTGCGTCTCTTGCAGGAGCGCAATACTGGCTGACATACGCCTAATGTATGAGTAAACAGAGTAGCGTTTGCTGGGCGTGTGTAGGCCTCGCACGTTCAGTGTAAGGACATTAATGTCTGAGCGTGAGTCTGCCATTCGTACTGTGTCGTGAGTGGGAGAGGGACCCCCCTGTAGCCCCCGACGGCCGCCAGTGTGTATGTGTCACGTGTACTCCTAGTGCGCCAAGCTTCCACAATCATGGGGGAGGGACTTAGGGAATTAACAACAAATAGAACTTTGGGTGGGAAACAGTCCCAATACTGAGGATATCTCACCGGAGGTGGCATATCCAAACTAGTGTCCCACTAGGGGAGAAATACAACGGATATCTGCGAGGGTGGCAGCGTGTGTCGCTGCTGGGCCTGTGCGCGGATCGGGCTTTGGCAGGATAAGCGTCTATCGCTCGCAAGCGCTCACAATTATTAGACAAAGCAGTCTAGGCTCCTAGACGTCGCGCAATACAATAGGCCACCATGAAAAGGATATAACAGTGAGAAGTTCTTTCATCATGAAGAGGTGCCAGGTTGGTTGGCCAGGGTAGCGTCCAAGGCATGCATCGTAACAAGGGGGGAGGAGATTGGTCCAATCCCCGACATTGTTCCGTCACTGTCCCGGTCCTTCTCAGGGGTGAACAGGTGCGGTCGACCTTCCAAATCCGACGCTATGGGTGACGTGTGCAGTCCGGTCACCGCTCGTAAGGCTTCTCGTCGCTCTTGCATGATTTGCGTGGGGTCGGGTGAGCCCGTGGGGGATGATGATTGGCTTTTGGGGCGGCCTGATCGAGTACGGCTCGCACCTCGGCGTCTGGGGCGTCTGAAGTCGTTGTTGCGTGCTCTCTGGGGTCCAGGATTAGGGATTATTGGGCAGTGAAACTCAGTCCAATCCTGTGCTTCCTCCGTCGTGTTGAAAAAGAGGGCTTTCTCCTTGTGCAGTACTTTCAGGCGGGCCGGGAACAGCAGGGAATATTGAAGATCATTTGCGCGGAGGCGCCTCTTGACGTCTAGGTAGGTGGAACGCTGGTGTTGGATCTCTCGGGCATTGTCCGGGAACACCATGACGTGCTGGTCTTCCACTTGTAGGGGGCCCGCCGTCCGGGCCGCACGTAGCACCGCATCGCGGTCTCGGAAGTGCAAGAATTTAGCCAACATGGGTCGCGGAGGGAGGCCCGGCTTGGGCGCCCGGGCCGGGACCCTATGAGCTCTTTCAATGGAAAAATATGCCGACCTTTCCGCCTCCGGTGTGAAAGATTTGGTCCAGAGCTCCATGTATGTTAGAGGGTCCGAGTTCTCAATTCCTTCTGGCAAGCCCAGGACGCGGATGTTACAGCGTCTCGAGCGCCCTTCCAGGTCCACTGTGCGTTCCTCGAGGGCCGCCACGCGGAGCAGGACCTCCTTCAGTTCCGCCTCCTGTGTTTTCACCGCAGGTTGCAGCTCGGTCACAATCCGTTCTCCGTCTTTCACTCTGTCCGCCAGCTTGCGGTGGTCGTCGCGAATCAAACTGATGTCCGTTGTCAGGACGCCCAATCTCTCCTCCATTGAGAGGCGGGACAATTCGATTGCCGCCAACACCTGATCCAATTTTGCCGACAGTGTGGGGTCGGTTTGCGACGCGTTGGCTTGCGTCCATGTCCTTGTTTGTGGCATCCTCTCGGGGGCCGTCTCGGGGACAGTCGTCGTCTGCGTGGGCCTCGTTTTCCCCATGAGTGCAGTCAGAGATGGGGAGGGCCCGGCCCTCCGTGCACCCCGCAATCAGTAAGCCACCTCTCCCCTGTGTATCCGGGCGGGCAGCAGCTCGGTGCAGGTCGGGCTCCTAGTCTCTCTTGGCCACGGGGCGGTCACTGTCCTCCTACCTTCTGGGGGACCTCCGCCAGAGTAACTTGCCGCATCAAGGGGGCGACAGCCCAGGCGTCTGGAAATGCACAGCAGAAGGGCACTGTTCCCGCAGTCCAGGCTTCTCCGGAGGGGTGCCTGTCAGTGAGGTCGATCCCCACCCCCTCAGGCGACCCCGGGGGCCGAGGAGCCGACGACCAGGGCCCGGGGAGGGGGGGGGTTGATGAGCTGCCCCGGTGTGGTGTGCTGTCGCCTCGGGGTCAGTGGAGCACCGTCTCTGCAGAGTGGAGCCCACGTCGATCACGGCGCCTCGGTCCCCGCGGGCGCCATCTTAGGGTCAGGCACCCGGGTCCACCGGGCCACACAATGTGAAAGGAGCGTTCTGGCTCCCCCCCCCTTTGAACAAGGGCCGACGCCGTCCGCGACCCCTCGGCTGGCCCCAGAGGGGATAGGAGGCCGCCGGGTCACCGGCACCGAGATTCACAGGAGGAAGAGGGGGGGGGAGGGGGGAGGGGTCGGCACTCACCGCCTCCAGGTGGGATCGAGGCCGTCCGAAGGACCCAGCGTCACAGAGGCGGTACCCTCACTGGCGTCCCTTAGTCCGTGGTAGTGGGCTGATCAGTGCTGGGGTTAGGCTCCCAGTCGCGCAGGAGCGCCGATGTTGTGAATCGCCGGGATGGCGGCCGCCATCTTGTGTACCGGACTGTCACCGCAATAGATAGCCCGGCTTGGCTCAAGAGCCCGTGAGTCGGTTACCCCGCTCCTCGCTGGGGTTCTGGGGCCGCTAGTCGTCTTCTCCGCCAAGGGCCGTCGCCTCGGGGATAGGCACTCAGAGGCGCCCACCACAGGTAGAAGGAGCCGCGCCCGCCATCTTGAATATTCGGCGCTCGGCTCCGGTGTCGATGAGGGACAGGACGGTGTCAGACGCTCGTCCGCAGCTCCTGCAGCTTAATCAGAGGACGCCCATCGCAGGTAAGCCTCAGTTGAATAGTTTCTGTAGGCTGAGGCTCCCAGCGATCTCAGGAAGTGGGCAAGATGCTAGCCCGATCGCGGAGCCTCAGCAGGACACAGCCGCCATCGTGGCTTGCCAAGCCACGCCCCCTTCCTTAAGTGTTGCATTTTCTGCTTTTAACCTATTCAGATCTAGTTGCAACTGCTGCATTAACTCAGACAGATTGTTAGCATCATTGAGGTCCCCTGATGATGCTAGATCCTCTGTGAATATTTGGTCTTGTTTGGTCATGGAGCCACCCAAAAGATAATATGTGTGACTTAGCCTTCTGTCATAAGCCACCTACCTGGATTCCAGATGATTCAAACGGGGCAGCGATGCTGGTTCCCGAATCCTCCTGAGACTTGCCCTCAGTTTACAGGAGGAGACACTATTCCAGGAGAAAATCCTAGAGGGAAGGGGGTTGGGATGGAGAGAGCGTGTAGAGACAAAGATGACCAGGCTCGTCTACTCAACAGTAACACTGCAGCAGGCTTTCACACCAGTCTGATGAATGGTACCGGCAGATATGCTACCTATAAACAAACAATAATAAGGTATTAGTCTAGTGTTAACTCTATTTCTTAAGGTATCACCTCACAAAAGCTTTTTAAATCTCAATCAACCTTTAGTTTTGTCGTTGTTTTGTTTTCATTTAGATTTTCCGCAGAGGCTCCTTTATCAAAAGTTTTGAAACTGTAGTGAGTATGATTCCAGGATCAGACCCAGAAGCAAATTTGAACAGGGTTAACTTCACCCAAGTCCTCTCTGGTAGAGCCCTGCCAACAGTATGTACAAGTTGAACAAAACACTAGTTGCCTTTGTTTGTAGCATGATGTTGCGGCTGAGCTTAGTGCATAGTAATATCAAGTCTGTTCATGTGTCTCTCCTTTTCCACTTGTTCTTTTTTCCATTCAGGTGCGATACTACTGCGGGACGTTCTTTGTGGTGAGGTGGAAGTGGGAGAATCAAGAGTGCTGGCAAGACAGAGTCCTGGAAGCCAGGAAACACGTATGTGGCAGGCGAAGAAGCTTATCGAAGGGGAGGAGCGTAGTGGTCTTTAAATAGGACTGCTTTATAATGTTCATAAAGGTCACATTCTAATTGTCTGTAACAAGGAACAGGTGCATATAATTAACTTAATGAGGCTGTCTTCTAGAATGTGCTTTAGAATGTTCACAAAAGTCACATTCTAATTGCAAGGAACAGGTGCAGGGCATTAATTTGATGAGGGCTGAGTGCCTGCTCCCATTTGGTGAAAGATTTAAAAATGCTCCAACCAAACGGAAGTAAACACATGTTTTTCTGCCCATGGTAGTGCGGGCAGGAAAACTACTCTGTTCTGCGTGTGGGCTCCCTGGAACACTTTAAGTGAGCTGGCCCGAGGGAATGTGGTTTCCGGGGCCATTATATCTCAGGGAGGGACCCTCCTGACCCTCCCTTTTAGTTTTACTTACGGCTCTAGGGAACGGAGTCCCAAGGGCATTTTAAGGCTCTGGAAGGGGGGCTGCAGAGCCCGCTCCCCTTTTTTATGACATCAGCCCTGGTGGATGGATGCCCCAGGACCACAATCAGGTCAGACAAGTGGCCTGTGTGCCCCCGCTCCTTAAATATACCTGACCCTAGGTTATGATGAGAAGGGCCCTACTGATGTCCTGCTCCCCATATATATTACATTGCAGCCACCATTAAGTTTTTTTGTTATGGCCACGATCCTGCAGGGCTCCCATAGGATCACAGCACAATTTGCAATTTTCTTTTCATTTTGGTCAATGGGGGTGCTCACTCTGGTTACCCTCATGAGGCCTTATAGTGGAAGGGTATCCCTACCCTGCACCCTGATATAATTTTTTTTAAACATCGGGTCAGGGGTCTATGCCCCCAAGTCCTGTAATAGCTGCCATCAACATTTTTCTCATGTTGCTAGCAGCCTGTCAGAGTGCTCACTCCAGTGGGAGTCTGAGTCCGGCGGGAGCGAGATGGTCCAAGTGAAAAAAACTTCCCTGGGCCTATCAGAATGCTCTTTTTTATATTGGTGCTAATGCAAGACTTGCTGGAGTCTCTCACAGACCCAACCGTCCAGATATACAAATATTTCTGTACCTTAATTTCTCAAAAACTACTGAACCGATTTACACCAAATCACAAAGCACAGTCTGTGAACCAAGATGTAGCTCCCTGCCAAATTTGGTGTCATTGTGTTTTGCAGTTTTTGCGGTAGCACTGCTTAAGAATTCTATTAAAAATGCATGGGTAAATTTGCTGGACCATTTGAGTATGTTTGATATACACAAAACTGCATTTTGTTACGATGGCTGATGACGCTCTCAGTTCTTTTGTTTCATGATTTATCTTTAGTTTGGCACACTGTTTTTCACTTGTTGTACAATACGGTTATCTCATTCTATTTATCTTTCTTTTTTCCAAGCGGACACTAGTCGGTCACTATTTCTGGACTGCACTGTAATGATACCGTTTCACAGGTTTTTTCGTCTTTCTTTTAGACCTGTTTACAGTTTCACTTGAAGAAAATTTGACTGGTAGGCTTTGCCATTCCTGGATATTTGACGACTGGTTGTTGATTACATTAAAGGATATAGGGCCATATGTATCAAGCCCAAATGCGTTTGCAATCACCGAAATTCGCAGAATTTCGGCGTTTGCAAACGCATTTTCGCTAAATGGAATGTATCACACAAATCTGCATCCAAAATAAGGAATCGCAAAATTTGCGATTCCTTATTTTGAGATTGCATTTAAGGAATCGCAAATTTTGCGATTCCTTAAATGCAATGTAAGAAGCACAAAAAAAGTGCAATTTTGCCTTAAGGAATCGCAAATTACCACCAACTTCAGGTTGGTAGTAATTTGTGATTTCTCAGAAAAATGTAAATTTTTGCATTTTTCAAAGTGCCATGTGACACACATACATGTCCTTAGGGCATGTATGTGTGCCACATGTGCACCCATGCATATTTCAGGGGTGCAACAGGGTGTCCTTTGGACACCCCTGCACCCTTGAAATTATTCTCAATTTGCGATTCTCAAATTGCGAATCGCAAATTGAGAATATCTTCCCATTCATTCCTATGGGCCTCCTGGCCCTTAGTAATGAATGTGAAATTGTGCCTTAATTGCGCTTTGCAATTTTCTAATCGCATTTAAGGAATTTTAAGAAATGGTAAAAAAATGCGATTTTGTACATACATACCTATTTGCGATTCTCAAATAGCGATTTCTTAAAAATCGCTATTTGAGAATCGCAAATAAGGTTGATGATACATAAGGCCCTTATTCCCTTGATGAAGGCTAGTCAAACAATGCATTGGTTTTCCTATTAAATGTAGATGAAGTTTCAACCAAAGTGTGATGCTCCAACACTATGAACATAAATACTTCAAATT
Source organism: Lissotriton helveticus (assembly GCF_964261635.1). NCBI lineage: Eukaryota > Metazoa > Chordata > Amphibia > Caudata > Salamandridae > Lissotriton > Lissotriton helveticus. The sequence goes on from NC_136067.1 coordinate 246,155,693, forward strand.
GAATAAATGTTGATCTACAATTCATGAAATTTACTACAGAATGGTTATAAATTGATTGAAGAATTACATTAGCGTATACAAGTTGCAAATGTTTCTAATCAGAGTACAAAGTGGGGCTCTTGTTCTTTCCTAGGACAATGCAATTATTTGTGTGCATTAGAGTCAACGCCTTAGATCAGTGGGCGGTATCTACCTGGACCCAAAACTGTTTACCTAAGAAATAGGATACACAGTGTATCATCTTTGAACACATTAAGCAGTGCAACAATTTCTATTTTTCATACTGAAATGTCCTCTAGCTAGCCACAAAAGTACAGGATATGACAATTTGCAAATAAGTTCACTGGATGTATTAGGTACCCTATCAAATCTACAGGGAAATCCAGATCGATCACGGATAACTAAAAAGAGCAACAGGTCATTGAAAAACGTAACTTGGAAGTAAACCATGAATCGGTCAAAGTTTATTCCTCAGGTGCCACATGATGCAACAGATATATTCTCTGAGTGTATTATTGGGCAATTAAAACATCTAATCTCTAAATACAGGAAGCGATCCAAAAGATGGGCGCAAAAAACAGCTGGTATAAAAGAACAATAAATAATTTAGCTTCTAAGAGGAGCTGTATTATAAAGGTGTCAGCCAAGAAGGGGGGGGGATAAAATTGTGCTGTGGCCTGAAGGTATGTATCTACAATAAGCTTATAGATAACTGTTACATGTTAAGTGTTATAAAAAAATAACAAAAGGGGAATACACACAGTTGATTGAGAGGTACCATAAGAAACTTCAGGCATGGTGGGAGAGAGAACGTTTAAGCTATAATGAATACACTTATTTAAAAATGTGTATCACCCAAACGTTCCAGTCTTCTATTTAACCCTTAAGGTACATACGAGTAAAACGAATACCCCAAGGAGACCCATTATATCTGCCATTGGGAGCCTCCTAGAAAATACTTCCAAGTATATTGATAACTTCTGAAGATTCCTAGAGAATTTGCCTTCTTATCTACAAGATACATCAGACTTACTCCGACGTATTTTTGACATCAGCCAGGAAGATAACTTTCTGCCAATGACATTAGATGGCCGTTATACCAGAATTGAACACACTGATGGTTTACGAGCAGCAAAACATTACCTGAGGTCAAGACCATTGAAACTGGTATGTTGCTTGAAATTATGTACATCTGCCTGAAAGAGAATATTTTTGTATTTAATAAAGAATGGTACAGACAAAAGAGGGGGGCTGGTATGGGCACATGTTTCTTCTGCAGCTCTGCTAATTTATATATTGCTTGATGGGAGAAGCATAGTGCTTATTTTGAGCCTGTGGTTTCCACTGCTCAGCACCGGCACTTAATTACCGGCTCCTAATTCGTCAACATTGGCGCCTATGCCAGTCTGCAACATAGTGGCGTTGTTTGTTTAATTTAGAGATGAGCCCAACAACAGTTATTTAATAATTCAATATGTATTAAAAATGACTAACACCTGCCACCCAATTCATTCTTACAGCTTTGGGGGCCTGAAATAGACTGAAGTGTCCCAATTGTAGGGGCGTGACCGTTGTTGTATTGGTGTGGTCTTTCACAATGCTGTAGGGGCAATGGGTGATGCCAGCTCTAATGACCTTTTTAAAAAGGGCTCTGACACTTACATTTGTATAAATTAAGCACTGCATAGCACCCATATGGAAAAATAGTTCCATCACATTAGACTGTGCTATAATTCATAGATGATCTATTTCTAGTATGGAAAGGTTTGAGAAGTACAGTGGAAGGGTTTGTAACTGGGATTAACATAAACAGTCTGAACCTCAGGTTCACAGCTAATAGTTGTGAAACCTCAGTGATCTTCGTGGATCTAGAGATTATGAATTGCAAACTATGTACAAAAATGCATAGGAAGCCTATTGCTGTTAACAGCATATTGCCTGTTTTCACCCTATCTGTTTAAAAGACATTATTCCATATGGTGAACTATTACAGGCTAAGAGAAACAGTGCCAGTGCGACATTGTGTGCCGCTGCAAGGGAGAATAAATTAGAGAGATTTAGGGACCCTGGGTACAAAGAATGTACTTTGCAATGAGCAACCAAAAGGGTTTACGACAGATAAAAATAATAAAATTATGTCTACAACTGATTCCCATGCACATAGGTTTATAACTACTTACCATAGAGAACATAGGTCTATTAAGAACCATGTTACACAAATGATATTCTATTCTGAAAAGTGATTAAGCATTAGGAAAGATCATAATGGGAAACAACCATTACAATGCAGTCATTACAACGCACTACCTTTACATCGCAGTCATTAAAACGCAGCTGCCTTTACATCGCATGCCATTACAACACAGTAATTACAACGTATGTCACTACAATGAATGCCATTACAATGAATACCATTACAATGCATTCCATTACAACGGATTTTAAGGTAAGTAATGGGGATTTTTTTAGTTTTAGGGTGGGTATGGGTTTTGGAGTACATGGGGATAGTATTTCTACCCCTACACTATCCAACACTTACCCTAATATTGCACTTACTGGAATGGGAAAAGTAATTTTTACCCCTACACTGTCCAACACTTACCCTACTCTTGCCCTAAAAGTATTATGCGTTGTAATGGTATGCGTTGTAATGGTATACATTGTAATGGACTGCGTTGTAAATGTAAATTCTAAAAATGCGTTCTGATGGCATGCGTTGTAAAATCATGCATTGTAATGGATGCTGCAATGTAAACACTGCGTTGTAAAGGCATGCATTGTAATTGTTTGCATTGTAACATCATATATTCAATATTAGCAGACAAACTGAATGTAAACTTCCAAAGACCACCCTTGATGCAGGATATTTTAGTGCATAGTGACATGAGAGAGGAGGAAATAGGAGGGTGACTTAGGCAAGAGCTGGGCTCTTTTTAAATGCATCAGTTTAAAGCATACAAACATGGAAAGAACATAAAGCGGGTTGACAACCCCATGTTTGGAACTAAAAAGTACCTCAAACTTCACTATAACTATAGAGAGGATTTTGTAGTGTACATGTTGGAATGCCCTTGCCAGAAGAGAAATATAGGCAGTACAAAGTTACTCGTACACAAAGGAATACTGTAGAATTTGAGAGCGATTGATAATCAGGACAATAATGAACCTGTGACAAGACACTTTGGACATGTGCAATAATGAACACCTCACTTACAGCATAGTAGATGGTGACCCCAATAACATGCGGGATGAAGACAGGGAAAAACAATTGAGAGGGCTGGAAAGTGGATACATCTTGGAATTAAACACATACGATACCAAGGGTCGGAACATGGATGCAGAAATGCATGTCCATCTATAAACATGGGATTATTTGATGCTTTTTGCTATTCCATGAACAGATGTTTGGATTTGGAATTTAAGTTGTGTGATGATTTTGGATTTTTTTAGGTCCTTTGCTTTTAGCAGCATATAGGTCTGGGAAGATAATGAATAATGACCTATATTGGCACCAGTGGAAGTTTATTTATACCAAGACTATAGTTGTTTTACTAATATAGCTCTCAGTAATTACGTTGATGTGTACTCATGAGTGACCAACGTGATCAATTCGGAAGTATTCATTTTGTATTTAGATACATTTTAATTTTCCCAATTTGGCTTAATTGATGTAAGTGGTATACTGATTATGAGCATAGCACTTAGCTATTATTATTTTTTCTTTTTAAAAAATGTTGTTTCTAATTTGATATATTATTATTATCAATAAATGTATTTGAGACCAGGGGCGAAATGTATTATATTTACATAATTTGCAACATTCAATTGCATGTCAGTACTGCCTATGCTTTACAATTTGTAACTTTGTACGACAAGTTCTATTGCAGATGGAAATATTTTGTCTATGTCAATGTATTTTTGAACATGTGGGGGCACATTTACTAAACTTTAGAAGGGAGAGGGCAGAACTATATTTACAAAGATGTGGAGCATTTCTCGTCTCTCCTTGCGCTAGATCACTTCAGGCAGCCTTGCACCATGATGCAAAGGTGTCTGCATTACAAAGAGATTTGTTTTGTGCAGGAAGGAACACCTTCCTGCTCAAACACTATCTCTCAAGGCATTTTCCTCTTTCTATGTGTGCTGCAGATTGCAACATTTTATTTTAATTTTTTAATAAAGACATGAGATCACATTGGAAACAAGGTTAGAAACACATATATAAAGCTATAAAAGTAAATACATATCAAGAAAGGCAAGGGCAAGACTTTTTTTCAATGAAAAAATAAAAACAAATTACAAACAAATATGGCTTACTGTAAACATCCTGGCCTAGTTTTAATACATATACCTAAACAAATTCACCCCAAATTTATATAATGCATTAACACCCCGAGTTTTAGCTAAGGTATGTTCCATATTATATGTATCCTTAACTATAGCCCGCGATTCAGACGTTGATGGTGGATCACTAGCAATCCATGCACGAGCAATAGTTAGCCTAGCACAAGCCACTATAACACTAGTAAGTTCTCTAAAGTTATAGTCACACACTTGTGGCCCAAGTAAAATGTCTATTGCTGTAAATGAAACATATCTTTCAAGTTTCTTAGACATAATCCTTTCTATTCCACCCCAAAAAGATAGTAATGATGGGCATGTATAGAACATATGCTCTAAATCTGCTGCGTAGAGGTCACATTTCGGGCATCTAGTCCTATCACTTCATGAGTTATTTAAATTAGTTCCAGCCCATTTTGAGATACGTGCAGGGGTATATTAAAGAAAGCATATAGTTCTATATGATTGTAACCTTAAGCTAGTAGAGTGAACTGTCTATCTAATAGTATCCAATGCAAGACGTATTGAATTAGCAGAAATAGTAGATCCCAACTTCTGACTCGATTACGTTGAAAGTAATCTCTAATCTGCTAGTATTTAAATCGCATGCTCTCGATGACATTATACAACAGTTGGAGTTTGACAAACGTTAATAGGCCCGTGTTATCATATAGATCCCCTAAGTCTTTAATCCCTCAGTATGCCCATTGTCTCCCTACCCAAAATTCCAAGGAGGATTGATTATCCCATAATGGTAGTTTAGGGTGATATATTGGCATTTGAAATTTACTAACTATAGCCTTCCACATATATGCTATATCTCGTGGGATCTTAAATTTGACCCGCTTAAAATAGTTCGGGTCATTAATTCGGTATAAGAACATTTTAGACTCTATTCCCAACATAAATGTTTGATAAAAAAAAAGGTTCTTTATCAGGGTGTATCAAACTACGGATACGCCCTAGGAATGCCGTCCAAAAGTATGTTTTAAAATCAGGAAAGTCCAAGCCACCATTTACATATAGTAATTGAAGTACTCCGATTCCACGGCGTGCTTTTTTATACCCCCAAATAAATCTGCTTAGTATACCATCTAAACGCTTAAAAAAAAGTTATTAATACGCAATGGAATGGACCGAAATAAATAAATAAACTTGGGAAGAATTTTCATTTTAATTAAATTAATTTTGCCAATTAAACTAAGTGGAACCTTGTGCCACTTTTTTAAAGTAATGGTTGTTTCCTTTAGCAATAGTTCGTAATTCAGCGTAGCTGATTCTTCTGGGCACGCAGTGATTTTAACTCCCAAGTAAATGGCATTTTTGCCTCCTTTGGTTTATAGTTCACTATTATTTGAGTTTTATTAGTATTCAACCTATAGCCGGATACTATACCAAACTTCCCAGCCTCCGTAGTGATCCCTGTCATAACCTCTTCTATATTTGTAGAGTAGATGTCAATGTCGTCTGCGTATACCGTCATTTTCAGAGTATCTAAACCAGATGAAAAAGGATTTATATTTCTATTGTTTTGTAGTGCCACTAAAAAAGGCTCAATAGCCAGGGCAAATAAAAGAGATGATAGTGGACACCCTTGACGGGTGCCACGCAGGACAGAGAATATATCGATTGTGCCCCTACATAGCATACTTTGGCTCGAGAATTATCATAAAGAGCCCTAATCCATTGTCAGATTGCAACATTTGGAACAAACACCTCTTCTGTGTGCAGCTTTTTCTCTCCGGAATGGAAACCGGGCGAAAGCTATTGATTTGAAATGTGGCAGCTGCGCCACACAGAGTGTGTACCCAGGAGTGAGGTGGAGTAGTGTCTTGCAGCGAATTAGTGACATGAGGACAAAGAGAAAGCCAATACTTCTGCCTGGAGGAAACCATGTGGTTAAATATTGGTGACGTCAATCTTGGGCCGATGTCAGACGGGAAGTGGAGTGGGTACCACAGCTAGTGCCCCACAGAGGATGTGGGATGTGGATTATCCCCTATACCTCGGAGGCATTGTTCTCATATGGCGGATCACTATTTTGAGCTACAATAGTTTGTGCACTTTAAATATGGTGCGCAGATTTAAAAAATCACAAACTGGCATATTCCTGGTCAGGCTTCATGGATTAGGATACCATTACTTTAATTAAATAAAACTAAATCTATGAAGTAACGGCAGTTAAGATGAGAACTGAACTCATACTAAAAAGGCCATAGAATCACCAAAGAACAGGTATTGAAGGAAAGAGAGAGTCCTGTTATGGAAAACAGGGTGAACATAAGATCTGCAAAAGTTCAAAAAGCAAGCAAACTATTAAATGATGACAACTGAGTTACAAACTGAAATAATGAGGAAAAAAAATATGGAAAGTAAAGCAGGAACAGATCTCAGAATTGTAAAAAAATTGGAAGGAACAAATGATAGGAAATTACGACATTAAGTATGTGGAACATAAAAGAATACCGCGAGGGCTAAGGATTTTAAATATGCCTACCTTGAATGATCTAGATGAGGACTTAATTCAAAATTGGCAACAAGACATTCTGGACTGTTCATTTAACTTAATGAATACCTTTGTCATGTATGCCGAAAGGAAACTGGAAAAGGCAATAGTGAAAATACTGGAATTAGAACCAGAGGTAGGAAAGATGATCCAAAAATTAAAGAAATGCTGGACAGAAGGAAAAAAGGATTAATAAGCATGAGTTAGAAGTGGAGCTAAGAAAAGCAAGGATATTCAATCAGGATCGTATTGGCTATGCTAATGGGAGAATATATACTTTCGCAAGGAATTATGACACAATGATGAATAGATTGACGATGGAAGCAGTGTCGGAACAGAGGGAAACCTCAGGACTGGCGGAGAATTCTGAAATGAGATCTACAGATGAAGAAGCTGGACTCAGTAATCTGGGTTTTACTGGAGAAATGAGACAGACACATGTGTACGAGGCAAAGGGGGAGAGAATGAATCTTCACAGGAAACAGAGGAAGAGGAAAACAGAAAGGCGAGGGAACAAAAGCGAAAGTAGGAGGGAAAAAGAAAAAGTGCAGATTAAAAAGAGAAATTTAAGCCAGGAAAGTTATAATCTAGTGATAAACCCCTCCTCAAAAAAGCTTACCCAACATCAGATAAAAGTGCTCAATAAAATTCTGTCCAGATGCTGACTTAGGTTTAGCCACCTTATGAATAGTTCACAAGGAAACTTAAATTGAAGAAGTACTTCATGACTCGCCCCAAAGCAGTAAAGAAAAAACATGATACAATTCCTGATTCTACACAATAGCGGATGTACCCTTTTTAAGAGATTTATCAGATTTGGAAGATGATGAAGGAGAGTCAATAATGGAGAAAACAGCGCACAATTCTGATGTACAATTTTGTCAGGCTCAAGGTCTAATAAAATGGAAATCTGGTGCAAGTGGACATAAACCAGAATCGCATTTTTATCCACAGATGCAAACTGGGAACAAAATAGATTTATTTCAAGAGATTACAATAAAATAGATGATCCACTTTTCCATAAGGAGAAACAACAAGAAAAGATCTTATAATATTACGTTTTGGGAGAAAAAAGCTATAAGTGAATTGAAACAGGATGCAGAAATAATAACAAAACCTTCTAATAAAAGAGGGAATATATACATTCAGGATCAAATTAAATACGACGAGTAGGATGATGATAAAGTATCATGAAAAACTTCAGAAATGACATAAACTTTCTTTGATTGATGATAAAGAATACAGATATTTGAGAACTGATAATCCAACTGTACCAACAATATACTTTCGTTCACAAGTGCATAAAGATTGACCAATTGTGAGTTAAATTCGATCATTGCTGGAGAGCTCTTCAAGATTGATAGATACCTTTTTAGTGCAATATGTTATAGCTTTACCATTATATTTGAGAGACTTGATAGGTTTCCTCAACAAGATCCAAGATATTCTGCGGAAAGATGTTTACTTACTAGCCACCGTCAAAATAACATCTTTGTACACGTCAATTCATCACTTTGATGGGATTAAAGCATGTAAATACTTTTTAAGAGCTAGTTCACTAGTTTACACAGAGCACACTGATATGCTAATAGAGATGCTGGAGTACTGTTTAACATATATGTTTTTATATATGATGGCAATTAATTCTTACAAACCCAAGGGACATTTGCTCCTACATATGCACATTTATTAATGGCCTATTGGTAAGCTGAAGCTGTCTGAATTGAGGAAAATAAGGAAGCATTGGAAAATATTAAACTCTGGAAATGTTTTATAGATGATCTATTCCTAATCTGGGAAGGAGATATCAGGAGCTTGGCAGAGTTCATCATGTCAATAAATAATAATACTCATAATTAGAAATTTACGTGCACAATCAGTTCATCTAAGAAACATTTTCCAGACATAGTAATCTATTTAAAGGAATCCTTATTGTACAGTAAAATCCATAGAAAAGCTACACCAAGCATAGCATATTACACACAAACAGTGGGCATCCTAAAATGTAAAATGAGGACCCCCAATGGGGAGATGTTACAAACCAAAGAAAACTACTCAGAGAATTCAAATTTTTAAGTAAAAATTGATGAAATGTTTAAAAGATTTGAAGTAAGAAGGTATCCAACACAAATGTTAATGAGTGCAAAGAGCAGAGTTATGCTGAAAAAAGAGAGGATTTGATTCAAAAGCAGAAAAAAGAAATTGGAGATAATGAACTACAACTGATCATGGATTACAACATTGAATATAAAGAACTGAAAAGGATTTTGAAAAAAAATTGGCAAAATCCTATTATGTGATGAAAGTTTGAAAGACATTCTATCTAATAACCCAAGGATAAATTATCATAAAGTATCATCCCTATGTGATATACTTGTACAAAGACATCTGCCAACTGTTAAAAAAACAAAAATTACTGGCTAAGCCTACAAGTGCCTTGCTTTTGGAAATGTACAAAGTGTAAAGCATGTGAACCCGGCATCAATAAATCTTAATATAGTTTACATTATGAAAAAGAACAGCAAATTATGGTGCACATAACTTGTGAGTCAAACTTTGTAATCTATGTCCCTCAATGGACATTTAAAAAATCCCATGTAGGGAGCATGACGAATAAAGCAAAATTGAAACAACATTTAGGTGCAAACAAGAATCAGGATCATAATTACCCAATTGCAAGGCATGTTTGGGATGAACATGAAGGAAGAGTATACGAGCTGACATATTTTGACACATTAAAGTTGGAGAAAGATGAGGCAATCGAGAATTGAATTTAAGAAGAATGGAATCTAGATCAATAATATTGATGGGTACAGAAGCTCCCTTTGGACATACTTTCGATGCTGTGTTACATGTTCATTTATAATACAAAGAATAGTAGGGATGATCCTGTTGAATTATATATTCCTGTTGAAGATAAGATTATGGAGAATGATTAGTCATTATATTTTTAAGATATATTGTTTTTCCTATCTTTAGTATTGGAATTTTTTTACTCTGATTCATACTTTATTTTTCATACATCATTTTAGAGGAATTGGATGGCATTTTATTACCAAATTATTCCAGGTATTATTAGATTGTGAGTTGTATGGGATGTTTAATTAAAGAAAGATTGGTTCAAGTAGTTTTATGCACCTGCACTTTCTTATTCTTTCGGGGCGGTGCAATGAATCTTGAAAGAACTTTATAGAAGCATTGCCATTTTTTATAGCACCTGAGATGTGGGTGTGCAATAATTTAGATGCATTGGCACTTCATTCAATTGTTTTAACATCCCACATCTAATTTGTATGTTATCCTGGATGGAATACAAGTATAACTAGGAAAATGGAAATAATTAAATTATGGCATATGTACTTTAGAGAGAATCTTGCAATAAACCTAAAAAAATAAGGGAATGAAGATCTCAATAGCACTAGCACTTTATGTCCTTGTCGAATCACTGGATTACTGTTTGGGGCAATACTCCCTGATAGGGAGTATTGCCCCAAACACACATATTTTTTCACCTGCTTTTTTTGATGGTCTATATTTGGATTGGGATAAACACAAGATATATTACTTAATAATGGCTCGTCTAAGCATTTGAAGGAAACTGAAACAAATGTACTTCACATGCATATCATTAAATATCAGGTATAGTTTGAAGATTATAAACAGGAGTTTAAGTTTCTCTATTATGAGAAACTAGTAATTCACTATTAGAACTAATCTGGCTTTAGTTATTACTCAAAATAATGTTTATGACCAACCAATGTGAGAAATGATGTCAATAAAGCCTGTGTCACCCAGTTCCAGGAGAATATAAACAAAAATGAGTCATAATTAGAAGATTTCACTTTGTATATTGTATATTTTCCATGTATTGACAAACTATGTTCTGGGGGAAAAAAATACAGATCTGTTTTTGGGAAATATTGAAATTACATGTAATTGATCTCTGTCTTGAAAAATTATGTTTCGCATGAACTGGATCTCTGCATCAAGTACGTTGCATAATGAAGGTTATTTTATAAAATTTGCATACTTCACAGTTAAAATAATTTTAGGATGATGTAATTTGTTAAATAAATGACGAGCATGAACACTCCAGTTATTTCTATAATGGACACTGTTGAAGGGCAAACACTGGGTGGCTTATTACGATGTCAGTTGGAGGTGCTTCCAACCAACATGTCTCTGATTCGGGACCGACCGACCTCCGGTCGGAGATTCCGACTACCTGAATATGATTCGACTGAACACTGTTTGGTCGCACACTCACATTTTTCCATGGGAGCTTGTGCCATGTAAGTAAACCGGCCGTAATACAGGCTCCTATTGAGAAATGTGCGTGTGTGTAAAACCCTGCACCAGTGCGGGGTTTTACAGGGGGGTACCCTAGGTACCCCTAGACCACCATCCGAATATTGTGGAGGCAAGGGGACCCGCCTAGGGGCCCACAAAGTCACTTTCTGACAGACTTGCCATCCAAAGGGGATTACGGTCTGGTTCTGACCGGCCGGAAGACTCGGAGCGCCAGTCGGAACCATGTTGGAATGACTGGCCGGTTTCTGTTCCAACCGCCAACATCATAATTGGGCGGTTGAATCGCAAACCGACTGTGTCGGTTGGAAAGCCTCCAACCACAGTCGTGATGCTTCCGACTAGCAGTTGGGTGCTTTCTTCCAACATCGTAATTTGCCCCTGGGTGTTTAAATGTAGTATTTTCACGTAAGGACTCTATGGTCCAGTAGAAGGCAGAAACTGTGAAACGTGTTGGCCGTCTTTCCTACAAGTACATGCATGGTGATTTTTGTGGCAGAATCAAAATTTAGAACGTACACCTCTTCTGTGTGTGGCTTTTTCTCTCAGGATACCGGACAGCGGGCGGAGTTATTGCGATGTATATATATATATATGTATATATATATATATATATATATATATATATGGCCGAAACGCGTCGGATCGCGGCACCCTTGACACTGCATTCAATATGAAAAAATAAAAAGAATTTTGCTGCAGAAACTACCGGAGTGGTGTCCGTTTCTCTGCCTGGCAGTGCTGTTTGTTCGGTGCTCTGGGGAGCGTTACACGCATAAATATATATATATATATAAATATATATATATATATATAAATATATATATATGACCTACTGGCGGTCGCCAGTAGGTAGTTATAGTTAGGACCTAGTTTCCATAGGAAATCCGCAACATTCTATTGGGAATAACTTTGGCGTCAGTGGATGAATCTTTGTGAATTTCCCAAAGCAGATGGCCCGTTATGCTCCGCTCCTTCCCTGAAAGTTTCGGGGGGATTCGTGAAGCGGTGGCCGAGAAAAAAGGGGGGTCCCAAAACATGTTTTCCCCATGTTAATTTCCATAGGACGATTAGACACGGCTACAGCCCGAACCGCTGAACGGAATTACACCAAACTTGGCAAAATGATAGGGACTGGTACGCAGTAGGGCCTTTTCTATATTTGGTGAAAATCGCTCCAGTGGTTTTTATGAAAATGAACTCCCAAAAGATGTATATATCTATATGCGCGCTTCGAGCGCTTTGGGTACGCGTACCGATAAGTGCACCCGGCACGCCACGGAAGTGCGCGAGCGGAAAGCTGATTGGCTCTCGGGTGTCTGTCAACATTCGAAACAGTCTGGAGAGTCGGCCTTTTTGTGTCTCGGTAGAACCGAGACACAAGAGGTGAAAAATAAAAGGGGAAAACGTTGAAAGGGGGCAGGGTAGAGACCCCCTGGCCCCCTAGGTTTTTTTTAAAAACATCGTGGAGTAAGCGCAGGGTGCGATTCCATGTACGCTTGCATGTAGGCGTACCCTGAGCGTACCACGGGGGAAAACAGTGAAAAACAATAGAGTAAATTTAGAGTGCTTAGAGGTAGGGTAGCTCTAAAAAGAGCTGTTGTGTTATGTGAGTGATTTAAGTACCTACAAGTACGTACCGATGCGGAGTCTAAAATTCAAAAGGAAGACCCTATTCCCTTCATCTGTAAAATGTACACCATCTCTCCTATAGATGCCTTGCATGTTGTAACACAAGTTGTTGTGATATATAGAACCCATACCATAGTCTCTGAGGAAAGCAGAAACAGATGTATTCACGTTTCCTTGCTTTCTCAATCTGTGGACAAAATTGGTTGGACCAGTTCCATTTTTGCCTTTGGCATATATTAGAATATACCAAGGCAGTTTTTGGAAAAAGTGACATCAATTGCCCAAAGGTGTCCTTTAAAAGCATTTCCAGACCTACCTCAGTCAAATTGCCCATGTCATTGCCACCACAGTACACAATTATGAGGTCAGGGTGTGGTACATCATAAAGGATTTTACCAATGGTATCAATTGGTGACATCTCAATCCTCTCTGGCCAATCCGCCAATCCACATAATGTCCACATTTGGTAAATCAAGGTTGTGAAAGCATCTATTTGCTACATACCTTCCGCTCCAGTGAACATAGCTATGTCCTACTATCCAGACTTTCAGCATCTTGAAGGCAGATGTGGTTGTACTCAGATGAGTTGTGGAAATGAAATGGCAGTTTGAAAGTAGGAGTTTAGAAATAAAAGTGGTTGAGATTCATTGCACTTGAAAAAGAAGAAATGATTGGTGGTTTCTGAAAATTCAGCACTGAAAATTAGGGTGCATGCTTCTGTTTTTTGAAAGAAGTAATTCTAATGGTTGAGAAAAAGTCATTGAAAGAAACATTGCACAGGATAAGCTGGTATATTTAGAAGTCAAACACCCTTGCTGGGTTCATTTGCAACATAGTACGATGATCTTTTCACCTGTTTGCTCAGTTAGGTGATGTGTGGAGTGTTACCATGGTAACAGGCAGAAAGAGCAGTGGGGGATGGGTGAATATTATGTGAGTTTCAAAGTGTTGAAATGTAGAACCAATTAAAATGTTAGTTTGGTTTTGAATTTGTGTGGGAAGAAATTACATTGGTTATGTACATGAATATGGGTCTGAAATAAGAGGGAATCTGTGCCATTATTCTGAGGCTGCAGTGACAGAAGCATTATTCAGAGATTCTGCTTAAGAAAATCTGGTGTGTGTGACTGACACTGTTTTAAATCTTCTTTTTTTTATAATGTCTCCTCACAATTTGCATCTATTTGCTTATAGGGTACTGTTTCCTTTTGCATTGTGTCTCATGTTTGTATGTAATGCTGGCAAAAAATGAATGGTGCATATTGGAAATGTATTTTGGAAATGAGTTAGGTTTCTGCATTGTAAAGTAGTGGTCATTTATATGGGCTGTGCTCTGTGTCTTAAACGATTTACTATGTTAAATGTTTTTTGGTAAAATGTATGGCTTTACCAGTTTTGACTAGGATCACACTGAGTGTCTGTGTAAATTAAAGAATTATATTTGGAATTTTTTTATAATGTCTCCTCACAATTTGCATCTGTTTGCTTATAGGGTACTGTTTCTTTTTGCATTATGTCTCATGTTTGTATGTAATGTTGGCAAAAAATGAATGGTGCATATTGGAAATGTATTTTGGAAATGAGTTAGGTTTCTGCATTGTAAAGTAGTGGTCATTTATATGGGCTGTGCTCTGTGTCTTAAACAATTTACTATTTTAAATGTTTTTTGGTAAAATGTATGGCTTTACCAGTTTTGACTAGGATCACACTGAGTGTCTGTGTAAATTAAAGAATTATATTTGCACCTTTTTCTATAATGTCACTTGTGTCTCCTCACAGTTTGCATCTCTTTGCTTATAGGGTACTGTTTCTTTTTGCATTGTTTCCCATGTTTGTATGTAATGCTGGCAAGAAAAGAATGGTGCATATTGGAAATGTATTTCGGAAATGAGTTAGGTTTCTGCATTGTAAAGTAGTGGTCATTTATATGGGTTGCGCTCTGTGTCTTCAACGATTTACTATGCTAATTGTTTTTTGGTAAAATGTATGGCTTTAACATTTTTGACTAGGATCACACTGAGTGTCTGTGTAAATTAAAGAATTATATTTGCACCTTTTTCTATAATGTCACCTGTGTCTCCTCACAGTTTGCATCTCTTTGATTATAGGGTACTGTTTCTTTTTGCATTGTGCCTCATGTTTGTATGTAATGCTGGCAAAAAACGAATGGTGCATATTGGAAATGTATTTTGGAAATAAGTCAGGTTTCTGCATTGTAAAGTAGTGGTCATTTATATGGGCTGTGCTCTGTGTCTTAAACGATTTACTATGCTAAATGTTTTTTGATAAAATGTATGGCTTTAACATTTTTGACTAGGATCACACTGAGTGTCTGTGTAAATTAAAGAATTATATTTGCACCTTTTTCTATAATGTCACCTGTGTCTCCTCACAGTTTGCATCTCTTTGCTTATAGGGTACTCTTTTTTTTAGATTGTTTCTCATGCTTTCATTCAATGCTGGTATAGAGATAGTGCTGTAAATTGGAAATTTATTTTCTGACTGCACAAGCCCTCTCCCTCTGCCTGTACCATTTCACCCTCTGCGGTGTCACCCTCTTCTTGCATCATTTCTCCTTCTGCCTGTGCCATTTCACTCTTTGTCTGTGGCATCTCACTCTCTGTCTCCGCCATCTCTCCCACTGCCTGCGTCATCTTACCCAGTGCTGGCACCATCTCTCCCTCTGCCTGCGCTATCTGCCGTGTGCCTGCATTATTTATCCCCTCTGTCTGCACCATGTCTCTTTTGCCTGCACCATCTCTCTCTTTGCATGTGTCATCTCACTTTCTGCCTGCAACATCTCTCTCTTTGCGTGTGTCATCTCACTCTCTGCCTGGTGCACCATCTCCCCTCTGCCTGCATCATGTCTCCCTCCACCTGCGTCATCTCTCTCTTTGCGTGTGTCATCTCACTCTCTGCCTGCACCATCTCTCTCTTTGCGTGTGTCATCTCACTCTCTGCCTGTGCCATCTCTCTCTTTGCGTGTGTCATCTTACTCTCTCATGCACCATCTCTCTTTGAGTGTGTCATCTCACTCTCTGCCTACGCCATCTCACCCTCTGACTGCACCATGTCTCTCTCCACCAGCGTCATCTCTCTCTTTGCGTGTGTCATCTCCCCTCTGCCTGCATCATGTCTCCCTCCTGCAAATTAGTCTGTCCCTGGCCCAGTGCATCATGGGAACAGGGCAGACCAAACTACCAAGCCAATTCTTCACTGGAAAGGAAACAAGCTTCCGGGGACCGGTTTCTGGCATTACAGCCGTCTTCGGCCCGGCTTGCTTGAATCCTGATGGTGCAATGAGCAAGGGACTCATGTCTGAGCATACCCTTCCACACTCATGGTGGCCAAAATAATTACAAAAAGGGGGTGGTGATGGACAGAGTATCTGAGTTAATCAGAACACTCCTACCCAGTCAACAGATCAGGGCTTGATCCATCACCGTTTTTTAGCTCACTGCAAGATCCCAGTTCAGAACCTGGCTATATGCAAATTAGTCTGTCCCTGGCCCAGTGCATCATGGGAACAGGGCAGACCAAACTACCAAGCCAATTCTTCACTGGAAAGGAAACAAGCTTCCGGGGACCGGTTTCTGGCATTACAGCTGTCTTCGGCCCGGCTTGCTTGAATCCTGATGGTGCAATGAGCAAGGGACTCATGTCTGAGCATACCCTTCCACACTCATGGTGGCCAAAATAATTACAAAAAGGGGGTGGTGATGGACAGAGTATCTGAGTTAATCAGAACACTCCTACCCAGTCAACAGATCAGGGCTTGATCCATCACCGTTTTTTAGCTCACTGCAAGATCCCAGTTCAGAACCTGGCTATATGCAAATTAGTCTGTCCCTGGCCCAGTGCATCATGGGAACAGGGCAGACCAAATTACCAAGCCAATTCTTCACTGGAAAGGAAACAAGCTTCCGGGGACCGGTTTCTGGCATTACAGCCGTCTTCGGCCCGGCTTGCTTGAATCCTGATGGTGCAATGAGCAAGGGACTCATGTCTGAGCATACCCTTCCACACTCATGGTGGCCAAAATAATTACAAAAAGGGGGTGGTGATGGACAGAGTATCTGAGTTAATCAGAACACTCCTACCCAGTCAACAGATCAGGGCTTGATCCATCACCGTTTTTTAGCTCACTGCACCATCCCAGTTCAGAACCTGGCTATATGCAAATTAGTCCGTCCCTGGCCCAGTGCATCATGGGAACAGGGCAGACCAAACTACCAAGCCAATTCTTCACTGGAAAGGAAACAAGCTTCCGGGGAGAGAGACATGATGCAGGCAGAGGGTGAGATGGCGCAGGCAGAGAGTCAAATGACACACGCAAAGAGAGAGATGACGCAGGTGGAGGGAGACATGGTGCAGGCAGAGGGTGAGATGATGCAGGCAGAGAGTGAGATGGCGCAGGCAAAGAGAGAGATGACACACGCAAAGATAGAGATGGTGCAGGCAGAGAGTGAGATGACACACGCAAAGAGAGATGACACACGCAAAGAGAGAGATGGTGCAGGCACAGAGTGAGATGACACACGCAAAGAGAGAGATGACACAGGTACAGAGTGAGATGACACACGCAAAAAGAGAAATGACGCAGGTAGAGAGTGAGATGACACACGCAACGAGAGAGATGACGCAGGTGGAGGGAGACATGATGCGGGCAGAGGGTGAGATGATGTAGGCAGAGTGAGATGACACACGCAAGGAGAGAGATGGTGCAGGCAAAGAGTGAGATGTCACACGCAAAGAGAGAGAGGACACACGCAAAGAGAGAGATGGCGCAGGCAGAGAGTGAGATGACACACGCAAAGAGAGAGATGATGCTGGTGGAGAGTGAGATGATATACGCAAAGAGAGAGATGACGCTGGTGGAGGGAGACATGATGCAGGCAAAGAGAGAGATGGCGCTGGTGGAGATAAACATGATGCAGGCAGAGGGTGAGATGGCGCAGGCAGAGAGTGAAACAACACATGCAAAAAGAGAGATGACGCAGGTGGAGGGAGACATGATGCAGGCAGAGGGTGAGATGATGCAGGCAGAGAGTGAGATGGCGCAGGCAGAGAGTGAGATGACAGATGCAAAGAGAGAGATGGTGCAGGCAGAGAGTGAGATGACACACGCAAAGAGAGAGATGACACACGCAAAGAGAGAGATGGTGCAGGCAGAGAGTGAGATGACACACGCAAAGAGAGAGATGACGCAGGTAGAGAGTGAGATGATATATGCAAAGAGAGAGATGGCGCAGGCAGAGAGTGAGATGACACACGCAAAGAGAAAGATGATGCTGGTGTAGAGTGAGATGATATACGCAAAGAGAGAGATGGCGCAGGCAGAGAGTGAGATGACACATGCAAAGAGAGAGATGGCGCACATGGAGGGAGACATGATGCAGGCAGACGGTGAGATGGCGCAGGCAGAGAGAGAGATGACACATGCAAAGAGAGAGATGACGCAGGTGGAGGGAGACATGATGCAGGCAGAGGGTGAGATGGCGCAGGCAGAGAGTGAGATGACATACGCAAAGAGAGAGATGGTGCAGTCAGAGAGTGAGATGACACAAGCAAAGAGAGAGATGACGCTGGTGGAGAGTGAGATGATATACGCAAAGACAGTGATGGCGCAGGCAGAGAGTGAGATGACAAACGCAAAGAGAGAGATGGTGCAGGTGGAGGGAGACATGATGCAGGCAGAGGATGAGATGGCACAGGCAGACAGTGAGATGACACATGCAAAGAGAGAGATGACGCATGTGGAGGGAGACATGATGCAGGCAGAGGGTGAGATGATGCAAGCAGAGTGAGATGACACACACAAAGAGAGAGATGGTGCAGGCAGAGAGTGAGATGACACACGCAAAGAGAGAAATGACACACGTAAAGAGAGAGATGACGCAGGCAGAGAGTGAGATGACGCAAGTGGAGGGAGACATGATGCAGGTAGAAGGTGAGATGGCGCAGGCAGAGAGTGAGATGACATGCAAAGAGAGAGATGACGCTGGTGGAGAGAGACTTGATGCAGGCAGAGGGTGAGATAGCGCAGGCAGAGAGTGAGAGGACACATGCAAAGAGAGAGATGGTGCAGGCAGAGAGTGAGATGACACACGCAAAGAGAGAGATGACACATGCAAAGAGAGAGATGGTGCAGGCAGAGAGTGAGATGGCACACGCAAAGAGAGAGATGACGCAGGTAGAGAGTGAGATGATATATGCAAAGAGAGAGATGGTGCAGGCAGAGAGTGAGATGACACACGCAAAGAGAAAGATGACGCTGGTGGAGAGTGAGATGATATACGCAAAGAGAGAGATGGTGCAGGCAGAGAGTGAGATGACACACGCAAAGAGAGAGATGGCGCAGGTGGAGGGCGACATGATGCAGGCAGAGGGTGAAATGGCGAAGGCAGAGAGTGAGATGACACACGCAAAGAGAGAGATGACGCAGGTGGAGGGAGACATGATGCAGGCAGAGGGTGAGATGGTGCAGGCAAAGAGTGAGATGACATACGCAAAGAGAGAGATGGTGCAGGCAGAGAGTGAGATGACACACGCAAAGAGAGAGATGACGCTGGTGGAGAGTGAGATGATATACGCAAAGAGAGTGATGGCGCAGGCAGAGAGTGAGATGACAAACGCAAAGAGAGAGATTGTGCAGGTGGAGGGAGACATGATGCAGGCAGAGGATGAGATGGCACAGGCAGAGAGTGAGATGACACACGCAAAGAGAGAGATGACGCAGGTGGAGGGAGACATGATGCAAGCAGAGTGAGATGACACACGCAAAGAGAGAGATGGTGCAGGCAGAGAGTGAGATGTCACATGCAAAGAGAGAAATGACACACGCAAAGAGAGAGATGACGCAGGCAGAGAGTGAGATGACGCAAGTGGAGGGAGACATGATGCAGGTAGAAGGTGAGATGGCGCAGGCAGAGAGTGAGATGACACACGCAAAGAGAGAGATGACGCTGGTGGAGAGAGACATGATGCAGGCAGAGGGTGAGATGGCGCAGGCAGAGAGTGAGGTGACACACGCAAAGAGAGAGATGACGCAGGTGGAGAGAGACATGATGCAGGCAGAAGGTGAGAGGGCACAGGCAGAGATTCAGATGACACACGCAAAGAGAGAGATGGTGCAGGCAGATAGTGAGATGTTACACGCAAAGAGAGAGATGACACACGCAAAGAGAGAGATTGTGCAGGCAGAGAGTGAGATGGCACACGCAAAGAGAGAGATGACGCAGGTGGAGAGAGACAT
The DNA here is from genome assembly GCF_964261635.1 of Lissotriton helveticus. Classification (NCBI taxonomy): domain Eukaryota; kingdom Metazoa; phylum Chordata; class Amphibia; order Caudata; family Salamandridae; genus Lissotriton; species Lissotriton helveticus. The sequence continues at coordinate 246,175,735 of NC_136067.1, forward strand.
GATGCAGGCAGAAGGTGAGAGGGCGCAGGCAAAAAATGAGATGACACATGCAAAGAGAGAGATGACGCAGGCGGAGAGTGAGATGACACACGCAAAGAGAGAGATGGCGCAGGCAGAGGGTGAGATGACACACTCAAAGAGAGAGATGACACACGCAAAGAGAGAGATGACACATGCAAATAGAGAGATGACGCAGGTGGAGAGAGACATGATGCAGGGAGAGAAATAGATGACACACGCAAAGAGAGAGATGACGCAGGTAGAGAGAGAGACATGACGCAGGGAGAGAGTGAGATGACACATGCATAGAGAGAGATAACGCAGACATAGACTGAGATGACACACGCAAAGAGATAGATGACGCAGGTGGAGAGAGACATGATGCAGGCAGAGGGTGAGATAACACATGCAAAGAAAGAGATGACGCAGGCAGAGAGTGAGATGACACACGCAAAGAGAGAGATGACGCAGGTGGAGGGAGACATGATGCAGGTAGAGGGTGAGATGGCGCAGGCAGAGAGTGAGATGACACACGCAAAGAGAGAGATGGTGCAGGCAGAGAGTGACAATAATGTTGAAACTGTTCTGCACTGCCATAAACTGAGAAACAGCACTCACGGTATGATTTCCTACTCTGGTGAGACACAGTTGCTGTGCTATAAACTTACTTATGTTGTAAACTAGTGTTTATATCGTTTAGTTATTGTAATTGCTATGTAGTATGTTAGTAGTCGTCTATAATATGTTCTTTTTTCTTTACAACAGATTGTAATTATCTACAAAAAGAAGAAGCAATATGCCTACTAAATCTGTTCGGAGACGAAAATACAAAAAAAATTACTTATCCAAGAAAACGCAATTACAAGATGTATGTAAAAAACAAAATACGGAGAAAAAGAAGAATGCTCCTGGTAAGGCAACAAAGCATTTTATACGGAATTTAACTCAATGTAAAAAAAGTCAAGATAATGCACAAAAGAAAAAAAATGTTTTTGCAACTACAAAGAAAAAGCAAAATCCCAGCAAAAATGTAGAAAAAGTTTATGGAGATGATAATGTCTTTATTAATAGACGTAAAAATCAGTTAATTGACATTCGTAGACAAATGTTTTATAACAGAATTGTTTTAAATGTATTAAAAAATGTTAAGAATTGTAAAAGGAGCACAGATTTTTACAAGAAAAAGAAAAGTATAGAGAGGATAGTTGATCAGGCTTTTGAAATGAAAAGAAAATTATATATTTTAGTAATCAATAGATTTCGTACACTAGACAAGGCAATAAATGTTTTGAAATCAAAAAGTAAGTGGAAAAGAGTAATTATTCGGACTAATTTTTGTGATGTTTTTTATGGAGAATGGAAGCATAGTTCAAGTTGTGAGCCATTTTGTAATGAAGAGAGTTATTTTCAGGATAATGATTTGGTGCATGCAGTTGACACCAGTGGTCGAGGATATGAGGTGAAGGACGGTTGTCCGATTGAAAAAGAAAAATTGTGCCTAGAAATGCAGAAGAGGTGTTAGCTGATGAAGTTTTAGGGAGACATCCTAAGGCTCCAGTGTACACTTGGAATTGTAGTAGTATTTGTAGTGTGCGACAGGATTCAATTGATTTGTTTCGCAATTTCTTGCGTACATATACTAAGAAAAGTCTAAAACAAAAAATTAAAATGTTGCAAGAGTTAGATCCTTGCAGAGTGAGAGAAAAAACAGATTTGCATGGGCATTCACTGGCTTGTCATTCTAGAAAAGTATGTCAGAGTGTTTTTCATCATTTTAGGATGTTAGCAGTACATCATACTAAAGTGAGGAAATTAGTGAGAAGGTTGTATTATGCAAAAAGTGCAGCACTTAAGCTAAAACAGTTAAACAGTGCTCTTTTGCATGGATCTGTATTAGATGTGAACAACATTTGTGAAGAAATTGAGTTTAGTTACTTTGGTGAAAAAGAGGGCAGTGCAGAAACTGATACAGTAATAGAAGGTAATGTGGAAGAGAATGTACAGAATTTAAGTACAGAAAATTCTGACCATGAAATTACAAATTTTACGAAGAAGATGGCGAATCCCTTCTTTTTACATCTTCTGCAGAAGACAGTATAGAGGAGGAGGCACAAGCAAATACAGTCAAATCCAAACCTAACCCTTGTCCAGGACTAGACAACGAGACCCCTGTAGCACAGATCTGTCTAACCAACATGTACTTCCCCCTAATGCAGTAGAAACCATTCTGCAGGCCATCGCGTCCCATAGGGAACAGACGGAGGAGGACAGTAAACGATCAAGAATGGCTCTACGCAAGATTCAGGGGGTGGTTAAAAAATTGACCAAAACTTGTAAATCAATTGGTGAAAGGATTACGGAAGTTGAGGCAAGAGTAATGACTACTGAAAATGAAACTCAAGCAAACGTAGAGAAGATTAAACTCCAGGAAGTTGAGCTAATGGATATGAAATGGAAGCTCGAGGATTTTGAGAATCGTCAGCGCCGCAATAACTTACGCTTATTGGGAATTCCGGAAAAAATGGAGGGGGAGAATGTACGAGCATTTGTTATTAAACTATTCAAAGAGTCCATGCCCGACCTAACTAATTGGAACTGGGAACTTGAGATTCAACGAGCTCACAGGATGCCGTTCAACCCTCCTGTTAAACCTGGCCCCTATCCTCGTGCTATCCTAATCTACTTTGGGAATTTCTTATTGAGACAATCAGTGGCCGAGAAAGCTAGACCCGATCATAAACTTACATGTAATGAGGTTTCTTTTTTCACTAGGCCTGACTTCTGCCATGCTACAGTGGAGAGGCAGTGGCGGTTACGATCTTTAATTAAACCCTTTCAAGAAAAGGGGGCCCAGGCTTATCTAAATAACCCCGCAAAACTAAAGGTTGTATGGGCGGGGCAGGCCAAATTTTTCGTTTCAGAAATTAAAGCAAAGGCCTACCTCGATGAGATTAATAGATAGGGGCTAGTAATGTTGTAATATGGAATATAAAGCCTCTTGCTAAGCCGCTACCATCGATTGATTATTGCTTGATTATTATTTTTTTCTTTCCTTTTGATATTGTCTATTGTTTAGTATGTAACTCTCTATTCCTATAGGCCTAAATATGCACTACATTTTATTTAAACGGATACGGTAGCTCAGACGCTGCACAGCTAGCATCACCAGGACTCTGGTAGAGTCCGATTGCCCACTAATTGTAGCGGGGGGGGTCCCTGGAGGGGAAGGGACCTGCAGGGGGGAGGGGGGATGGTTGGGGTTTGTGGGGGGGTTGGAAAAAGGAAAAGAACCTGATCCACAGGGTGAAGCTTTGTTTTGTGTAAATTTTAAGAGTTGTATAAATAAAGTAAGCAACTGTATGATGAAGAAATCAAAGATCCTTGATAACTACAATGAGAGAATTAGAGAGTTTTTAATACATGCTGTTTCACTGACTAATGGCTAGATTGAAAATCCAAACTTGGAATATTGGGGGTCTATTGAACAGGGAAAAACAACGTCGATTGTGTGAATTAATAAAGCTTAATCCTGTAGACATCTTATGTCTACAAGAGACGCATGTTTCATGGGATAAAAGATCACAATTGAGGCTAAGAGGATATAATCTGCTAGCCGTCTCTACCCAAACATCAAATATAAGACGGGTGGCGATTCTCGCTTAAACTTATCTTGGTCAACCAATACGTGCTGCCTCTGATCCACATGGTAGATGGGCAATAGTGAAATTACCAAATGGTCTGATTATCTGCACAATTTATGGTTCTAATCAGGATGATCCGACAGTATTTTCATTACTCGAAGTTGAGCTTGCAACCTGGCAAGGCTCGTTAGTGATTTGTGGAGATTTTAATATCTCGTTAAAAACACATTTATTTAACGATCAAAATAACCATAATCCACAGAGCTATATAGGACGCAAACCTAAAGTATATAAGGCTATCAGGAGACTCGCAAATAGTTTGGGACTAGTAGATATATGGGGTGTTAAGAATCAGCAGGACTCAGGATGTACATACTTTTCCCACCCACATCAAAAACATGTTCGTATAGATTATTTTTTTTCTACTAGGGATTTAGTGGCTCAGGCGGTAATTACAAAACATCCTAAGATCTTATCTGATCACAACGCTCTGGTTCTCACACTGACAGTTGGCGATAGAAAGCAGCCGCGACAGTGGTCATTTGATCGAAAATTGTTGGTCGATAAGGAATACATTAAACACATTAAAAAATGGACGGGGGAATTTTTTGATATCAACCGCTTTAGTGCCTCCAGAAACACAGTATGGGATTCCTTTAAATCTGCCCTTAGGGGCGAGACCATTAGCTATCAAGCTAGAGCGAGAGAGCTTAGTCAAAAAGCAGCACAGATTTACAGTGCTCATAGGAGAGATATTTATGAAAATGGGGAAAAAGTGGGGAGGCAGCTGGCATTACACACCCGCCAAAGGAATGTTTCCAATCAGATAAAATTGATAACTGATAATGGGAAATCATACACACAGGCAGATGAGATCACTTCGTTATTCCAGCAGTATTATCAGAATTTATATACGGAAGACTCTACCGTTTTATCAAATACAGAATATGAATTTCTGAACAACTTTGTCAATAACATCGAGGGTATAATACGATATATACGATACTACACGTCAGGATCTAGAAAGAGAAATTACCCTAGATGAGGTATCACTATCTCTAACCTCTCTTACATCGGGCAAAGCAGCATTAGACCTATATAAAATTTTGAGCCCTCAGCTGGGACCAATACTTCATGATCTGTTTTTGGGTATTCAATGGAACGGGCTAACCCCGGATTCCTGGAATAGCACAAATATAATTGTCTTCCCCAAAAAAGAGAAATCACCTCAGCAATTAACGTCATACCGTCCCATATCATTAATCAACGCGGATTCCAAATTATACGCCAAGGTGTTAGCCACGAGACTCAGTAGTGTTATTGAGCAAATCGTCTCCCCGTGGCAACATGGCTTTGTTCCTGGCAAAGGAACAACTGACCATACATCTAGAGTAACTGCCTTGTTTGATGCCATGACGGTCACGGGGGGCCGAATGTCAATGATACTATTAGATGCCGAGAAGGCATTTGACCGCGTCTCGTGGAAATTCCTGTGGGCAATTATGCAACTAAACAATTTTGGCCCCAAATTCATTAAGGCGATAAGATTAATGTACCTGTCTCCCAAAGCTAAAGTTCAACTGATGGGATTTGAATCTGATGATATCAGTATAACTAGAGGTACGAGGCAAGGCTGTCCCTGCTCCCCCTTATTATTTGCTCTATATATCAATCCTTTGATTTTAAAACTTATTGAGAGCCCTAGTATTAACCCAATCGTTCTTGGCCCGTTTTCTACTAAAGTATTAGCATATGCTGATGATATCGCGGTCTTAACATCAAACCCGACTGAGGCTATGGAGGAAATTTAGGCTATAACTACAGAATATGGCATCTATTCTGGATACTCTTTAAATAAAAGAAAGACAATTGTATTATGTACTGACAACATCAACTTTAATGATCAACGGAGAGCTGCAAATGCTACTTATCTAGGAATTGTTATTGCTCCTACTGTCAAAACCATAATCAACCATAACTTCATCCCATTGATTCAAAAAATTACAAAAGATTTGGATAGAGTAAATGGGCTCAACTTGTCTATTATAGGACGAGCTAATTTCCTAAAAATGAATATACTTCCCAAATGCCTTTACCTGTTTCGAGCAATTCCACTCGCTATAGATCCAAAGATCTTAAAAACTCTTGAATTCCTTATGATTAAGTTTGTATGGCAACATGGTAAAATCCGAAGGTCTTATAAGTTAATGTCTCTACCTAGCGAAAGAGGTGGGCTGGCAATACCTAATATTAGTATGTATCACTGGGCCGCACTTCTTAAACAAATGACCCCATTAATTAGCTCTAATATAAGGGTACCAACCCCTGATAACAATATCCCACCCTCAATATATGAGCTATTATTAGGGGATAAGGCCAATGGATTGTTTTTACAACAGACTGAGGCACGAGATTACAACAATGATCGGAAATATGAAATTATAGATGGGGCACTAAAGGTTTGGGGCACTAAAGGTTTGGGGCGAAGTTACTAAACATTTGCACATTACTAAATGGAATAGGTATACCTCTTTGTGGCATACAAAGGCGACTCAGCTATTTTCAAACGACATTATAGCAAGGAAATGGCAGAGACTTGGAATCCTGCGTGTAAAAGATTTTCTTGTACATGAGCTAGAAACTACTTTCATAGATGTTAAGGATAAATATCATCTTTCTAACGGGGACTACATTAAATATGTGCAAATATATACGATCCTCAAAGCTAAGGGACCCACCCTCGAGTTACAGAAAATAGATCTTTTTGAGGCTAATAATAGATCTTACACAAGAATTGGTGTTATATATAATCTTCTCCTTGTTAATGTACAAGATGATCTGGAAAAAATTGAAACTAGCTGGGCACCCAAACTTAGCAATCCCAATGTTGATATATATAAAAGTTTAGAGTTGAGACAAAGACTTTTTAGGGCTAGTAACCTTAAAGCCCAAACATATAAAACCATTTTTGGCCTCTACTATACACCCGCTAAACTGTATTCTTGGGGTAAAAGGGAAAATGATTTATGCCCAAGATGTACACAAGGACCAGCGAACCTAATACATATGCTAAGCAGTTGCCCCAAACTTGCTCAAATAAAACACATGATTGCTGATTACTGGGAGGTGCTGTTTGGCCATAAACTTCCAGAAACAGATTCATTGTTTATTTTACGACATGATTCATCGATCGCTCTATCAAAGAATGAGCAAAATTTATTATTTATAGGTACGGCGGTACTCAGAATTATTTTGTCGGCCCGCTGGAAAGAAGCTGAACCACCAAGCTTCCAGATGTGGCTGGCTCGTTTTTTAGCTGTTTTCAGCTTCGAGAGAGCCATATATTCTACAAGAGGGCATAAATGGAAAAGAATGGGAGAATCAATTTGGTCTCCAGTTTTGAGCTGGAAAGCAGGATTAAATACATCTATTTAGATTTGCTTTGATGGGACGGAAGCCAACATATAATCTATAATATATGTAATAGGGTATTATCAAAAAAAAAAAAAAAAAAATTCTTGCTATTTGATGTAATTTATTTTGTGAATTATTGGGGGAAATCTCTGACTCATCAAAGGTCTTGTACTACTTATTGTATCAAATATTGTGTTACTCTACTATTCTATTATTTCTTCTTTCTTATCAATGAGAAACCCTTGAATATGAATATGAATATGTGTTTGATTATGATTATGATTATGATGGTTCATTGTTCTGTTATGTACTGTCTGGATTGAGTTCAATAAAAAAAAAAAAATTACAAATTTTAAGGTCATTTCAAGTGAAAGGCCAAATTTTTCTTGTGTGTTTTGTTGACGAACTCATTATAAGAATCAGACTAGGTTAGTTGATTTATATGTAAAAAGTGAAAAGGAAAATAATAATGAGTGGAAGGATTTTGCAACTTATTTGTTGGTAGAGAATTGTTTTGATTTGGGTTCTGATCTATGTATTTGTAAATATTGTTATAATAAATTAAATGAAAACAAAATGCCTGCTAGAGCTGTACATAATAATCTTGAGTTGGTAAACATTCCTTCTGAATTGATGGATTTAAATACTTATGAGTCTATTCTGATTCAATGTGTGCATCCATTTCAGGCTATTGTTTCGCATGGAGCCTAAGACAGGGAAATTGCCTCCTTCAGATTTACAGAGAGGATTAAAGGGAAGAGTTGTTTATTTGCCTCTAGATTTAAAGAAAAAAATTGATACAATTGGTGTTGAAAAAGTGAAAGAGGAACCTCTGGTTATTCTAGTTAATGGTGTTCCTACAAAGAGTAAGAAAATCTGGCAAGAATTAGTGGATGTTAGGAAAGTCAAAAAGGCAACATTGTATTTGGTAAAAAACAATCAGTACTACAAAAATGAATATGTAGGGGAAGAGGAAACAACTGTAGAAGAGGACAGTGATTTCTCAGCTGGGCAAATTGAAAAAGTAGATGTGTCTAGAAGTGAAGAAATTTATGAACATTATAGTGTTCATCCTCTGCATTCCAAAGAAGTAATGGGGAATGCTATTGAGTTGTTCCAAATGAAAGAAGCAAAAGGAAGTCCCATTAGTGTATGGGAAGAAAGCTTGGAAGCTCATTGTTTTCCTCAGTAATTTCCAACAGGTCAAGGTGGTCGATATGATGACCGATCTGTTCAAATTCCTGCATCTGAATACCGGACTTTAAGATTATATGCAGAAGATCCAAGGTTTCGCCAATGTATTCCATGTTTGTTTCATCTTCTGTTTGAGAGTGACTTGTCTGGACTTTCTTATGCAGTGAACCATATACTGAAAAGTGGAGTACATCTGCAAAATGTTTCGGCAAGGGACTTTATGGATAAAGTCCAACTGCAAGACACTATTTTGGAGTCTCAGCTAATTATTCTCATGGCATGTCAGCGTGGTACCAACGAGTATTGGTACCCTCGTCATGGGGAACTGAAATGTATGCTAAGAAACTTAGGAACTCCTACATGGTTCCTTACTCTTAGCTGTGTTGAGTATGCTTGGGAAGACTTACTTCAATTTCTTCGAGAGGCAAATGCAAACATAGAAAATATAGAATACAAGACATCTGGAGAACTGTGCTCTTTGGATCCAGTTAATGTATGTAGGTATTTCAATCATAGATTTGAAGCTATGATGTCTTTTATCACAAACAAAAAAAATCCTCCTCTTGGAGAGGTTCTGGATTTCTTTTGGAGAAAGGAGTATCAAGCAAGAGGTGCTCCACACATACATATGCTGCTATGGATCAAAGATGCCCCCAAATTCGGAACAGATTCAGATGAGACAGTGATGAGTTTTATTGAACAATATGCTACATTTGCTGTACCAAAAAGTACGGAAGAAAACAATTTAAGACAACAAGTGTTGCGATTTCAAACCCATCGTTGTGGAAAATACTGTCGTCGAAAATACAAATCTAAGGAAAAGTTCTACACAAAATGTTGTTTTGCATTTCCACGTCCAGTAACATCGAAAGGAAGAGTGAACAATTTTATGTCATCTTTACGACATACTGTGACAAGAAAATCACCCAAAAAATACATACAACTTAAAAAGAAATGAAGAATCAAAATACATAAATGACTATAACCCAGTCATTTTGTCCATGTGGAATGCTAACATGGATATTCAATATGTTGCTGACAACTCTATTGCTGTGGCTCAATATGTAACGTCTTACATAACAAAATCAGAAAAGACAGAACTAAAGGAAATGTGGAAAGAAATTTCTCATGAAAAGAGCCGAAGTAAGAAATTGTACAGTTACAGTCTGAAGATGTTGTCGCATCGAGAAATTGGAGCATACGAATCTTCAGATCGGTTATCATCAACAAGTCTATATGCCAAATCTAGAACAATCATTTGGGTGAGTCTTGGTCTTGCTGCAACACGAAACCGAGTTTTGAAATCTGTACAAGAAATTGAGTATTTGGCACAGAAAGAACCAAACAGTACAGATATTTTGAAGACAAACATGTTGGATACATACTATCCAAATAGAAGTAGTCATCTTGACAATGTTTGTCTCCATGAAGTACTGTAAAGCTATACTTTTAAGAGGAATATTACAAAAGATATCAATAAAGGAGTATATGCTGTAATTGCATGTGAAGGATGTCTGGTGAAACAAAGAATAGGACATTTGATTAATCATCAAAAATTGAGTTGCGAATCTCCTGACAAAAGGGAATTTTACTATTTAGCTCTTTTGCAACTCTTTAAGCCATGGCGTACAGAAGAGGAACTACTTGGAGATTTTCTCAGTTATGAAGATTCTTTCAATGCAAGCAAAATACTATAGAATGTCCTGCTTTTACTAATTATCTGCAAATGTTGAACGATGAAATACAGCAAGAAGCTACAATTGCAGCAGAGATTGCTAGAGACAGTTCTCAAGACAGTCAGAGTTCTGCTTCGTTGAGTCAGGATCCACTCGGAGGACCAATTATCCAAAATAAAGCTGCCACTGCCATGGATGAGGTGGAAAGAGCAATGGAACAAGCTCAGGAGGATGTAGTAAACTTAGAAGAATTGGAAAAACAACTAAACGTTGAGCAGAAACAAATATATGACGAAGTCACAGAACAGATTGAGCATGGTTTATGTCATGAGAAAAAAGAGTGCTCATGTACGCCATTTAAACCTGTCCAAGAGTGGAGAAGCAGGAACTGAAAAAAGTTTTCTAATTAAAGGAATTGCAACTTATCTACAGAAAAGAACTGAGTCATCGCTCTCTTGTGTTGTTACCGCTCCATCTGGGTTGGCAGAACATAACATTAAAGGGATTACTTTACATCGTTTATTGATGCTGCCAGTAGAGCATGATAATAAATTACAATACCACAAGCTATTTGGAGAAGCTTGTTCTGAAGTTTCCAAAGTCCTGAAGAAAATGAAACTTCTTATCATTGATGAGGTAAGCATGGTATCAAATGTAATGCTTGCTTTTGTGCATTTAAGAATGCAACAAATTCTTAAAACAGAGTATGATGTGTTATTTGGAGGCAAACACATCATTGTTTTTGGAGATCTACTGCAGTTAACTCCTGTGAAAGGACAACCAGTGTTTAAAATGCTTACGCCTGAAGATACCAGAAAGTGCCTAGGAAGCATTGGAAATGTTAATATATGGTTATATTTTAAATATGCAGAACTGCTTCAAAATATGCGAGAGGCAAAGGATGAAGATTATAGAAATATTCTTCAAGATATAAGAATTGGAAAAGTAAGTGAACATGGCAAAGAAGCTTTACAGGCACGATTACTTTCAAATTTGTTTCCAAACGAAATTATTCTCCCAGAGAATATTTATAGGAAAATTGCTGAAAACAAATCTGTGATATGCTTGATGCCACTCTGCAAGAATGTTCAATCTTCAACAACAAAATGTTAAAGTTAGAAAATCAAGAGATTGTAAAACTGGAAGCTATTGATAAAATAGAGCATGAAGGAGCTACTATTATTTTGTCAGTAAAGTTGAAATCAAAATTGGATTCTTTAGAGAAGACAATATCTAAAACTGCTGGTTTTGAAAAGAGTCTATATGCATGTTTAAATTGTCGTATAATTTTACGACGGAATTTACATGTGGAAAGAGGTTTAGTAAATGGAGCAAAGGGTCATGTTGTTGATTTTATGAATTACCGAAACAGAGATGAAATTGAATTTTTGAAAATTAAACTTGATGGAATTGAAGAAGTACAACAATTGAGTCGTTGTTCTGCTCGATTTTTGCTTGTGAAAGATTTATATGTCCGCCGAAAACAGTTTCCTGTTTGTTTGGCATATGCAGTGACTATTCATAAATCTCAAGGTTTAACTGTAGATAGTGCTTTGGTGAATATTGGAAGTTCTGTGTTCGAGGACGGTATGGCATATGTTGCTTTATCTCGAGTCAGAACTTTATCTGGATTATACTTGATTGATTTGATGAGACAAAGATTAGTGCAGATCTAAATTGTGTGAAAGAGTATAATAGGTTAAGAAGAGAATATGCTCCAAATTTACCTCAATATCCTTTATTCGAAAAGCCTGTGGTAGGCCGAAAAAGAAGAAATGAGAAAAATTGTAGCGAGGTTGTAGCAAAAAGAAAAAAAGTAGATGAACCAGTAATTGTAAGCAGAAAGGAAAAGGATTCTGTTGAAGATGTTGTTGGATTTCAGTTTGAAAACAGTTCTGGTGTCAACTGCTATGCTAATGTAGCGGTTAATGTTTTTTTTCTCAAAACTTTACAAGAGCAGATTGTTGAAAATCGGGATCAAAGATTTTGTTGTTTGTTGAATACTGTGTTTGAGAAATGTAGCAGTGATAAAACAAAAATAGAAAGTGTTTCTGATATTCGAAATGTTTTAGACATATGTTCTGGTCTAAATCAATTTTCACAGAATATTCAGCAAGATTGTCAGGAATTTCTAATGTATATGCTTGTCGTATTGCAAGATGAAGGTATAGATGTTGAAAATCCTTTTTGCCTTTCTTATAAATGGCAGCATGACTTGTGACAATTGTTCCTTTTCAAGTAGTACTACAGTAGACACTGAAAGATTTATATATTTGACTTTACCAGACTGCATATCAGTGTCTTTTAATAATCTCGTTAGACAAGTAAATCAAAACATGGTCTGTACCCACTGTAACTCTGCAATGCTATCAACATTATTTATACAAAGATATGGACAGTATGTAATTTTAATGTTCCAACGATGTAGACCTGATGGAACTAAATTGACAACTTTAATTAAAAATTTTGTGGCTTCTCAATTATCAATTTCAGGAAGAACCTTTGTAACTGCAGCAGTTATTTTCCATGATGGTCCTTCTACAACATCAGGACATTACACAGCTTATTTAAAACGTCAAAAAGTCTGGACTTATTGTAACGATACTCAATTGACTTTCAAACAATGTTTGCCTTTTGACTTACAAAATTCTTACCTAGTGTTCTTACAGCCCAAATTTTAGGAAAAGTAATTGGCCTAGGAAGAGCAGTTAATAAAAGTTAGTCTGCTGTTCAAAATTACTTTGTGAGTGAGAGTGATCAAGATAATAAAAAACGTGTAGTTCTCATAGAGTAAGTGTATCACATAGTGAGTTATATCAGTATTATATCAGTATTATAGGAAATGTTGATCATGAGTGAGCCAGAGGTGGAAATATAACTATTGTTAAATGATCGAATAGATGTTGGAGCTTTTCATTCAGAAAGTCGGGTAAATGGAAGTTTAAAAGTACTATTAAGTAATTTCCAAAAAAGGACTTTTCATATACAATTTTTTTTTTAAAGTTTCAAAAACCTTTATTGAAATATAATAGCTTGGTACATTAATGCAATAAAATCAAGTTGGTATACATTGTATTATGTGACAGAATAGTGGCATCTTCCCACGCAGAGCGATACTAAGCAATCATCAAGTAAACAAAGAAATATACCATGAGTGACTTCAAACAACTCCCCCCCCAACCCCCCAACATAGTTATCTAATTCAGCAATCTAAAGTCCGAAGTAGGCCTGTAGCAGCATAGACGAGTCATGAGTCCTCATTTGAGAAAGTGGGATCCTCGCCATCTAAACTGAGCAATCCCGAAAGACACATCAGTGGGCACTTCAGTCGAATATCGTCCTAGACAGAGGCCCATCAGTGGACCCCATTTTCATAGTCAGGCACAGCAATGGCAATACAGTTGAATTTTGACACATTGGCGAGCCGTTATGGATTGCTTTCCGAGGAGGGCATTACCCATCTTGCACTTGGGGTAATGTTGCAGCGTCTGTGGCCTCTACAGCCTGGTCAGGTTCCTCCTCCTCTCTCAGCTGGAGGAGATATGCCCTGAAAGGAGCCCATATGTCTTTTGGCTGTGAACTAGGGGGCAGGAGGTCCGCGTAGTAATGTAGGTTCTCTTGCCAGGTAGACAGAGAGCGAATCCAACACTTAAATTTGGGGGCACGGCCTCTGCCCCAGCGGCATGCTATTAATCGCTTAGCAAGTAATAAACTGAGGGCCAGGAACTTTTTGTGATTAGTAACCACGGATTGTGTCAATCCCAACAGTGCTTGGAGCGGGCATGGGATAAGATCTATGCCTAGCTGCGTGTTAGACTAGCAAAAATTTGTTCCCAAAAACTGGCTATCTGGGGGCAGGACCAGTCCAAGTGTATAAAATCAGCGACAGTGGCGCCAAAGCGTAGGCAGCAGTCTGTTTCACGTAGGTGAAGTCTTTTCAGCCTGGCAGGCGTGGGATACAACCTATGAAGAAATGTATAATGTAGAAGTCGTAATCTATTATTGCTTGTAATTGCCTGTGTTTGAATGCAGCTGCTTTCCCATTGTTCATCTGTCAATGGAGACTCAAGATCTTTATCCCACTCTGTTCTAGCCCTAATAGGGGTGGTTCTAGGTGCGGCCTGCACATGTTTGTAAAGCATGGATACTACGTGTCGTGGGGTGTCCGGCTGAACTATGGCATGAAGCGGAGCAAGCGTGTCTGGTTCAGCGGGGAATGAAGGGGTAGTAGCCCGGACGTTTTGCCTCAGTCTAGTAAACAGGAAGGTGTCCATGCAGGACGGGGACAGTTCCCCCAAAAATTGATCCGCTGTACGGAAGGTACCTTGCACGTACAGGTCTCCCCAGCAGCAAATTTTAAGTTTCCGGAGCAGATTGTGACAAATTACTTCGCAGGTGACTTGTAGTCTCGGGTCATTTAACAAAGGGAGATTGGGTGAATAGACAAATGGGCTATCAAGGGCCCTCACAAGACGGTTCCAGGCTTGCACTGTGCAGTCCACAGTGGAGGGGCCCCGGCTTCTTCTTTGGCTCACCGTGGTGTGTATATAGCCAGTTGGAACTAAAGGGGCCATGTAGCCATCTTCAACAGCCAAATGTGCCATATAGGGTGGTGGGTGATACCAGTAGACGGCGAAGTGCGCCTGTGCGCAATCATAATATCGTTCAAAATTAGGCACATCAAATCTGCCTAGGTGGAAGGGAAGCATGAGGGTATCGTGGCTGAGGCGCGGCTGTTTCCCACCCCAAATCAGTCGCGTGATCTGGGACTAGAGAGAGCGGAAGAAAAAAGTGCCTGGGTTATACGGGATGTTTATAAAAAGATACAACAGTTTGGGCAGAATATTCATCTTAATTAACGCAATGCGACCTGCCATGGAGAGGGGAAGATGCAGCCACTTAGTGACGTTGTCCGTTATTTGATCCATAACGGTGCCATAATTGGCAGGCATCAGTATCTCCTTGTCCCTATGGATGTGGATGCCGAGATATTTCAGGTCGTCTTGCTCCCACACTAACGGGTAGTCTAGTGGGAATGGGTGAGTGCTGTCTGTAAGTGGGAAAATCGCCAATTTGGCCCAGTTAATTTGTACTCCGGCAATCCCCCCAAATTTTGTAATTTCTCGCAGGATTGGATTTAAATTATCGCAGGGTTTTTCTATATATAGTGTGAGGTCATCCGCGTAGAGCGAGAAGAGGAGTGGTCGGGAGCTATAGATGAGGGAGCGATGATTATGCTTCTGCCGGAGCATTGTGGCTAGGGGTTCTATTGCTAGGGCAAATAGGATGGGGGACAGCGGGCAGCCCTGGCGGGTGTCTCTCTGGACAGTAAATGGAGTGGACCTGGAACCATTGAGGAGCACAGTAGCTGTAGGGTGATGATAAAGCAATCTCACCCAGTCAAGGAAACTAAAGGGCATCCCTATGTGTTGCAACGTGCCGAGCAGGTAATCCCATTCTAATGAATCGAACGCTTTGGTGGCGTCCAGGAACACCGCCACGGCGTCACATTTAGGATTAAGGTCTTGCAGCACAGCGTGAAGAGTGCGGAGGTTATAGGAGGTAGCGCGATTAGGTACAAACCCGGCCTGGTCAGGGAGAACTAGACGCTCCATGAGTAAGTTGAGTCGTGTAGCTAACACCTTGGCAAGGATCTTGGTATCGCAATTTAAGAGTGATAACGGGCGATAGGAATGCCAGTGTGAGGGGGGTTTACCCGGTTTAAGCAGGGAAGTAATAAGAACTTCGCGCATGATGTGGGGCAGACTGCCTTCTTCCAGAGCGGTATAATACACCTGTTTCAGTATGGGGGCCAAAATTGGGGCGAAGAGTTTATAAAAATCAATGGGGAGGCCATCCGAACCAGGGGCCTTGCCCGAGCGCATGCTCATAATAGCCTCGCTGATTTCATCCAGTTCTAGCTCAGCGTGGAGGAATTTCTGTTGCGCGCTTCCCAACCATGCCAACGCAACATCTCAAAGTACGTGGGGAGGTCAAGGGGTTCTGTTGTGTGCGAGGAATATAGCTCCTGGTAGTGGTCTCCGAAAGTGCGAATTATGTCAGGGAGGTTCCTATGAGTATCCCCACCTTTATCTTGTATTTCAGTAACATAATTAGCGAATCTAGGGGGCTTAACCGCATTTGCCAAGGCTTTGCCCGGTCTGTCGCCTTCCCCATATATCCGGGCCAAGTGCGGGCGTCCTAAGAATTTGCTTTCCTTGTCAGCTAGCTGCGTGTATTCAGATAATTGACGTCGCATACGTATATGGATCTCAAAGTCCGCAGGGCGGCGAGCAATGGACCTCTCCAAGTCCCTAAGCTCTGCCTTCAGTTTATGCAAGTCAGTGCGCAATGATTTTAAGATACCACCTCCTTTAGCGATGCACCAGCCCCTAACTGTTACCTTGAAGGCCTCCCAAACGGTGACAATGCTATCAACGGAGGAAATATTGTGCTCAAAAAAATCCTGGATGTCCTGTTCCAGTTCGGCTTTAAAAGCAGGATCCTGGAGATGTGCCGGGTTGAGACGCCTGGACAGAAAGGGAGAGCTATCCAAGGGAAGTTGCAGTTCCAAAAGGACTGGCGAGTGGTCAGAAAAAGTGCGGGCTAGGTGTGTTGCGCGCCGCAGCCAAGGAGCTAAACCCGCAGAGACAAAAACATAATCTAAACCCGCCCAGGTGGAGTGTTGGGTAGAATAGTGCGTGCCTTCTCGCAAAGTGGGGTGTATGTATCGCCATGCATCTGTCAAGTGATTATCGACTACGATATCATTGAGCGTGTTTCGTGTGCTGGTATAATGTGAAGGGAGTGGACGAGATCTGTCCAGGGCAGGTTGTAGCGCTGTATTAAAATCTCCGCCTAGGATAACGTGCGTGATGTCCAATGTATGTATTTTGCTCCATAGTGTCAGCAGACTGGAGGGGTTAT
Organism: Lissotriton helveticus; assembly: GCF_964261635.1. Taxonomy (NCBI): domain Eukaryota; kingdom Metazoa; phylum Chordata; class Amphibia; order Caudata; family Salamandridae; genus Lissotriton; species Lissotriton helveticus. The sequence goes on from NC_136067.1 coordinate 246,192,587, forward strand.
CTACATTGGGGCGATAGAAGTTAGCAAAGAGAACATCATGCGAATGTAGGCGTCCCCATACCAGACAAAACCTGCCTTCCCGATCAGTTTCAAACCCTGTAGGCGTAAAGGCCACTCCCTTTTTTATCAGAATGGTAACTCCTCTAGCATAATTAGAGTAGGGCGAGAAGGTGCGGCTGGAGGCCCATCTGGATGCGAATTGTGGAGCGTGCGTGGGGCCAAGTGCGTTTCCTGTAGGAGAGCCACATTTATGCCATGCCTGTCTAGATATCCCAAAATCTGTCTGCGTTTTCTAGGGTCATTCAGGCCTCTAACATTCCAGGAAGCCAGTATAATGATCTGATTTGCCTCAGGACGGGTCACAGTGGACATGTAGGTATGGGGCATGAAACCATAGGCAGGTCGGCGGCAAAGGACAGATTGAGTAAGCAATTGAACAAGAGTGCCACATGATATGTACAGTGAATAGAGACATTGAAACTTCGGACCAAATATCACAATTCTTCCCCCCCAACCCACACCGGCAGTCCCAACTTGCCAGGAAAGAATTACCCTCCCCCCCTTAAACAACACGCTGAGTCGTGGACCACAGACGGAACAGTCCCAAACGTTAACAGTCATTAGTTCTCAGTGGGTAATGCCCTCAGATGGGGGGCCACTAGGTGCTCCCACCCGTGCCACTCCAACTCCCTATTTCACTCATCTACAAACTCCTGGGTCACAGGTGTCGACTGGACGGGGCGGAGGCGAGCGGCCGGGAAGTAATAAGGGCCTTCAAGTCAATAGAAACATTATACATCACCAGTCAGTTGGACGTCATCACATCACCAGGAGGAGGACGCCAGTTCCAGGTTGATGCTGCGTGAAGACAATGACTCAGGAAGGTTCAGACAAGGGTGAGTGGGAGCGCGAGCGGTGATGGGCAGCCGCCTGACGTGAGGATGATCGTCGGTCATGCTTCAAGTATTCCTCGACCTGTTGTGGGGTCTGAAAAATGTGCTGTCGGCCCCTATGGTGAATCCGTAGCCTCGCAGGGTAGAGCATTGCATATTGGATGCTACGGGTTTGGAGCTGTTTCTTCACTGCAAGGAATTTTCGCCGAGCATCTTGTACCGCCTGCGTGAAATCTGGATAAAACGACAATATTGTATTTTCGAAACGCACCTCGCCTTTCTCTCTCGCCAGGCGTAGCAAGGTGTCGCGGTAGTTGAGAAATTTCACAATGCTCGGACGCGGTGGCGCTCCCGGAGGAGGTTTGGGCGCCAGGGAGCGATGGGCCTGCTCGATAACCAATTGTGCCGAGAAAGACTCACGTCCGAAGAGGTCACCTAATAAGCGCTCCATGTAGTCTTCTAGACGTCCGGTGTTGGTGGATTCCGCAAGACCCAGCATGCGGACATTGTTTCTTCGGGAGCTCGCTTCCAACTCCTCGTTCTTGTCAGCTATGACCCTTAACAATTTGTCCATTTGTGCCATCTGCTTTTTATTAGAGGTAGCGCCATCCTCCAGGTCGGATACTCTTTGTTCAGCTTCTGTAAGGCGTTCCTCGTGCCCATCCAATTTCGCCACTACATTATTGAGCCTGAGGTTCATTGAGTCAATTTTTGAGTCAATTGAGGTGAGGCTTTGTTGCATGGTGACTAATAGGGCTTTCCAGTTGTCCTCTCGTGGTTCGGGTGGATCATCGTCATTTTGGGATTTAGAGTTGGCGCCCGTTGCCTTGCGTCCATCCAAAAGCAGTTTAGACTGCCTGGGTTCCGTTTTGCCCATCTTGGCTGGTCGGGCGGTGCGGGGCTGCGGTGAAGCAGGGGAGAGGGAGGCCCTCGCACTTCCACCCAGCTGTTTACGAAGTTCCAGTTCGAGAAATTAGTGGGCAGGAGTACAACCAGGTTAGGACACCCAGGTGGGCGCAGTCCAGCCCCTTCTCAACTCTCGTGCAGGAGTAGGGCGACAGAGGGGAAGGGGGGGGACAGACGTCTGATTGTCTGCACGCGCCCTCACCCTCCGATCAATGTGGTCAGTCCCAGTGTCCCTCGCAGCCTCCTCGCTGACGTGTTCTCAAGTAGTGGCAGCAACTATGTGGATATACTCCCTACATGAGGACAACCAGAGACAGTGCCAAACAGCGCCTTTCCAGTCCTGAATGAGTGCAGCTGGACAGGACCGGGCCAGCCCAAGTCACCCAGTGGATCTGACACAGCGAGGGGGGGTGCTGGGCCGCTGGTCCAAGCGGGGCACACGAGTGTATTCGAATGTCTTCACCCAAATTGCGGCCACAGGGTATATATGTCTCAGCGTTGCAGCGCGTGCCCTGGATAAATAAGTAAGGGGGCCCGACGGGGCAGGTTCGTCCACCAACAGTGAGCTGGTCGGGAGTAGGGGTCCGAAATAGCCTCAAGCAGGCGGAGCGTGGAGAAGTTCAGGGACCTGGGCAGTATATGGTTGTGGAGGATGGTGGGCTAGTCGCCCTCCTCCGCAGCACCCCACGCCGTCCCACGCAGTATGGTGTCCGCTGCCCCCACCGCCCCCAGGCGACGACTTATTCAGCCCACTACAAATTACAGGAGGATCGTGGGTGTTGCTTAGGGCCTTCAGGTTCTGCCTGCGTCGCCAAAGAAGCAGCAGCTATCGACGGGATGAGGGGGGGCGGCAGTGACCTACCCACAGGTGTCCAGCGCCACAGGGCCGGGGGGGCCCGCACATCCAGCGAGGAGCCGCCAGGCCCAGAGCCAAGACCTGCGAGCAGCGTCGGACCTGCGATGTGCGGCGGCCTACAGGGCCGCGCAGCACCAGTCTCCGTAATTTCCTGAGGGCGCCCGGCAGACCAGCTGGTACAGCAACCGCCTCCCGCGGCAACTTCATCCGCCGATTGCGGGCCCGTTTCAACAGCCACCGGTCCTGGATTTTCCCCAATGCAGCAGCTTGGTTCCTTGAGCACTTCGGTGGTAGTAGAAGACTCAGTAAGAAGGCAGGATGGGGATTATGGCGATTTTTCTTCCCGGCAGGGCGAGTGCTCTACACCAGAGCGGCCATTCCGGTCTAGCGCCACCTAGCGCCCCCCACTTTTCATATACTATTTGGCCTCGTGGAAAAGTAAGTGAATCAAAAATGAGTATTTCGGGTAAATGTTGTTTATTTATGTTTCTATATTACTTTACTTTGAGAGTATAATAATGACATACTATTTTTTTATTAATTTGTGATTGTTGATATGTACGTAAGAAATTGTTGTTTGGAAGAAAACATTTAGGATATGTTTTTTTCTAAGTTTTACATTATTTATTGAAATGTTGTATGGGTTTTTTAAACACAATCTTTTTGATTGTGTTTTTTTTTGCCCGCTGTCACATGATGAGTAGTATTGAACTCACTGTTTTTAGTGAAATTCAATATATTCTGAGAACAGCAAAAATAAACCATATAACATGTTCTACAAGTTATTTTGTATTTTGTATTGTGAAGTATATATTATACTCCCCTTTTCTCACACTCACTCACCTTTATCCACCCTCTATCACCCCTCTTTACTCACCCTCACTGCCCTTCTCTCACCCTCCTTCACCCCCGTTCCCTTACTCCACTTCCCTCACTACCCCTCATTCCCCATTCCTTCACTCCCCTTCCCCTCTCTTCCCTCCACCACTTTCCAGCTCTCAGTCCCTCTGCTTCACTCCCCTTCCCCTTCTTTCCTTCCTTTGCTCCCTCAGTAATTCCCCTTCCCTCACTCACCTTACTCCACTTCACTCACTCCTTCTCTCACTCCCTCTGTCCTCTCACATCCTCACTCCCCTTCCCTCACTCCCTCTCTCTTACCCTCACTCCCTCCATCCCCTCACTTTGTCACTCCCTTTAACTCACCAACACTCCCTCGCTTACCTTTCTGTGCTCCCTCACTTAGTCCCCTTCTCCCACTCCTTCCTTCACTACCTCTATGTCCTCACTCCCTCACTCCCCTTGTCTTACGCTCACTCGCCTTTATCCACCCTCTATCACCCCTATTTCCTCAACCTCACTGCCCTTCTCTCACCCTCCCTCACCCCGTTCCCTTACTCCACTTCCCTTACTTCTCCTCATTCCCCATCCTTAACTCCCTTTCCCCTCACTCTCCTCCCGCACTCACCTTTTCCCAGTCCCTATGCTTCACTCCCCTTCCCCTTCTTTCCTTCCATTGCTCCCTCAGTAATCCCCCTTCCCTCACTCACCTTACTCCACTTTACTCACTCCTTCTCTCACTCCCTCTGTCCTCTCACTTCCTCACTCCTCTTCCCTCACTCCCTCTCTGTTATCCTCACTCCTTCTTCCCCTCACTCTCTCACGCCCCTTCACTCACCCTAACTCACCTTCCATCCCTCATTGTCACGAATGCACCCTCACTCACTCCCCCTTCCCTCTCACTCACTCCCCTTTCCTCATTTAGTTTTGCTACCTGACATTCCTTTAGTATCTTACTCACCTTCAGTTAATTTCTCTCTCCCTCTCTTCTTCTCTGTCACTGAATCTATCCGCCTCATTATCCTCTTAGTAATTTGCTCTCCCCCTATTTACTTTCCCTCTCTCTGTCCTTCACTGTTCCTTTGTTTCCCTTTCTGTGTCCTTCACTCCTACTTTATCTCTTAGTACCCTTTTATGACTTTTAATCTCCTGCCTTGTCTCTTGTATTTTGAAATATATATTATAAAAATTATAACTTATTTTTTTTTCCTTTTCCACAGATATTACATTTAGTAATAATATGTAATTAAGTTTACATTACTTATAAGGTAAGTTTGACAAACAAAATTTAGTTTCTCATCACTCTTTTCCTTAACCTCACTACTCTTCTCTCACCCTCCCTCACCCCCGTTCCCTTACTCCGTTTCCCTCACGTATTCTCATTCCCCATGTTTACTCCCCTTTCCCTCACTCCCCTCCCACACTCAACTTCTTTCAGTCCCCCTGCTTTACTACCCTTCCCCTCTCTTCCCTTCCTTCATTCCCACGCTCATTCCCCTTCCCTCACTCACCTTGCTCCACTTCACTCACTCCTTCTCTCACTCCCTCTGTCCTCTCACTTCCTCACTCCCCTTTCCTCACTCCCTCTCTCTTAGCCTCAGTCTCTCCGTCCCCTCACTCTCTCACTCCTCTTCCGTCACGCTCACTCCCTATAACTCACCCACACTCCCTCACTTACCTTTCTTTGCTCCCTCACTCAGTCCCTTTCTGTCACTCCTTCCTTCACTCCCTCTGTCCCCTCACTCCCTCACTCCCCTTGTCTTACCCTCACTCACTTTTATCCATCCTCTTTCACCCCTCTTTACTCACGCTCACTGCCCTTCTCTCACCCTCCCTCAACCCCGTTCCCTTACTCTGGTTCCCTCACTACCCCTCATTCCCATCCTTCACTCCCCTTTCCTTTACTTTCATCCCCCACTCACCTTCTCTGCTTCAGTCCTCTTCCCCTCTATTCCCTTCCTTTGGTCCCTCACTCATTCCCCTTCCCTCACTCACCTTACTCCACTTCACTCACTCCTTCTCTCACTCCCTCTGTCCTCTCACATCCTCACTCTCCTTCCCTCACTCCCTCTCTCTTAGCCTCACTCCCTCTGTCCCCTCACACTCTCAGGCCCCTTCCCTCATGCTCACTCCCTTTAACTCTCACTCACTCCCTCACTTACCTTTCTTTGCTCCCTCACTCAGTCCCCTTCTCTCACTCTTTCCTTCACTCCCTCTGTCTCCTCACTCCCTCACTCCCCTTTTCTTACGCTCACTTGCCTTTATCCACCCTCTATCACCACTCTTTCCTCAGCCTCACTGCTCTTCTCTTACCCTCCCTCATCCCCGTTCCCTTACTCCGCTTCCCTCACTTATCCTCATTCCCCATGTTCACTCCCCATCCCCTCACTCCCCTCCCACACTCACCTTCTTTCAGTCCCCCTGCTTCACTTCCCTTCCCCTCTTTTCCCTTCCTTCGCTCTCTCACTCATTTTCCTTTCCTCTCTCACCGTACTCCACTTCACTCACTCCTTCTCTCACTCCCTCTGTCCACTCACTTCCTCACTCCTCTTTCCTCACTTCCTCTGTCTTACCCTCACTCCCTCCATCCCCTCACTCTGTGACTCCCCTTCACTCACCATAACTCAATGCTCTGCTCCCCGTAGCAGAGCAGTTCGTCACACTGTTTGCAGACGATTTTCAAATCTCTGAAGACCAGCTGTATACTGGGGATTAAATGTGCTGCTACTCTTCCAGAAGGTGTTGCTGCTCCGGTGGAGGTGCTGCCGCAATCTCTTGGGGGATTGCGTGCCAGGTCCATGGTGCTCTCCTTTGCGAAGTTATTAGGGTGCCTCCTCTCCACATGCCGGATCAAGGTGGCATTCCCAAAGCTGTATTTGCGTGTGAGATCCCCAAGTGACAGAGTTGTGTCACATATCCGGCAGAACACTTTAGCTGCATTAAAAAATGTTTCCCCCTCTGGGAAAGTAAAGTACTTCCAGATGAAATGCTCTTTTACTTTTCTCCGGGGGGTGTCCTCAGGCAGGAATTCAAGATCAGAGTCTGAGGAGGGGTCCCTGGTAGCAGACATCTTTAAAAAAAAGAGGTATTATTAAGAACAATGGACAAGAGGTGTTCTCTCAGCAATTGCAAAGAGCTAGTGAGGGAAATGGGTGGGGACTTTCCATAATTGTGAAAGAAACTGTTATTAACCAATCAAAAGTGTTGTTTTAAGGTCACACGGCTTGACGCGCGCTTACGCTGCGCGCTCCGGGGCGCTTACAGGGGCGCTTACGCGGGACGTACGTAGGCGTTTATGGAGGCGCTTCCGCGGCGCGAATGAATGACGTTTTGCTCGATTTTCGGAAATGTGTTTAAAAGTTAAAATACGGTTATTAAAAATGAAAAATACTTCTTTTATGAGTATGCCACTGAATGTCTTGCATTATTATTTACTTTAAATACATAAATATATATTTTTTCGCTCGCGGGAATTGCGCTCACGCTACATGTACGGGTGCGTTTATGGGTGCGCGCACCCTGAGCGCATCGGGGTTTAAATATAAAAAAAAACAGTGAAAATACATTCAAAAATTAATATTATAAAAATATAGAATATTGGAATAATTAGAAAGAATTATAATAATTAATATCTATAAAAATTAGCTATTAAAAAACGTAATAATTCACTTAAAAAACCATAGGTTTCAAACTTTTTAGAGTTAGGAATTAGCATTTAAAAAACTTTTGAAATTCACTGAAAAAAACATAGGTTTGACACTCGTTATAGTTAGGAATTAGCATTTAAAAACCTTTGAAATTCACTGAAAAAACCACAGGTTTCACACCAGTTATAGTTAGCTGAACATTTTACTCATACAAAACCATTGAAATTCCCACGTTATAGTTAGTTGGACTCACTATAACTCGCGCGCCCGCAATCCACTGCTGATGATGTCACATATTACATCATTCACGACATGGTCAGTGACATCACTGATGACATCACTGATGACATCACTGATGACATCTCAAATGACACATAAGGGCCATTCTCCACAGTGATGTGACATATCCTGTGGCCAGACATTTCAAAAAAACTCATGCTAACGATATCAACTGCCTTTCATACTATGTTGTGGACTCTGTGGCCAAACAAAGAAGGGGTGGTAACAGAGAACGTCTACTCCGGCAGCTAGAAACAAAATATATCTTGGAGTTTGATTGCAAATGGCCCAATGGTTTGAATACGACTGAAGATATACGCCATTTTTTATAAGAACAAGTAGGATGAGTTGGCATATGGTTCCTGTGATTTTTCATGTATTCTTTTCATGTATTCAGTATTATGACATATTTATGTAGAGATGTGGATAGGCTTGGATTATTTGTATGATTTCCGACTAGCAGAAATTTAGGCAGTTCTCTTTTCCCTCTTTTGATCTGATGTTAATTGGTTTTTGTGGTTTCTAGTAGAGTCGTGAATTTCCTCTTTTTGATACTGGTAGTCCGAATAATTAGGGAGTCCGTTTTGGACCTTCGGAATGAGGAGGGGATACCAGTACCTTGAGAATAACAATGACTTGAATTTGAATTTACAGGAATCTATATAGCGCACGTATACCTTGCGGTTTCATGGCGCTGAAGGATGCTTAACCCAAAGGCTAGAACGGAGGAGTTACTTGGGTGGGAAGGCATGTGAAAAAAGAAAAGTCTTAAGAGCCCTGCGGAATTCAAGGTAGGAGGGGAGCGATCTGATGTACAGAGGGAGGGAATTCCAGAAAGTAGGGGCTAGGACAGCAAATTTCAGACCCCCTGATCTGCTTTTTTCGAAACGGGGAACAGACAGGAAGAATTTAGTGGAGGAACGGAGTTCTCTGTTGGGACGATAAACACTGATGGCAGATGAAATGAATGCTGGGGCAGTCCCCACCATAGCCTGAAAGGTAGTGCAGCCCAACTTAAAGAGGGCCCGTTCTTTGATTGGCAACCAATGTAGAGATTTGAGTAGGGGGTGGTATGGTGAAATCTAGGCAGCCCATAAATCAGGCGGGCAGTCTGATTTTGGACTAGCTGAAGGCGGCGGAGGGCATATGCGGGGGCGCCATTGTACACTATATTTCCGTAGTCCAGCCGGGAAAGGACCATTGCCATTAAGATCAATTTAAGGGCAGGGAAAGAAAAAAAACGGGAGATTTTCCTTATAGTGCGGAGGGCAAAAAAACAGGAAGAGACAACTGAGCTGATTTGAGAAAGGGGAGTGAGGTGTTGTTGGACCCGTCTGCTTCTGAGAGTCCCCTCACCACTATAATTTCTTTTGTTCCCCTGTACCTCCCAAAATTTGTCGCTTTTCATTTGTCTACCAGGACCTTTTTGTGTGTTGGTTCATGGGGCTAGGTGTTCCTTGACACCCAGTTGCTCACAAGGTTTCTGGCACCTATGTACAAGGCGCCTGGCGAAACCTGTGGCCATTAAAACTGAGGTTGGCAACCTGTGTGTGTTTAACCTTAAAAATGGTGGACACATATTTTCCTCATGAGAGTGACTCCCATTGGAGCCTCCTTGAACCCTGACCTTCTGAGGTTTTGGCGCCCTTTTTTGGTTGGCGCGCTTTCCTGACAGGAATTCTTAAGATTTCTTCAGGTACACAAAATGGCCGCTCCAGAGCCCCAGTACGGTGGCTATGAGTGACCATAAGACACCTCAGAATGTGTCAACCCATTGACACAGCCAGGGAAGGTTCTAGAACCTTCTGGCTGGTGCCAGTACCTTCGGGCTCTGGCTATATAAAGCCCAGACCCTGGCGGCCATTTTATTGAAGATAGAGGGGAGTTGATTAGACTACTACACCTAGATGCTGATAGCTGCTGAAGAGGTGTGACCCCTATTCCTGACTTGACACCAGAGAAGACACCTGCCCTGCTTACCCTTGAGGTGGCTGAGAGTACAGGCAGTAGTGTGGCAAGGGTTAATATTGTGGATACTGACTGGCGTTCCAGTCAGGCGTAATTTTGAACCCTTGCGCCTACAGCGCCTGCCCAGCTAGCACCTCTGTGCCCCAGAAGACTGTGGCCTAGTTTGTGTGCCTCCCGGCCCCCCCCGGTGGCATCAGACTGAGGAAGAAGTCGGGTCGCGAGGCGTGTGCCCGATCGCTGTGACCGTGACCTCATCCTGTGCCCCCTTCACTTGTAGCGCCAAGCGCGGGGGACTCGGACGTCTCCGAGCCCCACCGGCGTTGCGTGCTTAATGGTTGGTGCCCAAAGTGAGAAGGTGAGGTGGTGCGCCGGGGCGGGGAGAGGCCGGCCTTCACTGGGCGGGATCTGTGTCCCTGCCCTTTCCGAGACCCGGGAAACTGTTGCCGTGGGCGGGACCAGCCCCCGTGTGAGGAAGTTGGGGGGAGGTCCCGGGAGCCCGTGAGTTCCCTGATGCTGGCGTAGGAGAATACTGTGCCCGACTGAATCGCTAATCGATCCAGCCTTTGTGAGGAAATCTGATTCCCCTGATGGTGCGCCGCGGTAAAGTGGAACTGTGCCCGACATTGAGTTAAGTGAGCGCTGAAGGCAAGAACCCCTGTGTGCAGCCGTTCGTCCGTCCAGCGACGTCGAACTGAGCCGCCTAGGAGCCCACAGTAGCACTGCAGGCTCGAGTCAACCCCCACCGGCAGCGGACATCCTTCCCCGGTGGCCGCGTAGGGCCGAATGAAGGACTTACTGGGTTTCCTTGTCTTTCCAGTCATACGCGCATAGTTCCCGAGTGAACTAAAAGGAGTCCCCGCTCACCGTGTGACCGCAGGCAGTCCTCAGAACTCCACAAGTACTGTAAACAACCATTTACTAAAAGTGTGTTACTTACCAGAGTCAACTGCATGACTTTCTCTAATTGGTGGCAGCGTTATTAAAATGGAAATGTGGCTTTGAAGACTAAATGAACTAGAAAGTAATGCGCTATGTACAAGTGGTATTTAATTCATGTAATGGTGACAGTTGAGCCTGCTATTTAATCTATTTATTGAACAGAGCTATTCTCAATATTTATGCAATACCAGTATTCCTGAATTCCTATGTATTGTATTTATTCCCTGTATTTATTCTTAACCTGAATCCCAGAGTTTTGTGAAAAGTGAAATGTAACTGTGCTTTCTAATTGATCCCTATTCACAAGCAGAGAACTTTTACATAAATGAATCGTATTTTTCTACAGCAGTGGTGTGGTGTCCTTCTTTTTAGTGTGAATGTGCAGGGGGTTATTATTGGGTCAGAGCCGGCTTAGGACTACAGCCTTCACTGCCTTGACACTTGAGCCAAGCTACCCCCCTTTGTGCTGGGCTTGCCCATCGCAGGTCCAACATAAAATTGGTGGCAGCGGGTGGGATTGCGAGCCGTGCTTGTTCTGTACCCCATAATAATTCAGTTTGCGTCACAGGTACACACCCGGAGTTTTCTCCCAGCGGCCCTCTGATTTAACATTTTGTTTTTTTCAAATTCTCTTCTGGAGGTGGGTGGAGGTGACCCTCAGAGTCTCATATCCTTATAACCTACTTTGAGGTGGTTGTCCACACTTTTCACTGACAAGATGGAATTCGAAATGTCAGAGCTGGAGACCTATACTGTGGCACAGCTCAAGGATTTCTGTCAGGAAAGGGGAGTGTTCGTTAGGCGAGGGGCCAAAAGAGAGGAGCTCCGTACTAGTCTGCGAGCCTGGGTGGAAGCACATCCGGAGGGAACGGTAGAGGAGGAGGAGTCAGACAGAGGTACTGTCATTGAGGTAACTGCAGAATGTCCCCAGGGGGTGGGTGAGATGTCAATCAGCCCCAAGGTAGCCTCACGGGAGGACAGCAGTGTATCCTCAAGAGGGTTGTCAGAGACCGAGTTAGCCGACAGGAGAGAGGAGAGACAGTTCAGATGGGAGTTGGCCAAGCTGGAGATGGAGGATAGGAGAGAAGGGAGGAGGATGGAACATGAGCTCAAGCTACGAGAGCTCGACCTCCAAGCCCGTAACATCACTCCGCAGGGTGTTGAGTCAAAGGAATTTGTCAGGGAGCCCAGACCTCATTTACCCAAGGACGTGGTCGCCAGTTATACCGCTGGAGACGACATAGCCAAGTGGCTGACAGCCTATGAGGTCTCCTTAAGAGCCCATGGGATCCATGAGAAGCATTGGGGTGGTGGATTGTACCGCTACATGCCTCCGACAGGTAGGGATGCCCTATTGGCCCTAGACCGGGAGGAGCAGGTAGATTACCCCGCCATGAAGGTGGCGCTCATCAGAAAGTTTGGGTTGACCCCAGAGAAATACCGGCAGAGGTTTAGGGGCAGCCACAAACTGAGCTCACAGAATTGGGTTGACTTCCTGGATTATGCCAAGAAAGCCCTAGATGGGTGGGTCCAAGGTAGTGAGGTGGAAGACTATCGAGGGTTGTACGACCTAATACTCAAGGAACATCTACTCGAGAAATGTCTTCCCGAGCTGAGGCAACACCTGGTAGACAGCAAACTTAAATGCCCCCGTAAACTTGCTGAGGAGGAGGACATTTGGACAAGTACCCGAGTGTCCACCAGGGGGACGGGAGGAGATTCTCAGAAGTCCGGACAGGGGGCTCTCCAGAAGAAAGAGGGGGGAGATAATAAGCAAAAGGAGTTCTCCAAAGGCCCCCAAAATAACTTTAAGGGGAAAAGTTCCTTCTCCAACTTTAAGGCTAACCCGCAGAAGCACCCTAATCCTGGCCAGAGTCAGCAGCCAAGGGTTGTCCATTGCTTTGAGTGCGGTGGTGTTGGACATTATAAGGGAGACGTGAAATGCCCAAAGAGACCACCCCCTCCCACTGGAGGAAAGGCCCCGGGAGTTGCTAGTGTAGTGCTCGGGGAGGAGATGCCCTTAGTTAAGGGGAGGGAGTGGGCGGGAGTCACCTTAGTGTCCCTGGGTGATCGGGAGATGGTTCCAAAGATCCAGGTGCCCTCAAATACTACCAAGTATGGGCAGTGGGTCACCATCAATGGCCATAGAGGGGAAGCTCTGAGAGATACAGGAGCCAGTATGACTATGGTAAGGAGTCATCTGGTGTTCTCAGGGCAGGTAATTCCAGGCGTACTTCATCCAGCCGCGATGGCTGACGGCAGAATGGGCCACTATCCTGTGGCCGAGGTTCTCTTTGAGTTGGGAGGGTTGCAGGTTCACTTCGAGTTGCCGTAAGCCCCGCCGTGCCAGTTGATTGTCTGCTGGGCAATGATATAGAGCACAATGCTTGGAAGGAGGTGGAATACCGGACTCATTCTGAGATGCTGGGTACACCTGATTGGGCCTGTGTGAGTACCAGGTCTGCGGCTGCTCGGGAGGAGAAGTCGCATGGGTTGGAGCCTGGAACAATGGCCCGCCCAGCTGCTGATGAGGGAGCATCTCGAGGACAGGAGGAGCCTGCCTCGATGTCCGTGCCCCGTGAGACGGATAGGCCACCTGTGGAGGTGGACCCGGAGTCCGCGGAGAAGGACATGGTTCTGATGGAGGACCTACCTATCCCCGCTGAGTGGCGAGTGGAGGGAGGACCGTCCAGGGAGGAACTAAGCAAGGGACAGAGGGAATGTCCCACCCTCGAGGGTCTAAGGCAACAGGCTGAAGCCCAGGCAGCAGGTAACGAGTCTGGGAACTATCGTGTTTACTGGGAGGAAGGTCTCCTCTACAGTGAACCCAGGGCGCCGGTGCACGGACTGTCACGGGCCCTGGTAGTCCCACAGTGTTACCGAGCCTTCCTATTAGAGTTGGCTCATGAGATTCCCTTGGCAGGACACTTGGGTCAGGACAAGACCTTTGCCCGGCTTGCTCCCCACTTTTATTGGCCTCGAATGAGGGTGGCGTCCGACACATACTGTCGGTCGTGTGTGTCATGCCAAGCCAGTGGGAAAACAGGGATGAAGCTGAAGGCTCCCCTGGAACCACTTCTCGTCGTTGGCACCCCCTTTGAAAGGGTGGGCATCGACATTGCTGGGCCCCTAGATCCACCGACATCATCCGGTCACAGGTTTATCCTGGTACTGGTGGATCACGCCACAAGGTATCCAGAGGCAGTTCCTCTGAGAACCATTACTGCACCGGTAGTGGCGAAGGCCCTGATGGGGATCTTTACCCGAGTGGGATTCCCCAAAGAAGTTGTGTCTGACAGGGGGACCAACTTCATGTCAGCGTATATGCGGGCAATGTGGAAGGAGTGTGGAGTGACCTACCGGTTCACCACTCCTTATCACCCACAGGCCAATGGCCTCGTGGAGAGGTTCAACCAAACCTTAAAGGGTATGATCAGAAGTCTACCCGAAAGCCTGCAGAGGAAATGGGACGTCCTCCTACCCTGTTTGCTCTTTTCCTACAGGGAAGTGCCACAGAAGGGAGTGGGCTTCAGCCCCTTCGAGCTTTTGTACGGGCACCCTGTACGTGGACCTCTCAGCCTGGTGAGGGACTCCTGGGAAAAGTCTCCCCGGAAAGTTCCCCAGGATGTGGTGAGCTACATGCTGGCCTTCCGGAGCCAAATGGCTTAGTTGTGGAAGCAAGCTTCTGACAACTTGGAAGCCAGTCAAGCAGTCATGAAAGCGTGGTATGACCACAATGCTCACCCAGTGGAGTTGGAACCTGGACAGAAGGTGTGGGTGATGGAGCCGGGGGAGCTGAGTGCTCTCCAGGACCGTTGGACAGGCCCCTATGAGGTATTGGAGAAGATGGGCAAGTCTACCTATCTGGTGGACGTAAGGACCCCTCGGCATCCGCATCGGGTGTTACATGCCAATCGCCTCAAGCCCCACTATGAGAGGCCCGAAGTCATGCTGATGATGGTGACTGACGGATCGGAGCAAGAGGACTCTGAGCCTCTCCCCGACCTCTTTGCGTCTCAAGAAAAGGATGGGTCAGTGGAGGGAGTAAAACTCTTACCATCCTTGACTCCTGAGCAGCAGGGGGAATGTCGCCAGGTCCTGGGGACATTCGCTCCGCTGTTCTCCCTTGTCCCGGGTAAAACCCATCTGTGTACCCACGACGTGGACACAGGAGACAGCCCACCTGTGAAGTCAAAGTCTTACCGGCTGTCTGACAGGGTGAAGGCCAGTATCCGAAGCGAGGTAGCTAAGATGCTGGAGCTAGGAGTCATCGAACCTTCAAGCAGCCCTTGGTCCAGCCCGGTGGGTTTGGTACCCAAAGCTGCCCCACCTGGCACCCCACCAGAATTACGATTCTGTGTGGATTACCAAGGACTCAATTCGGTAACGAAAACCGATGCTCATCCGATCCCTCGGGCGGATGAATTGATTGACCGGTTGGGAGCTGCCCAATATCTCAGTACCATTGACCTCACTGCAGGGTACTGGCAGATTCCCATGACTGATGGAGCCAAGGAAAGGTCAGCCTTCTCCACACCTGATGGACACTTCTAGTTCTGCGTTATGCCTTTCGGGCTCAAGAACGCTCCTGCCACTTTCCAGCGGCTGGTGAACACGATCCTCACCGGGATGGAGTCATTCTCTGCTGCTTACTTGGATGACATAGCTGTCTTCAGTAGCAGTTGGGAGGATCACTTGCAGCACTTGCAAGCCGTTCTCCAGGCCCTGGAACGGGCTGGCTTGATGATCAAGGCCAGCAAATGTCAGATTGGACAGGGGTCGGTAGTTTACTTAGGTCACTTGGTGGGCCGGGGAACGGTGCAGCCCCTTCAGGCGAAGATTGAGGCAATCATGGCCTGGAAACCCCCCAAGACCCAGACTGAGGTCTTAGCCTTCCTGGGCCTCACAGGTTACTACAGACGGTTCGTGAAGGGGTATGGCACTATCGTGGCACCCCTTACAGAACTCACGGCCAAAAAGCAACCCAGGAGAGTCATCTGGACGGAGGCTTGCCAGCGAGCCTTCGACACTCTGAAACAAGCATTGTGTAAAGCTCCAGTCCTGAAGGCTCCAGATTTTACGAAAGAGTTCATTGTCCAGACAGATGCATCCGATATTGGCATTGGGGCGGTGCTATCGCAACTCAATGAAGAGGGTCTGGATCAACCCGTGGTCTTTCTGTCACGGAGACTGCGACCATACCTGTTTGGTTCACACTTCCTTGTTCAGACGGACCACCGACCCCTTCGCTGGCTCATGCAGATGAAGGGGGAAAACCCCAGACTGTTAGGGTGGTCTATCTCCCTACAGGGAATGGACTTTCGGGTGGAACATCGGCCCGGAGTTGACCACGCCAATGCAGACGGTCTCTCTAGGTATTTCCGCCTTAGTGTTGAGAACTCCCAAGGGGTTGGGTAGCTCTCCCCACTTTCAGCTGGGGGGGACGCGTGTTGGACCAGTCTGCTTCTGAGAGTCCCCTCACCACTATAATTTCTTTTGTTCCCCTGTACCTCCCAAAATTTGTCGCTTTTCATTTGTCTACCAGGACCTTTTTGTGTGTTGTTTCATGGGGCTAGGTGTTCCTTGACACCCAGTTGCTCACAAGGTTTCTGGCACCTATGTACAAGGCGCCTGGCGAAACCTGTGGCCATTAAAACTGAGGTTGGCAACCTGTGTGTGTTTAACCTTAAAAATGGTGGACACATATTTTCCTCATGAGAGTGACTCCCATTGGAGCCTCCTTGAACCCTGACCTTCTGAGGTTTTGGCGCCCTTTTTTGGTTGGCGCGCTTTCCTGACAGGAATTCTTAAGATTTCTTCAGGTACACAAAATGGCCGCTCCAGAGCCCCAGTACGGTGGCTATGAGTGACCATAAGACATCTCAGAATGTGTCAACCCATTGACACAGCCAGGGAAGGTTCTAGAACCTTCCGGCTGGTGCCAGTACCTTAGGGCTCTGGCTATATAAAGCCCAGACCCTGGCGGCCATTTTATTGAAGATAGAGGGGAGTTGATTAGACTACTACAACTAGATGCTGATAGCTGCTGAAGAGGTGTGACCCCTATTCCTGACTTGACACCAGAGAAGACACCTGCCCTGCTTACCCTTGAGGTGGCTGAGAGTACAGGCAGTAGTGTGGCAAGGGTTAATATTGTGGATACTGACTGGCGTTCCAGTCAGGCGTAATTTTGAACCCTTGCGCCTACAGCGCCTGCCCAGCTAGCACCTCTGTGCCCCAGAAGACTGTGGCCGAGTTTGCGTGCCTCCCCGCCGCCCCCGGTGGCGTCAGACTGAGGAAGAAGTCGGGTCGCGAGGCGTGTGCCCGATCGCCGTGACCGTGCCCTCATCCTGTGCCCCCTTCACGTGTAGCGCCAAGTGCGGGGGACTCGGACGTCTCCGAGCCCCACCGGCGTTGCGCGCTTCCTGGTTGGTGCCCAAAGTGAGAAGGTGAGGTGGTGCGCCGGGGCGGGGAGAGGCCGGCCTTTACTGGGCGGGATCTGTGTCCCTGCCCTTTCCAAGACCCAGGAAACTGTTGCCGTGGGCGGGACCAGCCCCTGTGTGAGGAAGTTGGAGGGAGGTCCCGGGAGCCCGTGAGTTCCCTGATGCTGGCGTAGGAGAATACTGTGCCTGACTGAATCGCTAATCGATCCAGCCGTTGTGAGGAAATCTGATTCCCCTGTTGGTGCGCCGCGGTAAAGTAGAACTGTGCCCGACATTGAGTTAAGTGAGCGCTGAAGGCAAGAACCCCTGTGTGTGGCCGTTCGTCCGTCCAGCGACGTCGAACTGAGCCGCCTAGGAGCCCGCAGTAGCACTGCAGGCTCGAGTCAACCCCCACCGGCAGCGGACATCCTTCCCCGGTGACCGCGTAGGGCCGAATGAAGGACTTACTGGGTTTCCTTGTCTTTCCAGTCATACGCGCATAGTTCCCGAGTGAACTAAAAGGAGTCCCCGCTCACCGTGTGACCGGAGGCAGTCTTCAGAACTCCACAAGTACTGTAAACAACCATTTACTAAAAGTGTGTTACTTACCAGAGTCAACTGCATGACTTTCTCTAATTGGTGGCAGCTTTATTAAAATGGAAATGTGGCTTTGAAGACTAAATGAACTAGAAAGTAATGCGCTATGTACAAGTGGTATTTAATTCATGTAATGGTGACAGTTGAGCCTGCTTTTTAATCTATTTATTGAACAGAGCTATTCTCAATATTTATGCAATACCAGTATTCCTGAATTCCTATGTATTGTATTTATTCCCTGTATTTATTCTTAACCTGAATCCCAGAGTTTTGTGAAAAGTGAAATGTAACTGTGCTTTCCAATTGATCCCTATTCACAAGCAGAGAACTTTTACATAAATGAATCGTATTTTTCTACAGCAGTGGTGTGGTGTCCTTCTTTTTAGTGTGACTGTGCAGGGGGTTATTATTGGGTCAGAGCCGGCTTAGCACTACAGCCTTCACTGCCTTGACACTTGAGCCAAGCTACCCACCTTTGTGCTGGGCTTGCCCATCGCAGGTCCAACAGGTGTTCATTAGGTGAAATCCCAAGTGTTTTGACTGAGGAAGAGGGCGTGGGGTAGTGCCCAGGGAGGGAGGCCAAAAGTTGGGGGACCAAGGACTGGGAGTGATACCAGTGACGAAAAGTTCAGTCTTGTCCGGATTTAATTTAAGATGATTGCTTAATCATCTCGATCTTTTTATATATCATCTATCTTTGGCACTTTATATTTATATATGCACCATATGGCAAAGTACACACTTAGTTTGCACCTTTTATAAAAAACAGAAAAATATCTGTAAAAATAGGTTTTTGCACGAAAATTATATAGAGGTATATAGGATGTCTCGTTCAGCACATGTTGGCATTTATCAAGTTATTTATTGGAATTATCAAGTTATTTTTTTTTACAGACTGCATGATCTAGAAATTGAGGGGGCAATTAGATTTATCTAATAAGATGTGATTTTTACTAAAAATCCAATCAATGTACAAAATGTGATATATTTAAAGAAATCCCTTTTTTTTAATGAAATGGCAAAAAAAGTGTTTTAAAAAAATACGATATATTTTTGTATAGATTTTATATTTATAACATATATAATATCTAGTACTGACTTGTCTTATGATACATAGATGTTATCAAACGGTGCTATTTTCTTACCCCCAAATGCTATGTGGAATGGTATACAATTGAGTCAGTTTTCCATAGATACCATCATGTGTTTGTGATGTCCTGCAATGGGTGTGGTTGCTTGCACTTTAAAATGGTAGATGGCGTTTTAACTGGGATGCACGTGATCAAGGGCTTCAGAGCTCGAAACGCGTTGTGTGTGGGGTCTTTTTGAATAAAGAAAGAACATCGCAAAGAAAACTACGAGGTCTGTGTCACTTTCCTCGCCGAAGCCGCCGTGTGTGCAGCAGTTGGAAGTGGTTCGAGTGCTCGGGATATATATATTAATATATATATATATATATATATATATATATATATATATATATATATATATATATATATATATATCAGCCGCGGGCCGTGGAGGGAGTTACGGTGGGGCAGGGAGGTGGGGAGGGGGAGGGGCGGGGTGGAGGGTGCTAAAAACAGGCAAATGGATCATTGCAGGTAAGTACACAATTTATTTGATAAAACGAAATTCGTAGCGCGCACTGCATGGAAAAAAGCAATGCTATGCGCTCTACGAATTTCGTTTTATTAATTAAATTGTGTACTTACCTGCAATGATCCATTTGCCTGTTTTTATCACCCTCCACCTGCCCCTCCCCTCCCCGCTTCCCTGCCCCACCGTAACTCCCTCCACGGCCCGCTGCTGTTATATATATATATATATATATCTATATATATATATATATATATATTAATATATATATATATAGATATATATATATATATATTCACTGAAAAAACATAGGTTTGACACCAGTTATAGTTAGCTGGAATTTTTACTGACATAAAACCATTGAAATTCCCACGTTATAGTTAGTTGGACTCACTATAACTATATATATAACTTGCGCGTGCAATGCACTGCTGATGACGTCACATATTACATCACTCATGACATGGTCAGTGACATCACTCATGACATCACTGATGACACCATCCAGTGAATGTGTGTCTTTCTGAAAAATAAATATGTTTTATATATGTATATGTAAAAGTTGATGGAAGAATAAATGTTTAAATAAGTGTCTAAATGGATGTTTTTTTTCAAAAAAAATTGATTGGTTAACTGGCTTATTAAGTGTATCTTAGTGAATACATATATTAGTGAGTAATGTTTAAACATTTAAATATATGTATTAGTGTTTCACTTTGTGTATAAGTGGCTGCATGGGTTGGTGAGTAGCTACATGTGTAGGTATATGGGTTATTAGATGTTTTTTTTAGTATCAGTATGAGTGTCTGTATGGTTTGGTGGGGGTATTACTTAGCACATAGATGCATGAATGACTGACTCTCTGTTTGTATGTGTTTTGAAGACAGCATATGTGCAGGACTGTATGGGTGGATGAGTGTGTATATGTGTGTGTTAGTGAGTGAATGACTGTCTCACTAGTGTCTTTATCAGTAACTACATATGTTTAATGTAGTATATGTGAATATTGCTGTATATAAGTGAGTATATGTGAGAGTAAGAGATTGTAAGAGTTCCTGTTTGAATAAGTATGTGTTTCTATAAGTGATTGTTTAAGAGAGTATGTGTAAGTTTCCTTAGAAGTAAGGTGGTAGTGTGTGTATAGCTCTATATGCAAATAAATGGATGTTCAATAGTTTATTTGCATGTGTGAGTATGTGTGTGAGTAACTTTTGGATGACTGTCGGTGTGTAACAGGATGTTTAGGTGTATCACTACATATGATGAGTGAGTATATGTATGAGTGACTATATAGAACTGTTGGTGAATGAGTGTATGTGTATAGATGGTGGAATTACTGAATTGGTTGTTGTAACTGGTATGGGTATCTCCATTTTTTTGAAGATTTTAGTTTCTATTTTTGAATATGTGTTTCAAGGGTTACATTACAGTGAAAAGAGGTCTGTCACTCTGTCACAAGGATGGTGTCATCAGTGATGTCATGAGTGATGTCACTGACCATGTCATGAGTGATGTAATATGTGACGTCATCAGCAGTGCATTGCACGCGCAAGTTATAGTGAGTCCAACTAACTATAAAGTGGGAATTTCAATGGTTTTATGTCAGTAAAATTTCCAGCTAACTATAACTGGTGTCAAACCTATTGTTTTTTCAGTGAATTTAATAGGTTTTTTAAATGCTAATTCCTAACTATAACTGGTGTGAAACCTATGGTTTTTTCAGTGAATTTCATAGGTTTTGTAAATGCTAATTCCTAACTATATATAGGGCCTCAAACCTATGTTTTTTTCAGTGAATTTGAAAGGTTTTTTAATAGCAAATTTCTATAGCAATGAAATATAATATTTTTTATAATGAATCCTAGATTGTATATTTATGTAATACTATTTTTTTTATGTATATAGTTCATGTTTTAAAAAAAAAAAAATTGCTTTGGGGCGCTCCCGGTGCGCGTACCGGTGCGCTCACCGGTAAGCGCAGTCTTGCGGCGCGCCCCGGTGCGCGTACCGGTGAGTGTCCCGTTAGCGCTATTGCCGCGAACGCAAACATCATCGTGACGTATCGCGTAGCCGCGTGATGCATTTTATGACGCACGGCGTAAGCGCACCCGGAAGCGCCCGAGCGCATACGATCGCGCTATGCTACGCGCCCCGGGGCGCGTAGCGTAAGCGCGTCAGGGCGCGCCCCGGGGCGCGTAGCGTAAGCGCGTCGGGTCATGTGACCTGTAAATAACACTTTTCATTGGTTCAGAACAGGTTTTTTTTTCCAAATGATGAAAGCCCCCACCTTTTTTCCTCATTCTCACTTTGTACTTTGACTGAGGAAGACCTGTTACTAGTAAGTGAGAAATGGCTACAATAGCAGCAGCAGCTGGAGCATCTCAACCACCACCACCACCACCACCACCACAAGGACCACCACAACACCACAGTGGTGGTGAAGAAGAAGAAGAGGAGGAGGAGGAGCGGCGGTTCCTGCCCGAAGATAATACCCCCTATAAACCTATGGAGCACTTTGTGTGGGAGTTTTTTAAAATCCCAAGGGGAGAAAAGAAAGTAAATGCTGCAAAAGTGACATGTCTCATCTGTGGCACTGTACTTTCCAGGGGGAACCCTGCAAAAAAATATTCATTTGGCAACCATACAATGCTTCGCCATATGCAACGCAGGGACCCAAACAACTTTGCTGCGGCAGAGGTCAGAGAACTGACCAGAAACCCTCCCCAATCTTCTCCCAGCACCTCCAGAAGCAATCAACCCACTCCATCTGGTCCAGAGACAAGGGAGATGGTCCCAAACATCCAACGCCAGTTTGGAGATTTTAAAATAGTTTGTATATTTTGCGGGACTACAATTTCCTATGGAGAGCAAAGTATTAAACTAATCAACCGTGCTGGAGACAACCACAACTGCAGAAAGAAACCTTAATTTTTTCCTGATTTTTTTTGCTCCAGTTGAGCCGTTTACAATTCCCTGTTTTTTGTTTGTCCCCATAAAAATTACAAAAAAAATATAAAATTGTTCAGAAAAGCCAAAAAAAGTTAAAAATGTTCAAAAAAACAATAAAAAAATATAAAACAACAAAAAAAATTCCTCCAATTTATAAAAAAATGCTACATTTTTAAAAAACTTTGTCATTCTTTTTTCTCCAGGGTACGCTCCCCAGTACGCTCCCCCCGCAAAAATTGAAAAAAAAAAAAACATTTTTTGCACCGCGGGCCCCTTTTATGGCCCCCACATCAAACCTAGGGGGGTCTACCCTGCCCCCTTTTGGTCATTTCCCCCTTTGTTTTTGTCACCTCTTGTGTCTCGATCCTACCGAAACACAAGATGGCAGTCGCTCCGGACTGTTTGGAATGTTGACAGACACCCGAGAGCCAATCAGCTTTCCGCTCGCGTACTCACGTAGCGCGCTGTTACTCGCCCCGGTGCGCGTACCGGGGCGCGCTTATAGATATATATATTTTTTTGAACCTAAATTACTCAAAATCCACTGGAGCACATATCTTGAGACATAGCAAAGGCACATCGGGCTACCAGTCCCTAAAATTTTGCCAAGTTTGGTGGAAATCCATTCAGCCGTTCGGGCTAAAAGTGAGTCCAACCGCCCTATGGAAATTAACATGGGGAAAACACGTTTTGGGACCCCCCTTTTATCTCGGCCCCCACTTGACAAATCCCCCCCAAACTTTCAGGGAAGGAGCGGAGCTGTCCATTTTCTTGGAGAAATTCAGCCAATTCCGTCCATCAACGCCAAAGTTATTCCCAATAGAATGTTGCGGATTTCCTATGGAAACTAGGTCCTAACTATAACTACCTACTGGCGACTGCCAGTAGGTAATATATATATATATATATTGCGAAAGAAAGAGCGCGGACCACCAAGGCTCAATTAGCTGCAAAGATTTATTGGTATTCATTTCGCGATGCAGCGGCAGCCATGACGCGTTTCGTCCCTCGCAGGGGACTTGATCACATGACGCCCTCATGGTTCAGCAATTGGTTTAAATACTTTCATTTTTTTCTCTTTTTTTCTGCTTATGTTATGTGACTAAAAACCCTTTAAAGTGCCAGTGCAAAAAATTAACTATAATACAAAGATTGTTTTTTTGTTCACAATTTTTTCCATGAACATTGATTGTTAAAATCAAAATTGATGCATAAATGCTTTAAAATTCTCAATTCAAACTGCTATACAGTATGTATACATTAAAAATCCACATATATATGTGTTATATTCACACACAGCAAACATTCCTCATCTTCTGTATACAAACAGTTAATTCAAATCCCGGTCAATTCCTTATCTGCCCCTATTGAACTAGGTATTTCTGGAAAATACAATCAAATGTACAAAAACTCTTTTTTCCAAAAGACCCATATGTGATGTATAACATAAAAACCAACTGTGTGAACCCTCGTGTGAAATAGAAATTGAAACTTTAAAATTTAAAAATACTGAAACAGGGAGCAGCCGCTTTGTTGATATTCAAGTTCAAATACTGTTTTTAAGGATCTAAGGGGAGAAAGAAAGAAAGAAAGAAAGAAAAGAGAGAGAAAGAAAACCTGTAATATCATAGGCTTACCAATCTTGAACAAAATACATCAAGTTTCGATATACAAATAAAAATTTTTATTTTATTCATTTTGTTCATTTCATAAAGTTCTGGTGGTTTTCAATGTATTTTACTCGTGTGAAACCAGAACTATGGTCTAGAACAATGTAAGCTATCTGACATATGTAACCTGTGCAACAATAAATGTATAAATAAATATATAAATATATAAATAATTAATTGATATATGTATAAATATCTCTGTCAAAAATGTGTTAAATACATAAATATCAGAATAAATATACATCTATATGCACCCAAAGTTTTAACTATATAACATTCAGCATCTATACACATGTCATCGTTACTATTCTGTTTGACCAAACAATTCATGATTTTATTCCATTGTAAGATATACTCTCTCCCATCTTAAATACATTTATGTTTCAAGGCTAGACCATAATTCCTCGGTGGCATTCAAGCCTCCCGGGTACTTGGTATTTAAATTAAGAATGTACTGCATCTCCAATTTCCGAAGGGCCTTTGTTCGATCCCCACCCCTTTTAGAGATAGGGACTGAATCTACTAGATAATATCGCAGCTCCTTTGGATCTCCCTTGTGTCTTTCATTAAAGTGGCGCGCCACCGGGTTTGAAGGGTCATTATTTTTGATCGCTCGTATATGCTGTAACACTCTTTTGTGGCCTTGTAATACAGTGCTCCCAACATATTTTAGATTACAGGGACACTCTAGTATGTAAATTACATGGTCTGTTTTGCAATTTAATGCCTTATCAATAACAATCTCGCTTTCACTAAAGGGTGTTTTATATTTAGTCATTGATACCCCGTGCTGGCATGCCTTACAGGTCTTGCATTTAATGAAGCATGTACGCTGTGACAGCCATGTATTTTTGATTAGTGGTCTACAGGTCATTTTTTACTAGAGTGTCCTTCATAGATTTTCCACGGTGGTATGTTATTACCGGGTGTTGGGGAACTGTCTTGCCTATGATGGGATCCTGCTTGACCAGGTGCCAATTCTTCTTGATGATCTTTCGGACCGCACCTTCTTGTTTATTAAATCTTAGGATGAATCTAAAATTATCTTCACGTTTATTCTTGGTTACATCCCCCGGTTTTGATGTTACTAATTCATTTCTGGTAACTAAGTTACTTTTAGAGAGGGCCTTGTCTAGGTACTTCTTACTGTAGCCTCTCTGTTGAAATCTCTTTAAGCACTGTTCCTGGGCTACTTGTAAAGTCTGTTCACTGCTGCAAATATGTTTTAATCGCAATAGCTTCCCGTAGGGGATACTTTGGATTAGGTGCCCAGGATGGGCACTGCTAGCATGCAGAACAGAATTCCCTGCAGTCGGCTTTCGATGCACCCGGGTCTCTAATTTGCCCCGCTCAATGAATATTTCCATGTCCAGAAAATGTACCTCCTTTTCACTGATACAGGCACTGAAATTTAGATTGAGATCATTTGTATTGATGTTTTCAATAAATCTTTCTGCCTCATCGTTTGTGCCTTGCCAGACCAAAAAGAGATCGTCAATGAACCTCCACCAGGCCCTTACATGTTGGACCACAGTGTCCTGGTGTTTCAACATGAGAGCCAGCTCCTCCCACCAGCCCATACGCAAACAGGCATAACTGGGGGAGACGCTGGCTCCCATGGCAACACTTCTTGCCTGTTGGTAGTAATTGTTCTGGAACATAAAAATGTTGTTAGTTAAACAGCTCTCTATCATACTTAGCAACATGTTAATATGTTCACTGTGTTGGGGCCCCTACGTGCTAGGTAATATCCTACGGCTCTAAGGCCATCCTTGTGCCTAATTGATGTATATAGGGATGTAACATCCAGAGTAATCAACAAAAAATCCTCACACCATTTAAAATTGAATTTTTTTTGTATAAAATCACCTGTATCACGAATATATGACTTTAAAGATTGAACATGGGGCTGAAGAAAAAAGTCTATATACATCGAAGTACGTTCAAAAATGCTGTTTCTAGCTGAATTTATCGGCCTACCTATATACATTTTTTGTTTTGACAGTAACGTTGGTGCCTTTTGACTAATCTTCCCGAAATTTTCAAAACTAATACGATGCTCACTTCAACTGCTATCTTAAAAGCTTCGGTGTTACCCGACAAGCAGGGCCTGAGAACCAGGGGGGTGCTCATATATGTGTTTTCTCCATGTTAATTCCCATAGGACCTATAGAACTGATGAACGGAATTACACCAAATTTGGCAGGAAGGTAGATGTTGGTTCAAGGAAGTGCCTTTTAGTAATCTGGTGTGAATCAATTCAGTAGTTGCTGAGAAATTTCTAGTTGTATATATAGGGAAACGGTGGATCCGCTACCCCTCATGATCTTGTGCTGAGATCTGATTGACTGCCAACGCTTCAAACCAGGAAGTGTTGGTAGCCATCTTGTGACTCAGTTGAAACGACTCACAATAAAAAACATTAAAAAAAAGAAAAGGGGGCAGGATAGAAACTCCCTGACCCCTTAGGCCTCTTGAGGAAGGGGTGGGGAGGAGCCCACGGGGACAACTCAAGGCCAAAAAAGCATTTATTTTTAAACATACGGCAGGAGTGCTTTTCAGAATTCACATACAACACTGCAGAAGGATATTGACTTGTTATAAAATATATTTCAAGAGGCTAAAATCACCCAAGTATAAAATGCTTTTCTTGCATCCATCCCCTGCCCATCCTCTACCCCACACCACTGATTCTTTCCCCTCACAGCAATTCTGATGCTCTGGATAAGGCAACCTTTTTGCAGCTTTAGGAGCAAACTCGGCCATTTGGCCCCGGGGCTTTGAACAGATAAAAGTATCTTGGAGCCATGTTTCCAGAAGGACTATTTTCTTCTTAAGTACATGTATAAGAATCACAGCTAGCTTGACTTCAGTGTTTGTAGTATACTTTTTTGTAAAAACTGATTTACACTTCTGGGCCTGTTGAAAAAAGCACCACTTGATTATGTTTTTTATCTTTTCTTCCTTCTTCTTGTCATGATGGTCTACCGATCACAACATCATTCATCACCAGTCTAACATTTTTAAAAAAATCATGTGATGGTGAATAGGAGTCAGAAACTTCATGTAAGATACATTGTAATCCAAGGCTTATTTTTAGGTTACATGTGATGTATGTCTGTAAATCACCCCTACTTTAAATCCGGCCAGAAGGAAAAGTGCTCAACTCACCCTGAGATATCTCTGCTGCTGCTCCATGAACAGGATCATAAATCACTTCAGCACCTTCACCAAACGCACAGAAGACACAGAAAAATAGAAGGAATGGGACATCAAGATCTTTTTTCGAGACATTATATGATAAACTACATAGTCTATGTTAATGATATATACTTAATTTAATCAGTGGTCTCATTTCTACATTAGTATCCTGCTTAATGAAATTTACATAGAAAACACTACAAGGTTGGTAAAAAAAACATATACGCTTTGCCTAGAATGTTTCTTTCATTATGAAGTTTAATGATTTTCTTGTGATTAAGTAATTCTTGATTTTGTGATAAGCTCTGGAACACAAATAACAATTCTGTCCAAAAGAAAATTGATAAGTATGTAGAAACAGGGGTGGCTCCAGGGGTGGAGGAGCATCGCCCCACTGCTTTTTGCAGTGCGAGAAGCAGAAACACAAAATGGTAATAACTTTAGTTATTGCCATTTTATGTTTGGTGGTGGGCGGTTGGGTGGGGCTGCTCTGCGCGCAGGGTAGGAGTGGTGTGCCTGCCCACTCTCCAGTGCGCAAAATCTGTTTGAACGGCCGCCAGGGGATGCCCAAACCAGTCATGCACACTCTGCCTTTTATCATGCAGCCTACAAGGAGAAAATGGCCTCCCCATTAGGCTGTGGCTGGCCGGCATCCCGACCAATCACAACGCTGCTTTAGCAGTGTTGTGATTGTCTTAGGGGAGGGAGCCTAGCTGCTTGCTTCTGCTTCCAGTTCCTGGAGAGCAGGAGAGCAGAGAAGATGCTGGACCCGGCCAGGAAAGTTTAATTATCTTTATTTATTTTTTTTATTAAATTACCCCCCTTCCTCGCGTGACCCCTCCTGCATGACACTGCGCCCCCGAACTACCCCACCCAAGCACTCCCACCCATGAGTCATGCCGGCCGCGACTGTGTAGAAATATAAATCTGGGAAAGTCTCATGTGCTTGTGTGATACACGCAGTCTATTAGTATTTGAAAATTGATGTGATAGGCTGTTGAAGCATAGATCAGCTTCATGGGCAAAAGTATTAATGGACATTTTTATGTATCCGTCAAAGGCCATGACATACAAGGGTGGAACTATGGAAACGTTTTGTCAATTTATATTTTTGTGATTTCACATATATGGACTGAATTAACATAATTGCACTTGAAGCAAACTTTTTATTATGTAGAGAAGTGAAGTTATTCATGTGTTTTAGTTAGGCCACATATCTGTGCAAAGCTCCATTTTAAACAAGATGGAAGCTATCTCTGTCAATCACTCGTGCTTCCCTCTCGCCTTACCTGCACATATCCTCTCACCACAGGCTCAGCAGAACACAGTAAAGCTGATGACGTAATATTTTATTTACACAGCTGTTTCCTACTAGTTTTGAATCTGCATTGGTGCAAATGTAAAATTGTTTACATGTAGCTATGTTTTCGGTCCTCCACTGGGTTTGTTTATTCAGAGAAAGTCATATTGTTAAATGTTTCATATTAGTTCGAACATTTCTGAATGACATTAGCATAGAGGGTGTTGAGTAATCATTCAAGAAATTGGGATAGTGCTTTTTTGTTAAGAGAAAGACATTTATTTTTCTTGTGTTCTGATTTGTTGAAGAAATTATACATTTGCTCACACCATAATAAATCTGCCAAACTGCTAAATTATCTATGCAAGAATTGTGCATAAAAACCCCTAATTGGGGGTGAGAGAGAAGACTTACCCATTCTACTACTCATGCTGCCTGATTATTTTCTGATTTTGCTGCTCATCTAGGACCTAGAACATTTGCCGATTTTTAACCAACTCTTGGTAACTCTTCATCTGAGAGACTTCATATTGATTGCATTGAGTCTTTACATTTCGGACTAAAACTGTTTAATTTTCTACTGATGTAGAACTCAATTATTGAGTCGTCGCCATTATGGTATGGATTGTTTTACTTTGAGATTAATACCATCTCCAAGCCAGTAAACTGTGGGAGGACGGAATGAGGTAAAAATATTAGGGTGGCTACATTTTGGGTAATTGTCTTGTTCCCACAGTTCTCTCAATAATTATTAGATGTGGTGTATATATCAGGAATATAGGTACAGGTCACTCTGTAAGAGGCAATTTTGTACATAAACATGACGTTAGGTGAGTGGCAGCGTCAAGGAAGATACAACAAAAGCTATTATAGGTTTATGGTTATTCCACATAATGGTATACAGGACGATAGGCAATAACGAGTGTACACATATGCATTTAGGCATTGAATTAGGAAGCCTAAAAAAGGTGGAATGGTGTATGAACCCCCATTATCCATAACTGATGATATGCTAGCTTTAGTGAGAGAAGAAGAGGCTTTCTTTTGTTTTAAAATTGTTTACTTGAGAAATGTGTTCTGAAAAATACTGTTCCAGAGCCTACTGGCTTATAGTTCAGTTATACAGCTTTGCTTGGATAAAGATGTCATTATAGTGTGTCTTCTCTTAAAGATGTAAAAGACATATTTTGGACTAATGTCTTCCTTACACTTTCAGCTGACTCCTAAAAATAACCCCGTACTGGAGGGTGGACCACAAATATGGCGGGTTAGACGTCCCTGCACGCAGCTCCGTCTGGGCCCCACCTAATCCTGTTATTAACTGCCATTCTTGAGCCCCAACGACCCCAAACCAGACGCCCACATGATCATGAAAACACTACAGAGGACCTGGGCAGCCCAGCGAAGCCCTCTAGTGTTTCCCGACTGAGAGGTGGTGATCATTACAGATTGGGCAGGGCTCGAGAAAATGGTGATCGCCTCCCTCTGAAACGAATGAGAGGTGTCTTCTGGCCCCAGCAGGGTTCCTGGGGGCCCATGAGTGGTGACACCAGGCAATGGATGGGGTTTGGATGTGGGTCGGAACCCCACCGGTTCTGACAGTGGATTGTAGTGCATTTCGGCACCAAGGCGCAGAGCCCATGTGTCAGTAGGAAGCAGACAGGCAAGTGAGCGGCACCTAGGGAGTTTCCCAGGGCTCCCGAACGACTGTGGTTTGAGAGGCCTGGCTCCAGAAGCATTGCTCTAACAGCTGGTGTGTCTCTTGGGGCTGAACACGGGGCAGTTCAGCAATGAGGCTGTGTGACTGCATGCCAGCGCAGAGAGAGGAGCCAGAAGAGCAGTGTCTCTTATCTTATCTTATCTTATCTTATCTTATCTTAAAGGAGTCTTCTATAGCGCTCTGTCACCATAGGTTTCCTGGCGCTGGGTAAGTGCTGAGGGATGTGAAGGAGGGGAGCTAGCCAGACTGTGTAAAAAGGCTGGTTTTCAGAAGTTTTCTGAATTCCAGAAGGGAATTGGAAGATTTAATCGAGAGGGGCAGCTGGTTCCAGAGTTTGGGAGCCAAGCGAGCGAATCTACAGCCACCATATTTTTTTAGCTTAATTGAAGGTGCAGCCAAGAGTTGGCGATGAAAGGACCGTAAGTTACGTACCGGACAGTAGGGAGTGATTAAGGATTTGAGGAAGACGGGAGAAGTTCCGGACATCGCTTTGAAAGTCAGGCAGCCAATCTTAAATGCGGCCCTGTGTTCGACCGGCAGCCAGTGGAGTTTGCGGAGTAGGGGTTTTGCAGACTGCCACTTCGGGATTTTATAGGCCAGTCTGGCCGCCTGGTTCTGCACAATTTGAAGCCTATGGAGAAGATATTTCGGTAGGCCATAGTGCAGGGAATTGGAAAAATCCAGGCGGGAGAGCACCAGGGCGATCTCTGGATCTCCTCGGGGGCTCCGTGGGGATTGCGACTGAAGGTGCCCAGCCGCTGGAGCACTTTCCAATCACCCAAAGTCCCCTCTGCCCCCAACTGAGGATCAGGACACAGGTCGGCGCCTCGTGCAGGAGGGAGAAGTGATCAAAGCTGGAGGAGGATGACCGGGATGGGCCAAGGAGCCAGACTCACCACGCGGGTGCCGGATTTCACGATCAGATGAAAGAGATTGGATGTAGAGCAGACGGAGGAGGCCGTTGGAGGTGAAAGTCAGCTAGAGGCTTGAGGACAGGTCCTGGGTAGTGGAGGGAGGAGATAGCCCCATTCCCGGCTCAGAGATGGTAGCAGTGACCTGGGCCTGCGAGAGCCCGCTGACATGGCCAACACTGCAGTGGCACTACCTCTAGGCAATAGGGGTGCCCCCACGGTTGAGACATTCGGTTTGGGAACATCAGTCCTCATCATGGGGTAAGAAGATAACAGGGAGCTTTGCCCAGTGACCTGGTTTGAAGGACAGGGATGGTTTAATTGAGGTGGGCCTCCCACCCTACAGGAGTGGTGAAACAAGAGAGGCACACAGCTGACCCAGAAGATCGTTGCACCTCGGGATGCTCTACTCCTCTGTGGGAAGCCACACAGTCAGAGGCAGCTAACGGGTCCAGGGTGAGAGTGGAGGTGCGGGCCCCTCTGGTGATTGACTCAGGGGGCATGTGTACTACCTGAATAATGGGGGGCCCACTGAATTGAAGTATCAGGATTGGTCAAGTCTTGAGAAACATACCCGAGAGGCCCTGGGAGTGCTAGGGAGATGTGGGGTTTCAATTTTTGTCTCTGGGGGCCATCGAGCTGAACTGGACCCTGGGATCATTGACCTGTAGGTTAAAATTATCCCATCAAGTTTCGAAAGCGTTAACCTGCCACAGGCCTTATGAAAGTCGAGCAGCTGTCCTGACATGGTGGAAGATAGAGACCTGAAGCTTCCCTATCAGGGGAAAATTGATAAATACACCAAGGAGGTGGAGACCTCCCCAGAGATGGATGTGGTGCCATCATTGCCAGATAATACTGCCCTCTTGAATGCATTCAGTTATCTAGAACAGGCCTGGAAGCCAGGATTGGTGTGGTCAGGGCATAGGGCAGAGGGCAGAGGTGTCTTTGCTGAGGCAGGAACTCCGGAATGTGACCGCAATGGAAGATAGATTGTCCAAAATGGAAGATACTGCGCACTCCCAGAATAAAGGCCTGACTGAAGTGAAGGCTATTGCTAAAAATCTGCTGTGACGGGCGGATAATGCATACAACCGAGTGTAGTGGAATAACCTCAGACTGGTGAGCTTTCCTGATGGAGCAGAGAGGACGAAAATAGTAGACTTTTTGGGGCTGTGGCTCTGCATTACGTTCACAGCAGAAAATATCTCCACCTGTAATAGAATGAGTGCACAGGTCGCTAGCTGCACGGCTGCCAACGGGTACTTCCCACATGCCATCCTAGCCCGTTTCTTGAACTTTCAGGATAGGGACATGATCCTTAGAGAGGCTAGACAACTGGGGGAGCTAAAGTTTGAATCTTCCACCATCATTCTATTCACACACTACTCCTGTGAGGTGCAGAAACAAAGAAGGTGCTTCGACACAGTGAAAGCCAAGCTTCGCTCCATTCAATTACATTATATGTTGCGCTTTCCCACAAAGGTGAAGGTGATATTCAAAGACAAAAGCTACTTTTCTGCCACACCAGAGAAGGCTTGGACTTGCCTAGAAGAGAGGCCTCAACTCCAGCCCTCATAGAATGAATTGACATAGTTGACCAGAAGGGGTAACCTTGGGCTAGACCCAAACTCGTGACCTCTGCACGCAAAAGACGGGCCTAGCCCTGGGGCAGCAGAGGAAGATCCCTGTACAGGGGAGTGGAGTCTAGAAGGGCCGGAAAGAGATCCTCTGACTCTGAGAAAGGGTTACTGAGATATGGGTGCAAGAGATCCAAGACTGATGGAGAAGAGGGGGCACATCTCCTAGAGACTGAAGATGAACAGGAGCTTCGCTCAGGAACCACAGCATCCCATCTTGAGCAGAGGACTACTGACCTTGACGAGCCTGAGAACTCTGGAACTTGAAGGGGGGGGTTCTATTATGATCAAGCCCAATTATATAAGTTTGGGAGAGCTGACTCCCCTGAATGTCTGAGATGTGGGGAAAATAGGAGATGCTTCCTGCATATGTTTTTGGATTGCCCTCCTGTACAGCAATGCTGGTGCGCAACACTGGCAGAATTAGGAAAGATCATAGGGGTGTCCTTTCACATAGAGCCTAAATATGTTCTCCTGGGTATACCCACGGAAGCGGATGTACTGCATGCCAAGCTCCTTTTCTGTAACTTGGGCCTGGTGGTGGCAAAAACAGATATGGCCAAACATGGGGGGAGGGGAGTCCCGTCCCTTCCCGAGTGGAGGGCTGGAATGGATCTATACATGCCTGTAGCTATTTATCTGGCTGTCTCCATGTACTTGTATAATCTGTAATTGCTAAAATTATGCTGCAACTCTTCAGCACTTGTATTTGTATTGATATGAGTTTGCACCCTTTTTGTAGTTTGTTTATATAACATAATAAAAATATTAAATAAACATGTACCTTGTAACGAGGCACCCTATTACTAAACCTACAATAAAAATAATATAAACTATACCTTATACTAGCCCTATGATACACATTTTCCCCTACCCTACCTCAGTCCTTACTTCGCAGTTAACTATGTACCCAGCCTTAGCCCTAGCCCTTGCCTACCTTTATTCTAATTTCAAAAAGGGGGTGGTGATGGACAGAGTATCTGAGTTAATCAGAACACTCCTACCCAGTCAACAGATCAGGGCTTGATCCATCACCGTTTTTTAGCTCACTGCACCATCCCAGTTCAGAACCTGGCTACATGCAAATTAATCTGTCCCTGGCCCAGTGCATCATGGGAACAGGGCAGACCAAACTACCAAGCCAATTCTTTACTGGAAAGGAAACAAGCTTCCGGGGACCGGTTTCTGGCATTACAGCCATCTTCGGCCCGGCTTGCTTGAATCCTGATGGTGCAGTGAGCAAGGGACTCATGTCTGAGCATACCCTTCCACACTTATGGTGGCCAAAGTAATTTCAAAAAGGGGGTGGTGATGGACAGAGTATCTGAGTTAATCAGAACACTCCTACCCAGTCAACAGATCAGGGCTTGATCCATCACCGTTTTTTAGCTCACTGCACCATCCCAGTTCACAACCTGGCTACATGCAAATTAGTCTGTCCCTGGCCCAGTGCATCATGGGAACAGGGCAGACCAAACTACCAAGCCAATTCTTTACTGG
Organism: Lissotriton helveticus; assembly: GCF_964261635.1. Taxonomy (NCBI): domain Eukaryota; kingdom Metazoa; phylum Chordata; class Amphibia; order Caudata; family Salamandridae; genus Lissotriton; species Lissotriton helveticus. Next base: position 246,226,421 of record NC_136067.1, read on the forward strand.
AAAGAAAACAAGCTTCCGGGGACCGGTTTCTGGCATTACAGCCGTCTTCGGCCCGGCTTGCTTGAATCCTGATGGTGCAGTGAGCAAGGGACTCATGTCTGAGCATACCCTTCCACACTTATGGTGGCCAAAGTAATTTCAAAAAGGGGGTGGTGATGGACAGAGTATCTGAGTTAATCAGAACACTCCTACCCAGTCAACAGATCAGGGCTTGATCCATCACCGTTTTTTAGATCACTGCACCATCCCAGTTCAAGCTACATGCAAATTAGTCTGTCCCTGGCCCAGTGCATCATGGGAACAGGGCAGACCAAACTACCAAGCCAATTCTTTACTGGAAAGGAAACAAGCTTCCGGGGACCGGTTTCTGGCATTACAGCCGTCTTCGGCCCGGCTTGCTTGAATCCTGATGGTGCAGTGAGCAAGGGACTCATGTCTGAGCATACCCTTCCACACTTATGGTGGCCAAAGTAATTTCAAAAAGGGGGTGGTGATGGACAGAGTATCTGAGTTAATCAGGACACTCCTACCCAGTCAACAGATCAGGGCTTGATCCATCACCGTTTTTTAGCTCACTGCACCATCCCAGTTCACAACCTGGCTACATGCAAATTAGTCTGTCCCTGGCCCAGTGCATCATGGGAACAGGGCAGACCAAACTACCAAGCCAATTCTTTACTGGAAAGGAAACAAGCTTCCGGGGACCGGTTTCTGGCATTACAGCCGTCTTCGGCCCGGCTTGCTTGAATCCTGATGGTGCAGTGAGCAAGGGACTCATGTCTGAGCATACCCTTCCACACTTATGGTGGCCAAAGTAATTTCAAAAAGGGGGTGGTGATAGACAGAGTATCTGAGTTAATCAGAACACTCCTACCCAGTCAACAGATCAGGGCTTGATCCATCACCGTTTTTTAGCTCACTGCACCATCCCAGTTCAGAACCTGGCTACATGCAAATTAGTCTGTCCCTGGCCCAGTGCATCATGGGAACAGGGCAGACCAAACTACCAAGCCAATTCTTTACTGGAAAGGAAACAAGCTTCCGGGGACCGGTTTCTGGCATTACAGCCGTCTTCGGCCCGGCTTGCTTGAATCCTGATGGTGCAGTGAGCAAGGGACTCATGTCTGAGCATACCCTTCCACACTTATGGTGGCCAAAGTAATTTCAAAAAGGGGGTGGTGATGGACAGAGTATCTGAGTTAATCAGAACACTCCTACCCAGTCAACAGATCAGGGCTTGATCCATCACCGTTTTTTTAGCTCACTGCACCATCCCAGTTCAGAACCTGGCTACATACAAATTAGTCTGTCCCTGGCCCAGTGCATCATGGGAACAGGGCAGACCAAACTACCAAGCCAATTCTTTACTGGAAAGGAAACAAGCTTCCGGGGACCGGTTTCTGGCATTACAGCCGTCTTCGGCCCGGCTTGCTTGAATCCTGATGGTGCAGTGAGCAAGGGACTCATGTCTGAGCATACCCTTCCACACTTATGGTGGCCAAAGTAATTTCAAAAAGGGGGTGGTGATGGACAGAGTATCTGAGTTAATCAGAACACTCCTACCCAGTCAACAGATCAGGGCTTGATCCATCACCGTTTTTTAGCTCACTGCACCATCCCAGTTCAGAACCTGGCTACATGCAAATTAGTCTGTCCCTGGCCCAGTGCATCATGGGAACAGGGCAGACCAAACTACCAAGCCAATTCTTTACTGGAAAGGAAACAAGCTTCCGGGGACCGGTTTCTGGCATTACAGCCGTCTTCGGCCCGGCTTGATTGAATCCTGATGGTGCAGTGAGCAAGGGACTCATGTCTGAGCATACCCTTCCACACTTATGGTGGCCAAAGTAATTTCAAAAAGGGGGTGGTGATGGACAGAGTATCTGAGTTAATCAGAACACTCCTACCCAGTCAACAGATCAGGGCTTGATCCATCACCGTTTTTTAGCTCACTGCACCATCCCAGTTCAGAACCTGGCTACATGCAACTTAGTCTGTCCCTGGCCCAGTGCATCATGGGAACAGGGCAGACCAAACTACCAAGCCAATTCTTTACTGGAAAGGAAACAAGCTTCCGGGGACCGGTTTCTGGCATTACAGCCGTCTTCGGCCCGGCTTGCTTGAATCCTGATGGTGCAGTGAGCAAGGGACTCATGTCTGAGCATACCCTTCCACACTTATGGTGGCCAAAGTAATTTCAAAAAGGGGGTGGTGATGGACAGAGTATCTGAGTTAATCAGAACACTCCTACCCAGTCAACAGATCAGGGCTTGATCCATCACCGTTTTTTAGCTCACTACACCATCCCAGTTCAGAACCTGGCTACATGCAAATTAGTCTGTCCCTGGCCCAGTGCATCATGGGAACAGGGCAGACCAAACTACCAAGCCAATTCTTTACTGGAAAGGAAACAAGCTTCTGGGGACCGGTTCCTGGCATTACAGCCGTCTTCGGCCCGGCTTGCTTGAATCCTTATGGTGCGGTGAGCAAGGGACTCATGTCTGAGCATACCCTTCCACACTTATGGTGGCCAAAGTAATTTCAAAAAGGGGGTGGTGATGGACAGAGTATCTGAGTTAATCAGAACACTCCTACCCAGTCAACAGATCAGGGCTTGATCCATCACCGTTTTTTAGCTCACTGCACCATCCCAGTTCAGAACCTGGCTACATGCAAATTAGTCTGTCCCTGGCCCAGTGCATCATGGGAACAGGGCAGACCAAACTACCAAGCCAATTCTTTACTGGAAAGGAAACAAGCTTCCGGGGACCGGTTTCTGGCATTACAGCCGTCTTCGGCCCGGCTTGCTTGAATCCTGATGGTGCAGTGAGCTCTTGACTGGGTACTGGGAGGTAAAGGTATCGCTTTGCCTTTACAGATATGTTGCATTTACAATATGTTTCAGGGTTACATGTGTCCCACCTAACCCACTTCACTCTGTGCCTCCGCTGTCGCCCTCTGCTGGAGAAACTGTTGCAATGGCTCCCATATGTCTTTCGGTCTTGATGTTGTTGGTAATTCCTCTCCATATAACTCCATATTTTCCTAACAGTACATAAGGTCCTTGATGCAGTGTTCAATTTTTGGTGATCTCTTCCCTCCCCAAGTAATGGCTATCCTGCATTTAGCCATTAGCAGTGCTAGGCGTACAAATCGACCCACTACCATCTTTACATGTGGAACACAACACAATAGACATACAAGAGGGGTGCATTGTAACTCCAGCCCTGACATTTCCATTATATCCTGCATGACAGCAGACCAATAACAGGCCACCCTCCTACACTGCCACGCAAGGTGTAAAAAGTCTGTTTCATGTTGTCCACACCTTCCACAGTGGCTAGAATTGTGCAGACCATATCGGTGTAACCTTGCCGGTGTATAGTACACCTGATGTATATACTTGAAATGTATTATACGTAAATTTCTATTTGAAGCAAGTGTACCCGTTAAGCGACATATATGTTCCCAATCGTTCACTGATATCGCGGACAGTAGACTATCATTCCATCTCTCCTAGCTTCTGTCAGGCACTGCTCTCATCTCTTATTGTTCTATATTGCCTATTGATTAGTTTCTTGTTGGTGGGAGTAGTTAGGACCAGTTGCAAAGAGCGTAGTGTAGGAGGCTCAAGGGGGTAGGTGACATAGTGTGCTCTAACTGCGTGTCTAAACCTGTGTATCGCGAAGTGGAACAATAGCGTGGGGTTTCTTATGTATTGCACAGTGTCTGTTGTGTGAAATGAGCCCTCTGCGTACATATCATACATCAACTGGAGGCCTGTCTCTTTTAAGAGACGCATCGAGCCCACCTCGTGAGCTACTGATATCGCAGCATGGTGTTCTTTGTGCATGGCCGGGGCATATATGGGTATCTTGTGCGCTAGTCTTCCTATCGCCTGCCACACGGCGATTGTTGTATTTACTGCGTTAATATCCATTTTAGGGAATCCACGCTTCGTATTTATTTATTTCTTTTATTTATTTAATTTATATAGCGGGTTATCACCAATAGGTCTCTAAGCGCTTGTACTTAGAAAAGCTTAACAGTACAGAAGCAGGCAACCAGATTAAGTCGCACCCCACACATCTCAGAAAAGTACCGTTTTTAACATCCGCCTGAAAGGCAGTAAATTAGGTTCCTTCTGGTGGACATGCGGTAGCGCGGGCTAACCAGAAGAGTGTCCTCAGACGAGCGTAAAGTCCTCCTAGGAATATATTGCACCAGTCTAGCTTTGATGTAGCTAGGCGCATTGCCAAAAACTGCCTTATGCGTACTGCATAGGCCTTTGAATAATATCCTCTGCCTAATGGGGAGCCAATGTAATTGATACAGGAGAGGAGAGGCATGCATGCTCCTTGGTTTTCCAAAAATCAATCTAGCTGCATCATTCATGACTATTTGCAGTCTTGAAAGTTGTTGCTGGGGAAGCCCGACATAAAGGGCATTCCCATAGTCCAGACGTCCTAAAATCATAGCAGACACCACAGTCCTTAAGGTAGAAAAGGACAGCAGTTGGGAAATTTTACGCAACTGCCTAAGGATACCAACGCATGTGCCCACCACAGACGACACTTGTATCTTCATAGATAGGTTACCATCAATGTGGATGCCCAAGCTTTTCACCATCCCTGCTGGTATTGGAGTCCTACCCAGCTCCCTGGGCCAAAAGCGATCATTCCACGGGTTGCCCGAGATGGTAAGAATACTATGTAAAGGGATAGGGAAGGCATCTCCCGCTTCCACTGCAACGTGGTGGGTAAATGCATGCGTTCTAACCCAGTAGTATGCATACTGAGCCTGAGCACTTAGATAGTAGACATATAGGTCCGGAGCCCCAAATCCCCCTTTATCGTAAGCGCGGGTAAGAAAGGACCAACTTACCCGCATGTTTGCCCTCCCAGACCAATCTGAGTAGAGTCGTGCGGAGGGTGTCAAGAAATCTCTTCAACAGCACAATCGAGATGTTTGTAAAGAGATACAAAAAACACGGCAAAACTACAATTTGCGCGAGTGCAATGCGGTCCGCCAGAGACTGCGGCAGAGTCACCCAATTATCAACTTGTTGATCTAGATTGCTACAAGCCTGGCCGTAATTTTCGCGAATAACCGTTTCCGGGTCACGATGAATCCACACCCCAAGGTATTTGACTGGTTCTGCTGACCATACTAGCGGGAACTCCACATCAGGCTGAGTCGTGGATTTCGTCAGGGGGATAATGTTGGACTTTTTCCAATTTACCACCAGTCCAGACAACAAGCCAAATCAAACATATTCTCGCATTAACTGCGCCAGATATCGAGAGGGCTCACGGACAAACAACACCATGTCGTCCGCTTATAATAATGAAATGGCGACTGGGCGATAATTAAAATTCAAGGCTGTTTCCTTATGCCTTTGCCATATAACACATGCCAGCAGTTCTATCACGAGAGCGGAAAGCAGCGGTGACAAAGGACAGCCCTGTCGGGTGCCTCGCTTAACCCCTTCGACGCTCATGACGAGCTGGGCTCGTCATGCAGTAGCCTCCCAGCACGCTCATGACGAGCCCAGCTCGTCATGAATAATGGGTTTTTGTAAATCCCAGCGCAGCAGCAGAATATGATGAGCTTCCAAGTGGTTAATAACAAATGGTTCCGACGTCAAACCGCCCATTCGTACACGAGCCATTGGATCTGCGTTATGTAACATAACCCATTTTATAAAAATTAACGGGAACCCCATATGCTATAATACAAAAAACATATACTTCCACTCGATCGAGTTGAAGGCCTTAGCAGCATCCAACACCACTGCCGCCGCCGACAGACTCAGCTCTAATATATGGAGCATTGCAAAGATGGTCCGCAGGTTGTGTGATGTAGAATGTTCGGGAATAAACCCCGACTTGTCCGGTAGAACCAGACATGGCATCAGGGGCTGTAATTTAACAGCAAGAATTTTGTCAAGAATCTAGGCATCTATATTGATCAGTGACAATGGCCTATACGAGTCGCACTGATCTGGGGGCTTATCTTCTTTAAGCAACGTAATAATCAGCACCTGCCGGAGCAAAGGGGGTAGCACACCAGTATCATGCGCCTCGGCATACACCTCTAGTAGGTAAGGGGTGAGTAGGTCTGCATACGATTTATAAAATTCAATTGTGAGGCCATCAGGCCCCAGTGCTTTCGCATTTGGTAAAGCCTTGATCGCAGCTTTAATATCCTCAGAATCTATTGGCTGGCTCAGGTATTCCCTGTGGGCATCCGACAACCAGGCACACGCCACATCATCAAGATAACTCTCCATCTCAGATGTTTCATCCCCCCCTAGAAGTATAGAGATTAGCATAGAATTCAGGAATTGCTCAGTTATGTCGAGCGGATTATGGTGTTCTCCCCAGTGAGAATCTGTGATCTTGTTAATGTGTGGGTGATTCGCGCGATTCCTGATTTTGTTGGCCAAATTGCAACCTGGTCTTCCCCCCTCTCCATATTTACGCGCGGTGTGTCTGCGCGAGATGTATCTTATCTCAGATTCAGCCAGAGTATCATATTCTAATATGAGCTCATGTATGCAGGAGAGGACATCAGCCGAAGGGGAAGTAGTGTAACTATGTTCTAGATTTTGAAGCGTGGTCTCTATTTTTGCAAGCTGGGCCCTGAGATCCTTCAGTATGCCTGCAGTTGTACCAATGCACAATCCCTGGATCGTCACTTTGAAGGCCTCCCATAATGTGGAGGCGCTATCCACAGATCCTTAATTGAGTTCGAAATATTGTTCTATGGCAGTACAAACAGTGACCTCATATAGGGGATCCAGCAAGGCCTCAGAACGCAGCCACGTGAAAGGATGATGTACTGCCGTCGGGATCATAATATCAAGTTTTACAGGGTTATGATCTGATAGCATGCGCAGGAGGTTGGCAACCACAGTTACCCATTCAATCGCACCCCCCCCCCCCAGCAGCCAGTAATCCAGCCTAGACCAGCAATTGTACATCGGTCTGGCATGAGCACTCTCCAGACATCGAGCAGGCCAAATTCCAATGTGGCATTACTGACACTTTGAGCCACTCTAGGGGTGCGGTTTGTCAGTGGATTAGATTTATCTAGGTCAGGGTCCAAGTAAGTGTTGAGATCACACCCCCACAAAATGGCTGCTTCAGGCCATTCTCTTAGTTTGGTAAACATTCTTAAAAAGCACTCTGGGTCATCGGCAATAGGGCCATATGTGTTTACTATGGTCAGTATAGAGCCACCTAGTTTCCCCTGCACCATTGCACAGCGCCCCTCCTAATCTATATGTGTCCGCAGTGGAATAAATGCAGTCCCTCGCCTGATAAGGATTAGCACCCCCCCTAGCATATGATGAATAGGAGGAGGCGAGCCTATATCCGGCCCTTTTGAGGGCAATGCCACGTTCCGTGTACTTGGTTAAATGCGTTTCCTGCAGCAGATCAATATGTGTGCTATTACGAGACAGATAAGCAAACACCTGGTGAATTTTCTTTGGGGAGTTCAGCCCTCGTACGTTCCATGTTAGTAATCTGTAACTGTCACCCATGATCTGTACGAACATCTTCGGCCGACTCAATAGTTAAGGTGGACCAAAATAGTATTTTTACAGCAATACTATACATTCCTGACCCACAATAGTCTCCACTTCCCAGTTTAGACATCAAAGGTGCAATAAACAAAAAAACAACACACACCCCATCCCTCCACACTTCCTCCCCCCACCCACTCCAACCTCCCAATTAGGTTGAGTCTGTCTCCCCCCTCCCTACCATTCACCCAGTCCTCCTTAGAAGGAGCTGTGCAATAGGGGAACACCCGCTAGGGGGGAAGGAACGGCGACAGACACCCACCATGCGGTGGGTGGCCAGGCTGCAGCAGTAAGTCACACCCTTGCACCATGAGTCATGAACAGGATCAAAATCTGGGATACCCAGCATTTAACAACATCATAACATTATTCAAAGGAAGTAACGCTTCTACATCAGACACAGAGCTGAGCCTGCACCAACCATATCGTATTAGCCAGTCACATTTCCAGCTATATCCATATAAGCATAAGAACAACAATTAGTGGACCGAATCTTCTGGATCCGGCAAGGCAGATGGGCTCCCCGAGCCACCCTGGCGAGGTCTATTTTTGCATATATGTTTTGTGAATTTTAAAGCTGACTTAGATTCTGTAAAGAAGTGCGCCTGAACATCGTGAGTTATTTTCAATTTCGCAGGATATAACATAGCGTAAGGAACCGAGGCAGATTGTAGAATCTTTTTTCTCCAGTACAAATTCTCTTCGAGCCGCCTGTACAACCGGAGTGTAGTCCAGGAAGAAGGACAAATTGTTACCTTTGTGTTTTATAGGACTCTTGGCGTTGGCCTCCCTCAGTATGACATCTCTGTCCGCATAATTTAGAAGATGCACAATGATTGAACGTGGCGGCGCGCCTGGTTTGGGTCGAGAACCCAGAGAACAGTGCGCCCTCTCCACGATCATGACCGCAGACAACACAGGGCCAAATAGTTTGCACAAAAGATTGTCAATGAAAGGCTCTATTTTCGATATTGCTGTTGATTCTGGCAGACCAATTATACGAAGGTTGTTCCATCGTGATTGCGCTTCCAAATCCTTGTTTTTAGCCTTTATGACCTCCAACACTTTCTCCATGTGTAGAATCTGTGTCTGCAATTCCGCCTGTGAGTCCTGCGTGTCCTATTTTCCAATACATCGAGCCTGTGTTCGTGCGCGTCCACCTTCTTTTTTACCACATCTAAGCTAGAAGTAAGAACGTCAATCTTACTGTCTATAGTTTTCAGACCTGAGAGCAATTCCAGCAGGATAGTTCTCTTGTCATCCTCCGGGCTCTCAGCAGTGTCTGGCGTACCCTGTGTCGCAGCATGTTCCGCCATGGTTTTCGCTGCAAGTATATTCCGTTTGCTTTCGAATGGGAGTATCGGCTGCTTGGGATCAGCTTTTCCCATATTGACAGAGCCGACCAGCGCTTTCCCAGACACCAGTCGCACAATTTGCTCTTCTCACCAGTCCGTGGATGCGTGGGACTCTGCTATCAGCACCTAACCTGTATACAGGCGATGGTACTTCAAACACCCCACAGTGGTGCATCAGTAACCCCAAGCACTGAATTCCAGTTATCGCGCAGAATGATGCACTGGCAAGTTACTCGTTAGGATCTCTATTGAAGGCCTCACAATCAAAAGATAGATCCAATCTGCCAGTCCACCACAACACCAGGTCTCAATAGTGTCAACTCCACAGGGCCCCAAACTTGCTCTCCTCTTTCAGGTCCTCACGCTCTCCCATGCTCAACGCTGCACGTTTTCAGGATCTGCCCCGGATCTGGTTACAGCACACCTTTCACACAGCTGGCTAACCACATAGATGGAGGCCTATAGTTCAGCTCCCATAGCATGCTGGCCCAGCAGCCCCCAATGTTCCAGTGCCCAGGGCCCAGCACTAGTCCGCCGCCCAGGCCGGAAGCACCAGCAGGACCCTAGGGACTCCAGCCTGCTGAGGCAGTCCAGACTGCCACCTGGGCCAGACCACCAATAACCACCACACCCGTGGCCGCACAGCTAGGCCGTACACCCCGCCGGTAGGGGAGCAGATGTGGCCTCAAGACACCGCCTGGCCCGACGAGCCCGCTCTGGCGCGCCCGGACCCTGCAGGGGTAATTACCCAAGGGCGACTGGACTCAGCCTCACAAGCCTGGCCGCACCCGATATAGCTATTGGCCCCACCCCACTCACTGTACTGTTTCGGGACCTTCAATCGGGCAAAGCGCCGGGCAATATCGCCGTCCTGCCGCGTTCTTTGGGGCACAGCTTCTTCTCAGCAGCATTGAGGCCAGACCTCCAGGACGCTCGTTATCAGTCCACACTTCAGCTGCCAGTGCGCCGCGGCTCTGCCGGCAGAGATGTGCTCCAGGCAGCCGCAGCAGCGCCAATCCTGCCCGCTGCACAAGGGAGCCACAAATCAGCCCGCCAGGACCTCGCACAATGTCTGGTCAGCAGCGCTTCAGGGCTCTTCACTCCAGCGTTGCTCGCGGCCCAGCCTCCATTTCTCGCTGACTCGGTCCCTGTTCCACTTCTCAGTTTGGCGGGTTCTCGCCGGCCAACTCACTTCAGCGTCTCCCCGATTGTAGCTGGAGCAGTCACCAGACGTTCCGGTAGTTTAATATCGGTGCAGGCGTCTTGAGTTAATAGTATTTTCCGGATGGATTGGCCTGGCCTACGGGGCTCCCTCAAGAGGCAGCCATTCCGTGCCATGCCGTAGCCATGCCCCCGACTTAAGCCTAAGTCTTGCCCTTGCTACAGTTGTGCATAAAAAAGTAACTTGACATACCAGTAGCATGTGAGGTTTAAGCATACACTGTCTCTCAACAAGACATTTTCTGTGCAAACCAGTGTCAAACATTTTGTGAATGTTGCTGGCACAATATACATTTTGTCTAGGTTTAGCCCTCATTCAAACTCTCACTCTACCAAATGATATATTTCGGCAAATTCTTCACAGATTTTCTGCTTTTATTTTTGCTGGATTTAAGCCTTGTCACAATGTTTCACTGCCATTAAGTGCCACACTGTGTGTGCTCGGTCTCTAAACATGTACTGTAAAACTGGGTACACATAATTGAGTTACTTCCCAGAAAGGAGATGGTAAGCTGGCACAGGAAAAGCACCAGTGGCATTGACGTTAAATGCTATATGCATATTTACACCACCCACATATAAGACTAAAGTGCAAGGGTCTAGAAAACACCATTGTTTCCTGGCTAGGGTGAAGATTTATAATCACCGGCACTGACGTATGTCCGAGAAAAGTACTTTACCAAGAAGGACACCTGACTTTACAGATGAAATAAATCACCACTAAGTGTATTATGTAATCTAATAGGGCTGTGATTTAGTGCATATTAGAGGCCTATATCAAATATTCAGTGGTGTAACGAAACTTGAGTGGGCCACCCTGGAAAGTACATGCAAGGGGTCCCCACGCTCCGTACCAAGTCCAAAGCTCTCAGACCAGAGACCTGACAGTGACAGAGGGAGTCCCAAGTGCTCGGGGCCCACTCACACCGCAGGGGCCTCAGGGACTTTTGTTACGCTACTGCAAATGTTAGAATAGTATGCCTCCAGAAAGAACCATTTCTAACACTGTATAGGCTATGCTACATCTTCTAAGAAAAGGCTTGAGAATAAATCAAAGTAGATATTTATAAAAAACAAAAGCTAGAAACGTGCTTATAAGTTATTTTTCATGTTTAACAAACATCTAATTCAAAGGTGAAGTCGGTAATTTCATAAGTGTAGGGGAAAATAACTTAAAAACAAGAGATTTGCACTGCCTGTGTGTAAACTGAATTTAAACCAGTTTGGCTGGCTGTCTTCCTTTCAGTTGTTGTAATTAGCATCCCACTGAGGCCTGATGTGTTGGCCTCCTGAAGGGCAATGCAGCCACTTTTAAGATCAGGAAGGCTGCTGTAGTGTCAAAAACTGACGGCTTAGTAGGGGTTCGATATTTGAGTGGGTACAAAGGGCCTTCGCAACAGTCTCATCATTCAAGTGGAAATGCCAAGAGTGGACCATATGACAGAAACCAATAAATACCCAAAGGTCTTTCAGACATCCCTCTGAAAATTACTGATTTAACAGATCTGCTTAGAGAAGAGATAGAATGTTTAAGACCTTTCCTGGTGTATCCGCAATTAACAAACAGTAGATCCCAAACAAAAGTACTCTGTTTCATTGAGCTAGTTAGAATTTGCTCTGCGGAAATCCAATTTATGTATAGTTTTTTTTTCCTCTCAATAGGAATATGTTAGAAAGAATAAAGATACATCTCTTATACCAAATTCTGTTGAGAAGAAATTGTGATAACAAAATTGGGACCCATTCTGAGAACGACGCTGCCTAGAAAACTTCTGAGATAAGGAGGGACGTCCTGACTAACTAAATTCTCCTAAACCTTCTTGTATTGCACCACTGATGGAAAGATGTTTGTTGATGATCATAAGTTTATATAGTTGACTTTCTTTGAGAGTTCTCAACTACTGCTGCTGCATTACAACAAACCCCTAGATATTGAAGCCCAAAAGCTAGTCCAGTTACCTCAGCTTCTGTTAGCAGCTCGGTAAAGAGGGGACATTCTCAAGGGATAGGAAGCTATTGGAAGCATCCATTCTTCTGAACTCTGCCTGGGGAGAAGAAACCAATGCATCCAGAGTCGAAAATGGGTTATCACTAGAACTCAAGCCTTCTCCTGCCTGACCATTAATAGAAACCTTTGGAACAGGCTAAATGTGAGACACATATAAACAAGATCTTCTATCCACTACAGGAAAGAACACCCACTGCCTAAAACAGAAGTTCAGAGGTGAAGGAAAATGCCTTCTGAGAGAATCCAAGTGACAATTGTATAGTCCTCCATATATGCACAGTTTAAAGAAAGGTCACCTGAAATTCCTCCCATTGGCCTATCCAGGAGTTGAGCGCCTTTGACTTGTCACCTTGGACTTGGTGCCACTTACATGATTGATATTCATCTTGGTGGTACCTATCGGATGAGACTGAAAAGCTCAAAGAGCTTGAACCACTTCGGCCAATTCCCTCCTGTTCGGAGGAATGACAAGCCTCCTCCTGCACCATAAACCTTGAACTGAAAGTGTCTTATCGGTTGCCCTTGACTTTGGCATTTGTTGTTGTGTTGTACGGTCAGAGGAATTCCCTCTGTCAGGCAAGATTAAATCAACTATCAACTACTCTTACAGTTCATTCTTATTTGCTGACAGAAGTGATATAGGGTCCTCCAAACTTCCGTGTAGAGGGGACTACAATCTAATTGATGAACAAGAAATCCCAGATTTAATCAAGCCCATTTGACTATCAGGAAGGGTGCTCACATATTGTCATCAAGCCTATGGTACTGGAGATCTTGAGCTTCTGAACGCGTTATGATTTGTGATAAATGTAACTTTAGATTTTAAACCCATTCTGGTGGAAAGAAAACACAACTGAAGTCTGCTCTAAACCTGGCTCCAATATACTGAAGATATTGATCTGGGGTGAGATGGGAACTCTTCAGTACAACTGCCAGATAGATGTCCAGGAATGTCTGATCACTCAATATTGCATGCATTAAGGACAAACTAATCTCCTTTTTTCTTGAAGATTTGCCACCCGAGGGGCCAGAAACTTTGTGAACCAAGTTTCAGGGGATTTGAGACTGAAGGGATGCCGCACAGATTGAAACTGGTAGGACCAATTTGCAAATCAAAGGAAACATTGATCTTTTGCAGAACCAGAAACCACAGATAAGTATCTTGAAGATCCAGTAAGGCCAAGAAATCCGATAAGCACCATTGATAATATGTTTAAAAATTTGTCAATATTGAAATTAATTTTGGAATTAATCAATTCAGAGCTTTTAAGTCTTGGCTAAAAAGCCCTCCACAACGCGGTACCTTCATACCTCAACTGCCGCCTCACCTCCTACACTCCCACCAGACATCTCCGCTCTGCCTAATGGGACCTGGTCGCCATCCCACAAATTTGCAAGACCAAGGCTGGAGGAAGATCCTTCTCCTACCTAGTTGCAAAAACCTGGAACTCCCTGAATCTGCACGTTAGGCAACCACCGCCACTGCCGCAATTCAGGAAGGACCTCAAGACCTGGCTCTTCGACTCTACGGCGGATCCACCCCCCTCCCCACCTCTCAGCACCTTGAGACCCTCATAGGTGAGTATTCATGCTTATAAAATACTGATTGATTCATTCATTGAACAATTATTCCTAGGAATGAAAAGCCAACTGTTTAGGTAGACTCAAGAAAATTGAATTAACTGAACCTTTGTGTCGTGAAGTAATGAATAAAACCTGCTATTGAAGGAGGCAGAACTTCATACAAAAGAGAGACTGGAAAAGTTGAGACCTCTTGATCCCTTAGTCATTCCCTAGGTGACCTTATGGATGGTACAAATGCAGGGGCTTCAGAAGTGCCTTTATAGAAGAATTTCTGTCTGTCTTGGTATTTTCCCTTGCAGAAAGAGCAGGAGAATCTAGACTTTCCATTGGATTGACAAAAGAAGAGAAAACTCTTGTTTCCCACCTTAGGCTTTTCTGGAACTAAGAAGTGTTTGCAATCCTTGAACTCTTTAGCTATTAGTTCTCCTTTTTTTATAACAAAATACGTGTTGTCTGGTAAAAAGCAACTTAAAAAGTGAAGTATTTGTTTTCCTTCAGCTTTCCAGTTTCACATGAGGACCAGAAGCTGATTAGCAACCACCACTCCTGAACATAAAGAAGAAGCTTTAGGATTAAGCATGAGCGCAAAATCCGCTCCGATCGCGGATTTTGCGGATTTTCGGTAAATCCGCGATCCGCGAACTCTCGCGGATTTACCGAGAATCCGCAATCCGCGATCGGAGCGGATTTTGCGGTCAAAAGTTCAAGCCTGCATAATTTACGATGGCGCCGGCAAGCTGCCAGCGCCATCCTCAAATGGTTACTTAATTAGCTTCGACAGGAAGCTCTAATAGATAAGATACAGCAGGGGCTCGAGCGCCTGCTTTATTTTAACAGTTGGAGCTTCCTGTTGAAGCTAATTAAGTAACTATTGCAGGAAGGCGCTGGCAGCTTGCCGGCGCCATGGTAAATTATTTCAACGGTGCCCTAGTTGAAGCTTTAATTCAGTGACTCATTGATCAGCCCAAAAATTAATCTGCTGCTCTGATCGGTCTCTGCCCTTTTATACACACAAGAGGCATGCTCGCATGGACGCCCCGTCCGTTTGGCCCCGCTCACACACTCGAGGTGTGCACCGTCTTCCCGCCATTTACCCACTATGATGGACATTTCACTAAAGGGACCCCTGCGCACTTCGGCGCGATTGCATAGTAACACACACTTGGTCGCTGGAACTAGTTGAAGCGCAAATGCAGTGACTCATGCATCAGCCCCAAAAAAATCGTGAGCGTTGGGAGGCTGGGCAGATGTGCCTTCTTCCCAAATATACCATCGATGCTGCTCTGGCCTTTTAGACACACAAGAGGCATGTGCGCTCGCGTGGAAGCCCCGTCCGTTTGGCCCCGCCCACACACTCGAGGAAGCCCCGCCCCCAATCCGCAAATCCGCTGAATCCGCTAAATAGGCGGATTTTGCGGATCCACGATCCGTGGATCCGCTAAATCCGCGAATCGTGGATCCGCAAAATCCGCCCATGCTTATTTAGGATGATCAAAGGATTCATCTGACAAAACATTTGCTTGTGTGTGCATGGAAGGAAAAGGAAACACATTTTTTTCACCTTTGCGGATGGCCAAAGAGGCCTTTTGATAGACTTTAACCGGAGATTGTGACATTAATGAAGCATGTGCTACATCACATGGCTAAATTCTATTACATTCTTCATGATACCATCCGATTTACAATCTACTTGGGCATTTGGAGCTGCATGTTCTCCTTATGAAGTTGACTTGGTGAAATATTTAAAATTACCGCATTCAGTTTGACAGATTGTGGCATAATCACCGCCACCTCTTCCGGATCCTATTAATGGGAAAGATACCCTGGAATTGACTCTTTCTCCATCCCTAGGGAATGGGATGAATAAGGCAGCCTCAGGAGCTAATACTCTTTTCCCTGGTTCTCAAACTGTTAAGAAATTAAGGATTGTGCGTTTTTATGGTTTATATTAGCATTGACCTTAACCTGGCTTTTTCTATTTATCATATTGATTTTCTATCTATTATAGTTCCATGGATTGTAATTTAAACCGAATACATTTGTCATAAATGCCAACAAGAGTCAAGAGTGAGCAATCCAGGCCCAGGGCTAGAAGATGAAGCTGGAAGGACATATCAGAGGTCACACTCACAGGTGTCTCAGGAATACTGCCTCAGTGTTCCCACACCCGAAATTACCAATACCTCTAGCAGTGCTTAATTTGAGCCAGTGATTTCCTGTTCTCTGCCCCCGCACTTAATCGTTAACACCGGCGCTTGTAGCGTGTACTCGACCCAAAGGTAATGGTGGCTTTTCATGAGCATAAATTAAGGACAGTTTCATTTTTGGTAGGCACATGGAGATTAAGCTATTTTCTCAAAATCACAGGATGTTGAGCCTACGCTGAGACTCAAACCTGGTTCCCCATATCCAAAGTCAGCAGCTCTGGCCCTTACACCACATCCTCTACCAACTTGTATGATTCAGGGTTAGTAGTTGGTACTGTTATAGGTGGCTGTTGCAAGCTGCCTCCTGACGAGAGCCCCGGCACTTACTTTTTTCACAAATTAACCACTGACTGTAGTATTGGTGATGTGTTATTCCGTACTCTTTGCAATTCCTGACTCACAACTGAACAAGATGACCCCTCTTCTTTACAGACGATAGACACATTCCTGTCAGCGTGGAAGCTATAAATATCAAATATGCATTAATACATAATGCGATGTGAATCACGTTTGTCGTGACGGATTCGAATATTGCTTTTCAACTTTTGAAGGCAAGTTCAAGCAGTAAAAATTCTTCCTAGCGCAGGTACATTTTCGTGCCTGAAGTCTGCGCACAGTATGTTTGCTCGTCAGACCCAATGTCACGCAGAGAACAGACGTGATGCGACGGCTTCACGCGGAACCGTTTAGGCCGCCCTTGAACGGGAGGCCTGATGGCTGATGTGTGCCAAGCACATTATCCTGAAGGAGTCATTATATCATCGGCCGCAGGCAGCGACGTTAGCTCTGCGTAGTATGGTAATTCACGTGAGCCATGTTCAGGGAGACATGCTATCATTCAAACGGCGACCCGATGATTTACTGCAAACAACTCGCTGCAGGAGCGTGTTTATGTCTCAGTCAATACTAACTGGTGATGGGGGGTTTCACCGTAAACACATGCAAAGGAGGAGTAAAGGGTGGGTGTAGCACAAAAGATCCTAGGATGTTACACCGAGTCAGCTGAGCTCTACTAACGCTGCATGGCCCGCCACTGTAGAACATTTCAGTGCACAAGGGGCAAGGGACTATCACGAGGCATTCCAATGCAGAAAGCGTCATTTCTGCAGGAACAAAAAAAACATGTTGCGTGCCCTTCGCTTGGACTGTCTGTAGGCACTGCATATAGCTAAGCACTGGGGGGTGGCCCTGGAGCAAAAATGTTGCTCAACTCTCCCTGTCAGTCCCCTTCCCTTGCATTAGTGTTGAAATGCTTTGTGGAAAACTAAAGCAGCCTTGTGTAAAACTGCACAGTGGCATATGGCAAAATGGCGGGGCCACTCCAGCTGATTGGGAAGAGGGACCCCAGAGTCTCCTATATTTTACAGCTATCCATATGCCTTTGGATAAATAGGGGGCTCCCCTTAGGTTTGGGGACCCCTTGGAAGGTGCTCCACATGGGCTGCAGGGGTGTGCATTAGGGTCCAGACTTGGGGCAAGAGTCCAACACTGGTGCGAGAGCCCAGCACTAATGTAAGAGCCCAGCACTGGGGTGAGAGTCCAGCACTGGTGTGAGAGTCGAGCACTGGGGCAAGAGTCCAGCACTGGTGTGAGAGTCCAGCCCTGGGGAGATAGTCCATCACTGGTGCGAGAGCCCAGCACTAATGTAAGAGTCCAGCACTGGGGTGAGAGTCCAGCACTGGTGTGAGGGTCCAGCACTGGGGCAAGAGTCCAGCACTGGTGTGAGAGTCCAGCACTGGGGCAAGAGTCCAGCACTGGGGTGAGGGTCCAGCACTGGTGTGAGAGTCCAGCACTGGGGCAAGAGTCCAGCACTGGTGTGAGAGTCCAGCACTGGGGCAAGAGTCCAGCACTGGGACGAGAATCCAGCACTGGGGCGAGAGTCCAACACTGGTGCGAGAGCCCAGCACTAATGTAAGAGCCCAGCACTGGGGTGAGAGTCCAGCACTGGTGTGAGAGTCGAGCACTGGGGCAAGAGTCCAGCACTGGTGTGAGAGTCCAGCCCTGGGGAGATAGTCCATCACTGGTGCGAGAGCCCAGCACTAATGTAAGAGTCCAGCACTGGGGTGAGAGTCCAGCACTGGTGTGAGAGTCCAGCACTGGGGCAAGAGTCCAGCACTGGTGTGAGAGTCCAGCACTGGGGCGAGAGTCCAGCACTGGGGAGATAGTCCAACACTGGTGCGAGAGCCCAGCACTAATGTAAGAGTCCAGCACTGGGGTGAGAGTCCAGCACTGGGGCGAGAGTCAAACACTGGGGCGAGAGCCCAGCACTGGGGTGAGAGTCCAGCACTGGTGTGAGAGTCCAGCACTGGGGCAAGAGTCCAGCACTGGTGTGAGAGTCCAGCACTGGGGCGAGAGTCCAGCAGTGGGGAGATAGTCCAACACTGGTGCGAGAGCCCAGCACTAATGTCAGAGTCCAGCACTGGGGTGAGAGTCCAGCATTGGGGAGAGAGTCCAACACTGGGGCGAGAGCCCAGCACTGGGGTGAGAGTCCAACAATGGGGTGAGAGTCCAACAATGGGGCGAGAGTCCAACAATGGGGCAAGAGTCCAGCACTGGGGAGATAGTCCAACACTGGTGCGAGAGCCCAGCACTAATGTAAGAGTCCAGCACTGGGGCGAGAGTCCAACAATGGGGCAAGAGTCCAGCACTGGGGAGATAGTCCATGACTGGTGCGAGAGCCCAGCACTAATGCGAGAGTCTAGCACTGGGGTGAGAGTCCAGCACTGGGGCGAGAGTCCAGCACTGGCGCGAGAGTCCAACACTGGGGCAAGAGGGCAACACTCGGGAGATAGTTCAACACTGGGGCGAGAGTCCCCTGACTGAGGTGAGAGTCCAGCACTGGGGAGATAGTCCAACACTGGTGCGAGAGCCCAGCACTAATGCGAGAGTCCAGCACTGGGGTGAGAGTCCAGCACTGGGGCGAGAGTCCAACACTGGGGCAAGAGGCCAGCACTGGGGAAATAGTTCTACCCTGGGGCGAGAGTCCCCTGACTGAGGCGAGAGTCCAGCACTGGGGTGATAGTCCAACACTTGTGCGAGAACCCAGCACTAATGCGAGAGTCCAGCACTGGGGTGAGAGTCCAGCACTGGGGCGAGAGTCCAACACTGGGGCAAGAGGCCAGCACTGGGGGGATAGTACAACACAGGGGCGAGAGTCCCCTGACTGAGGCGAGAGTCCAGCACTGGGGAGATAGTCCAACACTGGTGCGAGAGCCCAGCACTAATGCGAGAGTCCAGCACTGGGGTGAGAGTCCAGCACTGGGGCGAGAGTCCAACACTGGGGCAAGAGGCCAGCACTGGGGAGATAGTTCAACACTGGGGCGAGAGTCCCCTGACTGAGGCGAGAGTCCAGCACTGGGGAGATAGTCCAACACTGGTGCGAGAGCCCAGCACTAATGCGAGAGTCCAGCACTGGGGTGAGAGTCCAACACTGGGACGAGAGCCCAGCACTGGGGCAAGAGTCCAACACTGGGGCGAGAGCCCAGCACTGGGGCGAGAGTCCAACACTGGGGCGAGAGTCCCCTGACTGAGGCGAGAGTCCAGCACTGGGGCGAGAGTCCAACACTGGGGCAAGAGGCCAGCACTGGGGAGATAGTTCAACACTGGGGCGAGAGTCCCCTGACTGAGGCGAGAGTCCAGCACTGGGGAGATAGTCCAACACTGGTGCGAGAGCCCAGCACTAATGCGAGAGTCCAGCACTGGGGTGAGAGTCCAGCACTGGGGTGAGAGTCCAGCACTGGGACTAGAGTCCAGCACTGGGGTGAGAGTCCAGCACTGGGGTGAGAGTCCAGCACTGGGGCAAGAGCCCAGCACTGGGGTGAGAGTCCAGCACTGGTGTGAGAGTCCAGCACTGGGGTGAGAGTCCAGCACTGGGGTGAGAGTCCAGCACTGGGGTGAGAGTCCAGCACTGGGGTGGAAGTCCAGCACTGGGCTAAGAGTCCAACACTGGGGCAAGAGCCCAGCACTGGGGAGAGAGTCCCGCACTGGGGTGAGAGTCCAGCACTGGGGAGATAGTCCAAAACTGGTGCGAGAGCCCAGCACTAATGCAAGAGTCCAGCACTGGGGTGAGAGCCCAGCATTGGGGTGAGAGTCCAGTACTGGGGCAAGAGCCCAGCACTGGGGTGAGAGTCCAGCACTGGGGTGAGAGTACAGCACTGGGGTGAGAGTCCAGCACTGGGGTGAGAGTCCAGCACTGGGGTGAGAGTCCAGCACTGGGCCGAGAGCCCAGCACTGGGGCAAGAGTACAACACTGGGGCAAGAGCCCAGCACTGGGGTGAGAGTCCAGCACTGGGGTGAGAGTCCAGCAGTGGGGTGAGAGTCCAGCACTGGGGTGAGAGTCCAGCACTGGGGTGAGAGTCCAGCACTGGGGCGAGAGTCCAGCACTGGGCCGAGAGCCCAGCACTGGGGTGAGAGTCCAGCACTGGGGTGAGAGTCCAGCACTGGGGTGAGATTCCAGCACTGGGGTGAGAGTCCAGCACTGGGGCGAGTGTCCAACACTGGGGCAAGAGGCCAGCACTGGGGAGATAGTTCAACACTGAGGCGAGAGTCCAGCACTAATGCGAGAGTCCAGCACTGGGGTGAGAGTCCAGCACTGGGGTGAGAGTCCAGCACTGGGGCGAGAGTCCAGCACTCGGCCGAGAGCCCAACACTGGGGCAAGAGGCCAGCACTGGGGAGATAGTTCAACACTGGGGCGAGAGTCCCCTGACTGAGGCGAGAGTCCAGCACTGGGGAGATAGTCCAACACTGGTGCGAGAGCCCAGCACTAATGCGAGAGTCCAGCACTGGGGTGAGAGTCCAGCACTGGGGTGAGAGTCCAGCACTGGGACTAGAGTCCAGCACTGGGGTGAGAGTCCAGCACTGGGGTGAGAGTCCAGCACTGGGGCAAGAGCCCAGCACTGGGGTGAGAGTCCAGCACTGGTGTGAGAGTCCAGCACTGGGGTGAGAGTCCAGCACTGGGGTGAGAGTCCAGCACTGGGGTGGAAGTCCAGCACTGGGCTAAGAGTCCAACACTGGGGCAAGAGCCCAGCACTGGGGAGAGAGTCCCGCACTGGGGTGAGAGTCCAGCACTGGGGAGATAGTCCAAAACTGGTGCGAGAGCCCAGCACTAATGCAAGAGTCCAGCACTGGGGTGAGAGCCCAGCATTGGGGTGAGAGTCCAGTACTGGGGCAAGAGCCCAGCACTGGGGTGAGAGTCCAGCACTGGGGTGAGAGTACAGCACTGGGGTGAGAGTCCAGCACTGGGGTGAGAGTCCAGCACTGGGGTGAGAGTCCAGCACTGGGCCGAGAGCCCAGCACTGGGGCAAGAGTACAACACTGGGGCAAGAGCCCAGCACTGGGGTGAGAGTCCAGCACTGGGGTGAGAGTCCAGCAGTGGGGTGAGAGTCCAGCACTGGGGTGAGAGTCCAGCACTGGGGTGAGAGTCCAGCACTGGGGCGAGAGTCCAGCACTGGGGTGAGATTCCAGCACTGGGGTGAGAGTCCAGCACTGGGGCGAGTGTCCAACACTGGGGCAAGAGGCCAGCACTGGGGAGATAGTTCAACACTGAGGCGAGAGTCCAGCACTAATGCGAGAGTCCAGCACTGGGGTGAGAGTCCAGCACTGGGGTGAGAGTCCAGCACTGGGGCGAGAGTCCAGCACTCGGCCGAGAGCCCAGCACTGGGGTGAGAGTCCAGCACTGGGGTGAGAGTTTAGCACTGGGGTGAGAGTCCAGCACTGGGGTGAGAGTCCAGCACTGGGCCGAGAGCCTAGCACTGGGGCAAGAGTCCAACACTGGGGCAAGAGCCCAGCACTGGGGTGAGAGTCCAGCACGGGGGTGAGAGTCCAGCCCTGGGGTGAGAGTCCAGCACTGGGGGAGAGTCCAGCACCGGGGCGAGAGTCCAGCACTGGGCCGAGAGCCCAGTACTGGGGTGAGTGTCCAGCACTGGGGTGCGAGTCCAGCACTGGGGTGAGAGTCCAGCACTGGGGTGAGAGTCCAGCACTGGGCCGAGAGCCCAGCACTGGGGCAAGAGTCCAACACTGGGGCAAGAGCCCAGCACTGGGCCGAGAGCCCAGCACTGGGGCAAGAGTCCAACACTGGGGCGAGAGCCCATCACTGGGCCGAGAGCCCAGCACTGGGGCAAGAGCCCAGCACTGGGGCAAGAGTCCAGCACTGGTGTGAGAGTCCAGCACTGGGGCAAGAGTCCAGCACTGGTGTGAGAGTCCAGCACTGGGGCAAGAGTCCAGCACTGGGGTGAGAGTCCAGCACTGGTGTGAGAGTCCAGCACTGGGGCAAGAGTCCAGCACTGGTGCGAGAGTCCAGCACTGGGGCAAGAGTCCAGCACTGGGGCGAGAATCCAGCACTGGGGCGAGAGTCCAACACTGGTGCGAGAGCCCACCACTAATGTCAGAGTCCAGCATTGGGTTGAGAGTCCAACACTGGGGCGAGAGCCCAGCACTGGGGTGAGAGTCCAGCACTGGTGTGAGAGTCCAGCACTGGGGCAAGAGTCCAGCACTGGTGTGAGAGTCCAGCCCTGGGGAGATAGTCCAACACTGGTGCGAGAGCCCAGCACTAATGTAAGAGTCCAGCACATGGGTGAGAGTCCAGCACTGGTGTGAGAGTCCAGCACTGGGGCAAGAGTCCAGCACTGGTGTGAGAGTCCAGCACTGGGGCGAGAGTCCAGCACTGGGGAGATAGTCCAACACTGGTGCGAGAGCCCAGCACTAATGTAAGAGTCCAGCACTGGGGTGAGAGTCCAGCACTGGGGCGAGAGTCCAACACTGGGGCGAGAGCCCAGCACTGGGGTGAGAGTCCAGCACTGGTGTGAGAGTCCAGCACTGGGGCAAGAGTCCAGCACTGGTGTGAGAGTCCAGCACTGGGGCGAGAGTCCAGCACTGGGGAGATAGTCCAACACTGGTGCGAGAGCCCAGCACTAATGTAAGAGTCCAGCACTGGGGTGAGAGTCCAGCACTGGGGAGAGAGTCCAACACTGGGGCGAGAGCCCAGCACTGGGGTGAGAGTCCAACAATGGGGTGAGAGTCCAACAATGGGGCGAGAGTCCAACAATGGGGCAAGAGTCCAGCACTGGGGAGATAGTCCAACACTGGTGCGTGAGCCCAGCACTAATGTAAGAGTCCAGCACTGGGGCGAGAGTCCAACAATGGGGCAAGAGTCCAGCACTGGGGAGATAGTCAAACACTGGTGCGAGAGCCCAGCACTAATGCGAGAGTCCAGCACTGGGGTGAGAGTCCAGCACTGGGGCACGAGTCCAGCACGGGGGCGAGAGTCCAACACTGGGGCAAGAGGGCAGCACTGGGGAGATAGTTCAACACTGGGGCGAGAGTCCCCTGACTGAGGTGAGAGTCCAGCACTGGGGAGATAGTCCAACACTGGTGCGAGAGCCCAGCACTAATGCGAGAGTCCAGCACTGGGGTGAGAGTCCAGCACTGGGGCGAGAGTCCAACACTGGGGCAAGAGGCCAGCACTGGGGAGATAGTTCAACCCTGGGGCGAGAGTCCCCTGACTGAGGCGAGAGTCCAGCACTGGGGAGATAGTCCAACACTGGTGCGAGAGCCCAGCACTAATGCGAGAGTCCAGCACTGGGGTGAGAGTCCAGCACTGGGGCGAGAGTCCAACACTGGGGCAAGAGGCCAGCACTGGGGAGATAGTCCAACACTGGTGCGAGAGCCCAGCACTAATGCGAGAGTCATGCACTGGGGTGAGAGTCCAGCACTGGGGCGAGAGTCCAACACTGGGGCAAGAGGCCAGCACTGGGGAGATAGTTCAACACTGGGGCGAGAGTCCCCTGACTGAGGCGAGAGTCCAGCACTGGGGAGATAGTCCAACACTGGTGCGAGAGCCCAGCACTAATGCGAGAGTCAAGCACTGGGGTGAGAGTCCAGCACTGGGGCAAGAGTCCAACACTGGGGCAAGAGGCCAGCACTAGGGAGATAGTTCAACACTGGGGTGAGAGTCCCCTGACTGAGGCGAGAGTCCAGCACTGGGGAGATAGTCCAACACTGGTGCGAGAGCCCAGCACTAATGCGAGAGTCCAGCACTGGGGTGAGAGTCCAACACTGGGACGAGAGCCCAGCACTGGGGCAAGAGTCCAACACTGGGGCGAGAGTCCCCTGACTGAGGCGAGAGTCCAGCACTGGGACGAGAGTCCAACACTGGGGCAAGAGGCCAGCACTGGGGAGATAGTTCAACACTGGGGCGAGAGTCCCCTGACTGAGGCGAGAGTCCAGCACTGGGGAGATAGTCCAACACTGGTGCGAGAGCCCAGCACTAAAGCGAGAGTCCAGCACTGGGGTGAGAGTCCAGCACTGGGGTGAGAGTCCAGCACTGGGACTAGAGTCCAGCACTGGTCCGAGAGCCCAGCACTGGGGTGAGAGTCCAGCACTGGGGCAAGAACCCAGCACTGGGGTGAGAGTCCAGCACTGGGGTGAGAGTCCAGCACTGGGGTGAGAGTCCAGCACTGGGGTGAGAGTCCAGCACTGGGGTGAGAGTCCAGCACTGGGCCGAGAGCCCAGCACTGGGGCAGGAGTCCAACACTGGGGCAAGAGCCCAGCACTGGGGAGAGAGTCCCGCACTGGGGTGAGAGTCCAGCACTGGGGTGAGAGTCCAGCACTGGGGTGAGAGTCCAGCACTGGGGCGAGAGTCCAGCACTGGGTCGAGAGCCCAGCACTTGGGTGAGAGTCCAGCACTGGGGTGAGAGTCCAGCACTGGGGTGAGAGTCCAGCACTGGGGTGAGAGTCCAGCACTGGGGCGAGAGTCCAACACTGGGGCAAGAGGCCAGCACTGGGGAGATAGTTCAACACTGGGGCGAGAGACCCCTGACTGAGGCGAGAGCCCAGCACTGGGGAGGTAGTCCAAAACTGGTGCGAGAGCCCAGCACTAATGCGAGAGTCCAGCACTGGGGTGAGAGTACAGCACTGGGCTGAGAGCCCAGCACTGGGGCAAGAGTACAACACTGGGGCAAGAGGCCAGCACTGGGGTAAGAGTCCAGCACTGGGGTGAGAGCCCAGCAGTGGGGTGAGAGTCCAGCACTGGGGTGAGAGTCCAGCACTGGGGTGAGAGTCCAGCACTGGGGCGAGAGTCCAGCACTGGGCCGAGAGCCCAGCACTGGGGTGAGAGTCCAGCACTGGGGTGAGAGTCCAGCACTGGGGTGAGAGTCCAGCACTGGGGTGAGAGTCCAGCACTGGGGCGAGAGTCCAACACTGGGGCAAGAGGCTAGCCCTGGGGAGATAGTTCAACACTGGGGCGAGAGTCCCCTGACTGAGGCGAGAGTCCAGCACTAATGCGAGAGTCTAGCACTGGGGTGAGATTCCAGCACTGGGGTGAGCGTCCAGCACTGGGGCGAGAGTCCAGCACTGGGGTGAGAGTCCAGCACTGGGCCGAGAGCCCAGCACTGGGGTAAGAGTCCAACACTGGGGCAAGAGCCCAGCACTGGGGTGAGAGTCCAGCACGGGGGTGAGAGTCCAGCCCTGGGGTGAGAGTCCAGCACTGGGGGAGAGTCCAGCACTGGGGCGAGAGTCCAGCACTGGGCCGAGAGCCCAGTACTGGGGTGAGAGTCCAGCACTGGGGTGAGAGTCCAGCACTGGGGTGTGAGTCCAGCACTGGGGTGAGAGTCCAGCACTAGGGTGAGAGTCCAGCACTGGGCCGAGAGCCCAGCACTGGGGCAAGAGTCCAACACTGGGGCAGGAGCCCAGCACTGGGCCGAGAGCCCAGCACTGGGGCAAGAGTCCAACACTGGGGCGAGAGCCCAGCACTGGGGCAAGAGCCCAACACTGGGGCGAGAGCCCAGCACTGGGCCGAGAGCCCAGCACTGAGGCAAGAGTCCAACACTGGGGCGAGAGCCCAGCACTGGGGCAAGAGCCCATCACTGGGGCAAAAGTCCAATACTGGGGCGAGAGCCCAGCACTGGGCTGAGAGCCCAGCACTGGGGCAAGAGTCCAACACTGGGGCAAGAGCCCAGCACTGGGGCAAGAGTCCAACACTGGGATGAGAGCCCAGCACTGGGGCAAGAGTCCAACACTGGGGCGAGAGCCCAGCACTGGGGCGAGAGTCCAACACTGGGGCGAGAGTCCCCTGACTGAGGCGAGAGTCCAGCACTGGGGCAAGAGTCCAGCACTGGTGCAAGAGCCCAGCACTGGGGCAAGAGCCCAGCACTGGTGCGAGAGTCCAGCACCTGGGCAAGAGTCCAGCACTGGGGCGAGAGTCCACCGCTGGGGCAAGAGTCCACCAGCACTGGTGAGATAGTCCAGCACTGGTGCGAGAGTTTAGCACTGGTGTGAGAGTCCTGCACTGGGCAGAGAGCCCAGCACTAGGGCAAGAGCCCAGCACTGGTGCGAGAGTCCAGCACTGGGGCAAGAGTCCACCACTGGGGCGAGAGTCCAGCACTGGTGCGAGAGTCCAGCACTGGTGCGAGAGTCCAGCACTGGGGTGAGTTCCCAGCGCTGGGGCGAGAGCCCAGCACTGGGTTGAGAGCCCAGCACTGGGGCGAGAGTCCTCTACTGGGGCGAGAGTCCTGCACTGGGGCAAGAGTCCACCATTGGGACAAGAGTCCCCTAACTGGGGCGAGAGTCTAGCACTGTTGTGAGAGTCCAGCACTGGAGTTGGAGTCCAGAACTGGGGCAAGAGTCTAACACTGGGGCGAGAGTCCCACTGGGGGAAGAGACCTCTAACTGGGGCGGGAGTCTAGCACTGGTGCGAGAGTCCAGCACTGGGGCGAGAGTCCACCACTGGGGCAAGAGTCCCCTAACTGGGGCAAGAGTCTAACACTGGTGCAAGAGTCCAGCACTGGGGCGAGAGTCCTGCACTGGAGCAAGAGTACACCACTGGGGCAAGAGTCCCCTAACTGGGGCGAGAGTCTAGCACTGGTGCGAGAGTCCAGCACTCGGGCAAGAGCCCAACACTGGTGTAAGGGGCCAGCGCTGGGGGGAGAGCCCAGCACTGGGGCAAGAGCCCAGCACTGGTGTAAGGGGCCAGCGCTGGGGGGAGAGCCCAGCACTGGGGCAAGAGCCCAGCACTGGTGCAAGAGACCAGCACTGGGACGAAAGTCCAGCACTGGGGCAAGAATCCAGCACTGGGTGAGAGCCCAGCACTGGTGCAGGGGCCCAGCACTGGGGCAAGAGCCTGTGCCGGAACAAGAGTCCAGCACTTGGGCGAGAGTCAAACACTGGGGCATGAGTCCCCTAACTGGTGCCAGAACCCAGCATCTGGGGTGAGAGTCCAGCACTGGGGCGAGAGTCTAGCACTAGGGCAAGAGCCCAGCACTGGTGCAAAAGCCCTGCACTGGGGCAAGAATTCGACACTGGGGCGAGAGTCCAGCACGGGGGCAAGAGCCCAGCACTGGGGTGAGAGTCCAGCACTGGGGCAAGAGTCCAGCACTGGGGCAAGAGTCCAACACTGGGGTGAGAGTCCTGCACTGGGGCAAGAGTCCCTTAACTGGGGCAAGTGTCTAGCACTGGTGCGAGAGTCCACAACTGGGGCATGAGTCCCCTAACTGGAGCGAGAGTCTAGCACTGGGGCGAGAGTCCAGCACTGGGGCAAAGGCCCAGCACTGGTGCAAGAGGCCAGCACTGGGGCGAGAGCCCAGCACTGGGGCAAGACTTTAGCACTGGGGCAAGAGGCCAGCACTGGGGCGAGAGCCCAGCACTGGGGCAATAATCCAGCACTGGGCGAGAGGCCAGCACTGGGGCAAGAGTCCAACACTGGGGCAAGAGCCCAGCACTGGGGCAAGAGTCCAACACTGGGATGAGAGCCCAGCACTGGGGCAAGAGTCCAACACTGGGGCGAGAGCCCAGCACTGGGGCGAGAGTCCAACACTGGGGCGAGAGTCCCCTGACTGAGGCGAGAGTCCAGCACTGGGGCAAGAGTCCAGCACTGGTGCAAGAGCCCAGCACTGGGGCAAGAGCCCAGCACTGGTGCGAGAGTCCAGAACCTGGGCAAGAGTCCAGCACTGGGGCGAGAGTCCACCGCTGGGGCAAGAGTCCACCAGCACTGGTGAGATAGTCCAGCACTGGTGCGAGAGTTTAGCACTGGTGTGAGAGTCCTGCACTGGGCAGAGAGCCCAGCACTAGGGCAAGAGCCCAGCACTGGTGCGAGAGTCCAGCACTGGGGCAAGAGTCCACCACTGGGGCGAGAGTCCAGCACTGGTGCGAGAGTCCAGCACTGGGGTGAGAGCCCAGCACTGGGGCGAGAGCCCAGCACTGGGTTGAGAGCCCAGCACTGGGGCGAGAGTCCTCTACTGGGGCGAGAGTCCTGCACTGGGGCAAGAGTCCACCATTGGGACAAGAGTCCCCTAACTGGGGCGAGAGTCTAGCACTGTTGTGAGAGTCCAGCACTGGAGTTGGAGTCCAGAACTGGGGCAAGAGTCTAACACTGGGGCGAGAGTCCCACTGGGGGAAGAGACCTCTAACTGGGGCGGGAGTCTAGCACTGGTGCGAGAGTCCAGCACTGGGGCGAGAGTCCACCACTGGGGCAAGAGTCCCCTAACTGGGGCAAGAGTCTAACACTGGTGCAAGAGTCCAGCACTGGGGCGAGAGTCCTGCACTGGAGCAAGAGTACACCACTGGGGCAAGAGTCCCCTAACTGGGGCGAGAGTCTAGCTCTGGTGCGAGAGTCCAGCACTCGGGCAAGAGCCCAACACTGGTGTAAGGGGCCAGCGCTGGGGGGAGAGCCCAGCACTGGGGCAAGAGCCCAGCACTGGTGTAAGGGGCCAGCGCTGGGGGGAGAGCCCAGCACTGGGGCAAGAGCCCAGCACTGGTGCAAGAGACCAGCACTGGGACGAAAGTCCAGCACTGGGGCAAGAATCCAGCACTGGGTGAGAGCCCAGCACTGGTGCAGGGGCCCAGCACTGGGGCAAGAGCCTGTGCCGGAACAAGAGTCCAGCACTTGGGCGAGAGTCAAACACTGGGGCATGAGTCCCCTAACTGGTGCCAGAACCCAGCATCTGGGGTGAGAGTCCAGCACTGGGGCGAGAGTCTAGCACTAGGGCAAGAGCCCAGCACTGGTGCAAAAGCCCTGCACTGGGGCAAGAATTCGACACTGGGGCGAGAGTCCAGCACGGGGGCAAGAGCCCAGCACTGGGGTGAGAGTCCAGCACTGGGGCAAGAGTCCAGCACTGGGGCAAGAGTCCAACACTGGGGCGAGAGTCCTGCACTGGGGCAAGAGTCCCTTAACTGGGGCAAGTGTCTAGCACTGGTGCGAGAGTCCACAACTGGGGCATGAGTCCCCTAACTGGAGCGAGAGTCCAGCACTGGTGCAAGAGCCCAGCACTGGGGGAAGAGTCCAGCACTGGGGCAAGAGTCCAGCAGTGGGGCAAGAGTTCCCTAACTGGGGCGAGAGTCTAGCACTGGGGCGAGAGTCCAGCACTGGGGCAAAGGCCCAGCACTGGTGCAAGAGGCCAGCACTGGGGCGAGAGCCCAGCACTGGGGCAAGACTTTAGCACTGGGGCAAGAGGCCAGCACTGGGGCGAGAGCCCAGCACTGGGGCAATAATCCAGCACTGGGCGAGAGGCCAGCACTGGGGCAAGAATCCACCACTGGGCGAGAGGCCAGCACTGGAGCAAGAGCCTGCGGTGGGGCAGGAGTCTAGCACTGGGACGAGAGTTCACCACTGTGGCATGAGTCTCCTAACTGGAGCGAGAGTCCAGCACTGGTGCAAGAGCTCAGCACTGGGGTGAGAGTCCAGCACTGGGGCGAAAGCCCAGCACTAGGGCAAGAGCCTAGCGCTGGGGCAAGAGTCCAGCAGTGGGGCGAGAGCCCAGCACGGGTGCAAAAGCCCAGCACTGGGGCAAGAGTCCGACACTGGGGCGAGAGTCCAGTACGGGGGCAAGAGCCCAGCGCTGGGGCAAGGGTCCAGCGCTGGGACGAGAGTCCAGCACTGGGGCAAGAGTCCAGCGCTGGGGTGAGAGTCCAGCACTGGTGCAAGAGCCCAGCGCTGGGGCAAGCGTCCAGCACTGGGGCGAGAGTCCAGCTTGGAGGCAAGAGCCAAACGCTGGGGCAAGAGTTTTCGTAAAATAAACGGGCTGCACAATGTTTTCCTGTAAGTGCAATGCATTGTTGCAGGTTTTAATGCAGCCTTGCATTGACTAACTTGTGTTACATCTCGGCCGGGATTTGTGAATTGTATGAAAAAAGAAATTAAACTTTTTTGTTTTGATCCGCCCAAGGAAATCTAGTGGTCATACTTCAGCAGTTTTAAACTGCAGCAAATCTAAATAACTAATCAAAACAACTGTGAGAAGTTGGCCTGGCATGCTGTCCACTATTCTAGTGGGCACCTTGCACCAGTCCAAACAATCCTTATTGGTGATAGGTTTAAGACAACCATTATTGAAAGCTATCCTAGTTGTAGCTATGGAGAGCAGCCTTCAGGCTTAGTCTTGAAGGAGTGTAAAGCAGCTTGTTTTACCAGATCATAACCTCTTGAATTTCTCAATGAAAAGAGATCCACACAAGGTATATATAAAATATATGTATTCATTTCTAAACACTCTCTAGTAATCCCTTTATGAGAATACAGAGCAAAGTACACATTTTCAATGCAATAGAACTTTAGTAAATAGCACAATATACACTGGGCTCCAAGGGGAACCAAACCATGGGGCATATTATCAAGGGTGTAATTGCCGCTTTTTCGGCACATTGCGCCGAAAAAGCGGCAATTTTTTTTAACACTCTATCAACAAGGACATGCTAACAAGTGTTAGCGCATGTTCCCTTGCTACTTTGCATGTCAACGCTCAATATCGCTAATGACATGCAAAGTAGGCGTTCCCGTCCATAACTCAATGTCAATTCACGCTGACACGGCTTTGCGCTATTTACAACCCTGAAGCAGACACAGGAAGAGATTAAAAAAATGCTAACCGTGTTTATCGCTGGAATTTAATGTCTGCTTTCTATCTGACTTAGCAATACTAATACTGGGAGGTGTATTGTATGTTTAGGTCCACACTCCACTATCAGCAAGCAGCCCCATAGCGCTGTGGAATCTTCACTGGATTTTACACGCTATTTCTCTATCGCTGGAATTACATCTCCTGTTAGTAAAGCTTTGATAATACACCGCTTAACACGGCGATTCAATCCGGCGATAGACGTTGATATACAGAAACACGATAAGTGCGCTTAGCGATGTTTACCGCTATTCTTTGATAATATGCCCCCATATATTAAGAAAGTGGTATAACAACCATGACTTGACTAGACACAAGGCCTAGAGTCTGTTGAATTGCTGGGACCACAAGGAACCACCCAAGGTAGTGACACAGGGAATCCACGAGACGCGTGCAGTGTGAGAGCACAGCCGCGAGACGCCGTTAGATTCTATGGGAAAAGTCACAGTTGGAATTTGAAAGATTACGGACACTTAGGAGAGGACTTAAGGGGTTCTAGGGCCAACACGCACAGAAGCACCGGAAAACTCGAGTTACCTCACCCAGGGAAGCTGGGTGCACAGGTGTCAAATGGTGCGGGAATCGTCCTTGATTCAATGGCGATCTGCTGCAAAGTGCTGCTGCCGTGAAGAAGAAAAGTGTCTGGTGTAATCCAAGCCTGGATCAAAGATGTGAAGAACCTGCAAGCAGAGAGGACAGAGTCAGGGTCACTTGCCAGTGACCAGGGGCTCGGTAGACGAATGCCCACCGATGTCGGGTGTTTCAGGTGTGAAGAGGTGAAGCTTGACTCTGCAGTTACGAGGACCAGGAGGCGTCAACGACAAGCAGGAGCTGGATTTGAACTGTCCCACAAAGGATGTTGAGTGCTGCTGCATCGGTGCCTGGATTGGACCCTATAAGCCTTGGCAACAGAAACCCACGCAGAAAGAGAAAAGATGCTTCGGTGTAGACCAGAAAGGTCCAGGGGACTCTGCAAGTGGTAAAGAGTCAGGGCAGGTCTGGAGCAACTAGGGAAGCCCAAGGAAAGTCAAAGTTTCCTTCTCAGTGACCCACCAGTCGACGGACCTGGGATCGCGAAGGTA
The DNA here is from genome assembly GCF_964261635.1 of Lissotriton helveticus. Classification (NCBI taxonomy): domain Eukaryota; kingdom Metazoa; phylum Chordata; class Amphibia; order Caudata; family Salamandridae; genus Lissotriton; species Lissotriton helveticus. Next base: position 246,258,352 of record NC_136067.1, read on the forward strand.
CCTCGAGCGAAAACACAAAGGGAAGGCTTTCGGAACACTTGTGGAGTGTAGGCCAGCAATCTTTGGTGGAAAAGGTGCTCGGGGTCTGGGCTACAAGAAACCCAATGCACAGCCTCCAGGGACGTCGAGAAGCTAATGCACTTGCAAATGTGCACGTGTCCAGGGGTTCCGGTTCCACCGTACCCACAAGAGCTTCAGGGCACAGGTTTGCTGGGGACTCGGGTCAGCCTCGAGGAAGTCTGCAAATCCTCCTCCTGTGTTGCAAATACTTCGGAGTCCGGCAGGAGCTTCGGAGATGCAAACCAGTCAGATGCGTCATTGCTGCCTGCCAAGTAGGGGAGTAACTCCTTTACTCCAAGGGAGATTCTTCAGTTATCCAGTGTCGTGCAGATCATCGAGTTCCAGGATTCAGTATCAGAGTTTCGTCCATGTGTAACATAAAGTCCTGTTGCCAGGGGTTCCTATCTTATACCCAAAGAAAGGGTTGGACAAACTCTGGGAACCCACCAATGGGAGGGTCTGGAAAGAGGGGTAGCCACACCCATTTCCTTTGTCCTAAAGCCTGTCTGGGAGATGGTGACACCTCCCTGTGACAGGAAACCTATTGTCCAGGGCTCCCCTGCCAGAGTTTTGTCCAGCAGCAGGAGGCCAGACTTGTGTCTGTCGCATCCACTTTGGGAATCCAGGGTTATTTTAAACTGGTACCTGGTGTACCGATGTGTACATGTCTCTCCCTCTAGAAGGGTGGAATCACACCCCCACCGCCAGAACTGGCGGGCGGGTAATCAATCAATCAATCATAACATTTGTATAGCGCGCTACTCACCCGGAAGGGTCTCAAGGCGCTTGGGGGAAGGGGTCCGCTACTGCTAGAACAGCCAGGTCTTGAGTTGTCTCCTGAAGGCGAGATGGTCCTGGGTCAGCCGAAGGTGGATGGGGAGGGAGTTCCATGTCTTGGCCGCCAGGTAGGAGAAGGATCTTCCTCCGGCGGTGGCTCTTCGGATGCGTGGTACGGCGGCGGGGGCGAGGCTTGGAGAACGTAGCTGGCGGGTGGGCGTGTAGAAGGTCAGGCGGTCGTTGAGGTACTTGGGGCCCAGGTCGTGGAGAGACTTGTGTGCGTGGGTGAGGAGCCTGAACGTGATCCTCTTGCTGACGGGGAGCCAGTGCAGGTCCCTCAGGTGGCCAGAGATGTGGCTGCGACGGGGGATGTCCAGGATGAGTCGGGCAGAGGCGTTCTGGATGCGTTGGAGTCTTTTCTGTAGCTTGGCTGTGGTTCCGGCGTAGAGGGTGTTTCAGTAGTCCAGTCGGCTGGTGACGAGTGCCTGGGTGACCGTCTTCCTGGTTTCGGTCGGGATCCATCAGAAGATCTTGCGGAGCATGCGTAGGGTGTTGAAGCATGATGAGGAGACTGCATTGACTTGTCTGGTCATCGAGAGGGAGGAGTCCAGGATGAAGCCCAGGTTGCGTGCGTGGTCTGTTGGCTTGGGAGTGGTGCCCAGGGCGGGGGGCCACCATGAGTCGTCCCAGGCGGAGGGCGATGGTCCCAGGATGAGGACTTCCGTCTTGTCCGAGTTCAGTTTCAGGCGGCTGTTCTTCATCCACTCGGCGACGTCTTTCATCCCTTCGTGTAGGCTGGTTCTGGCGGTGGCGGGGTCTCTGGTGAGGGAGAGGATTAGTTGGGTGTCGTCGGTGTAGGAGATGATGTTGAGGTTGTGTTGGCGTGCGATGGCTGCAAGAGGTCTCATGTAGACGTTGAAGAGGGTGGGGCTGAGTGATGATCCTTGGGGTACGCCGCAGATGACTTCGGTGGCCTCGGATCGAAACGGGGGGAGGCGGACTCTCTGTGTTCTTCCGGCGAGGAATGAGATGATCCACTCCAGTGCCTTCTCTTGGATACCGATGTTGCTGAGGCGTTGAACTAGGGTGCTGTGGCAGTCAGTGTCGAACGCTGCAGAGAGGTCCAGGAGGATGAGGGCCGCTGTTTCCCCGTTGTCGAGCAGGGTTCTGATGTCGTTGGTGGCTGCGATGAGGGCGGTCTCGGTGCTGTGATTGGCTCGGAAACCGGACTGGGAGGGGTCGAGGGATCCGTTCGTCTCGGGGAAGGCGGCAAGCTGTCTGTTGACGGTCTTCTCGATGACTTTTGCAGGAAAAGGGAGGAGCAAGATGGGGCAGAAGTTCTTGAGGTCGGTGGGGTCCGCTGTTGGTTTCTTCAGTAGGGCGCTGAGCTCGGCATGCTTCCAGCTCTCCGGGAAGGTGGCGGTGTTGAAGGAGGTGTTGATGATGTTCCGGAGTTGGGGTGCGATGGTGGAGACGGCCTTGTTGAAGACGTGGTGGGGCAGGGGTCGGTCGGAGATCCGGAGTGGATGGTGTTCATCGTGCGGGCTGTGTGTTCGGTGGTCACCGTGGTCCAGGTGCGGAGGGTGGCGGTGGGGTGCGTCGGTTCAACGGTGGGGTGCGTGGATGCTGCGCCGAAGCTGTTGTGGATGTCGGTGATCTTGCGGTGGAAGAACGAGGCGAGAGAGTCGCAGAGATCTTGTGAAGGAGTGATGTCGATGTTGCCGGTGCTGGGGTTGGAGAACTCTTTGACGATGCTGAAGAGTTCCTTGCTGTCGTGGGCGTTGTTGTCCAGTGGTTCCTTTAGTGATTTCTTCTTGGTGGTGCGGATAAGCTGGTGGTGCTTGCGGGTGGCTTGTTTGAGGGCGGTCATGTTGTATGTGGACTGGTCGAGGAGCCAGGCTTTCTCGAGGGTGCGGCAGTTCTTCTTGGAGTCCTTGAGTTCGTCGGTGAACCAGGAGGCTTTCTTGCTTCTGGGTCCGATGGGAGGGTTCTTCAGTGGCGCGAGGTCGTCGGCGCAGGCGGTCAGCCACTGCGTGAAGTTGCGGGCTGCTTCGTTGGGGTCCGTTGTGCTGGCGGGTGGGTTCTGGCTGAGGGAGGTGGTGAGCTGCTCGGCGGTGATCTTGTTCCAGCTCCTGTGAGGAACCTGTTGCGGGTGGTGGTGGGTCGTGGTTCTGGTCGTGGTGGGGTATGATTCCAAAGTGTTTGACACAAAACACGACATGTTTCCTTGCAGCCATTCCAAAGTTAGCATTTACCGCAAGGTTATAATGCACTTAAGAGTATATGGTCTGGCTGCATTACAGAACAGCCCCAGAGGATAGAATCCGAAGGCTGCATCGAGGCTTTGCTCATGCATGGGCACCCTCTCACACAAAACCCAGCACCCTGCCTTCAGGATTGATAAGGCCTGCTATAGGGGTGACTGATAGGTTTAAATGTGTAGTGATATAAGGTAGATATAGGGAACCTATATCTAAGTAAGGGGTGCATACACCACCTTACACAGGTTGCAGTAGCAGACCTGTGGTGTCATTTTGGAAGACTCCCAGGGGTGGCATAATACATGCTGCAGCCCCTGGTAGGCCTCTGGGGCACCTATGCCCTGGGTACATGGTGGACCATATACTAGGGACTAATAAGGCCCCCCAGTAACCAAACTGGAGTGTACCTAAAGCACATGGAATCATTTTAGAGCGGAAGCAGCTCGGCTGGGGTCCTGGATAGCAGGGCCCCAGCCACACTAAAGTCGAAAAACAGTGAAATATCAGCAAAAAGTTGGGGTAACTCTAAGAAGCAGATCCTACTCTCCTACACTCCCGCCCCCCAACACAGGGACATTAAACTAACCTTGACCAGTTGAGTCTTCATGTTCTATGTAGAAATATCTTGAGAGTCCATCTGAATTGGCATGGTTACTCCCAGATCTATGTTCCACTGTATAGTCCATCCCCTGTAGGGAAATGGACCACCTCAACAATTTAGGGTTTTCACCATTCATCTGTTTTAGCCATAAGAGGGGATTATGGTCTGTCTGAAGAGTGAAGTGAGTGCCAAACAAGAATGGCCTCAGCTTCTTCAGAGCCCAAACCACAGCAAAGGCCTCCCTCTTAATAGCTGACTAAAGCTTCTCTCTAGGGGTCAGCATTCTGCTAATAAAAGCTACTGGCTGGTCCTGACCTTCATCATTCAATTGTGATAACACAGCTGCTACCCCCAACTCAGATTCATCTGTTTGGACAATGAATTCCTTGGAGTAGTTAGGACTTTGCAGAATGAGAGCAGTGCACATGGCCTGCTTCAGGTCATCAAATGCCTTTTGACAGCTAACTGTCCACTGAATTTTCTTAGGCATTCTTTTGGAAGTTAAGTCATTAAGGAGGGGTCACAATGGATCCATACCCCTTGACAAATCTTCTGTAGTACACAGTCAGGCCCAAAAAAGCTCTGACCTGAGTCTGGGTAGTTGGAGCAACCCAGTCCATGATGGTCTGGATTTTGCTCTGCAATAATTGAACCTGGCCTCCACCCAAAAGGTGTCCCAGGTACACAACCTGACTCTGCCCTATCTGGCATCTAGTAGCCTTGATAGTTAGGCCTGCTTTCTGCAGGGCCTCCAAGACATTTTTCAGGTGGACTAGGTGATCCTCCCATGTGGAGCTAAATATAGCAATATCATCTAGATATGCTGCACTATAGTCTAGTCTTCCAGGCCTGTTACCACCAACCTTTGAAAAGTGGCAGGTGCATTCTTCAAACTGTAGAACATGCTGTCTTGGGCTTTGCATCTTCAGCTAGTCTGATCTGCCAGTAGCCAGCTGTCAGATCAAATGTGCTCAGAAACTTGGCTGAGGCTCATCTGCTCTGGGTATTGGATGGGCATCAGTCCTAGTGACTGCATTGATACCCCTGCAGTCTACACATAACCTCATCTCTTTCTTATTACCCTGGGTGTGAGGTGTGGGCACTAAGACTACTGGACTAGCCCAAGGGCTATCTGAGGGTTCAATAACTCCCAAATACAACATCTTCTGGACTTCAGTCCTGATGCAGTCCCTGACATGGTCAGGTTGCCTGTAAATCTTATTTTTTCTAATTGTCCTCAGTGTCCACTTCATGAGTGCACCGGGTAGTCTGACTTGGAGTTAGAGAGAACATATGTCTATACTGATTGAGCACCTGTATGCAATCAACTTGCTGCTGGGCAGTGAGGCTACCTGCCAAGGCAACACCATTCACTGACCCATCATCAGGGTTCAGTGAGAGCAGGTCAGTGAGTTCATATACTCTGACATGCTGGAGCAGAGACCAAGTACAGAAGTCCACAATGTCCTGTTTAGGAGGTTTGAGAGGTAACTCCCATCCCTCCTTCACTAGACACAATGGACCCCTAACAGGATGTCCAAACAGCAGAAGTTCAAAAGGGCTTCTGAGGAATCTCCCTGTAGGCAAATAGAAGGCAGGGCAAAAGGATGTCTCATCTGCACCTAATCTTTTCTGGGAGGCCTTTGATCATGCCCTTTAAGGTTTTGTTGAATCTCTCAACTAAACCATTGCATTGTGGGTGATAGGGTGTGGTAAATTTGTAATTCACTCCACACTCCTTCCACATTGCAGTCAAGTAGCTTGACATAACGTTAGCATCTCTGTCAGATACTACCTCCTTAGGGAAACCACTTTGAAAAATACCCCCAGGAGGGCCCTTGCCACCACAGGTACTGTAGTGGTCCCAAAGGGGAATTGCTTCTGGGTACCTGGTGGCATGGTCCACCACCACCAGGATAAACCTGTGCCCAGATGCTGTCTGAGGATCCTTGGGACCAACTATATCAATCCCCACCCTCTCAAAGGGAACCCCCACCATAGGTAGTGCTATCAGGGGGGCCTTTGTAGTGTCACCTGCCTTGCCACTGTCTTGACAGGTGACACAGGAGCGACAAAACTCCTTGGTGTCTTCAGACATGTGGGGCAAATGAAAGTGACGGACAATCCTGTCCCAAGTCTTGTTTTGGCCAGGGTGACCTGCTAAGGGAATATCTTGAGTTAGTGTTAATAGGAAGCCCCTAAACTTCAGAGGTATAACCAACCTCCTGCTCTACCAGGCTTGGGGTCTCTAACCTCTGAGTCTAGGAGTCCATCATCCCAATAGATACTATGGGTACCACTAGCATTCCCAGCAGCCTCAGCAGCAGCTTGCTGTCTGAGGGGTTCAAGAGAGGGGCAGCTCAGCTGCTCCTGACTCAGATATGCCCTGGAAGGGCCCCCTGTCTCCAAGTACTCAACCTGATCAGGTTCAAGTTCATCTGGGACAGTTCCTTCTTCATTAGTAAGCTCATCTCCCTCAGAGACTGATCTTTATTCTGAGTCAGGGGGAAGGCACAGCCTTAACCCTACTGCTCCTCTTCTTGGAAAGCACCTGGTCCATTTTTTTTCAGAATCCAGGGCCTGTTCAGTTTTAGACATTTTGGCTTGTGACCTATTGTCCAGGCCTCCCCTGCTGGAGTTTCATTCAGAAGCAGGAGGCCTTGTGTCTGTGGCATCCATTTTGTGATGCCAGGATTCGTTTAAACTGGTACCGGTCACAGCAAACACATGTGTAGGGATTCCTCACATTTTTGCATGGGTCCTGAGCTCCACTTCAGGCCAAGCTGAAGTCTCTAAATCATTGCCAAGTAAGCATTCAACAGTGAGGTCTGCGCTTACCATAACCTTCTTGAGGCCAGTTACCCCTCCCCAGGAGAAATTAACAACTACCAGGGCATGGTCAGTCCTGACATTTCTAGCATTGGTCACTTGGTACATTTCACCAAGTATGACCTGCCCAGGAACCACAATGTCTTGTGTCACCATTGTGACGCTTGCCGCTGTGTCCCTGAATGCCAAAGCCTCTTTTCCATTGGTCAAAAGCTGCTGTCTGTATTTGCCCAGATTACTGGGACTCCCAAAGGAGGACATATCCATGCCTCCATCACAGTTCAGTACAGCCTGAGTTGGAACTCTGACTAGGCCAGAGTCCCACTCAGAACCCAGGGTTAACCCTACTACACCCTTATTCTGAGTACCACTACTTGGAGCTGAACTAGGGGGAACAGTTGCCTTAGGGGCAATGGTGGCTGGAGTTAAGTCTTTGGGCTTATTCCAATCACTAGACCAATGGGTTTTCTGTTTACAGATTTTACACCATGGTTTCTTTTGGCCTTTTCCTTTGGTAGTTTTGGACTCCCCACCAGATGCAGATTTTTGGGGACCTTGAGAAGACTGCAGGTCTTTACCCTTTTCCCCACCCTTGACAGAGTTCTTAGAATCTTGCTTCTTAGGGTCACCTTGGTTCTGAACCTTCTGCCTCACCCTGGTTCTGACTCGTTGTTGTATAAGCTTTATTCGAGACAATTCTCATAAAAGCACATAAAATCAGAACAATTACACAAAAATACATAGTCAGAGTAAAAAAGTCATTAAATACAGTGCAGCTCATACTACATTACACATAAAACAATTTGTACCATTTACATAAAAATCTGTTAAAAAGGGAATCCCTGGTTACCAGCTGCCCCCCAAAGACCGTCGTCTTATCGCCCAAGCCCAACCCATGTATTTGGCTAACCCCATGACTATCGAATCCTGGTTTGTTGTGCACAGGATTCTTAGGGCCACTGCACTATCTTGTGTCCCCAGGTTTCTGCATACCGGCGAGAGCCATTTTCTCCTCGGATTTACATAAGCTTGACATGCGAAGAGAAAATGGCCTATGCTCTCCTCGGCGTTCTCACAGACGGGACATAGGTTATTAGTAGGTCTGTGCCAGCCAGATGTTAATTTCTTAAGGGGGATGGATCCTGCCCTTAACTGAAAGACAAGTTTCCTGTCCATAGGTACAGTGATATTGGCCCAGTATTTTTCTAGGACAGGAAAAATTTTAGTCTCCAGGAAGCGACCAGACATAGAATCTGCCCTGGTGTCATTCAGCATCTTGCCTCCCACCCAATCCCAATATTGCTCCTTGAGGGCTTCTTTACTTGGGAAGATTTCTCCCTCGGGGTTGTTCCAAAGATTCGAAAACCCTAGATTTACCAACATGGTCTTCAGGTGTTTTAACCATTTTATCTTGTGGAAGATATCTTCCTTGATTATCCACAGAAAGCCCTCCGCGTACTGTCTTATTTCTGGAGTCGTCCAAAGGCGTCTCCAGTAAAGAACTGGTCGCAATCGGGCTCTGTCGACAATCGTACGTCTGCCTAACTCCAAGAACAATGGGATTAGGGGGGTACTCTGTGGAAGTCCAGTAATCCCGCGCATGAACTTGTTCTCGGAAGTCTGGAGAGCCACCAGACTATTCCAAGCCCACAGTTCCGCGCCATATAAAGTGGCACCCAGAACCTTCGCATCGTACACTGTCATTGCAGGTTTTATAGGTTTTGTTTTTGATTTACGATGTTCCCCCCTTAGGGCACCTGAAAGCTGCTGGTGCTTTAGGACTACTTTATTCACATGATGCGTCCAGCCATTCCCCCCCGCGATCTGCACTCCCAGATACGTAAATTCATTAACTATATCAAGCCTGCTATTATTTAGGGTTATCTTTGGATTACTCCTGCGTCCTGCAGAGAAGACCATTAATTTGGTTTGTCCTACATTTACCTCCAACCCGTGCTCCAAGCAGAAAGCATCGAAAATGCTTAATGCACATTGCAACCCCATGGGGGTCTTAGACAAAATAAGAGTGTCGTCGGCGAACATCAGGATTGGAACCCTGGTGTCCGCTAACGATGGGGCATCTACACTAGCCTTCAACATTCTCTCTACTATCCCATTAATGAATAACGAGAAAAGTAGAGGGGCCATGGAACAGCCTTGCCTAACACCCCTTTCCACAGGGAAATCCAATGTTGTTTCCCTACTTCCACCCCATTGGACTCTGGCAGAGTTGGATTCATGCAGTCGCATGATTAATGTTAGCAGTTCAGCAGGGATACCTAGCTTTTGGAGGACCGACCATAGCTTATACCGGGGGACTAAATCAAACGCCGCCCGTAGGTCGACAAACGCGATGTACAGGCTACCCCTTCCCAACTCAACGGTCTTCCACCGCAATATGGTGAAGCGGAAGACCTGGTCAATGGTACTAGTTGCTCGCCTAAATCCCGCTTGGTATGGGGAGAGGGCGCTATTATCTTCTACCCAGTCCATTAGCTGGTTTGTTACCATTCTCCCAACAATTTTCTGCATGGTGGCTATTAAACTTATAGGCCTATAATTAGCAGGCAATGAGCGATCGCCTTTCTTGTGAATGGGGATAATGGTTGCACCCTTCCAAATGTCTGGAACCACTGCCCCCTTTGCTAGGGCATTTACTACAAGATAGATGTATCTTGCCCATCTAGTCACATCATGTTTGAAAATATCGGGTGGGATACCGTCTGGACCTGGCGCCCTCCCACACTTCGCCGAACAGATGGCAATTTCTGCTTCTCTAAGGGAAAATAAATCTTTAATTGCATAAGCCGGTATTATATTATCAGCTACCACGGATTTGTTACTTTCCGCGTACTGTGGCCCGAAATAATCGACCCAGGCTTCCACTGGTACATTGCTGTCAGGTTTTACTGGGCCCGCACCACTACCCCACTTAACAATTTTCCAAAATAACATTGAGTCTTTATTATCAGAGGCTTCTTGTAATTGGGCCCAATGGTCTTCGTCCCATTTCTTTTTGGCACGATAAATGGCTAATTTGTACAGTTTCCTATTCTTTACCACTGCGGCACGGTCCCTGTTCCTTATTGCATGCCCCAGGTCTAAACGTGCTTTTCTGCAGTGGTTATCAAACCACCTGCCCACTTTCTTAGTTTTCTTCCCTTTTCTTTTCTTAATGAAAAAACATGGTCTTAGAAGGGAGAATAACTTATTATGAATTTCAGTGATACCGTTATCCCCTGGAACGACTGGGACGGCTGCTTCAATCGCGGAAATTGCACAATCAACCTTATTGGTGCTATATATCATAGTGGCCTCATTTGCTAGTACCCTGGGCCATTTTAACCTTCGCTCATCGTTACTTAAAAAAGGGGTTTCATCATGTGTCTCAAATGAGTTTCCTGAACTGGTATTCCACCACCTGTGGGACACTTCACTCTCCACAAGGTCATTTGTGCAGTTCAAGGGTTCAAAAGTCCTATTTAAATCCCCAACAATTATCTTTACATTTTCCTGGGAATTAGCCTCTATTGCATCAGACAACAACTCAATAGTGGATAGATTTGTTACTTTGTCTCCTCTCACATAAACGTTATATAAATCAATTGATTGACCCTTAGCAACAGAAATTCTTAGTGCTTGTAGATCAATATTTCCCACGTCTAGGATTTTTATGTTTATGTGCAAATCCTGCCTAACCCAAACAGTTAGGCCACCCTTGGGCCGCCCTCTTCCCCCTTTTGAAGCTGGTATACAATAATTCAAGTAACCTAGGCAAAAGAGTGGATCACAAGCCCAGGTTTCTTGGAAACAACAAATGTCAAAACCACTTATGAAATCCACCCAAAGTTGGGAATCCAACTTGCTAGCCAACCCGGCAACATTCCAAGATAAAAGAGTACCAATATCTGTATTTGTCCCATCCCGATCTTTAACAGGTGGAAATACATGGGCTGACATTGGACTTTCCATTAGGCTAGCCTGGCTTTCTAAATCGACTATTGGATCCATAGTTAAATCATCTATTACAGGGTATAAGACATTTGTGTTTAAAGTTCCCAGTCTTAAGCCACCTTCTTCAGCCACACACCCAGCCTCACTGTTACTCACCAATACATTTATAGCAATGGTATTACTACTAACTTCACGTAGCCCTCCTGCCTCTTTTATAATTCCACCCATACTATCAATACCAGTATGTCAGTACCCCCAGCTCGGATCCTGCCATTCTACATAAGGATTATAATGTGTATATGAGGTATGAATATGACCAGCAGGGGGAGGTGGTAAAGGAATAACTGGCCATGGGACAGTAGGGGGAATTAGGGGCTCATTGAGTAAGCTTGTTGTTACACTTGAGGGTCGGGGGTAGAAAAAGGTAAGGTCCACAATACCAATACCACCCTTATTTGTTCCCCATCCCTGCCTTGTTATCCATCCCGCTACCCTAGGGTCTTGGAAATTAACCACTATACAGTCCCCCCCCAGGGTTTTTGGTGTATAACCCATCCAGTCAATTCTCCTTGCCCCTATTATTAGCCCATCAATATCACCCGGCAGAGGACGGTTTTCCTTTAACCAGTGCATGGTCTTGTTTTTAAGCATCTGGAAATTTTCTCTCTGACCTGGGGATAAAGGTGGTACATTGATAAGAACTGCCACATAGGGGAAGGAGTCTGGAGTAAGATTAATTGGGGGTTTTCTATAGGGTGGCTTTTGCAAGGGCGGTGGAATAGATTTGGGAATTTGGGGGACAAGTTGAAGGGCAGGTTTCTGCACCTGTAGTTTATTATTTGCTTGGGACGTTGCTAAAGATTTACCAGTCGGCTGGCATACATTAGCCCCGTTTCCTCCCCCCGAGATGTTTGGAGGTATACGTATGCTATTGGTTACGTTTGCAGAGGCTGGCACTTTACCCACTTGTTGGCACAGAGTAACCTCAACATTTGCAACAGCCAGTGGATTTTGTATCTGGGCTAATATGGGCTGTGTAGGCTGTGTTGAAGTCGACTGCAATGGTTCAAAACCAGCAGCCTCTCTCTCAGCCCTATCTGAAGTTTTTACCTGGAGGTTTGTTTTGTTTTGGAGGTAAAGGGGAGGCATTCTGGGGAATTCTACCCTTGTCCTGTACATGGTGGTTATTTGCGACCTGGGAGTTTGTGTTTACTTCCACCCTATTTGCTTTAATTAGGGATTTTGTAGAATAGAAATTGTCTAAAGTTGTCTGTTCGAAGTGGTTTAACCTATCTACGAGCTTAGCAATTCTATCCTCGATAGGGGTAAGTAATTGTCTAAACATTTTTTCAAGTTCTGGGAGCACGTTTGCAAATAATACAGTGTTTTCTTTACTTGATACATTGGAAACAGTGCAAGAATTGTCCGCTATGTCTTGATTATCCTGGGATACAGGGATAGTTGGTATTACACTTCCAGTACTTTGAACTTGTTCATTACCTGCCTTTCCAATGTTCACAAGTTTATGTAACTTCCTGAATTTTTGTGGAGGTCTAGCCGCCTTTTTGCATTTATTTACGGAAGCTGGTTGTTTCCTTTTGGACCCAGTTTTCGAATTGGCCGATGTAACCCGAGAACCTAGATCAGGCTGCGGTGATAAATTGGAGTTACTACCACAAGGATTATTTGGATCTGCCACGACACTCTTGTTTGCTTTATCACCCTGAACCTCAGAGTGTTCGTGTGTGACTGGTAGGTTCACTGATGATAAGGGGGTTACCAAAGTGGGGTAGGCTACAATTGAAGACTTGTCCGTGGAGTTCTTAAGAATTTCAATGGATAACCTACGCTCTGCACGCTTCTCAGCCAAAGTTAATTCCTTGTCTATTGTCAATGAGCGATTAAAAAAGAATTTATCTAAGGGACCAATGGCCAGAGGACCAGGCTCCGTTGGTAGAATCATCAATTGGCCAATTACAGGGCTTGTGTTTGCAGACATCGCCATATCGGTTACAAAATAGTGCAAGTTAGTCTATATCACTTACTGAGGTAGGTGGTATATGGCACTGACAAGAGGGGAGGCCCAGCCCGGCCTCCTTCGGCCCCGGACGGCCACAGACGGTCCCGCCCTTGTCCCGGGCTTCTCCCGGGACGCTCCCGCACGCTCCCGCGTAGCGGGTAGTAACCTTCACTTAAATTGGAAGTCCATACGATTGCAGGCGGGGCGTGGTGGCCAGGGAGAGCGGCCAGATGGTCAGAGGTGCGGTGTGCAGGGGCTTCTGGGATTGGAAGTCCTGCCCCGCACGCTCGCAGCCCTGGTCCTCCCACACAGCTGTGAAATAAATTGCCCACGGTCTCTGGGGCGCAGCGGGACCCGCGAAGCGGGTTCCGCAAGTCGTGAAGGGCTGTAAATGAACCAACAAGGTCCGCTGGAAAACGGCAGCAGGCAAACAAACAACCAGGGTCTCCCGCGTCGGGAAATCAATTACCGCCCTTAAAGGGTTCCAGGCGGGGCGGGGTGGCCAGGGAGAGCGGCCAGATGGTCAGAGGCGCGGTGTGCAGGGGCTTCTGGGATTGGAAGTCCTGCCCCGCACGCTCGCAGCCCTGGTCCTCCCACGCAGCTGTGAAATAAATTGCCCACGGTCTCTGGGGCGCAGCGGGACCCGCGAAGCGGGTTCCGCAAGTCGTGAAGGGCTGTAAATGAACCAACAAGGTCCGCTGGAAAACGGCAGCAGGCAAACAAACAACCAGGGTCTCCCGCGTCGGGAAATCAATTACCGCCCTTAAAGGGTTCCAGGCGGGGCGTGGTGGCCAGGGAGAGCGGCCAGATGGTCAGAGGCGCGGTGTGCAGGGGCTTCTGGGATTGGAAGTCCTGCCCCGCACGCTCGCAGCCCTGGTCCTCCCACGCAGCTGTGAAATAAATTGCCCACGGTCTCTGGGGCGCAGCGGGACCCGCGAAGCGGGTTCCGCAAGTCGTGAAGGGCTGTAAATGAACCAACAAGGTCCGCTGGAAAACGGCAGCAGGCAAACAAACAACCAGGGTCTCCCCTCACTGACTCACTTGTCTGCCTTCTGACCCAATCCTTGGGGAGCAGTCAGATCAGAGTCCACCAGGTACTGATGCAACAGCTGATTTTGATAAATATTAAGGGTCTGCTTCCTGATAGTTAAGTTGTACAATCCTTTAAAATCACACACCTTACTGCCAAGTAACCAGCCCGTCAGAACCTTAGTAGCACAATCAACAAAGTCAACCAAGTCCTGAGTCTGTGCCTTTTGTGTGTCTCTGAACTGTATCCTGTATTGTTCAGTGGTTAGGCCAAACAATTCAATCAAAACACTCTTCAGGACTTTGTAATTCTCAGCATCATTTTCTCTTACATCGAGGAGCTTGTCTCTACCTTTGTCTGCAAAGGAAAGCCACAAATTTGCTGCCAACTTCTCCTAAGGGACCCTCTGTACTTTAGGGGCCCTCTCAAGGTCAGTTATCCATCTGTGGATGTCATCCCCACTCTGGTAGGGAGGGAAAATCTTGTTCAGGTTCCTATGGTCATGAGTATCTTCTCTAACTCTAGGGACACTGATGCTGCCGCCATGGGATTCTAGTCCCACCTTTTTAGAAGCTCTCTGGAGCTCCAGGTCTTCCCTGTCTGAATCCAACTGTGCTCTTTCAATCCTGAGTTTCTCATTCTCAAAGACAAACAGTCTGCCATTTCCCTCAGAGGAGGACTCTCGCCTGTAAGAGGCTGAGGTCCTGTGAGATACAGAGGTCCCTACAGATGAATCAGAATGGTTACTTTCCACTGAAGGAGTTCTAGACCTTCTATGTACACTGTTAGCTCCACCTGGAAGGGGAATAGGGGACCACTAGGGATCCTTTCTTCATCCACAGAAAGAACTTGGTTATTCAGGTTAAAACCATCCTGATCTACCTGGTCATCATCAAAGTCTAGGTCTTGGTTGTTTTCACCTTCTGACCTTTCCTCTTCTGCTGCCCCACTTAACCTGCCTGTCACATCAAACCTAGGAGTCTTTCTAAGATCATCTAAAAGCAATACCTCTATGGTATCTGGGTGTCTCCCTGTCTTCAATTTCCTAGCTGTACACATGGTCCTCAATTCTGGAAAGGAGACATGGTCATACTTAGTTAATCTGGAGCCACAGGCTTCAGCCCTTGATGACATACTAGTGAGGTGTGGTGTCTGTACCTACCTACTCTAGTGGGACTACTAAACTCTCTATTGAATTGTAGAAAGGGTGTGCTAGACCCTTGACACACAACTCTAACTCAAGGAACGGCGTTACAATTATCGCCGCTTTAGCGGCAGAAAACTGCAGCTAAAGTGGCGATAATGGGCTTGATAATATGCCCTGGAGAATTCCAATAGAAGCCCAGGTTCCTCTGTGAACATGGGCCTCAATTTGAATTCTCGAGGGCCTATTATCAAGGGCGTATTATCAAGCCCATTATCGCCGCTTTAGCAGCAGTTTTGTACCGCTAAAGCAGCGATAATTTTAACTCAGTTCCTTGATAATATGCCCCCATGTTCAGTAGAACTTACTTCATTCTAAACTTGATTTATATGTACCTATAGTGGTTTTCAGTTAGTCACTCAAAGAGATTATCTGGTAAAGCAATACAAAGCTTGAATCCAACCACTGCACACCAATGTGAGAAGTTGGCCTGGCATATGCTGTCCACTATTCTAGTGGGCACCTTGCACCAGTCCAAACACCCCCTTATTGATGATAGGTTTAAGACAACCTTTATTGAAAGCTATCCTAGTGGTAGCTATGGAGAGCAGTCTTCAGGCTAAGTCTTGAAGGAGTATAAAGCAGCCAGATCATAACCTCTTGAATGTCTAAATGAAAAGAGATCCACACAAGGTATATATATATAAAATATATGTATTTATTTCTAAACACTTTCTAGTAATCCCTTTATGAGATTACAGAACAAAATGCACAATTTCAATGCAATAGAACTTCAGTAAATATCACAATATACACTGGGACCCAGGGGGGAACCAAACCATATATTAAGAAAGTGGTATAAGAACCACAACTTGACTAGACACAAGGCCTAGAGCCTGTAGAATCGCTGGTTCCACAAGGAACCACCCAAGCTAGTGACACAGGTCACCCACCGGGGACTTGTGCAGTGTGAGAACACAGCCGCGAGACGCCGTTAGCTTCTATGGGGAAAGTCGCTGTTGGAATTTTAAAGATTGAGGACACTTAGGAGAGGACTTTGAGCAAACCCCTTAAGACTTAAGGGGTTCTAGGGTGAGCACACACGGGAGCACTGGTGTACTCGAGTTACCTCACCCTGGGAAGCCGGGTGCATAGGTGTCGAATTGTGTCGGAAATCGTTGTTAATTTCAATGGCGATCTGCTGCAAAGTGCTGCTGAGGTGGAGAAGAAAAGTGTTCAGTGTGATCCAAGCCTGGATTGAAGATATGAAAAAACTGAAAGCAGAGGGGACAGAGTCTGGGTCACTTGCCAGTGACCAGGGGCTCGGTAGACGAATGCCCACTGATGTCGGGTGTTTCAGGTGTGAAGAGATGAAGCTTGACTCTGCAGCCATGAGGACCAGGAGGCATTGATAACAACCAGGAGCTGGATTCGATCTGTCCCACAAAGGATGTCGAGTGCCGCGGCATCGGTACCCGGATTGTACCCAACAATCCTTGACAACAGCAACCCATGCAGAAAGAGAAAAGACACTTCGGTGTGGACCAGCAAGGTCCAGGGACTCCCTAAGTGGTGGAGAGTCAGGGCACGTGTGGAGCAACTAGGGAAGCCCAAGGAAAGTCAAAGTTGCCTTCTCAGGGACCCACCAGTCCACGGACCGGGGATCACAAAGGTACCTAGAGCGAAAACATAAAGGGCCGACTCACGGAACACTCGTGGACTGTAGGCCAGCAATCTTTGGTGGAAAAGGTGCTCGGGTCTGGGCTACAAGTAACCCAATGCACAGCCTCATGGGACGTCGAGAAGATAATGCACTTGCAAATGTGCTCAGTGTCCAGGGGCTCCGGTTCCACGGTTCCCACTGGAGCTTCGGGTTGCAGTTTTGTTGGGGACTCGAGTCAGCCTCTGCGAAGTCTGAATGAAAATCCTCCTCCCGTGTTGCAAATACTTCGGAATCTGGTGGGAGCTTCGGAGATGCAAACTGGTCAGATGCATCCTTGCTACCTGTCAAGCAGGGGAGTAACTCCTTTACTCCAAGGTAGATTCTTCAGTCATCCAGCATCGTGCAGATCGTCGAAGTTCCAGGATTCAGTATCAGAGTTTCGTCCATGTGTAACCTAAAGTCCTGTTGCCAGGGGTTCCTATCTTATACCCAAGGAAGGGGTTGGACAAACTCTGAGGACCCACCAATGGGAGGGTCAGGAAAGAAGGGTGGCTGCACGCATTTCCTTTGTCCAGTTGACACCAGAGCAGGGGCTGGTAGACCCTGCAACCCAATTGAACTGGGCTATGCACAGGAGCACCAAATGTGCCCCCAGGGCTGACGTCAGAGCACTCTTGGAGTGCACCCACCCAGCCCCAATACACTAAAGCCTGTCTGGGAGGTGGTGACACCTCCTTGTGACAGGAAACCTATTGTCCAGGCCTCCCCAGCTGGAGTTTCAGACTTGTGTCTGTGGCATCCATTTTGTGATGCCAGGGTTCTTTTAAACTGGTACCGGGTGTACCGGTGTGTACATGTCTCTCCCTCTAGAAGGGTGGAATCATATCCCCACCACCAGGACTGGCGGGGGTGGGGTATGATTCCAAAGTGTTTGACACCAAACACAACATGTTTCCTTGCAGCCATTCCAAAGTTAGCATTTACAGCGAGGTTATAATGCACTTAAGAGTATATGGTCCGGCTGCATCACAGGACAGCCCCGGAGGATTGATTCTGAAGGCTGCAGAGGGGCTCTGCTCATGAATGGACATCCTCTAACACAAAACCCAGCACCTTGTCTACAGGATTGATAAGGCCTGCCATAGGGGTGACTGATAGGTTTATATGTGTAGTGATAAAAGGTAGATATATCGAACCTATATCTAAGTAAGGGGTGCATACACCACCTTACACAGGCTGCAGAAGCATACCTGTGGTGTCATTTTGGAAGGCTGCCCATGGGTGGCATAATACATGCTGCAGCCCCTGGTAGGCCTCTGGGGTACCTCTGCCCTGGGTACATGGTGTACCATATACTAGGGACTTATGAGGGTACCCCAGTAACCAAACTGGAGTGTACCTAAAGTACATGGAATCATTTTAGAGATGAAGCAGCTAGGCTGGGGTGTTGGATAGCAGGGCCCCAGCCAGACTAAAGTAAAAAAACAGTGAAACATCAGCAAAGAGTGGGCGCAACTATAAGAAGCAGATCCTACTCTCCTACTACAACAAAATATGATCACTATAGAATGTCTTATTCTTACCATAGAATCAAACAATCAATCAAAAAGCATTTGTAAAGCAACACTGTCACCTCTAGGGATATCTGGGCAAAGAGCAAAGCTTACATTGGGTACAGTTTCTGAAAATAACACAGCTGAATAACCTGATTGTTCTGTCTTCAATGGTTATTTGACAGCGTAGCAAATGCCCCCCCCCCATAAACACACACACAAATAGTCAAACAGGAGGGGCCTATTGCCGGCAGATTTAGCACCCAGTCGTTCTGGTCCCAGGTGGCCCTTTGCATCGCCAGCATGGACCACAGTTTGGTGGACCAATCCTGCACTGACGGTATGGTCTCTGGTTTCAAATAAAGAGCCAATAACGGTTTAGCTGGCAGGATCATATTCATAACTATCCTCCAGTCAGTTAGTAACAGGGGTTTAATCTCTGGGAGCTGGATCCCAAGTATCAGTATGGCCTGGTCTGATCGTGTTGAATACCCAAGTATCCATTTTTAGATTTGCCAGCTCAAAGAAAAAATTCACGTGTGAGGAGGCCGCGGGCCCTTGAAAGGGCAGGGCCTCATGCAGAGTAGTACCTACCAGGCATCTTTTCCTCAGCCATGCCCCAAATCCCCTCCTTCATAGAAAAAGAAAAAACCTTGCTGAGGCTGGTGCCGATGTCCTGGGGTGTTTTTACATCCCTAAATTGATGTCTGCACTTCAAAATCTTTGAAAAAGCTGGAAATCTACTTCTACATATAAGGACATTCGACAGTGGTCCTCTCGCCTGCCAATGCAATGCAAATATTTGAAATGAAGCCCTTTGGTGACACATATGTGGCTAATAATTTTTACCATTTGGTGAGGCGTCTGCATGCCACTTCCCTAATTGCCAGTTGGGTGGCTTATGTTGTAGTTGGAAGTATTGAAGGCGATCCCCCTCCTGTACCTGAGACATAACAGACTGTGGGTCTTGCATGTGTCAGAATCCATGGTACCACCTAAGGAGCTGGTCCCATGACCGCAGAATCCATATGTAATCAATGTCTTTCCGTTTCATAGAGAGACCACTCAAACAGTATCCTAAACTGAACAGCCTGAACACATTTTTTTATATCCAGCATTCCCAGACCTCACACTCTTCAATGCGCTTTCTGCAGGGCTGGCATGCTTGCTTGCCAGCCCAAATGACAAGACACCTGGAGGATTTTGATATCTTTTTCCGCTATCTGGATCAGGAGGGTCTGTAATAGGTATAATATCTGGGTACGATATTCAGTATGACTGCTGCTACAAGAGGCATACAGCTGTTGCCACCTATGTTGATCCTGTGGCATGGTATGGTAATTCACCCAGTAGAGTGCATGTAATTTGGGCGTACTACAAATCCCCAGATATTTAATTTTGTCCTTAGCCTTCCTAAAAGGTGACACTCTAGAGATTTGTTCTTTCATTGTATTAGTGAGGCCATGCTTAAATGCGCAGATCTACTGAGGTTGACCTTAAAGTCTGAGACCCAGCCATAGAGATCGATGAGCTTCAATACAATAGGAATGGATGTTAGTTGGTCTATCATCAGCAAAAAGGTGTATTTTCTGGGTCTCCCCTCAAAAGACAGACCCTCAATGCAAGGGTCCTGCCAAATGCATGCAGCCAACGGATCAATGATCAATTCAAAAAGTAAAGATGATCTTGGGTGCCCCTGTCATGGGCCCCAATAGAAAATAAATTGTTTCTGTCTCGACACCATTGACCAGTATTCTGGCCATAGGACCTGGATTGTTAGCTTTAATCCACATCAGCATTTGGGGACCCGGTGCAGAAAAAGCCAGTCAACACGATTGAATGACTTCTCTGCATCGAGCAGCCGGATGGCCATCGGGATCTTCCCAAAGTTGCCCTTTTCTATGAGATGTAGCACGTTTCTGATATCATCAGTCACCTGGCAATTTGGAATAAACCTTGACTAGTCCTGATGGATGAGCTAGTGTAGGTGAGGGAAGAGTCTGTTAGCCAGGATCTTAATGAAGAGATTCACATCTGGATTTATCCATGAAATAAGTCGGTATGCGTCAATGCTTTGCAAAACACAACATTGTCTCATGCATTGGCGTGCTCCTACTCATACCACTCGGGCACTCAGGATCCGATTTCAATATTTTGTGGGAAACCAGCACCCAACTACAACAGCATTCAGTGGAATCAACCTAAATGAACAGGAACATGATAGGACTCTACACTCTGAATGGGACTGGCCACCCTGCAGCGGAAGACATAATCCTTAGTCCACCATGCAGAACACAGTGTCCAGCAAAGGCACAATTGTGACGGTCATTTCAGCGTCGAGTGCAAAAAGCTTTTTGCCTTTTGCCATTTCTAATTGGATTTCCCTTTGGGTGGTTCCATGCGACCTTCCTGCTTAGGGCATATCTAAGGGCTATCAAATTCTGGGCCTATAACATCTTGATCTTCCTCCACTATTACGACCACATGTGCTTGCGTGTTCAACTAAAACCAAAGGCCAAAGCATATTGTTAATTGGGGGCATATTTGCTGTCATCACAAATCCATTGTAATTGTTTTATTTATTTTGTGTATTTTGTATAGCGCACGGCTATCGCAACGGGGTGCCCCGGCGCTCCTGTGTGGGTGAGTACAGATTTTGGCTCTGATGGAATTTAGCAGAAAAGGAATGATTTCAGGGCTTTTCGGAATGGGAGCTCTTCTTGAATCATTCAAATGGGAAGAGGGAGTTTGTTCCAAAGGGTGGCAGCACATACTTGAAACGTCCTACCTCCGGAGCGTACTTTTTTATATCCGGGGATAACGAGGAATTTTTTGGAACTAGAGCGGAGGAGTCTGGTGTTACTGTAGGGACGAAGGCAGGAAGAAAGGAATGCAGAACCCTTACCCCTAACTGCTCGATGGGCCAGAGTTAAGGCCTTGAATTCTGCTCTTTGTTGAATTGGGAGCCAATGAAGACGTCGTCTATGAGAGGATATGTGCTCACGCAAGGAAATGCCGCAGACCAGCCGGACTGCAGCATTTTGAACCATCTAAAGTCGATGGCGGGGACCAGAGGCAAGTCCAATATAGAGGCCGTTGGCGTAATCCAGATGGGACTTGATCAGTGCCTGGATGATAGTTCTTCTGGTGTTATTGGGTAGAAAATTAATGAATTTTTTAATCATCCTAATTTTGGAAAAACATGCAGCGGACACCATCTGGACTTGTTTATGAAAAGAGAGGCAAGTGTCCCATTTAACCCCAAGATTTTTCACTGATTCTTTGGGTGAGGGAGGTGTACTTAATTCATGGGGCCACCAGAGATTGGAGTCGAGAGGGGAGGGCTGATGGAAAAAGAGGACCTCAGTTTTACCGGCGTTAAGCCGTAGGAAGTTGTCGTCCATCCAACGGGCTATGTTGTTAAGACAGTTCTTTAGGGGGTCGAAGGTGGACTGAGTAGGGTTATGTTAAGCAAACAAAAGCTGAATGTCGTCAGGGAAAGAAATAGCTTTTATACCTGATTAGGCAATGATCTCAGCCAAAGGAGAGAAGTAAACATTGAATAAGAGGGGGCTTAGTGAGGAGCCCTGCGGGACTCCCCACTTAAGTGGATGACTGTCCGAGGTAAAGGGAGGGGTGAATACCGCCTGAGTCCGGTTTTTTAAAAAGGAGGTAAGCCATTCCAATGCCTTACCTTGAATGCCCTTCGATCGAAGTCGGTCAAGAAGGACTGGATGGGAGACGGTGTCGAATGCTGCTGACAAGTCAAGCAGCACCAACACCGCTCTGGACCCCTCATCCAGTCTCCATCCCACGGAGTCGGCCATTTCTATTAAAGCCGACTCAGTACTGTAGCCGGTTCTAAACCCATATTGTGAATCATGAAAGGCGCCGTTGGATTCGAAGAAGTTAGCAAGTTGCTGCTGGGCTAGTTTTTCGAGCACTTTTGCAGGGGCAGGTAGTAACGAAATTGGCCTGTAGTTGGATTGTTCATTGGGGTCGGCATTAGGCTTTTTGAGGATGGGGACCAGTCGGGCATGCTTCCAGGAGTCAGGGAAAATACCTGTCCGGAAGGAGTCATTCCAGATCTCATTAAAAGTTGGGTTAAGAAGAGGGGCCAAAGATTTATATTGTTTGGCCGGCCAGGGGTCTTAAGGCGACCCTGATCTGCATTTTGATAATTCTGTCAAAGAGCATTCAAGAGTGATTTCCGCAAAGTTGGTAAAGATAGAGGCGGAGTCTAAGTTGACTGAACAGTTATCAGTGAAACCTAGGGAGTTATTGTGTGGGAAGGAGTCATATATAGTAGCAATTTTGTCTTCGAAGTAGTCCGAGAGGCGGTTGCAAAGAGATTGGGACACTGGTGATTGTCGTTTGAGGGCCATGGGATCGGTAAAGGCTCTAACAGTATTAAAAATTTCCCTTGAAGAACCTTGTGCCCGGTTAATTTTCTCCTCCAAGTATGTTCTCTTATGGTCGATTATCCTCTTCCTATAATCTTTAAGGGCTGATTTGTAATTAAGTTGACTGTCCGGGGAGTAAGATTGTCTCCAGCGTCTCTCCAAAATTTTACAGGCTGATTTGCATTTACGCAAATCATCAGAGTACCAAGGTGCAGAGGGGACAGCTCAGAAAGTTTTAATGGGTTTAATAGGAGCATTTATATTTATGGCAGAAGAGATTCTGTTATTAAAATCGGTTAGCCTAGAATCTAGGTCTGAGGTTTCTATTGGGACGGCCGAGGTGAGATTGGCTGCTACGCTATCGGGGGTGATCTTACTCCAATTGCGGCCTACTGTTTTGGCCGGGAGTCTAGGTCTGTCCTGGTGATGTAGACAGATGGTAAAAGGAATGAAGAAATGATCCGACCAGATCACTGGAAAGGGTTCACTGATGCAGATATCTGCCAAGTTGGAGCAGATCAGGTCAAGGGTATGTCCGGCCTTATGGGTCGGATTAGAGACCAATTGATTTAGACCACCAGCAGAGAGGGTGGACAAAAAGTTTAGATTGGTATCATCGTGAACATTATCCACATGGAGGTTAAAACCACCAAGCAAGGTGAAGTTTGCATAGCGAGAGCTCGCCTGAAGAACATAGTCTAAAAGTGCAGAGAGAGGGATAAGCTTGCATTTAGGGGGACGATAGACTAATAGACCTGAACAGGTAATATTGGCGGCGATTTTAATACAAAATGGTAATGCCTCGATGGAATGTATTTGGGCATAAGGGAAAGAAGAGATAGACCATTGTGATTGATAAATTATGGCAACACCTCCACCTGGATTAGAACTCTGTCTATTAGCGCACAGTATGTTATAATCCGGGGGGACAGCTAAGCTCAGGGCAGGATTGGATTCATCCCCCAGCCAAGTCTCAGTTAAAAACAGGAGATCCCATTTGTTATCTTCCAAAGTTTGCGCTATGTCTAAGGAATGTTTAACTAGAGAGCGGCAGTTGATTAATCCCGCTTTAATATATATTAATGGTGTTACTGATAGGGGGGTATCGGGTAGGTACCTATTGAGGGGGGCGTTGTTTCAAGAGACTACATGCTCTCTTTCCTAGGCAGCAGTGAGTATAGGGGTGAGTGTAGGAGATGAACCGGAAGGTATAGTGTGCGTGAAATTGCAGTGATTGGGGTTGAGGTTCAGTAAGAACTCCCTACCATAGGAAATGGGGATGATGTTGGTGCCAAGAGGGTCGCCGGCCGCTGAGGCCGCGTCATGGTCGCGGACGGGTGCAGACGGGCAGGACTCTGGCGCGACTCCAGCGCAGGTCCGGTGCGTCCGCTGATCGCGTCCGCTGCGCGGAGGCATGCCCTTCCCTTTTTATACTGGCCAATCGAGTGCCTGCGAAGGCTTCCCCAATCTAAGATGGCCGCGGAAATTATTCCGCCCGCCCTGGACACCGCTAACTCAGCGCCAAAGTCGTCTGAAGTTGGACAGGGTCATTGGGGACGGAGGTAACGCTTTTTAAATCAAGCGGGGAGCGAGGGGGATATAACCACCGCTTATTAGTCAAGCGGGGGAGATCGCAAGAAAAAAATGCAATTTTTAAGGGTCGTAGTCAAGCAAAATATAAGTGATGTTAAAAGCTGAATTATTACAGCGGATAAAAGCGTGCCAAAGTAACATAGAATCAAAGCAAAATAGTACAGTAACCTCCCAACTTCCGCCTCAGGAGGGGATAGAACACACAGCGAGTAGACAAGTGCAATCTCTTCCTCTGCAGGGTCATCTGCAATATATCCCTAAAAGTTATATGGTTTAATCCAGAAATGTGAGTGCTCCTGTCCTCCTAGCCTCCCACAGAAAGGCATCTTTCAGATGCAAGGACCCAAGTTTCACCACTATACCTCAAGAGCGAGCCCCAGCCATCTCTCTCAATGCACCCACACATGCTCCCGGATGATAGGGATCTCAAAAGTCTGCCCCTCTTTCAGAACATGGCAAAACAGGGCCAGGCAAACGTCCACCACGTCAGATTTCTCTTTATTTTCTCGTATGTACTGGATTCTGATGTTGGCTCGCCTGAATCTATCCTCGAGGTCCCTGCAATTGTCCCAGAGCTCTTTGATTTCCTTTTCCATTGAAGGCTGAACTTCCTATGTTTTCTCTAACTCCTGGCTCATCTTCACAATATTGTCTTCATTCATGGCCAGCCACTTCCCCAATGCTTGGAAGTTTCTAGTCATGTCTGCCAGGGATGAGGCAATGACCAATTTTAATGCTTCCATCTGAGTAGTCTGCTTGATCTCTATTTATCATGCAGGTTACTAAGGTAGACTTGCAGATCCTCTTTAGTAAGCAGGTGAGCGGGGTGAGTGCGTTCTCCCTTCCTGAATGTCATCGCTGTAAGTCCCAACTCCTTGACGCTTGGGGATCTGACCAATGCCTTCACTTCCCCCCAACATTCGTCGATCCTCTGTTGCATGGTTCACTTGGCGAGCTTGGACATTGGGTCACAAGTGTCACAAGGCACACACTTCCAGGGGCTCCTGGGGGTATAATCAGTGCCCTCTCAAGTTGTGCACCATCGGTACTGCGCAGATCTTCCACAGGGAAGACCCTCAAGGTTAAGCAGTTCAGCAGTCGCAGCCAGCATGACTTGCTGGTCAGGGGGCGGGGTCTCACAGGGCCAAGGTTTAATTTAAAAAAAAGTTAATTTACGTTCGCCGGCCCGGTCCGCAGCCTACATGGAGAGTGTGTATGACTGCTTTGGTCGGCCCTGGGGCAGACCAAACAGTCAGTGCGCTCAGAGTGGGCATGCCACTCCTTCCCTGCCCTAGGGCAGGACCGCCCACCTGCCTGCCCCCAACCAAACCCTTCTGCTTTCTCATAGTACAAGAAGTAGAAACATAAAATGGTATTTATAATACCATTTTATGTTTCTGCTTCTCGCACTGCAAGAAAGCAGTGGGGTGATGCTCCCTCGCCCACATGGAGGAGCCGCCCCTGCACTTCAGTGTGCCTACAATTCTCATATAATGCTAAGGGCAGCCAATCATGCAGTGGAGACAGGTCCATCAAACATACCGGAAAGGCGCTATGGCGATTTCCAGGTTGCAGCTATGAATACTGTGGGCTCGAGGCTCCCTGTAGTGCCTCAATTTGCGCCGCTACTGCAGCATGGCCTCGTTGTCATTTCTACGGTCTCTGTGTAGGCCGCAAGATGTCAGCCCTCCGCGATCCCAGCCGCTCCCTCCCCACCTTTCTCGCTCAGCCGTACCTTCATGTTGTCTGTGCTGGCGGGTCTCTGCCACTGCCACAGGTCTTCAATTGTCAGCAACTGCCTTAAAAGTCCGATGGGGCATGTGCAGGGCTTTAAGTGGGTCAGGTCCTGCCTGTGCTCAGCACTGGCAGTTCTAAAAAGTAGGGAGTGAGACGAGTCCCTATCAGGCTGTCTATTTTTACCCTCAACCTCAGGGTGAAATGGGTAGCAGTACCACCCTTAATCTATGTATCATATGCAACTAACAACCATTGATGAAGCCAATAGTTCTGTCTTGCTGTAGGTGTAATGTTACTTGTTGTATTATATTTCTGGATGCAATGACAGAAGCAGCACAATACCAGTCGGGCAGCACACTATGTCTAGCACAGAGTTTTAGCTGACGTGTGTTTAAGCCACAGCCTTAATTACATCACCCTTTGAGAACCCCCTCCTGTTTTTTCATACCACTTATAGCCCTGGTCATGTGTAGTATGCTGGCAGAGCTCAGCAAGAGGGGCTCGTGCCCGAGCTCACCAAAAGGACACCATGCACATCCTGTTACAGTCTATAGCATCTCTTTTTAACTTGAAAGATCAATCACTCCTTTTTTGACTGCACACCCTTCCTTCCATTCAATGATTTTGTTTTTAAAGCATTCACTAGAAGACATGGAATCACTATAGTGCAGGCTGATAAGCTGATGAATCTGAAGCGGTTGATTGATACACGTTGCCGAGATAGATGAACATTTACAGCACACTACTCCAAAATTTCTGAGCACCTTTCACACATTATGTGGATAATTTTGAATAGATTGCAGAGAGTACCTGTCCTCTCCTCGTCAATCATCAGGTAGCATGGGACCTTAGCACCATTTAGTGCATATTTCACAAAGCAGTTGCAATGTGTGTAATTTGCAACGGTTATTCACAGAACTTTCCATCAAAGTCTGGTGTAAATTACATATGGTATTGTGCAGGAGTAACTGTATGATAAGCACCATGTGTTTTCAAAATACCCCTCACACACTATGAATCCCATAGTGTCGTGCTTCATCATGGGGGTCTTCCCGTCCCTCTACGGGGAGGGGAAAAGTAAAAAGTAAAGTCCACATTTGTAAAGCGCACAATCACCCGTAAGGGTCTCTAGGCGCTGGGGGCCGTCGGGAAGATTAAGCGAGCTATTGCCCAGAGTCACATGGTGCTGGGCTACCCTGCCGCCGGAGCCCGGGATCGAACTGTGGTCCCCAGATTCCAGCGTCAGTCGCCCTGGCCGCGGCGCCACACCTCTCCCCGGGGCGTGCTTCGACCTGCGAATCCGTGGGAGCACGAGATTATTTGTAATAGGCTATGTGTGGTGAGGGTAGTGGGAGTGGTAGGGGATGTGATAGTTAGTGCAAAGATTAAAAATTTCCTGGCTAGTAGAAAAAATATACTTTATTTGTTTCCCTGGCTGGAAATGTTAAAAAAGGGGTTTATGGTAGGGTGTATTTACTATACCCTACTGGGTCGACATGTTTCGTAAGCAGACCCCCCTGCTTTACTCATCAGGACCGTATGTAATCCCTACTACTCTCCCAAAAATTATTATTTATTTTTGGATAATTTTGTGTAATATGCATATTGTCCTAATAACAGATTGCAAAAATCGGCTAATCTTATATATTTTTTTTATTTTTGCATTTGTATAGCGCATAACTGCCCTGAGGCCTCGCAGCGCTTGAAGATAAAATGGTTTAGCGCAGGCTCAGGGCAGATCTGCAGGATTTAGCAAACAAATGCGTTTTCAAGGCCTTTCTGAACGAGAGGAGGTTGCTATTTCCTCGGATGGCAAAAGGGAGGGCGTTCCAAAGTCTGGTCGCCGAATGGGAAAAAGAGCGGCCACCCCAACGGGATTTGTTAATTTTAGAGGAGGTGGCCAACTGCAGGGTACCAGACCGAAGGGGGCGTGTTGGGACATAAGGCGTGACCAGAGAGTGCAGAATCGCTGGGCCTACACGATGAAAGGATTTGTGCATAATGCACAAAGCTTTGAACTGCACTCTGGCAGCCATTGGGAGCCAATGGAGGTCCTTCAGAGCCTTCCTCGCCGACTGCCGACGGGACAGATTGAACAGTAGGCGGGCCACACTGTTTTGTGTGACCTGGAGCCTCTGAAGAACCGAAGCCGGTGCTCCCAGGTAGAGAGCGTTCCCATAATCCAGGCGGGAGAGAATCAGGGCCTGGACCATGATCCTCCTCGCCTGGAAAGGGAGCAAAGGGAGCACCCGCCGGAGCATTCTCATTAGTCCGAAGCAAGTGGCCGCAGTCTTAGTAGCCTGGACCGAGAAATCAAGGGCGGTGTCAAGCCAGATCCCGAGGCTCTTTATCTGGGACTTGGGGGCAGGAGGAGCGCCAAGACATGGTGGCCAGACGGGTGCAAGAGCAGACGGGGAGGGATTTCCGAGGAGAATGATGTCTGTCTTCTCCCCGTTAAGCTTGAGACAGGAGGCTTGCATCCAACTGGCAACAGCCTCTAGACAGGGGCCTAAGGTGTTGGATGATCCATCTGCGTGGTCTAACGAGACCACCAGCTGCGTATCATCCGCGTAGGTGACTATACGCACACCAAAGGGATGGACTATCCTGTCCAGAGGCTCCATGTAGGCGTTAAAGAGGGTCGGGCTCAGGGAGGAGCCCTGAGGGACCCCACACCTGAGAGAATGTTTAGGAGAGACTATCTCACCCTCGAAGACCCGGAAAAAGTGCTCACTCAGAAAGGAGGTGAGCCAGTCCAGAGCCGCGCCCGACACGCCCATGCCCGCCAGTCGGTGTACTAGCGTGGCATGGTTCACCGTGTCGAACGCGGCGCTAAGGTCTAACAAGATAATGGCCACCTTTACTCCCCGATCCAAAGTCATTCTTGCTTCCTCTGTGACCGCCAACATGTCGGTTTCTGTGCCATGTTGAGGGCGAAAACCTGTCTGGGAGGCACGCAACAGACAGTTGGACTCCAGATAGTCTGTTAAGATATTGTTGGCGTGCCTCTCCAGCAGTTTACTCAGCCAGGGAAGCAACGAAATGGGGCGGTAGTTGGACAAGTTGTTCTGGTCCAAGGAGGGTTTCTTGAGAAGCGCCCTCACCATGGCACACTTCCAAGCAAGTGGGACCGACCTGGACACAATGGAGGTGTTTAAAGCTTCCAGGATAACAGGACGAATAACGTCCAGTGCCTTGACAAGGATCCGGGGGGGTGCCGGGTCATTAGGAGAGCCGGAAGAAACTTTGGAGATTAATCTATCCAGGCTGCCGGCATCAAGAAGCGGAATTGTATCCAGCTTGCAGAGAGCCGGAGAGTCAGCTGGCTTAGAAGGGACGGAGGGGGTGTTGACCATAGGATTACTAAATGAAGAGTATATGGTCGAGATTTTCTTGGAAAAAAAGGCAGCTAGTTCATTACAGCGGTCTTGTGCCCCTTCAGCAGAAGGACGCTCAGCCGGAGATAAAATAAGGGACTTAGCTATCCTAAAGATTTCCCTAGGCGCGTTGGCTGCAGCACTAATTTTCCCTTCATAGAAGGAGGTTTGCGCCATTTTAATCTCTGATTTATAGAGCCTCATTGCGGACCTGTAATCATTTTTCCTATTCCTAATCTGTTATGGGGGTTAGTAATTACCCCTTAAAAAATGACCAAATTTGGCATCTGAAATGTAAAAGGGAGAAAAAAACAAAATTGGTTGCTTCCTCTGGATTTATCAGCACATCATCATGATTGTGGAACATGCATCCCATAGTACAATATATATAGTAATCTATTTTTGCATTGGTGATATATTTTTCTCAGAGTAAAAATGCGTAGTTCTCTGTAGGCGAAGTGGTATCTCAAATTAAGATAACTCCGCTCTTACTCCAAAGGCTATTTATCATCTCTTCTCAAAGAGGGTACAGATCAAGCTTGCACACACACAATTACTCATATTGCGCCAAAGAATGTCAAAATGCAACAATCTGTTACAAAAGAAGGGTTAACCCAATAGAGTCACTGGGACCTGGGTGCTGCATAGTACATGAAAAAAGGGGGTCCCAGTGCACAATGTCAAAATCACACAGAAAACACACTTATTATATACAATGAAATCAAATTGCATGAAAGGGATAAATTATCACATTGTTATTTAATCAAAATGTGTTTCAAGCTGTATACATTGTTTGAGATAATACAATAGTATTAGTGCCCCAGGAAAAATGAGGGTGGGTGGGAGTGTTGAGTGAGAGAGGAGGGATGTGCAAAAAGAAACACAAATGGCATAAACTTCATCATTTTAGTTTATATTACCCTTACACGCGTCCCTATCACTAGGAGTGTAACTAACTATCTGACCCGGGGACGAGCCTAGTGACGTGAAGGTTTCGGTTTCCGATATTCTGTCTTCCTTGCCTATCATGTCTGTTGAGGTTTTTGACACTCTGAGCCTTAAAATTAAATCTGGTTCTCCCTTAGATCCGCTGAAGCCGGAGCTTATTACTCTTCTCCCGCCCCTCTGCCGTGAGCCCATACTGGACTTAATTAATCTTTCGCTCAGCGAGGGCGTGGTTCCGTCCTCCTGGAAGCAAGCAGTGGTCAGCCCCATTCTGAAGAAGCCCAACCTTGACCCCCTGCTTCCTGAGAACTATCGGCCCATCTCTCTCCTGCCTTGGACCGCCAAGGTCACTGAGGCACACGTGAATTCCATCCTGTCTGCCCACCTCTCTCGTAATAATATTCTTGACGAGAGTCAGAATGGTTTTCGCGCACAACACAGCACTGAAACTGCTCTGCTCTTTATGACCGAGCACTTGCGTTCAGTGCTGGATGCGGGGCAGACAGCGGCGCTCCTCTTGTTAGACCTGAGCGCCGCGTTTGACACGGTGTCTCATGACATTCTGATGCGGCGCTTAGAGGAAGTGGGTATTGAGGGGAAGGCTCTTCAATGGTTCCGCTCTTTCCTCTCGGACCGGTTTTTCAAAGTGGCCATTCCTCCTGGGCAGTCCTCTTTTCATCCCTTGGGACTGGGAGTCCCTCAGGGCTCTGCGTTGAGCCCCACATTGTTCAACCTGTATGTGAAACCGCTGGCTGCTGTCGTCAGACAATGTGGCTTAACCATGACATCGTATGCCGACGACACGCAGCTGGCGGTGACACTCAGTGGGGACCCTGAGGTGACGGCGCCCAGATTCCGTGCAGGACTAATAGCTGTGGCAAACTGGATGCGCAGTAATTGCTTACAGCTAAATGCCAAGAAAACCGAGGTCCTGATTCTAGGGAAGCAGGCGGAACTTTGGGGAAATCAGTGGTGGCCTCCCGAGTTGGGGGTGTCCCCCGTCCCAGCGGCCGAAGTTAAGAACTTGGGGGTCTGGCTGGATTCCAATCTTTCTTTTACCAGCCACACAAAGAAGATTGCAGCTACCTGTTATGGTATTCTGCGAGGACTGAGACCAGTCCTCAAGTTCTTCGACCCTCCTACTCGGCAACTGGTGGTCCAGGCCTCTATCCTCTCTCGGCTGGACTACGGTAGTGCACTGCTGCTTGGAGTAAATCAGGCTGAGGCTACTAGGCTGCAGAGGGTGCAGAATGCCGCGGCGCGGGCTATTGTTGGCCTCCCGAGACGTTGTTCTGTCTCTGCAGTCCTGACATCCCTTCACTGGCTGCCAGTCAGACAGAGAATCAAATTTAAGGCTCTCTGTCTGACATTTAAGATCCTGAAACTGTCTTCGCCTCCTGCCCTTGTGGGCCTTGTCTCGCTCTATGTCCCGACGCGGTCTCTTAGGTCGGAATCTCTTCTTCTGGCGATTAAGCCTAGGTTCAGACTGAGTAGGATGGGTGGCCGCTCCTTTTGTGTCTTGGCGGCTGGACTCTGGAACTCCCTCCCTGTCCATATTCGTGACCTAAATAGCCTGACTCTTTTTAGACGCGCTATAAAAACCCACTTGTTTGCCTACGCTGACTGATTCCCTCTCTTCTCAGCATCTGATCTGTTGTGTTGTGGTACTTGATCCGGCGCCAGGACGCCCCTTTGCTGGGGCAGCTGTGCGCCTAATAAAAGTTATTAACATAACATAACATAACATAACCGCTTGTGACTAATATAGGGATGGAACCATCGATCTGTTCATAAATACGATGTAATAATCATCATCTAGACATACAGTTTCTTAAACATCAAGATTGCCCCCAACTATTTGTTTTGCTATATGGGAAGTCCTTGCTCGAGGACAGTAACGATAAAGTAAAGTATTAGCGCAAACCGGAAGTGAGTATAAAGAACCCGAAATACTCGGACAAACCCAGCCGCCATCTTTGTTGACGGTCTAGTCAACATGATTTCGAGCCACAGGAAGTGTTCTCACATGAGATACACTACTCGGGGCAAAATCCCAGCACTGCAACAGCCGCCTCAGGTTTTTTTAATTAAACTAATTAACAATACGATAAATACCAGAGGCTTCCCCCAACGGTTCTATTGTCGGAGCAACACGTTGGCCATTGGGTGAGAGAGGGCAATACGCAGGTCATGTAAGTAGCAGACTTAAGCCTGAGTCTCTAAAACTGCTTCTTTTTCACCACAGCCCTGGATAAATAACTAACCTTACCTGATCAACCGTTTATTTATTTATTTCCTTATAAACCCACTAAGGCTCACATTGGATGGCCGATTTTTCTAAAAGCAACAGCATTTTACCCAGCAAACACCCACTATTTCTTTCAAGCGGAAATTCAGTCTCTAATCATATTCCGATCTCTAATTTTGTCCGTAGTGTTACCAGTGATGAAACCCCTCCCCTCCGATGCAAGCTCATGAAGCTTTCTCACAAAGGGAACTGTGTCTGCATTACAGGGTTAAAAAACTAGTTAACTATGGACTTTCTGACAATTAACAACCTTGTGCTATCGACAACCAAAACAAGCACAATATCATATGTCTAGAAGTCTCGAAGTATACCAGTATCTAAAAAATTGACTAATGAGTGTGTAAAGATGACGATTGTTTCAGAATCACTTGCCCCACATCATCCTCCTTGTCCTGATGAAGACCCTGTCTTAAGGTCGCACTTGTACCTAACCCGTTACTTTGGGGTCGAAACCTCGACAGATATAACCCCGAACCGGGCTTGCACCACCAGCATTTCTACTACTAATACGTGCGCTCATAGCATGGTTGTCTGACAAAGCTTGCTTTATTTCTTACACTGGCTCTATGTTGAAGCCAGAATGATGTGGTTCTTATGTATCTTCATGCTTTGTTTATATTTCATGTATATATGACCGACTTTGCACATCCCTCCTCTCTCCCTCAACACTTCCACCCACCCTCATTTTTCCTGGGGCACTAATACTATTGTATTATCTCAAACAATGTATACAGCTTGAAACACATTGTGATTAAATAACAATGTGATAGTTTCAAGTTTAATGTTTATTGCTTGATTAATTAAAATCACCACAATACCCCCCCTACATAAAATAATAAATGAGTTTCATCTACTCACGCAGCTGGAAGTGTCATTGTGCAACAATCATATGACATCTGTGCTATATCTCACATACATTTCAAGTGTATAAAATTCTATTATTATAAAATCATTCTAAACTATGTTTAGATCAAGTTACAGCAAAGAAAGTTAAAATAATGTCTCAATCAATTAAAAGTATGGAGATATGTTACATGCAATTATGATTAGAGATCGTCCGCTTGCAATAGGCAGCTGTTGACTGATTTCATAAACTTGACTCCTCGGCAAGACAGGATGCTTGAGGAGCCTTCCAACCAGCTTATCACTGCTTCTCTGCTAGAGCCAAAGTTCAGGTTGATAGAAATCGTCTTTAGGTACTGTCTCCTTTGGGTTAACATGGCCGGACAGACGCACAACAAGTGGGCCAAGGTTTCCTTTTGGAATCCGCATAAGCGACAACGTTCTGAGTTAAAACCTATCACCCAAGAGGGGGATAGATCCTTGGAGACATGCACCCCCATTCTGAACTTTAAGAAGCACGTCTTTAAATAGGAACTAAAATGGGCAGATAAGTAGGCTTGTGGCTGTGAAGACCTGTATGAATTCATGACTGTCCATCCATGCTGTCTCTTTGTGAGCGCCAATTTATCTTTCAATAGAGATTTCTTTTTGCTTGCGGCATTCACAGTTTTGTTAAAGGACGCTCGATCCATCTTCTTGTCCCATGCTGTTTGAAGTTCCAGAGTGGCCAAAGATGTACTCAGGTAACTCCCCCAAGAATTTGGAGTTTCTTGCTCGTTCTGTGACCTTACTTCGTCCCAGCAAAGTCCATTTAGAGTGTCCTCTTCGGATAACCGGAGAGTGTGGCAGAATTTAATACAGTTGGTCATTGCCCTGTATTTTAGATCCTGAAGCCCAAATTCCAGTCTTACCTGGACGGGTGAGGCACATTTTGGTAAATCAAAAACTGCTTTGTAGATTTTTGACTGCAATTCGTTCTGGAAATGTGAATTTTTGCCGCACCAGGGGACAAGGCCGTAGGACAAACTTGGTTGGATTTTGGCAGCCATAACTTTTAGCAAATGCGAATGGTTTGAGCAGTCCAAATTTCTGCGCAGGGATCTATAAGCATAGATCAGAGACTGGGTCTTTGCTTTGAGGGACATTTTGTGTTCTGTGTGACTAGTGCCCTGCCCGATTATTACACCCAGATATTTGTATGAACTTTTTTCTTCCACATGGGCCCCCTTAACCCTCCATTTGAACTTTAATTTCCTACTGTCAACCAGATGAACGATTTTTGTTTTGTCTTTGTTTATCTCTAGCTGTTCCGAGTCCAGGTAGGATGCCAAGTTGTTTATTGATCTTTGTAGTCCCAGTGGGGTTTGGCTTAGCAAGACTATGTCGTCTGCATATTGGAGGATTGCAACTGGCTTGTTGGCCAGTTTCGGGGGGTGGCAATCTGGGTTTTCAAAGTGTCGGGCAATGTCCGTTAAATACAGATTGAAAAGGCTTGGGGCCAAGACACAGCCTTGCTTCAGACCACTTTGTATAGGAATTCTTCCCGTGGTGCTCGACCCGTTTCCCAGCTTGACTCTTGTCCAAGTGTCAGTGTGCAAGGTTACGATAGCGGTGAGGAGTGCATTTGGTATGCCCCATCTTTTTAGTTTGCTCCATAAATGATTTCTGCTCACTCTGTCAAATGCTGATTTGATGTCCACGAAACAGGCTAAGAGGCGGAATTTCCTTCTTTGCGCCTGTTCCGTCAAGAGAGCTAGGGTTGCAAGGTTCGATTGAGTGCCCATGCCTTGCCTGAATCCTGTTTGGAAGTTGGGGATGATGTTTTGTTCCTCCATCCAACATTTCAGACGGTTCAATAGGCACGAGGCATATAGTTTGGCTTCCACATCAATCAAGGAGATTAATCTATAGTTCCCTGGCTTACCATGATCTCCCTTTTTAGGTCTCGTCCTTTACCATTCCGAAGGAATGGGAAATGGCGAGAATTCAAGTGCTCGAACTGATTGTCAAACCATCGCTTTTTTTCGTGGCGTTTTCTTCGAGTGCACGTACAGGCACGCGCTTTTGGCCCATGCACTTTCATGGCCATCTGTTCCTGTTCCTCAATGTCCCTCCCACCCTTCGTTTCTTCTCCTCCCCTAGCAGCACTCCTCTCACACCAGCAACTCCCCCCTCCCACACCAGCACCTCCCCTCTCTCTCCCCGCTGCACGAGCATTCACGGCCAGGGCTTCTCCTCCCCTAGCAGTACTCCTCCCACACCAGCAACTCCCCCCTCCCACACCAGCACCTCCCCTCTCTCTCCCCGCTGCACGAGCATTCACGGCCAGGGCTTCTCCTCCCCTAGCAGCACTCCTCCCACACCAGCAACTCCCCCCTCCCACACCAGCACCTCCCCTCTCTCTCCCCGCAAACACAGC
This sequence comes from Lissotriton helveticus, assembly GCF_964261635.1. Classification (NCBI taxonomy): domain Eukaryota; kingdom Metazoa; phylum Chordata; class Amphibia; order Caudata; family Salamandridae; genus Lissotriton; species Lissotriton helveticus. Next base: position 246,293,869 of record NC_136067.1, read on the forward strand.
CACGAGCATTCACGGCCAGGGCTTCTCCTCCCCTAGCAGCACTCCTCCCACACCAGCAACTCCCCCCTCCCACACCAGCACCTCCCCTCTCTCTCCCCGCAAACATAGCCTTGCCGTAGCAGCACTCCTCCCACACCAGCACCTCCCCCCTCCCACACCAGCACCTCCCCTCTTTCTCCCCGTGACCGCGCTTCTATCCCCCTGCCTTGCTCTTCAAAGGCTTGCTTGCTTGATTGCCATGACTCACAGCCCTCCCCCTTCCCAGTCAGCTTCCCCCAGGCCTGCCATGACTCACAGCCCTCCCCATCCCCAGCCAGCTTTGTCGAAGTGCACGTGCTCGTGACCGCCCTTCTATCCCCTGCCTTTCTCTTTAAAGGCTTGCTTGATTGCCATGACTCACAGCCCTCCCCCTTCCCAGCCAGCTTCCCCCAGGCCTGCCATGACTCACAGCCCTCCCCCTCCCCAGCCAGCTTTGTCGAAGTGCACGCGCTCGTGACCGCCCTTCTATCCCCTGCCTTTCTCTTCAAAGGCTTGCTTGATTGCCATGCCTCACAGCCCTCCCCCTTCCCAGCCAGCTTCCCCCAGGCCGTGTTCCATCACACCTTTCCTCCTCTGTCAAACACGTCTCGGCAGGGACACTCACCAACTGCCGGCTGCCTTTAACTCGCGTAAACGCGCACACCATCTGCTTCTTCCTTCTACCCTCTTGAAGGTGCACTCTTTCCAAGCATATTCACATTCATCTGCCCCCCCCCCCTCCTCTAGCACGACAACATTTAGCTGTAGTAATTAAACATTTTACTACACAAACAACAGCCACCAGACTCTTTTACTTTTACGCACACCATCAGCTTCTTACTTCTAGCCTCTAAGGTCCAGCGCGCGCCTTTTGCTGAACCCAGCCCTTCCTCTGTAGCACGACAACATTCAGACGTGCACTCTTTCGAAGCATACGATTTCATGGCTTTCAATTCGCGGCAACAAGCACACGCACTTATCTCACATTAATTTGCCCCCCCCCCTTCTCTAGCACGACAACAGTACCCAATTCCACCCGACACATAGATACTCCACCAGCTATCACTGCATGATTTAAACAGCCATACACACCACCGCCAGTCACTGCACATTCACACCATGCACACACACATACCAACAGACATCAGTGCACGCTTTCACCAGGCATACACAACACCGGCCGTCAATGCACGCTTTCATCAGGCGCATACACACACACACACACGCACACACTTGCAACAGCCACAGACACAAACACGTCAACAGCCATCAGTGCACAATTTCACCCGGCACACACAGAAAACACCACCAGGCATCACGGCAAGATTTAAAGAGGCATACACACCACCGTTCGTCAGTGCACAGTTTCAACATGAACACACATACACATCACCAGCCATCAGTGCCCAATTCCACCCGACACACACTGATAGACCACCAGCCATCACTGCACTATTTGAACAGGCATACACACCACCGCCAGTCAGTGCACATTCACACCATGCACGCACACACACCAACAGACATCAGTGCACCCATTCACCAGGCATAGACACCACCGGACGTCATTGCATGCTTTCGGCAGACACAGACACCATCATTGATCTGTGCATGCATTCAACGGACATACACATCACCGGACTTGGGTGCACACTGCACTGTCTCTCCCTCACTGGTTTGTCTACTACCTGCCTCCTACCTCCCAGGTTACTCCATTTTCAGATGCCCTCTTCTACTCGCCTTGCTTCACCGGAAAAAAAGCTTGTAGCCAAACCAAGGGTATCTTTCACTTTGTTTGCGTGGCTCATGTGTGCGAGAGCCTCAGAGAAAGGCCACAAAAGTTCTCCCTTATCCTTTTCAGATCCTAAGTGTTTCACATTATCTGCCTTACTTTCCTATCCCTATCTCTCATTCACTTCCTGTTTCGGATCTCATGCTACATATGATTCCTTGTCCCTGTGCTTTAGGGTTCTAATGCCTGTATTTCGCATACCCTCAATCACACTCACACCCTCACACACCATGTATAATACTAGTCCATCTGTTCATAATTTCAACACCCCATGTCAATTTTTTCACAAAAAAATTTGCTCTTTACAAGGTATCTTTGTCACAAACACCTGCTGGATACACTTATTATCTAGCCTCGTCTTCCTGTATTGGGTCACCCGTGTTTCACATCCCTATCTCTCTTTCACTTCCCATTTCGGATCTCATGCTACATATGATTCGTTGTCCCTGTGCTTTGGGGTTCTAATGCCTGTATGTCTGTGACAATATTCACGGATAAAACAAAACAAATTTTAAAGCATCATCACAACAACTCACACTCACAACCAATGACACACTCACCCTCAGCCTCACATACCCTCACTCATCACCCTACCTAATACCCTCACACCCTCAATCACCCTCACACCCTCACACACCATCACTCACCAACACACCCTCAACCTCACTCACAACTTCAACTCCATCACCCTCACAGACCCTCACTCACCCTCACACCCTCACACACCATCACTCAACATCACCACCTCACCATCACACCCCCTCACACACCCTCAACCCTCATAAACACTCACCCTCAACCTTCAAACTCGCACACCCTCACAACAATTACCCTCAAACTCTCTGCCTCACTCACCAACACCTATCATGACACTCTCACACCCCCTTACCCTCACCCCCTCATCCTCACACACACTCACAACACTCACACCCTCAGTCATACTAAAACGGTCACACTCAATCACCCTCACACACACCCTCACACCCCCAGAACATCACATCCACTAACGCTCACACTCACACCTTCCAAGTCCACCTTCAAACTACACCCTATACCTACAATACCATCCTACAACTCTACCCTCCAAATACAACTCCACCCTCCAACTCCACACATAAATAGCGTTAGGCAACATTTATTTTAATAAATCGGATAACACACTTGTAGCTATTCAAAAATTAAAACAATGCAACGCAAGGACAGTGCAGCAATTAATACACAAAAATGCTTAAAGAGATTGTAAAATAAAACAATTTTTTAACAAATAACATATGCACACAAAATAGGGAAACATCTGAATACACAGCAAATACAACACGTTAAAAGTGGAGAAAGCCATCTAAAGGACAACAATTCACAACATAAAGCACTTACTAAAGTAAGGGAAAATAAACCATTAAACAATGCCGGAATAAATAAAAAACACAAACAAAGTGCGTAATCACATAAGCACGAGACTTCACAGCCTAATTGCAATTCTTCCAAAATTACAATAAAGTATTCAACTCAAAGTAAGCAAAGGAATGTAAAAAAATCAATAAGGTATGCGACACAATAAGGGAAAGAAGCTGTCTACAAGCAACAACTTGAGTCCAATAAGAAACGGTCTAATACAAAGAGAAATGATTATAAAAAATACACGTTCAACTAATCCTCAGTCACAAGATGGATGAACTTCCACATTGTTAGTAAAGCTGGTTATAGACAGTGACCATTAACATGCAAATGTACACGGGACAAAGCTTACTTAACAAGGACCAGAACATTTATAACTGGCTTATCACAAAAAAATTCAGGAAAACATTCCATCAGTAAGGATTAAAATTGACTTTTACACAACAAGAACACAATATTTACATACCATAAATTATAAATATCACGAACATTATTACATACAATTAAAACATTACAGATTGTAAAAAGTTGAATTTATACACATTAAATCACAGTACATCTTCTTTATACATAAATATACTCGAAACGAAATAGACCTTCTAAGTGCTAAAAACATTTCATGTACGTAAAATAACGAACACCAGCTAATAAATCATTAAATTAGAGTTGGCGCTAACATATACATTATATATCAACCATAAAAACACTTAATTAAATTTCATTTATTTAAATAAATGACAATATTTACTATCGCTAACTAAATAGTTCAATATTTATATAAACACACTCCTAATCATTAATTACTTTGTACATACTATGGATACTACATTAAATTAGATAACAAAACAATTAGAAATAATATCTTACCTGTCAAACGACGCAGCAACAGCACACGAACAAGCACACGCCTTCCGCGCCCGAAGTTTCTCGATCTTCTGGGGATTTCCACCGTTGACGTAAGCAAATCGGAACGCAACGTCAAAAACGTAGCGCTCCGATTGGCTAAAAATAAACGTCAATCAAAAAAAATAATTAACAATATAAAAAATAACTAGAACGCTAACGTAGGTAGCGTTATGGTGACGCATTGCGTCCTCTATTTTACAATTATTCACTTACATACGGGAGTCAACAGAACAAAACACACACAACACAACACATATTACAAAACACACACACAATTACATTACATAGAAATTAACACATAAGGCAGGGCAATTCAAAAAGGAAGCACAATAACATTTTATTTAATACTATACATATTAAAAAATAAACACACATTTAAATTACATATAAACATACACACGCTCACACCCTCACCCTCACACCCCCTAACTATCACTCTCACCCCCTCACACACCCTGACACACCCTCAGTCACCCTCACACACCCTCACCAACACACACCATCACACACCCACACCATCACACACCCTCACACACCCCCACACCCTCACAACACATCACACACATACACTCACACTCACACCCTAAACACCCTCACTCACACTCATCCTCACTCACCCACACACCTCCTCAGCCTCACCCACCCTCATACACCCTCACTCACCCTCACCCTCACTCACCCTCACACCTCCTCAAGTTCACACACACTCACACACCCTCACTCACCTTCACATCCTCTCTCACCCTCACACCCTCACTCACACTCACACACCCACTCACACACACTCACACACACCATCACTCACCCTCACACCCCCTCACCATCACACATTCACACACCATCACTTACCCTCACACACCCTCACAACACCTCACACACCTACACTCACCCTCACACCCTAACAACTATCACTCACCCACACCCTCACTCACCCACACCCTAACGAGCCTCACTCAACCCCACCCTCACTCACCCTCACACCTCCACACCATCACCCTCACATACAGAGCAGATACAGCACAGACAGCAGCAGTGCAAGCTTCCCTCAAACATAGAGCAGGTACAGCACAGGCAGCAGCAGTGCAAGCTTCCCTCACACACAGAGCAGGTGCAGCACAGGCAGCAGCAGTGCAAGCTTCCCTCACACAGAACAGGTACAGCACAGACAGCAGCAGTGTAGGCTTCCCTCACACACAGAACAGGTACAGCACAGACAGCAGCAGTGCAAGCTTCCCTCACACACGGAGCAGGCACAGCACAGGCCGCAGCAGTGCAAGCTTCCCTCTCACATGGAGCAGGTACAGCTCAGGCAGTAGCAGTGCAAGCTTCCATCACACATAGAACACGTACAGCACAGGCAGCAGCAGTGCAAGCTTCCCTCACACACAGAGCAGGTACAGCACAGGCATCAGCAGTGCAAGCTTCCCTCACACACAGAACAGGTACAGCACAGGGAGGAGCAGTGCAAGCTTCCCTCACACACGGAGCAGGTACAGCACAGGCAGCAGAAGTGCAAGCTTCCCTCACATGGAACAGGTACAGCACAGGGAGTAGCAGTGCAAGCTTCCCTTACACATAAAACATGTAAAGCTCAGACAGAAGTTCTACTTGTTTCTTCTCTCTCACACTCACACACACACACACACACACATGCACAGATATTGCACAGGCAGCATCAGTGCAAGCATCCCTTGCATAACAGGTGCAGCACAGGCAGCAGCAGGGCGGGTGCGCACACACACACACACACACTCCCCCCTCCCCAACACCATCCCCTGCATAGAGAACAGTTACAACACAGGCAGCAGCTGTGCAAGCTTCCCTCACGTCGAATATTCCAACACTGACAGCAGCACTGCTTGTTTCTCTCACACACCAGGATACAGCACAAACCGTAGCAGGCAAGCTTCCATTAGTCTCAGTACAGAAAGAGCCTCCTTCATATTAATAATTATAATCCTTATTAATGCAATTATTTTTTAAATGACCATTCGTATAGCATTAACAAACACTACCAAAACAAAATCTCTTGGTGCTATTAACCGCATGCGTGCGGGCGGAATTCCGCTGTACGCGGAGTTTTGCGAAACCGCATTTTACGTGACAAGCTGGGCTCGTCATCAGCGTAGCAGGAGGCTACCTCATGACGAGCCCAGCTCATCATCAGCGTGGAAGGGGTTAAGTCAACAAGGACTACAAGTAGAAAGGGCGTGTTTTATGCACCGCTTGCAGGTTGTTAAAACACATAAATTAAAGGCATTGTCATTTAGAATGCCAATAGCTCTCAAAATCTCGCAAATACGAGACCTATTGCATTGCAAATGCTTGTTGTATATGGGGTGGATGACGGTCCCCCTCCAGGAAGCTGGGATGTTAGAATATACGAAGATCTCGTTGAAGACTGGTGTTAGGATTTCAGACCACAGCTCTGGGTTGTTCTTGAAGATTGCGTTTGGAATGCCGTTTAGCCCAGCCGCTCCCTCGGAATTTAATTTCTTTATGTGAATTTTTAATTCTTTCTAGTTTGTCAGAGGAGTTTGCACTTCGAAAGAGGAGTTTAAATGGGCTAAATTGTCTGTTGGTGTTGCATGGCTCGGTCCGGCTTGAGCCTCCTTTTGGTCATGATGTTGCCCCTGGAGTTATTGTTTTAGATCCCTCCTGGGTTGATTGAACAAGGTCTTTACATGGTCTGACCAGGTTTCTGCACCGATTCCTGCCTGTTGCTGAAGTATTGGGCCCGTTGTTAAAATATTTATAATCCCCCAGAAATCGCTGCTGTTGGATTTTTTGCTAGCTGTTAGTAGTTGCTGCCAGATTGATTCTTTACACTCTGATTTTGCTTTCCCCAACTTCTTTCTGTAAGCACTCCTTAGTGTGTGCAACTTTATTTTTTCTTGTTTTAGGTCCTTTTCTCCCTCTCTGGATAGTCATCGCACTTCTCTTGCGATCTCTCTTTTTGCGCGTTTTGAGATCGTGATTGAACCATGGGTCCCTTCTGGCTGTATTTGACTTGGTGATCGGGAAGGTTTGAAGTAAAAACTCGACCATTTGCTCCCAATGGCTTACATGCGCCCGTTCATGAACTGGGCCTTGGGTTTCGATAAAAGTCTTTACTTTGTCCTCAATATGTTCAGGAGCCTCTCCTCGCCATTTTACTTTACGCAGGTTGAATGTTTCTGGGTGCTGCGTGATGGCGTTATCCTTCTGAGCAAAGTTTGTTCTATTCTTCAGATTCCATATTAATTAATACTAGTAATAATAAAATCAATTGTCGAGGCGACCTTTCCACTTAAGTATGATGCCACTGGAGGCGAATCCCACAGGGATTTCCCGTTCACGATTATTAGCTCGAGTGCTGCTAGTTTACGGACAAAATCCAACGCACCGTTCGATACTTTACAGTTTCTTCCCCGATTGGTCGCTAAAAGATTGGTGTTAAAGTCGCCGGCGATCACCAAATGAGCATTTGTATGGCTTTTCTGCAATGCTTTTAGCAGTTTTATGAGAATTATATATTTACCATTTTGCTTCTTTCTTTCTGGGTGGATATAGACATTTATTAGGAGGAGATTTATAGTTTGTTCCTTGCCGGTTACCTTGGTGACTTGAATCCAGTTTGCCCCTGTATCAAATTCTTCGGTTTCCCAGTTCAGTTTCTGAGTTATGAAGGTTGATAAGCCCCCTTTCGGATGGCCATAGTTTGAGTGTCTTCCTGCCAGGCAATGATGTTCGATGAAACCTGGTATTGAGGCTGCCCCCGTGTTCCATGTTTCCTGAAGCAAGATTATTTGTTGTTGGTTTAAAAAGTTACTGTATCTTGATCTTGGCCCATGTCCCTAAAGCCGTGCACATTCCATGAACAAAGCGAGATGTTAGTTGAATTCTTGTTATCCCTTGCCGCTTCCGATGTTTGTATTCCTGTGTTAGGAATGCTTTTCGTTCAGCGTTTTTGCGATCCAGGCCCAGTCCTCGAGTTCCTGTGGGCTTCCCCCAGTTGTACCCAAGCTGTCGCTTTTGGGGTGCCTGTTACTTCGCACGGATGTCGTTGGTGAATTGGAACATGCTCCGTGTAAACATGTATGCTGATTTCTTCGTGGGCTTTGCTCTTTATTTGAATTGTTTAAGAAGGGATATGGGTACCTCGGGCGTTGTACTGCCAGGAGCCTGATTCCCCATAGCTCAAATCTTCCGCTCATAGCTACAATGTTGTCCACCAGGTCCTTGGATGCCCACGTTGTCAGGGACTCCTCTACCCCTCTTCGGGGTGTTTCCTTGAATTCCAGTGAAATTAAATCACGTGAACAGATTCCTTTTAGTTTGGGGATTTCATGGAAAAGTCTCAAGAGGTTTCCCCTGTTGAGCATGTCCTGGGTGCCTTTTGATGAGTATTCCGGGATAAAGGACAGCTTCAATTCACACAAGTCTTTTACTTCTTGCTTTTCAGAAGACTGTGGAATGCTGCCATTTCTTCCCCCTAGCCCTGTGAGGATTTGCAGGGGTTCTTCTCTGCTTCCCCGTTCGTAATCTACCAGATTTTTAATTCTTACCTCTTGCCTAGCAGTTGGAGGGCCCGAATGTTTTTGGGTTGACGTCTTTATTTCTGGGTCCTCTTGCTCCTGGACTAAGAGCTTGCAGTGGCGATCCTTCCCCCTTAGTATTACAGCTATTGATTTCGGGGGAATTTGAGGGATGGTTGACAATGTGCCCTCTGACCTGTTTTGCTTAAGTTCTTCTAAGTTGGACCCCTCTTGCGTCTCTGCTTTTTGCCATGCTAGTTGTTGACTATTTTGTACTTTGTCACCCCTCGGGCTGCTATGTTCCGGCAATTGCTGGTTTTCCATGTGTACTACTTCTTCCAGTTAGTTTTTGTGTGATTTTATATTCTTCTGTTGCTGCACCGCCCGGGTTTCTTTATCGATCACTTTGTCCTCGCGAACTGGGCTTCTAACTCCTTGTTTGTTTTGAGACTCAGAAAAAGATTTTGCCGTGTGCCTAAGGCCTTGGCTGTCTGCGAAGGAGGACTGTGAAAAGTGTGCTTGATTCCTTTCTGTCCTTCCTGCATCGGATAAAGGTCGAAGTATTACTTTCGTTTCCGTATTTGATTTTGCTGTAAAGAGTGGAAATAATTCGACCGGCGCAGGGTTTTGTTGTTTATTGTGTTTTAGCCTGGCCTTCCTTGCACGCTTTCTTTCCCGTTTTGTGATTTTAACTCCCACCTTTGTTATTAGCTGTGGTGACGCTGTTTGATCTTCACGTTGAGTTGGATTTATCTCAAAATCTGAGTTTGTTAGAGCGTCATTTTTGTTTTTTTCTTCCTCATTATTGATATTGGATAGGTGGGAGGTTTGCTCTTGCGCAATTGGTTTGTGAGATGTTCTTTGGCACTGGTATTTTAATGACTGTTTTGCTGCCCCTAGAACGTCTTTTAAGATTTCCGGTAATGTTGCCAGTTTCTCTATTATTGGGCTACAGTGGCAAGTGGCTTGTTGGTTATTTGTGTCCCTTTGCCTGTCTAATGTTTCTTTTTTTATTAATAACACTGTTATTGCGTCCAATTTTTTATTTATTCACGCAATGTGACTGGCCATCAAATTTATTAGGTCAATTTGGCCATCCATTTTATCAGATTGGAAATTTAGTACCTTTATGGATTGTTCCAGGGTGTGAATCAAATTGTCAGCCCATTTCGTGTTGTGGCGGTCATCATTGTATTGTACCAGTGCAGACGAGCTGGAACTTGACCCATTTCCAGAAGAGATTGTTATTGGTGAAGACAAGATTTGTTGTTTCTTTGTTATAGGACTATGGCCATCCTCCTGTGATTCTATTATGTTGACAACCTGAATTCTTTGAGGATTCAGAGGCGTTGAAGAGACCAAAATGGGATTGTATTCTTTGGACTCGGGGTAAGTTGCTCCCTGTCATGTCCGATCCCTTCTAGAGACTCCAAGACTTCAATTAAGTTCGCCTCACTTATATTGGAAATAGATTTGCTGATCCGCAATTCCTTTGATGCTAGACTTGCTGCTGATTTTATTAGATCTATTTTTTCCTCCTTAGACCATTTTGTGTTAGCACGGCGCTGTTCTTTATTTCCTTGGGAAATTTCAGCGACGTTATGATTTACTATATGCGAAGGGTCATTTTGTTCCTGTATTTGACCTTCTGTAAAGGAGTGGGGTTCTTCACGCTCTCTACTTGTCCCCATTAGGGCCTTCAGGACCTCTAGATCCGAGGGTTCCGCGGTGTCTCCGATATTGATTATATTTGCTTTTGCTGTGGTTTCATTTTGTACTTCAGTTGCGTCTCCCGGTTTAGTTTTGGGAGTTAGTCCCGTCCTTTCAATAGCTGCCTGGTGCACCTGGGCTATTACTGGTACCAATTTTCTGCCATCTGTATGTGCCTATTATTTACAACAAGGGGTGGTGATGGACAGAGTCTCTGAATTAAGCAGAGTACTCTCACCCAGTCAAGAGATCAGGGCTAGATCCGACACCGTTTTTTAGCTCATTGCACCATCCCAGTTTCAGAACCTGGCTGTATGCAAATTAGTCTGTCCCTGGCCCAGTGCATCATGGGAACAGGGCAGACCAGACTACAAAAGCCAATTCTTACACTGGGAAGGAAACAAGCTTCCGGGGACCGGTTTCTGGCATTTCAGCCGTCTTCGGCCCGGCTTGCTTGAATCCTGATGGTGCAATGAGCAAGGGACTCACATCTGAGTATACCCTTCCACGCTTAGGGTGGACAAAATTATTTACAACAAGGGGTGGTGATGGACAGAGTCTCTGAATTAAGCAGAGTACTCTCACCCAGTCAAGAGATCAGGGCTAGATCCAACACCGTTTTTTAGCTCATTGCACCATCCCAGTTTCAGAACCTGGCTGTATGCAAATTAGTCTGTCCCTGGCCCAGTGCATCATGGGAATAGGGCAGACCAGACTACAAAAGCCAATTCTTACACTGGGAAGGAAACAAGCTTCCGGCGACCGGTTTCTGGCATTTCAGCCGTCTTCGGCCCGGCTTGCTTGAATCCTGATGGTGCAATGAGCAAGGGACTCACATCTGAGTATACCCTTCCACGCTTAGGGTGGACAAAATTATTTACAACAAGGGGTGGTGATGGACAGAGTCTCTGAATTAAGCAGAGTACTCTCACCCACTCAAGAGATCAGGGCTAGATCCAACACCGTTTTTTAGCTCATTGCACCATCCCAGTTTCAGAACCTGGCTGTATGCAAATTAGTCTGTCCCTGGCCCAGTGCATCATGGGATCAGGGCAGACCAGACTACAAAAGCCAATTCTTACACTGGGAAGGAAACAAGCTTCCGGGGACCGGTTTCTGGCATTTCAGCCGTCTTCGGCCCGGCTTGCTTGAATCCTGATGGTGCAATGAGCAAGGGACTCACATCTGAGTATACCCTTCCACGCTTAGGGTGGACAAAATTATTTACAACAAGCGGTGGTGATGGACAGAGTCTCTGAATTAAGCAGAGTACTCTCACCCAGTCAAGAGATCAGGGCTAGATCCAACACCGTTTTTTAGCTCATTGCACATCCCAGTTTCAGAACCTGGCTGTATGCAAATTAGTCTGTCCCTGGCCCAGTGCATCATGGGAACAGGGCAGACCAGACTACCCTTGCTCACTGCTCCATCAGGATTCAAGCAAGCCGGGCCGACGAGGCTGAAATGCCAGAAACCGGTCCCCGGTAGCTTGGCTCCTTTCTGGTGAAGAATTGGCTTGGTAGTTTGGTCTGCCCTGTTCCCATGATGCACTGGGCCAGGGACAGACTAATTTGCATATAGCCAGGTTCTGAGCTGGGATGGGGCAGTGAGCTAAATAACGGTGATGGATCAAGCCCTGATCTTTGGACTGGGTAAGAGTGGTCTGCTTAATTCAGACACTCTGTTCATCACCACCTCCTTTTCTGAATCGTTTTTGGCCACTATAGATGTGGTAGGGTATACTCAGACATGAGTCCCTTGCTCACTGCTCCATCAGGATTCAAGCAAGCCGGGCCGACGATGCTGAAATGCCAGAAATCGGTCCCCGGTAGCTTGTCTCCTTTCTGGTGAAGAATTGGCTTGGTAGTTTGGTCTGCCCTGTTCCCATGATGCACTGGGCCAGGGACAGACTAATTTGCATATAGCCAGGTTCTGAGCTGGGATGGGGCAGTGAGCTAAATACCGGTGATGGATCAAGCCCTGATCTTTGGACTGGGTAAGAGTGGTCTGCTTAATTCAGACACTCTGTTCATCACCACCCCCTTTTCTGAATCATTTTTGGCCACTATAGGTGTGGTAGGGTATACTCAGACATGAGTCCCTTGCTCACTGCTCCATCAGGATTCAAGCAAGCCGGGACGACGAGGCTGAAATGCCAGAAACTGGTCCCCGGTAGCTTGTCTCCTTTCTGGTGAAGAATTGGCTTGGTAGTTTGGTCTGCCCTGTTCCCATGATGCACTGGGCCAGGGACAGACTAATTTGCATATAGCCAGGTTCTGAGCTGGGATGGGGCAGTGAGCTAAATAACGGTGATGGATCAAGCCCTGATCTTTGGACTGGGTAAGAGTGGTCTGCTTAATTCAGACACTCTGTTCATCACCACCCCCTTTTCTGAATCGTTTTTGGCCACTATAGGTGTGGTAGGGTATACTCAGACATGAGTCCCTTGCTCACTGCTCCATCAGGATTCAAGCAAGCCGGGCCGACGAGGCTGAAATGCCAGAAACCGGTCCCCGGTAGCTTGTCTCCTTTCTGGTGAAGAATTGGCTTGGTAGTTTGGTCTGCCCTGTTCCCATGATGCACTGGGCCAGGGACAGACTAATTTGCATATAGCCAGGTTCTGAGCTGGGATGGGGCAGTGAGCTAAATAACGGTGATGGATCAAGCCCTGATCTTTGGACTGGGTAAGAGTGGTCTGTTAATTCAGACACTCTGTTCATCACCACCCCCTTTTCTGAATCGTTTTTGGCCACTATAGGTGTGGTAGGGTATACTCAGACATGAGTCCCTTGCTCACTGCTCCATCAGGATTCAAGCAAGCCCGGCCGACGAGGCTGAAATGCCAGAAACCGGTCCCCGGTAGCTTGTCTCCTTTCTGGTGAAGAATTGGCTTGGTAGTTTGGTCTGCCCTGTTCCCATGATGCACTGGGCCAGGGACAGACTAATTTGCATATAGCCAGGTTCTGAGCTGGGATGGGGCAGTGAGCTAAATACCGGTGATGGATCAAGCCCTGATCTTTGGACTGGGTAAGAGTGGTCTGTTAATTCAGACACTCTGTTCATCACCACCCCCTTTTCTGAATCGTTTTTGGCCACTATAGGTGTGGTAGGGTATACTCAGACATGAGTCCCTTGCTCACTGCTCCATCAGGATTCAAGCAAGCCGGGCCGACGAGGCTGAAATGCCAGAAACCGGTCCCCGGTAGCTTGTCTCCTTTCTGGTGAAGAATTGGCTTGGTAGTTTGGTCTGCCCTGTTCCCATGATGCACTGGGCCAGGGACAGACTAATTTGCATATAGCCAGGTTCTGAGCTGGGATGGGGCAGTGAGCTAAATAATGGTGATGGATCAAGCTCTGATCTTTGAACTGGGTAAGAGTGGTCTGCTTAATTCAGACACTCTGTTCATCACCACCCCCTTTTCTGAATCGTTTTTGGCCACTATAGGTGTGGTAGGGTATACTCAGACATGAGTCCCTTGCTCACTGCTCCATCAGGATTCAAGCAAGCCGGGCCGACGAGGCTGAAATGCCAGAAACTGGTCCCCGGTAGCTTGTCTCCTTTCTGGTGAAGAATTGGCTTGGTAGTTTGGTCTGCCCTGTTCCCATGATGCACTGGGCCAGGGACAGACTAATTTGCATATAGCCAGGTTCTGAGCTGGGATGGGGCAGTGAGCTAAATAACGGTGATGGATCAAGCCCTGATCTTTGGACTGGGTAAGAGTGGTCTGCTTAATTCAGACACTCTGTTCATCACCACCCCCTTTTCTGAATCGTTTTTGGCCACTATAGGTGTGGTAGGGTATACTCAGACATGAGTCCCTTGCTCGCTGCTCCATCAGGATTCAAGCAAGCCGGGCCGACGAGGCTGAAATGCCAGAAACCGGTCCCCGGTAGCTTGTCTCCTTTCTGGTGAAGAATTGGCTTGGTAGTTTGGTCTGCCCTGTTCCCATGATGCACTGGGCCAGGGACAGACTAATTTGCATATAGCCAGGTTCTGAGCTGGGATGGGGCAGTGAGCTAAATAACGGTGATGGATCAAGCCCTGATCTTTGGACTGGGTAAGAGTGGTCTGTTAATTCAGACACTCTGTTCATCACCACCCCCTTTTCTGAATCGTTTTTGGCCACTATAGGTGTGGTAGGGTATACTCAGACATGAGTCCCTTGCTCACTGCTCCATCAGGATTCAAGCAAGCCGGGCCGACGAGGCTGAAATGCCAGAAACCGGTCCCCGGTAGCTTGTCTCCTTTCTGGTGAAGAATTGGCTTGGTAGTTTGGTCTGCCCTGTTCCCATGATGCACTGGGCCAGGGACAGACTAATTTGCATATAGCCAGGTTCTGAGCTGGGATGGGGCAGTGAGCTAAATAATGGTGATGGATCAAGCTCTGATCTTTGAACTGGGTAAGAGTGGTCTGCTTAATTCAGACACTCTGTTCATCACCACCCCCTTTTCTGAATCGTTTTTGGCCACTATAGGTGTGGTAGGGTATACTCAGACATGAGTCCCTTGCTCACTGCTCCATCAGGATTCAAGCAAGCCGGGCCGACGAGGCTGAAATGCCAGAAACTGGTCCCCGGTAGCTTGTCTCCTTTCTGGTGAAGAATTGGCTTGGTAGTTTGGTCTGCCCTGTTCCCATGATGCACTGGGCCAGGGACAGACTAATTTGCATATAGCCAGGTTCTGAGCTGGGATGGGGCAGTGAGCTAAATAACGGTGATGGATCAAGCCCTGATCTTTGGACTGGGTAAGAGTGGTCTGCTTAATTCAGACACTCTGTTCATCACCACCCCCTTTTCTGAATCGTTTTTGGCCACTATAGGTGTGGTAGGGTATACTCAGACATGAGTCCCTTGCTCACTGCTCCATCAGGATTCAAGCAAGCCGTGCCGACGAGGCTGAAATGCCAGAAACCGGTCCCCGGTAGCTTGTCTCCTTTCTGGTGAAGAATTGGCTTGGTAGTTTGGTCTGCCCTGTTCCCATGATGCACTGGGCCAGGGACAGACTAATTTGCATATAGCCAGGTTCTGAGCTGGGATGGGGCAGTGAGCTAAATAACGGTGATGGATCAAGCCCTGATCTTTGGACTGGGTAAGAGTGGTCTGTTAATTCAGACACTCTGTTCATCACCACCCCCTTTTCTGAATCATTTTTGGCCACTATAGGTGTGGTAGGGTATACTCAGACATGAGTCCCTTGCTCACTGCTCCATCAGGATTCAAGCAAGCCGGGCCGACGAGGCTGAAATGCCAGAAACCGGTCCCCGGTAGCTTGTCTCCTTTCTGGTGAAGAATTGGCTTGGTAGTTTGGTCTGCCCTGTTCCCATGATGCACTGGGCCAGGGACAGACTAATTTGCATATAGCCAGGTTCTGAGCTGGGATGGGGCAGTGAGCTAAATAACGGTGATGGATCAAGCCCTGATCTTTGGACTGGGTAAGAGTGGTCTGCTTAATTTGTGATGTATTCCTATAGGTTCTGTATCGATCCCCCTATTCCTGACCCTGATCTGGTTAACAAGTTAACTAGCAGCCATCCCATGATGCAGAAACCGTTATCTGATTAAGCCACACCACGGCACAGGAACGTGTTATCTGATTAGGTCATAACGCTTGCCATCTAATTAGACAAGCAATATTCCTCCAGCCCCTGATAAGGCATACAGAGTTCTCAAAACAAATCAAACCTATGACAACCTGGGAAAAACCCTGCGGCCATTGTTTTGATTTCACCGAGAACTTCAGCAAAAGAATGTGCTAACGACCAGTTGGTATGACATCCTTATTGACGTATCTATGTCCATCCTTACGTCAATCTCGGCACCTTACAGGTATAAATATTACCGGTATTGCCTTAAGCAAACACACGCGGTGGTGACGAGATCGGAGCAGCCAGACTTGCCGAAGCCCAGAGCAGAGCAGACCCCGCTGGCGCAGCCCCGCCTTCCTGACGCGCTGAGAACGAGACGCTGCTTTCTCCTGCCGAGAAATCCAGCTCCGGCGCTTCCGAGCAGCCCTCGCAGGCAGCTTGGAATATCGAGACCAGAGACGAGAGATACCATCCCTCATTCATCCTAAATTCCAGGTACAGAACTGAATAACCCCTTGCAGAGAATTCTTGAGTCAGTCACTTGGCAAAACAAACTTAACTTAAACTGCTACTTTCTATTCCCGCCCACGTATTAGGCTTAGGTCAGGTACACCGGGGTAGGCGTAGTTAGAAGCACCAGTTGAGTACGATTAGTCAAATGTATATGTGTATGTATCTATTTTATCCATTTTAAACCACCATATGGCTTAGAAACCATATAAATGTTTTTACAGTATTATTTTATACTTCTGCTTTGATTGTATGCACTTTACTTAACCATAAGTATTGCGATAATATCGATTCATTTCTCTTGTATGAGAAAAGAGACTGATCAATAAATAACATCTTTTATTGAACACGCCCGTCTCTTCCTTTTCTCTACAATCTGGTGAGACTAAGAATGCACATACTGACTGAGTAAAATAAGTTGTCTTTTGTTTTCACACGACTCTAGAGATACACTCTTGATTAGGGGAGAGCAAAGTTGTCATGTTCTATGGTTGTCAGAAACTAAATCCCTTCTTGTCTACCCAGGGAGGTTCAACTCCTCCTTGCCTATTCGAGAAAGTTTCTAGTGAACTCTGAGCTAGCTGGCAAACCCAAAACTTTAAGTCTAATATTGACAATAGAAGACCTAGTTAACGTCTGGTCTAGGCCTATACTATTGAAGGTATTATTCCAATGCGCAGAGCCTATTGGGATAATAGGAACTACACTACATGGCGCCCAAACGTTTGGAAAGGCGATAAAACTAACGCAAGACATTAGAGTAACTCAGTCGTGCTTTTTCACTCAGACCCCTTTTTTCTCATAATACTCCAAAGACGTCTGGAGTGGGTGAAAGGTAATATCCGCCAAACCTCGCAGGAGGAAACTCCTATGTATGGTTCTTGGTTTAGTCAACGTTGAAGGATACACTGTTCCAAAATATTGTGCATCTAATCTTTGTTTCCATAAGAAACCTGATCTGCAAACAAACGGAAAAACCTTCCTGTCGGTAAAATGGTAGACAGTGATGAAGAAAGAGAGACAGCTAGATTAGCAGCTGAACTCGTAGCAGCTGATAATACTATGCAAGAAGCAGACCCGGATATAATACTCATCCCGGTCAACAAAAGGAAATCTATAACTTTAAAACTTATAGAAAATGGACTGACACCTAGAGGTGGCACAGTCATATTCGTAATAGAGGCACACGAATATCGGCAGACAGAGGTATTCTATTCATGGATAAACTTTCCAGCAGCTAACGCTGTAACAAAGCACTTCCACTATTACAAAACAGAGGAACCTCCTGATGAATACACTCCTTTCGAGGAGGTGGAAGTACCACTTAAATTTCAAGAGCACGTGCTCTTGTTTAATGGCGCCCTAAAACACAATAATCACATCACCAGGCTCGGTCCATTAGGTAGACCAGGAGCAACGTGGCCGGTCCTAGCCGGATACACACCACATGCAGACATCGAAATAATGTCTGCAGCAGATCTTTTAATACAACTAAAACAATGAATAAAAGTACATAGACAATTAGTCCAATATGTAATGCGGACTTCAACAATCCAACCAGCAATTAAAATTCCACAGCTGACCCCTCATCAGGGGAACACAAATAAAATTACACCACAGAACATACAATCCTGCCTAGGTAAAGTACCAGCTAAACGGGAACAAATACCATTCTGGTTAACACAAAAAATCACCCAAATAGAGGCGGTGTTTCCAGACACCACCCCGTTAAAAAAACACAGGATTCTGACTATCTGTCTTCCAATGGGAATCGCACCACACGTGGAGGACTGTGACACTTGGGGTACAGTCTTTGCTTCCATCTACACAAAAACGCATGGTGTTCCATCCATCTCGGTAATACCAGATGTGCTAAAACAAATTCAAGATGAATACGGTCCAGAACCCGCTTTAACTCTTGGTATGAAATTACTGAAAGACTTCAAGCAGGTCTCGGCTATATTACTAGCCAATATAAAGGGAGAAGCAGCAAACGTGGCGATCCGCCAAAGGTTAAAAGAAACAGATATAGCAGACCAACCAGCTGAAATTGCCAGAATTATAGAAAAATCCTATGAGGAACTAGGTAGAGATAGTTTAGGTGGAATACCAGTAAAACCCCAACTGATTGAAAGTCCTGAAAAAATATTTATTAAAAATAATCTAAACAGTCAAAAGAAGAACTGGGATGGAAACAAACAATCCAATCCAAAAGAAAAGAGATTCCAGTCCAGAGGAAGGTCTCCTCGGCGGAGAGAAAGATCTCCGGACCAAGCACCCAAGTCTCCCCAAAGGGAGCCCTCTGTGAAAAAATACAACCTTAGAAATAGGGATAACATAAAGAAACCGGATAGATATCAAGATTTTGATACACGTCCCTCTCAATCTTTTCAGACTTCCTCGCAGAAATCGGAAAGAAGAGGACGACCGGAACCCAGGGAAGGGCACGTCAAGTCCAAAGACAAGGAACCTACTCATCCAAATAAAAAATTACAGTTTCCAAAGAAGAAGGTAGCCAGTATTAAAGTATTTAACAATGCCGAGAATACTGAGGACACAACTGAAGAACGGAGAGTGGGCTCAGACAATGCTAGACAGCGCAGCAGAAGTGAGCATAGCACGCAAAGTCCTTATGAATCATCTGGAGACAGTGGACACGAATGAATACCTTCAAGTGGAAACTGCAGACATCAGAGTTAGCAAACCTCACAAAATATATGAAATAACATTACGTATAGAGGGGGATAAGACTAGAAAAATAAGGGGACTATTTTGGGATAATCTCTCCAAGGGCTATGACATCCTTCTAGCTGAAAAAGACTGGCCACCAGAGTTTGTCAGGGACTGCCCTCATGGCGAAGAAATAATTATGCCTGCCTTCTCAAATCATATCCCAATTCATAAAAAATACACACTTGCTAGAAAGTGGGCAGTAGCTCAAGCTCCTGCTTTATATAAAAATCATGTAGGATGGGATGAGGACTCTCCTCCTCACAAAATCCAGTTAAAAACACAACCTACTGCACAAAGACAGTACCCAATTAAGCAAGAAGCTAAAAAACAGGTAAAAGAAATCCTAGATCAACTAGAATACCAGGGGGTGATTGAAACTTGCACCTCACAAATGAACAACCCTTTGTTTCCGGTTTCCAAACCAGACAATTCATATCGTCTAGTTTTGGATTACAGACACCTTAACTCATGTTGCAAAACTTTTGCAGTGCAAAACTCGCATAGTGCTGCACTAATGAATAACATAGTGCGCAAAAAATGCAAAACAACATTAGACATCTCTAATGGATTCTTTTGTCAAAAAATAGCACCAGAGAGCAGATATTTATCCACGTTCTCAATAAATGGCGCTCAAAACAATTCTGTCGGTTACCCCAGGGGTTCAAGAACAGCCCAGGATTATTCTCAGCGAGGGTAACAGATTTACTACAAACATATGATGACGAAGCATTATCCTATGTCGACGACATATACCTAACAGATGATGACTTGGATACTCACTTGAAGAGAGTGAACACCATAATACTTGGGTTCGCAGCAGAGGGTTACAAATTCAACTTTAAAAAATCTAGAATTGCCCATCTAACAGTCCTGTTCTTAGGATATGAATTATCAAGTGAAGGCAAAAGCCTGGCTGACAATTTCCTAGAGAAATGTGCCGTACTCCAAGCACCTAGAACACTAAAAAACCTACAGTCAATTCTAGGCTTCCTAAATTTCGGAAGAACATACATTGCAAATTATGCAGAAAGGGTCAAACCCCTTTATGATCTAATAAAACCAGATTTTAAAAGAACCAATTGGACTCAAATACACACAGAAATTTTGAGATCTTTACAAACAGATATGTTAATTAAAACAAAATTAGAAACACGTGATAACACACGCAACCTTGTGATTCGAGTCATCCCAGGAAGATGCGGATTCACATACCTGACCTCTAATGAGGGAGAAAAGGTACCAATTGCATTCAAATCACACTTGTACACAGAAGCTGAAAATAAGTTCAGCATTAAAGAAAACATTGTTCATGCAGTTCAAACCTCAATAGCTAGAGAAAAAGATAAAGCTGACGGTAGACGTATCACAGTCAGAACAGCAGAATCAGCCTTTGAGGCATTAACAACACCGTGTAATTTACCAACAACATCCTTGAATCCGGAATGGATACAATGGGTGAATTCAATTACAACGGACAGAGTAAAATACTACTTTGATCCAGAATTAAAAGAATTGAAAAATCTAGAATATGAAAGAACATTCCCTCTGCCAATCGACATTCTGCCATTACGACAGTACGCATGTGTAATCTATACAGACGGACATGCTCAACCCTCCGTTTGGGGAGAACAAGCATACAACCCCACATGTGAGATTACAAAAGAAGTGTGGCGCGGAGATAAACTAAGACCTCTATTAACAAAAACACACTCAGTAGAAACTAATTCAGAACAACAGACTGAAATAATAGCATTGAAAATGGCGCTAGATAATGCAGATCGCGAATTCCCGACACTAATAGTGTCCGATTCATATTACTGCGTCAAATCATATAACAACGATTTGCAGAAATGGATTCAAAACGGTTACAAAGATGACACAGGTGCAACAATAAAGCAAAAACTGCTTTGGGAACAAATAGTTCTGTTACAAAAAGAACTACCAAAGACTCACGTGATACATACACTGAGTCATCAGCGTGATGGCGTTCACGTTGCAGGGAATTCATTGGCTGAGACAGCCACAGCGGTAGAAACTAAGTCGGCTTCCGTAGCAAGAAAAAAGCGTACAGTGAAATACATTGACGGCGAAACAGTGCTGGCGGTGAAAGCGTCATCAAAAGGCGACTGCTCAGCGCTACCGATCAACTATCCACTCAATTATACATACATAATCAATGCAAACTCCGTCCCTTTTGCTCGAATCCCTGGAGTGGGGGATAGAGTAATTCCAAACATGGACAGGAGAACTTTGTTAATAGCAGACGCACATATGGGCGAGGGTCTCAGACACCTCAAACTAAAAGATTCTCTGGAAGAACTACAATCAGTGTACTGGTGGCCAGGCATGAGCCTGCATCATCACATTTTTGTAAAAAAATGCCCGGGCTGCAACAGAAATCGCAGCGGCGAGAGGAACGGGGTAATACCATGGCGTTTCACTCAATAAAGGCAAAACAATAATCAGTAACTGCAGTGTTAATAATGCGTCCGATTAACAAATAAAGACTAGTTTCCACTTATAAATGTAGACCCCAGCACTCGGCTGACGTCGGGACTGTTATACAAAGATTTGCAAGTCTAAATGGCATATACGCTAGGAGCATGCTACGTTTGACCAATGTTTTCACTTTAGCCCTCAAGCCTGTGGGGAAACATGGCCAAATGAGCATAGCACAGCGGGATTCTTCTCACTTCCTTCCTGAGGGATACGGGATGGTGTAAAGAAAAAACCAAGGCATAAAGCTATCTATAACGGAAAGGATATTAGGTTCGGGAGCTGGGTGGGTCAAACATCTAATAAGTGTCCAACGTAGTCTAAACAACCTGCCAAGAAATTCTCTGAAGGGATTCAGTCCGTACGAATTATTGTTTGGAACTAGGATGTTGGTCTTAGATCTTGACAGTCAGACTTCAGTGGTAAAGGAAAACAACTTTGATATCAAAGATCGTTTGGCTATTTTGCAGGACTTAAACGAAACAAGAAAAGACCTGAGCAACATAAAGTTGAAACAGCAGCCAACAACCACTGAAGAACCACCACCTGTCCCAGCAAGACCTGTCTGGATTCCAAAAGTCGGGGATCTAGTCAGAGAAAAGATCGCGGTAAAGAAGGAATTTGGGCCTTCTTACAGAAAAGCAGTTCCTGTCTTGTCTATCAACGGGACAAGATCAGTTGTACTACCGCCGCTTGCTGGTAAAAAGGAGTACCGAGTTGTATCCATCGACCTGGTAAAACCACAATCATGTGGCCGATAACAAACAGTAGGCCAAGTGGACTCCCGATAAGTAGTAGAACACCAAGGTTTGCTACCAATACAGAGGTCCTAACTAAGAGGCTAATCACATTCGAAACGCCTACAGAAGAACAACAAGGACTGTGCAACAATGCAATGGAACTTAAACCTCTGAAAACCCAAATAAAAACATTTAGTACAGACACACCAACCTACAATGAAGTAACAAACGAATATGCAAGAAACAGTAATCCTGAAGCAATTGGAACAATTGACAGAACTGCATCCGGCTACTTCATAAACTTCGATGATTCCTCTGAAGACCTCATTGAATCAAAAACACAGCCATCAACAAAAACCTTTAAAGATAAAGCTAAAGAACTTTTGAAACAACTTAAAGAAACCTATCTGACTTCTCCATGGATTGAATTTTGGGTGGCCTTTGGTGCATTTATCCTCATACTTTGGCTCATCATGGTACTATGCTTGGGACGCTTCATTGAGGGAAAATATGCTAAAATGGACACAGCAAGTCAGAAAATCAACTTGATCCTCAAGCCACACACATCTTCACACGTCGAGAAAAGAGAACTTTCTTCAGTCAACTTCACAGCCAATCCTATACCGGGTGGGGTAGCATGGGACAATACTGACTACGAAATTTATGGTCCGGTTGAGATCCTGAAATATCCACACCAAATCAAGATCTCGTTGAGTGACTTTGTAAAACCAAGCTCATTTGCTGATGATTGGGACTTTGAAAGCGTTAATAATATGATGTCTGACTTGGTGATGTCTGCTAAATTTACCGAACATGATTATTTGCAGGGTTCGACTAATTATGATAGTATGTACTGTTACAACCACTATGGTAACCATTTTCTACATAAATCGGCACAACCTAGAAATGTTTTAAATTATAATCAATGGGAACATTGTGCAACCCCTCCAAAAGGAAGCTCAAGAACCTTTTATAACAAATATTCATACTTTTCAGGGTTCAACACAAGTAATGCTGAAACATTTTATTTCAAATTGTCAAGTAAGACAGGGACAAAGACCATGCTAACAAACACGAAATTGATATATTCAGACTCATTTTTTGAAAAAATGAATACTTTTGGTTTTGATTATTGGGACAAAAATGTTGAAGTAAAAAGTGTTTGGGGTACAAAAGAATGGCAAGTACAAGGTATAGAATCATTGTTTAGAGCCTGCATGATCCCAGAACAAATTATATTTTTGAATGACACTGTTCAACAAACTACCTGTCTTGGCCTAGCCAAAATCAAAGACTTAAATAAACCGTCTATTCCAAAGCCAACAATGAACAGCAATAGCTCTACAGATGAAGAGATAGACGTAAACTATGTATTAAACCAAAACAGAACACATCCTGATTGGAAACAATGGTTAATCTGGCCCACAGATACTAATAACTGTCAAGACAGATTCCTGAACAAAACACAGGGGTTCACATTGACCAGGCCAGACCCTAGATATTCCCAAAGACAACACCCAGGGATGATCACCACCTACAGTGTGGGCAAACTCTGCCTTCAATGGCTACAAACTTCCACACTGGCAGAAATTAAGCAACACCTAACTTTACTTACTGATGGTGCTGACTTGCGTGATTTCATTATGGGACCGCGCAAACAGCGTCAAAAACGTTTCATAGCAGCCTCTGTATATGCAGCTTACAACGAGGCCTGGAAGGTGACTCAAATTGAGACAGCAGAAAGTATACGGGAAATTGACCGTATTAATTTGGAAAAATCACTTTCTGTAGTGGACAATGGGTTAATGACTCTGTCCTCCAGAATTTTTTCTCTGGACAGCATTGTGTCTTCAGCAATCGACATAATATCGCAAGACTTACTGTTGTTACAACACGGTCAGTCTCAATTGCGTTCTATTGTACAGCTTGGCTGGACGTTACAAAATCTGCGTTCAGGCTATGTGCCTTGGCGTTTAATCAACACAACGTCACTATTCAATATCTTTAACCTTACTGATAAACAAATCAGTATGGCACAGAAGGGTGCTGATTATACAATCCTGAGCATTGAGAAACTCGAGAGATTACCAGTGACAATGTCAGAACGACCTGTCAGTGAATGGATAATACATGGGATAATTAATATTCCAATATCAACCTTCCGGTTTCAATACTGCCAAAAAATATATACAGGCTGGCATGTACGAAAAATTGGGAAAAGGGTACATTAAGTCAACTTGGAACTTGCCCTATTCACATGCATGTGTCAGTAATAAAGGACAGAAAGTGTTTCTTAGTGGCAATAATTGTGCGATGTCACTAAGCGGTACACTTCTGTGTAATGGAATTAGTTTGCATGGAGCCTGTGAAGGGAACTCAAATAACCTTTCATGTCACCAGCTAGGCGCACCTGCAACAGAGATAGAACCATTCTTTAAAAGACTCTATAATGGGAGTTACATTCTAATTGTGGATCGCAGATGTTGTAGTCTTCTACCCGGGATTCCTTATCTCATAACTACGACTGCGAAGGTCATGTGCTGTGGACACTCATTGTTCCCCAGCTCCTTTCCAGACAGGGAGGCAAGGGCATGGCCTAACTTGAAAATTACTTCTATACGAATAGATACTTTAAGCAGAATGAAAACAGTGCTTCTTCAGACGCCGACCAGACTCACGTCATCAAAAGAAACGTATGATCTCCTGGTCGCAAGGACGACTGCAGAGATTCACTCGTTGTTATCAACTAATTCCCCCATACATTTCGCAGAAATCCTGAATGAAATCTTAAATATTTCTGATACCAGTGGAGTCTCAAAAGTATTTAAGACAGTATTTTCGATGGCATTAACACCATTCAAAGCCATACTGGGTATTTTTCCAGATTTCGTCCATTCGATTTTTGGCGGACTTCCCCTCATTTTGGGACTAATTGCAGGAATCCTATTCTTGGTCCTTATATTTTGTTATGGCAAACCATGTCACAGACAAAACACCTGCGACAAGGGAAGAAACAATCCGAGCCATTGGATACCGGGACCGGATATCAAAAATCCTGGCACTATCCCGGCTTAGAGACCTGAACATGACTTGGTTTCTTTCATTTCGACCAATGTGGCATCGATGTGTTTTACCTGTATTAAGGTGCTTGCTGTGCGGAGAAGAATGCGTGTTGGACACCTGTCTGACGCTACAATCGGATGCGCCTATGGATGCAGAAACATTGTTGGGTCCGATAACGGCTCATGCTTTGTGCTGCCCTCAACGGCTGCCAATCCTGATGACGGCATTCGTGGAAACTTCACCACTACGATTAAGGGGTAGTGAAGTTCAAGATGAAAGCAGCATCGATCAGGTACGACCTTCTGTCAGCAATATTAATCAAAACGTCAATGGAGACAATCATGCACACGAATGCATGGTTACACCTTTTTCCGAGTTAGTGGAACTTTCACAGGAAGCTGTTGACAACTTTTTCGAAAGTCTCAATGATATGATGTTCTCACCAGAGCAAAAATAACGACTTTTGAGCAAGCTAGCACACAGCGTTCCCAACACCCTGAATTTGGCCTTCAACTTTAATAATAAAGTAGCTTGAACAATTTTCCCTCCAGTTCACGGACAGCGATTTTTTTTTTTGAACAGCCCCAAAATATTTTTACGATTTTTCGGGACACTTATCTTCTGCTTAAAGTAAGAACTATTCTTAGAGAACTAAAATTTCTATTTTTAGATACTTTATAGACATCAGCTGCCCGCTGGTATTTTCATAATTATTTTTATTCTGTGATGAAATGGTCTCGAACTTTTTCTTCTGTATTAAGAGCCATTTCATGTGTTATTCTCATATTCAAATAGTAATATTGTATACATGTGCATGATAACTTTAGCATTATTCTACAGCTTGAGTGCATATAGTACATGTGACTATTTTCGAAATGCATTATATGTATTTTGGGGTGGTAAGGTATACACGATACTCTACAGTATGTTTTACTATGCCTAGATTCGTAAACATGGCCATAGTAAGCGTGGAGTGGGTGTGATGTATTCCTATAGGTTCTGTATCGATCCCCCTATTCCTGACCCTGATCTGGTTAACAAGTTAACTAGCAACCATCCCATGATGCAGAAACCGTTATCTGATTAAGCCACACCACGGCACAGGAACGTGTTATCTGATTAGGTCATAACGCTTGCCATCTAATTAGACAAGCAATATTCCTCCAGCCCCTGATAAGGCATACGGAGTTCTCAAAACAAATCAAACCTATGACAACCTGGGAAAAACCCTGCGGCCATTGTTTTGATTTCACCGAGAACTTCAGCAAAAGAATGTGCTAACGACCAGTTGGTATGACATCCTTATTGACGTATCTATGTCCATCCTTACGTCAATACCGGCACCTTACAGGTAAAAATATTACCGGTATTGCCTTAAGCAAACACACGCGGTGGTGACGAGATCGGAGCAGCCAGACTTGCCGAAGCCCAGAGCAGAGCAGACCCCGCTGGCGCAGCCCCGCCTTCCTGACGCGCTGAGAACGAGACGCTGCTTTCTCCTGCCGAGAAATCCAGCTCCGGCGCTTCCGAGCAGCCCTCGCAGGCAGCTTGGAATATCGAGACCAGAGACGAGAGATACCATCCCTCATTCATCCTAAATTACAGGTACAGAACTGAATAACCCCTTGCAGAGAATTCTTGAGTCAGTCACTTGGCAAAACAAACTTAACTTAAACTGCTACTTTCTATTCCCGCCCACGTATTAGGCTTAGGTCAGGTACACCGGGGTAGGCGTAGTTAGAAGCACCAGTTGAGTACGATTAGTCAAATGTATATGTGTATGTATCTATTTTATCCATTTTAAACCACCATATGGCTTAGAAACCATATAAATGTTTTTACAGTATTATTTTATACTTCTGCTTTTATTGTATGCACTTTACTTAACCATAAGTATTGCGATAATATCGATTCATTTCTCTTGTATGAGAAAAGAGACTGATCAATAAATAACATCTTTTATTGAACACGCCCGTCTCTTCCTTTTCTCTACAATCTGGTGAGACTAAGAATGCACGTACTGACTGAGTAAAATAAGTTGTCTTTTCTTTTCACACGACTCTAGAGATACACTCTTGATTAGGGGAGAGCAAAGTTGTCATGTTCTATGGTTGTCAGAAACTAAATCCCTTCTTGTCTACCCAGAGAGGTTCAACTCCTCCTTGCCTATTCGAGAACGTTTCTAGTGAACTCTGAGCTAGCTGGCAAACCCAAAACTTTAAGTCTAATATCGACAATAGAAGACCTAGTTAACGTCTGGTCTAGGCCTATACTATTGAAGGTATTATTCCAATGCGCAGAGCCTATTGGGATAATAGGAACTACACTACAAATTCAGACACTCTGTTCATCACCACCCCCTTTTCTGAATCGTTTTTGGCCACTATAGGTGTGGTAGGGTATACTCAGACATGAGTCCCTTGCTCACTGCTCCATCAGGATTCAAGCAAGCCGGGCCGACGAGGCTGAAATGCCAGAAACCGGTCCCCGGTAGCTTGTCTCCTTTCTGGTGAAGAATTGGCTTGGTAGTTTGGTCTGCCCTGTTCCCATGATGCACTGGGCCAGGGACAGACTAATTTGCATATAGCCAGGTTCTGAGCTGGGATGGGGCAGTGAGCTAAATAACGGTGATGGATCAAGCCCTGATCTTTGGACTGGGTAAGAGTGGTCTGTTAATTCAGACACTCTGTTCATCACCACCCCCTTTTCTGAATCGTTTTTGGCCAATATAGGTGTGGTAGGGTATACTCAGACATGAGTCCCTTGCTCACTGCTCCATCAGGATTCAAGCAAGCCGGGCCGACGAGGCTGAAATGCCAGAAACCGGTCCCCGGTAGCTTGTCTCCTTTCTGGTGAAGAATTGGCTTGGTAGTTTGGTCTGCCCTGTTCCCATTATGCACTGGGCCAGGGACAGAATAATTTGCATATAGCCAGGTTCTGAGCTGGGATGGGGCAGTGAGCTAAATAACGGTGATGGATCAAGCCCTGATCTTTGGACTGGGTAAGAGTGGTCTGCTTAATTCAGACACTCTGTTCATCACCACCCCCTTTTCTGAATCGTTTTTGGCCACTATAGGTGTGGTAGGGTATACTCAGATATGAGTCCCTTGCTCACTGCTCCATCAGGATTCAAGCAAGCCGGGCCGACGAGGCTGAAATGCCAGAAACCGGTCCCCGGTAGCTTGTCTCCTTTCTGGTGAAGAATTGGCTTGGTAGTTTGGTCTGCCCTGTTCCCATGATGCACTGGGCCAGGGACAGACTAATTTGCATATAGCCAGGTTCTGAGCTGGGATGGGGCAGTGAGCTAAATAACGGTGATGGATCAAGCCCTGATCTTTGGACTGGGTAAGAGTGGTCTGCTTAATTCAGACACTCTGTTCATCACCACCCCCTTTTCTGAATCGTTTTTGGCCACTATAGGTTTGGTAGGGTATACTCAGACATGAGTCCCTTGCTCACTGCTCCATCAGGATTCAAGCAAGCCGGGCCGACGAGGTTGAAATGCCAGAAACCGGTCCCCGGTAGCTTGTCTCCTTTCTGGTGAAGAATTGGCTTGGTAGTTTGGTCTGCCCTGTTCCCATGATGCACTGGGCCAGGGACAGACTAATTTGCATATAGCCAGGTTCTGAGCTGGGATGGGGCAGTAAGCTAAATAACGGTGATGGATCAAGCCCTGATCTTTGGACTGGGTAAGAGTGGTCTGCTTAATTCAGACACTCTCTTCATCACCACCCCCTTTTCTGAATCGTTTTTGGCCACTATAGGTGTGGTAGGGTATACTCAGACATGAGTCCCTTGCTCACTGCTCCATCAGGATTCAAGCAAGCCGGGCCGACGAGGCTGAAATGCCAGAAACCGGTCCCCGGTAGCTTGTCTCCTTTCTGGTGAAGAATTGGCTTGGTAGTTTGGTCTGCCCTGTTCCCATGATGCACTGGGCCAGGGACAAACTAATTTGCATATAGCCAGGTTCTGAGCTGGGATGGGGCAGTGAGCTAAATAACGGTGATGGATCAAGCCCTGATCTTTGGACTGGGTAAGAGTGGTCTGCTTAATTCAGACACTCTGTTCATCACCACCCCCTTTTCTGAATCATCTGTATGTGCCAGCTGGTTCTCTGGGAATTGTTCTTGTGATGGTACACTCTCTAATGTAGCCGTGGCGGCTCTATGAGGAGGTTGTATTTTGGCCGGCTGCATTGGGGTTGGCAGTAACGCAGATTCCCTTTGGGGGGCGTACGCAGCTGCCATGGGGTCTTTTAAGAAGAAAAATGTTTGTATCACTGTTTGATGAGTCGGTTTTGAGTTTGCCTTTGTTGGTGGGGTGGGGACTGAAACCAACCTGTCCCTATGACCCGTTCCGTTTTCCCCGATGTTGGTTTGTGAAACCTCCTCCTCTTGTGCTTTTAGTTTAGATTTTTTGTTTTTGTTTCCTTGTTTCCTTCTTGGTCTTGCTATGGCCTCCTGGCAGATGGTGCCTGATCGCATCTGTGCAGAACCCTGGCGTTATGTTTCTTTGCACACACCCGGGTGCTAGCAGCCAGAGTGCACTTCCTTAACTTCCACTAGCAGATGTCGTTTTCCTGGCACTTGTTGCCTCTTACTTGCGGAGAATACGTGTTGCTAACTCTTGTTAATTGTTATCTGTTGCCTGATTCTTGCGGAAGCTACTGGTTGATCGCGTTAGTTGTGATTGCTTATAATTGCTTGGGTGCTTTAACTTTAGCAGCTGTCCTCCCAGGGATGGATGTTTTAATAATTCTCTAGCTGCGCCCTGCCCCTTACACTTCCCGGCTACAGGGTATATTCCCGGTTTCTTTTGTTGAGGATAAAAGGGGTCTGGAGGGGATACAGACTCCAATTCCTCTAGTTCCCCTGATTCCTCTGGCTTGTGCCTCTGTTGCTAGCGCTGGCTATTTAGTAAAAACGTATTACTTGGTGATTTCTTGATGGCCTCTTAAGAGGCAGTGCTTCGATAAATGCAGCCCTCCCCGGCACTAACTAGCCCTGTGACTTAGGGCTTTGGGCTTGGGGATGGCTGCTGATGGAGCAAATCGCTGGCAAGGGGCTCAACCCAGGTCACAAATAGCAGGGTACGCTGGGCACTTCGCTCTCTCACCTCTCATCTTGCTGATGCCGCTGGTGGTGCTGGTCCTCCGCCACTTTACTGCGGCTGGTTGTTGATGACTCTGGTGACGCTGGTGTGGCAGGTTAGCTCAGGCCGCTCAGGCCACTCCACCTACTCTTATTGCCCTTTGCTGCTTGGCTGCTTTGCTGCTTGGCTTGCAAGCAGAGCTCTATGCCCGTGCTCGTGCTCCGGCTCAGTCCAAGCCCCTCCTGCTCCTGCACCACCTCACTGTAGGTTCACTGTGGGTTCACTGAGGCCAGGGCTCCAGCCGCTTTCTCTGCTCCTCGCCCGGTACGTTCTGCACTCTGGCACCTCCCTGCAGCTTGGGCAGATGCTGATACAGATTCCACAGGGGGCCGCGGAGGGGGCCACGTTGATCCCCCCGCGGTGGTCTGCCAAGTTTCTGCCGCTCCGCAGCTCACCCTGTCTCTACCGGGACTCCCGGGACCCCCCTTTCACCTCGTTGCCTCGGTACTGGTGCCGGGAGCCGCGGACCGCTGCCGAGTACCAGGCACCTCTATTCAGCGCTCTGGCGAGGAGTGGGAGAGGTCAGCTGCCGGTGATAGGTGTACTGACCCGGCTCAGCTAGCTCACTCGACTCACTTGCTGTGCTCGCCGTGGAGAACTGGCGTTCTGGCATCTGCGTCCGCGTGTCGCTCTCTACTGCCTCTAGTGGCTGTATTGATCACAAAGTGCAATTTGATTTCATTGTATATAAGAAGTGTGTTTTCTGTGTGATTTTGACATTGTGCACTGGGACCCCCTTTTGTCATGTACTATGCAGCACCCAGGTCCCAGTGACTCTATTGGGTTAACCCTTCTTTTGTAACAGATTGTTGCATTTTGACATTCTTTGACACAATATGAGTAATTGTGTGTGTGCAAGCTTGATCTGTACCCTCTTTGAGAAGTGATGATAAATAACCTTTGGAGTAAGAGCGGAGTTATCTTAATTTGAGATACCACTTCGCCTACAGAGAACTACGCATTTTTTCTCTGAGAAAAATATATCACCAATGTAAAGATATATTACTATATATATTGTACTATGGGATGCATGTTCCCACAATCATGATGATGTGTTGATAAATCCAGAGGAAGCAACCAATTTTGTTTTTTTCTCCCTTTTACATTTCAGTTGCCAAATTTTGTCATTTTTTAAGGGGTAATTACTAACCCCCATAACAGATTAGCCGATTTTTGCAATCTGTTATTAGGACAATAGGCATATTACACAGAATTATCCCCCCCAAAAAATTGGGGGGGGGAGAGTAGTAGGGATCACATACGGTCCTGATGAGTAAAGCAGGGTGGTCTGCTTACGAAACATGTGGACCCTACCTTAAACCCCTTTTTTAAAATTTCCAGCCAGGGAAACAAATAAAGTATATTTTTTCTACTAGCTAGGACATTTTTAATCGTTGCACTAACTATCACATCCCCTACCACTCCCACTACCCTCACCACACATAGCCTATTACAAATAATCTAGTGCTCCTGCGCATTCGCAGGTCGAAGCACGCCCGCCCCGTAGAGGGACGGGAAGACCCCCATGATGAAGCATGACACTATGGGATTCATAGTGTGTGAGGGTTTTTTTCTAAAAACACATAGTGCTTTTCTAGGGGAACTCCCGGATCAGCAGTTTCTTGTGCACACATCACGAATAAATACTAAAATATAAAAATTATTCAGGATAGAATCTTTTTGGTTATAAAAGACTGTACTGGAGGTGGATTCTATCCATAAGACCTCTGCACTGCCCCCCCCCCCTTCTTATTTTTGTAACTGTATGATACTCATGAACAAAGGCAATATACTTGTTTATCCTAATCATAAACATGTTCATATCATGTCGTTTCTTATCATCCAAGTGGCAGCACTGTGAGTAGCAATCAATTTCTCACAGCTTCAGAACTGTTGCTAACTGCAGACCTGGGCTTACACTCCTTCTACCTACACAACCAGAACAATGAGTTCAATAAACACTAGTGAATGCCTCCCAAGCATGTAAACCCCCGTGACTGATAAAGGATGCTTGGTGGTAAATATCCCCTTATGTTTTTCTGTAGCCTCTGACTCCCACGTCAAAATCCAGATACAGCTGATAATTTGACAGAGAAAACTCAGCAAGTCTGTGAACACATGGAGTAAGACTGCTGACAGGGACATAGTGTAGTACGGTAGCGGTCCAAAAGCAAGAAGGGCACAGACCATGCATTTGAGGGTATCTGACAATGTAGGGGTTGGGTATGGTACTCGACGTTTGAGGCCTCGGCAGCATGAACTGCCACATACCGTTTGAAGTAGAGTCTCTATTTAACTTACTTATAAGTCCCAGGTATGTGGTACAAAGTCTACCTGGGGCTGTGAGGATTTGGGTGCACTACATGATACAACTGTGGGGCCTTATCAGGGAATACACTCCTAAATACAGTCTTGGGTGCAGTCAGGCTGGTTTACTTAACCTTAACTCAACTCTGGGTAGCTGTGGCTCTGAGCAGTATGGCTTAGCAAAGGAACTTAGTGTAAAGCATTTAACAGCACCAAACAATGAAATAAGAAAGCCACACAACATGAAAGAAATGGACCACAATTTATAAAAATAGAATGTATTTTTATGAATTTTGAGTGACCTTGACCATCAAAATCCACCGGAGGCTTCCGGAGGTACAGATTTTAGACTTATTTTTATCACTTTTAAATACAACCACAAAAAAAGCACTGGTCAACAAAAAGTTTGTAAACTTTTGAAAAGGTTGAAAGAGTTATTCGAAGTACTTCAGCCCGGGTTGGGCGACCAAATCCAATACGGAAAAGGTCTAGGGGGCTAGAGAGGATACCACGGATAGTTACCTAGCCACCAGAGCATTTTTAAGGCAAGCATCAAACTTTAAAGGATGACCACATAGACATCAATGGAGTTGTCCTGATGCTGAGGATACAGGCAAAAGATGTTCAAAGTATGCTCCAGTTGAGGTGTGGTTGATGGGAGTGTCTTTGTGGTTGTCCCTAGGTCCATGGGTGAAGTGGGGCAACTTTGGCCACAGAGATTGGGGTCCTTTGAAGTCCTCTACGCTGCAGAAGCAGGCCAGCTATTTCTGGGCAACTGGTCTCCTTGCACCATGATTGGGGCAAACTCCTTATGCTGGGGCTAGTTTCCCTTAAGTGAAAAGAATCCAGAATCTGATAGCACTCCTGGGTCTGGCAGACATGGGTGCAACTTTTGTCTCTCTCAGATTTGTCCTCTTGTGTGCTCACCGACTGGTAGTGGAAAAACTTCTACGATAGTTACCAACTTGTTGGTTTGGGCTTCTTCAGCTCTTGTATCCCTGTAGCTATTCCAGGGGATCAGCTGACTGATCCTTAGAGTCACAACTGTAGGTTGGGACTGGGAATCAACTTTTCCCTGAGCCAGGAGCTACAGGCACAGTCCAAACTTTGCAAGCCCACAGCAGGTGCACTCCGTCTGTTGGTGCGGCCTCTCTCTGTGCAGTTCCAAGGGCAGCAGGGCAGTCCTTATTCAGACCTCTCTCTGATTCCAGTGCAATCTGAGGGGCAAGGTGCCAGGTGCCAGGGGTGCCATATTGACACCCAGGAAAGAGACCCAAGGGGACCACATTTTCACTAGCCAATGGGCTACTGGGTTCCCTCCTTTCAAGTGGTGTTTTTCCTCCAATATTTGGCATCTAGCTATCTTAGAGTGTCCCATTCTTTGCCCTTTCAAAACGGCACAACCCTTTCTTGGTTCTCCTATTTGTCTGCCAGAGCAAAAGGCATCCTGCGCAGGGGTAATGTCGCTGTCGGCCCTTCACAAGTGGCTTCCCCTTTGAAGCTCGCTTTTGGGCTAACAACCAAGTGGTCATCCTGGGAGAGGCAGTCAGACCTTGCACTGTGGCAACTTCCTTTGTTCTTCAGAGCCGTTCACACATCTCCCCAGGTGGGCAGATGGCTGTTTGTGTGCCAGAGCCTTCGTGGGGCCACTGGCCTAGCTGAAGTGCAGAGTGGCAACTTTCTAAAAGTTGCTTACCTCAATGGTGACATTAAATTTGACCTAAACATCAGTTTGGGTTTAATGCCATGATTAATATGATACCTTAAATGACCCAGTTAGGTAATCCTACTCAGAGATTAGGCAGGATGGGGTGCCAGCTGTAACCCTGTGTTAGTCAATGGGGCTACTAACCTTTCCATAGCATAAGAACAATTTGGAAGTTTTGCTGTTAACACATATGAAAATAGTATGTTTTACTTAATAATATATATCTCCCTGTCATAGGGCTCCATAGTACTTCCTTTGGGGAGACTTATATATATCATTAAGGGAACTGGTGGCTTTGCCATTAGTTGTAATGGGAAAGTGGAATTAGCTGTGTAAACACTGCACTTGCAGTCGGTAGTGGAAGGCTGTTATCCATTGTTTATGTTTATGTTTTTGAGATTATTTTTTTTGCGCACAACTACCCAAGGGCATCTCGGCGCATATCAGACTGCTGAGGCGGAGAGCTACCCAAAGTATCATTGGTTAAATAACCAGGTTTTCAGGAGCTTACGAAAAATGATAAGGGTAGGGCTAGCTTTGATGTACAAAGAAAGATTATTCCACAACCTGGGGGTTGCCACTAAGAAGCGTCTGTCACCCCAGCCGGTGGTTCTGGTACATGGGACGGGAAGGAGGTGGGTGCAAGCTGAACGAAGGGGTCTTTGAGGAGAATAGATCCGGAAGGCGTCCTTGAGAAACCTAGGTCCTGAATCATGGATGGCCTTATAGGCGATGCATAATGCCTTAAATTTATCCGGCTTTTGACTCTTAGCCAATGCAGGTGACGAATGGCCAGCGAGGTAGGGCGGCGACTAGGAATGTCTAGCAAAACTCTGGCCGCTGCATTTTGCACCGATTGTAGTTTAGTTAGGATCTGTTCTTGCGTGCCGAGGAAGAGGGCGTTGCCGTAATCCAATTTAGAGAAAACGAGAGTGGTGATCAAGGTTTTCCCTGCCCCTGAAGGGAGATATGGCAACAACTTTTTGATTTTCCTATGGGTAAAGAAGGACGATGAGACCACCGTATTGACGTGGTGTTTAAATAGCAGCTTCTCATCGAACATAATACCGAGGTTTCTGACCTTGGCAACCGGAGTGGGGGGTGGGCCCATTTCAGTGGGCCACCAGATGGAAGACCATTCCGGAGAAAGGTTGCCAAAGGTCATAACCTCAGTCTTGTCCGAGTTTAACTTCAAGAAGTTGCTTGACATCCATGAGTCGATGGCCAGCATCCCCTCCTGAAATCTTGCAGCCACGGCTGGTCCATCCTTGTGAACCGCCAACACCAATTGGGTGTCATCCGCATAGTTGGTTAAGCGGAGCCCATGTGCTTTAATAACTCTTGCCAGATCCGCCACATATATGTTGAATAATGTGGGGCTTAGCGAGGAGCCCTGGAGCACGCCGCACGGAAGGGTGAAGATGGGCGAGTAGAAAGTGCCCAATTTTACCGCCTGGGTGCGTTTGGCCAGAAACGAAGCAATGAGATCCCTGGCAAGATGGGTCACCCCCAGGGCTGTGACACGGTCGATCAGGATGGAATGATCGACCGTGTCAAAGGCAGTGGACAGATCCAGGAGTATGAGGACCGCTGCCCCACCCTGGTCCATTATACTCCTGATCTCGTCCGAGGCCTTTATCAAAGCCGTCTCCGTGCCGTGGCCCTTCCTGAAGCCGAACTGGGTATCATCTAGCAGTTGATGGCCATCGATAAAACCCGAAAGCTGTGTGTTCATGATAGCTTCAAATATTTTGGCTGGGAATGGAAGACAGGCGATAGGTCTGTAATTAGCAGAGTCCGCAGGGTCCAGGGAAGGCTTTTTTAGCAAAGGCTTGATGACTGCCCTTTTCCAGATGTCAGGGTATATACCTGTCTGGAAGATGGTATTGCATAAGTCCGTGAGTGGAGAGGTGATGACCTCCATTAGGGCACTCCGTATAGAAGGGGGACAGGGATCTAGTGGAGATCCAGATTTAATGGAGGTGATTAACTTGCTAATCTGGTCCGTCGTAACCATGTGAAAGTTGGAGAAGGTAGAAGTGAGTTGGGAGGGACGGTGGAATAGCTCCAAACAAGTAGGGGGGGAGAAAGATGAATAAATGTTCATGACCTTGGTGAAGAAAAATGTAGACACAGCATTGCACAGATCTTGGGTGGGTTCGATAGGGGGCCCTGTCGGGGGATTGTAGAGGGACTCTACTACTTGAAAAAGTTTTCTGGCTGATTTCTGGGCACGCTCAATCTGGGCAAGAAAGAAAGCACTTTTGTGCTTAGTTATAGCTTTCTTGTATAATGCTAGTGCATCTTTATAAGTT
This sequence comes from Lissotriton helveticus, assembly GCF_964261635.1. NCBI lineage: Eukaryota > Metazoa > Chordata > Amphibia > Caudata > Salamandridae > Lissotriton > Lissotriton helveticus. The sequence goes on from NC_136067.1 coordinate 246,330,815, forward strand.
TGCTAATCCCGGGGGCTGTAGTGCTTGCGCCAGCGCCTTTCCAAGTTCCTGCAATACTGCCTTTGTAGCCGAAGGTCCTCTGTGAACCATTGAGCGGAGGGTGTAGCCTGGTTGGAAATAATGGTTTTAACTGGGGCTACTTGATTAATGGCATCCAGAATCCATTCTTGGTGTCTGCTGGACTGTAACGCAGGATGCGGTGAAGCCTCATAGGAGGATCTAGCCAGAATATTAGACAAACAAGAATAGTCTAAATTTTTCCAGGCTCTAGTGCTGATAGGGGTGCGAGAAGTGGATTGCGAAGGGTTGGGGTTATGGGCCAATAAAGTAAAGATGACGGCCGAGTGGTCTGACCAAACTACGGGGAGCACTGTAGATAGTGAGATGTTAGGGTTATTGGTGAACAAACCATCCAGCGTATGGCCTGCTTGGTGGGTAGGGGCTGCCACCAGCTGCTCTAATCCTACTGCGAGTAGGTCGGACGTCAGTTGGATGGTGTCTTTGTCCCCTGCGACTTCTAGGTGGAAATTGAAGTCCCCTAGAATGGTATAATCCGAGTGGCCCAAAGAAAGTTCCGTAAATTCAGCAAGTTTCAACAGGAATTGGGTATGCGGTCCTGGAGGGCGGTATATGAGACTTCCCTTAAAAACTTGATTATAATTAAGAGGAATGGAGAAAGTACAGGCTTCGCAATTCAGTCGATAGATGAGTTCGATTTTGGATTGCAGAACCCCTTTATAAATAATGGCTAGCCCGCCACGTTTCCCCGTGGTTCTATCCTGTCTAACCACACAGAAACCCTCCGGTGTGGCTGAAAAGAAATCCGGGCCGGAGGCAGCGTCTCCCCAGGACTCTGTTATAAACAAGATGTCCAAATCCTGATTTACAATAAATTCCCTGATTTCTAGGCTGTGTTTCGGGAGGGAGCGGGCGTTGATAAGTACGGCGCGAAAATATCGCTTAGGGATGAGGCGGATCTTAAGAGCAGAGGATATGGGACGTGGAAGGGTGTAGTTACAGCCGGGACATGGGGCAGGGGTGGACACAAGGCAGCTGGGAGGTGGCATGTTCCAGCAGCGTGAATTAGTGATGGGCGTGTTCAGATCCCACAACTGAGCGGAGGAATAACGGATAAGAGTACTGCGGGTATTTATCAGCTCGGGGCCAGGGGGGGTGGCCCTGGTCCCGGTACAGGCCCGGACGGACCCAGACGGGCTTGCCTCTGGCGCGCCTCCGGCGCGCCATCGGCGTGCCCGCTGCGCCCGCTCGCTGCGCGGACGAGAAGAGTGATTAATTTTATGGTGTCCGGGCCCCCAATCGGCCGAACACTAGAGCGCCGTCCCCTTCCTCAATCAAGATGGCGGCCGCTCAAAGTGCCGAAAGGGATCGAGGGCGGAGGTCCGGAGAAGCCCCAAATCGGCTCCCCGAGGCCCCGTTGGTCCCTGTAATGAGGCTCCCGCAGGTAAGACAATGCGGAGTGAGGGGGAACAGAATTAATCTAACGCAAGATAAAAAGCAGAGCGCTTGAGAATGTAAGTGTGCAAAATACACATAGTTAAAACAGTGCTCGTATTTATTCAGCAGGTATTTTAAAAAAAATTGATCTGGTCCCTAAACTCTCGGCTTCCGCCTCAGGAGTCTAAATAGTAATGGGGAGCGAGGAGACAAGCGTTCTTTTATGGTGTCCGGGCCCCCAATCGGCTGAACACTAGAGCGCCGTCCCCGTCCTCAATCAAGATGGCGGCCGCTCAAAGTGCCGAAAGGGATCGAGGGCGGAGGTCCGGAGAAGCACCAAATCGGCTCCCCGAGGCCCCGGTGGTCCCTGTAATGAGGCTCCCGCAGGTAAGACAATGCGGAGTGAGGGGGAACAGAATTAATCTAACGCAAGATAAAAAGCGGAGCGCTTGAGAATGTAACAGTGTGCAAAATACAAATAGTTAAAACAGTGCTCGTAATTATTCAGCAGGTATTTAAAAAAAAAAGATCTGGTCCCTAAACTCCCGGCTTCCGCCTCAGGAGTCTAAATAGTAATGGGGAGCGAGGAGACAAGCGTTCTTTTATGGTGTACGGGCCCCCAATCGGCTGAACACTAGAGCGCCGTCCCCGTCCTCAATCAAGATGGCGGCAGCTCAAGGTGCCGAAAGGGATCGAGGGCGGAGGTCCGGAGAAGCCCCAAATCGGCTCCCCGAGGCCCCGGTGGTCCCTGTAATGAGGCTCCCTCAGGTAAGACAATGCGGAGTGAGGGGGAACAGAATTAATCTAACGCAAGATAAAAAGCAGAGCGCTTGAGAATGTAACAGTGTGCAAAATACAAATAGTTAAAACAGTGCTCGTAATTATTCAGCAGGTATTTTTAAAAAAATGATCTGGTCCCTAAACTCCCGGCTTCCGCCTCAGGAGTCTAAATAGTAATATGGAGTGAGGAGACAAGTGTTCTTTTATGGTGTCCGGGCCCCCAATCGGCCGAACACTAGAGCGCCGTCCCCTTCCTCAATCAAGATGGCGGCCGCTCAAAGTGCCGAAAGGGATCGAGGGCGGAGGTCCAGAGAAGCCCCAAATCGGCTCCCCGAAGCCCCGGTGGTCCTTTGTGTCCTTTGTCACACTAAGGGTGACACAAACAGTGCTGCTGTCCTTGGAACACTCTGTCTTACATGCCCTAGGTACCCTGAGTACCATATACTAGGGACTTATAAGTAAGTCAGAACTTGCCAAATAGGTGTTACCAATTCAACATATCTTTTGTACAGGGTTGGAACACTAGCACACACTATGTGCACTCTAAGAGTTGAAAAATCAGTAGCATCTGTCCAAAAATGTGGGGGTAAACATGCAAAAAGAAAAATTTACTTACAGGGGTGTGTACATTAAATGTCACCAGTGGACTGCAGCACCCATTGTGCACACACTACGGTGACAGTACAAACATTACCTCAGGCCTGCTACCGTAGCTTGTCTGTACACTCTAAAAACTGCAAATTCAACCTGTCAAAATAACCCCTTTTTTATAGACCTAACCCCTCCTTTAAAATATGATGTCACCTCTAGGTAGGCCTTAATGCGAATAATTCAAGGTGCATGGTTCTTAAAAGTAGAACATGCAAAAGTTTAATTTTAAATATGTCCTTACAGTGACAAGGCCTCAAAAGCTAATTTTACTGTATAAAGGATAGCTATTCCCTAGGAAGGCATTGGGATACAATATTACATTTAATGATGTTACATCCCCTAGGAAACATGTACACAGATGATTCTTGAACTTTATAAAATATTTATTACAAGCCCAATTAACTGGTAAAGACATATTTGTAAAAATGTGTTTAGAAAAGGGCTTTTGGAAAGTCACTGTCGGTCTGCTTAAAGCCTCTTGAAGCCCATGTGCATGACCTTCCAACTGTCTCCCAGGAGCCGAATAGCCCCTTGGTGAGGTGTGGACTTGCTCCCAGAGAAAATACAAAAGCTTTGGTTTGGGGAAGTGGTCTGTTCATCTAGCTGGTGTAACATTTGGGTGGTGCCCAGTCACTTAATTAACTTCAAAGAGACCTACCCTGTAACAGGCAAATATTAGCTGACACCTGGACGGGGCCCTCTTTTGTCCATGTAGTCAGACAGGCACCAATCCTAGAACTGGTTTGACATGCCCACAGAGGAGGGGTTTCTCATTTCACTGGCCACACCTCTGGGGTTGACACAAAGTATCTTCACAGTGCATGAATATTTCTGACATTTTGGTTTTAGATAGAGAGGACCAGTGTGGGGTAGTTTGCAGTATGGTGCACAGGGAGTGATGCAAAAGTGGCTAGAGTTACCCTTTGGAACTTTTTATCTATTTGTTAAGGAGGGACCAGGAGTCATCCTCACCCACAGGCCTGTGTCAGTCATAAACGTGGCACCCTGGGTACCCTCGTCAGATCACTACATGCCATGTGGAAGGCAGAAGAAAGAATGCACCTGCTGTTAAGACCTGTGAGGAGACCTAAAAGACAGGATGTGCTCCCACATTTACATAGGACAAAGAAGTGGACTGCAAGGGTCAATTGGTAGACCTCCTGTTAAGCACAACAAGCTGCTATGAGCCCTTTACTTGAAGAGTAAAGTTGGCCAGTTCCAACTGCACCCTGCTTGTGACTTCTGCTAGAGTGAATCATGACCCTCCAAGTTCCATTCCTGAGGCACTGGGACTCCTGGCTGTGTGAAAGTGTTCTCTTCCCAACATGAGAAACCTACCATGTCAATCCGATGGCAGGCCATTGCGGCTGGGCCAATGAATTAGGTTGCTTCAGCTCTTAGCTTTTCTACAGCAGCAAATCTGTTTCAATGGGATGTTGCAGAGACGGCATCCGATATCATGGAGCCATGTTCAGCTACAGCTTGCAGCTTTGCACCTCTGGACGACTAGGAGCTTTAAAACGTGACTATGTCCAAACAAAGGTATCTGCTTCACCGGAACATCTTCTGACAGCTCTCCAGGCTTGTGGATACCCTGCTGAGAACTTTTGACTTCCATTGTAGAGACTGTCAGAAGGTAAAACTTCCGTCCAGAACGAACCTGGTTTCTGTATCTGAACCATGCGTTATTGCAGTCAGCTTTAAATTGCACCTAGCCTCCGGACAAGCACAACCAGATGACGCAGTATGTACTAAATAATTTTTTGGTAGTATTTTCATTAGAAATGTAAAAAAAAACTCATATCTTTTGTCATTTTGGTGCCATTTTGTTCATTAAATAATTTCTATTTTTAAATATTTTAATGCAATTTATATTGTATTGCATTTTCAACTTTTTAATGTTTTGTCACTTTCAAATATTTTTCACATTTTCTTAACATAAGCCTGTCTCCTCCGTGTGATAAATACCAGGGTTTGAGTTTGCGCTTGCTTACTGAAGCCTACACTGGACCCAACAAGGATAGTCACATTATTGCTTTTGGTGGACTACCCTCCATCCTAACTAATATTCCACTTTCTCTCAGTGTTGCTCTCACTTCCTCTTCGAGGTTTTTGAAGCAGCTAGTCCCATTCTAACCAGCTGGTTGAAGATAGTGAGGAAGGGTGTGAACCTTCTAAGGGCTTTCCCCCAAAAAACACCCAGGTTTTGAGGGTCTGAGGTAGCCTGTAGAGGTCAAGTAGCAGTATGATGGCTGTTCTAGTTACACTGCACGTTGGACAGCTCACCACAGCTTTCTATCTTCCTCTTTGCCTTATCATGTTTTTTAATTTCCTTGCACTAAATAGCTTGCTGGGAAGTCTCAGAATACATCCCCACTTAAATATTGGCTATTTAGCGCTTCCTTGTTTAGTTTAGCATTCAAATGATATTGCAGGCTACCAATGTGCAGTGGCAGCATATGGCTCCTAAATTCTGTTCCACTCACCTTCAAATGTTGTTGTCTCTGCCTGTGTCATAGTAGTACCGGGCTAGGGGCAGAATCCTGGCATCCATCACTTGTTGTGGAGAGCTTGGGAGCTGTGGAAGGTGGGAACCTTCTGGCATACTTCCAAATATCACTAAATGAACTCTGTTTGGTGCAATGTTCCTAATGTTTCACAAATGCAGACTTCTACCTTTCTCTGTCTACATGTGGTAGAAAAGTTTTTGCCCTCTGCTTTTCTATCCCATTAGCCCTAATTAGAAGTTTGCGGAAGAGCTAGAGGAGGGGCAAAGAATGGGAGTTCCCAACCCTCTTGCATCCTTACCCCATTAAAAGTCTACCATTCCCTGATAGGGGTCTGAGCTTGAGACAAATTGCAGGAGCTACAGAAAGTAACCAGGGCACAAATTTCGCTCACAAATTTCTTTGGATCCCAGGTTCCCACTAGGTCAATTCTTGCCTTGCTCCCTTATGACCTAGATAAGTGTTATGTGTCTTCCTCCCAGCCTAAAGCTACCTAGATATAGTTTCGACTTCTGTCTTTCTCAGCACACTTAAGGGAATTGTTAAGGCAATTTTAGATGTTTCTGTTTTAGATTATTTAGAGAGATGGGCCGCACGAATAAATCTATGAAAATAACCAAAGTGAGCATGCCCAGACGTTGCATGCAACTGAATATCATCAGTTTAAAGTGATAAAAATGTATAATGTTGGTTGCAAAATTGGCCTGATTTACAGAATTTTTGTTCCAAGAATGAACACTTTCCCTGTGCTATTGGCTTCATTTACATCTGCAGTTGTGAATGTTCTGTCTGTTGTTAAAATCTGTCTATTTGTTCGCATTTGCAGTGCACCCGTGTCTTGTTAGTATCTAACAAATTGCTGTGTTGGCTGAGCAGCCAAAAATTATTTTGCAATATCGTCCCGCATGGATTTGTTTATACATTTCCATGGCTCACCAATTTCTCTTTCAAAATAGCCTAATGGTTTCTTTTGTTGATCTTTTGTAGAAATCTGAAGCCAATTAATTTGTTTTAGCAATGTGTCATACAATCTTCCAGCAGAGATTTGTGGTTAAGCCCACATTTGGTCCTTCTGAGGAAATAATTGTCTCTATGTTCTCGAGCTGAAAGTAAACTTTCAGCACAGCAATGTATAGTATTTTTATTTTGTGTAGGCAGATTTAAAAGGGTAGCTGGTCCTACACAAACCTCTGCAGATAGCACAGTTAAACTCTGCAGCAAAAGAAAACTGGGGCCAGATTGATCAAGGGCTTGGGTTGTTATTCCATCATGTAAGGTGAGGCAATACCAAAGTGTTGGAACTGGCCCTTCTTGCAGGGTCATCCTCAAACTTTTTGCTTCTTCCTCCCTTATTTTTCCTGACCCGCGGCTGTTGACAATAGGACTCTGCGCACTTTACCACTGCTGATCAGTGCTAAAGTGCATATGCTCTCTATGTAAATTGTTATTCTGATTGGATATACATGTTTGGCATATTTGTATCACCATGAAGTCCCTAGTAAAGTGCACTGGGTGTGCCAGGGCTGGTGATGACAAATGCTACTAGTGGGCCTGCAGCACTGATTGTGCCACCCACATGAGTAGCCCTAAAATGGTGTCTCAGGCCTGCCACTGCAGTGCCTATGGGCAGTTTAGAACTGCCATGTCCGCCTGGTCAGTGTCCCCACTGACCAGGCCTAACCCTTCCCTTCCTGTGCACATCAGTCACCCCTATGGAAGGCCCAAGGTACCCCCCTGGGCAGGGTGCAGTGTATGTGAAAGGTAGAGCATGTACTGGTGCAAGTAACATGTTCTGGTAGTGAATTACAGCCATTTTCGTTTTTCACTATTGTAAGGCTATCTTGCTCCATAGATTAACATGGGGGATGCTGGCTACAGTGGTTAACAGCATTTCTTCCCATAGGAACAAGATAGGACATAAGTATCTAGTATCCCTGAACTCAGAATTTAATAACACATCTTTTAGGAAAGGTTGTTTTTAAATCCTATGTTTGGGAACAGCACTTTTAGAAAGTTGCTGTTCTCTTGTCTGACCCTTCTGTGTGCCTGGGCCTGTTTGTGTATTGACTGTCTGGGTTGTGAGTGACAGGGGCTGGGGAATTCCCCAGCAGGATGGATGAGTCAGCACTAGGCTGAATGACTGCATCTGCAACTTGAGTAGTGGGAGGAGTTAGCACCTGGGCTGAATAGGGCTGTGCCTGCCTTCCACAATGCTGGCTCCACCCCCCTGCTGGGCGGCTGAGGACCCTGCCCCTCACTCTGAAAGGAAAGATGCAGCCAGCAAAACAAAGTGCTCAGGATCCACCCAGAACTGGTTCAGACCGGGCTCAGGGCCCACATGCACCCAGAGAACAAAGACTTTTGGGGTATAAGTACAGGACCCCTGACAACAGAAAATTAGATCATCCTGGAAATCAAGAAGGAACCTCTGCCAAGGAGAAAGCTGACTCTGAAGAAGGAAGATTGTCCTGCTGTTGCTCTGCTGGACTGACCTGCTGTTGCTTTGCTGCCAAGGAGAGGGGAAGGACTTTGCTGTGTGCTGTGTCCCCTGTCTTGAAGGAATCTCCAAGGGCCTGAGAAGAGCTGGCTCCCTGTTTTGAAGTCCCAGGAACAAAAGGACTTCACCCCCAGCTTCCCTGAACTCTGCTGAGAGAGTTCTGTCCCTCCTAGAGTGCTTGATCCAGTTGTGGGGCCTCTGGAGGTTGTACCTGTGCTGGGAAGCTTGAAACTAAGCTTGAGTGACTTTTGAAACGGAAAAGTGTCGCATCGCTCGCTTGCGGAGCGCATCCCCGACAGTGCGAGAAGTTTCCCGCCGCTACGGAGGTCGAGATCGTCGCAGCGCCTGACGCCGCTGCCAGAGATGTCGCATCCTTCGTTTGCGGGACGCACCAGACCGGTGCGGGAGAATCGAACATCGCTGCGAGTATCGTCGCAGAGCCTGTCGTCGCTGGGTGAGAACGCCGCACCTCTTGCTTGTGGACCGCATCACGTCGCTGCGAGCATCGTCGCAGAACCATCGCATCGAGGAGCTGCGAGAGAGAGGATCACCGCTGGACCGCGCATCGTCGCCCCGGAGATCGTCGCAGCCCCTTCGAGATCGTCGCATCGTGCCTTTGCGAGAACAGACTTCCTACGGAACCTACGCACCGGAATCCATACAAGTGGCCTTCCTCCCTATACAGACCGGATTCGTCGCAACACGCCCGCTGCTGCAGCGGGGCTGTCGCATCGCCTCCCCAGGGTCTCAGGAGCAACGCATCGCTTGTTTTCCACCGCACCAGCTTCTGCTTTTGGAACTTTGTTGCAACTAAAAGGTACTGTGAGTAAACGTGACGCTACTGTGAACTTTTCACGCATCTGTAGAGAATTCTATCGCAATGTAGAGAATTCTATCGCAACCTAAAGAATTTTAACGCAACCTTAAGAACTCTTTTTGAAACCATATTCTTGAACTGTGTATGTTGGATTTTTGTCGTTTTGGTCTTGTGTAGTTTAGATTCAAAATACCTTTATTTTTCTAAACTGTCGTGGAGTCAGTTTGTGGTGTTTTCACTGTGTTACTGTGAGTGTTGGTACAAATACTTTACGCATTGCCTCTGCTTATCCTAGACTGCTCGTGCCAAGCTACCTAGAGGGTGAGCAGGGGTTATCTCAGAGGGTTATCTCCTTGCCCTGACTAGAAGCAAGGGTCCCTACTTGGACAGTGGTACCTACCTCTGCCAACTAGAGACCCCCAGTTCTAACATTGGTGGTCAGGCGGTGGGATTTGAACTTGTATTTGTACTTGAGCCACAGTAATTGGTGTACATCACTAGTGAGCGCAGACCACTACACCACCGCATACTACTGGGTTTTTTTGGTTCTATTTTTGATCGTAACCCTGAAAGAATCCAAGCATCATGTCTCAGAATGGTAAACCAGCATGTGATGTTGCAGAACTGGAGTTTGATATTGAAATGTTAAGTGATTACAAAGTAGGTCAACTCAGGCAGTTCTGCAGGAGCTTTGGATGTCCCATGAAGCGCAGCTCCAAGAAGGAGGAGCTACAGGAGGCCTTAAGGGCCTGGTGGGAGACCAAAGAGGCTGGGGAGACAGATGATGCAGAAGTGGATGAGGATGCACAAAGGGATGGTTTCAGGCCACAGGATCTGCCTGTGTCCAGAGCAGCCTCAAGGGCTGGCAGCAACCATTCAGCTGAAAGTTTTTCCCCAGAGGAGTTGGAGGAAAACCAAAGGGCTAGAGATCATAAGTTAGAAATGTTGAGGCTTGAAATGGAGCTGAAGCAATTGGAAATGGATAAAGAGAGAGAAAGGGCGGCGGAGGAGAGCAAAAATGCCCTTGCCCTGGAAGAATTGAAATTGACCTTGGCCCATGAATTAAGAATGAGGAAGCTTGAGTTGGAGCTCAAGAGGCGTGAGGCCATGAGGGTCTCAGCTGAAGAAGAAACATGGGTAGCTCAAGAGGTGAGCTTTGCTGAGTTGGAGGTGGAGTCCAGCTCAGATGGTGGCAGCAAGATTATAGGTTCCAGTGCTGAGAGAAAGGTACAAACACCCAGAGATGTGGCGCCTGACTTGAGGGAGGGGGTCGACATACACCAGGGGGTTCAGGTTTATGATGTAGTTCCAGTGGAGTGCAGTGTCCCTGAAGTAGATTGGGGGACTGGCACAGGGGACCATATTCCTAGTGGTGGGAGGGACACTCTACTGACTCTAGATGAGAGGTACAGGGAGAGGGGTTTCCCCATGGTAGAAACCTTGGTGTGTGTGTGTGAAGACCAGACAGAAGAGTGTGGGTTGTGTGACAGAGACAGTCAGATACTGTCTTGCCAGTCTCAGGAAAGTGGTGTGGAGTACTTGTGTGAGGCACTGGAGGGTGAGGCAAAGGGTAGCTTGGTTAACAACTGTGGGGGGCTGTGTGATTCATTTGTTGGAGAGCATATTTTAAGTCCCTGATTTCCAGAGCTATGCCAACACCCGGTGGAGTGTGAGTTCTCTGATCCCAGAGAGCTTGCATTGGAGGCAGACCTCCTGGTGGATTCCAGAGAGTCTGAAGAGGCATTGGGGAGTGATCCCAAAAGGAGTGGCCTAGATATCTTCCAGACCTGTGAGGTGGAAGAGGTTCAGTGTAGCCCAGTTAGGTCCCAGTGTAGTGGGAGGGAAGTAGGGGCTCATGTCCGGTCTCAGTGGAGAAGGAGTGAGTGTGGGACGGTGTGTCTCACGGTGCCCGAAACCCAGTCTCAGGGCCTGGAGGGTTCCTTAAGGGAACACCAGGTTGGGGACCTAGACTGTACTTGTAGGCCATTTGAGGAGGATCTCCTAGTGTCTGGGGAACGGGGAGTGCCTGTAACCAGGCCTCCATCAGTTCTGGTGTCTGGCAGTGCCGCTCCATTTGGGAGGGTACCGAAGTCCAGACTGAGGGGTGAGAGGGGGAAGGAGTCCCCGGTGGGAGAACCAGTGGGTCAGAGACCAGTCAGAAGGGCTGAGTCCCCAGTGAGTGACCATGGTGACCTCCAGTGGTGTCACTAGAGGGGTGCGGGGGGTGCGGCCCACACCGGGTGACACCATCAGGTGGGGTGACACCAATCTGGTAACCTTTTGTTCCTACTGCGGCAGCCCTCTGCTCTGAGCAGGCCTGAAATAACTCTACATAATGAAAACAAAAGTGCTGCACGCTTACGAGCGCCGGGCGGGGTCACTCCTCTGTCTGAACGTCAAATCTAATGACGTCAGGACGTCACGTCTATTGACGTCCAGTGTTGCAGCAGCAAGGGGGCGAACTGTCTCTTCAGCACAACGAGGCCCTGTTCCCGCGCTCAGAGTCTCGTGACACAGCTGTGTGAGTCGAGTCTTTGCAGATGTCCTCAGGTCAGTGGGTGCGGAATTACAGGGAAGGTGGGAGGGAACTGTAGTGATTTTGATTTAAACATTCCCACACGGAAGAAGGCATGGAGGCGAGTGGCTTAGTCATTTGCAGGTAGCACTTAACCAGAGTTTACTATTCCTGCTCAGCTGTCAGATCCTGCCTAATGATACACTTGCACTCTAGCATTATAGATGCATTTTTTTTAACAGCATCTGATAACGCGCTCGAGCAGCATATCGTACCTGTCTGTGCTAAGTATTTTTGATTGATGCCTACATCACATTCCTTGTACGGCAATAAGGTACTAACAGTGCAGTCCCCCTCATAATAATTCTATGTGTAGTAATCTTATGTATATTAGAAACTGCAGTTTTACATTCAAGTGCGATTTTATTTGCTCTCAAAGACGTTCAAAACCCACCTAGTCTGCTTTTCAAAAGTGTACATAGCACGGAGGGTCTCCCTTTTAGGAGCATCAAATGGCATCGTTGATGTTGCCCTTTGCCTAAAGTGATTTACAGGTTTGGTGGCCTAGTCTTTTGACCCTTCTGGGGGTTAGGAAGATGGATGGTCGTAGGGTGCAGTAGGGGCTGTTGGTAGTTGGTAGTTTGGCAGACTGTCCTGTCTATGCCAACAATGTAATTCTAGCTCAAGGGCTTTGTTTCACAAACTCCTATTAGCGTTTATTACTTAGCTCCTAATCTGATGAAAATATACCTTTGCTCTTTCCCAGTCTTTGTGCCAGGAGGAATCTGTTACGGTGAGCATTTTGTTTGCTTGAAGGGCACCCATGTGAGTTGGCAATTTCTTTTCACAATGTGCAAAGCAAAAGAGTGCACCTTTTGGCTGTTTGGTAGATGTGATCTTCACATGAAGCAATTAAGGTGCGCCACTGGAAAAACGGATGGGTGTAGCTTCCGTCTCACAATTTGCTTACTCACATTTCCATAATAGGTCACGAATGTTCCTCTAACAGAGTATGCACACTGCTATGATGATTAAGGCATATTATTATTGCATACCAGAACAGATCGGATATCTGGCTTTTGCCAGTTAGAGAGTTCATTGTTTAGGAGTGGAAAATGCGTCTGCGGCTAGTATTATTCTCCACAGAGTCCTTCTCTACAGCCCACAGGGTGGAAAAAGATGGGTCTAAGGCTATACATTGTAAAGGACTTGGACCAGTTGCCAATTACTATCTCACTAATGGATGCTTGGGGTGGCTTTGGGTTCTCGAACAAAGCTATTCTCAAAAAGTGTCTGTCTTCTAGCCAATAAGGGAGAGGGCCTACGTTTTTAAGCACTCAGGCACTGATGTATTCTTAAAAATTCAGTCCACTGCTCTGTAGAGGAGCCGTAATAATTGTGTAAACACAAAAAAGACCTGCCCCAAGAATAATTGTGTTAAGTGATTGAGTTGTGAAAGGTGGAGCTAACAATGAGGCACAAGAATGATATTGAATATATCGCACAAGTGTTTTTCTTAAGGTCTCAGGTTTTTTTAATTTGACCTCTTCATCAAATTATAAAGAATTAATGTACACTTGGATATTTCCACACAAATTTTCTTGGGTGATCCTATGGCAATGGCACAGTTAACGAACGCAAGTCAGACCTATAGACGCCATACTCCATAGGAACTGGGATTAATGTATGGAATCACTCTCCTTTTGGACTGGGCCTTGTAAAATCAAGTTAAAAGGCCATTGGGAAGAGTTGCTGTAGACTTGTAGTAGTTCCAGCTCTGTTTTTCATTTTGCACTGCTAACTACGTTCTGTGATCTTAAAATAGGAAAAGATGAACTACGCTGGGCTGGTAAATGCTGTTATAAATACCTATAAAGCAGAGTGAAATTTGAAAGCATAAAAATGTAAATATTAGTGTCAATGGAGGAGCATTGCAAATGGTTTATCATGGACCTAAATTTACAAACTTTACTAAGGATTCTATATGGTCCCGTTATTTGCCAACTGTGTCCACTAGGGGGAACAGCGTTTACAACGCAGTACCTTTACGACGCAACCATTACAACGCAAGTCATTACAACGACTTGCGCTGGGGGGGCGCTCTAGGATAGGGAATAGTTTTAATTTACTATCCAACACCTTCCCTACTATCCACGGGGACTGGAGTTGGAATAGTAAATTAAGCTATTCACTATCCAGCGCCCCCCAACGCAAGTCGTTGTAATGACTTGCGTTGTAAAAGTTGTGTCGTAAAGGCATGCGTTGTTAAAACATGCGTTGTAACGACGTACATCCGTACTAAGGCGGACTCGGAGCGGAGGAGGTCCATGCGGTAAGTCATGAGGGGGTGACACCATGAGTTACCCGCACCGGGTGACACCAACCCTAGTGACGCCACTGGTGACCTCACTTCTGTCCTGGGGGATCTTTCCGTGCTGCCAGGTGGACAGGGGTCGGGAGATCTGCGCCAGGCAGACTGTCACAGGACACATGAGTTGTGTGTCACCCTCATGGGGGTACTGTGTAAGTCCCCAGAGGTCCTGGCGTGCCAGGCAAGTGCACAACCGCAGGTATTGGTCCCTGGGTTGGGAGACCAGGTTCAGGATCTGCCTGACCTGGAAGGAAGGACATCTGTAACCAGTGTCCTGACCAATATGTTTCCCAGGGGTACCCCTCCAGTAGGGAGGGTGCAGCGCTCTGGAAGGGGGTGCAGAGGGAGGGAGTCCTCGCCTCTGACCCCGGTACAACCTGAGGGGTTAAACCCTAGGTTGGGAGACCAGTTGCTGGAGGGAGGTCCTGAACTGGTAGGAAAGTTCTGTTCTTGGTTGTCTTGGTGGACAGGGTTACCCCTGGAAGGAGGGCAGGAGTCTTACCCTGGGGGTGGACTGGGCCACCCCGTTGTGTTTACCAGATGGGTACTGTGTACCAGTGTGGGCATATCCGTGAGTGAAGTCCTGGTGCACCAGGCAAGTGTTCCATCGCAGGGGTTGGTCCCTGGGTGGGGATGCCAGGTTCAGGTGTTGTCTGACCTGGAGGCTTTGGAGCCTAGGTTTGAGGGCCAGGTCCGGGGTGTCCCCCCTGACCTGGAATACCAGTTTCAGGATAGAACCCCTGAACTGGTGGGTGAATGGTGCAGGACACCTGCCACAGGTGCCCTGATGATTCTAGAAGGGGGTACCGCTCCAGGTTGGAGGGTACAGAGCCCCAAGGAAGAGGAGGACCGGGTGTGGGGAAGCCCACCTCAGGCTCCTGTCCAGTTGCCGGATACAGGTCCGGGACTGGTGGGTCAGTGCCAGGATGTTAGACCTGACCTGACAGGTGGGAGAATGGACAAAGGGTGCCAAGCACCTGGGGCTACTGCCCCTCATCCTCTGATGCCACAGGGGTTTGAAAGCCATGAGAGGCATGAGGCCTGGGTCTCATCCCTGATCACTGTTGGTGGTCACTGTGGCTTGCTGAAGGTCTGTTGGGACACACCTGTGAGGAAATTAAGGTTAGGTGCTGCACAGGTGGTGTCCACAGGTGAAGAGAAGGGTTCCACATGGATGGGCATGGTGGACCCTGAGAGTATGGATAGAGTGATCCAACTGGGTTTAGGACAGCGTAGAACAGGACTGCCCTGCTGTGTGGGCCAGTTTCTGTGTTCTATCGCCTTAAGCAGGGAACACCATCGAGGTATCGTTTGGTCTACCCTGACTTTAGGCTGGAAGGGGGTTGTGTTGGAACTGGCCCTTCTTGCAGGGTCATCCTCAAACTTTTTGCTTCTTCCTCCCTTATTTTTCCTGACCCGCGGCTGTTGACAATAGGACTCTGCGCACTTTACCACTGCTGATCAGTGCTAAAGTACATATGCTCTCTATGTAAATTGTTATTCTGATTGGATATACATGTTTGGCATATTTGTATCACCATGAAGTCCCTAGTAAAGTGCACTGGGTGTGCCAGGGCTGGTGATGACAAATGCTACTAGTGGGCCTGCAGCACTGATTGTGCCACCCACATGAGTAGCCCTAAAATGGTGTCTCAGGCCTGCCACTGCAGTGCCTATGGGCAGTTTAGAACTGCCATGTCTGCCTGGTCAGTGTCCCCACTGACCAGGCCTAACCCTTCCCTTTCTGTGCACATCAGTCACCCCTATGGAAGGCCCAAGGTACCCCCCTGGGCAGGGTGCAGTGTATGTGAAAGGTAGAGCATGTACTGGTGCAAGTAACATGTTCTGGTAGTGAATTACAGCCATTTTCGTTTTTCACTATTGTAAGGCTATCTTGCTCCATAGATTAACATGGGGGATGCTGGCTACAGTGGTTAACAGCATTTCTTCCCATAGGAACAAGATAGGACATAAGTATCTAGTATCCCTGAACTCAGAATTTAATAACACATCTTTTAGGAAAGGTTGTTTTTAAATCCTGTGTTTGGGAACAGCACTTTTAGAAAGTAGCTGTTCTCTTGTCTGACCCTTTTGTGTGCCTGGGCCTGTTTGTGTATTGACTGTCTGGGTTGTGAGTGACAGGGGCTGGGGAATTCCCCAGCAGGATGGATGAGTCAGCACTAGGCTGAATGACTGCATCTGCAACTTGAGTAGTGGGAGGAGTTAGCACCTGGGCTGAATAGGGCTGTGCCTGCCTTCCACAATGCTGGCTCCACCCCCCTGCTGGGCGGCTGAGGACCCTGCCCCTCACTCTGAAAGGAAAGATGCAGCCAGCAAAACAAAGTGCTCAGGATCCACCCAGAACTGGTTCAGACCGGGCTCAGGGCCCACATGCACCCAGAGAACAAAGACTTTAGGGGTATAAGTACAGGACCCCTGACAACAGAAAATTAGATCATCCTGGAAATCAAGAAGGAACCTCTGCCAAGGAGAAAGCTGACTCTGAAGAAGGAAGATTGTCCTGCTGTTGCTCTGCTGGACTGACCTGCTGTTGCTTTGCTGCCAAGGAGAGGGGAAGGACTTTGCTGTGTGCTGTGTCCCCTGTCTTGAAGGAATCTCCAAGGGCCTGAGAAGAGCTGGCTCCCTGTTTTGAAGTCCCAGGAACAAAAGGACTTCACCCCCAGCTTCCCTGAACTCTGCTGAGAGTTTTCTGTCCCTCCTAGAGTGCTTGATCCAGTTGTGGGGCCTCTGGAGGTTGTACCTGTGCTGGGAAGCTTGAAACTAAGCTTGAGTGACTTTTGAAACGGAAAAGTGTCGCATCGCTCGCTTGCGGAGCGCATCCCCGACAGTGCGAGAAGTTACCCGCCGCTACGGAGGTCGAGATCGTCGCAGCGCCTGACGCCGCTGCCAGAGACGTCGCATCCTTCGTTTGCGTGACGCACCAGACCGGTGCGGGAGAATCGAACATCGCTGCGAGTATCGTCGCAGAGCCTGTCGTCGCTGGGTGAGAACGCCGCACCGCTTGCTTGCGGACCGCATCACGTCGCTGCGAGCATCGTCGCAGAACCATCGCATCGAGGAGCTGCGAGAGAGAGGATCACCGCTGGACCGCGCATCGTCGCCCCGGAGATCGTCGCAGCCCCTTTGAGATCGTCGCATCGTGCCTTTGCGAGAACAGACTTCCTACGGAACCTACGCACCGGAATCCATACAAGTGGCCTTCCTCCCCATACAGACCGGATTCATCGCAACACGCCCGCTGCTGCAGCGGGGCTGTCGCATCGCCTCCCCAGGGTCTCAGGAGCAACGCATCGCTTGTTTTCCACCGCACCAGCTTCTGCTTTTGGAACTTTGTTGCAACTAAAAGGTACTGTGAGTAAACGTGACGCTACTGTGAACTTTTCACGCATCTGTAGAGAATTCTATCGCAATGTAGAGAATTCTATCGCAACCTAAAGAATTTTAACGCAAACTTAAGAACTCTTTTTGAAACCATATTCTTGAACTGTGTATGTTGGATTTTTGTCGTTTCGGTCTTGTGTAGTTTAGATTAAAAATACCTTTATTTTTCTAAACTGTTGTGGAGTCAGTTTGTGGTGTTTTCACTGTGTTACTGTGAGTGTTGGTACAAATACTTTACGCATTGCCTCTGGTTATCCTAGACTGCTCGTGCCAAGCTACCTAGAGGGTGAGCAGGGGTTATCTCAGAGGGTTATCTCCTTGCCCTGACTAGAAGCAAGGGTCCCTACTTGGACA
This sequence comes from Lissotriton helveticus, assembly GCF_964261635.1. NCBI lineage: Eukaryota > Metazoa > Chordata > Amphibia > Caudata > Salamandridae > Lissotriton > Lissotriton helveticus. The sequence goes on from NC_136067.1 coordinate 246,348,164, forward strand.
GTGGTACCTACCTCTGCCAACTAGAGACCCCCAGTTCTAACACAAAGCAAGCCTTCTAGTGAGATTTACAGTACCACGCAGGCCATCCTTGCGTAGCTCTGTGTGGTATAATAAATCTGGAGTAGCCCATGGGTGGAGCATGGGTTTTCCCATGCAACCACCTTGGGACCTATTTGTAAGAGCCTTGTTTACTGTGTCACTTTTGCATCACTTAAAGAGGCACACTCATGATGTAGTGCTCTCATTTTAATTTATAAAGCCATGCAAATCCACCCTGCGTGGCTTTGAGTGTCCTCCTCATAAATCATTTTTCGACGATCCCTATTGAGATTCTGGCACCCATTCAGGTGCTTTGGTCGGATCATTTGTTGGTTAAGTGTTATGTGCCAGAGATAAGCAAACCAACTAGTGTTTCACGACAGCTTTCTCAGGGCTCCAGGGCTTTTCATCTGGTGACCCCCGAGCTGCTGGCACAGGCATGTCTGGCTCACCCTTGCATCCTGACAGGAGACGTAGAAAGGGATTCAGTGCTGGTACATCGGTGGATGTCGGAAAGGATGGATGATCTTGCCCCAGTTAGGCCCCCCCGTAATACTGTTAAACGGGTGTCCGCCCCTTGGTTCACCGAGGCACTGGCGGTCTCACGACGGCAGTGTAAGGTGGCAGAAAGAGCGTGGCGTGCGCAGTACGATTCCGAGGCCAAGCTCGTTTATAGAGCAGCCGTTAATGCCTATCATCGAGATATCCTCTCCGAGAAGAGAGGCTACTTCGCCAGGAAAATCGAGAGTGCCTCCAACTCCTGTAGGGAGTTGTTTGCTGTCGTGAGGGAATTTACAGCCCCACGTGTTCCTTTGACCATGGCACCCCCTACGGGGGCTTGGGTGAGTGCCCTTGCTGATTTCTTTACTATCAAGATTAGGCTGATTCAGGACTCTTTTCTCGTGTTAGGGCCTGCTGTCTCTGATCCATTGGAGGGTGCCCCGGGGCTCTCTCTCAGCGCGGATCCGATGCTGACAGATTTTCCACCACTCCTTGCCTCTGTATCACTTGACCTGATGGCCGGTCTTAAATCAGGCTCTCCGCGTGATGCTTGCCCTGCTAAATTCTTGGCTAAAATGGCAGGAGTTATCAACCCCATTGTCAACCCTCTCCTGAACTGCTCCCTTAGTGAGGGTGTAGTCCCTCAGCTCTGGAAGCAGGCAATGATTTTACCTCTGCTCAAAAAGCCTGGTTTGGACACGGAGGTTTTGGCCAACTATAGGCCAATTTCGCTCTTGCCTGCCTTTACTAAGATCCTCGAGAAGCACGTGCATAAGGTGCTCTCTGAGTACCTGGAAGCGCATGATATACTCCACCCTACTCAATCTGGCTTCCGTACGAATCTAAGCACTGAGACAGCGCTCTTGGAGGTCTCGGAGGCTATTAGGGAGGTGCTGGATTCAGGCGGCAAGGCGATGCTAGTGATGCTCGACCTGTCGGCGGCCTTCGACACCGTCCCTCATGAGGGTCTTTTAGCCAGACTTTATAAGATCGGTCTGAGGGGGACGGTGCTCAGCTGGTTTCGATCTTTCCTGGCTGGCCGCCGACAAACGGTCTGGGCCTCCTCTGGCTCCGCTGAGATGCCGCCATTGGGTGTCGGAGTCCCTCAGGGCTCAGTATTGAGCCCGACGCTCTTTAACATCTTCATGACTCCTCTGGCGGCACTGGCGGAGTCTTTCGGGGCTCAGATCGTGTCCTATGCCGATGATACCCAGCTCCTCTTTACATGCCCTAAGGGTGTGGAGTTTGATGGAGAGAGTATCCAGGGTTGCCTTGAGGCCGTTTTTAATTGGTTCCATCTGAACGGCCTCAAGTGCAACTCGGATAAATCTGAGGTACTCTTTTTTGGATGCAGCGCGGATCCAGAGTGGCAGGAATGGTGGCCGAAGAACATGTTTCCACCTTCAGGTTCATCTCAGGTGGCCAAGAACCTGGGTATTAAGATCGACAAGGACCTGTCTTTGCGTTCTCAGGTAATTGGCCTCACTGGCACCTGTTTCGGTTTGCTTCGGATGCTCCGCAAGTTTCTTCCCATCCTATCAGAAGACCATAGGAAGATAACGGTACAGGCGATAATCGGTTCTAGACTAGATTACGCCAACATCTTGTACCTTGGCCTACCGGAGTATCTGTTACAACGATTACAGGTGGTACAGAATTCGGCAGCTCGGGCCATTTTTGGTCTGTCAGGCCGGGCTCGAACCTCGGGTCTCCTGCAGGCTCTGCACTGGCTCCCTATTCGGAAGCGAATAACTTTCAAGGCCCTGACCTTGGCTCATAAAGCTCTCTATGGGTCAGGAGCCAAATACCTCCGGAAAAGGGTAGCTTTTTATCACCCTACAAGATCCCTGAGGTCTGTATCTTTGTTTCTTGCGGCGGTCCCTCGGATCAAGAGGGCCCGCATAGGTGGCCGCTCTTTCAGACTGTTGGCACCCCAGCTCTGGAATTCTTTACCACTGGCGCTGCGCAGCACATCCAACTTACTGATGTTCAGGAAGGGCCTCAAAACCTGGCTTTTTTCTACTTAGCTTTGGTTTCTTAGGCGAGTCTGTATCTTTCTGTTTTTCTCCTCCTTTTGCCCTGCTTCTTTTAACTGTGTTATGTTTTCAGTATGTAGCGAAAAGCGCCGGGACACTCTCTGAGTAGCCGTGCGCTATATAAAACAATTATAACATAACATAACATAACATATGTAAGGCGACGCAACACAAATTACTGCGTCACCTTACTCTGTGCCCAGGAGGCATTCCATGGGTATTGTGGTTGGTTTTCCCATGTGACTTCCAAGGAGTTTGACGGTTCCCCAGATTTACAAAATGATGTAAAACTGGAGAAGCACCAAATCCGTAAGCCTCCTGAGATGAGGTGTAACGAGGAATTTTTTTTATTTCTCCCCGTTTTTCCTCCTTCCATGTGTGCTACATCATGCAAGACACATGGACGGAGGAGGCGTAACAAGGGGAAATATGTTTATTTCTCCTACGTTTTTCCTCTTTCTACATATGCTGCAGAATGCAGCACACAGAAAGAGGGAAGAACCTCAGAGGATTTTGTCCAGGGAGGTATGCCTTCTTGCACAAAAACAATCTGTGCTTATTACCTGGGGTGGTCAGTCCTTCATGATAAAATGTGCGAGTCCTATAGAAGAGGTGGAATACCACATTCGTGCATAACCACCAGTGGTAATAAGTTAAGAGGATACTTACTCAGGTGTGTGAGAATCTACAAAAAACATAAGGAGTGCAGTTTAACTTCAGAAATAGTAATAAACCGAATGGTATGACTTCAAGGTCTTACCCTGAGATTCAAAGTAAACCGCTCGATGGGTGTTGCGTGGTAATGCACCTAAAATGCCAAGATGGGTGTCAATATGCTGGGGAAACAGCCTGTGCAATGTAACAGCAAATGAAACCAGCCTCAATGTGCTTCATAAAGGTAGAGGAAGCCACATGCGAAAACAGTGAGGAGCTTCACAGAAGAAAGAGGGCTTTCACCAGTCATACATGAGAGAGCAGTTCCACTTTTCATCACTGTCAACAGTAATCAAGTGTGCGAAGCACGCTGATGTCTGTTTTAGGGAACAACAGTGAGAACAAGGTTTAGAACGCATTTTGAATGATTTGTACTTGAAAAGGTGTGTATCAATGGTTGCAACCATCACTTCACCATCCTTATCCATTAATTCATTATCCATGTCCTAATCACCTAGATAATCAAGTTGTGACACAAAACCACAGCACTCTTTGCATTTTGCGATCCATATGCATTACATCCTTTGAGGATAAGTGCGGTATCACCACAATGCTCTGGCAGTTGTGCTAACTCAATAAACTGCCATCTTATATTGTCCACATTGTGTCCCATTGCTTGATAGTTAAGGGACCAGTAATGCACCTGCCTCTCCATGATATATTTGCTGCAACCCTGCATTCTTGTACCATCGTCGCTGCCTCATCACTGTGCATTTTTCGTGGTTCATTATCTCTTGCTCTATCTCCCGCTAGGGTTCCTTTTCGTCCATTCCTCTTCTCTGTAAATAGCTTGTTATCTCTGCAAAGTGTTCTCATGACTGCCTGTTCTGAATATTGTAAATGACCTGTTATTTCCCAAAGTATATGCATTATCGTAATTGCTTGCTTTATCGCCTATTCCGCACTTTGTAAACAACTTGTTATCCATGTAAAGCGCTCTGATACCCTAACAAGTCATGTTTGCCCTCTATAAAACACGAAATAAATAAATAGATAAACTCCCCACCTTATCCTACTGATGTGTCTTCACATGTTGGGTTGTCTGTCCAATACAGCATAACAAGCTGGGAGTGTTGAAGTTCATGCAGTATCTGCACTCTACATGTATGGTGTTAAGCTCATAAGGGTTTGGCATTACAAATAAATTGGCAGCATACACAGTTACCACAACAGTTATGACTCTTCACCGATTCAAGATCCAAAGACATTTTCAAGTGTGTTTCTTGTAGTAATGTTACTCTTTGTTTACCTAAAAATGTGGTCATTGATGTTTCTGCTCCTTTTGAAAGTAGACAGAAATAGCTCAAATAATTTGTCCATGCTCTGGAGAAGGTGCCAATGGTTCTTTATTGAGGATGTAACCTTATTGATGATGACAGAAAGTAGGGACACATACTACCTTGTCATTGTTTCTTTAGGTTTAGTCTTTAAAGGTTATTCTTGAGGATTATACCTTGGCCTCTACAGAGTGCTTTTCACCATCTTGCGTGGTTAGACCTTCTCAAGTAATTTGCATGGTACGTGATAATACTCTCTAAAATTGTGAGCTCCATGTGTGCAATCGTGTTACATCCTGAGGAAGTGGCCATAAGGTAGACTACCTCATAGAGCACATGAACGGAAGCTATGGTAGGTTGAAAGTGTGGTTCTCTCTGTTGATTTCTTATATAGGCTTGTGATGAACCTACCATCTTCATGTTTGATCATCAAGTCAGAAATGCTATGTGTTGACTATTTTACTGAATGATGAAAAGTAGATGTTTCTGCCTTTGATGTAGATATGCAACAAAGTCTTGAGGTCTTCATTCAGACTTGCTCCAGATGACAAAAATGTCAACTATAAATCTTTCACAATATGTGTTAAATGATATATGAATGATTCGGTGTGTCAACACTTATTGATAATTCAAGGAATCTACAAAAATATTGGCCAGATGTGGGGCAAAAATACCCCCATCGAAGTCCCACTGCACTGTTGATAATATTGATTGTTATATTTAAAATGTTTGGTAGTTGTGGGCAATAGTCCTGAGGTCTATAATAAACTCTGTAGTTTTCCTGCTTCAGTGCAGGATGTGCGTTAAAGCACATTATCTGACTGATACTCGCATTCTGAGGAATTTTGCTATATAATGTCCAAACTGACCAAGACATCATGTTCAGGTTGTAGGGCATGCCTTCAGCTAGATTCACCATGTAAATGCGGTCACGCATAAGTTTCTTGTTTAGAACCATAATCTTTGATAAAAAAGTTAATATATTCAGCTAGAAGTTCAACAATTGATACGTACCATGAAAGGATAGTTCTGCTGGGGAGAAAATCAAGACTTGTATGGATCTTAGGTTGTGTATATAAAACACAACCTAAGCATTCCTTATTCAGTAAATAAAAATAGTCCTGACTCACAAAAAGCCTCCACACTTGTGGAGGAGGCCTCAAAACTGTGGTGGAGTCCCTGCACTTGGGGCAGAATCTCTGCAATGTTATGTTGTAACCTCCAGTATCTTAGTCAGTATGCTTGCAAAAGGGTTGTGTGAGAGTCTGACATTGTGCTCCCTGTAATCTTACAGTAACCGCCACTTCATTCCTCTGTCCCACCGGAACAGAACAGGAAGCAGCCTGGGAGGAGAACATGCTTAGTGTGCAGGAATGATTGGCCGGCCCTAGATAGCCGGCCAAACCTTCATGCGCACTTGCAAGTTGAGACCACCATTCCCCCTTCACCTGCTTCAGAGCAGTCCCACCCCGCCCGGCAAAGCTGTCGCAGCAGGACAAAATAAAATGATAATAACCTTGAGTCATTATTATTTTTTTTTTCCTTTATTTTGCTGCTGCACAGCAGTGTGGCGCTGCTCCTCCGCCACTGATATCGCTTCTGAATACAGGGCCTGTTTTGACAAGCTAAGGATGGGCATTGCTTCATTATCCTGTGAGTTATCTTCCTAAGCAACCGGGGGAGTTAAGGGTCATCTGGCCCCCAACTGCAGTTTTTGTGTCTCGTTTGATGGTCTCCCGGTATTTAGTCCCATTGTCAGCTGTTGCTCCCTTTGTCATGTTTTGCTGCCTTGTTTTTGGTACACCCCCTGAGTAAGTATCCTCTTGACTTATTATCCCTGGTGGTTATAAGACCTGCCCGTGGCCACCACAGCTAATTATCTACTCCTCATTCACATAACTTAAGTGATCCCATAACACAATAGCTAAACCTCTTTGTAAGAATGTGGGTTATTAGAGGAGATGGGTGAGAGCTCCACTCAAGTAATAAGCTAAAATCCTTGCCAGGATGAACCACAAAAGTCACTAAATAAATTTGTGATTAACCCTCTGCCAGCTTGGTATAAAAGTAGTCAGGCTTAACTTGGGGACAACGTGTAAAGTATTTATGCAGCATTTAAACAGTAATAAAGTCAAAATACGACACAAGGAAAATGCCAACCCAATTTAGAAAAGTAGAGTAAATTTTAATAAATAACATGACAAAAAACACAAACATCCATTTAACCGTATTTCAAATTACAATTCAAATGAACAAAATAATTATTTATCTTTCAGAAGATATTAAGGGCAATAAGGCAACCCATTATTAGTATATGGGAGGGATAGCCTTTCTGCAGTGAAAAAAAGATTTTAGGAGACTTTGAAGAGGAGGACATATAATACATAAGTACGTTAGTACAACTTTTTAAATACCACGCACACTGCTGGATGAGTTTTAGGGCCTACCTTAGGGATGATATATCAGTATTAAAAAATGATGGTTGGGCCTGACAAAAGGTTTATTTTGCGAGGTCAAAATGGCATTTACAAACTGCACACACAGGCTGCAGTGGCAGGCCTGAGACATGTTCCACAGGGCTATTTTAGCGTGTGGCCCAATCAGTGCTGTGGCCCACTAGTAGCATTTAATTTACAGCTGCTGGTTAGCAAGGTTAAACACAGAGCACAGAGTCTTAAAGCCAACAAAAATGAGTTCAGCACAAATAGCAGAGTGAAGCCAAAATGGCTGGGAAAAATTGATGCCAAGGATGTCAGGTCTAACACCCTCATTGTTATTATTTTTACTACAGATGTTCTTATATCTAATTTGTCCTGGAGAGACCCCTGTACCTTGAAGAGAGTTGAAACATCGCCAACAATAAAATAACAAACCTGACTTTTTCATTTTGACCATTTACGATCATAGAAAGTTGTTATAAATACATGATTATTTGTATCTCATTCATTTTACATACTTGTTTGTTTATGGTGTTTCCATTTTTTGCAGTAGGAGCACATCTTTAAAACCCGAGAATTTTAGACCAATCTCTCTTCTTCCCTGAATGGCCAAGATGGCTGAAGCCCATGTTAACAGCTCTCTATCCCAATTTCTGAGTTCTCATAACGTTCTGGATCCGTCTCAGAATGGCTTTAGGCCTGGCCACAGCACGGAAACGGCCCTGCTTGCCACCACGGAGCATCTTCGGTCTGTCCTGGATGCCGGCCAAAGTGCAGCGCTGATTTTGCTGGATCTCAGCGCTGCCTTTGACACGGTGTCACATGGCATTCTTCTCCATCGTTTGGAGGCAGCAGGGGTCACGGGTACGGCTTTAGAATGGTTCCAGTCATTCTTGACAGAAAGATCTTTCCGTGTGTTGGCCCCCCGTTTCTCTCTCAATCCCATACGATCGGACAGGGGGTCCCAGAGGGCTCAGCATTGAGCCCATCACTGTTTAACCTGTATGTTCAACCTCTGGCTGCTGTTGCCAAAAGATGGGACCTTAAGTTGGTATCCTACGCGGATGACACCCAGCTTGTTATCACCTTAGGTGAAGGACCATCAGGGGCAGCTACCAGTTTTAGAGACGGGTTGACAGCAGTGGCTCAATGGATGACGGATAATTGCTTACAACTTAATGCGAGCAAAACAGAGGTTTTGCTGGTAGGAAATAATGCGGCTCTCTGGAATGAGCACTGGTGGCCAGCATCCCTTGGCCGTATGCCTGTGCCTAAATCGGAGGTAAAGAACCTAGGAGTCTGGATGGATTCTAAGCTCAGCTTCCAGACCCATACGAAGAAAGTCGCTGCTACCTGTACAGGACTATTAAGGGGTCTTAAACCCCTACTAACATTTTTTGACCCTGCGGTCCGACAGCTTATTGTGCAGTCTACAATACTATCGCGCCTAGACTACGCCAGTTCTCTACTTTTAGGGGCCAATAAAGCGGAAATTCTGCGACTGCAGCGAGTTCAAAACTCTGCAGCCAGAGCTCTGATAGGTCTTCCCCGGCACTGCTCGGTCAGAGCTTCAATTCAAGGACTACACTGGCTTCCGATTGACAAACGGATCCAGTTTAAAGCTCTTTGTCTGTCTTTTAAGATCCTAAAACTGAGTAGCCCATCTTTCTTGTGCGATCTGTTAAGTCTTTATCTCCCTCAGCATCAGCTGCGCTCCCTCGGACAGCACATGGCGTCTGTCCCACGGTTCAAACGCTGTCGGGCAGGAGGGCGGTCTTTCCGTTTCTTAGCTGCCAAGCTTTGGAACTCTCTGCCACTACATATACGGGGCTTGGAGGATTTGCTTGTCTTTCGAAAGGCCATTAAAACCTTTCTTTTTTCTTCTGCATAGGCTATGGATAGGGTTGCTGTGGTTTTTCCTCCCTAGATAGTTGTGTGTATAGATCTGATAGCGCTGGGACGCCCCTTTGCTGGGGCAGCTGTGCGCTCTAGAAAACGTCTAACATAACATAACATCTCACTCACTGGTCTATGTTTTGAATTGACAGTTTATGTACTCAATGTGTCATTATCTCCTTCCTGAGTCTCAACCTAGTTTGGTGTAAAGCATTTAAATTGCTAACTTATTTAATGGATATAACATTTAATTTAATCCCATGCCTCCTTTGTTTTATATGGGGGTGATTTTAAGTACCAGTGGCTTGCCATGTTTGTTTATTCATTAATTGTTTGCAGTTTTATATGGTGCAAACTTGGCCAAAGTGCATTAGAGACCTTACATGAACACCAGATTACATTTATGGCTCTCGGTTTTATGATATTTACTTTTTAAAACATTTCTGTCTGTATTTATCCATATTTATTTTTTGTTTTGAGAATAAATGGAGTCGTGAAATGGTATAATGGCACATTTATTTAACTGTGAAACATGCAATCATACTTTGAAGCCTGTCATGGTTAAGTTACTTAACCAGCCAAATATAACAAACACTACACCAACAGGTAAATATTAGCATTATATAGACAAATATGTTAACATATGCCTGTATTTAAGGGAATTGGATCCTGTTTTTAATTCCCCATGGTGCCTTTCTGCTTAACAGTTGGTGAATTCATGAAGAACAAGAAGAAGAATTTACAAAAAGCACAATTTTCTGTATTTTTTTGCTCTTAAAAATAAATACAGCCAGGAAATAGATTGTTTTCTGTCTGCATCTGTCTGTAAAAAGGGAAAACTGTAATTCACATTATGCATTTTTTAGGCCTGAGGAAATAAATGTATTTTCCCAGAATCACAGGATGTTGAGTCAATACCGGGTCTCACACCGTTCCCCAGTTGCCCTGTTGGCTGCTCTGGCCATTAGATCACATCCCTGCTATGGGGCTCTTGACTTAATCCAAGGCTGGGTTGGAGTACATTTACATCGTTTTGACACTCTCAGGACTGTAATAACTGTGTATTTTTGGAACTGCAAAGGTCTTCTCAGTTGTGCGCGTGTGTTGTGTATTTGCATGTCCCTCCAAAATACATCATTAATTTTCCCATAACTCTTCCCATTTTTGAGTAATTATTCCCAACACTCCAAATGTTGCCTCACATATTTACTACAAAGTAGTATATACTTAGGTGTGCAGACATTTCTGCCACTGTGTGCCACTGTGGCGGAGAGCTCCTGACAAAAAAGATAGGCGAAGCAGTGATCTCTGGCTGTAGGTCTGCAAATTGCACTTTGTAGTATGCAAATAGTATTAATGTAGTACTCTTTTATGTAAAAAAAATGCAGTTTCTGAATGTGGCCCAAAGACAGCGCATGGTTTCATAGTGCTGTAACATACATAGCATGAATGCCGATTAACAGACCAAATACCTCTAAACAAGGGGAGGTCTAGTCACTATTTCTGGGAAGTATATCGCTGCTGAACCATTTTATTTTCTAACTAGCAGCCCGTCCCAACGTTGTCCGGGTATGAATTGCTGCCGGCCAGTAGTATATTGTTTTGTAGGATTTTGTTTAGATAGCATTTCTTATCTGTGACAGGCCTGTGAAACGCTCCGATTCACAGTGCACTGCTGATGCACTTAAGAGTGCACGTTCAGTAGTGTGTGAACTCGAGTTTCCCTACTTTATTTTTCCTTGCAATATTATATAGCGCGAACTCGACAACATGGCATGAGCACAATTTACATTACAGAAGAATACATTCATTTGTGGTAGGCACGGGGAGACAAAGCGATTTGCCTGGAATCACAGGATGTTGAGCTGATGCCGAGATTCGAACGTAGCTCCCCAGCTCTAAAGTTCGCAATTCTAGAACTTGTGGAGGTAGGTGTGTCTAAAAAGTGTATGTCAGTGCTGGCCATCAATGAGAGAGACCTGTGCATTTTTTAAATGGGTGGTGAAAAAATATGAGTATGTTGCTGGAGATGTGGGCCGCCGTGCCACCAATGTACTTACCGGGGAGGGTAAACACCCATTATTCCGCAACTTTCTTTCCGCATACCATCACTCCGCATACTTTCATTATGAAAGTACCATGACTCCGCAATGCCATTATAACGCATGGCATTACATTTCATATGCTTTTACCACGCATACATTTACAACAAAATTCGTTGTAAATGCATGAATGGTAAAACCATGTTTTTTTTAAATGCTTGGATAAGGTAAGTCTGGGTATAGGGGTATATGTTTTGGGGTACTGAGGTATATGTTTTGGGGTGTTTGGGTATTTTAAGGGTTCAGATATAGTTTTGGGTTATGGGGTACAGGGGTAGTTTTAGGGTTTAGGGATAGGTATGGATTTTGGGGTACAGGAGTATTTTAAGGGTTCATGGCTAGGTTTGGGTATTGGGGTATTGGGGTATTTTTAGGGTTCAGGGGTAGGTTTGGGTTTTGGGGTACAGGGGTATTTTAAGGGTTCAGGGCTAGGTTTGGGTTTTGGGGTACAGGTGTATTTTTAGGGTTCAGGGCTAGGTTTGGGTTTTGGGGTACAGGGGTATTTTAGGGTTCAGGGGTAGGTTTGGGTTTTGGGGTACAGGGGTATTTTAGGGTTCAGGGTAGGTTTGGGTTTTGGGGTACAGGGTTATTTTTAGGGTTTAGGGATGGGGGTACAGGGTATATTTATAGGGTTAGATGGGTTAGTGTTTAAGGGTGTTGGGGTATTTTAAGGAGTAAGGGTGGGTTATGATTATGGGGTGCAGGGGTATTTTAAGGGTTCAGGGCAAGGTTTGGGTATTGGGGTATTGGGGTATTTTTAGGGTTCAGGGGTAGGTTTGGGGTTTGGGTACAGGGGTATTTTAGGGTTCAGGGGTAGGTTTGGGTTTTGGGGTACAGGGGTATTTTAGGGTTCAGGGTAGGTTTGGGTTTTGGGGTACAGGGTTATTTTTAGGGTTTAGGGATAGGTTTGGGTTTGGGGGTACAGGGTATATTTATAGGGTTAGATGGGTTAGTGTTTATGGGTGTTGGGGTATTTTAAGGAGTAAGGGTGGGTTATGATTATGGGGTGCAGGGGTATTTTAAGGGTTCAGGGCTAGGTTTGTGTATTGGGGTATTGGGGTATTTTTAGGGTTCAGGGGTAGGTTTGGGTTTTGGGGTACAGGGGTATTTTAAGGTTTCAGGGCTAGGTTTGGGTTTTGGGGTACAGGTGTATTTTTAGGGTTCAGGGCTAGGTTTGGGTTTTGGGGTACAGGGGTATTTTAGGGTTCAGGGGTAGGTTTGGGTTTTGGGGTACAGGGGTATTTTAGGGTTCAGGGTAGGTTTGGGTTTTGGGGTACAGGGTTATTTTTAGGGTTCAGGGCTAGGTTGGGGTTTTGGGGTACAGGGGTATTTTTAGGGTTCAGGGGTAGGTTTGGGTTTTGGGTTACAGGTGTATTTTAAGGGTTCAGGGCTAGGTTTGAGTTTTGGGGTACAGGGGTATTTTAGGGTTCAGGGGTAGGTTTGGGTTTTGGGGTACAGTGGTATTTTTAGGGTTCAGGGCTAGGTTTCGGTTTTGCGGTACAGGGGTATTTTTAGGGTTCAGGGGTAGGTTTGAGTTTTGAGGTACAGGGGTATTTATAGGGTTCAGGGCTAGGTTTGGGTTTTGGGGTACAGGGGTATTTTTAGGGTTTAGGGATAGGTTTGGATTTGGGGGTACAGGGTATATTTATAGGGTTAGATGGGTTAGTGTTTAAGGGTGTTGGGGTATTTTAAGGAGTAAGGGTGGATTATGATTATGGGGTGCAGGGGTATTTAAAGGGAGCAGGGTGGGATTAGCACACGATATGAGACATGGCATGAAGGGCGGAACGTACCACATGCCCCCAGCGTTTGTCACGCCTCCAGCACACGCCCACAGCACAACGCAGACACGCCCACAAGGGACTACTTTGCTGGCACGGTTCTTTTACCTTTTAAATGTATATGGTGGGCGTCTGCATAGCCTATGTCCTTCTGCTGCAACTGCCCTTTCCAACGCTGTATTGGGTGTTGTGATTGGTGCTGTGGTTCCTGAGATTACCCGCCTCAAAGGTTTGGGCTCTCTCTTTATTATATTACTATGGATTTTATTATTATTATTATTATTTGGACATTTGTAGAGCGCCTGGTTACGCGCACCGGCGTGTCCCCGCGCTATGGTAAGTGGAAATAGAAGCCCCAACCACCCACAAAACGTCTACCTGCTGTATAAGTGAGTTTTTAGCCTTTTCTGAACAAGGTCTCGGACGGTTCCAGCCGTAGATCCAGAGGTAAGGCATTCCAATGCTTAGCGCAAGGTACCTGAAGGACCTCCCTCCCATACGAGCTTTCCTTACTCTCGGAACCTTCAGTAGCCCGGTGCGGGAGGAGCGAAGACTGCGCGTAGGCTCATACCAGGCCACCAGAGTCTGCAGCGGAGCCGGGGCTTTACCGCTCAGAATGCGGTGGCAAGTAGAGAGAGCTTTGAACTCTACCCTTTTCGCAACCGGGAGCCAGTGTAATGCCTGAAGCGCTGCTTTAGAGGGAGACCTCTTAGGGAGCCTCAAAACCAGGCGTGCCGCCGCATTTTGCTGCACCTGGAGGCGGTTTATGCCCTTTCCCGTCGCCCCCAGATACAGCAAGTTGCCGTAATCCAGGCGCGACGTTACAAGGGCATGCACCAGCGTCCTGCGAGCTGCAATAGGAAGGAGATCTAATACCTTCCTTAGAGTTCTCAGGACACCGAAGCACACCCCTGCCACCCGGCCAATCTGAGGGCCCAGGGCTAAATCCGCATCCAGCCACATGCCAAGATTTCTTACCTCCTGACAGGGAACAGGCATTTCTCCCAGGCAGGGTGGCCACCACGCCGACTACCAGGCCGCCGGTCCGCCCCCCACCACGAGCACCTCGGTCTTGTTGCCATTCAATTTCAAGCAGTTGGCGGACATCCAGGTAGCCAGTTCTTGCATGCAGTCCCTGAAGATGCCCGCCGCAAGACCGGGCGCGCGTGAGAGGGAGATGACCAGCTGCGTGTCGTCGGCGTATGACACCAGGCGCAGCCCGAATTTTTCAACAATTGTCGCTAGAGGGGAGACATAGAGATTGAACAAGGTCGGGCTCAGGGAAGACCCCTGAGGTACACCTTGTCCAAGCCCCATCTCCTTTGAGTAGCAGTCGCCCAGGCGGACCCGAAAGCACCTGTCAGACAGGAACGATCGAATCCAACCAAGCGCTGCACCTGTTACCCCTCCTTCACTCAGACACTGTAGCAAGATGGAATGTGCTACAGTGTTGAATGCAGCGCTCAGGTCCAGAAGGATCAAGGCCATAGTTTGGCCTTCATCCACCTCCTGCCGCAAGGCTTCTACCGCCATGAGGAGGGCTGACTCCGTCGAGTGGCGGGGGCGGAAGCCAAACTGAGAGTCATGGAACAGGGAGGCCTCCTCCACAAACTTCATCAGTTGGTGATTAACAATCTTTTCCGCAACCTTCGCCATGTACGGCTGGAGAGAGATGGGGCGGAGATTTTCTAGTTTTTTAAAGCTTACATTGGCTTTTTTTTGCAGAGGAAGTACAATTGCTTGTTTCCAGGCAATGGGAACAGTCTGCGTCTCAAAGGAGGCATCTAATAGATGGCGGATATATGGTTCCAATACCTGCAAACTCCCCATCAGCCGCCTGGGTGTAGTGGGGTCTTTTGGAGAGCCGGATTTAATGGTCCCGCAGATGTGGATAAGTTCCTCAGTAGACGGGGTAGAAAAGGTGGTCAACCACTGATCTCCTTTTATCTTAGTCATATCCACAGACTTAGGGCTGTCACCAACCTGCTGAGGGAAGGTAGCGTATATCGTCGCCACCTTGTTAGCAAAAAACTCTGCTATGCGGTCACAGCCCTCCGCCGAGCAGAGCTCCTTGGGCACCACTGCAGGCTTGCCTACTGAGAGGGACTTGTAAATTGAGAATAATTCTCTAGTGGAGTGTTCTGCTCCTTCAATCCTCTTGCCAAAGTATGTAGTCTTGGCCTTCCTAATCAATCTGTGGTAGATGCACCTGTTTTAAAAGTGTTTACAATTTAATAAGGAAACGTCCTTCTTGAAGTCTTGCGACATTCATGATTTTGTATGCAATTCCTGAAGCAATGCTCACAATATTTTCCTTAGACCTTACAAAGGTTGACAAGAACCACAAACTTGTATACTCCTAGATAAGGGTAACAGAATCATTTCCTACCAACATCAAGAAAATAAGGCTACAAATTTAATTTTTTTTAAGTTTTAGATTTACAGATTTCTTCTGTCTTGCCTTTTATTTTGGTGAGCGCATCTCACTTCTGCACAATCTACGTAAATATTCCCACAATGAAAAGAGAGACCTTTTCCCGTGGCGGCACATCATCACTTTAGACCTGTGTATAGTAAGAAAGGTTTTTTGATTTTCCCTCCAATATTGTACAGAGAGGGGCAGATTTACAAGCCCCTTGTGTCACTTTTGCGCCATCGTTATGTCACGTTTGTGATGCAGCGCGGTGTAAAAGTTGCAACCCATTTACAAAGTGACGCATCTAGGGAGATGTGTCACGTTGTAAAGCCCTGTGTGACATAATGTATGCAGGATAGGCGTAGCCTCTTAAAAGTGACACATTGAAATCTACAAAATTTCACTGCGTGACTTTTAGGATGCCAGTGCGTCAAAACCTTACGCCTGCTTGAAGGAGTGACGCAGTGTATTGGGAATAGGCTACAACACGCATTGCTGAAGTTGCGACGTGCTTGCAACACGACTCCAGCAATGCGTGACTTTTTCATCAACAGATGTGTCAGAATTTCTGACACATCTGTCAATCCTTGCGCCATGGCGCGCCATATTGTAAATACGGCACATACATGGTGACGCAAGGGTTTTGCATGGTGGCGCAGGGAATGTGCCACATCTCTAGATGCGTCACTTTCTTGTAAATCTGCCCCATAGATTCTGATGCTTCCATGAGAATGTGTTGTGCATTTTGAATGATCTGATCAGAAGGTAAAGGGACTCTCCTTACAGATTTCTCTTTCAGCCGAAGGT
Source organism: Lissotriton helveticus (assembly GCF_964261635.1). NCBI lineage: Eukaryota > Metazoa > Chordata > Amphibia > Caudata > Salamandridae > Lissotriton > Lissotriton helveticus. The sequence continues at coordinate 246,364,171 of NC_136067.1, forward strand.
GCAGAAATTCAATATGGTTCCATATGTGTCTCCACAGGAGGGACTTAGGAAATTCATATTCAATTAGCCTGTCTCTTGCCATTTTTATTTCTCCTGGCATCATTTAAAAGGCTGTGGCAAGGATTCATGTCTTATTTCATGAAGTGCTTAACTGTTGGTCATGGCCACAAAGTTAATCCCTCATTCAACCTTCTCACATCTCCAAGGTTCACTGAGCTCTTGACATCCTTAAGTATCACTCTTTCATCCATGGAATATGGGTTGGACCCTCCCACCCCCTTTCTCTCAATGGAATGCCCCTTGGTTTGGCCAAACCTTCCGAAGGGGCAGGGGATATGGCTAGACCTTAATGGACGCCACCCTCCAAGGAGCAGAACCCGGACTGGGCAAGGGTATGAGAGAGAAGGAGGAAGGCAGGGAAGTTCCTGGGCAGTGGAGTAGGACACTGGGTTCAGACCAGTTGTAAATTTACTGATAGGAATGTGGCTTTGGGTGGATGGTAGTTAACCACAGGTACCTGGCAAGGGGCCCTCTTTCTCCTGGGGATTCTGCAGAGGAGGAAGGTGCTGCTGCTGGATTTTGTGAGGGGGAAGGGAGGTGGAAGAAGAGGTTTATTGAGACACTCTAAGATGGCGCTCATTTATCGATAGGACCTTGATGAATTATTCGAGTCCTTTTTTGATTTTAATCCACCATGTGTTTAAAACTGTAACCAAGATGGCGCTTCGGTAAACATAGATGAAGGTTTTCTACCGAAACGCGTCTGTTGATGAAGTGTCTGTTTGTTGGTGAAAATAAATAACCCAAACTGTCCCCCGCGAGTGCCTTTTTTCCGGATGGACTGAAGTCCTATGGTACGGATATTGGAGCGGAGATTTGATGTGTGGGTGCACCCCCACCTTGAGAAGCACCCGCCTGTGAGTGCATCGTCCTGGTGTTTCTGGAGCATTGATATATATATATATGTACATATATATATATATAAATGTATATATATATATATATATATATATATATATATATATATTCATTGAAAAAACCATAGGTCACACATGTTATAGTTAGCTGGACATTTCACTCATACAAAACCATTGCAATTCCCCCGTTATAGTTAGTTCAGCTAACTATAACTCGCGTGCCCGCAATACACTGCTGATGATGTCACATATTACATCACTCATGACATGGTCAGTGACATCACTCATGACATCACTCATTACATCTCAAATTACATCACTGATGACATCACTGATGACATCATCCAGTGAATGTGTATCTTTCTGAAAAATAAATATTTTTTATATATGTCTATCTAAAGGTCGATGGAAGAATAAATGGGTAAATAGGTATCTAAATGGATGTTTTTTTATAAAATCGATTGTATAACTGACTTAAAAGTGTATCTTAGTGAATAGAAGTATTAGCGAGTAATTTTTAAATATTTAAATATCTGTATCAGTGTCTCACTTTGTGTATAGGTGGCTGCATGGGTTGGTGAGTAGCTACATGAGTGTCTATATGGGTTATTAGTTGGTTTTTAAACTATCAGTATGAGTGTCTGTATGGTTTGGTGGGGAATATTACTTAGCGCATAGAGGCATGAATGAGTGACTCACTGTTTGTATGTGTTTTGAAGACAGCATGTGTGCAGGACTGTATGGGTGGATGAGTGTGTGCATGGGTGTGTTAGTGAGTGAATGACAGTCTCAATAGTATCTTTATGAGTAAGTACATATGTTTTAAACTAGTATATGTGAGTATTAATGTTTATAAGTGAGTATATATGAGAGTGAGAGATTGGAAGAGTTCCTGTATAAATAAGTATGTGTTTCTATACGTGGTTGTTTAAGAGAGTAAGTATGTGTATGTTTCTGTAGAAGTAAGTGTACTGATGTGTGTATAGCTGTATATGCAAGTAAATGGATGTTTGATAGTTTATTTGCATGTGTGAGTATGCGTGTGAGTAACTCTATCGATGAGTATCGGTGTGTAACAGGATGTATAGGTGTATAAGTACATATGATGAGTGAGTACATGTATGAGTGACTATATAGAACTGTTGGTGTCTGAGTGGATGTGTATGTAGATGTTGGAATTACTGAATAGGTTGTTGTAACTGGTATCTGTATCTCCATTTTTTTTTTAAATTTTAGTTTCTATTTTTGAATGTGTCTATCAAAGGTTATATTAGGGTGAGGGGAGGTGTGCCACTCTTTCACAAGGATGATGTCATCAGTGATGTCATCAGTGATGTCATTTGAGATGTCATCAGTGATGTCATGAGTGATGTCACTGACCATGTCGTGAGTGATGTAATATGTGACGTCATTAGCAGTGCATTGCGGGCGTGCGAGGTATAGTTAGCTGAACTAACTATAACGGGGAATTTCAATGATTTTGTATGAGTGAAATGTCCAGCTAACTTTAACATGTGTGAAACCTATGGTTTTTACAAAGAATGTGCAAGGTTTTTTAAATGCTAATTCTTAACTATAACGTGAGTGAAACCTATGGTTTTTTCAGTGAATTTGCAAGGTTTTTTAAATGCTAATTCCTAACTATAACGTGTGTGAAACCTATGGTTTTTTCAGTGAATTTCAGAGGTTTTGCAAATTAAATTTTTTAAATGTATTATTATATTTCTTTATACTAATTTCTTACATTTTTAATATAAATATTTTTATTTATTTATTTTTTAAATTATATTTCATATTCTTATTGTAAAATAATAACAAAACTAAATTGAAAATTATTTTTTGATTATTTTTTTCTCCAATATATTATGGTAACGGAATTACACCAAATTTGGCAGAGAGGTAGAGTTCAGTTAGCAGATTGTGCTTTTTGTTAAATGGTGTAAATCCGTTCAGTAGTTCCTGAGAAAACCCAATAGACTATGCACCGGGAAACTTGTCTTTTATATCTTCAATTCCCCAATCCGTATCCTTACACTTCCAGTAAACACTATCACACTTCTGTTTCAGTATTGTAGTGATCATACAGCACTATGTGCTTATCTATACACTGTACTAAAAGAATCCATTTGCTACATTAAAACACTAATCAGCAGATGTACAATAAGTGGTACATCCCCAGAGATATGCCAGTTATTGTGTACTGTGATATCACTTCCTTCTGGCGCAGGGCTTTATAATGTGATGCACCTTCCAGATGTGTCACATTGTAAATACTACACACCATGGCACATCTTTTGCACCACCAGTGGATCACAAAAGTGACGCAACGGCTGTATTAAAAGAGGCACAAGGGGGTTGTAAATCCACCCGTAACACATAGAAATTCACCCAGGCCGTTTCACCAGCAGTGCAACTTGAAGCATAGACTTGTAACATATTTATGTGCATATGTTACATTCAAGTGCTTCAGAGGTACTACAGTATATTGTAGGTAAACTGCTTATAGATTTATGCTGTAGCAGTTCCTTATAGTTCTGCGCTTTCACATTCACCATACACTATTAATGTATTCATTCATTCATTTATGAACTACACATTCATTCTGATAAACTTTTATACACTAACATAGAAACATAGTTCTTTCTTTGACCAGTGAAGGTAGTTCTAAAAAGAACAGTTTTTTTGTGTTTTTAGTTTTCTATTTTTTTTGTGTATTTTCAACAATTTTTTTTAAAACCCCAAAAAATTGAACAGGAACCCAAAAAGTGTCCAACAGGAACAAAAGAATGAAAAAAAAACCCTAATGTCGAGGACAGCGATGCTCCTACTTCCTGCGTTTTATCAGGTCGATGGAATGTTCCCCATAACACAAAAGTTTATCGCAATAAATGCATAGAATTTTTACTTCACCAAAATCAGCATCAATTTGTGGGTGTGGACTGCTTGCTGAAAATGCTGCTTCAGCAGTTGATGTGCTTGGTGCAGTAGCAGGTGGGTTGTCCTGCAAACTCTGTGTTGCAGCTCGAGCAAAGTTGTTTGGGTGCAAGTTCTTCCCGTGTCGCATCATATTTGCTGTGCCAAAGGAGTATTTTTTAGATGGATCACCCCTTGAAAGAATTTTTTGACAAATTTTACAGGTTCCCTTTGGAGCATTAACCTATTTTTGCCCTTCAGGAAAAGTAAAAAAACTCCCAAATTAGAGCTTCTTTCTTCTTCTTTGGAGGTTCTTCAGGAATGAAATCTCACTCTGAAAAATAGCTGGAAGTTGAGTCCATTGCTGTTATTATGGTGATCTTCCTTCTATTTGACAGGAGTCTCAGAAGAGATGCTTCTTCTTGGAAAGTCAAAGTAGAATGATTAAAATGGGATGGAACTTTCAACAGTTGGAATAGGAAGTGTTATGAACCAATCAAATCTCTTCTTTTGAAGTCACATGGCTTTGCATACGCTTACGGTGGGCTTACGGTGCTCTTACGATGCGAGTACGTATGACGTTCCATCGCGATTTGTGTAATTGCTTTAAAAGAAATATACGATTGTTAAAAGTTTTAAAAGTTTTAAAAAACTATTTTCATAATTATCCCAGATAATTTCTACCCTTAGTATGTACATTAAATACATAAATATATGTTTTTTAAACAATTAAAAAGATTGGCCCCTTCCCGTACAGGGCGCCGTACATGACGTCACACGGAAGCTTTGATGCGACGCCTAACGTCAAAGCGTATTCGTAGCGTATGCGCGGGTACGCGCTGAGTATGATTAGCAGTACAAAGTATGGTGCGATCACCCTCTCAGTGTCAAATCAGAGAACAGGGCGCGCTACGAGAATGATTACAAGTGGTCACTCATTGGAGATCTGATTCTGGGCCTGCCTCTGCGCACATGATAACCCCGCCCCGTCTCTCTCTGTTGTTAATTGTTGGTGCACACACTCACTCTTGCACATGCGCATTGCACGCCTGCCCATACTCCCCAGATGTCACCACCTAGCTTTCTTGCTATTACTAAGCCTGGAAGCCAATAGATTAGCCAATGGGAGGTCCCCCAGGGCCGTCATTCTTGTACAGTGCGAAAACGCTACCAATGACGGCTCTGGGCTTGGTTTGGTCAACCCCCGTGGTTCCCATATAATGCGGGCACTGACGTGAGCACGCTCTCTCTTGCCTGCCTGTGCTGCGGTGACAGATAGACTGTCGTCGTCGATTGTACTACGAACTGTTTGCTCCAGCGAAGGAGGACTCGTGGCACTTGACGTTGTGTCACTGCTGTTGCCGCCCAGCCAGGCCACCATAGGTGTGGTGACGGCGGCGCCTGCACCTAGCCCACCCAAGGCCCAGCCAAAGCCCCAGCCTTTGAAGACAACACAAGAGACGACAGAAGCAAAGGTAAGAGAAGCCGTCACAACATCAGCCTCTGCTGTAAATTGTACCTGCATGATAGTATTTTTTGACTGCGTCACGTGGCCCTCTCAGCTCTGTTTTGTTTTATTTTTGTGCGCCACATGCTTTGTGCTTCATCGTATTTGCTCCCTCCTAATCCTCCAGTGACTTTTAATATTCATTGCTGCCTCACGTGGCCTTCCATTGGTATCGTATATTGCTGATCGAAATATTTCCGACTGCGTCACCTGGCCCTCCTAGGCCTATTTTAAATAAATTGTGCATGCATGAATTTCTTTGTCGGATTTTTGAACTGTGTCACGCGATTTAGCCTGTATTCTTATAAATTGTGCGTTCATTATAGTATTATTTTTGTATTGCGTCACGTGCCCCTCCCAGCCCTGTTTTACTTTATTTTTGTGCACAACATGCTTTGTGCTTCTTCATATTTGCTCCCTCCTAATCCTCCCGTGACTTTTAATATTTATTACTGCCTCATATGGCCTTCCCTGGCCTCTATTCTAATTGATCGTATATGGTTGAACGTAAAGCTTGTTTCCGAAACAACGACAAGTTATCTGTCAAAGGAGAGAATATGTAGTATGCAGCAGGCGTGCAATACCCATTGGGCTAACAGGGCTTCAGCCCCTCACCCATCGTCTGTGTCTGTTCCACGTTTCAATGTCCTTTTATCTCTCTCTTTCTTACTGTCTCTCAAATCGATTTTTTTTCTTTTTTACAGTTATGGATGCTGCTGTCTCCACTGTGCTGTATAAAACCTTACCCGAGTTTAAGTGGTGAACTCTTTTGGCTACAGTGAAGCCTGCTTCAACCCTCTTTTAATCATGTATATGGCACTAGGTGAGCAAACAAACTTGTTTCCGAATCAACAACAAATTATCTGTGAAAGGAGAGTCGATAGTGTGCAGCAGCTTGACTGTGTAGAAATGTATAATTACCACAGAGCAGTGACAATAGATAGGTTACAACAGTCTGAGGAACGGATCTACAAGCTTATTGTGCCAATTTTGTGTCACTTTTAACATGGGAAAAGTGGTGCAAGGAGCTTGTAAATCTGCGTCTAAATTTTTTTTAAAAACTCTCAACTCCAGACTCCGCGAGTCAATGGGGTGCAACAGTATAGGTACGCAATATTAAGTACTCACATTAAAATTCACTTTTGACAGGTGCTTCGCAACTCAGTTTACGGTGATTAATCAAATGTCCTTTTGTTTGCTTCACCAAACATCCTTCAGGAGCAATCACGGCATATCCAGCAACAGCAATGGAATTGTCTGCAACGTATTGAATATTCTTTGACGTATACAAATAGAGTTCAATTGAAGTTGTGAACTCTGATGGCCGCAATGTTTATACAAGGTAAGCACAGCGGCCTAGATATACAATGCCTCCAATTAAATGCATTAGAAATAAATCAGCGTATTTACAATCCCGTTGTGCCACTTTTGTGTCAGTAACGCAGTAGGCACTTCCATATAGACACAACTTGAACGTGGGACTATAACAGAAGTGAAATGTACCAGGCACACTGCACACGTAAAATCATAGTGTTACCTTGACTTGTAATGTTTCACCTCATTTACTCACATCTACATAATTTTAAACTTTAATTTTCTTTTTTGTTTTGCAGATTACCTATTGTACGTCTTATGGAGTCCACATCACAATTTGTTTATAATGTTTTATTAAAGTTATTTTTGTACTTGTTTTCTTATATTGTTATCATTAAGTTACGTTTACAGTTATTGTTGTTTTAATAAAAGTTAATTTAAAAAACGACATACTTCTTTTTAGAGGGTGAGGGGGGGTGACGGTCCACAATAAAAATAATATTTATTAATGTTCAAGAGTAGGGTTGAAAAGTACTAACTGTAGAATATGTTATATTTTCTCTGGATGGACTACAACATAGAAAAGAAATCAAAGTAAAACAAAACAATGTGTACCACATTTACAAACCTCTTGTGACATTTTCCCGTGCAAACCTACCCCCCTACAAAATTAAGTGTGTGGGCCTCAAAAACACCCTTCAAAACACGGAAACGATCAACCCCCAAAGATTTCTATATTGTATGAGAGGGGCTGCGTGGCACAACGACCAGAAGGCAGTGGGAGGGCCACGCCCACTGAGGCGGGTTGTTTTAATTGGACAGGTGTGTGATTAACTCTGCTTGTCTACTCAAGTACACGCCGCTGAGGAAGGGATTGAGAATCCTGAAACGCGTATGGCGTTATACTGACTCTGATGTTTTTTCCTGTCAGTTACCTGCATGCAAGACATCAATAAACCCTGTGAGCAATTCTTCATGCCTCAGACCTGACTCCATTTGTGGGCTACCTGTGTGTTGGATTTTAAACGGCTGATGCCCAGCCGCGGAGTAAGGTCCACTGCGGTTCAGCGGGTCCCCGACAGCTCCACGATGTGCCGTCTTTCACGGAAGACACATAAACTAGGTCCAAACTATAACTACCTACTGGCGACCGCCAGTAGGTATATATATATATATATCCAACACACAGGTAGCCCACACAGGTAGCACTGCCGACTCTCAAAGGACACGGGGAGCCGTCTGGGATCGTGGGGGCATTGGGGCTAAAAAAAACCTGTTCTTTTTGAGAACTAACTTCACTGGTGAAAAAAAGAGCTATATTTATATGATAGTATGTGAAACTTTCTGTTTTTTTTGTGCGCCAGAAGTGTGGTTCAATGGTTAGAGCAGCAGACCCTGATGCAGAGGTCTAGTCCGGTACCAGGGTTCAATTCTCTGCCTCGGCGGGTCTTGGGCTCAAAAATTCCACGGACCTGATAATTCTCGCCTCGGTGCCTGTTCCAATCATGGAGTCCCACTCTGCAACTCTGGGCAATAGCTTGCTTAATCTCTACAACGGCCCCCACAACGCTAAGGATGCCTGGCTTCCACCTTGGGGGTCCCCAGGAGTGGACACCTCACAGGGAAAGCCAGGATGGGTTCCACAGTGGTATTCGTACAAGCGCCTTGAGACCCTTGCGGGTGAGTAGTGCGCTATACAAGTATCAAGTACTCTCTATGCATGCGCAGCCTCGTTTCCAAGCCCATGTTTCTTTCTTTTTCTTCAAGTTCGCCAAGCAAAACTGTCCTCATTTCAGGTATTAAATTTGCTGATTTCTTTTCCCGGGCCGTGTGTGTCATCCGCTGCTATACTTTTGTAATATATTAATTATTATTTTCTATCTATATTTATTTGAAACGACAAAAAAGGGGGTCCCAAAACGTGTTTTTCCCATGCAATTTTCCGTAGGGACCTTTAGCCAGGGCTACAGCCCGAATGGCTGAACGGAATTACACGAAATTTGGCAGAGAGGTAGAGTTCTGTTCGCAGATTGTGCTTTTTGTTAAATGGTGTAAATCCGTTTAGAAGTTTCTGAGAAAATTGCAAGTAAAATCATAGCGATATCTAGAAACGGAGTTCAGCACGCGTACGGAAATCTATTCAATTACGAGCGCGAGCTGCATGCTGATTGGCTGTGAACTGTCGTTCAACACTCGAAACCAGGAAGTGTTATTGGCCATCTTGTGCCTCGCTAGAACCGAGTCACAAGAAAACAGTAAAACAAAGTTGCGGAATAAGGGACGGGGCTAGGCTAGAAACATTCTGACCCTCTAGGCTTGCTCAGGGGCTCGTACATGGATGTTTAGGCTCTATTTTTTATTTTTTATTTTTAAAAGGAAAATCGCAGCGTACACTTATGGAAATACGTACAATTACGAGCAAGACCTACATGTTGATTGGCTGTCAATACTCCAAACCAGGAAGTGTTGGCAGCCATCTTGTTTGTCGGGAGAGCAGAGTCACAAGAAAACAGTAAAACAAAGTTGAGAAATAAGGAAAGTGGAGAAGTGTGGCTCACTGGTTAGAGGAGGCAGACCTGAAGGCAGAGGTCAGCCCGGGACCAGGGTTCAATTCCCGGCTCGGCGGGGTCTTGAGTCCTAAAATGTCCATGGACTCGACAATTCTCGCTCCGGTGCCTACTCGATTCACGGGTTCACACTCTGCGACTGAGGGCAATAGCTTGCTTAATCTCCACAACGGCCCCTCGCGGCGGGATGCCTGGCTTTCAGCTTGCGGATACCCTGCCGGGGTTATCTCACAGGGGAATACCAGGACGGGTTCCCTAAGCAAGCGCTTAGAAACCGCTCGGTGATTTGCGCTATATAAATTCCTGTACATTTACATTTACAAGGAAAGGGGGCAGGGTAGAAACATTCTGACCCTATAGTCTTGGTTAGGGGGTGGTACATGAATCTTTAGGCTCAATTTTTATTTTTTTTAAATAAAAAATGGCGGGGTACTCGTGCAGTACTTGTACGCGGTGGAAAAGGTGGAAAAAAACGAGTAGTTTGTTTTATTCATTATGTTCCGGGGGGCAAATTACGGGGGCAATTTTTTTGCATAATGGGGGCTTGTAAGGTGCCCCGAGCACTGGGGAACGGCAATCCTCTGGTTTTATTTTTTAGTATGCGGGGGGGGGGGTTACGGTCCTACTCCCCGCAGTCTCGGTGAGCGGCATTCCTCGGGTCTTTTAAAAAAAATATATATATGTTTTGAGCTCTCTCTCTCTCTCTCTCCTCCTCGTACACGTCACGGGGAACGGCACCTTTCTGGGGTAGTGATTTGTAAAATGACCTTCCAGCTCTGGGTAGCTGCATTGTCTGGAGTTTTCTATTAATGTTGGGAGGGTGGGCTTGATAATAAGTCCTTGTTAATTCCCATAGAAGCCTATGTTCTGGTGTTAACATGGGCTTCTATGGGAAATACCAAAGGCCGTATTATCAAGCTCATTATTGCCGTTTTATCGGCAGTTTTCTGCCAATAAAACGGCGATAATTTTAACACTGGTCCTTGATAATATGCACCTAAGTTTACTGGTAAAAAAAAGAGCAATGGGCCATATTATCAACAAAAGGCGATTCATTATCGTCGCTTTTATCGGCAGGAAACTGCCGATAAAGCGGCGATAATGAGCTTGATAATATGCCCTTCTGAATAACCACAGCATCCCAGGTTAACACCAGAACCTGGGCTTGTATGGGAAGTTACAAGGGCCTATTATCAAGCACATTATCGCCGCTTTATCGGCAGTTTCCTGTCGATAAAAGCGGCGATAATGTATCGCCTTTTGTTGATAATATGCTCCTTTATTTTTATGATAGTATGTAAAGCTTTCCTTTTTTTTGTGTAGCAGTTGTACTCTCTACGCATGCGCAGCATCATTTCGAAGCCCACGTTTTCTTTTTCTTCAAGTTCAACAAGCAAACCTTTCTTTATTTCAGGTAGTAAATCTGTCGCTTTCTTTTCCCGGTTCGTGTGTGTCATCCGCTGCTGTACTTTTGTACAGTATTAATAATCATATTTTTTCTATATTTATTTGAAAGGTAGTGCCGAGGCGCCAAACGTTGATTACATACTCCATCCACCACCATTTTAGTAGTTTTTCACCGTTGTTTTTATTATATCTGTTAGTTAGAACTCAGTAGTTTTCCATCCTAGTCTTGAATATCTTACTATAGTATTTCAACATAATTTTTATTGTGGACCGTCATACCCCTCCCCCACAAAATAAAAGAAGTATGTAGTTTTTTTAATTAACTTTTATTAAACAATAAATATACACAAAACTGAATTATAACTGTATTAGAACTAGAAAAATAACTTTAACAAGCAATGTTATAAACAAATTGTGAAATGGATTCCAAAAGGTGTACGATTTGTAATCTGCAAAAGAAAAAAGAAAATGAGTGTTTAGAATGATGTAGATGTGAGTAAATGAGCTGAAGCATTACGGGGCATATTATCAAGAACGGCGATAAAATTATCGCCGTTTTAGCGGTAGGAAACTGCAGCTAAAGCGGCGATAATGGGCTTGATAATATGCTCTTGTGAATTCCCATAGCAGCCCATGTTCTGGTGTTCTTGATAATATGCCCATACACGTTTTGGTAACTCTATGGTTTTACATGTGCAGTGTGACTTGTACATTCCAGTTCTGTTATAGTGCCGCGTTCAAGTGGTGTGTATGTGGAAGTGCCTATTGCATTACTGACGCCCGTTATGCCGACTTATTTCTAATGCCTTGTTATGAAGGCTTTGTAGATCTAGGCCTCTGTGTTTACCGTTGTATAAACCTTGCGGCCAAACACATAAGAAAGTAGAATTCACAACTTCTTTTGAACAATTCTTCTACACGTCCAAGCAGACAGCAGTTTCTATAAGTTTAAGAGAGAAAGATAAATGTTGTCACAGAGAGTGAGAGAGAGAAAGAGAGAGAAAACAACATTAAAACTGTGTGCAGAGTCTGGAGTTGAGATTTTTTCTTGAAAAGTTAGACGTAGATTTACTAGCTCCTTGCATCACTTTACCCATGTTAAAAGTGACTCAAAAGTGGCGTAATAAGGTTGTGGATCTGTTTGCCAGACTGTTGTAACCTATCTGTTGTCACTGCTCGGAGGTAATTATAGATTTTACAGAGAAGCTGCTGTACACTACGCACTCTGGGCCATAATATCAAGCCTGGGCGACAAAATTATCGCCACTTTATCGGCAGGAAAGTGTCGCTAAAGTGGCGATAATGGGTTTGATAATATGCTCTATGGAATTCCAATCGTAGCTCATGTTAGATGTCCTTCACATCTAACATGAGCTTTGATTGGAATTCCATAGAGTATATTATCAAACCCATTATCGCCACTTTAGCTGCACTTTGCTGCTGATAAAGTGGCGATAATTTTGTTGCCAAGGCTTGATAATATGGCCCTCTCTCTTTTCAGAAATAAAGGTTACACTACAGTTTTACGAATGTAGTGTACCTGGTAAATTTCACTTGTTATAGTGCCGCGTTCAAGTGGTGTCTATATGGAAGTGCCTACTGCGTTACTGACGCCCGTTATGCCGACTTATTTCTAATGCCTTTCTAAGAAGGCTTTGTAGATCTAGGCTGCTGTGCTTACCTTGTATAAACAGTACGGCCACCGGAGTTCACCACTCGACTTAAACTCTGCTTCTATACGTCAAAGTATATTCAATACGTTGGAGACAATTCCATTGCAGTTGCTCGATAGGCCGTGGTTGCTTCTGAAGGATGTTTGCTGAAGGAAACAAAAGGACATTTTGATTAGTCATCATAAACTGAGTTGCGTAACTACTATCAAAAATGAATTGTGATGTGGGTTCTTAATATTCTGTAGTTAGACTGTTGCAGCTTCAGCAAACAAAGGAAGATCAATAACTTAATACAGGCCTGGGACGGCCTCGTGACGCAGAAAAAAAAATACTATCATGGACGCACAATTAATAATAATAGAGGCCAAGCACGTGGCATAGTACAGAAATACGACACAGAAATTTATGAAGGCACACATTTTTAAATTAGAGGTGTGTAGGACCTTGTGACTTATAAAGAAATATTTCAATTATGTAAGCACAATTTAAAACCATTGAGGGGTAGGAAAGCCATATGAAGGAGAATAAAATAGCATTATGCATATACAATTTACAGTGGAGGCTGATGTTGTGACGTCTTCTCTTACCTTTGCTTCTGTCGTCTTTTGTCGTGTCTTCAAAGGCTGCGGTTTCGCTGAGTCTGGGGTGTTTTCGACAGTCTGTCTGTCACCGCAGCACAGGCAGGCAAAAGAGAGCGTGCTCACGTCAGTGCCCGCATTATATGGGAACCGCGGGGCTGACCAAACCAAGGCCAGGGCTGTCATTGGCAGCGTTTTCGCGGTCTGCAAGAATGATGGCCCTGGGGGACATCCCATTGGGTAATGTATTGGTTTCCAGGCTTAGTGATAGCAAGCAGGCTCGGTGGTGGCATGTGGGTAGTGTGGACGGGCGTGCATCGCGCATGTGCAAGTATGAATGTGTGCACTAACAATTAACAAGAGAGAGAGATGGGGGCGGCGTTATAATGTACGCAGAGGCAGGCCCAGAATCGGATCTGCAATGAGTGAAAACTTCTAATCATTCTCCTTAGCGCGCCCTGAGCTCTGATTTGTCACTCAGAGGGTGATCGCACCATAGTTTGTACTGCTAATCATACTCAGCATGTACTCGCGCATACGGTACGAATATGCTTTGGCGTTACGCGTCGCATTAAAGCTTCCGTGTGACGTCATGTACGGTGTTCTGTACGCGAAAGGGGGCAATGTTTCTACTTGGTTTAAAACATTTATTTATGTATTTAATGTACATACTAAGGGCAGACATTTGGGATAACTATGAATTTTTTTAATACTTGCAATAATCATATATTACTTTTAAAAACAATTACACAAATCGCGGTAGAACATCATGTGTTCTGGTATCGAAATAGCTGCGTAAGTGCATCATAAGCGTACACAAAGGCATGTGACTTTAAAAGTAGACATTTGATTGGTTCATAACTTTTGCTATTGCGACTGTTGAAAGTTCCATCCCATTATAATTATTCGACTTTGAGTTTCTAAGAAGAAGCATTTCTTCTGAGAATCTTCTCAAATAGAAGGAAGATTTCAATAATAGGAGCAATGGAGTCATCTTCCAGCAGTTCTTCAGAGGGAGATTTCATTCCTGAAGAACGTCCAAAGAAGAGGAAAGAGCTCTAATTTGGAAGTTTTTTACTTTTCCAGAAGGACAAAAAAAGGTTAATGCTCCAAAAGTAACCTGTAAAATTTGCCAAACAACTCTTTCAAGGGGTGATCCATCTAAAAAATACTGCTTTGGCACAGCAAATATGGTGCGACACGTGAAGAACTTGCACCCCAAGAACTTTGCTCGAGCTGCAAGACGGAGGTTGTACGAGAATCCACATGCTACTGCACCAAGCACACCAATTGCGGCAGCAGCATTTTCAGCAAGCAGTCCACACCCACAAATTGATTCTGACTTTGCTAAAGTTAAAATTCTATGCATTTATTGCGATAAACTTTTGTGTTATGGGGAACAGTTTATAGACCTGATGAAACGCAGGATGCAGGATCATTGCTGTCCTCGACATTAGTTGTTTTTTTTCCATTCTTTTGTTCCACTTGGAATTTGTTGAGAAAACACAAACAAAAATACAAAACTAAAAAACAAAAATACCCAGTTCTTTTTAGAACTACCTTCACTGGTCAAACTATATTTCTATGTTAGTGTGTAAAAGTTTGTCAGAATGAATGTGTAGTTCATAGATGAATGAATGAATATCTTACTAGTGTATGGAGAATGTGAAAGTGCAGAACTATAAGGAAGTGCTACAGCATAAACCTATAAGGTATTTATCTATAGTATACTGTAGTATGTCCGAAGCACTTGAATGTAACATATGTACATAAATATGTTACAAGTCTATGCTTTAATTTGTGCTGCTGGTGAAACTGCCTGGGTGAATTTGTATGTGTTAGGGGCGGATTTACAATCCCCTTGTGCCTTTTTTACACAGCCGTTGCGTCACTTTTGTGACACATCAGTGATGTCATGAGTGATGTCACTGACCATGTCATGAGTGATGTAATATGTGACGTCATCAGCAGTGCATTGCGGGCGCGCAAGTTATAGTTAGCTGAGCTAACTATGACGGAGGAATTTCAAAGGTTTTGTATGAGAGAAATGCTTAGCTAACTATAACGTGTGAAACCTATGTTTTTTTCAATGAATTTCTACGCTTTTTTAAATGCTAATTCCTAACTATAATGTGTGAAACCTATTGCTTTTTCAATGAATTTGCAAGGTTTTTTAAATGCTAATTCCTAACTATACCGTGTGTGAAACCTATGTTTTTTTCAGTGAATATATATATATATTCACTGAAAAAACCATAGGTTATAGACCATATATAGTTAGGAATTAGCATTTACAAAACCTTGAAAATTCACTGAAAAAACCATAGGTTATAGACCATATATAGTTAGGAATTAGCATTTAAAAAACCTTATTTTACTCACACAAAACCATTGAAATTCCATATATAGTTAGTTGCACTAACTATATATCGCGCACCTGCAATCCACTGCTGATGATGTCACATATTACATCATTCATGACATGGTCAGTGACATCACTGATGACATCACTGATGACATCTCAAATGACATCACTGATGACATCTCACTTGACATCAATGATCACATCACTGATGATATCATTCATGTGACAATACAATGCATCTCCTCACATTTTAATATAACCTCTGTTTCACCCAGTGTTAAAAACAGAGTATAATTTTTGAAACCATTGACACACCAATACTAGTTACTACATACGTACTCACTGATTCCTACGTCTACACACACATTCACTCATTCACCCATACAATCATTCATACATACAATCACTCATGTTTACAACACAATCATATGCACTCATACACCTATACAGACACTCACACTCTGCCACTCATCCATGGAGTTACTCACACACCTAGTCAGTCCTGTAAAGAATCAATCACACTTCCATTTTCTACTCTATACAGTTAAACATAGAGCACCTTACGTTTTCAACCATATACTAACACATACTTACTCTCTTATACAATCATTGATACAAGTACACATTGATCTGTACAGAGTCACACACCTCCCATCCAGCCACACACACACTCAGTCTCCCATGCAAATACTTGGGCAATCAATCAATAACCCATATAGTTAATCATATAGCTACTGATCAAAACATGCAGCAGTTTACAGAACAACAGACATAATGATGCACAAATTAAGACACTTTAGTCACTAACCCATGCACTCAGTGAGACACATTTAATCACTCACTCATGCATTCAGTCATGCACCTACTAAATCCTTTGTCCAGACACTTATACTTCCACTCATTCTTCAATATGTAAGACACATTTTAACTTTACAGAAACATACAGTCACTGGATGTTGTCATCAGTGATGTCATCAGTGATGTCATTTGAGATGTCATCAGTGATGTCATCAGTGATGTCACTGACCATGTCATGAATGATGTAATATGTGACATCATCAGCAGTGGATTGCAGGTGCGCGATATATAGTTAGTGCAACTAACTATATATGGAATTTCAATGGTTTTGTGTGAGTAAAATAAGGTTTTTTAAATGCTAATTCCTAACTATATATGGTC
Organism: Lissotriton helveticus; assembly: GCF_964261635.1. NCBI lineage: Eukaryota > Metazoa > Chordata > Amphibia > Caudata > Salamandridae > Lissotriton > Lissotriton helveticus. The sequence continues at coordinate 246,380,591 of NC_136067.1, forward strand.
TATAACCTATGGTTTTTTCAGTGAATTTTCAAGGTTTTGTAAATGCTAATTCCTAACTATATATGGTCTATAACCTATGGTTTTTTCAGTGAATTTCAATGGTTTTTTAATAGCAAATATCATAAGCTGTCGAATGTCAAGTACGTGGTAAGTGAAAACATTTTCGTGTTTATGCACACTGATCTGCTTTGAATGGTGCCCCCCCCCCTCATTTCTATTAGGAGTACTCTCTCTTTGCAGATAGTGAAAGGTAGTTAACGCAGGTCTTTGCCCCCATTGTAATCCGTCGTGCCTGCTTCTCTCTCCATTTGATTCATTGTTATCCAAGTATTTACTGTTTTAGAATTAGTTCTCTTTGGTTCATTCTCTATTTACAAACAAACACAGAGTCGCAATACTCTGTTTAGTCTTTGCAGATAACGAAAAATCGTGTAAAAAAAAAGAAAATGAATCGAGCAAAATCAGTAGGCCACTAATGGGATCTCTTTTTGACCTCGCTAAAATAGAAACATTAGGAACAACCCCTCATGACAAATACAAAACTAGTGAGATGAACTGAACTCCACACAATGATGGCTGCAAAACAGCTCTGCTCCGCCACCCACCCCGCCCAAAATAACGATAAAGAACGGCTGCCATGATTGGTTGCGGAATGACCACGACGGAGCTACGAAATGGTGCTGCTCTCATGCTAACCCCAGCTTCAGTCTGAAACATCCAGAAACACTGTAGACTACCAATTCGATCAGTTCCGGTAGCGCCCCAATGTAACCCGGTAGAGAAGAACTAGCCCTCCCCTCTTTGACTGATGGTTCTTGTTGCCTGTCCCTTCTGTTGTCATTTAACAGAACTATTTAGCCTGCTGAAAGGGGTTGTGTTCCGACCGCTGGTTGGTGGAGACATTTTGACTATATTCTGTACCTGCGTTGTCGCGTAATGCGTCATATGACGCGCCGCGTTAGCGCATCCGGAAGTCATCCGGGGCGCGCAGCGCGTAACGTAAGCATAACAAGTCATGTGACTTGTTAATAAAACTTTTCATTGGTTCATTTTACTTTTCTTATTGTAATGATGAAAGGCTTGGTCATATGACCTAAAAATTACGCTTTTCATTACTTCCGAACATTATTTTTTCTTAAATATATGTTATAATGTTCCAGGCTAATGTACTTTCCCGGAAATTTTACAACTGTCCTGCAAGTAAAATATATTCTTTTTTCGAGAAAAAGAGCGTTTCTTCGTCCCATGACGGAGCCGTTGAGCAAAAGAGGGTCGACCTGCTGTCTTAGTCGCCGATACGCCTGAATATGAGATTCTTATCGATCACTTTATGTTGCAGGAATTGAAAACACAACAGCCCTTGACCATTTATCTTTACTGCGTTCCTTCGTATTATACCTTTTACCCTTCATGTAATTGGTCTGCTTTATTTCACTTGCCTTTTAATGATTCTAAAACAGTGACTATTATTAAAAACTTTACCAATGTATATACTACTACCATGTTTTCTTTTAAAAACCTTTATTGTGAAAATTTCATTATACAAATACGAGCCTATAACCACGTGGGCCGGCCACGGAGCAAACTGTAATCGTATATGATAAATAGACATTTACACTGTAGAGGAACGTAACGGGCGGGCCATTAGGTTGCAAGAACTAAGGTGTCTAACAGTTACGGAATCGGTGGACGTACATTTTATAATTAAAATACGACAGGGCCAGTTACAATAAAATTATCTAGATATACATTTGCGGGCAAGTACCATGGGTGACGTTAATTCGAACTTTCAACAGTACAGTAATCAATAACACATCAGAACTTAATATCAATAGGGATGTCGAAATATTCAATCAATTCTCGTCCCCGCCCGCCATGTGCTTCAAAACTGCATACGTATCTCGTGATTTCAAGGTTCTGCAACCAGTACACAACAAGGAGTTACGAGTCCCATTTATTCTGGCGCCATTTTGGGCGAGGACGGGCAGGTCCAGGATATAGTCAAAATGTCTCTACCAACCATCGACTATGATGATGTTCATATACTATATTTATTAGAGTAACACTCAGATGTCCACATGAAATAAATTTGCCACAATCTAAACATGTTATTTTAATCTTTCCAAAGTTCTTCTAAATATTTGGGACCGTTTCCCTTGCCTCTGAAGCTCTCAGTGCCACTTCTTTGATGAATGTACTAGCAGGTCAGGGGTTCTCCTCCAAATCTCTTTTATGCAGCACTATAATTAATTGGTGCCACCTCTCCATATGACAATGCATGGTATAGTTACCACAACTATATTTTTTTTCGGTTCCTCTAGAGAGTTCATCGTGGCAGATGAAGCGTGTAACGTACCGGGCATTTACCTTTTTTTGCATGTACAGGAAAGGAAAAAAAAATCGAGCGTCCGAGTTCTAAGGTGTCCCAGGGCCATTTTAGTGGACCAGGCCCAAATCCAAAGAACAGGCCGCCATTTTGAGAGTCCTCTTGCAGCCGCCTGTCGCTGTAGCATCAAGAGCAGCCGAAACTCAGCTGAATGGCAACTGAAACGGTAAAGGGGCGCCCCACTACAGCAGACGAGCCAGGCCCAAATCCAAAGAACTGCTATCTCACAGGCTAATGGGGCGACCCACGCCGAGTTTCAGCATTGTAGGATGACCACACAAGTACAGCAACTTGCTAGACATCACCTCGGTGCCATCCGGATCTCGGCGCCCCACTGCAGATGAAGTGCCTCTCAACTATGAAACCACCATGGTGACATCCGGATCTTGGCGCGTTGTGCTGCCTTCGGCCTATTCGCACATCGGTCCGCTACTGACGCCATCTCACAGGCTAATGGGGCGACCCACGCCGAGTTTCAGCATTGTAGGATGACCACACCAGTACAGCAACTTGCTAGACATCACCTCGGTGCCATCCGGATCTCGGCGCCCCACTGCAGATGAAGTGCCTCTCAACTATGAAACCACCACGGTGACATCCGGATCTTGGCGCGTTGTGCTGCCTTCGGCCTATTCGCACATCGGTCCGCTACTGACGCCATCTCACAGGCTAATGGGGCGACCCACGCCGAGTTTCAGCATTGTAGGATGACCACACCAGTACAGCAACTTGCTAGACATCACCTCGGTGCCATCCGGATCTCGGCGCCCCACTGCAGATGAAGTGCCTCTCAACTATGAAACCACCACGGTGACATCCGGATCTTGGCGCGTTGTGCTGCCTTCGGCCTATTCGCACATCGGTCCGCTACTGACGCCATCTCACAGGCTAATGGGGCGACCCACGCCGAGTTTCAGCATTGTAGGATGACCACACCAGTACAGCAACTTGCTAGACATCACCTCGGTGCCATCCGGATCTCGGCGCCCCACTGCAGATGAAGTGCCTCTCAACTATGAAACCACCACGGTGACATCCGGATCTTGGCGCGTTGTGCTGCCTTCGGCCTATTCGCACATCGGTCCGCTACTGACGCCATCTCACAGGCTAATGGGGTGACCCACGCCGAGTTTCAGCATTGTAGGATGACCACACCAACTTGCTAGACATCACCTCAGTGCCATCCGAATCTTGGCATCTCAACGCCTAGTGGTATCTTCCATACAAAAAATATTGTTACGCTGCCTTTGGCCCCATTCGCACATCAGTCCGCAACTTAGACATCACCTCGGTGCCATCCGGATCTTGGCATCTCAGCGCCTTGTGGTGTCAGTCAGAAAATATTGTTGTGCTGCCTTCGGCCTATTCGCACATCGGTCCGCTACTGACGCCATCTCACAGGCCAACGGGGCGCCCCACGCCGACTTTCAGCATTGTAGGATGGCCACACCAGTACCACAACTTGCAAGACACCACCTCGGTGCCATCCGGATCTTGGCATCTCAGCGCCTTGTGGTCTCTTCTACAACGGAAATATAGTAGAAAATATTGTTGCGCTGCCTTTGGCCCCATTCACACATCAGTCCGCTACTGACACCATCTCACAGGCCAACGGGGCGCCCCACGCCGACTTTCAACATTGTAGGATGGCCACAGAAGTGCGACAACTTACTAGACACCACCTCGGTGCCATCCGGATCTTGGCGCGTTGTGCTGCCTTCGGCCTATTCGCACATCGGTCCGCTACTGACGCAAACTCACCTGCCAACGGGGCGCCCCACGCCGACTTTCAGCATTGTAGGATGGCCACACCAGTGCGGCAACTTCCTACACACCACCTCGGTGCCATCCGGATCTTGGCGCGTAGTGAAGCTGCAGCAGCTGCAAATAAGCTTCAGACAGTGTTACAACCGCTGCTCAGAACTCTCAACTATGACACCACCTCGATGCCATCCGGATCTTGGCGCGTTGTATTGCCTTCGGCCTATTCGCACATCGGTCCGCTACTGACGCCGCCTCACGTGCCAACGTATTTTCTCCGCATTTTATACCCTATGCCGCATAACAGGTCATGTGACTTGTTTATAAAACTTTTCATTGGTTCATTTTACTTTTGGTTTCCTAATGATGGAAGGCTTGATCATATGACCTAAAAACAACACTTTTCATTGGATGAAAACTTTTTTTTTCCCCCAAACGATGAAAGCCCCACCTTGTTTCTGGATGTTTCAGACTGAAGCTGGCGTCAGCATGAAAGCACCACCATCTCGTGGCTCCGTCGTGGTCATTCCGCGAGCAATCATGGCAGCCGCTCCCCACCAGAAGCCTGCAGGAGTCGGGGCCCCCAAAACTTTTGATGAATTCTCAAGGCGGAGGGGACGCTTTCGAGAATGGGGTCCAAGACCTAGCAGACAAGCGTCCGATTTCCAAGGTGTCCCAGGGCCATTTCAGTGGACCAGGCCCAAAAAGGAAACAGCCTGCCGCCATTTTGAGAGTCCTGTGACAGCCGCCTATCGCTGCACCGCAAGAGTGGGCGCAACTCAGCTGAATGGCGGATTTTGACACAGTGGACCAAAAGCGGACGGAATGGCAACTGAAACGGTAAAGGGGCGCCCCACTACAACAGACGAGACTCCACCTGGAGAGGCCCGTTCACGCCGCCTCCCCCGGGGCGCCCCACGCCGTTATTCGGAGCAGCATTGTAGGATACCAAAACCAGTGCGGCAACTTACTGGACATCACCTTGGTGCCATCGTTCTGCTGCCTTGGAACTATTCGCACAACAGTTTGCTACTGATGACCCACCCCCCGCGACGCCCCACGCCGTTATTTGCTGGGTGGCAACTTACTAGACATCACTTTTGTGTCATCTAGATTTCGGCGCGTTCTGCTGCCTTGGAACTATTCGCACAACAGTTTGCTACTGATCACCCACCCCCCGCGACGCCCCACGCCGGAAATCTGGACGTTGTGCTGCGTTGGGACTATTCGCACAGCCGACCGCTACTTCGTTGTTTTTCTCTAAAAATGTTAATATGTTATTACTATTTTTGTTTTCTTGTATATATTTATAAATTATTAAAGTTTTATAATCTTACTACTTTGTCGGAGTGCTATATATTTTTAATGTGACACATAATTGTAAAAACTTTGATGTACAAAGAGTCATCCCTGGAATCTTCCGCTTCACGCTCGGTCCCCTCCCCAATCACAATACAGAATGGTTTTCAGATAATAGCAACGCTTCTGCTGTGACGGATCTCATCGAGTGTGGGCCTTGATCTACTATAACTCCTTTGAAGACGGGTGATTCTTTACAGCTGTGGCCATAAACTACATCTGCAGGGCTAGCTGATAGCCTAGGACCGGCCTGGACAATCGGACACAGAGGAAAAGGAGTGTCAGAGGGTGCGGTAGTAATAGGGCGAAAGGGAGGTGTCGGGCGGGCACAGGGTGTGATTCTCAGGGAAGAACAGCGCAGATGGGGGGAGGTTTATTACCCATGCATAAAACAGAGAGCGGGGGTGACCACTGCCTGGGGGAGATGCTTGCGAGGGTGGGGAGCCATGCTAAGGATCGACAGCGTTCACAGAGTGGATCTGGTCAAGGCATCTAAAATGGCTGCCGTGCACGACAAAAGTGTGGCATTTGAAAAAAGACAAGATGGCGCACACAATGTTTTTCAACAATTCCTGATTTCCTTCGAATCGAACGTTAACAGACGTTGGGGCATATTACCAAGGTTAAGCGATATTTATCCCTAACGATGCTTAGCAACGATTTTTTTACCGTCAGAAATTATCGCAGATAAACCTTGCTATTATCAAGGTTTATCGCAAATACGATAAAAAACGAGCGCAATGCATTAATGTCGCTGAAAACTCCGCGATATTCATGCATTACCGAGCTAATGCTCTTAGCCATGTTATCCACCTCCCATTGGATAACATGGCTAAGAACTGCTCAGGGCAGCTGTTACTTTTTGGAGATATTCGCGCTTATCTCGAATATTTCCAAAAGTTGATAATAGGAGATAGCGATGTTAGCGACTGTTTCCAGTCGCTAACATCTTGGCATGCCCACTTTGCATGTCATTAGTGATAAATATCACTCACATGCAAAGTGGGACCCAAGATGGTCGCTATCTCCTACTAGCCGTCGCTAACTGGTGTTAGCAACAGCTAGGTAATACACATATAATTTTATCTCCGCGAAGCGGAGCGCTGTTACAGATATATATCTTGTTTTTGAACGTTAATTTCTCAAAATGCACTGAAGCACATATATTGAGACATAGCAAAGGCACATCGGGCTACCAGTCCCTAATATTTTACCAAGTTTCGTGCAAATCCATTCAGCCGTTCGATTATTATTATTATTATTTTTTTTTGCCCCGCGGGGCCCTTTTAAAACCTCCACATCAAACCTAGGGGGTCAGCGAGGATCTACTATGCCCCCTTATGGTCATTTGCCCCTTCGCTTTGGCCTCCTCTTGTCTCTCGATCCTACCGAGAGACAAGATGGCGGCCGCTACGTACTGTTTGGAATGTTTACAGACACCGGAGAGCCAATCAGCTTCGCTTCCCGCGAAAAGTACGCGAAGCGGTGCGCTGTTACAGATATATATCTTTTTTTGAACGTTAATTTCTCAAAATCCACTGAAGCACATATATTGAGACCTAGCAAAGGCACATCGGGCTACCAGTCCCTACAATTTTGCCAAGTTTCGTGCAAATCCATTCAGCCGTTCGATTATTATTATTATTATTTTTTTTTGCCCCGCGGGGCCCTTTTAAAACCTCCACATCAAACCTAGGGGGTCAGCGAGGATCTACTATGCCCCCTTATAGTTATTTCCCCCTTTGTTTTGACCTCCTCTTGTCTCTCGATCCTACCGAGAGACAAGATGGCGGCCGCTACGGACTGTTTGGAATGTTGACAGACGCCGGAGAACCAATCAGCTTCGCTTCACAAAGCTCCGTTGCGCGAAAAGTCCGCGAACCAGAGCGCTAACCGGTCCGCTGTTACAGATATATATCTTTTTTTAAACGTTAATTTCTCAAAATCCACTGGAGCACATATATTGAGACCTACAAAAGGCACATCGGGCTACCAGTCCCTACAATTTTGCCAAGTTTCGTGCAAATCCATTCAGCCGTTCGGGCTAAAAGTGAGGCCAACCGCCCTATGGAAAACTCAATGTTAAAAACACGTTTTGGGACCCCCCTTTTTTCTCGGCCCCCACTGGACGAACCCCCCCCAAATTTTCAAGGGCTGCTCAGAAACAAAATGTGCCATTTTCCTGAAAATTTCAGCCGATTCCGTCCACAAACGCCAAAGTTATTAGACATAGAATTTTCAAAAAACCCATAGAGAAAAAATCCTAACTATATATACCTACTGGCGACCGCCAGTAGGTAATATATATATGAAGGAACAACAATAAAACTTTACCTTGCCTGATTTTGCTGTGGTCGGTCTGAGTTCCTGCTTCACCGTCCAAACGGAAGTGGTGGGAATTGCTGGTGCATATATATATATATATATATATATATATATATATATATATATATATATATATATATATATATATATATTACCTACTGGCGGTCGCCAGTAGGTAGTTATAGTTAGGATTGTTTTCCATAGGGAAATCGCAACATTCTATTGGGAATAACTTTTGCGCCGGTTGAGGAATCTGCCTGAATATTTCCTCAAATTTGCCTCGCGGCTCTCTGCTCCTTCCCTGAAAGTTTGGGGGGAATTCGTCAAGCGGGGGCCGAGATAAAAGGGGGGTCCCAAAACGTGTTTTCTCCATGTTAATTTCCATAGGGCGGTTGGCCTCACTTTATGCCCGAATGGCTGAATGGATTCCCACCAAACTTGGATTGTAGGGACTGGTAGCCCGATGTGCCTTTGCTATGTCTCAAGATATGTGATCCAGAGGATTTTGAGTAATTTAGGTTAAAAAAAATATATATATCTATAGCCGCGCCCCGGTAAGCGCACCGGGCGCGCCACGCGACTTGCGCACGGAAAGCTGATTGGCTCTCGGGTGTCTGTAAACATTCCAAACAGTCTGGAGCGGCCGCCATCTTGTGTCTCGGTAGGATCGAGACACAAGAGTTGGCAAAAACAAAGGGGGAAATAACCAAAAGGGGGCAGGGAAGACCCCCCTGATCCCCTAGGTTTGATGTGGTGGCCATAAAAGGGTCCCGCGGGTAAAAATTTTTTAAATTTTTTTCGATTTTCCCGGGGGGAGCGCCCGGTACGCGCACCGGGGAGCGTATCAGGGAGCGTACTTTGGTGAAAAATAGTGAAAATAATAGTGTAAAATAATAATTTTGAGTGATTACAGGTAGGGTAGCTCTGAAAAGAGCTTTTGGGTTCTGTGGCTGTTTTAGGTACCTACAAATACGTCCCACACACACCGACACGCACACAACCCCAAACCCCCACACCCACACACTCCCCAGACACACCTCACAGACACACCCACACATCCCACACATACACACACATCCTACACACATACCACCCACACCCACACACCCCCCACACACACCTCACACCCCCACACCCCCACCTACACCCAAACACCCCACACACCCACACCCACACACACACCTTACACCTCACATTCCCACCCACACCCACATAGCCCACACACCTACACACACCTATACACCTCACCCCCCAGACACACACACACACACACCTCACAGACACACCGCACACATACCCCACACACACCTCCCCCCCCACACATGGGGAAAACTCAGTGAAACAGTAAAATAATAATTTAAAGTGCTTAGAGGTAGGGTAGCTCTGAATAGAGTTTTTGTGTTGTGTGGGTGATTTAAGTACCAACATGTAGGTACCAATGCACAGTCTTAAATTCAATGTACACCGGTTTTTTTCTGTAGATATCTTGCATGTTGTTACAGAAGTTATTGTGGAATATGGAATCCATAACATAGTCTGTCAGGAAAGCAGAAACAGATCCTTTAAGTACTCCCTGAGAAGACCTAGGGGATCATGGGTAGTCTACTGGGCTCCCTTATGATGTTTTAAAATTGCACAGTATACTGTAAGTTTCACTTTATACTATAATATAAACATAATCATTTTGGTAATATTTCATGAATTACATATAAAAAAGAATAATGTCTAGAGCAATTTTTAATTAATAAATAAAAATGTATTGCTCTGATTTTTCAAAATTTAATAACACTTCCAACATTATTTCGTCAGGAATGTCCTCATTTTCAGTCCATGATTCGATTTCTTCCACACAATTAACTAATTCTTCGTCTAGAGACTGATCCATAAAGTCCAAGTCTTCCTCAGGATTGTTTTGAAGAACTATTTCGAAATAAATATTTGCTTCTCCTTCCATTTTCTTGCTGTAAATTGTATTAAAAATAAATATATCAGTAGAGTTAGGGCAGTGTTGGGTTTAAGTTCAGACAGGTAGTTCTGATTTTTTAACAGTGAAGTTAACTTTGGGCAGTGTATGGTATCAGGCAGGAAGTAGAAATATAAAAAAGTGCCTGTGAAGGAGCGTAAGTAAATTCATAATTATAGCAGAGAAGCCTAAGTCAATCCATAAATATAACAGAGGAGCCTATCTCTATCTATAACTATAGCAGAGTGACAGTAAATAACTATCAGAAAACGTTTTTACAAATTAACTTAAAGTGCCCCTTACAAATTAACAACTTACTTTACAGAGAGGTGAAGAAGAAAAAATGCGAAAATCCTTTCAAGATGTACCTCAGGTAGTTGTAGTCAAAATGGTCGTGTTTCCCTCTCATTTTTCATTTATATTCATGTACATAACCAATCAAATGTCAGGAAAAAAAAGTAGAAAATGAAAGTAACATTTTAATTGGTTGTAAATTCTAACACTTCAGATGTGTTTTTGTCATGTAATTTACCTCAGGATATTTAGACAATGCTACAGCTCAAATGGCTCAATGGAATTCCACCAAATTTGGGAAAATGGTAGGGATTGGTATGTAGTAGGGCCTATTCTATATTTGGTGAAAGTATCTCCAGTGGTTTTTATGTAAATTAACTTTAAAAAATGTTTGGGAGCGCTTCCCGGAGCGCGCCCCGGTACGCGTACCGGCAGCGCTACGGGAGTCCTCCATCTTGTGTTTCGGAAGAATTGAGACACAAGATGGAGGACAAACAACATTGGGAATGGGTAAAAGGGGGCACGGTAGACACTCCCTGACCCCCTAGGTTTTCTGAGGGGGGCTTAGGAGGCCCATATAGGCCCAAAAAACCCAATGTTTTTTTTTATTTTCACGGGGGGAGCGCCCAGTACGCGCACCGGAAAGCGTACCGGGGAGCGTACTTTGGAGAAAAACTGTGAAAAAAGTTAGAGAAAAATAATCATTTTGAGTGATCAGAGGTAGGGTAGCCCTGAAAAGAGCTTTTGGGTTCTGTGTCTGATTTAGGTACCTACAAGTAGGTTCCAATGCACAGTCTTATATTCAGGAGGAATATTCTATTCCCCTCATCTGAGAAGTGTACACCATCTCCTCTGTAGATATCTTGCATGTTGTAACACAAGTTGTTGTTGTATATTGAACCCATTCCATAGTCTCTCATGTAAGCAGAAACAGATTTATTCACATGTTTCCGTGCTTTCTCAAATTGTGGACAAAATTGGTTGGACCACTTCCATTTCTGTCTTTGGCATATATTGGAAAATACCAAGGCAGTTTGAGGAAAAAGTGCCATCAATTGTTCAAAGGTGTCCTTTAAAAGCATTTCCAGACCTACCCCAGTCAAAGTGCCTAAGTCATTTCCACCACAGTGCAGAATTATGAGATGAGGGTGTGGCAGATGCAAAAAGGTTTTCACCAATGGTATCAATTGATGACATCTCAATCCTCTCTGGCCAATCCATTTAATGTTCACATTTGGTAAATCAAGGTTGTGAAAATTTCTGGTAGCTGCATACCTTTGAGCCCAGTGGATGTAGCTATGTCCAATAATCCAGACAGAATACATGGTAAGAGGAGGTTCTGGTGCAGTCAGATGAAGTGTGGGAATGAAATGGCAGTTGGAACTGTAGGAGTTTGCAAAAAAAAAAACTGTGGAGTTTCAGTGCTCTTGAATCACAAGCAATGATTGGTGGATTCAGAAAGTTGAAAACTGAAAGTTAGGGTGCATGGTTCTGTTCTGTGAAAGAAGTAATTTGAATGGTTAAGAAAAAGTCATTTAAAGAAACATTGCACCTCATAAGCTGGGGTATTGAGATGTCAAACATCCTTGCTGAGTTCATTTGCAACATTGTAGAATAAACTTTTAACCCTGAGAGCTCAGTGAGGAGGGAGTTGCTATGGTAACAGGTAGAAAGGGCTGAGGGGAGGGAAGGGTGTTGGTTTGAAAATAGAGAGGGAAGAGTTTTGATTGGTTACCATGAGCAATATGTGTGTAGAATTAGAGGTTTTCTGTGCCATTAATGGTTGCAGTGCCTGGAGAACATACCTTTTGCTCTGCTAAAGAAATATTGGTGTGTGTATCTGACACTGTTCTCAATCTCCCAAAGCATTTGTAAAGGTGAGTTATGATTCATTCAATATAGAAAGAGAGTTCAGATTAAGAAGCACATTGAGTTTCTTTGCTGTTGGTTTCTGTGATGCTTTTTGAAAATGCATGGTTTCAATATTTGCAAGATAGAGGATTTGTATTTTGTGAAATAGTCATGTTTCAGTAGTGAAGTTGAATGGTTGTACATAGGAGCTGTGCTCTGTATCTAACATGTTAATTGAAAAACGATTTTAGGGCAAATCAATGGGTTTCAGTAGTGAAAATGAATGCTTGTACATAGGACCTGTGTTCTGTTCCTAAAATGGTAATTGAAAAACGATTTTAGTGCAAATCAATGGGTTTCAGTAGTGAAAATGAATGCTTGTACATAGGATCTGTGCTCTGTTCCTAAAATGTTAATTGAAAAACGATTTTAGTGCAAATCAATGGCTTTTACATTTTTAAGAAGGAATAAATAGTGTGTGCATAATTACATAAAAATATTTGAATCTTTTACAAACATGTCACCTGTGTTACCTCAGATTGGGAAGTAGACTGAGTTTCTTTGCTGTTGGTTTGTGTCATTTTTTGGGTAATGCTTGGTAGGAATGTTTGCAAGAGAGAGGAAATGTATTTTGTAAAATAGTGAGTTTTCAGTACTGAAATGGAATGCTTGTACATAGGACCTGCACTGTGTTTCTAAAATGTTATTGAAAAATCGATTTTGGGGCAAAGCAATTGGTTTTTGATTTTTGAGAAGGAATAAGTAGTGTGTGCATGGTTACATAAAAAAATTTGAAACTTTCACAATCATGTCAGCTGTGTTACCTCAGATTAGGAAGCACACTGAGAGCCTTATTTATGAAAACGTAATAGTTTCCTAAAAGTGACGCAGTGAAATCTCATAGATTTCACTGTGTCACTATTACGAGGCTTTTTGCGGGGGAGTGACCCCTCTGTGTACATTACACCTGACAGAGGTATAATGAGACGCAGAGGTTTAAAAAGTGACGCATCTACCTACATGCGTCACTTTTTAAATATGGCGTAACAAGGCACAAGTTTTATGCCACTGATGCGTCACAAAAAGTGACGCATCAGCAGTGCAAAACTGACGCAGGGCCTCATAAATGAGGCTCATCTTTTTTTGCACACTACTCCAGTTTAGTCTTGTCCACTGCACTCTTGGACACAGGTGTCAATTTGACTCTTTCACAATGATGTTACCTGTGTTAACTCAGTGTAGGAAGGACATTGAGTTTGTTTGCATAGAGGAATTGTATTTTGTAAAATAGTGAGGTTTCAATAGTGACATGGAATGGTTGTACATAGGACCTGTGCTGTGTTTCTAAAATGTTATTGAAAAATCGATTGGGGGGCAAAGCAATTGGTTTTAGATTTTTGTGAAGGAATAAGTAGTGTGTGCATGATTCCATAAAAATATTTGAACCTTTCTCAATCATGTCACCTGTGTTACCTCAGATTAGGAAGCAGACTGAGTTTCTTTGCTGTTGGTTTGTTTCATTTTTTGGGTAATGCTTGGTAGGAATGTTTGCAAGAGATAGGAAATGTATTTTGTAAAATAGAGACTTTTCAGTACTGAAATGGAATGCGTGTACATAGGACCTGCACTGTGTTTCTAAAATGTTATTGAAAAATCGACTTTGGGGCAAAGCAATTGGTTTTAGATTTTTGAGAAGGAATAAGTAGTGTGTGCATGATTACATAACGAAATTTGAACCTTTCACAATCATGTCAGCTGTGTTACCTCAGATTAGGAAGCACACTGAGGGCCTTATTTATGAAAACAGCGATGCGTCATTTTTCACTGCGCACTCCTTGTGACACCAATGATGCGTTATATTTAATGTATGACGCATCATGTTGCAAGGACTTACAGATAAGTCAGTATTTCTGATGTATCTGTAAGCGCAAAAGTGACGAATTGCTGGAGTGTGTCACAAAAGTGACGCAACTCCAGCAATGCATCCTTTCACATGGGGAAAGCCCCATGTGAAAGCGTTTGCCTCAGTCTTACGCCTGCTGTGAGGCAGGCGCAAGATTCTGACGTAATAGTTTCCTAAAAGTGACGCAGTGAAATCTCATAGATTTCACTGTGTCACTATTACGAGGCTTTTTGCGGGGGAGTGCCCCCTCTGTGTACATTACACCTGACAGAGGTATAATGTGACGCAGAGGTTTAAAAAGTGACGCATCTACCTACATGCGTCACTTTTTAAATATGGCATAACAAGGCAAAAGTTTTATGCCGCTGATGCGTCACAAAAAGTGACGCATCAGCAGTGCAAAACTGACGCAGGGCCTCATAAATGAGGCTCATCTTTTTTTGCACACTACTCCAGTTTAGTCTTGTCCACTGCACTCTTGGACACAGGTGTCAATTTGACTCTTTCACAATGATGTTACCTGTGTTAACTCAGTGTAGGAAGGACATTGAGTTTGTTTGCATAGAGGAATTGTATTTTGTAAAATTGTGAAGTTTCAGTAGTGACATGGAATGCTTGTACATAGGACCTGTGCTGTGTTTCTTAAATGTGATGTCAAAAACGATTTTGCGGAAAATAATGGCTTTTACATTTTTGAGAAGGAATAAATAGCGTGTGCATGATTAAATAAATATATTTGAACCTTTCACAATAATGTCACCCGTGTTACCTCAGATTAGGAAGTAGATTGTGCAGTTGAGTTGAGGCATGTCCAGAGGTACAGAGGAGGTGAGGCCTATGTTCAAGACTGTAGTGGGAAAGAGGCCTTTTCTGGGAAGCATAGGTGGTGAATCCTGTGTGTAAGAGTGCAGTGGACTAGACTTCATGAAGCCTATCGCCTACGGCACTCTTAGACACAGGTCTCACCTTCTTTGTACCTGTGGACAGACCTCTCTTCCACTACACTCTTCAATACAGGTCTCACCTCTTCTGCACGCCTGGAGAATCCTCACCTGATCTGTAACCCTGAATAGACCGTTTGCTTTTTGTCATTGCTTTGTTGTTTGGTAATAGTGGGCCATAATGTGCTATTTTTTTCTTTAACACAGATTTAAATCAAGATTTCAAGAGTAAGGAAAGATGCCCTCAAGGGAAAGGAGAAGAAAAGATGATAAGCGCCAAAAAACAAAAACAGCAATGGAATTACAGCACTCTTCCACAACAAGTACTTCAAAAAACAGGAAAAAAGCTCCTGGTAAGACAACTAAGTCTTTCTTACGGAACATATGTAGATCAAAAAAAATGTTGGACAGCATGTAGAAAAAGAGAATGAGAGAGTAAATTTGAAAAGGAAGGAGATGCTCTCAAAAAATATTACTACTGGAGCAGGAGAGAATAATATGTATAGCAATAGAAGGCAGAATCAGTTTAGAGACATTCGTAAACGAATGTTTCGCAATAGGGTAGTTTTAAATTTGTTAAAAAACATTAGGAAAGGTAAACAGAGAGCTGCTTTTTATAAGAAAAAGAAAAGTGTAGAGAAGATTGTTGATCAGGCTTTTGAAGTTAAGAAAAAATTATTTATTTTAATAATCAATAGAATTAGGACACTTAACAAGACAATTGATGTTTTCAAATCAAACAGTAGATGGAAAAGAGTAATTAATCGGACTAATTTTTGTAAAGTTTTTTCAGGAGAATGGATGCACAGTTCAAGTTGTGAGCCATTTTTTAATGAGGAGAGTTACTTCCAGGAGAATGATTTAGTGCATGCAGTTGACACCAGTGGTCGAGCATATGAGGTGAAAGACGGTTGTCCGATTGAAAAAGAGAAACTTATGCCTAGAGAACCAGAAGAGGTGTTAACTGATGAAGTTTTAGGGAGACGTACTATGGGTCCAGTGTACACTTGGAAGTGTAGTAGTATTTGTAGTGTGTGACAGGAATCAATTGATTTGTTTTGTAATTTCTTACGTACATATAGTAAGAAAAGTCTAAAGCAGAAAATTAAGTTGTTGCAAGACTTAGATCCTTGCAGAGTGAGAGAAAACACAGGTTTCCAAGGGCATTCACTGGCTTGTCTTTCTAGAAAAGTCTGTCAGGGTGTTTTTCATCATTTTAGGATGTTAGCAGTGCATCATAAAAAAATGAGGAAATTAGTGAGAATGTTGTATTATGCAAAAAGTCCAGCACTTAAGCTTAAACAATTAAACAGTGCTCTTTTGCATGGAACTGAATTAGATGTGAAGAAGATTTGTGAAGAAATTGAGATTTGTTATTTTGGTGAAAAAGAGGACAGTGTAGAAATTGACACAGAAATTCAAGGTAATGTGGAAGACAATGTACAGATTTCAAGTACAGAAAAGTTTGACCAGGAAATTACCAGGTTTAAGGTGAAATCAAGTGAAAGGCCGAATTTTACTTGTGTGTGTTGTCGACGAAGTCATTATAAGCATCAAACTAGATTAGTTGATTTATACGTAAAAAGTGAAAAGATAAATAATTATGAGTGGAAGGATTTTGCAACTTATTTGTGGGTGGAGAATTGTTTTTATTTGAGTTCTGATCAGCATATTTGTAAATATTGTTATGATAAATTAAATCAAAACAGAATGCCTGCTAGAGCTGTTCATAATAATCTGGAGTTGGTAGACATTCCCCGTGAATTGATGGATTTAAATACATATGAGTCTATTTTGATTCAATGTGTCCATCCTTTTCAGGCTATTGTTCGCATGGAGCCTAAAATAGGGAAATTGCCTCCTACAGATTTGCAGAGAGGATTAAAGGGAAGAGTTGTTTATTTGCCTCTAGATTTAAAAAAAAATATTGATACAATTGGTATAGAAAAAGTAGAAGAGGAACCTTTAGTTATTCTAGTTAATGGGGTTCCGACAAAGAGTAAGAAAATCTGGCAAGATTTAGTGGATGTCAGGAAAGTCAAAAAGGCAACGTTGTATTTAGTTGCAGAGGAAACAGCTGCAGATAAAGACAGTGATTGCTCAGCCGGCCAAATTGAAAAAGTTGATGTGTCTAGAAGTGAAGAAATATATGAACATTATACTGTTCATCCTTTGAAATTCCAAAGAAGTAATGGGGAATGCAATTGAATTGTTTCAAATGAAAGCAGCAAAAGGAAGTCCCATTAGTGTATGGGACGAAAGTTTGGAAGCTCGTTGTTTTCCACAGCTATTTCCAACAGGTCGAGGTGGACGATATGACGATCGACCACTTCAAATTCCTGCATCTGAATATCGAACTGTAAGATTATATGCTGAAGATCCAAGGTTTCGTCAATGCATTCCCTATTTGTTTCATCTACTGTATGAAAGTGACTTGTTTCTTGTTTCTTATGCAGTAAACCATATTCTGAAAAGTGGAGCACATCTGCAAAATGTTTCGGCGAGGGACTTTATGGAAAAAGTGAATCTGCAAGATAATATTTTGGAATCTCATCTAATCAATCTCATGGCATGTCAGCGTGGTACAAACGAGTATTGGTACCGTCGTAATGGGGAATTGAAATGTATGCTAAGAAACTTAGGAACTCCTACATGATTCCTCACTCTTAGCTGTGCCGAGTATGCATGGGACGACTTACTTGAATTTCTATGAGAGGCAAATGCAAATATACAAAATATAGAATTCAAAACACCTGGAGAACTGTGTTCTTTGGATCCAGTGAATGTATGCAGATATTTCAATCAAAGATTTGAAGCTATGATGTCTTTTATTACCAACAAAAAAAATCCTCCCCTTGGAGAGGTTTTGGATTTCTTCTGGAGAAAGGAGTATCAAGCGAGAGGTGCTCCTCACATACATATGTTGTTGTGGATTAAAGATGCACCCAAATTTGGAACAGATTCGGATGAGACAGTGATGAGGTTCATTGAAGAGTATTCAACATGTGCTGTTCCGAAAACTACAGAGGAAAACAGTTTAAGCAACAAGTGTTACGCTTTCAATCCCATCGTTGTGGTAAGTACTGTCGTCGAAAATTCAGAAACAAGGACAAGTTCTACACAAAATGTCGTTTCGGCTTTCCACGACCAGTGATTTCTAAAGGAAGAGTAAATAATTTGATGTCTTCTCTGCGACATACTGTGACGAGGAAATCACCAAAAAATACATACAATTTAAAAAGAAACGAAGAGTCCAAGTACATCAATGACTACAACCCATTGATTTTGTCCATGTGGAATGCTAACAGGGGTATTCAGTTCGTTGCTGACAACTCTTTTGCTGTGGCTCGATATGTGACGTCTTACATCACAAAAAAAGAAAAGACAGAACTGAAGGAAATGTGGGAGGACATTTCACATGAAAAGAGTCTAAGCAAGAAATTATACAGTTACAGTCTGAAGATGTTGTCGCATCGAGAAATTGGAGCATATGAATGTTCTGATCGATTGTCATCAGCAAGTCTCTATGCCAAATCTAGAACCATCATTTGGGTGAGTCTAGGTCTTGCTGCAACACGAAACCGAGTTTTGAAATCTGTACAAGAAATAGAGTATTTGGTGGAGAAAGAACCAGAAAGTACAGCTATTTTGAAGACAAATATGTTGGATACATACTATCCAAATAGAAGTTCTTACCTTGAGAACGCTTGTCTCTATGAAGTTCTGCAAAACTATGTTGATAAGAGAACCATCAGAGAAGATATCAACAATGGAATATATGCTATCATTGGGTGTGAAGGATGTCTAGTGAAGCAGAGAAAAGGCCATTTGATTAATCATCGAAAAATGAGTTGCGAAAATCCAGAGAAAAGGGAATTTTACTATTTAGCTCTTTTGCAACTCTTTAAGCCATTGCGTACAGAAGAGGAACTACTTTTCTCTGTTACGAAGATTCTTTTAATGCAACCAAGGATACCATAGAATGTCCTGTTTTCCAAATTATCTCCAAATGTTGAACGAAGAAATAGAGCAAGAAGCCACAATTGCTGTAGAGATTGCTAGAGACAGTTCTCAAGACAGTCAGAGTTCTGCTTCATTGAGTCAGGATCCACCAGGAGGACCAATTATCCAAAATGAAGCTGCCACTGCCATGGATGAGGTGGAAAGAGCTATGGAACAAGCTCAAGATGATGTAGTTAACTTAGAAGATTTGGTGAAACAACTAAATCTTGAGCAGGAGCAAATATATGACGAAGTCACAGAACAGATTGAACATGGATTCACTCATGAGAAAAAAGAGTGCTCATGTACATCATTTAAACCTGTCCAACTGAACGTGAGTGGAGAAGCGGGGACTGGAAAAAGCTTTTTGATTAAAGCAATTGCAACTTATCTGCAGAAAAGGACTGAATCACCACTATCTTGTGTTGTTAACGCTCCAACTGGGCTGGCAGCACATAATATTAAAGGGATTACTTTACACGTTTACTGATGCTAACAGTGGAGCATGATAACAAATTGCAATACCACAAGCTATCTGGAGATGCGTGTTCCGAAGTTTCGAGAGTCCTGAAGAAAATGAAACTTCTTATCATTGATGAAGTAAGCATGGTGTCAAATATAATGCTTGCTTTTGTGCATTTGAGAATGCAAAAAATTCTTAGAACAGACTATGATGTCTTATTTGGAGGAAAACATATTATTGTTTTTGGAGATCTACTGCAGTTGACTCCAGTGAAAGGACAACCTGTGTTCAAAATGCTCACGCATGAAGATACCAGGAAGTGCCTAGGAAGCATTGGAAACGTTAATATATGGTTAAACTTCAAATATGCAGAACTGCTTCAAAACATGCGGCAGGCAAAGGATGAATATTATAAAAATATTCTACAAGATGTAGGAATCGGAAAAGTAAGTCAGCATGGGAAAGAAGCTTTACATGGACGATTAATTTCAAATTTGTACCCAAATGAAAACGTCTTCCAGAGAATATTTTTAAGAAAATTAACGAGAAGAAATCTGGCATATGTTTGATGCCAACTCTGAAAGAATGTTCCATCTTCAACAACAAAATGTTAAAGTTAGAAAATGAAGAGATAGTGAAACTGGAAGCTATAGATAAAATAGAGCATATGGGCGCAACAATTATTTTGTCAGAAAATTTGAAATCAAAATTGGATTCATTAGAGAAGACTATATCCAAAACTGCTGGTTTTGAAAAGACTCTGAATGTGTGTTTACATTGTCGTATCATTTTGAGAAGGAATTTAAATGTTGAAAGAGGTCTGGTAAATGGAGCAATGGGTCATGTTGTTGGTTTTGTGAATTACAAAAATAGAGATGGAATTGAAATTTTAAAAATTAAATTTGATGGCATTGACGAAATAGAACAAATTTGTTGTTGTTCAGCTAGATTTTTGCTTGTGAAAGACTTATATGTTCGCAGAAAACAGTTTCCTGTTTGTTTGGCATATGCGGTGACAATCCATAAATCTCAAGGTTTAAGTGTAGATAGCGCTCTGGTGAACATTGGAACTTCTGTGTTTAAAGAGGGTATGGCATATGTGGCATTATCACGAGTCAGAACTTTATCAGGATTGTACTTGATTGAGTGTGATGAAACAAAGATTTGTGCTAATCTAGATTGTGTTAAAGAATACAATAGGTTAAGAAGAGAGTATGCTCCACATTTGCCTCAATATCCTCTGTTTGAAAAACGTGTGGTAGGCCGAAAAAGAAGAAATGAGAATAATTGCAGTGAGGTAGTAGCAAAAAGACAAAAAGTAGATGAAACTGTAATTGTAAGCAGAAAGAAAAAGGATTCTGTTGAACATGTTGTTGGATTTCAGTTTGAAAACAGTTCTGGTGTCAACTGCTATGCTAATTTAGTGGTTAATGTTGTTTTTTTTCTTCAAACTTTACAAGAACAGATTGCTGAAAATCGGGATGAAACACTGCTGTTTATTGAATTCTGTGTTTGAGAAATGTAGCAGTGATAGAGCAAAAATAGAAAGTGTTTCAGAAATTCGAAATCTTCTAGACATATGTTCTGGTCAAAATCAATTTTCTCAGAATATTCAGCAGGATTGTCAGGAATTTTTTATGTATATGTTTGATGTATTGGAAGATGAAGGTGTAGATATAAAAAATCTTTTTAGCCTTTCTTATCAATGGCAGCATGACTGCGACAACTGTACTTTATCAAGTACTTCTAGAATAGACGCTGAAAGATTTATATATTTGACTTTACCAGACTGCAAATCAGTGCCTTTTAATAATCTAGTTAAAGCAGCGGATAACAATATGGTGTGTATCCAATGTAAGTCTGCAATGCTGTCCACATTATTTATACAAAATTATGGTCAATATGTCATTTTAATGTTCCAACGATGTAGACCTGATGGAAGTAAATTGTCAACTTCTATTAAAAATGTTGTGGCTTCTCAGTTATCAATATCAGGAAGAACGTTTGCAACTGTAGCTATTATTTATCATGATGGTCCTTCAACAACATCAGGGCATTACAGATGCTATTTAAAAAGTCGTAAAGGTTGGACCCACTGTAATGACAGTCATTTGACTTTCAAACAACGTTTGCCTTTTGACTTAAAAAATTCAAACCTGGTGTTTTTAGAACCAAAATGTAAGTAAAGGTAATTGGCCTATGAAGACGGGAGCAGTTAATAAAGGTTATTTTGCTGTTTAAAAATATATTCTGAGTAAAAGTGATCTAGGTAATATAAAAAATTGACTTGTCATATAGGTACTGTAAGTGCATCTCATAGTAAGTGATATCAGTATTATACAAAATGATGAACATGAGTGAGTCAGAGATGGTTTTACAAATACTTAAATATTGTGAAAATGTTGTATGAGCCTTTCTTTCAGAACGTCGGAAAAACTGTAATTTCAGTGTTTCTTAGAATTAATTTCAAAATATACTCATACATCTGACACTATTTGGCCAAAAGGAAAGGTACAGGAATGAGTAAAGAGTCATGACTGAAATAAAGGAGTATATGAAAATAATGAAAATATTTCAGATGTTCTTGGAGCTTTTCTTCTAGAAAGTCGATGAAATGGATTTTTTAGTAAACAGCAGAGTACTTTGCAACGAGAAAAGGACCTCCATGATATACTATTTGGCCTAAAGGAAAAGTAAGTCAATCAAAGATTAGTGTAGATTTGTCATTTGTCAGTATCTAAGGTTTTTTTTAAAACACAATCTTTTAGATTGTGTTTTTTTTTCCCGCTGTCATATGATGAGTAATTTGAACTCACTGTTTTAAGTGAAATTCAATATATTCTGAGAACAGCAAAAATAAACTATGTAACATGTTGTACAAGTTATTCTATACTTTGGATTGTGTAAATTTCATTGTATTCCCATTGTCTGACACTCACTTTCCTTTTTCCATCCTCTTTCAGCTCTTTTTACTCACTTATAATGTCTTTCTCTCACTCTCTGTAACTCATGTTCCTTTACTCCACTTCTTTGACAACCCCTCATTCTCATTTCAACTGTCTGCATCCCCTCTATCCCTTACATAACTTTTCAGCTTTCATTCTCTCTGCTTTACTTCCCTTTTCTGTATTTTCCTCCTTTGCTCTTTTAGTAATTCCTGTTTATTCACTCAGCAGTATTGTCGCACTCTATCACTATAAATCACCCACTCTCCCTCGCTTATCTTTGTTTGCTCCTTTCTTTTGACCTTTTCTCTCTATTTTTCGTTCACTACCTCTATGTCCTCAGTGCCTCACTCTCTTTGTGTTATGTTCACTTGTGTTTATCTACCTTCTATCATTTCTTTTACAACAACTTCACAGCTCCTCTCTCATCGTTCTTCATCCCATTTCTTTTACTCTGGTTCCATTACTATCCCTCATTTCCTTTCTTTCAATGTCCTCCTCTTTCATTTCATCACCAAATTATTTTCTCTCAGTACCACTGTTTTAGTCGTCTTCTCCTCTCTTTCCTTTTTTTGCTCCCTTACTCATTTCCTTTGCTCACTCATTGTACTCCACCTCACTCAGTTTTTCTCTTAGTGTGTCTGTCTACTAACTTCCTCACTCCATTTCCCTCAATCGTTGTATATTATCCTCTCTCCCTTCATCCCTTCACTCTATGACTGTTCTTCACTTACTGTCAGTCATCTTCCATTCCTCATTCTTGTAAATGCATCCTCAATCAGACTCCTTTCCCTCTCAGTCATTCCCTTTTTACTTACTCCTGTTTCCTGATTTAGTTTTGCTAACTCACATTGTTTTAGTATCTTTCTTACCTTCAGTTCATTTCTCTGTTCTTCCCTTCCTCTCTGTCAGTGAATCTATATGCCTTACTCTTAGTAATTTGCTCTCCTTCTATTTCATTTTCTCTCTTTTTGTCCTTCTACCTTACTTTATTTCCCTTTCTGTGTCCTTCACTCTTACTTTATTTCTAAATACACTGTTATGATTTTTAATCTCTTCATTTGTATCTTTTAATTTAAAATACATATTTTACTAATTATAACTTATATTTTCTTCTCTCTTTCACAGATACAAAGTGTAGTAAAAACATGTAATTAAGTTTACATTAATTATATGGTAAGTGTGACTAAAAAAATGTAGTTTGTCATCACCCTTTGCTTTAACCTCACTAATATTTTCTCAACGAACGTCACTCCTGTTTCTTTACTCTGCTTCCCTCACTTATTCTCCATGTTTACTCCCCTATCCCTATTTTTCCTCTCATATTCAACTTCTTTCAGTTCCCATTCTTTACTTCACTTACCCTCTGTTCCCTTCCTTTGCTTCTTCACTCATTCTCTTTTTCTTAATTATATACTTCACTCCTACACACACACCTCATCCCCCTCCCAACACATACACACACCTCTGACATACACCCCACACACACAGCACACACACACCTCATACACACACCCCCCACACACTCTTCACACACACACACACATTCCATACACACACATACATTCCACACACATACCCCCCACACCCACACACCCCTCACACATATCTCACACACCCTCACCTCCACCCACACCGAAACACCCCACACACCCAAACCCACAGACACACCTTACACACCCACACCCCGACCTACACCCACTGACTCCCTATAAGTCACACACACTGCATTACTTACCTTTCTTTGCTGTTTCACTCAAACCCATTCAGGCACTGTTTCCTTTATTCTCTTTGTCCTTTCTCTTTGTCACTCCCCATGTCTTATCCTAATTCAATTTTTCACCCTCTTTCACCCCTCTTTACTTACACTAACTGGTCTTTTCTCACCCTCCTTCACCGTTCTTCATTTATCCCGGTTCCGCCACTACCCTTCATTCTCCATTTTTTACTGTCCTTTCTTTTTCTTTCAACACCCACTCACATTCTCCCACTATCTCTACTTTAGTCTTCTTCCTCTCTCTTCCTTTCTTTCGCTCCTTTAGTCATTTTACTTTTCTCACGTTCACCCTATTACACCTTCTCTGTTTTTACTATGTAATAAACAATCCCTCTGTGTTTCTCCCAGTAGCTCTCTTTCTCTTAACATTACTCTCTTTGTGTTCTTCCCTCATGCTAACTCCTTCATTAATTTTTTTATTCTTTTTTTTGGGTGCGCGCCCCGGTACGCGTACCCTAAGGAAAAAAAATTGATAGAGATTCTTTAAAAATATAGGTTTATTTTTATAAATTAAAGGTATATCTAAAAAGAACAGTTTTTTTTCTTCTTTTTGTTGTTTTATATGTTTTTTTAATGTTTTTTTGAACATTTTGTACTTTGTTTGGCTTTTCAAAACAGTTTTATATTTTTTTTGTATTTTTTATGGGGAGAAACAAAAAAAGGGAATTGAAATTGGCTCAACTGGAGCAAAAAACAAAAAACGGAAAAAATGAGGGTTTTTTGGGGCAATTGTGATTTTCACCAGCAAGGACGACGAGCTTTATGCTCTTTTCACCATAGGGGATGAGCTTGCCACAATGAATACATGTAATTCTAAAATCTGAAAATCGTGGTTGAATGCAAAGCATCGTCAATAAACAAAGGAATTGGAGAGAGGGTCCGAGGGAATATTTAACGACCTAGGCACAGTTATAATCCCCCTATTAGACTATGGAAAACATAAAGAATAACTGTGGGTCTAGAAATGTAAAATGACTAAGTGTGTGGAAATGGCTATGTGTAAGCTTAGAATATAAGCAAACTACTGGACAGATACCTATTGTGAGTAAGTGTCCATCAGTTACTTTTCCTGTACAGCCCAATTCATCATATGGTCTACTTCACAGTAGGTAGGCCGAAACAACCAACTCCAAGATGTTATTGGGAGATGGTTGATATTGGTGAGGTAGTTTATAGCGTGGTAGCTAGATGTTGTTTGTAACTGAAAGCAGTGCAAAGGTGATTGGTGAATGGTGATGAAAAAAGGTGGTGTTTCTAGTAAAATTGGATAGTGAACGCAATATACCTTTATTCTGGAGCCGTGCACTTCCAACAATAAAAACAAATAGAGTGCAAACAAGTCAGATAGTTTTAACAAATAAATACTGACTGGGTTATCTGGTCGACATGTTTCTGCGGACGTTTAAAGGTCCACATTGGTACCTGCCGCTTCCTCAGGACCCATAATTAGTTGCTACTGCTTATGTGATAGATAAAAAACAATCGTGAACAAAATGGTAAAGGTCACCTGTTCACATCTGGATTCCCTCCTGGTAGAGTAGAAGAATTCCAGATGTCGAGTTGCCATAACACACACACATAGACAGCAAGAACAAAAATAGGAAAACATATCATCATTAATATGAATAACCACCATAATTCTTAACGTGATGTTCTTGCATGGTAATTGAATTGAGTATTATCAACACAACATAGGCTCACCTTTAATTCAAGGGGGAAGTGCTTCCGCCTCACCTGACAAGCAGCTCAGGATAATGGAGCCCCGCTCTACAGTACCAAAAATTATTAAAAAAAATATATATTAAACTTGTGATGACCTGTGTGGTCGCCCTGCAGTTAGACATTCAAAGGGTCAAACAGAAGTAAAGGGATCAGCGTGTGTTTAATCCTGACTGAAACATCGGCCTATTAACTCTTAAAAGTAAGAGTACAAGTTATGAAAGATCTTATTGTGCGCAAAGACTGTCTTGTTATTAAATGGAATCCTGGTTACTATTCATTGAAAGAAAACCCAATTCATCACTGCGCCCAGTTCGTGTTGTCATGTAGAGTGATGCAGTTTCTTTTCATTTATTTTAAGGCTATCATGTACTTTACACGAAGCGTTAATTTAAGAAAGTCGTTGTCCACTTTATGCAAGGCTCTGAATATTGGGCCTCTGTCGAAAAACGTCTTCAATTGTATTTCGAATTTGAAGAGAATGCAGCTCGGTGCTTTAAAGTGCATTTCTATTTAAACGCTGCCGTTTATGACTCGTGACCTGGCAATGAACCCATGTGGTGATCAGAGGCCAGTCACCTCTCACCCTTCAAATACAGAGCTCCGTTCTTACGCACATTCAATACACCTCGTAAGATGTAGTTTAAAAGCATGAATCACTTCATGCTCGGGTTAGAAAAACAAACCGCATTTGTACTTTGTAATGTCAGTTTTAAACTCGGGTGCGTGTAAATGCGCACAGCAGATCTTTTTAGCGCTTTATGGTGGAAGTTTGAAACTCGAGTTGATATCAAAGTACTAGACAGGAACTGCATTTCTAGCGCGCATTTAAGTAGAAGTCCCTACATGTAATGTTCTCCTTACCTCTCCGTCGGTACTCCTGGCAGCCTTCTGGGCTGTTTGGGGAGGTACCGCGGCAGAGGTTTGTGGCTTCCTTATTGAATATGGCTCAGTTCCCATTGGATGTCTCCGCCCACATGACCCCGCAGATGTTTCTGGGAGATGTAGTCCTCAAAATTTTGTCCATTCTGACTGACCATATAACGGACGTGTCTAAATATCTCTTCATGATAGAGCAAAAATGGGTCTACAAGTTAAATTGTGACAAAGCAGGCCTGAATGAAGACATCCCTTGGATGTCACTATGAAATGATAGTTTCAAACTAACGTCCTGTGTAACTGTACCAAAAATACCCTTTTTTGACATATCACCATAAGATGATAGACCTCACTGTGTAACAACTAAGCTGTTGTCTATCGTAAATTACAACGCAATTATACATAAGTGAGGTAGTCGTAAATATTCTTCTGACCCCTGCCTTGCTAATTCATGTAAAAATTTGGCCTTTCATTTGGTATAATTTCGCTTTAAGATATTCATGTTGTTATTCCATAAGGGAACTATGGATTCTAAGATCGCTGGCCATCATGTGTTAATATTCAGGAGTGAAATTAAATCATACACATGGTCAGTTAGAATGGACAAAATTTTGTGGACTACATCTCCCAGAAACATCTGCGGGGTCATGTGGGCGGAGACATCCAATGGGAACTGAGCCATATTCAATAAGGAAGCCACAAACCTCTGCCGCGGTACCTCCCCAAACAGCCCAGAAGGCTGCCAGGAGTACCGACGGAGAGGTAAGGAGAACATTACATGTAGGGACTTCTACTTAAATGCGCGCTAGAAATGCAGTTCCTGTCTAGTACTTTGATATCAACTCGAGTTTCAAACTTCCACCATAAAGCGCTAAAAAGATCTGCTGTGCGCATTTACACGCACCCGAGTTTAAAACTGACATTACAAAGTACAAATGCGGTTTGTTTTTCTAACCCGAGCATGAAGTGATTCATGCTTTTAAACTACATCTTACGCGGTGTATTGAATGTGCGTAAGAACTGAGCTCTGTATTTGAAGGGTGAGAGGTGACTGGCCTCTGATCACCACATGGGTTCATTGCCAGGTCACGAGTCATAAACGGCAGCGTTTAAATAGAAATGCACTTTAAAGCACCGAGCTGCATTCTCTTCAAATTCGAAATACAATTGAAGTAGTTTTTCGACAGAGGCCCAATATTCAGAGCCTTGCATAAAGTGGACAACGACTTTCTTAAATTAACGCTTCGTGTAAAGTACATGATAGCCTGAAATAAATGAAAAGAAACTGCATCACTCTACATGACAACACGAACTGGGCGCAGTGATGAATTGGTTTTTCTTTCAATGAATAGTAACCAGGATTCCATTTAATAACAAGACAGTCTTTGCGCACAATAAGATCTTTCATAACTTGTACTCTTACTTTTAAGAGTTAATAGGCCGATGTTTCAGTCAGGATTAAACACACGCCGATCCCTTTACTTCTGTTTGACCCTTTGAATGTCTAACTGCAGGGCGACCACACAGGTCATCACAAGTTTAATATATATTTTTTTAAATAATTTTTGGTACTGTAGAGCGGGGCTCCATTATCCTGGGCTGCTTGCCAGGTGAGGCGGAAGCACTTCCCCCTTGAATTAAAGGTGAGCCTATGTTGTGTTGATAATACTCAATTCAATTACCATGCAAGAACATCACGTTAAGAATTATGGTGGTTATTCATATTAATGATGATATGTTTTCCTATTTTTGTTCTTGCTGTCTATGTGTGTGTGTTATGGCAACTCGACATCTGGAATTCTTCTACTCTACCAGGAGGGAATCCAGATGTGAACAGGTGACCTTTACCATTTTGTTAACAATTGTTTTTTATCTATCACATAAGCAGTAGCAACTAATTATGGGTCCTGAGGAAGCGGCAGGTACCAATGTGGACCTTTAAACGTCCGCAGAAACATGTCGACCAGATAACCCAGTCAGTATTTATTTGTTAAAACTATCTGACTTGTTTGCACTCTATTTGTTTTTATTGTTGGAAGTGCACGGCTCCAGAATAAAGGTATATTGCGTTCACTATCCAATTTTACTAGAAACACCACCTTTTTTCATCACCATTCACCAATCACCTTTGCACTGCTTTCAGTTACAAACAACATCTAGCTACCACGCTATAAACTACCTCACCAATATCAACCATCTCCCAATACCATCTTGGAGTTGGTTGTTTCGGCCTACCTACTGTGAAGTAGACCATATGATGAATTGGGCTGTACAGGAAAAGTAACTGATGGACACTTACTCACAATAGGTATCTGTCCAGTAGTTTGCTTATATTCTAAGCTTACACATAGCCATTTCCACACACTTAGTCATTTTACATTTCTAGACCCACAGTTATTCTTTATGTTTTGCAAAGCATCGTCTCCGTTGTTTCTGGTCCCGATGGAGTGGGTTGATTTCTTTTGGAGGTGGTCCTTGAAGACTGGGGGAGGTTACTGGCCAGTTCCCTGATCTCTGCAGCAGAATAGTTGTTTGGATGCTTGCGGGTCATATGTCTAATCATGGTATTATTACCAAAAGAATATTTTTTGTTTGGGTTGCCCCTTGAGAGTTCCATGCCACAGATTAGGCAAGTTACCTTGGCCGCATTGACTTTTTTGTTGCCCTCTGGGATTGAAAAAAACTCCCATACAATGTGTGGCCTTGGGTTGTATGGGGTATTGTCTTCAGGCAGCCATCTTCTCCTCTCCTCCTCTTCCTCTTCCTCCTCCTCCTCTTCTTCACCACCAATGTACTGTTGTGGTGGTCCTCTTGGTGGTGGTGGTGGTGGTGGTGCAGATGCTCCAGCTGTTGCTGCTACAGTAGCCATTTGAAAGTACAAAATAATTCTCTTTATTGTTGAAACAGGTCTTCCTCAGTCAAAGGACAAAGTCAGAATAAGGAAAAAAGGTAGGGTCTTTCATCATTTGGAAAAAAATAACTGTCCTGAACCAATGAGAAGTGTTATTTTCAGGTCACATGACCCGGGCTTTCATCATTTGGAAACCAAAACTGTTCTGCACCAATGAAAAGTGTTATTTTCAGATCACATGACCCGACGCGCTTACGCTACGCGCCCCGGGGCGCGCTCTTAGTCGCGCTCCGGGGTGCGCCCGGTGGTGCGTAGCGTAAGCGCGTCAGGACGTTGCGCGATCGTATGCGCTCGCGTGCTTCCGGGTGCGCTTACGCAGTGCGTCACATGACGCATCACGCGGTTACGCGAAACGCCACGATGTTGTTTTCGTTCACGAGAATAGCGCTAACGGGACGCTCCCCGGTACGCGCCCCGGGGCGCGCCGTAACATTGCGCTTACCCATGCGTTCACCGGTACGCGCCGCGGGAGTGCCCCAGGGCAAAAAATAAAATAAAAAAAAACAAAAAAAACATAATTATACAATATAAAATTCGTTATAAAATGTTTTACTTTTTATACCTATAGAGATTTGCTATTAAAAAAACATTGAAATTCACTGAAAAAACCATATGTTTCACACCAGTTATAGTTAGGAATTAGCATTTAAAAAACCTATTAAATTCACTGAAAAAACCATAGGTTTCACACCAGTTATAGTTAGCTGGAAATTTTACTCGCATAAAACCATTGAAATTCCCACGTTATAGTTAGTTGGACTCACTATAACGTGCGTGTCTGCAATGCACTGCTGATTACATCACATATTACATCACTCATGACATGGTCAGTGACATCACTCATGACATCACTGATGACACCATCCTTGTGACAGAGTAACATACCTCCTTTCAGTGTAATGTAAACCTTGAAACACATATTCAAAAATAGAAACAAAAATTTACAAAAAAATGGAGATACCCATACCAGTTACAACAACCAATTCAGTAATTCCACCATCTATATACACATCCACTCATTCACCAACAGTTCTATATAGTCACTCATACATATACTCACTCATCATATGTAGTGATACACCTATACATCCTGTTACACACCGACAGTCATCCAAAAGATACTCTCACACATACTCACACATGCTAATAAACTATTGAACATCCATTTATTTGCATATACAGCTATACACACACTACCACTTTACTTCTAAGGAAATTTACACATACTTACTCTCTTAAACAATCACTTATAGAAGCACATACTAATTTAAACAGGAACTCATACAATCCCTCACTCTCACATATACTCACTTATATACATCAATATTCACATATACTAGATTAAAACACATGTAGTTACTGATAAAGACACTAGTAAGACAGTTATTCACTCACTAACACACACACATACACACTCATCCACCCATACAGTCCTGCACATATGCTGTCTTCAAAACACATACAAAGAGAGAGTCAGTCATTCATGCATCTATGTGCTAAGTAATACCCCCACCAAACCATACAAACACTCATACTGATACTAAGAAAAACATCTAATAACCCATATACATACACATGTAGCTACTCACCAACCCATGCAGCCACTTATACACAAAGTGAAACAATAATACATATATTTAAATATTTAAACATTACTCACTAATATATGTATTCACTAAGATACACTTAATAAGGCACTTAACCAATCAATTTGTTTTTAAAAAAAATCCATGTAAACACTTATTTAAACATTTATTCTCCCATCAACTTTTACATATACATATATAACACATATTTATTTTTCAGAAAGACACACATTCACTGGATGGTGTCATCAGTGATGTCATGAGTGATGTCACTGACCATGTCATGAGTGATTTAATATGTGATGTCATCAGCAGAGCATTGCAGGCGCGCAAGTTATAGTGAGTCCAACTAACTATAACGTGGGAATTTCAATGGTTTTATGCGAGTAAAATTTCCAGCTAATTATAACTGGTGTGAAACCTATGGTTTTTTCAGTGAATTTAATAGGTTTTTTAAATGCTAATTCCTAACTATAACTGGTGTGAAACATATGGTTTTTTCAGTAATATATATATATATATATATATATATATATATATATATATATATATATATATATATTATACCTCTCCTGGTATATCGCCGTGTTTTTTTCACAAAAAAACAGTACCGGGGCCCAAATAGTGCTTAATGCTGTATTTTATTAGGCACACGAACAAACCCAACGCGTTTCGAAGTAAAACTTCTTGCTCATATATATATATATGTATGTATGTATATACTTATATGTACTATGTGGGCTTAGGAGATCATTCTAGGACTTGTCTGCTTCAGCTTAGGGACTTTTTTTCTGTTCAACTGCCTCTATTTAACTGTCTTGATAGAAAACGACCAGCAGAGGTCAGTAAAATACCAGATTTGCTTTCTGCTGAGAGATTTTCTTTTTTAAATTTTTCTGGTAACTGCCTCTATTTAACTTTCTTGATAGAAAACGACCAGCAGAGGTCAGTAAAATACCGCAATCACTTTAACATTCTCTAGATTCCAGTCCATAGAAATTGTCTTCCACGAGCACCAGTAGACAATAACATTTTTTTCAAATCTTGTGTTTTCAGTGATATGACCACTGGAGGCCCTGAATTTATATTAAAAACTATTTTCCGCTGAAATGCAGTTTGGTGCTTACTTTCCCTCCATGTTAAAGAACACTAGATGTTTCTGCACCCAGGCTAATGTGCTGCATAGCTAAATACATATAAGGTCCCTGAGGAGAGACTGATGCAATTGCAAATGCTTGTTTATTTGGCAAAACGACCTTCAGACATAGGCTGAGGTTCACTGTGAGAGCACTTTGGGGATACCTATCCTAAAAAAGCAAACCACACTGCAGGTCCGGATTGAGATATATTGTCAGGGCTGCTTGTGGGGGCCTGTGCTGGCAGAAAAACGTCAGCTGCATGCCTGAACTGAGATCGATAGCAGGAGCTATACGTGAGCTCTCTAATCCAATAGCAACGGGCAGAGTTGAGATGCAATGGAGGAGTTGACCATGACTAATAATGCTTGAGTGGCCGAAAGTGCTAGAGGTGGTAATATTGATATAGAAGGCTTTGCTTTTGAAGTCTCTTCTGTTCATCATGGGGTACACTTGCAGCTTCTGGGCCCGCTCCTGGGATGTAGGAAAGGGCGGGGCAGCAAATTGTGCAGGGTTTGGACTAGGTGCAGTGGCGGCTCCTCCTCTATGGCGTCGCCCAAAGCTTTTAACCTGTGCGTAGTAGAAACATAAAATGATAATTACTTTGAATTTTATGCTTTGTGCTGCTTTGCGGGAGGGTGGGTGGGCGGGGCTGCTCTGCTCTCGACTCGCTCACACATACACACGCACACACACAAAAACAAAGGAATAAAAATTGCAAACGGCACCCGTGAGTTCATAGATAAACACAGATTTCAAACGCCGATATAGTCCCACTGATTTTTAAAATCGTTGCTCACAATGATCACATGTAAAGTTTCACACTCACAACGCACAGGTGCAGGCAGACTTAGTGCCTGTGAATTAGGAAGTACAAAATCTGGTTACTTGTAACACTGAGGTCTAAAGCCCTGTGGCAGAGGGCTGAGGGCTTCGCGCTGAGCGCTGGGGATTACTCTGTGTTTTTAACCTCACCTGATTCTCGCTGCTGACTGCTAGCAGCTTCATTCCTTTGCCTACCGCTGTCCCGCTGATTACAAGCGGGGAACGGCGACTTGTACTTTTAAGATTCACCACGCCCACCCCCGCCCTCCTGACCCCTCCCCCACTGCGTCATCATCCACTTAACCTTGCTTGCTCCCCCTCGCGCGCTGTCTAAAGCCCTGTGGCTGAGGGCTTCGCGCTGAGTGCTGGGGATTACTCTGTGTTTTTAACCTCACCTGATTCTTGCTGCTGACTGCTAGCAGCTTCATTCCTTTGCCTACTGCCGTCCCGCTGATTACAAGCGGGGAACGGCGACTTGTACTTTTAAGATTCACCACGCCCACCCCCGCCCTCCTGACCCCTCCCCCACTGCGTCATCATCCACTTAACCTTGCTTGCTCCCCCTCGTGCGCTGTCTAAAGCCCTGTGGCAGAGGGCTGAGGGCTTCGCGCTGAGCGCTGGGGATTACTCTGTGTTTTTAACCTCACCTGATTCTCGCTGCTGACTGCTAGCAGCTTCATTCCTTTGCCTACCGCCGTCCCGCTGATTACAAGCGGGGAACGGCGACTTGTACTTTTAAGATTCACCACGCCCACCCCCGCCCTCCTGATCCCTCCCCCACCTTGCCACCGCCTACATAGCCGCCCATCATGTGTCAGCGCAGCGGACGAGCGCAGCGGGCGCGACGTAGGCGCGCCGGAGTTAAGCCCGTCTGCGCCCGTCCGCGGCAGGCCGGGGCATGGGGCACCTCACTCTGTTCCCAGTCTTACTCTCTCCCGCTCACTAATTATTTCCCTTCACGATTCTATTCTTCCCCCTCCTGAGCTCTCAGTCAAGCACGCTGCTTGCGGCTTGCCTGTCCCTAGGACCACATTTCCCGAGATCACTCATTCGTCTCCTATCCATAGACCTCCGGAACCTTCCGGCAAATCTTGTCCTCTCACCTCGGGACTAGGACCCAACCCTTCCCTATCTGTGATGTACCTCAATACTCGGTCTCTGGTCAGTCATCAATCTGACATCTTTTATCTTCTAGGGTCGGAACAGCCTGATATCCTATTCTTGACCGAGACCTGGCTCACAGATGATTCTACCCCTGATATCCTGGCGGCGATTCCCCCTGGATATTACATACTACAAGCCAACCGCCCCCCTGGCAAAGTGGGCGGCGGGGTTGCAGCCATCATTAGGCACCCAAACCGGTTTTCCATAGTGCCTACTTCTAGTATTTCCATGACTGACTGTTTATCACTCAGGTTGGAGCAACCTGGCTCCTCCCTTTTATGTGTCCTAGTCTACCGACCTCCTCAATCCATGCCAAATTTCTTAGTCCAGTTCGGCGAGCTTATCTCGCAGCTGACCATTAATAACACCAATGTTTTGGTCCTGGGCGACTTTAATTACTGGCCATCCGACCCCTATGAAACTTCTGATTCCCTCGCCTTTTCCGAGCTCATGCTGGGTTTCAATTGTACCCAACATATACATACACCCACGCACACCAAAGGCCATATCTTGGACCAGGTATGGACTTCTTCCCTGGTTATTTCCACCCCCCTTGTTCTTCCCTGTTGCTGGTCGGATCACCTACTCATCTCCTTTTCCTTTGCTAAACCCGCTCCGGTTAGTGTTGCCCGAGATTCCAATTTCCTGGCACGCAATTGGAATAAGGCTGACATTAACAAATTTACTTCCCTCCTGAGCTTATCTGCTCCTTCTATCATGGAACCTACCACCTCTATCGACTCTCAGTCCGATAATCTTGTTCACTGGCTTGTCTCCGCCGCCGACTCAGTGGCACCTTTAAAACCTGTCAAAACGCGGCGAAATCATGACGCCCATAGGTGGTTCACCGAGGAACTTAAGGCTCTGATACTTAGTCTTCGTCAGGCCGAAAGACGCTGGCGCCGGGACTACTCTCCGCAGACTAAAGTTGTCTTCTCTTCCCAACTGAGAGAATACAAGTCTGCCATTGCCAGGGCTAAGTCTTCTTATTTCTCCTATAAGATCTTGAATTCCACCAACAAGTCAAAAGACATCTTTTCTATTGTTGAGGAATTATCTAATCCGGCGAGAGTCGCTATCGCCCCCCTCCCTTCCCAGTCTTTGTGTGATTCCTTGAATCAATTTTTTGTGGACAAGATTGTGAAAATTAAAACTAGCATTTCTGTTCACGCCTCATCTGCCTCCCCCCCCCCTTCTCCGTCCCTTCCTTATCATACCCATACCCTCACCCAGCTCCCCCTCATCTCTAAAGACAATTTTCTTCCCCTTTTGTCTAAAGTTTCTTCCGGATCTCCCAGCGATTGTTGCCCCCCGTCGGCCTTGCGAGAAGCCTTCACTTCATGCCCAGACCCCCCCTTAGCTCTTCTAAACAACTCCCTGACTACGGGGGTGGTCCCGGGATCTTTTAAACGGGCAGAGGTGGTCGCTATCTTGAAAAAACCTACGGATGACCTATCCAACATGAGCAACTACCGCCCAATTTCCCTCCTTCCCTTTCTCAGCAAGGTCTTGGAGTCTCACGTGACCCAAACCCTTACCTCATTTGTGGAAGACTCCTGTGTTCTGGACCCCCGGCAGGCTGGATTTAGACCGGCACATTCCACAGAAGCAGTCATCCTCTCTGTGATGGACGAACTACGCAGGGGCGCCGACACTAACATCTGTCAGGCTCTGGTCCTCCTGGACCTGTCAGCCGCCTTTGACACGGTCGACCATGATATTTTGGTCGACCGTGTCGGAGAGGCTGGCATCCAGGGCACTGCCCTGGACTGGGTGCGCTCTTTCCTGACCCATCGCCATCAGGCTGTCAGGCTGTCCCAGTTCTCCGCCTCTCAAGTCGAGCTGACCTGTGGTGTCCCACAGGGCTCTTCCTTATCCCCCCTTCTTTTTAATTTATATTTGGCCCCGTTAATTCGTTCCCTTCGCCGTTTTAATGTCTCCGCATTTAATTATGCGGACGACATTCAATTGGTTTTCACCATCGACTCCGGGGCCGAATCCATCTCCACCTTCCAAAACACCCTTTGTTTCATCAGCGATTGGATGGGTATAAACCATCTGAAACTTAACCCCGACAAGACCGAGCTGGTGCTTGTCGGGGGACCCTCCAATCCATGGCATTCCTCCTTCTGGCCAGTCAGCCTGGGCACCCCGCCTTGCTCTGTCAACTCAGCAAAAAGTCTGGGTGTTGTCATCAGTGACGATCTATCTATGACACACCAGATCAGTGCTGTAGTCTCCTCTAGTCACTTCCAGCTCAGGAAGATACGTAAGATCTCTCGCCTACTTACCACCGATGCCCTTATTTTGGCCCTACTTGCGTTAGTCATGTCTAGGCTTGACTACGCAAATGCATTATACGTAGGCATCCCTGTATACCAACTCAGGAGACTCCAGTTGATTCAAAATCAGGCCGCCCGTCTGATATACCATCAGCCTAGAGATCAACACGTTCGACCGCTCTTAAAGTGCCTTCATTGGCTCCCGGTCTCTGCCCGTTGCGAATTTAAGCTGGGTTGTATCATCTCCAAATCCCTCTCTGGTCATGGCCCTGCTTTTATTTCTTCTTTGCTTCATCAGTATGTTCCTTCCCGTACCCTCCGGTCCTCTCATATGGCCCTCTTATCTGTCCCCAGATTTAAGCGAAAGAAACACGGGGGCCTCCGGTTTGCTTTCCTAGCCCCGTCTTTTTGGAATTCTTTACCTCTCCCGCTCAGACTACCCTCCCCCTATTCCAGTTTCAGATCCTCCCTTAAAACTCATCTCTTCATTGAAGCGTACAATTAGCTGTTACCCATTGTTGTGTTAGTTCTGTCTCTCCCTTTTGCTCTCTCCGCACAGCGCCAAGGAACCTAATGGTGTTAGTGCGCTCAACAAGTCAATTTAACATAACATTTAACATAACTGAGAAATTGTGGCGTGAAGAGCTAAAAGATATCAAAAAAGCAAGTTATGATGAACTGCTCAGAACAGAGCAATTCAACTATTTTAAATTCCCTTTACCTCCAAAGCCTTTTAGGTGTAAGTCCTTAAGACAGCAGCAGAGGCTGCTAGAGATGGGAAAGCGTGCGCTAATGGGGCAGTCCTTTTGTGGGGTTGGGAGTGGGGTTGTTCCACAGGTTCAGATTTGGGCAGCCAATTACAGCTGTAATGGGGGAAGGGAGGGCTTTAAGTGGGATGAAAAAACTGAGGGGTCTCTCAAAGGGGCATGGCCAATGTAATTAAGGGTGTGGCTTAAACTCACATAAGCTAAAAAATCTGTGCTTAGCATAGTGAGCCGCCCAACTTGTATTTTGTTGTTTTTGTCATTTCATCCGGATATATGATACAAAAAGTAACATCATACCTAAAGAAGTCAGGACTATTGGCTTTGTCACTGGCTGTTAGTTGCATAAGATAAATAAGCAGCAACTATGGTTTGTATATATTATTGAAAAAGCTTCCACTTAAAGCCCTGGTGACACCACTACAATGTTGCTGCTCCTGGGTTTCAAAAAGAGGAGGGAAATCCAGAGAGAAAATTACTCTCTTTAAAGGATTTCCATTCCCCTACAACGCTCACCTTGCATGACGTCATGCCGTAACTTCTCAACTAGTGAAGTGAGCAGTGTGAGTGCACATCAATGTGCCTGCTGTCACTGCAGTCCGGAAAAAAACAGACCGCCTGCGCCAGGGTTACAACTGAGCCCGATAGATACCCGTTTCGAGCACCCCTTTAAAAAACTGCCGGTGGTCAGCACCGGCGAGACCTGGCCCACTTAAAGCCCTAGGGGAAGGGATGCCCTCTTTAGGCCTTGGGGTGAGGAGGATGGATTGGGGCCTCCCAATGATCCCTTGGCACTCCTTCACATCTTGGAATGGGAAGTGGGGGAGGGCTGGAAGTGGCGGTGCCTGGTGCTACTTGGTGCTGCATCCATGGGTGGTCGGTTGTGCAGATTAGGCCCCAGGGGAGCCCATATTATCGAATGGCTGCAGCGTCCTTTGCCCCACCAGACCCTTGTGCCCGGCACTTGCAGTGTGGCCGGAGCCCCAGAGCTCTATGAAGTTAGCGGTGGGCCAATGCATCGGGGTGTCCTCGAGGCATGTTGGGGGAATGGGGGCAGGGTACCGTGGGTAAAAGGGGGACACAGAGGAGATACTGGGATCAGTGCTAAGGCATTTGCTGTGGGCTAAACAGGATGCTCCGCTAAGGCAATAAAGGATGCAGGAATAAGTTTCAGGTTTTATGCTGTCCATGTTCGAAACAATTCGCTGTCCATATAAACTGCTTGCGCAAATAATTTACAGCATTTACAGCCTGATTCATCATTCACCCGTTTTGCGAGCCCCTAATAGCGATTCATAAGGAATAGCTATTAAGGACTTGCAAAACGGGATTCATGTAGAAATTGCATAAAGAAATGCGATTCCTACACATTCCTTATTTGCGAAAGGCCCATAGGAATGAATGGGGAGTATTCCTTATTTGCGATTAGCAATTAGCTAATCACAAATAAGATAGCGATTTAAAGGGTGCCAGGAGTGTCCAAAGGACACCCTGTAGCACCCCTTAAATGCAAATTGAAACAGGTGTTGCGCACACACATGTCCAAAGGACATGTGTGTGTGCAACATGCAACTTAGAAAAATGCTTTTAAAAGCATTTTTCTAAGTGTTCGCTATTTACCACGAGGTTTGACCTCGCGGTAAATAGCGGGCCGAAATTGCGAATTCGCAATTTTTAAATGGATGATGAATTGCATTTAAGGAATCTCAAATAGAGATTCCTTAAATGTAATTCCTCGCATAATAGCGAAATCGCTATTACCGATTTTTGCATTTGGGATGATGAATCCCAAATGCAAAAATAGCGCTCGCAAAGGGCCAGATTCTCAGAATCTGGCCCTTTGCGAGCCGATTTCGGCTTGATGAATCAGGCTGTTACTCATTAGTCAGAGTTCTGCAGCTTTCGATGACATATATATTTCTCAGCAAACGAGGTTGCATGAATAGATGGATGAATGTGATTGCAATTAAACTGAGACCCTTTAGGCCTGTGAAAATTCATATTTCCAGCTCTTAAATTGAACTCACTTATCTGTCTATTTACTCATTTTCAACTCCGTGGATATATCTTGTGACACAGTGTCATTTTAAGTTTGCAGTTTCATGTGTGAAGGTAACATTTACTATTGAATTATTGTGTTTCTTTCATTATACAGCCTGCAAGTGACGCCCATGTCTAGCTAGTGGCTACTACTGAATCATGGTGCTGTCTCTTCTGCTAAGTTAAATGTGCAATTCCCTCTCACGGGAATTTGTGCTGAGATCCTATTAGCACACTAGTTTGCCTTCAAATGTTTTTGCGTGTGAGTTCGGTGTGTTCTTTGTAGTAAATCTGAAGGAAATTAAATGCCTTTAGAGTGTGTCATAAAAAACATCCAACCGAGATTTGTTTCTGAGTCCGCATTTACACACTGCACTGGAAATAATGGTTATTTCCTTCCTGAGCTGTGAAGAGGCGTTGCACACACTATTTTCTGTTGGCAGGGAGCACAGGGGGAAGATGAGCTTGAATGACACTCTGCAAAGCGCCTTTGGAACCATGCACCAAAACACGATCTTTAGATTTTGAACGTAGTGCAGAGTAGAGTATAATGTGTTTCATAAAATTCACCATTATGTTCATGCATTGATCTAACACAGCAAGGTGGCTTTTATTTATTTATTACAGCTATGTAGATGTAGGAATAAAGTATTCCCTTAATGTTGTTTGGGGCTTGACAGTGGTATTTTATTACAAACTGGTGCTAGGTAGAAGCTGACAGAAAAGAGTAGCTTTCAAAGTGGGACAATGCAGACAATGGCATAAGAGCACTGAGCAGTGCATTTACTGGATAACTCTATTGTCTGAGCCTTCAGTCAGTACAGAACATATCTAACGCCATTATGGTCACCTGTAAAATAGCCCTAGCCCACTGACCAACGCGCTACAATAGTGGATAATTCCTTTCACAACACACAGAACTGACCCGTAACCCACACCACTGGAAGGCTAACATAAGTTATAATGGATGTGTATCAATTTTTTTGACAAATTAAGAGTCATGTACTACATTGATATTGAATATTACCATCTTTTTGATGAAAACAACCCCACACCCTGAATTGTCTCCCAACATGGCCGCAATTCCCACCCCCTTCCATCCTAGATATTGCATTACTGTCCATGAGGTGCAGTTAACATCAAGGGTACCCACACATGATGGAACTCAACAGCATCTTCTGTTCATCTCATAACCAACAACTCATTGAATATATTAAGCACTCACAAACGTCTTAGACAAGATATTTCTCCAAAGAGCCTTGTCAAGTATTGATATGATGGACCAACAATTTTTATTATCTTGCTTTCAATATGCCACTTTTACCATACCTACCAAGCCCATCTCCTCTGTAGATGATACTAGTAGGGTATAATTTGTGTGATACTTCACAGTGAGTAAATTGTGTGTTTTGAGGGTAACTATAAAGGTGAATGTTTTTGCCTCGTGTTGAATAAATAGAATATGATGTTTCAGGTTGGATGCCCAGAAGGATGATGTCTTGGCCATGTGTGAGCTTTGCTCCAGTGTTCAGTTTTAATACATGTAGGATATTCTCCTAGTAGTTTGGCAGCTGTGAACATATGCTAAAACTGATAGACACCACTTTGCCACAAGCTCCACCAGCATGCTTCAGAGCGAGTCGCAGCAATTTTCTCGAGTTGCTCTGGGTGTATTTCCACCTACAGAACATTTTTAGTAAGGTTTCATGCCTTTGGGTATAGTTTTAAAAATCATTTACTCAGATAAGTCTGTCTTTCCAATAGTCATCTTCTAATTGAATCCCCAACACCCTCTACCATGCTACTTGAAATTTCATGATGTGTTCCTGGAGCAGCACACTAAGGGGCATATTATCAAGGGGGTTTATCTCCGCTTTTTTGGCTTTAAAAGCTCTTAGCCATGTTATCCACCTCTCATTGGATAACATGGCTAAGAACTGCTCAGGGCAGGTGTTAGTTTTTGAAGATATTCGCGCTTAGCGCGAATATCTCCAAAAGTTGATAATAGGAGATAGCGATGTTAGCGACTGTTTCCAGTCGCTAACATCTTGGCACGCCCACTTTGCATGTCATTAGTGATAAATATCACTGATATGCAAAGTGGGGCCCAAGATGGTCGCTATCTCCTACTAGCTGTCGCTAACTGGTGTTAGCGACAGCTAGGTAATAGGGAGATAATTTTATCTCCGCTTTCTTGGCTTTTAAAGCCAAAAAAGCGGAGATAAACCCCCTTGATAATATGCCCCCTAGTACTTCAGAACACAAGTATGTCTAGTATCTACCTGCTTTTACTGCGGTCTTTCACAGGGTGGCTAATGCCGCACCATTCCTTGCTTCACTTGGGGATGGAGAGCTCAGTGCTTCATTTGAAATTTTTTAAACCAATCTCTTTTAGGATGGTCAAAGTCTTCTTTCGTTTAGAGAAATAATAAAAAAAATCCCAACTCATAATTCTTCACTTACCACAACCCACTTCCTTTCATCTAAGGCAATCTGCTCTAGTAAGGCTAGAGCGATTGAAGGAACCTTGGCGCGCTTGTGTATAAGTAGTAATGACCCAGACAAGAGGAAATGTTAACACCTGCATTCTTTAGGTAACCATGGGACCTCACTGAGAGGTCTTCCAGAAAGACTATGGTTTGTAAAGAAGCAAAGCTTTTTTGTGTCTTTCCTCACCCAATGCATCAATGAAAC
Source organism: Lissotriton helveticus (assembly GCF_964261635.1). Lineage (NCBI taxonomy): Eukaryota > Metazoa > Chordata > Amphibia > Caudata > Salamandridae > Lissotriton > Lissotriton helveticus. The sequence continues at coordinate 246,422,561 of NC_136067.1, forward strand.
AGCGAAGGGGAGCAACCCGGTAGTAGCAGTAAAGGTTGGCATGCACCGCCATCTGTGGGTCTAAGGAAGCTTTACCGTCACACACATCTCACCATTTTCCCTTCTCGGATGTTTGTTAAAGTTTATTTTCTTATGTAGTTTTAAGTGTAAAAGTAAGAGACTGACACGAGTATATAACTTTTGGTAGAAACAACACATTGAATCCAGCACCTCTTCCATCCTCAGTTAGAATCATGTTGCTGTGCCAGGTTTTATGGACCTAAATATGGCTTGGAAGTTTATATACTGTAAGTCAAATTATAAGGATATAGTAAGACAGATTGCTGCTGTATTCTTGAGATGTAATTGTGTGAGGGCTGCTAGTTCCTTGACATTCTATGAACACATTTTAGCTTATGTCCCTCTGACTTACAAACATTAATCCTTAAAGGTGTGTTCTACCTTTTATTTACTCTATTGGTGCTTGTAATTGTCTATATCTGTTTCTGTCTCATGGTTGTTGCAGCACACATATTTTATACTAGAATGATGCTGGTTCAATTAATACTTATTAAAAACGTCTCCACCATTTATTCTGTGTATCTCTCTGAGACAAAGTAAGCACTAGTGACTGAGCAAAAACTATGGTACTGTTTCCACAATCCCGAAGGGTGAGGATTGTCACATTCGATAGTTGCCAGAAACTATTCGCTCCTTGTTAAGGTTGTGGGGCTTATTGTGGAACTGTGAGATAGCTGGTCTACAGACTAACATACCCTTTGGGGGTGTCTGGAATGAGTCTGGACACCAATCCCTTAGTTTATGTTGTCTAAAACGCGCAGATCCTATATAGATTTGTATAAACTACATGACAGGTGTGGTTTTCTTATATTGCCTTAGCTCCATTATGAGCTCATGTAAAGGGGAATGAGATTAAATAAATTAATTTTATAGTTTCAATTGAAAATACGTTTTCATTTCAAGCCAAAATAACTTTGATATCCTTCACTTTACAATGTTCTACAATATGTCCAAAAAAGACAAAAACAAAAATAAATACAAATCGTATCAAAACAACTAAAATACATTCAACTTCTATGAATATTTTTTAAAATGTATACCTCCTAAAACAGTAATTAACTGTGAAAGTAATTGCACTCCCAGAGCCCCATTAGGAGGTTTCTTTTTTGTTGAACAAATATATGGTGCAAATATCCTTAGTGGATAACCTTAAAAAAAAGGTAACAAGACATATAAAAGCCAAATGTATTATGTCTTTGCCATTATATCTATATAGAATACATATACCTTTTAAGTATTGAGGGTCTGTAACTACTACAAGAACATCGTCAGCAAACATGACTTTACTTAAATTGATCCATCCCTAAATTGATCACTTTTATGCTTGAATTGTCACTTATGCTCCGGGTCATTGATTGTGTAAAAAGGAATGGTAAAAAGGGTATTGCTACCTAGTTGAATCTATCCAATTTTTTGCATGCTCCTTATTTCATCATAGTTCACTTACATTCTCATAAAACTTTGTTACAGTTGTGATGTTTGCAACCCATCCCTCATTAGTGAGAACGTTTATTATTTTTTTTACGCAATGCGGCGCAGCAAGAGAACTTGCTGAGTTGTGTTGCATGAAAGGGACAGAGCAGAGATGCTCCATATTTACAAAGCTATGACCTATTTCTTCTCTCTTCTTGCGCTGACACATGGTGTGCTGTTTAGCACTAATGCAGGCACCCTTGCATCAAAGGCGCAAGATTTTTTTTGTGCTGGAAAAGATACCTTCCTGCACAAAAACAATCCTAAGAGGCATGTTCCTCTTTTTATTTGCACTGCAATATACAGCACACATTGAAAGAGGAAGCAACACGGAGAAATAAAGATATTTCTCCACATTGCTCCACTGCCCTGTTGAGTAGCCACACAATTGTGGTGCAAACCCAGGTTTACAAGTCTTTGCAAATCTGTGTTTGCATCAAAATATATCTGTGGATGCAAGAGAATGCCCTTGCTCCACCCTTGAAAAGGTTATCCATCGCAAAGTAACTCAGGGCAGCGCATAGCCCTGCGTTCATTTGTATTTACTAAACCATGCAAAGAGGCTTTGTATGACATAGTAAGTGCAAAAAATTATTCGAGGTTCGGTTGCACCGTGATGCACCCTGGTGCAAAATTATAATAAATCTGGGCCTAGATGTCTAAATGTTCAACTACGACAATCTCAAATCTTATACAAGTGCACTCATCGGACTCTGTCACAACAATTTTGTTGTGATTAGTTTGTCAACACTGTTTATTCACATATTTTATTATTTCATTCATAATATGTTTCTATCTGCGTAGACCACGACGGTTTAGGCCAATCAAAAGAAAAAATCTGTCTAATACTCAATTTTTTTTTGAAGTTGTTGATGGCCTTGTTTTTGAAGTCATTTCTTCGCTTTTCATTTAATGGTTTAAAATTTGTGTCTTTCCAGGAAAAGATTCTGTGGAGGCACCCCAGGGTGGGTTTTTGTGTGAATAAAGAAAGAGAGGCAGTATGAATGTGGAGATTAGCTGAACACGAGTATGAGTCAGACACAGAGTGTGTGAATTGTAGGGAGACTGTTGACAAGAGTGTGTGCAAAGTGGAATTCCAAATGGATTTCCAAAGGGCAAACTAGGGGGGTGAAAGTTTTTTCGGTTAGGATAATGAAGTTGTTTACAAATTAACATGTTGTGAATAAATAGCTCTAAATTGGAGTAAACAAAGTTTTGATTAAATCAAATTGTAAAAGTGGTTATGATGGTATTTGTTTGATTCTTTTCCCATCTAATAAATGGTTAAAGAAAGTTGCAGCACTGGGGTTTCAATTTGTTAATTGTTATATTGGCATGGCCTGGCTGCACATAAGCCAAACCCTGTATTGGAAATTCGGCCTCAAGGTGTCAACAGACACAGAATCACATGGACCCCAAACAAAAAGTACCTTGTAAAAAGAAGTATATGATGATGTACGGTGTCGTGGAGGTGAGACGTCGGTGCCAAGGTCGAGGCCAGCGCACGGGCTGCCACGGCAGAGAAGAGGCATTGTGTCCGTGAGGAGGTGACGTGTCGAGTCCGGGACAGGGAAGTCAGTCGAGTCAGTGGTGGAGCGTCGGTTGCGGTGAGAAGATGTGGTCGACGAGTTTGAGGAGTCACCTTCAGCCGTTATATTTTAGGAGCAGCAGAATGGAGACCGCCCAAAGGAAGAGGAAATTTGTGGAGCCAGGGTACTAAGAGAGGACCGAATTTGAGAGGAGGCAGGAACAGGGGCCCAAAACAAGTCCACTTCCAACAAGATAGCCATGCGGAAATGCAGACAAGGAGTCAGCATTACCGTTGGTAGGCATTGATAGAACCAACCCTATCATCACTCTATCAGATTATGAACTATCCAATGATGAGTCACATGTGCTCAAAAAAGGCTTATCCTTTGTACCCACCTCCTTACCAAACTCATTTAATATCAAGATGGAACTTCACCAATTTTTCTGAAAAATTTGGTTACGCTAATATTTTATTAGGATGCCATCCCATCCTGTCACCTCAGGGTCAGGTCTGAGTGTTGTTTCGACCTTATGAACAAGTGGTTCTGAGAGACGTCATGAACAAGATTTCACAGAAGAAGTAGGTTAACAACAACATTTCAAAGGCTGAATGGGAGGTGTTGACATCTCTAAAAGACAACAGGGACATTGTCATCAAAGCAGCAGATAGGGGTGGTGCTATTGTTATTCAAAACATGACTAACTCAAAAAGGGAGATTATCAATCAACTCACAGATGGCATCTGTTATACCAAACCTGACTCTGATCCAGCTAAAGATATCAGCAGACAGATTATGATGATCACTAGGAATGCCCTCAATGATTGGTACCTTACAGTATTGGAATACGACTTCCTCTATAAGAAAGGGCCACAGACACCAACAATCTACACCTTTCCAAAGGTACACAAAGACCTTCAGCACCCACTAGGTTGCACAATAGTATCAGGCTATGGGTCTACTTTGGAACACATTTGTAAAGATATTGATGTCTTTCTTAAGCACTGTGCAGAATCCACCAAGGCGGATCTAAGAGACACAATGGAAACAATCAGGTTGATTGACGAATTTGCCTTTGACCCCACACAACAACTATTGGTAACCATGGATATTGCATCATTGTATACCAGCATCCCTCAAAGACCAGCTTTGGAAGTCATGAGAACTGTCCTTAACAGCGGACCGTAACCCTCCCAGGTCCCTACAGAATTTACCATAGAGCTGTTGGAAGGGGAAACATCCTTTACAACGCGGTGTTTACACCGCGGGGCCTTTACGACGCAGCCATCACAACGCAAGTCGTTACTACGACTTGCGCTGGATGGCGCCATTGCTCAAGGAATAGTTTAATTTTCTATTCCAACACCTTCCCTACTGTTACGTGGGCTGGAGTTGGAATAGAAAATTAAAATAATCCACAATCCAGCGCCCTCCAACGCAAGTCGTTGTAACGACTTGCGTTTTGATAACTGCCTAGTAATGGTAGCGCGGTGTAAACACCGCGTCGTAATGACATACATCCGTTGGAAGTAGCCATGATGAAAAACAATTTTTTCTTCCCAGGGAACTTTTACTTACAAACAAAGGGAGTAGCTACGGAAGCCAGCTTCACTCCAAATCTGGCCATACTCTATATGGACCATTTTGAAACCAACTTTATCTTCAATGATGTCAACCCGTATCGTAGGAACATATTCCTCTGGAAACGATGATATTCTTCTCATATGGAAAGGAAGTGTTGCTGACCTATAATCTTTCCACATTTCGCTAAATCACTAATCAAGCGATATCTAGTTTACCATCCAATTTAACTGCAACAGCATCAATTTCCTGGACATTACTATGAAAGCAGAGGAAGGTCAACCATACAGTACTTTGTCCAGAAAGGGTACTGAACGTAACACCCCACTCCGCCACATCAGCCATCAACCCAGGGGCCTGAGAGACAACTTGCCATATGGCCAACTTCTAAGACCACGTGGGAACTGTTCCTGCAAAGAAGACTACTTTGGGGAATCCACTGATTTACAACACAGGCTTGTGGAGCAAGGTTACCCCACTAGGCTCCTCAAAATGGCACGTAAGAGAGCCTGGTTCAACCCCAGAGAATCTCTATTGGAACCCAAACCTCGTGCCTCAGACACCATGAACATACCACACACGGGGTAACAACATCAGAGATATTGTCAACAGACATTGGAAACTGATTGCCGATAAAATTTACATCAAAGATCCTCCAATTCACTCATTTAAGAAAGGCAAAAGCATTAGAGACCATGTAGTCAGTTTCCTTTTAGGCCCCTCCCAATCTTCGATTCACTCATGGAACTTACCCCAAATCTCTGGACACTATAAATGTGGCTATTGCAAAGCATGCAAACTCACATCAGACACAAAGGTTTTTACACAGAAAGAGCAGACATTTGATTTGAAGGACCACACTAACTGCAACAGTGCAGATGTGATATCTGTCATCATATGCCCATGGGACCTACTGTACTTTGGTCAGACCCACCAGTAGGTAAAACACACACATTTTACAACACTGCAGTCAAGTTAGATCAATGTACAAGGTGCCCCTTTAGTGGAACACATTCACACAAGCCAACACTCATCTGACAGTCTGAGATGGTTAGTCCTGGAGAAGGTAGTGCTGGGCCCAAGAGAGGGTAACATCACATAATTACTAAATCTATGAGAATGTAAATGGATGCATGTCTTGAACACTGTGAAACAAGGCTTAACGGAACACGATGAGATATCTAGACAATTTTCTCTCCTCAACATGGGTTGACACTCTCTTAAATTCTAATGTGTCTACCTTTTTTTTTTTATATATTTTTATTTGCATTTTATCATAACTCAACATCACAGTCATGTAATTAGCAGTACACACACCCCTACTCCCCACCCACCCTTCCCAGAGTTGTACATTGCTGTCACAGTTCATAACACACTGATTCGATATCCATAACTTCAGTGTGCAGTTGTCTCTTAGTATCATACCCAAAGTCTTCCTGGAGGTGCTCTCGTAGTCGTGCAGCCAGATACTTAAATCACCTCCCTCATAACCCCCTATCCAATCCATGATAATGTCGCCACCTGGTCCAGACCCTACGGAATTTCTTCGGGCACCCCCTAGCTTTGTAAGTCACTCTCTCAGCGGCCATGTAAAGGTCCAGCCCTCTCCTCCATTCCTCTAATCCCGGCGGATCCGGTGACCCCCAGTGCTTTGCTATGTCTCTTTTCGCTACCACCAGTGCCAGTACCAGGAAGGTTAGGAGGGGGCGCTCTAGGTCCACGTCGTTGGTCATACCCAGTAGAGCCAGCTTGGGCTCCGTATGGAGCGGGACCCCAAGACCTCCCGCAGTTCCATAAAGATGTGGGTCCAATAATATTGTATCAAGTCGCATGTCCACATAATGTGATAAAAGTCTCCGTCCTCTAGGTGACATCTAAGGCATTTTGTGTCATCTATTTTCCCCATTCTATGAAGTCGCACCCTATCGTAATAGGTTCTGTGGAGCACATTAAATTGGATAAGGCGCAGCCTAGACTTAATTGCCACCTCCCTGGGATGCATTAGTACTATGTCCCAATCCCACCTCTGTTTCCCATGTCTGTGTAAGCTTCGCCAGGTCACCTAGCATGTTGTCGGTTAAGGTTTTATATGTGAATGAGACCGCCTATCCCTGGATCTGTTCCTGTAAGAGCCGTCCCTCTAATGGTGCATATTCTGGGAGCCCGCTTAATTGGATGTTTTGGGCCCGCCAAGCACGGCACAGCTGCGTGTATTTGAAGAGCAGTGAGTGATGAAGTCCGAATTCCGTCTTTAGGGCCAAAAAGGATTTCAGTTCCCCCTTGGCGGTCACGTCCCCTATGGTGGAGATGCCTATGTCGTCCCATCTTTGGAAGCCTTTCAGTGTATTTAGTTCCGTTAACCACTTGCAGTGCCATATCGGTGTCTGCCGGGTGGGTTTCTTCTCCCATCCCGTGCGTTTTGTAGCCTTATTCCATGCGAGTAAAGTAATAACCGTTGCTGGGAGGAACGGTTCCCGTCTAGCACCCCCATAAAGATAGTATAGTACATTTTGTGATGACATTTTATGTCTTTCTAGGGCATAAGTGGGATGACCTGCCTGAGCATGTAGCCAATCGTTGATCGGGGCCATGTGTTCCGCCCAATAGTAGGCTTCCAGGTTCGGGAGTGAGATCCCCCCGCTGTATTGGTGTCTCTGGAGAGTAGTCAGCGCCACTCTAGGTTTCTTACCCAGCCAGAGGAAAGCCCTCAGATCCGAGTGTATTCTGGATATCACCGTTCCCAAGAGCGGATAGTATTAGTTCTGTAGGGCATATAAATACTTGGGTAGTATAATCATCCTATACATTGCCGCTCGACCTAGAAGTGTAAGTGAAAGCTGTCTCCAACGGTCCATATCTGAAGTGGAGTTCAGTATAATTTGCTCCAAGTTTTTTTGGAACAACAGTTTTCTATCAAGGGTGATGTATATCCCAAGATACTGGAAACCCTCCGCCATTGTCAGTAGTTGCCCTGGCAGTGTCGCCCAGTGGCCGGGGTCATACAGGATAGATTTGTGCCAGTTTATTTTGTATCCCGCGTGCCTACCATATCGCTCTAGTTCCAGGAATAGTTCCGGAATAGTCGTCTCCGGATTTGTAATATATAAGAGTATATCATCTGCGTAGAGGGATATTTTCTCTTGTGCGGGATCCATCTCAGCTCTTCTAAAACCGTTGATGTCTAAATTTTGTCGGATCCTAGCTGCCAGTATCTCAATAGTAAGTGCAAAGAGGAGGGGGGACAAAGGGCATCCCTGACGGGTTCCTCTCTGGATCTGGAATTCTCGAGACAACCTCCCATTCACCCTCACTCTGGCCCTTGGTTCAGTGTAAAGGAGCTGGACCCACTTCTGGAACTTAGGGGCCGATTATGATGGCGGACGGACCTGAGTCCGTCCGCCACCATAGAGTAGGAGGGACCATCCGCAGGGGCAGCGGCGGTCCCTCCATGCAGATTAGGATGTGACCGCCAGGGTGGCGGTCACATCCTCTATTTTTAACATTGCGGCGGGTCCAGGTTCAAGCTGCACCCGCCGCAATGTTAAAAATGCATGCACGGCATTTGCGTGCACAAAGGGGCAGGCACCGCGCGGTGCCTGCCGCTTTGTTCACGCAAATGCAGGGGGGTACCATAGGTACCCCCCATGTGCACTCCCCACCCCCCCCTTCACCCAGGGGGCCCGCAACAGCCCCCAAAGAGAAGGTCCATATGCTTTTCCACGGCGGAAAAGCCGCCGTGGAAAAGCATACTTTCTACTCCATCATAATATGGCTGGCGGTGTCTGATAGACACCGCCAGCCATGTTAATGCTTTTCCGCCGCGGTCGGAAGGCGACCGCGGCGGAAAAGCGGTGGACAGATTCAAAGACCCACCAGCCATCCTAGTTTGGCGGTGGGTCTTTCACACATCCGCGGCGGTTTTCCCGCATCCTCCGGGCCGGCGGTGGCTTCCGCCGGCCCGGAGGATGCGGGAAATCCGCGATCCTAATGACCCCCTTAGGGCCGAAGCCGAACTTTTGCAAAACACCCTCCAGAAACGGCCAATGAACCGCATCGAAGGCTTTCCCAGCGTCAAGGGAGAGAAACTAATGTGGTTCTTCTCTTCCCCGCACTTCCTGTAGCCAGTTGTGGGTACGTCTAAGGTTCAATATGGTCGCCCTGTCTGGCAGAAAACTCGTCTGGTCCAAGTGTATAAGGTTCGGGATCACCGACCGCAGTCGGAGCGCCAAGATAGTCGCCAGGAGTTTCACCTCTGTGTTCAGGAGTGAGATGGGGCGATAGGACGCACAATCCTCTCGCGATTTTCCCTCTTTATGTATTGGAATTATTGTTGCCAAGGAGAGGTCTGGAGGGAGCCTTCCTCTCCTGATAGGCCCCTTCGAAGAGACCCTTCAGATGGCGAACCAAAAGGTTGAAAAACTCAGCCGGGAAACCATTTGGTCCCGGTGTTTTACCCGGTCGCAATCTGGCTAGAGCTCCAGAGATGTCATCCAATGTAATGTCAGACTCCAGTGCCTTAAGGGCCTCAGGAGACAGAGAGGGCAAGTCCGTCTGCTCCATATATTGTAGAGCTTCCTCGCAAGTCCCCAGGTCTCTGGCTGTGTAGAAGAGTTCATAATGTGTAGCAAATGTCTCAGCAATTTGTGCATCAGATCTAACAATCGTCCCATCTGCGTCTCTAATGTGTTCCACCCATCTAGCTGCAGGCTCCTTTTTACTTAGCCACGCTAGTAGTTTGCCTGACTTGTCCCCCACGTCATGAAGGCGATGGAGGGTGGCTAGGGCTTGAGTTTTAGCCTCACCAGTCACTAGTTCTCTATAGTGTTTCTGATTATCAATCAGTCTTCTAAGGGTCTCAGCATTTCTCGAGATCTGGTATTCTCTTTCTAGGCCCAGGATAGTCTCTTCCAGTGCAGTTACCTCCGATTGGAGTTTTCTCCGTTCCTCCCCCAGTCTACTCTGTATCCTGTCCCGCATTACTGGCTTTAAGGCTTCCCAGAAGGTCACCCCCGAATCGACTGTTCCTTCATTTTCAGTAACATAGACCTGCAAATCTGCTCTCAGGCCTCTCAGGATATTCGCATTTTGAAGGTCCCATGCTGCCAGGCGCCAGGAAGCCCCAACCTTACCCCGAGCCAATCCCATTCTTACCAACAATGGGGAGTGGTCGGAGATTCCCCTCGCATTATATTCCGCGGTGTCGTCCACTGTCAAGTACTGTCTAGACAGGAATAGATAGTCTAATCTCTTAGAATACCTTATGTGCGCCCGAGTAGTATGAGTAGACCGTCTGATTGGGGTGCAACCATCTCCAGACATCCGTAAGTCCTATACTAGCAATCAGTTGAGATTGGGGGGTCCAGTTCTTCACCCTGGACGCCATTCCTGACCGGTCCTGCCCTATGTCCATTACGTCATTGAAATCTCCTCCTAATATTTGAATGGTGTCAGCAGTATCTAGGAGTATGTCAGCTACTCTCTTGAGCGTGTTTGCCTGCAAATTAGGCGGTGCATATACTGAGATGATCGTGTACGTGCGTCTATTCCATGTCCCCTTGACCCCCACATAAGTCCCCAGAGGGTCTATCCAGGTGTGTGTAATACAAAACGGGGTGGTTTTCTTTATAATAATAGCTACCCCTCTCGAATCAGTAGTGTAGCCCGCATGAGCTAAAACTTTGTGACGACCCCTAGCTATAAAGCCACAGTTTGAGATGGGTTTCCTGCAGCAGAGTTATATCCGGGTCTAGTCTTTTAATGTATGAGTTTACCAGCCCTCTTTTGATCTTATTACCAAGCCCATTAACATTCCAAGTCAGGACACTAAATCCCATGTGGTCTGTACGTTGTGCCGCTGTGTCACCCGCCATTCAGAGGTACAAATAGATCAGTGTGGTCGGTCTCTGGTGTATAAGTGTGGTGTGGAGCACTGAAGCACATGACTGCATTTATCTGACTGTCTCCCCCTCCCCCCAACCAACTCCTCCCCAACTGAACTTTGCAAAACCCCTCAACCCAACCCCCCCTCCCCACCCTTCCCCCCCGTCCATCCCATCTGTGTAACAAGTAACTTACAGGAATTTTAGGTGGTAAAGGTATGTCGCCCTCCCAATAAAGAACCCCAACTAATCTATCCTTAAGGCTCTATCTGGACTGCCCACAGAGTTCTCCGTATCTCGATTATCAAGCTAGTGATAGAACAAATCTCCCTGTACAGTGTAAACAGATAGAGTAAACAATAAACAAACAAAAGTGGGACGTGTCAAGGAAAGGGGGTATGTGCTTGTAACTTGCGTGCCCCCATAGCGATGAGCTGCTGATCCGGATATCAGTTCTGTTCCTCATCAGGAATGTGAATCCTGTGCCTCAATGTCCGGATCATCTGGTGGGCCGGTCGCTCCCTGCTCCAGCTCTCGGATTGCTGTGACTAGGGGATGTAAGGATTGTTCCACCAGTTCTTCTCCATCTGATGTACAGCCACCCATGTCGTCTTCCGCCTCTGAGCCAGTGTGGTTCACCAGGCAACTGAACCTGGACCCCGGCGCCTCTTCTTTCTCTGCTGGCGTTGTTAAATTTTGTCCCTTACGTCCCGACGTGGAGAGATCAGGATATGGAGTTTTATGCGAGCGTCTTCTGGTCCGCGGTTTCTGAGTCCTTTGGGCCTTAGGAGGGCTCCTCCGGAAGTTGGCGGACGCCATTTCCGACCGTATTCTGCGGCCTTCCTCCTCGGCCTCCCACAACATCGGGCGTTCCTCTAACCATTGCCAGGCCTCCTCCGGTCGGTTAAAAAAGTGTGACTTGCCTTCGAAAATTACTTTCAATTTCGCCGGGAAGAGCAGCATGTATGATATGTGTAGATCTTGCAATTTTGCTTTCACTGAGTCATAGGAGCATCTTTGTTTCTGTACCTCTTGACTGTAGTCCGGAAAGATCATGATGTTCGCGTTGTCCAGTCTAATTTCACCCTTCTTTCTGGCTTCTCTTAGTATGAGGTCTCTGTCCGCAAAATTGAGAAAGCGTGCGATGATCGGTCGCGGCCGCGCTCCATCCGGCGGCATGACCAGCAGAGCCCTATGCGCCCTTTCGATGACGAAACAGTTCAAGAATAGTGCCTGCGGGAAAGTTGTCGTTAGCCAGGAATGTAGGTAGGCCGCCACATTCGTCCCCTCGATGCCTTCTCTAAATCCTACGAAGCGCAGGTTGTTGTGTCTTGCCCTGTTTTCCGCATCGTCCACCCTCCACAGCAGTTGCCTGTGTGATGCTTGGAGTTCCGCCATGTCTTTTTAGAGGGTGGTGAGGGAATCCTCTGCCTCGCCGATCCGAGTCTCCGCCGTCGTCACCCTCTCCTTCAGATTCCGAAAGTCTTGGCGCAGCAATAGGACCTCTGAGCCCACCTCGCCTATTTTGACCTCCAATGCTGCTCTCGAGTCCTGTATGTCCGTCCTAGATGCTTGGATCGCCTCCAGCAGCATGGCGGTGTCAGTGCACATGCCGGGTGCCATCGGGATCGTTTCCTTCTGTGGACGGGCCGTGGCATAGTTATCAATGGTTTCCTGCCATGCAGTTTTTGCCACCGGATCTCTTTTCCCCATCTCGCCTCCCAATAATGGTCCGTTGTACTGTAGAAGGCTCTCTCTTATCTCTTCTAGCCCGTTGGGCTTCCGCGGAGGAGAAAGGGCGAGCGGAGAGGATGGGGAACCGCGACGGTAATCGTGAGTCCCGTCTGTATAGGCCGCTGTCTGCGATAGGGTCACACCACTCGCCAGGTCCCACGGCAGAGAGCGGAATCTCAGCCTGAGTGGTAGTTGTGAGGAATTCCACCGAGCACGCCTATCCTTGTGGCTCTAGTGGGGTGCACCCCGTGGCATCAATGGTTATTCACCCTCCCTCGGTGTTCGTTTGTGGGGGCTACCAGGCAGTCTGCGTCACCACGTGTGTCTGGCTCCACTCAATGCGTCCCCTTTGGCGCGCCCCGAATGGTTGGTCTCTCTCAGGGCCTGCGTGACCCGCCGGGGGGGGGGAGGGAAGGCAGAGAGGGCCGGGGCTCCAAAGCCGCGGTCACCGCCGCACGACGGTCCCTGAAGTGGTGTGTGCCGAGGTCTCTGCGCGGGAGGACGCCGCCGCCGGCGTGCCTTCCGCCCGGCTGCTTCGCTCAATCCGTGTTGCCCCAGGCCGGGATTCCCAGTGGCTGCGTGCAGGGGTTATAGCCGCGAATGCAGTCCGTGTAAAGGCGCCAGCCGCCGGTCACTCACCACCGTTTGCTGGTGCTCAGCCCTCCTCGGGACATCCGATGCCGCGGTTCCCGGTCCTCGGAGGCGCGGTCACTGGACGAGCCCCTTCCGGCCTGCGCCGTCTCCCGCAGCGGCAGCCCCCAGTGCCTCGGATAGTTTCTTGTCTCCGGTCGAGGTGGGCCTACCGGCAGACTCCACTGGGCGTCCCAGCCCCCTCGCCTCTCCCAGTCCGTGGGCCCCGACTAGATCTGCGGTGGCGGCCACCCCGCGGCTTCTCTACGTCCCGATGCAGGGCTCAGGCGAGGGGTCGGGTCAGAGCTAGGCGCCCTCTTGGCGCCCGCGGTCACAGTCCGCCCCCAGCACTCTCTGCAACACTCCACTGGGGGAGACCTCACCACAGCCAGTAGTCCTCTCCTCGCGAGCCTCGGGTAGGTGGAAGCACCGCCGACGGCAGGCTCCGATCCCAGGGCAGTATCACTCCCGGCCCGTAAGGACGTGTCCGGCCACCATCTTGGTGTAGGGCTTTCGCGCTGCCAGCTCTTCTGCGGCTAATTTCTCCACACCGTCGACAGGATTCAGCAAAAACCTCTATCTCCGCAGGTACAGCGTCTGTTCCGGTCTTTTATTTGCCGTTTTTCTTGCAGTTTGAATTCAATATAAGTCGGATTTAATGGTAAAATAACGACTGCGTGGCTTCCATATATGTCTGCACAAGACCAATTCATGTTTGTCTGTATTACACCCAACTATTATGAATGTGTACACATTCAACTAACATGTTGCCACGTTGTCAAAATAGATTTAATTCTAGTTCATCATATATGCGGTTAAACTACTGCCTGGCCTTTACAAACTGTTCCAATATCATTAATATTTTTATCTTTCACAATTTGAATCTTGATTGGATGTAATTAACATTGTTATGTTTTAAATGTTAGTGATTTACATACATACATTTCCACTTGCAAGCTGCTTGCTTCACTGTTCCACTTTGATTGTTGATATTTTGCAACCTATCATCTACATAAGACTCCCGGTCCTTGACGCAAGCTTTACAGATACGATTGTTCATAATATTCAGTCTACCTTTCAATGTTATATCATCCTAACACCGCCTATGAGTTTTTAATTGATACCGTAACGTGCACACTCAGCATTTAGCGGCTGTGCTCCTGACGTGAGCAGAGCCGCGGGCACATTCATTTCTTGGGGCACTATTTATCAACCGGGCCTCCGACTTACTCGCAAAGCTGCGAGTTCTCTGCTGGAGACGGTCCGAGTAAGTGATGCCAGGCCTCTTTTGTCACCTTTTTCCATTTCTTTAAACCTTTAAGTACAGTTAGCACATCACCTATGTGATATTGCGAGCTTGGTTTTTTTTATTTTTTTATTTCAGTAATTCTTTTATTGAAAAAGAGATTTATATATACAAGGCACAGCATACAGGGGTACAATTAGCAAAAACCCCCGGGGGAGAAGCTTGACATAGCGAAGAACAACAAGAACTCGTGGGCCGGTTTGGTTACATGCGGCCTTTTGTGTGAGCATGACAGCAACTGTCTGTACCCCCCTCGACGGTGAGAAAGGAAAAATAGAAAGGAGGAAGAAGAAGGTCTTGTGCTGGGTTGGTCACACAGTTTGCATGGGTTCGAGGGAATTAGTCAGGTCTAGGTCTGTGTCGCCTGCGGCACGGGAGGGTGTGGTTGGCCTCGTGTTTGCCATCCTAGGGTGGTTTGTGTGAGGACAGGTAGTTGTCTAGGGTGAGCCACATTTTGCTCTTTGTGTGCATTTTGGGTATATGATTGGACGTTATAGTGTCAGCTCCTCATAGGAAGGTGACCCAGTTAAACCAGGCCTTGAAAGACGCTTTCCCTGTGTCTTTCCAGTTGTTTAGGACCGTTTTGACCACCGCCGTTAGTAGGAGGTTGATGAGGTCTCTGTCTTCCCTAGACTGGATTGTCGGTGCCATGAAGGCCGTGGCTAGGCTGTGGAAGTCTAGATGTAGGGGTATGTCTAGTGTGTTGTTTATGAAGTTGCTTATCCTGTCCCAGAATTTATTAACTCGGGGGCAGTGGAATATTAGGTGGGCTAGGTCTCCCTTCTGTTTATTGCAGTTCCAGCATATATCGCTATCCCTTATTCCTATTGTCGCCAGGCGTGAGGGGGTCCAGTATGTTTTGT
This sequence comes from Lissotriton helveticus, assembly GCF_964261635.1. Classification (NCBI taxonomy): domain Eukaryota; kingdom Metazoa; phylum Chordata; class Amphibia; order Caudata; family Salamandridae; genus Lissotriton; species Lissotriton helveticus. The sequence continues at coordinate 246,437,616 of NC_136067.1, forward strand.
GTATGAGCCAGAATTTGGTTTGTGCTAGGGTGGTAGTTACTTTTTTACGTGTTGTTGATGTCCAGAGGTTGGATCTCTCCCTCTCAGTTAGTCGTCTATCTAGGAGGGACTCCCAATACTCTACTGCTTTATTGTTAAGTCTGGACGCTCCTGGGCTCAGTAGCTTGTAAAGGTGAGATGTTTGGTGTCCTACTTTGTTTATGTTGGTGGCGTATTGTAGTATTGACGGGGTCAGTTTGTTGAGTTCAGCCTTGGTGATTGCCACTTTGATCTTGAGGAAGTTATATAGCTCGATGTAGTCTAGTTTGTGTTTGTCCTTAAGTGTGTCAAAAGTGTGCTGTGTTCCTAGGGTGGTTAGGTGGTTTGTTGTAGATATACTGTGTTTGTACCATGTGTGCATGTTGAGTGTTTTCCCACGGTATTTGGTCTTTGGGTTGAACCATATTGATTGATTCCCATTCAGTGTTCTTAATGCTGACGTCCATCTTCTTGTCGATCTTAAGGAGGGCATTCCTGGTGTTCTTGAGTATGGGATTGTTGGCGATCTCCGGGTGTCTGGGTGCTGTCAGGAGGGCTATGGGGTCAAGGCCTTTTAGGATTCTTTTCTCCAGTGCTAGCCACGCTGGTGTGTATTCCTGTTCTGGGGTTAGCCAGTACAGTCCTTGTTTAGCTATACAGGCCGTGTGGAAGTTCTTGAAGTTTGATATGTTTAGTCCCCCCAGGCTTTTGTTGAGTCTGAGTTTTTGTAAGCTGATTCTGGCCTTCTTGTCTCTCCATAGGAACTTATTTATTATCTTGTCCAGCCTTTTGTGGAAGTCCTCTGTGTTGCCTAGTGGGAGCATGTCAAGCGTGTAGTTCACCATAGGTGTCAGCATCATTTTGATAGTCTCCACTCTTCCCCACCAGATGGTGAATTTGGGTGACCATGTTTCTACTTTGGCTTTCACTTTATTAAGTAGTGTCTTTTCGTTTTGATTCAGTGTGGTCTTGAGATCCCTTTCGAAGAGTAGGCCCAGGTAGTTCAGTGACTTTTTCTGCCATGTGAGCCCCGAGTCACCTAGCACCTCTTGCATGGTATGTACGTTCATGGGTTTTCACTCCGATTTATCTCTGTTTAGTTTATAGCCTGAGGCGCATGCATACTGGTCTATGGTAGACATGAGAGCTGTTATCGATCTAGCCGGATTTTCGGTGGTAATGAGGATGTCGTCTGCATAAACCGCTAGTTTCACTGTGTCTTCGCCTATCGGTATGCCTGTAATGTTTTTGTTGGCCCTTATCATGGTTAGGAGTGGCTCTAGGGCTAGTAGGAAGAGGGCTGGGGAGAGCGGGCATCCCTGTCTTGTGCCCCTTTCTAGGGTGAGTGGTTCTGATGTTCCTCCATTTACCACAATACGGGCCTTGGGCTCTCTATATAGTGCCATAACCATCCTCCTGTATTTGGATCCTAGTCCAAACTTCTGCATGCACCTCTCTAGAAATGGCCAGGACACCCTATTGAATACCTTTTCCGCATCCAAGGCGATCATGACAGCGGCGTTGTTGCTTTTAGAGGCATGATTTATCAGGTGGCACAGGAGTCTGGTGTTGTCATGCGACATCCTGTTCTTGAGGTAGCCTACTTGTATTGTATTGTATTGTATTGTATCGGGATTTATATAGCGCTCGGCTGCCCAGCAAAGGGGCGTCCCGGCGCTGCGAGTGAAACTAAAAACAGAAGGGGAATACCAGAAAAGAAGAGGAGCAGTTACTGAAAGAGGTGAGTTTTGATGGCTTTTCTAAAAGCCAAAAGATCCTGCATGCCACGAATAGTTTCCGGAAGGCTGTTCCAGAGCTTGGCAGCGAGCGAGCTGAAGGAACGACCGCCCATTCTGGCTAGATTGGTACGGGGAATGACCACTAGATGTTGTCCTGCTGACCGCAGTGGCCTTCCAGGGATATACTTCGTCAGGAGGGGGCACAACATTGGTGGGGAGGCGGTTTTAAGGATTTTGAAGGCGAGACAAAGTGCCTTAAACTGAATCCTTTTTCCCACCGGGAGCCAGTGCAGTTTTTTCCGAACTCCCGCCACTGAGGAGTGGCGGGGAAGACCTACCAATGCTCTGGCAGCAGCATTCTGTACTCTCTGAAGTCTGACCACTTCCGCCTGATTAGCACCCAGTAAAAGGGAGCTGGCATAATCCAGTCTAGAAAGAATAATAGCTTGGACAATAACCTGGCGGGTGTGACAGTTGAAGAACTTCAGCGTAGGTCTTAGATTTCGCAGAATGCCAAAGCAGATAGCTGCAACTTTTTTTGTGTGATGAGTAAATTTCAGTGCAGAGTCGACCCAGACTCCTAGATTTTTCACACAATCCTTAGGCTTAGGCGGTTGGCCTAAAGTATCAGGCCACCAGTTACCGCCCCAGGCTGCAGTGTTTTTCCCCAAGAGCAGAATTTCCGTTTTTCCAGCATTGAGCTGGAGGAAATTCGCCGTCATCCAGTTGGTGATGTCAGTCAGGGTCTGCTTGAAGTGATGGGCCTCCAGACCGTTGTTACCATTGAGAGCCACCACCAACTGGGTGTCGTCTGCATAAGATACTAACGTCAGACCACTCTGTTTGGCCACTTCGGCTAGTGGTCGGACGTAAACATTGAACAGGGTGGGGCTCAGAGAAGACCCCTGAGGCACCCCCTGTCCGATGTTGTGCTCTTTTGAGATGTAAGGGGGGGTGGACACTTTAAAGGATCTGTTAGCAAGGAAGTCTTTAAACCATCCCAGGGCCTTACCTATAATTCCAGCTTCCTCCAATCTCATTAAGAGGACCTCGTGTGACACCGTATCGAAGGCAGCACTAAGATCCAACAGGATCAGTGCTGCCGTTCCGCCGGTGTCAAGAATGGTACGGAGGTCCTCTGTGACACTAAGCAAGGCTGTCTCGGTGCTGTGGCCCGCTCTAAACCCGTGTTGAGAGTCGTCCAGAATGTTATTGGTTAGGAGGAAGTTGGTGAGGATGGTGTTAACATGTGCTTCCATGATTTTAGCTGGCCAAGGGAGAAGGGAGATGGGCCGAAAATTTTCAGGAAGGGTAGGATCCAGAGTGGGCTTTTTCAAAATGGGAGATACCCATGCCTGCTTCCATTTAGAAGGAATTTTGGCCGTCGAAAGAGACCGATTAATAATATTTCGTAATGGTTCCGTGATAAGCTCATTGGCTGCACGGAAGGTCTCAGGTTTTAAGGGATCGGCCGGGGAGCCAGATTTTATTTTTTTACAGATTTTATCGAAGCTCACACGTTCTAGTGCGGGAAGGGAAGACAGACAAGGTCTGCTAGGGTCTAGCATAACGGAAGGCTGAGGGGAGTGGGGGAAGGTCTCGTAAATTTTCTTTATTTTATCAGTAAAAAAATTGGCCATGTTATTACATAGATCTAAAGAGGTGACAACAGAAGTGGTGGCTTTCTTTGCAGTAAGATCTTTTACAATTTTGAAAACAGTTTTAGAGATATTAGTACTGTTATTGATTTCAGTGGCGTAATAAGCCGCCCTCGCTCTACAGACCTGGCGATGGTAGGTTTTCTGCAACTGAGCGTAGGCATGCTTGAGGTTGGCATCATAATTTTTCCTCCATCCTCTTTCCGCCTTTTTACACTCCTTTTTCAGCGTGGCTAAGTCTGAATTATACCAGGGGCTGGCCCCATGGGCGCGGGCTTTAACCCACTTAACTGGGACCAAGGAATCCAGAGCTTGGATTATCCATTGGCAAAACTGATCGTACCCTAGGTCACTGTCGTCACTCAAAGGAGGAGGATTAGTCCTTAAGAGGTCATAAAGCTCCTCCAGGCGGAGTTTTATCCACGGACGCTTCTGGACTTGAGGGGTGCGTGCCAATGCAGGAGTGGATTTGCAAGGGACTGTCATGATCACCAAATGGTGGTCGGTCCACACCATAGTGAGCAGTGTATGAGCTTTGGTAGGAAAGTGTTAAGTCTGGTCGCTAAGATCTTCGCATAGATTTTGCAGTCCACGTTTATTAGGGAAATTGGCCTGTAGTTCTTGGGGTGTTGTGGGCCTTTCCCCTCTTTTGGAATCACTATGATATTGGCTTCTGCCATAGTTGGTGTCATACTTCCTTTCTGAATGCAGCTTGTAAAGACCTCAACCATTGTGGGTTTGACTATGTGTAGGAATTGTTTGTAGAAACCCGCTGTGTAGCCATCCGGGCCCGGTGCTTTGTTCTCCCTGAGGTTTGTTACTGCCTTTTCTATTTCGTCACCTGTGATTCCTAATTCTAATGTCTCTCTTTGTGTGTCTGTGAGTATAGGCATTGACAGTTTGTCTAAGAGAGCTGCTCCACCGTCCTTGTTTAGGGTCAGGTCTTCCTTGTATAGCTGTTCATAGAACTCTTTGAATACCCTAAGGATTTCTTTGTTCGCGGTTTGTGACTTGTCTTGGAGTCTGTCACTGCAGCTACGCCGTGTTGCCTTTGTTTACTTTTTAGATAGGAGGCGAGCGCTTTCTGTGCTTTGTTTGCCGTACATACGTTGATGGCCTTATATTTGTTCAGAAAAGGGGGTGGTGATGAACAGAGTGCCTGAATTAAGCAGACCACTCTTACCCAGTCCAAAGATCAGGGCTTGATCCATCACCGTTTTTTAGCTCACTGCACCATCCCAGCTCAGAACTTGGCTATATGCAAATTAGTCTGTTCCTGTCCCAGTGCATGATGGGAACAGGGCAAACCAAACTACCAAGCCAATTCTTATACTGGGAAGGAAACAAGCTTCCGGGGACCGGTTTCTGCCATTTCAGGCGTCGTCGGCCCGGCTTGCTTGAATCCTGATGGTGCAATGAGCAAGGGACTCGCATCTGAGTATACCCTTCCACGCATATGGTGGACAAAATGATACAGAAAAGGGGGTGGTGATGAACAGAGTGCCTGAATTAAGCAGACCACTCTTACCCAGTCCAAAGATCAGGGCTTGATCCATCACCGTTTTTTAGCTCACTGCACCATCCCAGCTCAGAACTTGGCTATATGCAAATTAGTCTGTTCCTGTCCCAGTGCATGATGGGAACAGGGCAAACCAAATTACCAAGCCAATTCTTATACTGGGAAGGAAACAAGCTTCCGGGGACCGGTTTCTGCCATTTCAGGCGTCGTCGGCCCGGCTTGCTTGAATCCTGATGGTGCAATGAGCAAGGGACTCACATCTGAGTATACCCTTCCACGCATATGGTGGACAAAATGATTCAGAAAAGGGGGTGGTGATGAACAGAGTGCCTGAATTAAGCAGACCACTCTTACCCAGTCCAAAGATCAGGGCTTGATCCATCACCGTTTTTTAGCTCACTGCACCATCCCAGCTCAGAACTTGGCTATATGCAAATTAGTCTGTTCCTGTCCCAGTGCATGATGGGAACAGGGCAAACCAAACTACCAAGCCAATTCTTATACTGGGAAGGAAACAAGCTTCCGGGGACCGGTTTCTGCCATTTCAGGCGTCGTCGGCCCGGCTTGCTTGAATCCTGATGGTGCAATGAGCAAGGGACTCACATCTGAGTATACCCTTCCACGCATATGGTGGACAAAATGATTCAGAAAAGGGGGTGGTGATGAACAGAGTGCCTGAATTAAGCAGACCACTCTTACCCAGTCCAAAGATCAGGGCTTGATCCATCACCGTTTTTTAGCTCACTGCACCATCCCAGCTCAGAACTTGGCTATATGCAAATTAGTCTGTTCCTGTCCCAGTGCATGATGGGAACAGGGCAAACCAAACTACCAAGCCAATTCTTATACTGGGAAGGAAACAAGCTTCCGGGGACCGGTTTCTGCCATTTCAGGCGTCGTCGGCCCGGCTTGCTTGAATCCTGATGGTGTAATGAGCAAGGGACTCACATCTGAGTATACCATTCCACGCATATGGTGGACAAAATGATTCAGAAAAGGGGGTGGTGATGAACAGAGTGCCTGAATTAAGCAGACCACTCTTACCCAGTCCAAAGATCAGGGCTTGATCCATCACCGTTTTTTAGCTCACTGCACCATCCCAGCTCAGAACTTGGCTATATGCAAATTAGTCTGTTCCTGTCCCAGTGCATGATGGGAACAGGGCAAACCAAACTACCAAGCCAATTCTTATACTGGGAAGGAAACAAGCTTCCGGGGACCGGTTTCTGCCATTTCAGGCGTCGTCGGCCCGGCTTGCTTGAATCCTGATGGTGCAATGAGCAAGGGACTCACATCTGAGTATACCCTTCCACGCATATGGTGGACAAAATGATTCAGAAAAGGGGGTGGTGATGAACAGAGTGCCTGAATTAAGCAGACCACTCTTACCCAGTCCAAAGATCAGGGCTTGATCCATCACCGTTTTTTAGCTCACTGCACCATCCCAGCTCAGAACTTGGCTATATGCAAATTAGTCTGTTCCTGTCCCAGTGCATGATGGGAACAGGGCAAACCAAACTACCAAGCCAATTCTTATACTGGGAAGGAAACAAGCTTCCGGGGACCGGTTTCTGCCATTTCAGGCGTCGTCGGCCCGGCTTGCTTGAATCCTGATGGTGTAATGAGCAAGGGACTCACATCTGAGTATACCATTCCACGCATATGGTGGACAAAATGATTCAGAAAAGGGGGTGGTGATGAACAGAGTGCCTGAATTAAGCAGACCACTCTTACCCAGTCCAAAGATCAGGGCTTGATCCATCACCGTTTTTTAGCTCACTGCACCATCCCAGCTCAGAACTTGGCTATATGCAAATTAGTCTGTTCCTGTCCCAGTGCATGATGGGAACAGGGCAAACCAAACTACCAAGCCAATTCTTATACTGGGAAGGAAACAAGCTTCCGGGGACCGGTTTCTGCCATTTCAGGTGTCGTCGGCCCGGCTTGCTTGAATCCTGATGGTGCAATGAGCAAGGGACTCACATCTGAGTATACCCTTCCACGCATATGGTGGACAAAATGATTCAGAAAAGGGGGTGGTGATGAACAGAGTGCCTGAATTAAGCAGACCACTCTTACCCAGTCCAAAGATCAGGGCTTGATCCATCACCGTTTTTTAGCTCACTGCACCATCCCAGCTCAGAACTTGGCTATATGCAAATTAGTCTGTTCCTGTCCCAGTGCATGATGGGAACAGGGCAAACCAAACTACCAAGCCAATTCTTATACTGGGAAGGAAACAAGCTTCCGGGGACCGGTTTCTGCCATTTCAGGCGTCGTCGGCCCGGCTTGCTTGAATCCTGATGGTGCAATGAGCAAGGGACTCACATCTGAGTATACCCTTCCACGCATATGGTGGACAAAATGATTCAGAAAAGGGGGTGGTGATGAACAGTGTGCCGGAATTAAGCAGACCACTCTTACCCAGTCCAAAGATCAGGGCTTGATCCATCACCGTTTTTTAGCTCACTGCACCATCCCAGCTCAGAACTTGGCTATATGCAAATTAGTCTGTTCCTGTCCCAGTGCATGATGGGAACAGGGCAAACCAAACTACCAAGCCAATTCTTATACTGGGAAGGAAACAAGCTTCCGGGGACCGGTTTCTGCCATTTCAGGCGTCGTCGGCCCGGCTTGCTTGAATCCTGATGGTGCAATGAGCAAGGGACTCACATCTGAGTATACCCTTCCACGCATATGGTTGACAAAATGATTCAGAAAAGGGGGTGGTGATGAACAGAGTGCCTGAATTAAGCAGACCACTCTTACCCAGTCCAAAGATCAGGGCTTGATCCATCACCGTTTTTTAGCTCACTGCACCATCCCAGCTCAGAACTTGGCTATATGCAAATTAGTCTGTTCCTGTCCCAGTGCATGATGGGAACAGGGCAAACCAAACTACCAAGCCAATTCTTATACTGGGAAGGAAACAAGCTTCCGGGGACCGGTTTCTGCCATTTCAGGCGTCGTCGGCCCGGCTTGCTTGAATCCTGATGGTGCAATGAGCAAGGGACTCACATCTGAGTGTACCCTTCCACGCATATAGTGGCCAAAAACGATTCAGAAAAGGGGGTGGTGATGAACAGAGTGTCTGAATTAAGCAGACCACTCTTACCCAGTCCAAAGATCAGGGCTTGATCCATCACCGTTATTTAGCTCACTGCCCCATCCCAGCTCAGAACCTGGCTATATGCAAATAAGTCTGTCCCTGGCCCAGTGCATCATGGGAACAGGGCAGACCAAACTACCAAGCCAATTCTTGCTCACTGCTCCATCAGGATTCAAGCAAGCCGGGCCGACGACGGCTGAAATGCCAGAAACCGGTCCCCGGAAGCTTGTCTCCTTTCTGGTGAAGAATTGGCTTGGTAGTTTGGTTTGCCCTGTTCCCATCATGCACTGGGACAGGAACAGACTAATTTGCATATAGCCAAGTTCTGAGCTGGGATGGTGCAGTGAGCTAAAAAACGGTGATGGATCAAGCCCTGATCTTTGGACTGGGTAAGAGTGGTCTGCTTAATTCAGGCACTCTGTTCATCACCACCCCCTTTTCTGAATCGTTTTTGACCACTATAGGTGTGGCAGGGTATACTCAGACATGAGTCCCTTGCTCACTGCTCCATCAGGATTCAAGCAAGCCGGGCCAACGACGGCTGAAATGCCAGAAACCGGTCCCCGGAAGCTTGTCTCCTTTCTGGTGAAGAATTGGCTTGGTAGTTTGGTCTGCCCTGTTCCCATGATGCACTGGGCCAGGGACAGACTAATTTGCATATTGCCAGGTTCTGAGCTGGGATGGGGCAGTGAGCTAAATAATGGTGATGGATCAAGCCCTGATCTTTGGACTGGGTAAGAGTGGTCTGCTTAATTCAGACACTCTGTTCATCACCACCCCCTTTTCTGAATCCTTATATTTGTTCAGCCATGTTCCTGCTCTCTCGCTAAGGATCTTTTTTAGCTCATATTTCTTTTTCGTTAGTGTTGTGAGCGTGTTCCTGTCTCTTAGGTTGGCTATGTGGCCTAACTCTAAGTCCTTTATCTCTTTTTCTAGCTCTGAGACCTTCTTGTTTCTCATCTGTTGTTGCGCCCTGTGATGGAGAGTATGTTTCCCCTGACGGTGGCTTTCAGGGCATCCCAAAGGGTGCCCCTGTCCATTTCTGGCTTGTTGTTTAGATCTAGGTACTCTTTTATGGAGTCTTCTATTTCGGCTGTGGTGTCTTTGTTCCTGAGGAGGTCATCATTAAACCTCCATCTGCGCTCGATCTTCTCGTTATGTCTGCCTGAAAGCGTGAGGCTGATGTGAGAGTGGTCTGAGATTGATCTTGGTGCGATTTCTGTCTGATCTATAAGGTGGGTCTGTGTTTCCGAGATTAGTATGTAGTCAATCCTGCTGTTGCGAGCTTGGTTTTAATGCACACTCGAACCTTGTTTTTCAGAACAATTTGCCTGATTCAATCAACCTTTCTTTTGGAAAGCACTATGGTTATCTTTTTAGCTTACTGGCACCAAGACCCTCAATAAAAGGTAACGCTTACGGTCATCTTCTTCCTCAGATTCATTTACTTATATAGAATTAGGTTAAATTAACAAATTTTTCAATATTTGTTTTGGTCTTAGACACACATTGCCTCATTAGTTGGGCCCACACTCACTACTCACCAAGATAACGATCGCCTAAGATAATTACCCCTTCAGTGAAACAGATGGGTGAGTACTTGAGCTTTCAAGGATTTCTGAATTATTTTGTTCTCTATGCATCCAGCACCTGACGCTCGCTGTTCCTTCATTAATTCTAGTAAAACTACACTTTTACGTATCATCACTGGACCGTGTAACTGATTCCCCCCACTCCCTTGGATTGGAGCCCTTTGGCCTTTCAACCAACTGCACTTGCAGAGTGCCTTAGAAGTGAGCCTCTTGACCACCTCTTTTACACCCAAGCGTTTCACAGTAACTAGTCGACACTTCATCGTTTCCTTTTATTGTCTCCTAGGTTACTCCCATCTCCGTCCTGAAGAAGACCCCTTTCTATGGAGCAATTGGCCTTTACCCCACATCGAAACATTACCATATCGACCTTGCTAACCTGTACTGGAACCATTACCTATGTTAAGACAACGATGTGAAGTCTATAACTCAATGTGGATTATATTGAAATTTGTTAATAATTCCCAGACAGGTTCGAGACTTATATGAATTTAGAGAATTGTGTCTAATTATTTCTAATTGTTCCGCTCATTCTTCTTTGACTATTTCACGAGCACTAAATTCACTACTTTTTCCTTGCACCGACCTTGGAGCAACTCCTTAAAATAGTTCTTCTTTAATTGTATTCGCAGTTTACATGCTATGATGAGCATTCATAGGCTGTTTTCACATGTATAGTTAATGTCTCCATGTAATTGTTTTTTGTCTAGCACACTGTGATTACACCTCCCAAGGGATTCCAATTCCTTAGACAAAAGGTAGGCGGTCTTGAGCCGGCTGGTGGCTCTCTATTATTATGTAAAGAGGTAGTGTTATCCAATAGGTGACTTAAACTGGCATTTATGTTGTTTGTTTCTTGTAGAACTTTTTGGTCCTGAGGAGAACCCCGCAATCAGGGGTTTCAAAACGCGTCGACCTTAATTGGCCCTGAGTCAATAATAAGGCTAGAAGGACTGTGTTAGAAAAAAAGAAATTGAGTTCTTACTGTATATTTTCATGTAACATAGTCACATTAGGATAGGTAATAGGATTCATAATATTGCACGTTGATATATTTTGTTTTGGCAAAGGGCCATATTATATGTTTTTTGTTATATATATGTGTGTGTGAATGTGTGATGAATGGACTAGTCAACAGTGGTTGTTGGATGTGTTGTAAATATGTACAGTGATTATATTTTATTGTAATTGATTTCCTATTGTATATTTTTGTATATGCACCTAAAAAAAGTATTTCTCAGAAACAAAAAGTTAAAGTGACTAGTGAAATAAATAAATAAACAAACTAGTGACATTAGAAAAAAACGGACCGATATGTTTTATTCATATAGGGGTGACTAAAAAAATGGTAAGTCAATTCCAGTACTGGCATTCGTGTTGTTGATTCCATGAATGTATCAATTGCATACCACATTGCTAAAATATAAAATTAAAAATGTAAATCGCATTCAAATATTTTTTCCATTTGCTTGGGTCTAAATAAGTCTTAACAAAATTGTTAAGTAATTTCTCTTGAAGTCCTCTTCCATTTGGACCACTTTGTGTCTTTTTACACCCAGAATAAGTCCAGCAGTCTTTCTGCCAACCTGTCAGAAAATTGGGGTTTACCTACAAGCTGCCCCCCACCCCTGTGGCACCAGGAAAATCACTAGACATCAGGTAAAATAGTCAGGAAAAAAAAGTTGGATGCAACAACCCACACACGTGGGTTCATTTTTATCGGTAGAAGTGTATGAACGCTGCTGGATGGTAGGAATTTTATGGGTTCGGCACAAGTTCTGTAATTTTCCCTCACGGAAATGTAAGGAAAATTTGTGATTTTGTGAGTAAGAAAACTTAGTGTTATATATGCATGTCACATCAACCTGGACTCCCCGGGGTGTTTAAAAACATTTCTGGGTTTGGTAGGTTTACCAAGTAGTGGCCAAGTCAAGTCCCAAAACTCGGAGCAATGCACATCACCAAAAAGGGTTGATTTTATTGGAGAAAATTCGATATTTCCATGTCACATTTTAAAGTCATCTTGGATCGGAATAGTTCGGGTGACATGACCCTCCAGAACCTCTCAGCAGTCTTTGAAGCTGTATCTTATTCTATTCTTTTGAATCACATGTCAGACTTTGGCATTTGTTTACTTGCCTTAAAACTGTTTACTTCATTCTTGATTGATAGATGTCAGTCTGTGTTCCTCAACCCTTTCTGTTCTGCGGTTTAAATGGTGAATTAATATTCATGAGGCAGCTCCACAGACACCACAGATTAGAGTAGTGGAGAAGAAACCCGAAGCCGATGCGGAGAAAAAGGCTGAGGCAGGAATAAAGCAAGAGGATGAGGTTGGCAACCCAGATGGGGAGGACCGAATTTTGTATAACTGACACCATCTTTTTACCACCCCCTTCCATCCACACTTCGGGAGATGGATGAACCCATATATGGCAGGACCCCAACTGAACATACCCTCCATGTTCTGGCCCCCTTTTCTAGGGAGAGGCCAAATTCAACCTTGCGAGAGACAGAAAAGAAGAGTGTGATGGAGAAGACATAGATCAAGGAGTCCAGACGAGGAGCATGATAAAAGACCTGGCAAAGCCAGGAACCAGCACAACCAGTCGCTAGTGTTTAATCCAACTTACTTCACCCTTACAGATGTGCAACAAAATGTCCTTGAATAAAGGTCTAGGATTTGTCCGCACCCCTACCTTGGACCATTCAAACTTCATTTTGAAATAGCAGAATTCTGCTACCAGACCAAATTGAAAGCTTATTTTTAAAGAAAGACAAGGAGACCCAACCATCAGAGGGCAATACAAACCTTAAAAGGAAGTGCACTTTTTGTCCACCCACCTCCTCAGTACCAGTCTATATCCTTGCCTTTAAACAGGCCATTTTAGAAGAGGTAGAGACTATCAACAAGACACAGATGAAACCATTCTATAGCATTACCAAACCGGAACAAACTGCACTTGCAGAACTGAAAAGCAACACAACTCTGGTTATTAAACTAGCTGATAACGGTGGTCCTGTTGAAACTATTTAACTACCAAACACAACATACCACTTTACTTTCAGGCCGTAGATACTACAGGCCACTGACTGAAGATACTACATCACGACTACAAAGGACCATCGCTATCATGATAGATGAGGCGGAGGTTATCCATTGGATCTCTAAGAAGGAAGCAGACTATCTCTTGGCAAAGATACTAGAACAAATGAACCATAACTAACCAGCTTGAATGAATTTCAAGAAATTATAACAGCATTGTTTTTATTTACAACGTGTACCATAAAAAATTATCAATAAAATACATCCAAAGTTGATCACATTTAATGCCCCTAAAGAAATGGACTGGGAAGGCTAGTGTTTGGATAGTGAAGGTATTGATTGGGTAATAGAACAGTGGTCACTGTGACCTCAATAAACCAGAAAATAATAATTAATTAACACACTGAAAAAATATACAATTCAGTAATTAATTAAAGCACTCATGCCTCAAAAAACCACAAAATCACAAATGATAAATCGGGAAAGAGGCTGAAACTGGTAAAATTGTCACACACGTGGGTGAAGGATCTGTAAGGATCTGTAAGAGAAAGAATCACAGGCTTCAACGGGGGTGCAATTCATCCACATAAGTCGGCATGCGCCGTCAAAATGAAATGGGATGTTGGTTAAAAACGCGGTGGAGTGGTCACACACGTAAGTGAAGAATCTGTTGCAAAGAAAATCACAGGCTTCAACGGGGGGGTCAGTTCTTCGGCACTAGTCGGACTAGTGCCGAAGAACTGACCCCCCGTGTGATTCTTTCTCTTACAGATCCTTCACCCACGTGTGTGACAATTTTACCATGACACTTTAAAACCTCGAAGTACGCTCTTAAGAAGCTGGACGTCTCCCGATGGTTGTGATTACCTTTGATTCGACTTAATCTCCAATTCCAGACCCCCGCATTAGTATACAGCGTCTTGAACGCTTCAGAACCAGTCCCACTGTATTTTTGGAGAGAGCAATCACATAGAACCCCCTGTGTTCCACTGCCTTAACAATCTTAGGACCTTTATCCACTTGACGGACCCCCTTTTCCATCTCTGATTACGCCATTCAGACCAGATTCACTGCCCCCCTCCGTGCCCTTGTCCTGATGAAGACCCTCTAGCAAGGTTTCACTCCATGCCTGCATCAGTTTGGGTCGAAACGTCGACACTCCTTCCCAGTTTCAGCCTCTTTCCCGATTTATCATTTGTGATTTTGTGTTTTTTTGAGGCATGAGTGCTTTAATTAATTACTGAATTGTATATTTTTTCAGCGTGTTAATTAATTATTACTTTCTGGTTTATTGAGGTCACAGTGACCACTGTTCTATTACCCAATCAATACCTTCACTATCCAAACACTACCCTTCCCTGTCCATTTCTTTAGGGGCATTAAATGTGATCAACTATGGATGTATTTTATTGATAATTTTTTATGGTACATGTTGTGAATAAAAACAATGCTGTTATAATTTCTTGAAATTCATTCAAGCTGGTTAGTTATGGTTCATTTGTTCTAATATCTGGGACCACTTTGTTTGTATCAATTATTCACCCAGGTCCCAGCGACTCATTAGGTTAACCCGTGTTTTTACAGCATATCTCTTGGCAAAGGCACCCAAAATAACATACTTTTACTCCCTGCCGAAGATGCATAAAATCAAATGACCACCACCGGGCTGTCCAATTCTGTCTGGAATAAATTCCATTCTGGAACCACTGGCGCAGTTTGTGGACTATTTCCTGAGACCCATTGTTAAAAAAAACACCAAGCATCTCAAAGACACCAGGGATCCCCTTAATCACATGAAAGGTATCACGTATTTTTCAACACACTCACCTACTTGTAGGTTTAGACATAGAGAGCCTAGACACAAGCCTTCCACAAGATACCACGCTGCAGACAATTGAAGATATTCTCTTCAATAATGAATGGCACTTCAATACACCAAGGCATTTTGTCTTCGAATGTTACCGCCTAGCTCTGACAGAGAACTTTTTTGATTTTGATGGGATATTTTATCTGCAAACCCACGGAACATCTATGGGTCCATATTTGCCCCAACCTTAGCAGGACTCTATGTAAGTGCCTTTGAAGACAAGTACATCCTCAATGATTAAAACCCCCACAAAGAGATATATATATTGACAATAGTCTGGATGGGCTAATTTGACACCATGCTGGACTTTTTAAGGTGTTGCAACACCTGTGTTGAATTTCTCAGATTCATGAGCACAACGCACAAAAATACGTTTGATTTTCTAAACATTACCATTTTGCTGACAGCACCAAACTTAAAACTAAGACCTTTTATGAACCAACTGAAAAGCATTGCCTTCTCTCCTTCAAAAGCTTCTACCCACACCCAATAAGAGAGAACCTCCCCTACAGTCAGTTCTTACAAATACAACGGAACAGCAGCAATATAGAGGATTATGAAAATTAAGCATCAGCACTACAGGAAAAACTGAGGGTGAGGCATTGCCCTTACCAGATTATCAACAAGTGGGTAAAGAGAGCCAGGAATCAGAACAGGGATAACCTCCTGGAACAAACAGGGAACACAAAGGAAAATTACATCCTCACATGTGTGACCATCTACTGCACCGCGTGCAACAGCATTAAGAAAGCCATCAACAAAAATTGGCACATTATAACGTCTGGATCTTTAAAATGGCCCAAGTGTAGATGTACCCACAAAAGGAGTAAAAACATCTGAGTTCTCTTGGTACATACACAACCCTCTAAAAAGAAAGAGAAAACAAATACGATGCTCACACCTTGGGGCCTACCACCTGTAGCAGGACTTTACCCCTGTGGGTCATGTGCAGTGTGCCATTTGACAAAAGTAACAAAAATACTCACATTGAGCAAGAACTTGGAGTGGACTCTAAAACGACACACAAATTGCAACACCTCACATGCCATATTCATGATCACATGTCCATGCAGACTAAGATATATGGGCTTTACTTTTCGCAAAGTCAAAACACGGATTGGAGAACACTGTAGCAATATCAGTTACAAGTAAGCCACCACAAGGATGAGGAACCACTTTCTTACTTCTCAGCATACAGCCAACTAACTTAAATGGGTGATTTTGGAAACACTGGATGAGACAAACGGAGATGCTGAACACATTCTCTTTCACAAAGAACAATGATGGGTCTACCATCATAGATCCTTTGATATAGGACTAAATGACAATGTCCCCTGGTTAGCGTTGGGTCACTAATAAAAATAATATGTATTATTATGATATTTATCTATATATGAGCCATCAAGACTAGTGACAATAACCTGTGAGTTTGGAGACATCATCCCTATAGCTTCTACTACTGGTAAAGTATGATCATATGCTGATGATAGAGACTTTCTCTCTTGGGTCACAAGCAAATATTCACACGTATTGCATTGTATCATAAACCTGAGAGACATAACTTAACCTTACAGTATTGCGCAGAGCATGTTCACAAATCATTACTCTTGAAGATAAGCTTTAAATTACATACGTTATTTCCATCACCATGAAATGAGATTCCTATGGTTCACCACCATGAGCAATGGGTGATCATTTGTTCACACCACTGGCTACATAAGCTTTATTTCTTTTCTGCTCCTGACTCTACAAATCAACATACATGTACATCACATGCCTAAATATAAGAAACACAAATTAACCCTGTAGCACTTCTTCAAATGTGCTCATGAATCTCTTCTTTTATGCACACAAAGAAAGCCCCGTATTTGAACCAATTTGCCCCATTATATTTGGGACATAGGGCACCTGATATGGCTTTGAAAGTCCACTTGCGCTTGTCGTTCTCCTATTTTATTTATAACATGCAAGCAAATATTCTGCATTCATCTCCTCATTATATCTACAACATGAAAGCAGCAGAGACTTGCCAGGACCTTACCAGCACATGTGCATTAGACACAGCGCACTCATAGCAGGAGTCTTTCTTTCCCTTTTTTGAAGCTTTCTTTTTTCAAACTCCCAGAAATGAATTAAGCACATTACTGCAACTTCAAAAATACTTTCTTCTTAACAAAAACAGCTCTGAGAGCTTATTTGTGCATCTGACACAGCTCACTCATAGCAGGGGTCTTTCTTTCTTTCCTTTTTTGAAACTTCTCTTTTTTTAAACTTCGAAAAATTTATTAACAACATTAGGGCAACTCCAGCAACAGTGTCCTCTTAGCAAAAACATCTCTGAGAGTTTATTTATAAACATCAATTTTCCTCAGCTGTAACTTTCACTTTAGATAATGATGTATGGTCCCTTTCAGTATTTGATCACAAAACATTGTTTTTTTTTCCATCCACACAAACCTGCAGCAACCTAATATCAACCACCTGTTCTCAATTATTCAATTAAGGTCACATAGCAAGCTATAAAGACTGCCTCTCTCCAGACCACCTTCAACATTAGGTTGGGGAAAGATGCATGCAGAAGCACTGCACAGGATGGTTTAAAGCCAAGTGAGTACAATTGACAGAGAGTACAAAATTCACCCTTTATGGTTTGTTTTCAATTTAAAAGTGCATATGGATTTGTTGCCTTACTTATTTCATTTTCCCTTTCAGTCTTAAACCCCGTCCTACGTTTGTCCACACCATGATGCAAATTACATGCATATTTAAGGTAAAAGTACATTTGGTTTTTAGATTAAAAAATACCTGTCTCACAGACCCCCACACCCCCGGTTCTGGGTTTCTCATACAGACCTAGTATTATCATTTCACTTGTTTAAATTTCTAAGAGACATTTTCTTTCCACTAGTTCTGCCAGCATGATTGCCAATATTGAATGCAGGGATGAATTATCTATACACTATCATTATTATTTAACAGTGAGAGTACTATGCTTTACCTCATAGTTCTTTATACACATTTGCCAAGAGTGAGAGCAGGGCAGTGTCCCTGTTCCCCTTGGCTGTATCTTTCTTTCACAAATGCATATTTATAGGAAGATAACCTCGCCAACACCAGCGACATCGCTGTCCATGGTTTTTCCAGTGTCACACTGGGTGAATTGGGAAATTGGCAACGTTAGTTTTATCATGCATTTAATTTTCCTTTGTTTCCCTCACAAAGAATGGACCTATAGGCACGTTCCATCTGGAGCAAAGTGTGCTCACTGACGAAGACGGTTGTGCTTTCCCTCACATATAACTATCTGGGAATCCCTGAAGTATAAGGCCTCCTTACATATTCCTTTGGTCCTGACGAAGGTCATAGACCCATAAAGGCTGTTCCAGGCCAAACATGTCCACCCGACTATTAGGTGTCGTGGACTAGTGACTCATCCACTAAAAACTGCTTTGTTTTTAGATTTATCCCTATCTTACTCTTTTCCCCCAATAAAGATTCACCTAAAGGCTAGGAGATAATTTGAATCCACTCACCACTGTCACCTAAAGGCTAGGAGATAATTTGAATCCACTCACCACTGTCAATATCCTGACAGTCTCCCTCCTGGCTGAGGTTTTCATGCCACTTATAGAACGGGACACTTAAGTCACAAGACCCGATGATGATGCTATCCGCCGAACCACACTACGTGGAGATTACATACACCGTAGTCTGCGAATGTGTGGTTGAGGGTCTCTGAGACAAAAAGTTCTGACACTTTGTTACAGAGACTTTTGTGGTTCATCCAACCCTTTCTCATCGATAACCTGTACCTCTTGGAAGCTGAATGAACCTCTGCTTCTTCCTCCCTCCACTTTTTTGATCTGTACTTAATTTCGTCGCATCTTAATAATGCACTCAGTTCATAGTGAGCTAAATCCTACTTCTTTGTCATTACCTGAAGGCATTCATGTGTTGCAATCTTTTATCAAATTAGTTTGCGTTGGAAAATTAAAGGGCCACAGCGGATCCTCTGAAAGCATTAATGGTTTGTCGAGCAGTCAAAAAAAAATGCTCATGATTCTGATGTAGGGGCAATGTATATTTCTTTCTATTCAGGGCAGACAAGCCTTTCCAAGTATTGTGAAGAGAAGAAACGTACATCAGACTGTCTGCTCTAAATAGGGCAAGTAGTCTGATGAATTTATATAGATGGCCTGCAATACATTTGGATTTCAGTGACCTATTCCCCCCCTGGAAATCAATATAACCTCCTGGGAGACTTCTGGCAACTTATTATAGACTGTATTCTAATGCCATTCTCACTGTCATTGCTCGTGCTAATCTGTGCAAGGTTTGCAATTCAAATATTCAGGCAGTTATCTGACAAATACCTCAGTATTGCACTTTGACATCGATACTGGCATGCTTCCTTTAGTTTCTTTCTGGTTGTAACACCTTTGGATGTCATTAATTACACATATATGTAGGTATTTAAATAGCACAAACCTAGCTGTGAAGCAGCGGAGCACCATACACTAGATGAGGGGTCAGGAGAGATTGCGCACCTCAAATTGGGATTATGCAAATACAATTTACACATATTTAGACACAGGGATATTAAAGGATTTGTCCAGAGTCACAAGATGTTGAATCTAGCATGGAGGCGGGATTTGAACCTAGTTCGCCAAGTCTCAAATGCTTCATCTCGAGACTATAGGCTTCATCTACTCACATATCTACGCAATCAACACTTTCAGTTGCATTGGGTTGACCAAGCACTCTTGCAAAAAGTGATCTTTGTTCCATTTCCAATGTAAAGCGTGTCAGGTAATTCGATGTAAAAGCTCAATACCTGATAGTCAAAAAGCAAGGAAACCATGTGGATTAAATTGGTGATTTCCATTTCGTACAGAATGGCAAAACAAATCCCAGGATGCTGTATATTGGGATCACTAACAGAAAATCGAGGACAAAAATATCGTACAGACAGAAAATCGTATCAAAAATATCGAGGATCAAAATATAGAGAAGGTAAGTGCAAATAGGTAAGTGTAGATTTACTATTATACTCCACACGTACCTTGAAGATATATATATCATGAAGGTACATGTATGTGGAGTGAAGTACTTTCTCTTAGAAACTTACCCAAATTATATTCTTGTTGTTGATATTCTTGACACAATAGTTTGTCCACACAATATTTGGACTCAATATGTTGTCCACACCATATATCATTGGATAGAAAGTAAAGTCTGGAAGAAGGTGTCACAGAGGACATTGAGCCTCCTGGCAGGTAGTAGAATTTGAAAGCAAATCACCAGTCCAGGGTGAAGCCAGCAGTGAAACAAGAGATTCGTTTTGCAGGAACTCAGGCCAGGAAAGTTATTGTGGTTCTTCCCAGTTGTAAACATTGCAGCTGCACTGGTAGTTCCCTTTCAGAGATGAGCTGCAAACAGTTATAGTGTTTTCATCTTATTGAAAGTGTCATAAAACTTTGGAATCCATTAGAGGATTGGTGTTTCTGAAAGAATTGCCTCCTTATTTGTATTACCACTGGTATGTTTCAGACACTGTTAAAATAAGAAAATGGAGAAGGAGGATAACGTTTTAGGTATCATGTAATGCACTGTCTGTTTTTACAGGGTTCTTTCAAATGCATAGCTACCTATTTTTTTTGCCAAAATACTTGTTGAAGATTTTTTTTTAATTTTCTGTATCGATTGTCAAGAGCGTGAAAAACCGACATCGGCCAATGAGCTTGGAATTCAGCGCTCAGTGCATTAAAGCAAATGCTATTTTAGTCATTCATTTTCAAATATAATCGCAGGCTACATTTGAGAAACAAAAAGCACATTTTGAAAATTAAATGTCTATTTTCACATAAATCATGTGCACACCATATTACACCTTAAGATTCTGCTCAATATGTGGCCTTAACGTCTCTGTCCGAAAATCGAGATCGTCCTAAGATGTTGTGGCTGCAAATTAGAGCCTTCCAAACACTAGAACAGGATTGAAGAGCCAAAGGTTGGCTCTGGCCACCTTATTTGTCTGTAGGTTGGATAAAACTAAGCAGTTGCACCATATTAGCCAGCCCAAGTACAAACAAGATGCATCTTTCCCATCTGCACCTGGGGGCCTATTTATGAGGGCCCGGCATCACTTGTGCACCATGTAAAGTGGAAGATACGTGAAGCAGGGCTCTCGTTATGATTCATGAAGCCGCGCAAAGCCCCCCGCCGTGACTTTGAGTGGTCTCATAAATCATGAGTAAGGCAACGCAAAGCAAATCTCTGCATCACCTTACTCTGTACCCGGAGGCTTTCCATGGGCATTGCGGTGGGTTTTCCCATGCAACACCCAAGGAATTTGATGCTGCCCCAGATTTACAAAGTGTTGTACACCGGGCGAAGCGCAAAATTCGTACGTCTATCAGGGTAAGACGTAACGAGGAGAAATATGTTTATTCTCCACGTTCTTTCCTCTTTCTATGTGTGCTGCATTCTGTAGCACACATAGAAAGGGGAAAAGACCTCTTAGGATTTTTTTCACAAAAACATTCCTGCATGTAAAGGAGGCACTTTTGTACCATGGTGGAAGGGTGCCTACGTTGGTGTTTTGCTGCCGAAACCGCGCGAGCACGGGTAGAAAAGACAGGAATGTTCCATATTGCTTGAATACAGCGCACTCCTGCACTTTCACTTTGGTGTAGGGCAGCCCAGCAAGGTGCCTTCCTGCGCTGCCCTTTGTCAAAATCCCGTAAATAAGCCCCTTGGTCTGGAATGGCTTGTAGTCCTTTTTGCATGTGTATTTTTGTTCTTTATGTTTTTAAGTGTTTTATCTCAACCCATGTAGGGAGCATGTTTTCCTACTGTGAGTGGCCATGCTTGGCAGCAACGGGTAACCAGCATGTTGTGGGAAAAGGTGAGGAAATTGGCAAGACACCAACATTCGTTCCTGTGTTTCCTAATGCCATTCTGACTGGTATTCCTCTCGCTAATCTGTGCAAGGTTTGCAATTCCAACATTCAGGCAGTTTTGTGACAAAGGGCTCAGTTTTGCACTTTAATATCAATACTGGCATGCATCCTTTAGTTTGTTTCTGGTTTTAACACCTGGGGATGTCATTAATTACACATATATGTAGGT
Organism: Lissotriton helveticus; assembly: GCF_964261635.1. Lineage (NCBI taxonomy): Eukaryota > Metazoa > Chordata > Amphibia > Caudata > Salamandridae > Lissotriton > Lissotriton helveticus. Next base: position 246,459,295 of record NC_136067.1, read on the forward strand.
ATTTAAATAGCACGTACCTAGCTGTGCAGCAGTGAATCACTGTACACTATATGAGGGGTCAGGAGAGATCGCGCACATCAAATTGGGATTAAGCAAATACAATTTACACATATTTAGGCACAGGGAGATTAAAGGATTTGCCCAGAGTCACAAGATGTTGAGTCTAGTACTCAGGCGGGCTTGAACATGGGTCGCCAGGTCTCAAATGCTTCAGCTCGAGACCATAGACTCCGTCTCGTCACATATGCACGCAATCAACACTTCCAGTTACATTGGGTAACCAAGAACTCTTGCAGAAAGTGGTCTTTTGTTCCATGTCCAATGTATAGTGTGTTAGGTAATTTCATGTGTGAATTCACTTCTAGCAGATCTGGTCCCAGGACCTATTGAGGGCTATGGAACAAAGCAGAAAAGCCTATGACAGGCACAAGAGCCATCACTTTGGGTTAGAAAGAGCTACTTTCACAGAAGAGCCCGATGAATCGCAATCATGTAAGCACTGTTAGCGGCTAAGTGTGGATCGGGCTCCTCATGCGTTTGTCATGGGATGTTGGTGACCGCTACAACTGTCAATACACAGAGGATGCTCTGAAATTTGCAGGGGCAGATTGGGGAAATGAACACTGGCTCTGCAGATCCCCTCATGTGGCGATGTCTTGCATGTGAACTGTGGCCATCAAGTCTACAAAGTTGCCTACCTTCTTGGTAAAATGTGGCTGTTGTAGTGTTCTTGCCACTTATGTGGCACAATAAAGTAAAATCTGACAATGGTGAGATGTTATGGTCAATTATTCATGAGTAGTATTTGCCTCGAGCTGTTATTTACCACTCTTAAAAATTCTGCCAGTAACTTTAGTGTTGTCTGTATTCTTGTCTGATTTCACACTGCCCTTTTGTGTTTGGGTTTTCTCCTCTTAAAAATGTGGCTTCCATCCATTCACCTACTTCCCCACAAGGCATGTTTCATTACCACTCCTTTGAAGATTAAAACCACACTCTACATGTAGGTGTGTGTGTGTCTACGAGATAAGAGAAAATCCATCAGGCTGCAAAACGTTCGGTAGATTCCGTCAAATGTCATTTGCTAAACCGACTGTATTTGCAGCCAGAAAGGTAAAAAAAAAAGATGAAACGGGCACTCACTGCTTTCTTTCAATCTCCTGTGATCCTTGATAAACGTAGCCCGGCTGAGAGCATTTATGCACAGTAGAAATCAATGCACAGTATATAATTATGGCTTTTCTAAAATAATGTTAAATTATTCTCAGCTAATATTTTTTTTCTATTTCTGCCCAGCAGCCCCCCATAACACCTATAAATATGTTTGCCCATCGGAATAACGATCAATATTGTTTGCCTGCTGCAGGACATTAATTTGCAGGTATTCGAGAAGAACGGAGCCCAGCAATCAGATCTTCTGCCACAGACTTTATTTTCCCTCTCCCAGAAGACCAGCTCTCTAGGAGAATCATTAAGATTAAATTGCATCTGCCGACTGCTCTCTACAGCAGCGAGAAAAAAAAACACCAGCATATATGAGTTCCGCTGAATGCAAACATTAATTCACATTACACTGGCGCAAGAAGTGCTGCAACCCAGCATGCATCCGCCACATGGAAGACTTTGCACTTAATTTACTTTGCCCATGTTGTATTTCACTTAAGCAGTAGGGCATGGATGAACCGAGGGGGCAGTCGGGCACTTTAAAGCAGTTTTTTTCTTTTCTGCACAAAGCTGATTTTATTTTAAACTGCCCTGTTTTGTGTTTTAACCATGAACAATGCACAAGGATACCTTAGCACTTTATTTGCAGGTATTTGAAAAAATCTTGCCAAGCCAGACCGAATTAATTTTTTCCGCTTCAAAGGACCGAATCCCTGCAGGAGAGACTAGGCACCCAATTTGTACAACCCCTGCCTCCAACCAAAAAAATTCATTCGGTCTAGCTTGGCAAGATTTTTTCAAATACCTGCAAATAAGGAACTTTCTAGTGCATAAAGTGGAGGGACGTGGGGGGGGTGCTAAGAAGTAACAAACTAGTCGAGGCCTTGATCCACGATACAAAAAAACACGATTGGAGGGATATACACACTTATAAATGGTTATTTTCCAGATGATATGATAAAGACGTCCCAGAAATGGCAAGAGAAAGTGGGGGATAACAGATGCCAAATTTAATTACGCTTTCTCTATGTCGTAAACGGTTCTCCTATCTACCAAACTACAGACGCAATTTTATAAAACCTGTTTTTTTCTATACTATACTCCAGATAGGATAGCTAAGTGGGGGAGTGGAAAAAGCACATATTGCCCTAGGTGTGGGCTGTACAGCGCTGACGCCGTGCATATCTTCTCAACTTGTATAGGGTTAAAATCTCTTAAAGAAGAAATTGAGAAATTTTTAACAACAGTCTTAGGAAGCCCGGTAGCCTTATCTAGTGATGGTATTTTGCTTGGGGCCACAGATCCTAATAAACCCCTCGTTGGACACAAACTTATATTTATAGCTATGGCGGTGTTTAGACTATGTATTGCCTCTGCATGGCTAGATGCTGATCCCCCCTCTTTCAATCAATGGTTATCTAGATTTCTGGCCATTTCAAATATGGAGACTTCTATTTACAGACGAAAGGGCAGGAGACGACGCAAAATTGGCTTAAACATTTGGTCTTCCCTGTTAGAATGGTGCCAGCTGTAAAACAGGAATTGAATCTGATATATTGTATAAATTGTACAATTTGTATCTCAAATAAATTTTTGTTTTTTTTGTTTTGTGAGATATTGTATCTAAATGTCATGGTATTGTACGGTATTTACCTTACGTTCTGTCTGACTGGTGGGAGGAGGGGGGGCCGTGAGAGGGGTAAAATTGCTTGGGGAAAAAAAACTTGAATAAAGATATGTAAAAAAAAGAAAAGAATAACTTAGCACTTTATTCTGCTCTTTTGCACACATTTTGTGCACTCGGACATGAATGATCTGTAGTTAAAAGTCTGGCACCTTAGGTAGCAGCATCCTTCACAATGTCTTTTAGGTAAAAAGTGTGCCAATGGCAGACCCATTTATAGAGTATTTGTATAAAAATAAATTAGGTATTGACTTATGTTTATTTGCTATGAAAAGTTCTGTTATGTTCTTGTTGGCGGCGAACTTGCAATGATTTTCATTAATTATTCAATACATTATTGATTAATTTTGTATCTGCCAAGATGCATCAACCAAAAATAACATTTTGGAGGGGAGGGGCTTAGTTACCAAGAGATGTAAGGGCCGTCCAATGGCGAGGTGCAATTTTGCACTGCACCCACAGTCTTTCATATCAGTAACTAAGCTGGCGCAATGCTATGCACTAAGGGGCACCCCACAAACCCTTAGTAATGCCCCAAAAACCATTGTTAGTTAATCCAGTTCGTTTTGTGGGGAAGACATTTGTCACATAAATCTGTTTTTAGTTTGTAATAATTAATGAGATGCATATGAAGAAATGAATGGTTATTTAAAGAGTTAAGATAAAAACATATTTTCTGTGTGGACCATAAATTGTCACCCCTACAAAAGAATAGGACATTTCTTTAAAAAGGCACCTGCATTTGTTTGTCATTACATTTCAAGTGCAAATAGATTTTGCGAGAAATAGGATTGTTGGTTGAGGGAGGTGTGAGCCCTTCTCAAGCAACAGCCACAATCCTTGTTAGGTGAAACCACAAAAGCAGCAGCGGCAGTGTGCTGGACAAGTGCCAGGGCAGGCAGGCATTGGGGAGTAGGGAGGCATAGGGGTCGCAAGAAGACAAAATAAAAAAAGTAATTAAAAAAAACGTACCTGCAGCCGCCCGATTCGTGCTCTACTGCTCCTCTTCTCCAGTTGGCACAGGCTCTCAGAATACCCTGCGGCCAATCCTGAAGCTGTCTCATGCATGAGCAGCTTTTGGCCTGAGCGCCCTCGATTTGTGCTCCAGGACAGACTGGAAGTCTGTGCCTGCTGTCTCTAATCCAGCTGAGTTTCTGGGTTGGAGAGAGCTTTCACTTCGCATGACAGTTTGGTCGGCCTGAGACGGCTGGCCAAACTGTCCTGCGCAGGGAAGGGAGTGCATTAACCCTTCCCCTCAGTGCATGTCACCCCCATGACCTGCCCCCAAGACTTGGCAGGAAGGGAAAAATAAAGAGTGTATATTGTCATTTTATTTTTCCTTTCCTGCTGTTTTTGGGAGGGTGGTGCCCTTCCACCATAGCAGAGGAGCTGCTGCTGCACATAGGTCACTAAATTAACCTGTGCTTAACTCTCTGGTAGCTTGGCACAAAAGCAGTCAGGCTTAACTTAGAGGCAATGTGTAAAGCATTAATGCAGCACTTAAACAGTAATGAAGTGAAAACACAACACAAGAAATCCTTCACCAATTTAGACATTTAGAGTACAATATAATAAATTATTTGAGACCAAAACAACAAAAATCCAAACAGAGATATGAAATTTAGAAAATTTAAGGTAAGTATAGAGTCTAAAAGCACAAAGCGCCACTTGTCATTATCTGTTTGGGCTAGACCAGGGGAAAGTCACAAGTTCAGGCTGACCATGAGGAAGTGCAGGCCGGATACCAGGAGAGCTTTACAGATGTTCATCACTGTAGCACAAAACGCAGGCTGGGTATTGTAGACAGTCATTGGTGATGCTTCGCGCCAACGGTCATCGTGGTCTGTCAGTGATGTAGTGCGAAGTGCAGACCTCACGTTACTGGTTCTCACTGGCAGTCGCTATAACGAGAAGGGTCAGGTACACCAGAGCTTTACGTTGCAGGCAGCATGGAAAGCAAGATGTCAGTGCGAACAAGCCCGCTCACAGTCACAAAAAGCCCAAAACGTTAGCTTTTCTCCTTTGTGTTCAGAGTGCACTCTGATACCAACCAAGGGCCCATGACCAGGAGAGGTACATCTCAGGCATCAGGGACGTCACAAGGCTCAGGTAGGTATAGTTGTAAGTTCAGGCAGGTCCAGTTGCACAATGGCCTCTAGAGCCTGTTATGACCTTATATCTCTGAACAGGAGGACATTCAACTAACCAATGGAGTCACTTCAGATGGCCTTGGATGAAGGGGACAGGCCCAGTCTTCCTTCTCAGACTGCAGGGAAAGATTCAGGCAGCATGGCAGTGCTCTGGTAGTGGGGCACTCCTTCTTCTGTAGTATCCACAGTTCCAGGAGTATACTTAACAGTTGTTCTGAGAGTCCAATATTTTGACCTGGTGCCAGCTTTGAAGTGGGACATACTTCGAGATTTCCCCCACAACTGCATCCTGTGTCCTGGGTCACATGATTAGGTGTAGTGGCAGTTGACCATTCCTTCCAAACAGTTTCACAAAGGGGGACTTGATGTTGGCATGGTGGGCCATCCTGACAAGATGGGTAGGGGCGGAATTGTCACTTGCCACACTTGCACTTCAATAGGGTCTGCCTTCTGCACTCTCAAAGAACCTAACACTAGTTTTTTGTCACCTCAGACATCTTGGGGCTGGCAGGACAAAGAAGGGCATTTCAGAACCAGATGTGGGGGGAGTCTAGAAGTTTTCCCAATTCAAAGCTGGCACCAGTTATGAATATTAGACCATGAGGCCTACTGTTCTGAACTCTTCTGGACCTATGGACTCTACAAGAAGAAGGACTGCCCAGCAGATGAGGACTACCCTGCTGCCTGAGAACTGCCCAGCTAGTTGAGGACTGCCTTGCTGCCTGAGGCCTACTTTGCTATTTGAACCAAGGAGTGTCTCCAAGGGCCAGTCAACTGGCCTCCTGTTCTGAGCTGTATGAACAAACAGGCTTTTTACAGTCAGTTTTAACGGAACAGTCGCAGCACAATGCGTTTCAATGCAATGCATCCCAATACAAGTTCTCCCATTGCCAGCTCCAGACCTGTGGCATCCTCAGAACCAACGCTGTGTGGCACATCTAGAAGTCAGACCTTACATCACAGCTCTTGATCAGCAACTTCAGCCAGCACTGAGCCAGTGCGACTCATCTCGATGTAAGTCTCCGCAACGCAGCCCCAGATGGGTGTCTTCATTGACCTGACGCAGCACCACATATCTCGATGCCTGCATTGCAGTTCCGGATCGGCAGCTTCTTCAGCACCGATCCAGCACAAGATATCTCATCGTAGGGCCATGCATCGCACCTCCTGCTCAACGTCTCCTTGATGCAGGGCGATGAAGACTCTACATCTTGATTCCAAGAACACAAGGTACTATCACAGCGGGCCAAACTCGGTCCTGTGCCAGACCTGTGCTTCATTGCGGTTGGCCTGTACTTGTGAATATGTCCTGGTCCAGCACAACCAGATAACTATAACAGGTGCTATTTGCTTCTAAGCGTTATGGTCACAAGCCTCTATCTATGAATTCTGAGGAATGGCATGATGCTCAATGGGGCTACCTCTAAACACACTCACGTCCCTGAGATAACTGCAACATGGTTCAGGAGGTGCCAGGTGAGGGTAAATGTGTCTACTGGGAAGAAGGCCTGGAATGAGAAAAAGCAGGATTACCTATGATTTGGCCATGTTGTTATACCCTGACTGAATTATTACTCCCCTACATGAAGGAAACCTTGTCTCAAGGGATATTTGGATTAAACCCTCTTGTGATTTAATACCTTTTGCTTCAAAGGTTAAGACCTAATTTCGGAACGCTAAAACATACTCACATCAGTTACAATGACCTCACATGCATGTTAATGAACTAGGCTCCAATTACAGAAAATAACTCAATAATGTACCTCTCTTATGTCATGACTGTGACACTGTTTGCATGCATAGTCCAATAGTCCTTTGGCCAGAGTGTTTACTTAAAAGGGATTTAAGCTGCACTCTCTCTTTCTTTCAGATGTCGATTGATGGCAGAATTGAATTCTAAAAAGGTAGTGCTTTCGTCATTAATTCTTATATTATTATTAAATAACATTTATTGAGTACATAGCTACCCAAAGGCATCACAGCGCTAGCAGCAAAACAGAGAGGAGCTAGCTGGTTTAGAGAGAAGCACTTTGGAACAGCCATGTTTTGAGGAGCTTTCAAAAAGGGAGATGACAGGACTCTGACTGAAGATGTACAGGAAGAGTATTCCAGAGTCTGGCTATGTTGTATGTGAAGGACTTTCCTCCACATCTCACCCTTTTAACTTTGGGGATTACAGCCAAATTTAAATTAGCTGTTTGTAGGCATTTCATGGGGTGGTAGAAGGTAAGGAGAGACTCCTTGATTGATTGGCATTCCCCCATAATGTTTTGTGGGCTATGCAAAGAAATTTTAACTTTATTCTATCTGAGATTGGAAGCCAATGTAAGGTCTTAAGCCGACTGGGTTTTGGGCGTACCAAGTATTAGCTGAGCGACACAGTTTTAAATAACTTGAAGTTTCCTTATCGTTAAGTTAGGAGCTCCCAAGTAGAGGGATTTCCCGTAGTCCAATCGCAAGAGGACCAAGACCTGGACCATGATTCTTCTTGCTCTCATGGGAAGGAGGGTAGGATTTTCTGCAGCAGTCTGAGAATGCCATAGCAGGCCCCTGCCAGCATCACTGCTTGGTGGTATCGAATCCTAGCCAAACACCTAGGCTTTTGATTTTAGTATTGGGAGTGAGAGCAGGGCCAAGGCAGGTTGGCAAAGCTAGTTGAAGATCCATACCCAGAGAGTTGCCCAGGAGCATTAGCTTTGTTTTTCCTCCGTTAAGTTTAAGACAGGAGTGGCTCATCCACGATGCCACTTTCCCTACGCAAGCTTCCAGTTCGGATGGAGTGCTCTGGTGGTGGTTGAGAGCAACCATCAACTGTGTATTTTCGGCATATGTAACGATTTTGATCCCGTATGGCAACATAATGTCTGCAAGCGGTTTCATGATTACATTGAATAGTGCAGGGCTTCGAGATGAGCGCTGAAGCACTCCATAGCTGAGCGATAGGCTCTTAGATACAGAATCTCCTGCAAATACCTGGAATGATCTACAACCAGGTAGGACCTGAGCCAGGTATTATCACAACCAGAAACTTCGACCATGTTAAGTGTGTTTAAGAGAATGTCGAAATTGACTGTGTCGTATGCAGAGCTTAGATCAAGGAGCATGATGGCTACTGCTCCTCCCCGATCAAGAATTCTCTTGAATGCTTCAACCACGGCCAGCAGAGCAGTTTCTGTTCCATTGTGAGGACCGAACCCAGTCTGTGAGTAGTGTAGGAGTTTGTGAGTTTCTTGGAAGTCGGAGAGGATTATGTTGATGTATTTCTCTAGAATCTTACAGATCCCAGGGAGCAGGGAGATAGGGCGGTAGTTACCCAAAACATCAGGGTTTAGGCTAGGCATTTTAAGTAGAACCTTTACCATGGCATGCTTCCAGGGATCTGGGACTAAGCCAGAAGAAATAGATAGGTTTATCACCTCTAATATAACTGGAAGCCCACACATCTTTGCCTTAGCATAAGAAGTGTGGGGATGCTGGGTCTAGAGGGGGCAACATTTCTGATGAAGTATCCAAATGAATGGCAGGAAATTCTCCCAGTACCTGCTCAGTAAATGTAAATGTAGTATACTTGTAAAGCGCACAGCTGCCCCAGCAACGGGGCGTCCCGGCGCTGTATAACTCTGGGGAACCCGTCCTGGCTTTCCCTGTGGGATGATCCCTTGCTGGGAGTCCCCAAGGTGGAGCCAGGCATCCCCGGAATTGGTGGGGCCGTTGTGGAGATTAGGCAAGCTAATGCCCAGAGTTGCCAAGTGGAACTCCTGATTATAGTAAGCACCGAAGCGAGAATTATCGAGTCCGCTGACCAAGGTCCACGACCCTGCCGCGTCGGGAATTGAACCCTGGTCCCGGGCTGACTTCTGCTCTCAGGCCTGCCGCCTCTAACCAGTGAGCCACACTGAGGGAGGGGACTTCTTCATTGCTAGAGGGTCAGTGGGGCATGTGAAGCCTGGAGCCTGGAAATGCATTATAGATGTCTTGAATTTTTCCACAAAAAAATTCAGCAAGTTCATTGCAGCAGGCAGCCGAGACAATGTGTTGTGAATCTGAGGGTGGAAACTCTAGAAGGTTCTTTGCAATGTGGAAGATTTCCCGGGGAGTGTTGGCTGCTGAGTTAATTTTTCCTTCATAGTCAAGGTCTTGTGCTTACTTTATTTCCAACTGGTAGAGTTTTATAGATGCTCTATATTTTAGTTTATTTGATTAATTGTAATCTGTCCTCCATTTCCTCTCCAGACTTTTTTAGATTTGTTTTAGTGATCGGAGTTTAGGTGAGTCCCATGGTGACATTCTCTCTCTCACTTTTTTGTAGCTAGAATTATCAGGGATGACTGTGTCGAGTGAGGACTCTATCAAGTGAGTAAAGTTTTTAAAGTTACAACAAGGATGGGGTCTGAAATGGATTAGGCTTAGAGTTTTCAAGAGCAGTGATCCAGGATTCTACAGAAAGCTTTGACCATGCACGGTCTCTCCTTTTAATGGGATCATTAGTGGTGGGTTGAGATAGCAACTTCCGTGAAATGGGAATTAACAAATGATCAGACCAAGGCACAGGAATACGATTGCCCACTGACAGCTCATCGTTGTTGGAGAAAACATGGTCTAAGGTATGGTCTTTCTTGTGTGTAGCGCCTTTCACTTTTTGTGAGAGCTGGATGGCTGATAGACTCAAGGAGAGATTTGAGGCATCTGCATTATTTGGTTCATCAAAATGTAGATTAAAATCCCCCAGGAGAGTGAATTTAGGGGAAGAGCTTACTAGAGTAGCTGATATTTCAGGGATAGAGTTAAGAAATTGTCCTCAGATTTTCACAGCCCGAGGCAAGATTAGGCTCGACACGACATTTGAAGGAGTTTTTAGTTTGAGCCTATAGTAGCGCGCATGCACTGCTCTGCGAGACTTTTTGAAGGGGCTTTCAAAATCTGACCACACGCTCATGCGTGTGGTTTTGTTTTCCTCACAGGCTATTGGCTTTTGCGTGCGTCTTTCTAAGAAAGACGTTTTAAAAACAACAAGGGAACCCAAAGAAGTCGTCAAGGGACCTTGGGAGTCAATATTATTAAGGCAACAGTGGTCCCTTACAAATAATAATGCTTAATCAATAAATATAGACAAAGTCATTGCTATATTTGAAAACGACATGCCCAGCCGGGCAGAGGTCTAGTTATTTACTTTTCAGTCAATTTAAAATATGAATAACACACAATATACAAGACAGGGCAGAAGCCTGTACCCAGTCAATCACACACGAAATATCAGGACAGGGAACAGTTAAAGGGAACAAACAAAAGGGCTTAGGCAAGAGCTTAACGTTCTGTAAACTTGCTAATCGCACAGTTTGGATTGTAAAACAGAACAATATTGACACCTTCACACTTTTAAAGGACAAATAAATCATTCCATGTGTGTAAGGTGCTCGTAGTTGTCGACGGCGTTTCGATCCGTTTTACACATTCTACGGATCTCATCAGGACATTTAGGGGTCGATTCCAATTTGGGAAAAACCGCTCCGAATAGCCGTTCGGAGCGTTTTTCCTGTACGAATCGTACCCTGCAACGTCCCCCGTACGTACGACGAAGTACGATTCATACCAGGAGCCGTACTCCGTACGAGTCGTACAAGACACCGTACGACTCTAATCTCTGTACGATTCTCCCTCGGAACATGCTGTACGCGACATCTGTACGGTTCGCGGCTGGTTTTTATGACCCAGCAAGTACGATACGTGTCGGGTACGCACCGTACGACCCTTTTTCTACGGGAGCTGAAAACAGCCGTAAAAGCAGAGTTCGCACCGAAACAGGTACGGAACGTACCCCCATGATCGCAGGGGTACGCACCGTACCCCTGCGATCATGGGGTGTACGAGCCGTACCCCCATTGTACGATCGGTGTACGAGCCGTACCCCCATTGTACTATCGGTGTACGAGCCGTACCCCCATTGTACGATCGGTGTACGAGCCGTACCCCATGTATGATGGGTATATGAGCCGTACCCCCATTGTACGATGGGTGTACGAGCCGTAACCCCATTGTACGATGGGTGTACGAGCCGTACCCCCATTGTACGAATGGTGTACGAGCCGTACCCCATTGTACGATCGGTGTACGAGCCGTACCCCATGTACGATGGGGGTACGGCTCGTACACCCATCGTACATGGGGCACGGCTCGTACACCGATCGTACAATGGGGGTACGGCTCGTACACCGATCGTACAATGGGGGTACGGCTCGTACACCGATCGTACAATGGGGGTACGGCTCGTACACCGATCGTACAATGGGGGTACGGCTCGTACACCACATGATCGCAGGGGTAGGGTGCGTACCCCTGCGATCAGGGGGTGTACGGACCGTACAGTATGTATGTGTTTGTGTGCTTTTCCGTACGACTCGCCCTTACCTGACGTGGACCGTACGAATCGCGTCCTCATACCCCGGTCCGGATCGTACTCGTCGGGTCGTACGACATGTGTACGAGTCGTACGGTATGTGTACGAGTCGTACGGTTCACGGTTTCAGCCTTGCAATACGTACGGATCGCGACGATTCGGACAGATTCACGGAATACGGATCGTACTTCGTGACTCGGACGGACGGGTACGATTCGTACGGAGAGGGCTTCGGATACAAATCGTACGGACGGTTTTTTTCCCGAATCGGAATCGACCCCTTAATGTATGCCTAATAGTAAAGCAGCCTCATTTGCCACGAGGGAAGCCAAGGGGTTCAAGGCTTATTGTGTACCGGATCACAGGAATTTCCGGGCGGGCTGTTGCTGTGACCTGCTGGGGTCAGCTAGGATTCGATTCCGGTTAGCAATGTGCTTGTGTAAGACTGAAGAAGGGCCAAGGTTTGGCCAGTCAAAGAACGTCAGGCGGACCACAAGCGGGAATATAGGGACGGTCAAAATAGTCCAGTACGATAACCGATAGTAAGGACGCAGTGCTGCTCAATCGCCGGTACCGGCACCCGCGATGGAGCAGCACTGCATCCTTACTATCGTAGCGTAGAGGACGTTTCCGTTGTCCAACCTGCTGCTGACAAGGGCCTGGGTGACCGTTCTTCTTATTTCAGTGGGGATCCACTTGTAGATCCTGCAGAGAATGCGGAGGGTGTTGAAGCAGGAGGAGGAGACGGCGTTGACCGATTTAGTTATGGAGAGGGTGGGGTCGAGGATGACCCCTAGGTTGCGTGTGTGGTCGGTGGTGTTGGAGCGGTTCCCAGTGCGGTCAGCCACCAGGAGTCGTCTCAGGCCGAAGGGGTGGATCCGAGGATAAGGATCTCCGAGTTCAGTTTCAGTCAGCAGTTCCTCGTCCATTCAGAGACAGCCTTCATTCCTTTGTGAAGGTTGGTTTTGGCGGTGTGGGGGTCCTTGGTGAGAGAGAGGATCAGCTGGGTGTCATCGGCATAGGAGATGATGTTGAGGTCATGCCAAGGGCAACGTGGGCGAGCGGTGCCATGTAGATGTTAAACAGAGTTCGGCTGAGGGATGAGCCCTGGGGTACGCCGCAGATGATCTCAGTGGCTTCGGAGCAGAAGGGGGGAATGCGGACACTCTGTGTTCTGCCGGAGAGAAAAGAGGTGGTCCAGTCCAAGGCCTTCTCTTGGATCCCGGCGTTGTGGAGGCGTATTCATGGTGTGTGATGGCAGACTGTGTTGAAGGCGGCTGACAGGTCCAGCAGGATGAGGGCCGCCGTTTCTCCGTTGTCCAGCAGGGACTTCATGTCATCGGTGGCGGCGATGAGGGCAGTCTCAGTGCAGTACCTGGACTGGGAAGGGTCCAGGAACTTGTTCTTCTCGATGTAGAGGGTCAGTTGTATGTTGACGGTCTTCTCAATGACTTTTGCGGGAACGGGAGCAGGGAGATGAGACGGAAGTTCTTGAGGTCCTTTGGGGTCCGCGTTGGGTTATTTGAGTAAGTCGTTGATCTCGCCATGCTTCCAGCTCTCCGGGAAGGTTGCTGTCTAAAAGGAGGTGTTGATGACTTTCCGGAGATGGGGTGCGATGGATGTGCTGACTTTGTTGAAGATGTGGTGTGGGCATGGGTCTGACGGAGATCCGGAGTGGATGGTGTTCATGATCTTGATGGTGTCGTTGTCATTGATGTTGGTCCAGGAGGGCAGGTGGTTGGTGCGGATGGTGGTCGTGGGGTCGGAGGTCTCAGTGGTTATTGGGGCGGTCGTGGTGTTGAAGCCGTCGTGGATGTCTGCGAACTTGTGGTGGAAGAAGGTGGCCAGCGAGTCGCAAAGGTCTTGAGAGGGTGGGACGTTGTTGATGTTGGAGCTGGGGTTGAAGAGTTCTTTGCTGTTGTGCGCGTTGTTGTCTAGGCGGTCTTTGAAGGAGGCATTTTTGGCGGATCTGATGAGTTGATGGTGTCTGCGGGTGGCATTCTTGTGGGCTGCGTGGCTGTCCGGTGTTCGTTCACAGAGGCAGATCTTCTCCAGATTTCGGCAGGTTTGCTTGGGGGCCCGGAGGTCTTCAGTGTACTAGCTGGCTTTCTTTTTTGTGTTACTGTTGGAGCGTTACTTGATCGGGCGAGGGTGTTGGCGCACTCGTTGATCCACTGTCTGAGGTTGCGTGTGGCGGTGTCAGGGTTGGTGGGGTCGGCTGGTGGGCTCTGGGCGAGGGTGGTGGTTAGCTGGTCTTCGGTGACTATGTTCCAGCAGCAGCGAGGCATCTGTTGGGTGCGGTGGTGCGTGGTGGGTTTCTTGAAGGTGATGTGGATGCAGCGATGATCGGTCCAGTGGAGTTCGGTGGTGTGGTTGAAGGAGACATGGGGGCTTGCGAAGAAGATGGGGTCAAGCGTGTGACCGACGGAGTGGGTGGGTGTTGTGAAGAGTTGCCTGAGTCCGAGGTTGGCTAGGTTGTCGATCAGGGTGGTGGAGTTGGTGTAGTTGTTGTTCTCGTGGTGGAAGTTCAGGTCTCCGAGGAGGATGTAGTCCGTGGAGGCGAGGGTGTGTGTGCTGATGAAGTCGGCGATGGAGTAGCTGAACTGTGGTCAGGGACGGGGGGTTTGTAGATGAGGGTTCCTCTGAGGTTGTGTTGGGGTCAGTGTGGATCTGGAAGTGCAGGTGTTCGGCGTTGCTGAGGGTGTCGTCGGTGTTGGTTAAGACTCTGAGAGTGTTCCTGTGGACGATGGCGATTCCTCCGCCTGCTCCGTTGGTGCGGTCCCTGTGGGTGATCTTGTAGGCTGTGACTATGTCGGGTGCCGAGGCGGGGTTCAGCCAAGTCTCCATCAGGAAGGCGATGTCTGGGGAGGTTGAGTCGAGTAGGTCCCAGAGTTCAACGGCGTGTTTGCCGGCGGAGCGCGTGTTTAGAAGGATGCATCTGAGGTGGTTGGGTTCTTTCCTGGTTGGCAGCATGGTGGGGTGGATGCTTGTGAAGCTGCAATTCCGGCAGGGGAAACCTCTGTGGGTGCGCTTCAGGGCGGCCAGGAAGCAGTTGTGTGATCGTCGGGTGTTGAGTGCTTGGAGGGTTCTGGCATCGTAGCGGTGTCGGGCGTCTTGGTGTTGGCGGGGTCCAGGGGTCCTGGCACTGGATGCGGTCCAGGCACCGACGAGCGCAGACGGGCTTTCCTTAGGTGCGCGTTTGGCGCACCAGCAGTGCGCCCGCTGCGCGGCCACCATATGAGGGGATGTGGGAGGGAGGAGCTGCTGGGAGGCGGCAGCGGGGCGGCGATTGGGATTGCAGGGGGGCGCAGGGACGCAGCAGCGGGAAAAGGGGCAAGGGGCTACGGGAGAACTGGGCACTGGAAGGAAAAACAAGTTTAGGCAAGAAAACAAGTACAGGCACAGGGGAATAAAAACCAGTCTGGGCAAGAAAGCAAGTTAGGCACAGGGGAATAAAAATAAGTCTGGGCAAGAAAGCAAGTACAGGCACAGGGGAATAAAAACAAGTCTGGGCAAGAAAGCAAGTTAGGCACAGGGGAATAAAAACAAGTCTGGGCAAGAAAGCAAGTACAGGCACAGGGGAATAAAAACAAGTCTGGGCAAGAAAGCAAGTTAGGCAGAGGGGAATAAAAACAAGTCTGGGCAAGAAAGCAAGTACAGGCACAGGGGAATAAAAACAAGTCTGGGCAAGAAAGCAAGTTAGGCAAAGGGGAAAAATACAAGATTAGGCAAAAACAATGCAGGCACAGCCGTGCAGCAGCGTGGGGAGTCACCTGCCTGCGAGCAGGGTCAGAGGTCGCTCTGGTCACTCACCCTGGCCTGCTGTACATTTGTCTGAATGTATCTTGTAATGTGAAGCCTGTCTGACAAAGTAATCTGGTGGCAGATTGGAGCCATGGGCTACTGGCCTGGTGCAGTCTCTGTACTTGTCTGGGAAGTTCCCTTGAATGATCTCCAAGCACTGACATAGTGCAGTATTACTTTTTAAGATAGCAGTTCTAGTTTTTACTGTAATTATTATTACTGTCCGCACCTTGTACAGTGAGTTGATATCCCCAGGCCCATTAATATTTATGCTGCAGTAATTCTAGCTTCCTGGTGCTTCCGGGGAAGTGAAGATTGGATGCCTGTTGCCCTCACCTGTTTGCCTGCATCTGTGTCTTTATTCATGTTTGACTGTGTGTGCCTTTAGTGCCTCTCTGACTGTGCAGTTTCCTATGTCTTTGCCATAGTTATGTCTTGTATGTATATCTATGTGGGCCCTGTACTTCAATATATTTAGGTATATGACTTTCTAGTAGAATGTATGTGTGTGTGCGCGTGCGGGTGTGTTTGCATGTACCCGTGTGCGGGAATGTCTTTCTGAGCGGTTTGGTGGTTGTTGTGGCTGTTTCAGCTTTCTGTACCAAGAAGTGAAATCAGTAGTGACCTCTGCGCTATTATTCTTTTTAGTAGGTGGGCAGCGGGTGTACCTTTTTTCAATTTCCAACTAATGCAGCTCCTCCTATTGACGAATTTCAGCTCGAAGCACTTGCGGATAGTTTCCCGCACTAGTTTCTAGTGTCACTGGCAGAGCCTATTAATGGAGGCATAACGGCTAGAGCGGCCGACTGTGAAGCTGAGAAACTGGTTCCGGTCTCGGCGGGAGGCTGAACATCCTGTAAATCAGGACAAATCGCTCCATGCCTAAAATGAATGTGTCTGTCTGCAACACAGCTGGTGATCACATAGAGCGCCCCGATATCTTCGGGTTGAGTTTGCGCTATATCAAAAAAGCTGCAAAAAAACAACGAGGTATAGTATTTATCGACCAGCATTGCAAATAAAGGTTGAGAGTTCTAAGGAGGAAGGATGCTTTCCATGGTTGCAGAGTAGTTTCATGTTTTTTAAACTGTGGTGTTCTGTGAGTTTCCCAGAAGGGTTTGAATTCCGGAAGGTTGGCGCAGCTACGCCAGGTTATAAGTCACTGTGCACACGGGGTGCCCAGCTCATACTGCCCACAGCACTGTCCACTTCTCCTTGAATTCATCAAAAAGCTCAAATGGTCTCCGAGTGCACTATTGCCCTATAACCCCTCCTCTCCCCCTTAGCGCCCAACAAGGCATCTACCCGTTTTATTCTTTTATTGAATGCAGTTTTATATAATGCGAACTTTATCCAAGGGTGTCAGAGCATTTTACAATAGAACCAGGTAAGTTACAAAAGGTGTCACTGGCAGAGCCTATTAACCACCAAACCACATGATCTACAAGTTTTCATTATGGAACTGATTGAATTCACTCTAATGCACAGTTACTTCAGGTACCAAACCAAATTCTACAGTCAACTGTCAGGAGTAGCCATGGGCAATTGCGCTGCCCCATCATACGCCAATCTTTTCATGCAGGACTAAGAAACCAAACACATTCTAACTGTACCTCATTGGAAAAACCATCTCCAAATTTACTACCGTTACATCGATGACATTTTTTTAATTTGGACTGGCACAGAACAACAATTGACAACAGCCATTAACCATCTCAACGATGTAAACGAAAGAATTCAATTCACACACAATATCAACCGCACCAGGATATCCTTCTTAGATGTCAACATCACTATCAAGGACAACCAACTCCAAACATCCATTTTCACGAAACCAACGGACCTAAATAATTACCTGCATTATTCTAGCTTTCACCAACCCAGTTTGAAGAAGCATCTACCCTACTCACAACTACTGAGAGCTAAAAGAATTGCTTCCACTGAAGAGTCGTTCGTTCAGGACAGCATTAATATCATGGAAAAATTTTCCAAGAGGGGATACCCACAACAAATCATCACATCAGCTTACACGAGAGCGAGTTCCTCAGACTGCTCGTCACTACTCATACCAAAAATCAGGCCAAGTTCCACCAATCAACCCAATGTTTTTGTCAGTAAATTTTCAACCAAAAGTTATCTCATCAAAAGAAGCATCAAAACTCACTGGCGAATACTACAATTGGAACCAGATTTCAACAACCTGTTTAACCAAGTACCAATCTTTGCATACCAAAGATCCAAAAATTTACGATGCCTTTTAAAACAACACACCATTGAACCTGCTATTTACAAAGGAACCATTCCCTGTCACAATTGCCAAAACTGTCATAACATCATTTCAGGCAATTGCATAAACCATCCCAGTTCCGGCAAACAAATTCCTCTCAAAACCAATGCCACTTGCGATACCATGAATGTGGTATACCTCCTGAAATGTACCTGCGGATTTCCTTACGTAGGGAAAACCGAAAGGAAAATAAAGACAAGACTCAATGAACACAGGAGTAACATCCGCAACAAAAACTTAAAGTCTTGTGTATCAGCCCATTTCACCCAGTCTAATCACAATAACAGTCAAATACGCTTCCTCGTACTCGAGGTTGTTGAAAAACCGGAGAGCATGGACCCCAAAAAATACTTGCTCCAACGAGAACTTTTCTGGATTTTTAAACTGGGTACCACCGCCCCAAAAGGTCTCAACAAACGTTTGGAATTCAGCAGCTTTCTCTGATCAGTAACTTCTTTATAATGTACCAACATAGGTTGGCTGTTCACTTTTTTGTGCTTGCATACCTGAATCATAACATTCTCTGTGTTACCTCATTTACATTGCATTTTATTTGTTTCTCTTCCTTCAGGATATCACCCATTTCCTCAACCCAGTTCACACTTTCCTCCCTCCTTTGGTTCTGTTCACACATTCGTATTTCACTTTCACTCTTTATTTCTTTACTTCTTTATTTCTTTTTTGATGTCTGATTACATTTCTTTTCACCATATTATTCTTTTCAGCCCGGTTCACCAGTCTTTTCTCTTTTTTCCTTTCTCACCACCTCTTCAGTTTCTTTTCCTTCTCAGGATTCACGAAAGTAGTCAGTTTTCTACCTTTACACGCCTGTTAGTTATAGACGCATGCGCACAACGAACTGCGACTTCCGCGTTCTCGGAATGGCGTTTCGGCACCAGCATGATTCCCAATCACCTTTAACTCGCTAGGTTGTGGAAAAGTAAATTTTGCCATGTTCTGTGTCCCTACGTGTCCCCCATCTTATGTTATGTGTGCATGATTAATATGCATATGTATTCCCCATGTTTGATTAAAGACGCACTTACAGTTGTGTCCATCTCTAGTATGCCAGTTTCCAGTTCTCTTGAAAGCTACGAGTATCAGGCCTATGTAAAGTTACGTTGCCACGTTTCTCAGTGTGCACGTTATTTCATTGTAAAGTCCCCGTTTCTAGGCCTCAAAAGGGCCCGGACACCAGATTCAGCTCCTGTCTCCTGAGCCCTCGCTGAGGAGCGATACAGCCCCCACCCGTATTCCTGACCCTTCACTTACTTCCTGCCTCACAGTGCCCGGCTTGGCCTGGCTCTGCCCACGAGTCTGCCAAGAATATGTTATGATTCTAGTTATCAGTCCAGCCCTCCTTCTCTGCATTCCTAAAGCTACTGAATCGCATCAATAGTTTCCGTCATTGTCTAGCCTTTACGTCTCCATGTAGGAGAAATACTGTATTAATGGTCATTTAATATTCCTCAACACGCACTACATGTAGAATAATGCATGCTCCAGTCTTAGAGTCTGTTAGCCTCTCCCCTCCTGACTTCTAGTTTATATCAACATGTCCTCTAAACATTAGATACTAGATAGGGTTTAGGTACATGTCGCCCTGACTCTCCAGACTTCAGTCTCTGCTCCTAGCGCAGAAGTCATAGCCCCCAGCTTCTCCTAGTAACACGTCATTGTCAGTTTGCGCGCACCACTAGGTTAGAGGTCCCGGCTCCTCAGATAGCCCCCTCCATGTTTCCGCCCCATTTATGACATATTCTGTTACGTTTACATCACATGTCCATGTATACGCCTCTTGTTACACCCACTTTCACCCTTATCTTTCGCGACTGCTATTGACCACACCCACTGCTCCGCCTACTGTATTCACTGTAATGCAATTGTTTTAGTATATATATGTTGTACAGTTAGCGCGCTCATTCCCTGTCCCCCCTGCAGGGCCCTGCCATCCTGTTCCCGTGCAGGTTGTCCTGTTCCTGTCCTTTATGCTGTATTAAACCTGCAAACTCCTACTACCTCGAATCTTGACTCTTATTTATTGAGCTATCTGTTATTGCTATGTCCAGTCAAACCTAGATCCGGTATTATTTATTTATATACCACATAATGGCGCCCGAATAGGGACTTGCCCTTTCCCCACGCGCCGGTGAAGCCACGTATGCCCCCTGACCCTCTGCAGCCGTGACGGAACTCTTCTGCGCACCGGCAGATATTTCTGCTTCAAGTATCCCTCAGGCCCACGGAGGAGACGGAGGTTGCGGTCCAGCATCCAGACGAGGCGGTGGAGGAACGCGGCGAGTCCCGACCAGAGCCCAAGCCGAGAGTCCAAGGTCCGAGGTATCCGGAGGCCCACCCGTAACAGAAGTCCGAAGTGTGTCCGTCCGGCGTCGAAGCAGTCCAGTCCAGTCCGAGGCCTTCCGTTCTTGCTGCCCGGTGAGTACCGTTGCTGGGGTAGTATCTAGACAGGGTCAATCTAATTGACTCTGGTCCGTGGGTTTGGTGGTACACAGACCCAACACGAAGTGTCCACTCCGGTGGATGCGGGTCCTGACGTGTCTCTTTATGAGACCGGTAAGTTTCGTACTGTTTCAGCAGTGCATCTAGTCTCTGTTCTAGTCAGTTCTGTTCTCGAGAAAATTCATGTATTCTGTTTCCAGTATTCCAGGTAGTATTTTGTCAGAACTGTTATTTTAAATGTCATTCATGTATTTTAATGTCGTGGTATGAAAGTGGTGTAATTATCGTGTTCATTGTGTATTGTATTGTGTCTAGATTACAGTTCAGTCATGCCTTTGTTTTCCAAACTACGTCAGTTAAAAACCAGAAAAGGTCTGTTAGAAGAAGCAGTTCCTGTCCCGCCTAGGGACAGTCCAGGTCACTTTATGTATCAGAAGCATGGCATAAGTGCCATATTGTATCTAGATTTATGGGTAGAGTACACCAAAGAGTTAGAAGAAAAGTATAGATGGCCCGTATCAGGTACGTGGGATGCCGAGTGCATCATGCGAGTAGAAGAAGCATTATGGAAAAAGAAAGCCAGACAGTCACAGAAAGATGCCATCGAGTTATGGCGCAAAGAATCTCATAAAAGAACCGAAAAAGAAATCAGAAAGTCAGAATTAAGTAGAGAATCCTTAGAACGAGCCCAAGAAAGGGAATTAATCGAGATAGGTGAACGAGTTAAAACCGAACAGTCAGACAGACAGAGGAATGCCCTTATTAAGGGTATGTACCCTCTTCTTGCCGAGGGCTTGCCAAAAGCGACCCCGGAGGCATCCAGCAATTTTCCGCCACCATTAGTTCCGATCAAGTTACGTCACAAACCGACCGCAGCTGATATTTTTATTTCGTCCTATTTGGACGACACAGTCCCAGAATATGCAAATCCTGTTCCGCCAGCTCCTGTAAATAATGTAAATCCTGCTCCTCCAGTCACCGGAGTACCTGTTACGGTACCCCCGGTCCAGCCCACATTACAATTTCCCGCCGCGCCAGCACGAAGAGTATCAGTCGACGATTCTAGTCTAGGGGCCGCAGGAGGAGGTCCTCCTGGTACCCCGCCGCCACACCAACGTGTAACGTTAGTCGAGTTACATGAACGTGCGTTACAGCGTACGCCCAAATATAAGTCCGTTGCAGAAATCCGACGAGCCCTTACTGAATGCCGCTACGATCCAGTCGCAGGTGATGATAGTACAGTTATATATTCCATCCGTGTAAGACGGGTGACCGGGTATTTGGACACCCTACCGAATATGAAAGAAGATCTAGACAGAATATATCGTTTCATCCGTACAGGGGATGATCCAGAAAGTATTGGCGAAGCCATGTCTCAAAGGAAAGCTGAGATCCAGCTCATGTTATTAAAGTTTCTGATTAATTGTTTGATAAGAGAACAAGATTCTCCGACTAAAGATCCGGCCGAAATGAGAATACTAACAAGGTGGAGTGATAATATAGCCGAGGGTAAGCACAGAACCATCAGTAGTATAGAGAGTATGTACAAGAAAATTCGTAAAGAAATAATAAGGTTACACGAGAAACGCAAAGAAGCACTAGTAAACGAGAAAGAAAATGACTCTTCTACTGAAGAGGTAGACGACGTGAATCCCGCCAGAATAGCGTATGTAGGTAGATCTAGATTTCCAGACCGACATTCACGTCTGGAACACAAGAAAATCTTTCATCATCCAGCACCGGAACAAGGTTCTCTAGAACAAGTATTTCAAGCTACCGATCACATTTTGAAATCACGAATCGGTTATAGTGAGTTAAGTACTATGCATGAACAGGAACTAGCCCGATCAACAGTCCGATGGATTACTGATTCTACCACTTTTCCAGACGAAATAGTGGCACAAATGTTTCTGAAATTGCCCCCAGCCGAGCAACGACTGGTGGGTATGTATATGATCCAACACCTCATTACGCTGTATGAGGGTCAACATTCTGATCCAGGTCCGTTACATGATGTCCTGAACGAGTTACTCCAGTATAGATGGAAAGGTTTAGGTACCGATTTAGTTAGTGTCATTCTAGAACAGCGCCACAAATATAGTATGTTTCTGAACCCGCATTTTGTTCATGTTTCACCTCCAGAAAGTAAACCGTTTTACATAGACAGACAGAATCCGTTACGAGAAGTACACCCAGTCAGGACAGCAGATGGTGAAATGCAACGAGTATTTGTTTACACCCCGATTACAAAAATGGAACTCTTAGAGATGAAGAAACTAATTCCCTGTCACGACAAAGATCCAGCAGGGTTCCACCGAGAATTAAAAGACATGCTCCGTATGGGAGAATATACGTATCCAGATATTATTAAAATGTTAAAAGTCCTGTTGCCTGCGGGCATATATGAAAAACTCAAAGAAAAAGAATGGGAGGTGGGAGAGAAAAAGATCGATTGGGCAGTTCTAGAAGCTGAAGATAAGATACGGGTACCAGATACTGGTCTTGGAGAGAAATGTAAAGAATTACCAGAACTGTTAATACAAGTTTTGCCCAGATTGTTAGCGACTAAAAAGGAAGACTGGGATGCAATCTCAGCCTGTAAACAGAAACAAGATGAAGATACTAGTGATTTTTATTCTAGATTTGAAAAATGTTTTATTATAAACAGTGGATTGAAGACGAGTAGCGAGTCATACCCTCATCTTTTTGTTACTAAATTAGTCGAGAATTCAAGTCCACAAGTTAAAAATCGAGTTTTGAAAGTCGAAAGTACTTGGCAAGCTAATACTCCGTCCCAAATGTTACAGATGCTCCAGTATCACCAGAATAGAATCAGAGAAGAGCAAGAACACGAGAGAAAACGTATGAAAGACACGAAAATGAAAGTACTAGTTGCACAATCTGTTCCACAAGACAGTCAGAAGAGGGGTCCGAATCAAGCCAGTCATCCTGCAGCTCCCGTTAAAGGGACATGTAATTATTGTAAACAGCCAGGTCATTATATAAACGAATGTGCAGTTCTGAAACATAATATAGCTACTGGTAAAACTAAAGAAAGACCACGTCCGCCTAGACAAGAACAAGTTTCACAGACTTCTCAGCCACAGAATGCACAACAGACAGTTCCAGCACCGCAGCCTATTGCTGCAACACAGCATGTTACACAGCAAATGTACCAGTATGCTCAGACAGAGTATCCAGAGTATCAACAGTATTCATGAAACAGCCTAGAGAGGGAGGTAGGCTTGCCTCTCATCGAGATTCCTGTAGATCAAGAGGGTCCCTATGTTCATAGTCAAGTATTAGGGAAAGACAGAAAGTTTCTGATTGATACAGGGGCAAGTAGGACCACTATAAGTCACGCCGAAGTTCCAGGGGCTCCGCTCTCAGGCTCTAGAAATGTTTCCCTTGGATTTTCAGGAAAGCCTATTGTAAACGAGATATCTAAGCCAGTTACTTTAGAAGTAGGTCCATTGTCCCGAACTACTGATCTATTACTTACGAAGTCATGTCCAGAAAATCTGTTAGGTATTAAAACACTGAAAGAATTAGGTGCAGTCATATGTTGTTCCCCCGAGGGAATACGCTTGTTTTTACGTGACTTCAAGGGTCACTATGTATTACGAGATTTTGATCCGAGATTGTCTAATGTTCCGCAGCATCTATGGGCGCAAGGTCCAACTGATGTTGGCTTCATGCAAATCACACCCCATCGTGTGACTCTCAAGCAAGGTATAGTCCTGCCACGAATCAGACAGTACAGATTGCCACCTGAGGCTGTAGCAGCCTTATCCAAAATTATTGACGAGCTCATGGCTCAAGGAGTAGTTGTAGAAACTGACTCCAATGTATGTAATTCTCCGATCATTCCAGTCATGAAACGTACTGATCCAAATGCACCCCCAGTATATCGATTAGTGATTGACCTTCGAGAACTCAATAAATGTATTATTCCCCAGTACCCAGTTGTCCCAGATATCTCTTCCCTACTGACAGCCATTGATTCCGAAGCCTCATTTTTTACAGTCATAGACCTCAAGAACGCATTTTTCAGTGTCCCCATTCATCCAGACAGCCAGTTTCTTTTCGGATTTTGTTTAAATTGAAGGAGCTATAAGTTCACACGAGCTCCTCAAGGTTTCACAGAAAGCCCTAGTATTTACAGTCAAGCACTTAAGAGACAACTAGACAATATTCACATGCCAACTGACACTGCCCTGCTCCAGTATGTCGATGATCTACTGATCACAGCCCGTTCTGAACGTGCTTGCGAGCGAGCATCACTTACAGTTCTGTATTTCCTAGCCGAGATGGGGCACAAGGTGTCCCCTTCAAAGCTTCAATTCTGTGTCCAGCAAGTGATCTACTTAGGCCACTTACTGTCCAAGTGGGGTAGGCAGTTGACACCTGACCGTATCCAGTTAATAGCGAGTCTTCCTCAGCCCAAGACCCAGAAGGAGGTACGTGCTTTTATCGGCCTTACTTCTTATTGCAGACAATGGATTCCTCAGTATGCATTTCTAGCCAAACCACTGATACAGTTAACGACACAGGAGGCAGCCGTATCGACTGTCCTCCCTTGGACATCTGAACATACACTTGCTTTTAATGAGTTAAAGAAAGCTTTATGCCAAGCTCCTGTCCTAGCTACACCGAACTACAGTAAGCCTTTTACACTTTTTGTCACAGAACGTGATGGTACAGCATTATCTGTTCTCACACAAGATCAAGCAGGACAATACAAGCCCTGTGCTTATTTTTCGAGCACATTAGATCCAGTAGCCCAGGCTCTGCCTGCGTGCCTCAAGTCAGTTGCAGCCACAGCACTAGCTATCAGACAAAGTGATTCCATAGTATTAGGTCACTCCCTGACAGTACAAGTTCCACACTCTGTGGAAGTTCTTTTAAACCGAACACAGACTCAGCACTTGACAATTGCACGTTTAACAGGTTATGAACTGACACTGTTCCAGCCACACATAGAAATCAGACGCTGCAACGTTCTAAATCCTGCTACACTGTTACCGTCAGTTAATTCGAATCCTGCCACACACGACTGTGTGGAAGTAGTCAACACTATGACTAAGCCAAGACAAGATCTGACAGATATTCCATTACCAGATCCTGACCTGACACTTTATGTGGATGGTTCATGTATGAGAAAAGGTACAGGAGAACTAGTAGCCGCGTATGCAGTGACTACTGACACTGAAGTTATAGAAACACACCGTATTGACACCCTGTCTGCTCAAGCAGCAGAGCTAGTTGCTCTGACACAAGCCTGCATACACGCCAAGAACCTGAAAGTTAATGTTTACACAGATTCACGCTACGCATTCGGAGTTGTACACGACTTTGGAGTGCTCTGGCAGGAGAGAGGTTTCATGACTTCTCATGGAACCAAGATTCAGCATGGTCTCCTTATTCAAGCTCTGTTAGATGCCATCCATTTACCGACATCTATTGCTATCATGAAATGCAAAGCACATACGAAAGTTACTGACATTATTTCTCAAGGTAATGATCTAGCAGATCGCACAGCCAAGCTTACAGCACAGACTCCAGACATGTCAGTTAATCCAACACAGACACATACTCCAGATCCGACTACTTGTATGACAGTTAAGGACCCTACTCAAGATGTCATAGATATCCAGTTACATGCTACTCCCGATTAAATCAAGAAATGGTCCGAACAAGGAGGGGTCCAGACAGATCAGGGATGGGTAACGAAGGGAAAAGCCACATGGTTTCTCCCCGACTCTATGGTTCAAGTCATTATCAATACCGCACATAGTCCAGCACATTTAGGAGAAAAAGCTATGTTAGACAGTATCCAGAACATTTGGTTTAACAAGCATTTACGAGCTGCAGCCAAGCAGAAAGTCCGTACCTGTATGATATGTTGCCAATTTAATCCAGGTAAAAGTGTCCCGGTGGAACAAGGTGGATTCCAACCCCCTGACCACCCTTTTGAGGTCCTCCAGATGGATTATATTCAGATGGAGCGATGTCGAGGTTTCAAGTATGTCCTTGTAGTTGTATGCGCTTTGTCCAGGTGGACAGAAGCATATCCAGTCCCAGATTACACAGCCGCGACCACTGCCAAGCAGTTGGTTCGTGAATTCTTCCCCCGTTATGGACTCCCTAGGGTCGTATATTCTGATAACGGCCAGCCATTCTCATCTGAACTGATGAAACACGTTTCCCTTTTGTTAGGGTACCAGTGGAAGTTCCATTGTGTACGCCATCCTGAAGCAGCCGGTCTAGTAGAGAGACATAATCAGACCCTGAAAATACGTATTGCTAAAGTCTGTCAAGAAAAAGGTGTAGATTGGCTAGTAGCTCTGCCAGTCGCTTTGTTTTATATGCGCATGGTCGCACATTCTAGATCAGGTCTGTCCCCGTATGAGGTCGTATTCGGCCGCCCCCCTAATATGTGGGGTACACCTAGACCTCGAAGTATTACAGATGTTTCAAGTAATATGCTGACAGATTACCTAGCTTCCTTGATGTCTGCCCTACACTCTTGTCGTTCACAGGTTGCCGCCGCATTTCCAGACAATACCGAGGTGGCACCGCATGAAATCGTTCCTGGAAGTTTGGTTCTTGTAAGGAACTTTGATCGTTCAAGTCCGCTGGAGCCCCGCTGGAAGGAGCCGAAGCAAGTCCTCCTGGCCACCCGTACTGCCGTCAAGCTGGAAGGCAGGAAGGGCTGGGTCCATCTGTCTCACGTAAACAAATTTTATGGACTAAAGACTGTTTCCAAGAACATTTCCGAGGATTTTAAAGACTGCCAAAGTACTATTCTCAAGGACTGTCCCGCAAAAGACAATGATACAGATTCCTTCCTGTTAGAGAAAACTCCGCAACAGGAGTATAAGTTAAAATTAAGGTCTAGTAAAATAAGTCAGCCAGTTTGATTGTCTAAGTCCTCCCCTAGGTGAAACGGTTAGACCGGTTTCTGACATGTATAAAATAGACCCCCATAGAGAGAGAGTTAGTGAGAACTCTAAAAGTTGCATTATTATTTTATGTTTTCTGCTATATCTCAGCCTTATGTTTACCTGCACAAGTTATGCATTTTATTTGTGTTTTCCAGTTTCTCACATAAATATGTCCTCTAATGCTACAGTAGAGCATACGTTTAGTGATCTGCCTCCTCATGAACTCTCTTATCGTCTTGCTATGCGTAATAATTCCTTTATCCGCATGTTACATTATTCACACCAGACCAGCAATGCCACTAATTGTTGGGTGTGTGGTCGACTCCCCCCTTTCCAGACACCGAAGGGAGTTCTGCCACTGTTTCCTTATCCATTTTCACATAACGGTTCATGTGGAGCATGGTCCACGTTAACGTCATCCTCAAATGATATGTCCTTTCTGAACAGTACATGTTTTCCAGACAAGCAAGGTCTTCCCCACAGAACAGGGTTAGATCTAGAAAATGAAGTTTATAATTTGGGTAATTATTCTTCGAATTTCATGGTCCTGAATGTTCAGTCTGATTCTACTCCAGACTTACCTGCTATGTCAGTATTACCAGTCAAAGGTGAATTATGTGTCCGAAAGAATGGTTCCGTACATGTAGGACATAGTGATTGTACTACTATCGTCAAGCATAGTGACAGTGGGAAATCTATCTTCAAAGCTTCACGTCATTCTTATTTTGTTTGTGGTCAGACCGCATATGTTCGTCTGCCCCTCGATTGGGAGGGAACCTGTTACATTGCCTTCCTACTGACACCAGTTTTTCTAGCCCCACCTGACTATCATAGGAACTCCCACCTAGTACATACTAGACACAAGAGAGACCTCCCGATTGTTGATTATACTGAAACTGCTCTAGAACAATACATAGATATCAATAAAGGTGTCTTTCCCTACTTAGGTACTGTCGTGAATAGTAAACTGATACGTAGATTAACCAGAACACTTGAAGCAGTAGTGATTGAGACTACCTCTGCTCTAGGTAACTTAACCGAAGAGCAATCCTTTATGAGAATTGTCGTGCTCCAGAATCGTCTCGTCCTTGACGTCATACTGGCCGATAGGGGCGGGGCATGTAGAGTCATCGGATCTAGTTGCTGCATTTTCATTCCAAATAACGCGCCGTCTGTTTATTCAGCTATAACCAGACTCCATAATATTGCCCATCTGTTACACCAAAATCCAGGCACCTGGACATGGTCCGGTTGGTTCTGGAATATAATTTCCGCCTGGGGATGGAAAGTATTGTCATTTCTAGGTATTGCAGTAGCTATCATATTCAGTTGCTGCCTCTGTATACAATGTGGCCCTGCGATTTGCGGCATTTGTGCTACCTCTTGTATTCCTAGTCCCGAGCCCCGTTCTAAATCCAGTTCCAAGAAAATTCGAGACGAGCAAATGATACTGTATGAAATAATAGATGGTATCATGAATATTGATGTTTCCTGATGGAAACGTAGTGACAAGGAGGGAATGTGGAAAAGTAAATTTTGCCATGTTCTGTGTCCCTACGTGTCCCCCATCTTATGTTATGTGTGCATGATTAATATGCATATGTATTCCCCATGTTTGATTAAAGACGCACTTACAGTTGTGTCCATCTCTAGTATGCCAGTTTCCAGTTCTCGTGAAAGCTACGAGTATCAGGCCTATGTAAAGTTACGTTGCCACGTTTCTCAGTGTGCACGTTATTTCATTGTAAAGTCCCCGTTTCTAGGCCTCAAAAGGGCCCGGACACCAGATTCAGCTCCTGTCTCCTGAGCCCTCGCTGAGGAGCGATACAGCCCCCACCCGTATTCCTGACCCTTCACTTACTTCCTGCCTCACAGTGCCCGGCTTGGCCTGGCTCTGCCCACGAGTCTGCCAAGAATATGTTATGATTCTAGTTATCAGTCCAGCCCTCCTTCTCTGCATTCCTAAAGCTACTGAATCGCATCAATAGTTTCCGTCATTGTCTAGCCTTTACGTCTCCATGTAGGAGAAATACTGTATTAATGGTCATTTAATATTCCTCAACACGCACTACATGTAGAATAATGCATGCTCCAGTCTTAGAGTCTGTTAGCCTCTCCCCTCCTGACTTCTAGTTTATATCAACATGTCCTCTAAACATTAGATACTAGATAGGGTTTAGGTACATGTCGCCCTGACTCTCCAGACTTCAGTCTCTGCTCCTAGCGCAGAAGTCATAGCCCCCAGCTTCTCCTAGTAACACGTCATTGTCAGTTTGCGCGCACCACTAGGTTAGAGGTCCCGGCTCCTCAGATAGCCCCCTCCATGTTTCCGCCCCATTTATGACATATTCTGTTACGTTTACATCACATGTCCATGTATACGCCTCTTGTTACACCCACTTTCACCCTTATCTTTCGCGACTGCTATTGACCACACCCACTGCTCCGCCTACTGTATTCACTGTAATGCAATTGTTTTAGTATATATATGTTGTACATTGTTATTAAAGTTAGCGCGCTCATTCCCTGTCCCCCCTGCAGGGCCCTGCCATCCTGTTCCCGTGCAGGTTGTCCTGTTCCTGTCCTTTATGCTGTATTAAACCTGCAAACTCCTACTACCTCGAATCTTGACTCTTATTTATTGAGCTATCTGTTATTGCTATGTCCAGTCAAACCTAGATCCGGTATTATTTATTTATATACCACAAGGTAAGCGACAGGACTTCGGACCTTTTGCATGTCCTTCACCGTTCACCGTTAATATTCACAATGTTTTTAAGCAGGTTCCCATAATTTGGACCCCGGACCTTGCATGTCCTTGACCGTTCACCGTTAAACTCACAATGTTTCTAGCAGGTTCCCATAATCTGGCACGCGCACATTACTTCCCTGCACTTGACCACACGTCTCCTTTCACTTAAAAACCGGGCACATCGTTTTACGATAGATTGACACCATCGAGTCACCCCTATTTCCCTTCGCTTTTTTTTTTTTTATTTACTTTCAGCTGTAGCCACGTGGAGCACTTTGCATGTTCCACACATCACTAAGGTCTTTCGCACTTAATATTCGTTTTAGACTGATTTCACTTGCATGACCCTCGCTTTAACATTATTTTGTAGTCCTTCATTTCAACTCCTGGTTCCTGACCTACACATCCTTTTTCCATTTACTTACAGTACAATCTGAACCCCCTGACGAAGAGGACATTCCTCGAAATGCATTGGGGATTTCAACCATGTACATAATGTGAATTTTGGAATTTCTGAATACCTTGGATATAATCAAGTTGTGACTATTGATTTGTTTGGAAAATATAATTATTTGAAACCATAAAAGCGTAAATACACATGGATCAAAAAGAAAAAATACAAAGTGAATAAAACTTTGAACTATTCAACCATACTTTGGAAACATTTTGCTTTATTAGCACAGAGGAGTGATCAGGTCATCCACCTTGTGCCTACAAGGTCTTACATTGTAAATTACAAAAGGTACACATGATATCATTTTCATCAAGTAAAGGGTTCCGACGCTTTGCAGAACGCTTCACAGACAACATTTGCTGCAGCAGGAGCTTCTAAAAGAAGAGGCGCTATAAATGGAGTTAGTAGTACGTAGTATGCAGGTCAGTCATTGGATGGATGTCCCTAAAAAGAGCTGCCAAAAATGCTTAAACAATGTCCACTTGTCCCAAAATACCCATTATACTCTCTACAAGAAACAATGATAAAGTATAATGTGCCAGCCACTAGCAATCCCAAAGTATTGTTTCTCACAGATGAGACACAAAGTGTTCTCTTTCTGAAGAATTAGTCCCCCAAAATGTCTGTGCCATAAATGTTGTAAAAATACAGGGGCTGGGGAATAAAGCTTGCAATACAACGTAGCTAAGCCCAAATAAAACAAGCATTGGCATAGCCAATAGGTCTCGCCTTTGGGACATTATAAGTGTTTAGTTATGCAGCACAATATCCTTGGTGCAACAACATTAACTGTTGCATGGCTAAACACTTAGAAGGTCCCAAAGGCTAGACCTATTGGCTATGCTAATGCTTGTTAAAAATGATGGCAATACCTCCAGCTTTCCTAGCTTCACTGTCTTTCCTCTGAATATTATAACCTGGGGGGAGGGTTTGGATCAGGTCAGGTTCAGACTCCCTATAGAGCGAGGGTTCTGATAGAAATAGCACATCTGGTTGGTCGTCCTCTAAAAATATGTTGAGTTCAGCGGAGTGTTTTGGTTATGATCTACAGTTTAGTAAAAACATTTTATAAGTATGAGGTGACTGTGGGTTTGGCAACATCTTCAAAGCGAAGTGCAGCCTGAAGGAGCAATGAGTACAGTGGGAGTCACCATTCAATGGACACATGGAGTGTCGACAATTCTCTTCCCACAGGCTTCTCAACTTTAATGGCTGAGAAGAGGTGTAGGCATAGGAGCAGGCAGTGTTACCTGAGGGTCGGGAGGCAGGGGTTGTGGCCGCTGGACCCGGTCCAATGAGGAAGGGTGCAGACGTGCTTGCCTTTGGCGCGCCAGCAGCGCACCAGTGGCATGCCTGCTGATGCGTCGCGCTGCCATGTGGTTTTAAGGAGGCCCTGAAAGTTGTGTCAACTAAGCTTCGCTCCCACACCCCTGCTCTCTCCAAGCAATCGGAAAATTTGTGGTGGACCAGGGAGCCGGGTGGGGCAAGCGGCCATGCTGAGATTGCAGGTACGTTTTGTGAGTATTAAAACAGAGTTGAACACAGTTAAAATAGCAAAATGTGTATCCATATAAAACCTGCATTTCTTTTTGGGGTCAGTAAAGTTTTCAATGCCTTTTTTTGCCAAAATAAATCATTTCATAAAAAGCGAACTTTCTTAAATATGTATTGCAACACGTGCGCTCTTACTCCTAAGAAGGATTAGGCCATGGGGTCTCCGCCTTGACTCCTCACGACCACATTTCTTGCTGTCAGGATTAACTATAAAACTGGTCGCTAAAGAAGAGAAGCCTCTCGCCAAAACAAAGGTCTCTGGAAAGAGCCAGAAATGGAGGTCCTTCTCTATGCTGTAGACTGGATTAGCTCCAAGAGCGATAAGCACAGGTTAATTTAGTGACTTTCGTTGGGTCACCCTGACAAGGAATGTAGTTGATGCTTGAGTAGGGTTTCACCCAGCTCCATAAACAACCCAACTTCTCACAGTAACAATGTAGTTCAGTATGTTCCTATGGAAGCAGTCAGTCTTGCTATAGTGAAAATATCTTTTGGGGATGTTTCACTGTAAGGACATGTTCAACATTAGTTTACTGATGTCCTACTTTTTTTTTTTGTAAAAATTTTATTTTTTATTTTCAGTGTGCAAAACACAAAATAAAACAGTACAACGAGCGACATCTCTGAATTACAGTCTATACATGGGCAACGCACTTCAGGAAGAAGAGACTCAACGGCAATGCAGCTTAGATAATCCAAAGTCGGAGACCAAGTTCCAGTCAAGGAGGGCAGCCGGAGCCAAGGCAAGCCGCCTCGCTCACAATTTGCTGAACCCGTCTAAAGGTGCAATGAATATCGCATAATAGGATCATCCCGCAACGAACCCCCCTCCCACCCCTCCCACCCCTCCCCCCGTGGTGATGACAGCCATTCATACATACAGACATACGTCACTTAATTAAAGTTGAAATAGGTGGAGCGCGCGCACCGAGGAAGGACAGACTGCCGAGGGCAATCCTCGTGAAAGGAATCGGACTAGAGGGCCCCAGCGAAAGATGAAGTTCTTAAAGTTCCCCAAAAAGATGTCCGCCACTCTCTCTACACTCAGAAGTCCCCACAGCCTCACGTGCCAGAGGGAGGTCGCTGGCGCAGTCGGCGTCTTCCATGCTGCCGCAAGGGTGAGTTTAGCCGCCCCAAGGCAGAGCCAAAGAATTTGCTTATCGGCTCTCGTCTGGTGCGCAAGTCCTGGGTCCCGAAGCCCGAGTAGGACATGTTCTAGTGAGGTAGATATCGGATAGCCAAGGATGTCCTTGAGGTGGGACAAGATCTCCTCCCAATAAGGTCGAATGATCGGGCAGTCCCACCAGATATGGCGGAAATCCCCCAGGAATCCGCAGCCTCTCCAGCAGCGGTCGGAAGAGGATGGAAAGATGCGGTGCAATTTGGATGGGTATAAGTACTGATGGAGCGAGATAGAAAACAGAAATCTGTTTAAACTCGTGAAGTCACTTTTCCATAATATAAATAATATTATTAATGATTTGTGATGTGTTATGCTAACATAACCTAGATTAAACTTTACACACGGGGACATTAACATGTGTGCTCATAAACGTGCATAAATGTTGCATCTTTTTTTTGTGCAAAAATAATAAATTAATTTTGTCGTTTTCGTTTTTGTCATTACTAAACTGCAGCAGATTAAAAAGAGGCATGTGCTTATTTTGCTTTCTTTGTCTATGTGATGTCATTTCTACTATTCTAGGTGCACATAAGGTTTCATGGATTCATGAAGACTGGTAGATATAAAATGCTGCTTTATTTGTTTGCTTTGTGCTAGGTAACATTAGACTAATTGGGAGGGTTAATCAATTAGTAAACGAAGGGTGGAAACAGAATAAATAATATTTCTTACATTAATACTTTTCTTGTGTTTGTTTTATACTAGAAAAATAAGTTGCCTGCTTTTGGGCCTAGTTTGCTCGAGTTTGCTAAAAGATGAATCTAATTCTGCAAGGAGCACGAGATGTCAATGTTGGAAAAAGTTTCCGTCAAAGTCACACTCACTGAGCTAAAGATGAAGCGTTGTCATTATTCTGTCGGACGTGGCCAAGGTCAGAAACCGGTAGAAAGAACATTTGCTAACTTGGCATCCGCGGAAGTAAAATGGAGTCAGTGAGAACTTTTGATTAAAATTGTTGCAAACCAAGGAAGCTTTGGATCACGTACAAGAAAGACAATGGTCCCAAAGAATATGACCTAATGGAAGTTTTGAAATGTGGGTGACATGTCACTTGTCACTCTTGGACCAATGAGACATCGACTTTTGCAGAAAATTTTCCTTTACTTAGATTAGCTAGCATAGAAAGGTATAAAAATCCCATGCCCTGGGGATGGGCTGGCTACTGCTTTCTAACTTTCAGATGAGGGTGTCGTGCTGTTGGACTTTGCGTGGAGCACGTAAGAATCCTCAAAGAACTTTACTTTATTTTCATTTATTTAGCTTAGCTAGAGACTTAGGATTTTAGAAATGCTAAATTTGTAATTTCTTGCTTAAAACTGTATTTTTCTTATGATACTTTCCAAACATGCTTGCTAAAATTCTAATAAAATTGCATTTATAAAACTATATTTTGAATAATCTAAAATTAGTTAATAAAATCTTACTTTTGAAAACAAGCTGGTCTTGGTTATTCAGAAGCGCAGGTTACTATTAGCTAGATGCCATCGCCATGGTGGTCATTTAAATAGTTAAGATTTGTTCTAATGACGTCATCATTTACCGCGGTTGTATATAGTTTGTATATAATTTGTAAATAAGGTGTATATAGGTTTAATTTGATCACCTGATTCAGTAGGTCAAATATGTCATGTTTGATTAATGGGTCCATGAGTTAGAGTAGTAAATTTTGAAATAGGTTATAGAGTTGGGTAGCATTGCTTATGGCATATTTTCTATAGACCGCTGGATCAATTCTTCTGGTAGCAGAAATTGATGGTTGCTAAGGGTAACCAAGGTGTTGCTAAGGGTAACCAAGGTGTTATTGGTATGTTATGGTATAGAAATAGGATCGATGTTTAACACATGTTGAGTTCGTTTTTCGTGATATTTGTGAATTGTACCGGTACAGACTGTGTGATGAGAAGGTAGTCACACAGAACATTTGATCTGTTTCAGAATTGTGATATCGCCGTGTATCACAAGTGATATCGCCGTGTATCACGTGTTGTGGTCGTGCAACACAGTGTTGTGGTCGTGCAACACAGCGTTAGGGCTAGGTGTGAATCTTGTATAGTGAGGATTATCTAAGAAATTTGAGCAGCATGAGAATAGGGACAAAGCGCCTGTTGTAAAACTCACTGTGATAAGAGTATTAGTTATATTCGAGCTTGAATGAAGGGTAGGGTAACGTCGGTGCATGATTATCTATAAACAGGTGAGAGTCCTGTAGGGGTACATGTTTTATATCTATAAACAGGTGAGAGTCCTGTACGGATAACGTCGTTATTTTGCTAACGGTGCATGATATCTATAAACAGGTGAGAGTCCTGTACGGATTTCATGTGTGTTTGAAGTTAGGGATTTTTCCGTGTGAAAGTGCGAGTTTGTTTTGTTATTTATGTTCGAGTGGAACTTTCGAACAGTCACTTGGTTGTGCGCTCTGAGGGAAATGAGTTCATAATTACTTGTTTGAAGGGCAGAGTAAAAAGATTACTCTACTGGCAAATGAAAATTATTCTATGAGAATAGGGCCGACTATTCCAAGTTGAGAATACTTGAATGTATGTAAACTATCCTATTTAGAGAAACAGACAGATGAGTCCTTATTGTCGTTGTTAAAAATTAATTTTAACCGAAAAAGTGTTCTCAAAATGGCGCTGTGAAAAGATTTTGTGAAGGAGGGGTAAGCGCTAGGAGTGAGAAGCGAGAAACCGCAGCTGCTGTGTACGTCACAGAGCCGCGCTGGGATTGGGTAACATACGTCACAAGCTGTACTCTGATTGGTTCTTGAGTCTCTGACGAACTGTAAGTTGATTGGTTCTTCAGAAAGTCTTCAATTTTATTGGTTGGTTAAAAAAGTGACGTAGGTCAACTCTCATTGGCTTGTTGGTGTGTTTCGCGCACGGATTGGTTGCTTTTGCGGAACATCCCGGAAATATTTTACGAACAAATTTGTTAATTGAATTTAACTCTTAACAAATGAGTTATCATTTTAAACACGTTGAGAAAAAGCCAACGTTGTTTCAGAAATTTAAATTTTTTATTTCGCCTGACAAGAAAATTGAAACGCGAGGTGGTAAATTACTTCATAAGTACAAAACACCTGCAGCGTATATGGAAGGTGAATATGGTTATCATACTGTTTTGTGGTTTGATATTTGGAAACACTACACAAAGGATGATGGTGTTTTGGCCTGGCCTGATGATGGTTCATTTAATGTAAAGGTTTTAAGAAATTTGCGAGAGAAAATGAATGCTCTTAATCCAAAGCCGAGACCAACTCAATTTGAAGCTTTAGTTGAATGGGAGGATGAGATGTACCAATTACAAAGAGAAGCAAGTGGAATTAAAAGACCTCCTAAACCTCCAAGTTATAGAAGAGAAACACATGAAGACAGAATGCGAATGTGGAGACAGGGAAGTATGAGTGAGGGACTTTATTTAATTAGGGAGATGGTTCTAGGTTCTCCTGATGGGAAAAGAACTGAAAAGAGAAATAATGCCCCTGTAGAAAGTGAATCTGAAGATGCAGTTTTAGAGGAAATCTATACTTCAGATAAAAGAAATCAGCCTTTGAGACCCCCTAGGTCGTGGTCTACTCCAATGGTTTCTACAGAAACTACACCGAGTGCACCTCCAATTAATGAAGCCCCTAAACTTTATCCAAATAATTGTGAAATTGTTGAAACTCCAAGAAGACCGGAATCTGAGACAAATGCAAATATCCGTAATGAGGGTAGACATTCTTCATTAATTCCAAGAGCAAGGGAAGCTCCAAAAAATTATGTGAGAGAAGTCAGAAATGTGGAGGCTGGAGATTCTTCTGAGTATTTACGATCAAAGGAAGAATTAATTCGACAAATAACAAAAAGCATGGAAGCTGTAACAGTTCCAGTAACTATTGGTCCTGTTCAGCCTGTTTTTGAGCAAAGAGAAGTTAATAAAACAGGGTTGACTGTTCCTTTAAATGCAGAAATTCAGAAGGTTGCTGAAAAATTTTACTCAGATATATCCGAAATAAACTCTTCAAGATCGAGAATGCCAGATTTGACTTTTAATGAGGATTTATCTCCAAAAACACCGATGGGTGCAGAATCTGATGCTGAGAGTCCTGAAGTCAGGGTGAACAAACCTAAACTTGATGTTGCAAAATTAAAAGCAAATATTGAAGAATTAATAATTGGTACGATTGGTCCTGACAGTTTAAATTATTATCGAGATGATGAACTACTGTTCATTTGTAAGAGTATGCGGTGGAAAACAAAAAACAAATATGATCAACTGGATGAACTGGCAGCTGAACTTGAAATTGATTTAAGCAGGCAAAAGAATTTTGCAAAACATTATAGATTAGACTTTTCAGAAGGTGACATTGAAAGTTTGAACTCAATGGGAAGAATAATGCACATAAAATAATTAATTGTTTACATTAAAAAACTAGGAGAATTGAGCAAGTGGAGAGTGAAATGGACGAAAAAGAAGGAAGATGAGAAATTGGAAAAATTGTCAAAACAATTTCCAATTAGAGAGATTGGAGGTGGAGGATATGTTCATGTCCCATGGTCAAGACAGGATATATTACTGTTCACAAATGATTTTCCAAGACTGAGGGAAAAGCCAGTAGAGTGGTACATGCAAGTGGACAGGTTCATTAAAGTCTCAAAAGTTCTGTGGATT
Source organism: Lissotriton helveticus (assembly GCF_964261635.1). Classification (NCBI taxonomy): domain Eukaryota; kingdom Metazoa; phylum Chordata; class Amphibia; order Caudata; family Salamandridae; genus Lissotriton; species Lissotriton helveticus. The sequence goes on from NC_136067.1 coordinate 246,496,784, forward strand.
GATCTGGATGGATTTTTCGACATTGTTGTTCCATCAGATCTTTGGACAGAATGCAAAATAGCCATAAGTTGGCCAAAAATAGAACTTGACCGAAATAAGGAAACAGGTGCTCCAAATCCTCTTGTAATGGATTTTTATGAAAAGGTGATTTACTGGTTGAAAAACAAAATTCCACCAAAGGAGGTTGATTGGGTTAAGATAGAAAGAACAAACCAGGAAACAAAAGAATCAGTTCATTCATTTTACGAAAGGTTACTGTTGATTTTTAAACAATACAGTGGCTATGAAAAACTAGACGAGAAAGATATGAGTCATTTCGTCTACAGATTTGTTTATGGTCTGAAACCAGAAATTGCAGACATGATCAGGAATAGTATTGTCGGATGGCAAGCACTTTCTGTTGATGATATTTTGAGAAAGGCAAAGTACTGCAGTGATGAGCTAGAAGTGAGACAAAAGAAACTCAAGGAGAAAGCCATGTGGGCTCAGGTAAAAGTGGCTGAGCAACAGATTGCCAGTCTTGGTAATAAAAATAAAAATTTTGTTCAAACTACAAATACAAATCAAGGGCAAGGGAAGTTTAAAGGTAATAATTTTGTCAGAAAAATTAACCCAAGGATTGAAGAGATGAAACAAAAATTACCTTGTTTTAATTGTGGCGAGCTAGGACACTGGAGAGACGAATGTAAGAAACCACCTAGAAATTTAAAAAGTCCATTGTTAAATCCACAGATGCAGAATGATGTTGACCTGCAGCAACAGTTACAGTTGCAACAGAATTTAAACGAACTAAACCTTCAGCGACAGTTGCAGCAACAGGTGAATCAGGTGAATAACCGTCAGAATCAATTGCCACAGCCACCGTTTCTAAATTGTGGGGGAACTCAGAAATATAATTCAGGTGTGGGATTTCAAGGAGATGATCAGGTAATAAAACCGCAAAGACAAAGGGTGCAAAATGCAGCACAACAGTTTTTATTAACAGAAGGGCAGGAAAGTGATTCTGATGATTATTATTGACGGTGCCCGAGAGAGGAGGAAGAGTGTGTTGTTGGAGCCACTCTTGAGGTTGACCAGTCTGGTCCATTTGTAAATGGGAAAGTTAATGATGTAGACATCACTTTTCTAGTGGACACTGGTGCTACCCGTTCTACTGTTAGATCAGTGGAAATTGAAAACCTACCTCTCTCTGGGGATACCATCCAAGTTGTTGGAGTAAGCAATCAACAAATCAGGACTGATTTAACTGATCCAGTACCAGTTGAAATTGGAAATTTTAAGGACAAACACAGATTCGTGGTTTGTAACAGTAGTCCAGTGAATTTATTGGGCAGAGATATATTGTGCAAGATGAATTGCAGAATATATTGTTCTCCTGAAGGAGTTGAATTACAAACTATGGAGGAAGATGGCTTGTACAGGATGACAATGATGTTAATGGAAACAGAGGAAACAAAATTGTTTCCCGCGTTTGAAAAAGAAAATCTACCAGAAGAACTCAAGGAAACAGTGAAATCTGAAATTTGGGAATTGACTGGGAATGAGATGGGTCTAATGAAACATGTCGATCCAGTAAAAATTATACTAAAGCAGGGAATAGAATTTCCTAATATTCCTCAGTACAAAATGAAAGCAGAGACAATTGAAGGAGTTATACCTGTGATTGAAAAATTCATTAAACAAGGTGTTTTAAAAGAAATTGAGAGTAGCCCTTGTAATTCACCGATCATGGGAATTAAAAAGTCTAATGGAACGTATAGGATAGTTCAAGATTTGAGAAAAATTAATCAGATTGTTGTTCCATGTTGTCCTGTGGTTCCAAACCCAGCAGTCATTTTGTATCAGATTCCACATGATGCGGAATGGTACACTGTCATTGATCTTTGCAATGCATTCTTTACTGTTCCTTTACACCCAGAGAGTCAGGAAATTTTCGCTTTCAGATTTCAGAGTAGGACCCTCGCATGGTGTAGAATCCCTCAAGGGTATACAGAAAGTCCTTCTATCTTTAATGAACTGTTAAAGAGATCCTTGGAAAATTTAGATTTACCTGGCAGGTCTACGTTGGTGCAGTATATCGACGATTTGTTGATAGCTGCTAAAACAAGAGAAAATTGTGTGACAGACACAATAATGCTTTTGAATCATCTAGCAGATGAGGGACATAAAGTGTCTCCAGCAAAATTACAATTTTGCAAACAAGAAGTGAAGTATCTTGGTCACAGAATTGCAAAGGGAAAAAGACAGGTGACAGTTGAGAGAATAAAAATGATTCAAGCAATGCAACCACCAAGAACACAGAGACAGGTTAGAATGTTTTTGGGAATGGTTGGCTACTGTCGACAATGGATAAGTGGATTTTCAGTAATTGCGAAACCACTACAGAGACTGACAAAGTCTGATGTGAAAGATCCAATTATTCTAAATAAGGCTGAGATGGAATCTTTTGAAAACCTGAAAAAGAGCTTATGTCAAGCTCCTGCTTTGGGCATGCCGAATTATGAGAAAGATTTTGAACTGTATTGCAGTGAGAGAGAAGGATGTGCATTGTCTGTGTTAATTCAAAGACATGGGAATCTAAAGAAACCCATTGCATACTTTTCTGCAGTTCTTGATCCCATTGCAAAAGCATTACCAGGATGTTTGAAAGCAGTTGCAGCTACAAGTGTCAGTCTTGAGCAGAGCGAGGGAATCATAATGGGATTTCCTGTGAAAGTTTTTGTGCCTCATTCGGTTGAAATACTACTGACAAGAGGTAAAACTCAGCATTTAACAAGTAGCAGATTGACTAAGTATGAGAAAATCATACTAGGAGCAGACAATGTTTCCATTTCAAGATGTTTGAATCTGAATCCTTCTACATTACTGCCTGATTCTGAAATTGTTGATGAAAGTGAAGTGGAACATGAGTGTTTGGATGTCATGGAATTTTGCACCAAACCAAGGCAGGACATTAAAGATGTACCTTTGCCTGAATCAGATGTTGTCTACTTTGTGGATGGTTCCTGTCTGAGGACAGAGGGAGGTGTTTTAAAAGCATCTTACTCGGTTTGTACAGTTGCAGATGTTAAAGAAGCATCATGTCTTGAAGGAATTCGTTCAGCACAAGTGGCTGAATTGATTGCTTTGATTCGTGCTTGTGAAGTATCAAAGGACATAAGAGTTACCATCATTACTGATAGTCAGTATGGGTACGGAGTTGTGCATGATTATGGACAACTCTGGTCTCAGAGAGGCTATTTGACCTCAGCAGGGTCACCAAATAAAAATGCAGTTTTCATCAAAAGATTAATTGAGGCCATACAGTTGCCGAAAGAGATCGCAATTGTAAAATGTGCTGCACACACAAAAGGAGTGGATTATATCTCAAAAGGCAATGCCTATGCAGATGAGACAGCAAAATATTGTGCAAGAAAATGTTGTGCATATAATCGGGAAAAATGTAAAGAATCTGATTCAAATTCATTGATGCTAACAACAGTTGTAGAGACATGGCAGGAGATCAGAGACTTACAAAATGAAGCAGATGATGAGGAAAAAGATCTATGGTTAAGAGCAGATTGTAGACCATGTGATGAGGATGGAGTGTGGACCTACAAAGATGGCAGAGTAGTCTTACCGAACTGTTTGATTGCTGATATGGCCAGATTGCATCATGGCCCAGCTCACCTTGGAAGAGATTCTATGATCAGACTTTTCCGAGAGACTTGGTTCAATACAAAATTCAGAACGATTGCAGAGTCTTTTTGTCAAAGGTGTTTGTCATGCCAACAAATGAACCCAAACAGAAAATCAGTTGTAGGTACAGGGATAATTGGTCGAGAAGGTGGTCCCTTTACCAGGTTACAGATGGATTTCATTGAAATGCCTTTACACAATTGTTTGAAATATGTTCTTGTGATTGTTTGTTTGTTTTCAAGATGGGTGGAAGCATTTCCTACACGACATTGTGATTCAATTACAGTGGCAAAATTGTTACTTAGAGAAATCATCCCAAGATACGGTTTTCCAGTCACTATTGAGAGTGATGGAGGAAGCCATTTTGATAACAAACTGATGAAACTGATATGTGAGGCATTAAGCATTGAGCAGAAGATACACTGTGCATACAGACCAGAGGCATCTGGGGTGGTTGAACAGATTAATGGGACAATTAAAAACAGGATTGGAAAAATGTGTCTTGAAACAGGTGTAAAGTGGACAGATGCTCTTCCACTTGTTTTGATGTCATTGAGAAGTACACCTGATAAAAAGACAGGTTTGAGTCCTCATGAAATACTGATGGGAAGAGTCATGAGGCAAGCTTTTGTACCTGTAGGCAAACTGTTGAGCAGAATTTTTAAAATTGGATTTTTGGGTTTTTAAATTTTGGCAAAAGGCTGAAGAAATCTTGTTAGGTGACACAAGGTCGAAGAAAAGTTGTTTAGTTGAGGACGACTTAATTGTGACATAAGGTCGAAGAAATACTGTTAGGGTTTTTGAAAAAAAAAAATATATATATTTTAAAACGGGGGTGTAAATAATTAACCATTTCAATTTAAAATAGTTTTTGTTTTCTTTTAAGGCAAAACTAATCAAAGATGCCTTACGTTACGGAACAGAGTACTTCAAGGTGTTCCATTTTTAAGAGATGCTGTAAGATGACTCTGGTGTGTCTGCTCATTTTAATTCTGCTCTGGTTAGTCTTAGCTGTTATTATTCCATTTGAAATTAACAAAGATTCTCACAAAGTCAACATGACAAGCAAAGCTTCGGTTAGTCAAAACAAACATAGTGCAACAGGAAAAGTTATTGATCATCAACCTAACATTCATCAAGATAAATCTATTAGTGATTTTTCAAGCAATACATTCACAAAGCTTTTGAGTGAATATGTCAAGGTAATGGATGCAAAAGATTGCTATGTGTGCGTTAAATTACCTGCTTCTGTTTCTGAGGGAGTGACATACAATATGCTTCCTCTTACATATGGTGTGACATGGAGTGTATTAGCTAGTTTGTTCTATCAGACTGGACGCTTAGAATACTATTATTCAGATTTTGACGAGATTTTCGCAAATTTAAAAATTGAGGGTGCTTTGAATAAGCATAAGAAAGCCAAACAGATGAGGGCATTTTTCCTTGTTACTAATGAACTCACCTATGAATATGCTTACAAGAATAATCTAACCTGCAAACTAAGTGCTGAAGGAAAGAAGTTTTTGAACCTGGTTGAAGAGAGAAGGGCAATTTACAAGAGAAATGAAATAGCCAAGCAGACTAAGTCCAGGTTCTGGCAGAAAGAGGATGAGAAGCTAAATGGCAAAATGCTTGATAATGTTGCAATTCACATAGACAAACCAATTAGTGGTAAGCTTTGCATTAGGAGAGACAATACACTTTTTGATAACTACTTTGTGGGTACAAGTAATTGTGAAGATACATATCAGATCATGGGAGGTTGGGGATTCAAAGGTGGAAAAGATCCAATTTTTCCTGGGATTTATTTTGTTTGTGGTGACAAGGCTTACTACAACCTTCCTGATCATTGGTATGGAACTTGTTATGTTGGGATTGTTTTTCCTAAAATGTTCCATGTTGACAGAGATTCGGAAGGATTGTTCAAAATTCACAATTATGTAAATAGGGTTAAAAGAGAAACTTTCACAGAGGTTTTGGGAGATATTTTTCAAGCAGTGATACCTTTTGTAGGTATAACCCTGAACGCAGGAAGAATCAGAAAATTATCTACAATTGTTGACAGATTGTCAACAGATACTGCTGATGGTTTCCAATTAGTGAATGTTGAGGTCATTGCAATCAGATCTATGGTAATTCAAGATCGCCTTGCTTTAGACATTCTCCTAGCTAAAGAGGGAGGAGTCTGTGGCATTTTACATGTGCAACATTGTTGTACATATATCCCTGATGAGAGTAAGAACATTGAGATGTACATTAAGAATATCACAGAGATGCATTCAGAGATAATTCCATTAGAGGAAGAAGATTTTACAGAAAGACTTTCAAAAAGATTTCAATCAATTAAAAACTGGTTCCATGATATTAGAAGTTCAGTTCTTGGCAAGATTTTGGCACCTTTGATTGTGATAATATTCATTTTCATTTTGACAAAAATCGGTTGTTTGTTGCATAAGAGAAAGAAACAAATGAAGGAAAAGAGAAGAATTTATAAAATCAAAAAAGAAGAGGAAAGGGAGATTGAGTTACAAGAATTACACAGAGCTCGTTATGACAATTGTAAGGATTTTGCAGAAACACATTTTTAGAAATACTAACACAGATGAATTTGAATCATTTTCCAAAAAGTCTAAATTTCCAAATTTTGGGTGGTGGTGTGGTGATTTGTTAATCACCAGATGAGGGAGTTGATGGAGCGAGATAGAACACAGAAATCTGTTTAAACTCGTGAAGTCACTTTTCCATAATATAAATAATATTATTAATGATTTGTGATGTGTTATGCTAACATAACCGAGATTAAACTTTACACACGGGGACATTAACATGTGTGCTCATAAACGTGCATAAATGTTGCATCTTTTGTTTGTGCAAAAATAATAAATTAATTTTGTCTTTTTCGTTTTTGTCATTACTAAACTGCAGCAGATTAAAAGGAGGCATGTGCTTATTTTGCTTTCTTTGTCTATGTGATGTCATTTCTACTATTCTAGGTGCACATAAGGTTTCATGGATTCATGAAGACTGGTAGATATAAAATGCTGCTTTATTTGTTTGCTTTGTGCTAGGTAACATTAGACTAATTGGGAGGGTTAATCAATTAGTAAACGAAGGGTGGAAACAGAATAAATAATATTTCTTACATTAATACTTTTCTTGTGTTTGTTTTATACTAGAAAAATAAGTTGCCTGCTTTTGGGCCTAGTTTGCTCGAGTTTGCTAAAAGATGAATTTAATTCTGCAAGGAGCACGAGATGTCAATGTTGGAAAAAGTTTCCGTCAAAGTCACACTCACTGAGCTAAAGATGAAGCGTTGTCATTATTCTGTCGGACGTGGCCAAGGTCAGAAACCGGTAGAAAGAACATTTGCTAACTTGGCATCCGCGGAAGTAAAATGGAGTCAGTGAGAACTTTTGATTAAAATTGTTGCAAACCAAGGAAGCTTTGGATCACGTACAAGAAAGACAATGGTCCCAAAGAATATGACCTAATGGAAGTTTTGAAATGTGGGTGACATGTCACTTGTCACTCTTGGACCAATGAGACATCGACTTTTGCAGAAAATGTTCCTTTACTTAGATTAGCTAGCATAGAAAGGTATAAAAATCCCATGCCCTGGGGATGGGCTGGCTACTGCTTTCTAACTTTCAGATGAGGGTGTCGTGCTGTTGGACTTTGCGTGGAGCACGTAAGAATCCTCAAAGAACTTTACTTTATTTTCATTTATTTAGCTTAGCTAGAGACTTAGGATTTTAGAAATGCTAAATTTGTAATTTCTTGCTTAAAACTGTATTTTTCTTATGATACTTTCCAAACATGCTTGCTAAAATTCTAATAAAATTGCATTTATAAAACTATATTTTGAATAATCTAAAATTAGTTAATAAAATCTTACTTTTGAAAACAAGCTGGTCTTGGTTATTCAGAAGCGCAGGTTACTATTAGCTAGATGCCATCGCCATGGTGGTCATTTAAATAGTTAAGATTTGTTCTAATGACGTCATCATTTACCGCGGTTGTATATAGTTTGTATATAATTTGTAAATAAGGTGTATATAGGTTTAATTTGATCACCTGATTCAGTAGGTCAAATATGTCATGTTTGATTAATGGGTCCATGAGTTAGAGTAGTAAATTTTGAAATAGGTTATAGAGTTGGGTAGCATTGCTTATGGCATATTTTCTATAGACCGCTGGATCAGTACCAGTCCAGCATCCTTTTAAGGTGGGCTTCTCGCAGCGCTACCGAGCGATTGTGCGCCGTGATGTCCCGCCAGAGGCCTGTCCATTCGGTATCGGCGATGTCTCTTCTGATCGTTTCCTCCCAATGTCCCATATAGCGTGGGCGGGGCGATGCCGCCGTAGAGAGCAGCAGTTTATAGAGAAAGGAGATGGCCCCCTTCATGGTGGTAGTGCGCAGGAGGAAGGCCTCGAAGGCGGAGGGCGGTCTCGTAGCTGCATCACCCGTCCCAGTGGAGGTAGCCCAGTGAAGGAGCTGGAGATGGTGATACCATTCAGACGGGGGAACCCCATAGTCTCTCATGCAGTTGGTGAAGGTGAGCGGAACTGTACCATGGAAAAGGTGAGTAAGTGCTCGACAGCCTCCCTCACGCCACAAACGGAAGGGACCCTCCTGCAATGCGGGGGGGAAGGCCGGGTTGAAATGAATGGGAGTGAAGGGCGACGGGAACGTCGTCCAACGATCATCGCCTGAGACTGTGTCCCACACTTTCAGCACCGTGCTGGTGGGGGTACTGATATAGGCATTCCTGGGCCTATCTCCCTTGGGCTTCCAAGCTAGATCCCATACGGACCGACCCGCGATACTCCTCTCCATATGCAGCCAGTGTTTCTCTGAGAGTTGCTGGGACCATTCCACAAGAACTCGCAGTTGCGCCGCTTTATAGTACAGGTGCATATCGAGAAGACCCACTCCTCCTTCCGACCGCAATCGGCGCAATGTAAAAAAGGAGAAACGGGCGCGCCCGTCTTGCCAGATGAAGCGGAGCATCAGAGTTTTGAGGCGTCTAAAAAAATCTAGATCCAGCGGAATGGGAAGGGCCTGAAAAAGATAGAGGAACTTAGGGAGGAGAACCATCTCTTAATGGCGTGTATTCTGCCTAGCCACGAGATGTATTTGGGCCTCCAGCGGGCTAAGTCAGCCCGTATGGACGTCAGCAGCGGAGGGAAATTAGCCGCGAACAGGCCCCCCACGGTAGGTGTTAAGCGGACCCCCAGATACAAGAGGGAGCCGGTCGCCCAGGACAGGGGGGTCAAAGGCCGCACCCGCTCCATTTCAGCCGGTGAAAGTGTGAGGTTTAGGATGTACGACTTCCCAAAATTTACCTTAAAGCCGGCTACCTCCTCAAATTCGGATAGGACCCTCCGGACGTGTGGGAGCGAGCGGGCAGGATCTCCCATGGACAGTAGAACGTCATCTGCGAAGAGTGAGATTTTGTGTTGCTCTCCCGTGAAAGGGAGGCCCCGAATCCCCTCATGCTTCCTTACCACCAACGCCAACGGTTCAATGCTAAGCGCAAAGAGCAGAGGGGAGAGGGGACAGCCCTGCCTAGTACCGCGGGAGTGGGAGAAGAAGGGTGACCGGTGTCCATTAACAGCTACTCTGGAGCGGGGAGTACTGTAGTTCGCTCGGATCATCGTGATGAATTTATCCGAGAAACCGAAGGCCGCTAGGGTATGTAACAAAAACCCCCAATCCACTCGATCGAAGGCCTTCTCCGCGTCCAACCCCACTAGCACCGCCGGGGTGCGGAATCTATCGGCCTTTTCGATCAAATGGATCACCCGGCGTAAGTTATCGTGGGTCTGACGTCCCGCGATGAAGCCCGACTGATCCGGATGGATGAGGACCGGCATCAGATCCTGGAGGCGTCGTGCAATAATAGCCGAATATAATTTCGCATCGATGTTCAAAAGGGCAATCGGTCGGTAGGAAGAGCAACTAGCGGGATCCTTCCCAGGTTTAGGAATGACCGAGATCACCGCCTCGGCCATAGAGCCAGAGATGCAGCCAGACTCGGCCATCGCATTGAAGAGATCAAATAGGTAGTCACAGATCTCGATGGAGAAGGTCTGATAAAAAAGGGCTGTATATCCATCAGGTCCCGGCGCCTTGTGAGGCTTCAGGGCTTTGATAGCGTCTAGAATTTCCTCCCGAGAGAAGGGGGCCGTTAAGCGTTCGTTTTGGTCAGCAGAGACTTGAGGCAGTGACAAGTCAGCCAGATATCGCCTTTGCGTTTCAGGATCGTGGTCGTCACTTCTATAGAGGTCAGCGTAGAAGCGGCCAAACAGGGCCGCCTTTTCCTCATCACGATGAAGGGGGTCCCCCGCTCCGTCCCGCATGCTCCCAATGTATTCTCTTTCTCGTTTGTCTCGGAGTTGCCGGGCCAAATGTCTCCCCACCTTCTTACCCTGCGCGTAGGAGGTGTGGCGCAGCCGTAGTAGAGTAAATTCCGCCCTATTGTTGTAGTGGGCCCTCAATTTCCCCCGCACCGCCATAAGGGGGCGAAGGGTGAGCCGGGAGGGGTTCAACTTATGTGCCGATTCCAGGTCGGCCAATTCAGCTTCCAGCTTCTCACGTTCCGCTCTCCGCAACTTGTTAAGATTAGCGTTGAGAGCGAGGCACGTGCCTCTCAGGGAAGCCTTACAGGCATCCCAAGTCGTGAAGATGGAGGTGTCTGAGACCGGGTTTAGAGCCCAGAAATCTCGGATGGCCGTTCGCAATGCTTTGCAAGAAGTGTCATCTCGGATTAAGGCAGCAGGGAAATACCATTTCCGCAAACCGTCGCCCTTCGCCGACCAGCGCAACCCAAGGACCAGTAAGCTGTGATCTGAGACAGAGAGTGGAAAGATGCTGGAGTCGTGGACATCGCCCCGAAGGGCCTGGCTTAGAAAGATATGGTCAAGCCTGGAATAGGAGCGATGGACAGCAGAAAAAAAAGTGTAGTCTCGGGAGTGGGGGTGCAGTGCGCGCCAACTATCAATCAAACCCATATCACTTATCTTACGCTGCGTGGCTGAAGAGAACGAGCCGGCGTCGGCTCTAAGGGTGCCCGAACTATCCAGGGTTTTGTCCCACACAAAGTTAAAGTCACCGAGAAAAATCAAATGACCCTCAACAAAGTTCTCAAGTTTTCGCAGCAGATCTTGGAGAAAACTATTCTGCCCCGAATTAGGAGCATACACCACCACAAATGTACAAAGCCTCTCATGCAGCAATCCTTTAACCATCAACCATCGGCCCTCCCTGTCACTCTGCATCCCCATTGGTTGAAAATAAAGGGCCGCTCGAAACAGAAGGGCCACCCCCCTATGTTTGGTGGAAGCCGAGGATCTATAAATAAGCGGAAAGTGCCTATGCCTAAGGCGGAGCTCATCTCTACGCGCCAAGTGGGTTTCCTGCAGACCCACCACATCCAGCTGATGGTCAGTCAAGTATTTCCAAATTTTTTGGCGCTTTTGTGGTGAGTTCAAGCCCTTCACATTCCAAGTAGCAATATTAAGTGACATAGAAATAAAGTAAAATCACCCGCTTTGCAATCAGTACAACCACTCGCCACCTTGAACCAGCCAGAACATCAGTCCCACTCCCCCAGTCCCTCCAGCACTCAGCGACCCACACACCAACAACAGCACGCATAACAACCCACGCATTCTTGTCATCACCACCCCGTCGAACAACCCACTTAACCACCCCAACCCCCAGCCCCACCTTCCCCCCAACAGTTTCCCCCGCATTCAACACTTCTGAGCCCCAACAACCCTCAAAAGCGGACGGACAATCCCAGCAAACCACCCCCTCCGCAAAAGCCCCCAACAACAAACCCACCCCCCTCCCCTCAAGACGAAAATCATAACCAAAACCAAGATTAAACAAATGTACTTAGCAGTCCCAGTGGCTGATAGCACGTGGAAATCCTCCTGGGTTGGGGCTGGGGCACCATTGTAGGGACCCCAAGAGACCACGGACCGGGGTGTCTTCTCCAAAAGTACAACCAAACCCACGGTACCTGAAGTCATGTGCCCCTCCGGCACCTACCAGCTGGCGGCCGGAAGATCATGCAGCGCCTGAGCTTTGCTGGGAAGACGCCAAGGTCGCCGAGGCCACCGAGGCCACAGCATCCCCCCTCTCCAGTAAGCTAGTCGAACGATCAGGTCGCCTGCTGTCCGCATCCGGGCCCACTCTCTGCCAGGAGGAGGAACGCCTACGCCTCCGCCGCGGCGAGCCACCAGATCTCTGTGAGGGGATCACGTCGTCCAGACCCAGAAGATCCTTCGCCACCTGGAGAGAGCGAATCTGCACCAGCCTGTTCTCCCACCTGAATATGATGCGGAATGGATGACCCCACGAATAAGAAATGTCTCGTTCCCGGAGGAAGGCGGTCACTGGACGGAACTCCCGCCTCTTCTGAAGGGTCGAAGCTGCCAAGTCTTGATAGAGCTGAGGCCGGTGCTCCCTGAACTGCAGAGACGAGATGGTCCGTGCCTTCCGTAGGATGCGTTCTTTAAGCTGGAAATCGTGGATACAAACTAAAATGTCCGGGGGCGGCCCCCCTCTCCTTGGAAGACCAACCCTATGTACCCTGTCTATTCTGATTTCCTGGATATCATCGTCACCCAGCACCTGCAGGAAGAGGGCCTGAACATATCCTCTCAGGTTGCCCGCTTCTCCGTCCCATGGCACAGCGCGAATGCGGATGTTGTTCCGGCGGGAACGGTTCTCCAGGTCCTCCGTATGGGCCTGGAGGTCCAAGTTTTGTTCCGTAAGCCGAATGACGTCTTGCTCCAGGTGGTGGACATCACTCGCCATACTTAAGTCGTGATCCTCCAAGGTCGCCACCCTCTCTCCAATACCGTCCACGTCTCTCCGCACTTCACGGAGGTCCGACGCAAGCTGGGCGCGAAGTTCCGATATATCTTCCTTAATGGAGGCAAAGAGCTCCGCCATAAAGGCCTTGGTCGCTGGGGCCTCATCGTCCGATTTCTTTGGTGACGCGCTGGGTCCAGGGGACGCCGGTTGCTGAGTAGATTTCGCGGTTCCATCTTTCCCAGGCTTCCCTTTGCGTGACGCGGCGGACATCGTGGCACCACCTAACCTGGAGGCGACGGTCCCTCTATTACTGATGGCACGAGCCGCACCCCTATGTTCCGCCACCTCTTGTCGATGCAGCCTGCAGGTGCACCCCACAGTACAGCGCCCAGGTCACGTGTGCCAGTCTTCGTTGGTTGGGTCCCCCGGCGTTGCAACAGTGCTCCGCCAACCTTCCGAGGCCACCACAGCAGGGGGGGCGCTACGGATTCCCCACGAGGCCCCCGGACGTCAGTCAGCCACCGATATCAAGGCAGGTTAAGCAGGGTGGCGGGGATGGGGTCATGCACCCTCACAGTTCTGTTCCGCCTTCAGGGGTGGGTTGGAAGCTCCCGCTCTGCAACTCCCGCAGGCCCCTCTCCAGCAGAGACCCCTCGCAGCATTCAACGCTCCGCTGCTCCGCCAGTAGCAGGCAAGCCCAGTCCAAAGTTCGTAGGCTCCCCCAGGCACAGCTCAGCACCAGCCACTCTCCGCCGCAGCACAGGAAGGTCGGGCCCGTCCCAGACGCCAGGCCGGTCAGCACAGGCCACAGAGCTCAGGGCGCCACGGCCCCAGTGCGGCCGTCACTGGGCCCAAACTCGATGCTGGGATCCACCGCACCCCCATGGGGGTCACCGCTGATGGGGGGGGGGGAGGAAGCCTCCCGAAAGTGCAGGCTCGCCGCTGCAGTCGGCGAAGAGTGGGAGGAGGGAGGGGGGCGCGCGCCGCCTCTCCGCCGGTCCGCACCGGTCCACTCCTTCGAGGGACACACGGCGGCCGCAGCCCCCGATTCCGGCAGAGTCTCACCTCTCCAGCACTCCACTGGCAATCCTGGCAGGCTGCAAAGCTGGAAAGCTGGGGCCACGGATCTCCAAACCGCCTCCGCTCCGCCTCAGGGTCCGCGCTATGCGGCTGCGTCCGTGACCGGAAGTCCGGCCCCTCTAGTACGCAAGGTCGGGGATGACAGGGCCTCAAGGCGTCACCACTCCCGGGGCCTCGTCCAGCCCTCCAAATGAGTCACTCGTGGCACCGGAGCTGTCCCCCACCGTTCAGGGAGCCGAATCAGCCCACTAGGGATTGCAGAGCACGCCGCTAATCGTGCTAGGCAAAGCTAAGCTGGGCTCGGCGCCGGAAGGACTGAAAAGACGTCTCACTCCGTCGCCATCTTGGCCACTCCCCCCGATGTCCTACTTTTAACTATCTTGCACACTGCTATTGATTGGCAAGAAGGCCTACTTGGGATAGCTTATTAAAATTTAAAAGGAAGGTTTTGGCCTGTCTGTTAAATTTTCAGTTTAAGATTGTTACAGACATGAAACATGTGTGCAGCTCTCAGGCTGCACGCAACAGTAGTTTCTTACGCAGATCCTGTGCACATGGGCACATGTGCTTGCACACATGTTGATGCGTAAATGGCGGTAAACACGCTCAGTCCAATTACCCTGAAATTATTGCGAGTGAGACTCAGGTAGTGAGACTCACCTACAGTAAGGGCCAAAGAACAAAGTGATCAAAAGCAACAAAAACATGTCTGCAGACTAAGTAGGCAGAACTCATATACAGCAAACGTCATTCTAAAATCCTAAAATGACACTAATCTTCAATAAATGCACAACAGCTTCAATAAAATATGAGGTTAATCGGAAAACCTAATTATGATTGCTATCACAGGCTTGGCAGTCATCATTGCATCATCTGCATACAGCAGATGTGGAACTGGGACACCATCAAAGAAACAAACAGTTTTAATTCCTTTAATAGTCTGATCCAAATCATTTATAACAAGCATTGGTAAAGCCAACAGGTCTGCATTGCCAATCAGCCTATTGGGAGTGCTGATGCTTCGTTGATTCTGTTTTTGAAAATAAATCTATGTTACAAAAACATTGAAAAATGTCTGCCTATGTGTACACACATACAGACAGACATCAGTAAGTGTTCCTGTTGTAGTAAGTTTTACAGTAACAAGATTCAAAGATGGACCCTCATGTGTGTGCATACGGGGAGAGCAGGATAAAAAAAAAGTTTAAAAAGCACAGTCTCAGGAAATTAAGGGGACTCTTTTTTAAGTCCAAGCGCACTTTCCACAAAGCAGAATGTGGTTACTCGCAGTAAAGGGAGCCAGAAGCTCAAGTTGACTGACCCATTGCCCCATACTGTATGCTGCAATGCGTGGAAGGAAATGTGAATTACATAATAACAGGCAAATGGATGAAAAGGGATAGTCCTGTATGTAAGTAAAATAAAAATATAATTTTGGTAAAATCAAACGGTCTTGGTAAGCTCCTGACTTAAAATCTTTGAATTAAGCTGACGGCAGGCACCGCTGTTGAGCACCTTTTTCCAGCCTGAAAAGATAGTTAGCTCAACTCGTGTATTATCATGTCAAACTATGGCAGTGATCTCTGAATGGAAATGGAAATTGCCTCAATTAGATCATGTATATTCACCACGATTGGTCAGTCCACACTGTCAAATGCAAACGTTTATTTGAGGAAGGGTAGGAATGGGCTTCTGTCTTTGAAAGAGACATATTCCATGATGAGCACTCACAGTCACAATGCCTGTTTGATCGCTGCTTGACCTGCTTGAAATCCATCTTGGCAGGATGATAACTCACTATTATTGATTAGCTCAGCATTGAAACAGTCAACCAAACGTTCCCATAAAGTTCTCCAACCCCATCCAAAAGATGGTTTGGCGGGTACATTTTATCTCATTCCCCCCAAAAAATTAGGTAGCACAAATGCTTTCTACCAAAAGTGGGAAACCTGACCTACTAATAGTATTTCATTAAAAAACACACCAAGGGCCCTGTCCTAAGATCAATATAAAAAATAACAAAAAATGATCAGAACAAAGCCTCCTTTTTCTAGTAACAACTTCTTTAGTTCATCAGTACTCGAACATTGGGGATTTCTGTTTTGTGACTGGAGAATCACAAAACATATTAACTTCTATGATATGTGCTACTTTCATTATTTGCCATGAATAACTTAGAGAGGTGCTGAAAACCCTGTTGTCTCTACAAATGTATTTTCTAGCTCTGCAGCTTGGTGAGCGGGATTTTGGGAAAAAATTATCCAAAATTGTTCCCATCCTTGTCTATTATTAGTTGTTTCCCATTGTAACTAGACATATTAGAGTTTCTTCCTCTTTGCCAGTTGTTTATATTACAATCTGAGTTGTGGCCAGAGCTGGCTTGTCTAGAACCTACTAGAAACCACCTGATACCATAATTGAATGTTGGGTTGTTCTAGAGCTTTCCTTTCTCACTAATTGCAACATACTATCAATCAGGGTGCTGACTAGAGTCTCAGCTATATCTACTGTCATCACTCAATATAGAGTTTCAAAGAAAGGGAGACTTACCATATTAACTCAGGACATCTATCTGACATGGCTTCATTGGGCTACCGTATCTGTTGTTCATGAGATTTGTTCCTCCCTGGACTAGGGCAGACATGGTTATTGTAATCACTTGAAGACTTGTGCGTTCTTAAAGTTAAAACTAACTGATTGTGGTCACTTTGAATTCTATTTACTGCTTGCATATTAGATAATCGTACACATTTCTCTATATTGACTATAATATTATCCAACCTGCTAGAGCTCCGTTGACATAATGCCCGGCATCAGCACTCACTCTGCTCTCAGATCGGCATGACATGTGGCTTAGGGACAGTAGGGAAGAGGCAGGTTTCGAAAACAATTACTTTCCTTGGTTCCGTATCACCTGTGGTTGCTGCTATTAAGAGATTCCTGGGATTCCTTCTGGAAGGCACCATCTGCTTAGATGCTTCCAAGTGTCAGCAGCACTGTGGCAACTGGAAGGTGTCTCCCCGACCTCAGACAGACCAAGCCTGTAAAGCCCTGGGCTACGCGGGCAACTCGCATTCAGTTTCAGTGCCTTCTAAATTCACAACTCCTGACATACTGAATGGCTAGTATAATTAGCTCTAAAAAAGGTGAAACATGCAGATATGTCAGGAAATCTACTGAGAATACATCTAAGCCAGCATTTAATTAAAAGATCAATAGGTTTCTGTATTTGCCTACTCGTACAGGCAACTTTCATGATTGCTGGATAATTATTAGCTACCGGTAAATCACTCCTGATGATTTATTGGGTCTTGGAGAAGGAGGTGATCCATTTGAGGCCATCTCGCTGGATGCCAGGGTGGTGGAGTCTTGGGGTGAAGGTGTGGTGGGATACGGTGTTGAATGCCATGGAGAGGTCAATGAGGATCACGGCGGCTGTCTCACGATGGTTGAGGAGGGTATCATGGAGAATAGAAAGGTTGTGCTGGGGCTAGAAAATATAAATGTTCCTTCTTTGGAATAATTCCAGTAAAATCACATTAGTTGGTGCAGAGCGTGTTTATTGGCACATCAAGTGAACAGCCAACACGTGTTTCACCCCTGAGCAGCCAGCAGGCCTGGGGCTTCTTCAGGGCGGTATTGATATACTTTTATAGTTCCTGCTTTTAGCGTGGTCATGAAAATAAACGGTTAAATCTTTTTAGTCACGGCGCAATGCCTGGTTACTCCAAAATCGGGTCGGATAGCAGGGGTGAAACACGTGTTGGCTGTTCACTTGATGTGCCAATAAATACGCTCTGCACCAACTAATGTGATTTTACTGGAATTATTCCAAAGAAGGAACATTTATATTTTCTAGCCCCAGCACAACCTTTCTATTCTCTACCTAAACAAGGGGGTAAGGGGTGTCTCCCTGCTGAGGGCTGGAGCGCAAACTGATTGGAAGCTCATTGAACTGGCTAGTAAGGGCTTGTGATCTTGTTACCCCTTTAACTTGTGCAACTGAGGGTATCATGGAGGTCTCGGTGATATAGTTGGCATGAAAGCCAGATTGGGAGGCATTGAGTAGGTTGTTTCCTTCCTGGTGTTCGGCAAGCTGGCATTTGATGGCCTTCTCTAGTACCTTTGTGGTGAAAGGGAGCAGTGAAAAGGGGCAGTAATTCTTGAGGTTGCTCAGGTCTGCAGAAGGTTTCTTTAGGAGCTTGTTTACCTCTGCGTGTTTCCATGCATCGGGGATGGTGGCCAAGATTATGGAGGTGTTGAGGACATTGGTGAGTGCGCAGGAGCAAGACCCCTGACTCATTGTCAGTGAAATTGCTCTCTCACACTCGCAGCTCCATTATTAAGTGTGGCCTCTCCTGAGGCCCGATTCAGAAAAGGGGGTGGTGATGAACAGAGTGTCTGAATTAAGCAGACCACTCTTACCCAGTCCAAAGATCAGGGCTTGATCCATCACCGTTATTTAGCTCACTGCCCCATCCCAGCTCAGAACCTGGCTATATGCAAATTAGTCTGTCCCTGGCCCAGTGCATCATGGGAACAGGGCAGACCAAACTACCAAGCCAATTCTTCACCAGAAAGGAGACAAGCTTCCGGGGACCGGTTTCTGGCATTTCAGCCGTCGTCGGCCCGGCTTGCTTGAATCCTGATGGAGCAGTGAGCAAGGGACTCATGTCTGAGTATACCCTGCCACACCTATAGTGGCCAAAAACGATTCAGAAAAGGGGGTGGTGATGAACAGAGTGTCTGAATTAAGCAGACCACTCTTACCCAGTCCAAAGATCAGGGCTTGATCCATCACCGTTATTTAGCTCACTGCCCCATCCCAGCTCAGAACCTGGCTATATGCAAATTAGTCTGTCCCTGGCCCAGTGCATCATGGGAACAGGGCAGACCAAACTACCAAGCCAATTCTTCACCAGAAAGGAGACAAGCTTCCGGGGACCGGTTTCTGGCATTTCAGCCGTCGTCGGCCCGGCTTGCTTGAATCCTGATGGAGCAGCACTCCCGGAGTGTTGGTGTTCGAGGCCCTTCTCCACCCACAGGTTATACCTGCTCCCCATCCTTGGTGGTCCAGTGGACTTCTGACTCCTTTCTCTCTCTGCTTTCTGCCCCCTTCATCCTCTCCTTTCTGCTCTGTTTTTACCCTTTAGCTTCTTCAGCGTTTTTCACCCTTTCACTCCTTAAAGCATTTCTCTTCTGCTTTCTGCTCCATTTTCACCCTTTAGCTTCTTTAGCGTTTTTCACCCTTTCACTCCTTAAAGCATTTCTCTTCTGCTTTCTGCTCCATTTTCACCCTTTAGCTTCTTTAGCGTTTTTCACCCTTTCACTTCTTAAAGCACTTCTCTTCCTTTATTCTTTTTACCCTATTACTCTTTATATCTTTTTCTTTTCTTTCTTAACCCTTTCACTCCTTACCTTTTTCTTCTTCTTTCTTCTTTTTCCTTCTTCTTTTTCACCCTTTCACTCCTTACTTTTTTCCTCTTCTTTGCTTGCTTCCCCCATTTTTCCTGCCGCTGTTGACCCTGCGCCATCTCCCCCACCGCGACTATCCCGAGCCAGTTCCCCTCCCCTCCCCGCTCCCGCCTCGCAGCTATCCAGCCCTCTCTGACCCCTACTTAGTGGCGGCCGGTGTGTGGCTGCACGCAGCGGACACGCTGCTGGCTCGCCCAAGGCCCACCAAAGGCAAGCCCATCTGTGGCCGTCCGCGATCAGCGCTAGGAACCCTGGACCTCCCCACTGCCAATGATACAGCCCAGCAGCACTCCACGCACTGAACCCAGGCCGCAACAACAACTGCAAGCTAGCATCACCAGCTGACACCCACGGACCCTTCAGCTGTCACCACTGCCAACACATCTGCAGCACCACCAGGAACACGGACCCAGCACAACACGCCTGCAAGAACACAACCAAACCAAAGACCCTGCAATGCATCCTCCTCAATGTCCGGTCACTCCACAAACACACCACCGAAATCTGGGACCTCCTTGATAGCACCTCCCTGGACGTAGCTTTCTTCACAGAAACCTGTACCAACACTACCTCAAGATCGGACATCGCCATCGCCATTCCCCAAAGATACACCTTGGAGTGTATCCTTGGATACACTCCACCCACCCTGGAGGATGTATTGCCATTGTCCACAAATCCATCCTCCGGCTGAGCACACTCCCCGACGAGCCCACAGACCTGATGGAACGCCTACACTTCAAGATACAGGCCAGCACTACCACCACCTTCTGAGGAACTCTCATCTACCGTCCCCCACACTCTGCAGACCTTACACCAACTCCATCACGGACATCATCTCCCCGCAAGCAATCACATCTACCAACTACACCCCGCTGGGAGGCTTCAACATACACCTTGACAACCAACTAGACCCCAACACCACATCCCTCCTGGACAACCTCCACAACATTGGACTCCGCCAGATCGTGACTGAACCCAAGCACTCAGCAGGACACACCCTCGACCCCCTCTTCACAACAGGAAACTCCATCACCTTCAGCCACACCACCGAACTCCCGTGGACAGACCATCAATGCATCCATTTCACCTTCAGAACACCAACTATCCACAGACACCAGCACCTGCTTCCACGAAGTAACTGGACCAAAATCGTCAACGACCATCTCACCTCCTTTGGCAACTCCACCCCAACCACAGTGGAAGGCGACAACGCCAACACAGCGGCCCGAAATCTGCACAGATGGATCTCCGACAGCGCCAACACCATAGCCCTCCTCAAGAAGAACAACAACACACATGCCAAGAAAGCCAAATGGTTTACCAGCGAACTTCGAGAGTCCAGATGCACATGCCACCGCCTTGAAAAGGCCTGGAGAAACTCCAAATCCACAGAAGCCCACAACAAGTTCAGAGCCACTACCAAAGCCCACCACCAACTCATCAGAAACACGAGAAAAACAGCGATCGAAGACAGAATCTCCACACACGCGCACAACAGCAAAGAACTCTTTAGCATCATCAAGGAGTTTGCCCAACCCACCAGCGAGTCTACAGACATTCCACCTGCACAAAACTCAGCACCTTCTTCCACCACAAAATCCAGAACATCTACGACAACTTCGACGAAGATAACCAACACACTGAACACTCACCAACCACCTAACACCCTGACACCAACAATTGACAGCTGGACAGCCCTCACCACCGAAGACACACTGAAGACAATGAAGTCAATCCACTCCTGGGTCCCCACGGACCTCTGCCCCCACCACATCTTCAACAGAGTCGCCAACACCAACACACCCATGCTTTGCCACACCATCAACCGCTCCCTAGCGAACGCCTCCTTCCCCGATGACAGGAAACACGCTGAGATCAACACCCTCCTGAAGAAGCCCCTGGCGGACCCCACCGACCTCAAAAACTACAGACCCATCTCCCTGCTCCCGTTCCCAGAGAGAGTCATTGAGAAAGCCATCAACAGCCAACTCGGCACCTTCATCGAAGAGCACAACATCCTCGACTCCTCCCAATCTAGCTTCAGAAAAACCGACAGCATAGAAACCGCCCTCCTCGCTGCAACAGATGACAGCTGCTCCCTCCTGGACAGAGTGGAAACAGTAGCCCTCATCCTCCTCGACCTCATAGCGGCCTTCGACACAGTCTCCCACCGCACCCTAACACGCAGACTCCACGAGGCAGGGATCCGGGACAAGGCCCTTGACTGGATCCATTCTTTCCTCTCCAGCAGAATGCAGTGGCTCAGACTCCCTCCTTTTCTTTTGGACGCTATACCAACTGCCTGCGGAGTCCCCCTGGGGTACTCTCTTATCCCCACGCTCTTCAACGTATGCATCGCCAAATGGATGAAAAGCAGCTGCCTACAACTCAACACTGTCAAATTTGAAGAACTCATCATGGGCCCACACCCCGACACCTGGTGGCCCCCCGCCCTCGGAAGCGCACCCCCATGGACCATTCACGCAACCTTGGAATTATCCTGGACTCCGAGCTGAAAATGGACCGCCAGATCAACTCTGTCGCATCCTCCTACTTCTACACACTCTGCCTCCTACTTCGGACCTTCAAAAGGATCCCCTTAGAGCACAGAAAGACCGCCACTCACGCCCTCATCACCAGCAGACTTGACTATGGCAACGCACTCTACGCCAGAATAAACAAAAACTTCACCCGCAAGCTAAAAAACATCCAGAACGCCACAGCTAGACTGGTCCTCAACCTGCCAAGACACTGCCATATGTCCCAGCACCTGCGCACACTCCACTGTCTCGCCATCAACGCTAGAATCACCTTCAAGTTCCTCACCCACGCACACAAAGCCCTCCACAACACTGGACCAGCATACCTGAACAGCCGACTCAAATTCCACGCTCCCCAAAGGACCCTACGATCAGCCCAACTCTCCTACACCGTGGTCCCTCGCACCAGAAAGACCAGATCAGGAGGCCACTCCTTCTTCTTCCTCGCGGCCAGAGCTTGGAATGCCCTGCCACTCCACCTCATACAGACAACATCACTCCCTCATCTTCACGAGAAAAGGATACAAATAAAGGCAAATACATAAATGGTTACAATATGGGTGATGTGAACAGTGTGTCTGAGGAGGAGACGCCATTGTCGGGGAGATGCTGGATGAGGTTGTGGTGAAGATGTCTTTTTTCGGACTTAGGGCCAGATGTAGGTAGGCTTTTACCGGTCGGTAACGGCCGATTCGGCCGTTACCGACCGGTAAAATCCTTTTGAGATATAGGAGACATTTTACTGATTCGGTAATTACCGAATCGGTATTTACAGATTCAACGAATCATCATTTACCGATTCGGTATTTACCGATTCGGTAATTGACATTCATTCCTATGGGCCTCAAGGCCCATAGGAATGAATGGCAAATATCGAATCGGTAATTACCGATTCGGTAAATACCGAAACTTACCGATTCGGTATTTTTTACCGAATTTTTTCCTACATACCATTTACCGATTCTGAAATACCGAATCGGTAAAATTCGGTATTTAAAAATCGGTAAATGGAACTTACCTACATCTGGCCCGTAGTCTCTTTTTTGGGAGTCAAAGGTCTCTAGCGGTACAAAGCTGCAGACTGTACCTAATGAGGGCTTCATAATGCCGGATGCCCCTTCTGCGAGGTGCCACTGAACAGGATTTGCTTATGCAGAGAACATAGCGGGACCTACTGTGAATTCAGGCCAACTAGCAATGCACCCTGGGCGGATTGGCAAGCAGGTAGGTCACGGTCTCCTTTAGGTTCTCAGAGCACTTTTTGGTAGAAATTATTTTAAGTCTCAAGTTTTGGATTTGGAATATCTTGGCAATTTTAGCACCATTTGCAAGGGTCCAAAACTGGAGGGGCACCATGCGGCGGGTCAGCACACATTCAGTCTGGGTCCAGATGCGGGTTCAGGATGGTTGGACCTTTTCCTGTCCCTGAGTCTACGATTCGAAGGCCAACCAACTAGCCTTTGGAGTCACTCTGGAAGTCTTGGGTTCAAGCAGAATGGGAGGTCTCAACAGCAGGGCAGTACTCTGAGGGCACAGGGCATGCTTCAGACAGCAAGGCAGTCCGTTTAGTGCAGCAGGGCAGTCATTTGAAATACACAGCAGGCCACAGGCAGCAGGGCAATCCTCTTAAGTCTTTCTCCAGGTCTAGATGTGAACTAAAGAGTGGGTCAGAGTGTCCTATTTTTATACTTGAGGCCAGATTTGAAGTGAAAGTCACTCCTGGAGATGTTCCCCCACAGATGTGCCTGAAATGTCCTGCCTTCCTCCTTTGGTCACAGTCTGTCGGCAGTCAGTGTAATAAAAAGGGAGTTTTAGACCTGGCAAAGGATTTATTTTGCCAAGTCGAATTGACAGTTACAAACTGCATGCAGGCTGAAAATGGCAGGCCTGAGACATGTTTAAGAGGCTACGTAAGTGTGTATCACAATAAGTGCTGCAGCCCCACTAGTAGTACTTATTTGACAAGCCCTACATATATGGTATACCGCTGTACTAGGCACCTATAAGTTAATTAAATATGCCAATCAGGCATAAGCCACTTTTACCATGTTGTAGGGAGTGAGCACAAACACTTTAGCACAGGTTAGCAGTGTTTAAGTGCACAGAGTCCTAAGCCCAACAAATACAAATTCAGAAAATTTGAGGGGAGTAGGCAAAAGGTTTGGGGGAAGACCACCTAGAAGGCTGACAAGTCTTACATCACTGTTCACTTACTGCATATCGCTTACTGAATTACTCCTTTCCCTAACTCACCTTTACCTTACGTCGCACCTAATTTGTTTCTGCAACTACTTCTCTGTTTCATCTCACCCTCTCCACCTCACTTCTCTGTCTCAACCTCACAACTCTCTACTTTGTCCTCTCTCTGTCTTTCACTCCTGCTGTCTAAATCTGTTTCAACCTCATCTCTTTTGTTTAAATCCTGTCTCTGTCTCCCTAAGTCACCTCTTTTCTTCCTACACATCATCTCAGTTTCTACCAGTCACCCTCCCTATTTACCTTTATCTCTGTCTCACTTCTACCCTTACCTGACCTGACTTTTTAGACTCTTTCATGTTTGGCTTGTTTTTAGCCCAACACAACAGATCATGCATGTTTCTATACTTATCACTACCTCCACTCTCTACCTGTCTTCTTCATCCTCTCTCTCACTCACATCTCTTCCTATCTTAAATCTATCTAAACCTTATTCCTTGATGTATCAAACCCTTTCCTTTGTATCTATATTTCATTGTCCCTATCTCTAGCACTTTCTCTATCACACTCTGAAACCTTACCTATCTCTCTACCTCTCTTTCTCTACCTACCTCTTCCCTTTATGCCTTTATGTATCTTTCTTTCTGGCTGCCTCAGTGTTCTCTCTTTATGTGATCAATATTTTCAACTTCATCTCTATCTCTACCTCCCTTCTCCCTACACTTTACATTTTTTGCTATACCATTCTTTACCTCTTTGTCCTACTTCTGACTCCTCACCCTTCCTATTTCTCTTACTCAGTGGTGTTGCAGGTCACTGTCTAGCCATACAGTGGCATATGTAGAAGGAGGAGATTCTCATGTTTTACCCAATGAAAAAAGCAGCCCTTTGATTTCTACTTTTGCAGCTACAATGCCACTTGTAAAAAGGGAATTATTTGTGATAGTGAATACCTGGAAATTAAAGCTATCAGTTTAACCAATATGAGCCTATGTCCTATTTTAGTATTATGCACTAGTCCACTAAACAGCCACAAGTCGCCCATACCGAATGTTTCCTACAATGGGAGGAATGTGTTGGTTAGACATTGAATTCCATATTACATATTGTTGCAAGATGAAAAAATATAGGTCCAAGCACAAAAAGAAATGGATTTATCAATGTTTGCGCAAGCTTTCAGTATTTGACTGGCAGATGATGAACAGCTTAAGCTTTTGACTTTTTTTTCCTGTTCCATTTCTAAAAGTATAACCTATAATTCAATAGTGTTTGCCATCACGAGTGCTTGCATTAATGGGTAATAAATTCAAATAGTTCTGTACAGCATGCCCCAAAAAGATCCTTGCCAGATGCTTGAAATATTGTTAGCATGACACTGACCACTGCTGCTGTCAAATGAATTAAATTGGCAAAAAGCTTTCTCTTTAAATCTAATTGCATAATGCAAGCTCCATATAAACAGCAGCACAAGAAACAATATATTCAACTGTGTTTGTGACATGTCTTATTTTCTAACTCCTCTCTAGATTTGTCTAGGATCTGGTTAAAGATATAAATACTCTAGGCCCGATTCACAAAGGTAAACTTAGACCAAAATCTAAGTTTAATACTTTCACTATTCAATACTGCCATTTACGAGTAGTATCTTTAGGTTCGCACTTGGGGCGGAATCTCCGCATTCGTGGCGGAATCTCCGCACAATTGGCGGAGTCTTGGCACTCAGGGTGGAGTCTCCACACTTGTGGCGGAGTCTCCGCCCCTGTGGCGGACTCTCAGCACTTGGCGCAGAGGGAGTGTAATCTCATACACCTGCAGATGATTGAAATCACCTGCAAGACCTGCACCACAAACCAAATAAAAGCAGCACACAATAAAGGCTTTCGTTTGCCCACAGAGAGTCTTTGTCTGCCTGCTCTGAGTGTTTCCTCAATAATGCTACCACTGAGGAGGAAGTACAACTATTCTGAGGAGGAGAACACCATGATTCTGGAATACATTGTGAGGCACCACAAAAGACTTCATGGTCTCCCCTCACAGCACTAGTGCCACACAAAAGGCAGCCCTATGGCAGCCTTTAGCCATTTCAGTCACATCATTGGGGGAGGATGTCTGCACTGAAACAGACATTAAGAAAAAGTGGCAGGATAAGAAGAGGTGGGTGAATTTGAAGTATTCCAGGATAGAGGTGGCCAGAGCTCTCCCTAGTGTACAATCTGGACCCTGTCTCCCTCTCACCCCACTGTAGAGGGATTTCCTCTCCACCATCCACCCCCACATGTTCCATTAGCTACCTGTGAGTGATATCCTCAATGTGGTGCCAGGTAATATGAGATGATACTAACAATGATATTAAAAATTATAATGTCTGAAATACAATACAATTGTGCCTATGGATGTTATCCCAAGAATGTGCAAAATGCTTGGTGAGTCTGACCCCCATGTGTCTAATTTCATCCACTGCACTGCAAGTCCCAGAATCCTTTGTGATGGAAATGGCAACTCCCCTTTACTCAGTCTTAAACAGGGGCCCATCTCGGCTGGTGTATTCCCCATAACACTGGTAAATGGCGAATCTATGATGTTACAACACATACATTTACAACGCATGCCTTCACAACACAGTTTTTACATCGCAACATCCTTTACAACGCATTCTTTTACATAGCATGCCATTACATCGCATTTTCAGAAACTACCTTTACAATGCATTCCATTACATCCCATTATACGGTTACAACGCATACCATTACAATGCATACCATTACATTGCATTTAAGGTAAGTGTTGTATAGTATAGGGGTAATAATTACTATTCTAACTCCAGTGAGTGCAACAGTAGAGTAAGTGTTGGATAGTGTAGGGGTAAAAATTACTATTCTAACTCCAGTGAGTGCAACAGTATGATAAGTGTTGGATAGTGTAGGGGTAAAAATTACTAGTATAATTCCAGTGAATGCAACAGTAGGGTAAGTGTCGGATAGTATAAGGGTACTATGGGTTGTAATGGTATGTGTTGTCATGACTTGGGATGTAATGCCTGCGTTGTAGTGACATGCATTGTAATGACATGAGTTGTAGTGATATGCAATGTAATGGCTGCGTTGTAATGACATGCGATATAAAGGATGTTGTGATGTAATGGCTGCTATGTAAAGGTAGTGCGATGTAATGACTGCCTTGTAAAGGTTGTTTCCCGTAAATGCCAATAGGCAATGTGCTTCTTCCACTTACCATTATTGTTAGCATGTACATGAAAAAGAGTAAATGTGACAAGTGGCACATGTACATTTCTTGGTTGCTGACTTTTCTCTTTTCTCTCCTACTGCCACATACAGCCAGAGAATAGTCACTCACTGTAGCAGAAATCCCTGCAGGGATGCACATCACCCATTACACCAGAGGAAACTCGTATGTAAAAATGGCCAGGAGAGGGTCCAAACTCCTACATTGTCATATGACATAGAATTCATCAACAGTCCCAAACCTGTGAGATGCACTAGGCAAAGTTGCGCATCGCATTTGTCAACTAGATTGTAGACTGAAAATGTACCTTTCAGGGTAGGCTCAGTGGCATTGTCCAGGAAATAACTGCTCACAGCGTTCTCTGCTACACGTTCGGGTGTGACATCACGTCAGGCACCACACACTGGGTGGATGTGAGACCTTGGTTAGTACACCTAATAATGACTTACCCAAATGTTCATGCTCCTAAAAAGTGGATAAAATGTCAACAGTATGTTGTGTGTGTGTCTGATAATACTGTTGTCACTCATCTCAATGTGCCCACATATGGCACATTACAGTATACCAGTTCATGCCATGGCAGCTAGTGAAATGATGACTTAAAATATATGGCAAGTGGGTGCAGTACGTACCTATTTGCTTTAATTGTATCTTATGAAGAGGAGTAGGTACAACTGGACTGAAAGTCCATGACTTGAAAGCTCGCTAACAAAATCCCAGAACACAAAATGTATGGGAATTGGTATGACTGAGGACCGTGCATATGCCAGCTGGGTTCCGGTTGGGGAGGGGATTTGGGTGCATGTAGAGGAAGTGAAGCATGTACATCTGTTGGCTGGAATGCACAACCTGAAACCAGTAAAGCCAGCGGTCATCTCAGCTTCTCCACTTGACCAAAGTGTGTGATCCCAGCCAAATGCTTAATGTCAGCTTATCGTCTCTTCTTCCATATTCATTTTTAAGTGAACTGTTAAATACATGAGTTTTGGATAGGATGTGAGTTGTACAAGATCTCATCCAGTGACAGGTTAATAGGCCATGATGTTGTACATTCATAATTGGAGCACAGGCCACCCAAAGACTGCACAGAACAAATGTGTGACTTCCCAGACATTGTGACTCTGGAGGGGGAGGGTGATGGGAGAACAAATGTTACCCAAATCCTGTTTGACTATCAGACATATCGTACTTTAACTCTGCAATGCATTGACGATCTGATGTGCAAAGGTGAGACAGGTCTGCCTGTTGAGATACACTCCTCCAGAGACCACATCATATGTATGATGCATGATGGGACTAAAAATTAAGGTGCATCCAAAGGTGAGAGGTGTAGAACTCCCTAATGTTCTCGTACCTTCAACTATCGGTAACCTTCTAATACACATTTGCCTGTTAATGTGATATCTGGTTGATGTCAGTGCTGTGTTGAGATAATAGCGGTCCACTGCTGCTGGTGGCCAAGGAACCACATGTAAAGGTTAGAAGGGCCACATGTGGCACCCTGGCCATAATATGCATATCACCGGTCTATACCAATGGTATATACATGTAAACTCTATCATCCAGGGCACTTGAGGAAAGACATTAGAAGAATTAGCTCCTTAACAATGTTCCCTACATAATCAATCAGTGATGTGTGTGTCAAGTGTGCATGTTTGCATATAATTCATGCATAGGTATGGTGGCACATCCCTCTCAAGTTGATGGAGCGAGGACCGCATCTTCTGTCACACATACGAGGAGCCTGGTTCAGCAGCTGATATCATGGGGGATCTCAAAACAACACAGAGCTGTGGCTGGAGCTGATGAGTTATCTTTTGAATTGCACATCTGCTTTCAACACTTCAGTGCTGTGGTGTGAGGTGTCATGCATTGGTGTACACAAACCAGGTCACATGTGGAACATCTGTTGATGCCAATATCATGTGACCCAACCCTTGTGTTGCACCACATGATATACCAAGGCAAATACTTATTTTGTTGCAATCTCTGTCTTGCAGGTACTGAGAGCGATGCGGAAAATGGATCATCCACCAGAGGCGGGCGATGGGCAATCAAAGGGGAGAACCCACTTCTCTTAAAAGCAGCCATGTCAGCTGCCAGTAATATGCAAGAGGAGGAGGAGGAAGTAGAGGAGGATGAGGAGGAAGTTGAGTAGGATGAAGATGACCTGGCACTTTCTACAGAGGATGAAGAGCCTGATCTCTTGGAAACTATTGTTGGTTGACTGGGCAAACCATCTAAGCCCACCCTGCTCCGCACAGCAAAGTTCCTTGCACTCCAACCCAGAAGATTGCTGGTTCCAAGCATTCAGGCAACCAGCCACAGATTTGACCTACCCCAACACAGCCATCACTCCTTCACAGCCCTCATGCCCAGGTAAGGCTTGTTTGGTCCCCTATACACTCCTCCCATGACAGTGCATCCCAGGCATTCCCTCCATCTGAGGGGTCTAACATCCCTGGTGACGATCAGGTATCTCTAGGCACCAATCTCCTCCCCACAGACCACCATCTGCCACCTGTCACCTGCCACCCCCTTACCTTGCTGTTGGACCTGGTGGTTGTATCCAATGCCATCCCATGCGGAGGGGGCTAGTAGATGGTCATGGTGGCTAGTGGTATGAGGGGTTCTACCAACAGCAGGCTGATGTGAGGCAGGACATAAGTGCCATAGGGGCTACTCTGTCAGCCATGTCAGACACACTGCACCAAATGCCTTAGGTAGTGGACAGACTGTCCCAGATGTTGCATAGGATGAATAGATCTTGGCAAGACATGTCCAAGAACATTAATGACATTATATCCATCCATAGGGAAGAGAGTGCAAGACACCATGCCTTGGCCAAGAAGATGATGGAGGGCATGCTGAAACTGACTCAAAGTCCCCCTTCAAGGTCAATGCATGGAGAGGACCCAACAAATCTACCTGCAGCACATCACACCCACCCGCCTGTACCACAACCTGCAGAGGCACCCGGCCAACCTTCCAAGCCACCACCACCCTTGCAGATGCCCCCTACTGCACAGCCACCATCACCCCCTGCACAGGCACCTCCCCATCTGTACAGCCACCATCAACCCCTGTCCAGGCACTTTCCCCACATGTGCAGCCACGATCAGCCCCGGCCCAGGCACCTCTTCCACCTGTTCAGGAAGATGTATCACACCCACTCTCACATCAGCACCCACACGATAAACACACTTACTCACAGAGATCCTCACCATCACAATTGCGAAGTCACAAGAGAGATCCCCTATGATCACTGTAATATATATCTTCAAACCACTTTGTAGATAAAAGATATCTTCCACATTTTAATTGAGTTGAGTCCTAGATCATGATGATCAATTGGTTAATCAAGTGGTAGGCCACATATGTTTAACTAAATGTGTGTAAGACATGTGTATTAGTAGAACCATCTGTGTACAAAGGCATCATGTTGAAAGCATAGTAAACACCTACCGATGTAACATCAATAGTTGGAATCCAGCAAATTTAATAAAACACAAAACACAGAGATGTAGATTGTTTACCTTTTACCTGAGAAAATAAAAAAATAAAATCATAATTAACTGTCCATTGGGAAGGGAGAAAGGAAATCAAATTGGATCTAAAGTCAGATTGGGCAAGGGGACTTGGAGTGGGTAGGCAACATAAATAAAACATATCAGGAAGAGACAGGGAAGCCAGTCTAGGTACATGGGGGGGGGAAGCCCCTGGTCACAACAATGTTCAGTCACTGGCCATACTCATCATCCATAACTGCAATGTCCAAGTCCTCTGTAGCTGTGGACTCCTCTTCACTGGCTGGTGCAGGACCAGACACCCCACGGGAGTGGGCAACATTACTGGAATGAGGGGTAGCAGGTGAAACAGAGAGGGTAGGTGCATGGGGAGATGCAACTATAAGGGGGCACTGGTGCAAAACAGTCAATAGGGCTGCATCCAAGGAAGTGATGCAGAAGAACTGAAGTGAGCCATATCTTGGGATTGTGCCTCTTTAAGCATACATAGTTTATCTCAGATCTTCTGTAAGATCGAGGACACATTACCCTCAACCTCAGATACCATCACCACTTCCTTCAATGAAGCCAGAGGAATGACAATACATGGATATGGAGGCATCCGGTTTGAACAGCAGGGATATGGTGAGTTGGGGGCAGGTGCCTCCCTGAGGTCTTCTGGGCAGGCACATGGAGGGGGAGTAGTGGCAGGGGGTACAGCTAGGGGCCCCAATGGAATGGGAGCCTCAAGTGTTAGGGAGGCATCGGTGGCAGAGACACCGCATCCAATTCCAGGTCTGCTGGGTCAGGGGGAGGTCAAATACCGCCCCCGGCTGGTGGAGTCCCTCTCAATGGCCCCCCTTCTATCTCTGCATCCTCCACCTGGTCTGATAGTGTTGTTGCTATAGCTTTGGTCCGGGTAGGTGCATTTCCCTTGCCTTGATGTTCATCTCCCTCCTCCTCCTCAATGGTGGTATCAATATCTAATCTCCTGCCCCTGCTCCTGGGTGGATGTCCCTTGGTCAGCCGGGTCCACTGAAATAAAAGGCAAACAATTATGTAGCCTGAAGCAAGTGCTGATGTTGTAATCCTTTGATATAACCAGGCAATGTGATGATTTTGGAACCCATTTTCACTGTAATATCCTGATATTACACACACTAATATCTGTCTCATGTCTGCTCTGTATCCTCTTATGTATTTGCTGACCCTCACCTTCTGCATTGGTGTGATGCGAGGTTTTGAAATTAAAACCTGGTTATCTGCCAAAGCAGAAATTCCCATTTGGGGATAGGGCACAGTCAGGATGGATATATCCTTTTAGAAATGGGGGTCTCTAGTTGGCAGAGGTAGGTATCTTTGTCCAAATAGGGATCCTTGCTTCTAGTCAGAGTAAGGGGGATGCACACTTTAGATAACCCCTGCTCACCCCCTTGGTAGCTTGGCACAAGCAGATAGGCTTATCTCAAAGGCAATGTGTAAAGTATTTGTAAGAACACTCAGAGTAATACAGTGTAACACCACAAATTGACACCACACCAGTTTAGAAAAAAAAGTATCTTTATCTAAACTTGACAAGACCAAAACAACAAGACAGAATCGATGCGAGCGCTGGCATCAGGCACAGCCGATTACTGACACGTCGGCTGGCACATAGGGCGTCGGAGCTGCGGCTCAGGCTGGGCGCTGCGTTGTTCACTTCACGAGCAGCTCCCCGGGCCTCGGTGCAGGTTGCGGCGTCACAGCGGTGGCGTCAACGGAGTCGGAAACAGGATTTTCTCCTTCTCTTGAGTTTCTTCCAGCTCCCAACAGCACAAACAACCTCGAGAGGCCCAACACAGTTACAGGCACCTCCTGGCAGGTCAGAACTCCCAGCAAGGGAGTTCGGGGGAGGTGGGGGTGAAGTCATTTTGTTCCTGGGACTTCAAAAACAGGGGGCAAGCTCTTCTTCAAGCCCTTGGAGATTTTCTTTAAGCCAAGGACGCAGCACACAGCTAAGTCCTTCTCCTTTCTTCGGCAGAAACATCAACAGCAGGCCAACCCCAGACACACAGTACTTCTCCTCAGTTTTTTCAGCTCTTCTCCTCAGCAAAGGTTCCTCTTGATTCCAGCAATAGTTCTGGAAACTTTGATGACCCTGAGTTTCCACAACAGGAGGCCAGCTCTCCTCAGACCCTTGGAGATTTCCTTTTTTTTTTATTTATGATTTTCACAATGCATCCAATACATATCGACGATAAAGCAGTATAAGGACAATGCTGAGAATAAACAGCTAGTAAAAGTAGGGAATATACTCAAACATCAGATCAAGCAAAAGAGGCCGTATTAATTATGCATACCAAGGCAGATCTCACTCGACATCACATATCTACAGTGACAGTACATCATTTGAAAAGCCAACAGTAGAAGTTATACAGCTTCCGTAGTAGAGTCATCATGCACAGCAATGGAGCGTAAATATATTAATACGGGTTCCCAAATATCATTTGGCCAGATTCTCCCTGCAATACGCCAAATCCTTAAGCCATTGTGCCTCCGCGGGATTGCGTTTGCTGTCCCATACCAGAGCCACTCATCATTTTGCAATAAGCAATGCCACTCTAGCTAGCCTACCTACAGGACCTTTTAAAAAAGGGAGCAGACCCAACAAGCATACCTGGGGGGAGAAGGCCAGGGCCACATCAATGTTTCTTGACAGTGTGGCGATTACTACAGCCCAGTACATCCGTACCTTGTCACAAAACCAGGCTATATGCCAAAAATCCGACCCGGAGGCACCGCAGCGGGTGCACCTGTCTGATTCTCGGAGACCATATCTAAAAAGCCGCTGTGGTGTGTAATACATTTGATGTAGAAACTTAAAGTGTATGATGCGAAGGTTCCAGCTAGATGTGAGGGTCCCAGTCAGGGCACAGCAATGTTCCCAATCTTTCCTAGAGAGTGGCGAGTCCAGGGCCTCATTCCATTTATTTAGACTCTTATCCTCAGTAAGTATTCTATCCGCCCTGGCAGCCCGATAAAGTTTAGTGACAAGTCTACGCCTGGTGGGGCTAGTTAGCAAGGACTGTAAAGCCAGTAATGATGGAGGTTCCGAAGGGAAGGTAGGAAATTGAATCCGTGTTGCCCCTCTCAGTCTATGTAATGTAAATGTAAACAACAGGGTTTTGTGTTGGATATATTTAATTTCTGCTGAGGTCAGAAACTATTAGAAGATATTAGGAAATAGATCCTGCATCTGGTCAATACCCGCCTGGGCCAAAATGCGCATAATACCTTCCTCATGCATTACTCTGATGTCCGCATGATAAGCAACAGGGAGCAGTGGCGAATATAAGGGTAATTTACCAGCTAGCCTACCGAGTGCCTGCCATGCCACAATCGTTGAGTTGACAGTATTGATTTCATCACGGGGGTGAGGCGAGGGCTATGAGTAAGGATAGAGTTCAGCGGAATGGGATGTGCATCCCAGTGCTCCACCGGTACGTGGGGAGTGAAGTTGTGGCATGTGAACCAAAAATGCGCATAGTGTGCCTGAGCACATGAGTAGTATAAATAAAAATCGCATGCGTTAAAGCCCCCAACAGTGAACGCAGAGTTTTAAAAAAGTGTTGAGTAAGAGAAATAGGTATGTTGTTAAATAAATATAAGAATTTGGACAGTACCAACATTTTTATTAGCGTAAGTCTGTCCACGAGAGAAAGTGGAGGGCGGATCCATTTGTCTATTTGGCATTCTAACCACGTAATAGCTGTGCCATAATTTCCCCGAAAGACTATATCTGGATCGCGGTGCACCCAGTTCCCAGATACTTGACCGACCCCGATGCCCACACAAGAGGAAAGTCCAATTCATGTGGTGTCGTGCAGATGGTCAAAGGCAACACCACCAATTTGTTCCAGTTGATAGACAGTCCTGGGAACCGCGCAAATTGGATATATTCGCGCAGCACCGGTGGTAGATGAGTGCGCGGGTCACGGATGAAAAGCAGCATGTCATCTGCAAAAAGCAATATGATAAGAGGCCTATGATGTAAATTCAGAGCCGCTTGTTTGTGGCATTGCCGAATGAGACAGGCTAGAGGCTCTAGCATCAGAGCAAACAGCAGTGGTAACACCCTGCTGAGTGCCCCTAGTGAAGGTAATCGGGCCAGAGATGTGACCCCCTACCCTTACCCGCGCCATCGGTCGCATATACAGTAGTCTGACACAATTTACAAAACAGGGGGAGAAGCCCATGCGTTGCATAATGAGAAATAAATAGCCCCATTCGATTGAATCAAACGCCTTGGCGGCGTCCAGCATGACAGCCGCGGCTGGCAATTCAGGTGAAAGAGTTTTGAACAGTGCAAATAAAGGACAGAGGTCGTAAGACATAGAACGCGTGGGTATGAATCCCGATTGATCCGTAAGGACCAGATTTTGCATTAGTGGTTGAAGGCGAGAAGCAAAAATTTTGGCCAAAATCTTTACATTAGTATTAATTAAAGAGAGCGGCCTATAGGAGTCGCAATGTTCAAGAGATTTATCTTTTTTTAAGAGCTTGATAATTAAGGCCTCACGAAGAGACGGAGGGAGAATATCCGTATCATATGCTTCCGCATACATCTCTAGCAAAAAAGGGGCAAGTTCTTCTGCGTACGCTTTATAAAATTCAGAGGGAAAGCCGTCTGGGCCCGGGACCTTCTTATTAGGAAGAGAAGCAATGGCCAAACGTATATCCTCCACCACAATAGGATGACCTAAATCGTCCCGCTGCCCTTCCGACAGCCATGCAATAGCAACCTTTGACAAATATGCATCTAATTCTACCCGGTCGGTCTCTCCCTAAGATGTGTACAGTGCCTCGTAGGTCTGCCGAAACTGCTCCGCTATGTCAGGAATGCTATAATGATCCTGGCCTGATTTGTCAGTTATTTTAGTGATGATGTCGTGGCTCACAGGATGTTTGATATTTTGGGCTAAGTGGTGCCCAGGGCGTCCGCCTTTCCCATAAGAGCGAGCTACATAGCACTTGGATATATATCGCATTTATTCCTCCGCCAGCTGTGCGTGTTCATGTATGGCCTCTTTAAGAGACGCCAGAGTCGAGTCAGTGGGTGTACATTCGTAATCGCATTCAAGTCGAGCGAGTGTGGCTTCTACTTTGGCAATCTGACCCGAAGATCTTTTAATATGCCAGCCGTCGTACTGATGCACGTGCCCCGTAAGGGGGCCTTAAACCCCTCCCATAGCACTCCGGCACTATCTACCGTCCCCGTATTCTCAGTGAAATAGTGTGTGATGGCCTTGCGGATTGTTTCTAAATAAAGCGGATCTAACAGGGACTCCGAGTTGAATCGCCTTTTGAAGGGCCGTGGGAGTACTGTAGGAATGCATAGTGTGAGTTGTACCGGGCAGTGATCGGAGAGCATGCACCGCAAGTTGTCTACCTCTATCGTCCAGCCCGCCACCCCTTCTCCCACCAGCCAGTAATCAAGGCGAGACCAGGTGCTGTGTATAGAAGAGATATGTGTGGCAGCAAGTGTGCCCATATGCCTATGTCTCCAGATATCTATCAGACCAAACTCTTCTAGGCCAACATTCACCACCTGTGCCACTCGCGGTGAATGCCCAGCCTGCCACTAGATTTATCATTCCTAGGGTCCAGGTACATGTAGAGGTCCCGCCCCACAAGATCGCCGCATCAGGCCAGCTGCGCAGCAATGCTAGAAGGCTCACGTATAGTCCAGGGTCGTCCACATTTGGACCATAGCAGTTGACCACGGTGACCAGTTTGCCTGCCAGTGTAGCATTTACAATAGCATATCGCCCTTCCGTGTCAATATGTGTGTGATGAGCTGTAAAAGAGAGACCTTTCCTTTTCAGAGTAAGAACCCCTCGGCTATAAGAGGAATAAGAGGAGGCAAGACGAAAGCCAGCCCAGCGGGCCCCGACTTGCTGATCCGTGTAACGCGTCCAGTGAATTTCTTGTAGTAGGGCAATGCTGATATTGTGTCGATCTAAATGAGCCAGCACTTGACGTATCTTTTTTGGTGACTTTAACCCACTCACATTCCATGTTAAACAGCGGACAGTCACACCGCTACCATGCATGGTAAAAAAGAAACGTATAGTTGATGGAAGCTACCACTTGTCTTGGTTGCATAGAGAAAAACACACGCGGAAAAAGATGGAATACCTAGTTGGCCAGCCATATGAACAACCCATAAACCCTTCCCTCCCCCCACACAATCACCCTCCCACTTCAGCAACCCCAACACGCCAAAGCCATCCCGAACACCCACAAACACAACCTCGGTAGAGTACCAAGGAGATAACCATTGGCGGGAAATACCAATATAGGGGGGGGGGGCGCAGCGCGCAAACTCCCTCCCGGTGTAAGTTGGAGGTGGCCAAGCTACCACGATCAATCGGCCTGAGATGTATCAAGCAGGTAGCCACCCAGTGCATGCCGAATAGTTATCACAACACGATATACCTTACGGACCGCTGGCCACCAAAAAGTTTGCTGCCATCACGTCTAGTGCTACCCCCTCCCACCAGTAGTCCCAGACAACATATACATAAGGCAACATCAAGAATGAGATAGCAGTGACAAAGCACTCTTGCAATTTAGTGACGCCACCAGCCACCGTGCGCGGAAGCTGTATCCCCAGGATCCCCAACATCTGAATCTCATGTGGCCCTGGGGGAACGATGGCGCCGGGACACAGTCTTTGCAAAGTCTAGAGTTGTCTTCGGGCATGTGAAGATAATGAACTTCCCGCCATCCTCCACCCGCAGCCTGGCAGGATAAAGCATAGCGTATGGGATTTGCGCAGCCAGGAATAATTTCTTTGCAGGCTGGTACTCTCGACGGGCCTCTTGCACTGCCACTGTAAAATTGGGATAAAATGCAAGGGTGTTGCCGTCATGCGTGATGGCACCCTTTCTGCCTGGCCAGGCAAAGTATCACGTCCTGATCTCTATAATTTAAGAGGCGGGCAATAATGGGGAGAGGTGGTGCGCCCGGCAGGGGTCGTGCAGCCAGTGAGCGATGTGCATGCCCTATAATGAAGACTTGTGAGAACTGCTCCCAACCAAATATCTCGCTGATGAGCTTCTCCATGTAGGTCTCCAGACGTCCTGTGTTCGTAGATTCTAGCAGGCCCGTAATTTGCACATTATTGCGGCGCAATCTAGCTTCCAAATCCTCTTTACGGGCCTGGATGACAGCAAGAACCTTATCCATGGATGCCGTCTTCTGAGAGACCTGTTGTAGCCCATCTTCTGTGTCTGAGATGCACGTCTCAGCCTCCCCAGCTTGGATGACATGTGATCCATACAAAGATTAAGATGGTCTATCTTGCCATTGATGGATTGTAGACTTGCCTGCACCGCAATGAGGGTCTTGTCTATGTTTGTCAGCTGGTCTGTGGGAGCGTCCGCCTCCGAGTCTGAGGCCACATGCTGAGCTGCTCTCCCGGCCTTGTGGGGCGGGAATGTGAGGAGCGGTTGGCTCTTCCCCATGTTGCACACCTAGAGTGACACGCTCTGTAGCGGAAGGGGCAAGGCCGCAAGGATCGTCACAATATCCAAAGAGAGCCGGTATCCGGGTAGCAGTTGAGTGAGAGCAACTTCAACGCCACGACACTGCCAGAGGCTCAGGGTGTCAAGTCAAAGTCCTGTAGTGCCCAATTGACACCAAAGGCACAGCTAGCAAAAGTGAGCTTGTCGCAGCCGCTTGCAGGTGGGAAACAAAAGCCTTGTGCCAACGGTGATGACACGCACCTCAAGTCTGTTGCATTCTGAGGAAGCACCAGGTCATTAGGCCACAATAATCAGCCACTGTGGACTAAGTCTCTGTGCTGGCGCTTCAGCCCGAAGTGCTGGTATGGGGGATAGGCCCAGTTAGGGAGAGGTGGATGATGTCCATTAGAATGCCACACAGACAGCGCCGGTCCAGCAGATAGCACAGCTGAAAGTAATCAGGATGGGAACAGGGGTCTCGTGGATCAGCAGCACTGTGCACCACACCTGGAGTAGAGGCAAAGTAGCTGCCCTCATAAAGCCACGGCAATAGTCTGTGCAGTTTTATAACATCCAGGCCCAGTATTAGCAGACTGGGGTGCCGCTCACAGCGTCTTTCTTGCTCCTTGCTGCCTGCCACGGATATAACCATACAGCGCCTGCAACTCCTTCGGAAATACAGCCTCCCCACTGCAGCGGACTCGCTGGTGTGAGCGTGTCTTGCAACCGGCAAGACCTGTCATCGCTCCCAGCTGGAGTCCTGTGGGTTGAGGCTCAGAGGCGAGTTCTAGCGCGGAGGGCACCGACCGGGGGACTGCGAGGACCAGCATTCCACAGTTAGCCCAGCTGGTGCCTCTTCCCCCGGCGGCCACGCCCACCGCCTCCCGGCTTCATTACCTTTCGCGACACCCGCTTCGCGGGTGCCGCTCACAGCGTCTTTCTTGCTCCTTGCTGCCTGCCACGGATATAACCATACAGCGCCTGCAACTCCTTCGGAAATACAGCCTCCCCACTGCAGCGGACTCGCTGGTGTGAGCGTGTCTTGCAACCGGCAAGACCTGTCATCGCTCCCAGCTGGAGTCCTGTGGGTTGAGGCTCAGAGGCGAGTTCTAGTGCGGAGGGCACCGACCGGGGGACTGCGAGGACCAGCATTCCACAGTCAGCCCAGCTGGTGCCTCTTCCCCCGGCGGCCACGCCCACCGCCTCCCGGCTTCATTACCTTTCGCGATACCCGCTTCGCGGGTGCCGCTCACAGCGTCTTTCTTGCTCCTTGCTGCCTGCCACGGATATAACCATACAGCGCCTGCAACTCCTTCGGAAATACAGCCTCCCCACTGCAGCGGACTCGCTGGTGTGAGCGTGTCTTGCAACCGGCAAGACCTATCATCGCTCCCAGCTGGAGTCCTGTGGGTTGAGGCTCAGAGGCGAGTTCTAGCGCGGAGGGCACCGACCGGGGGACTGCGAGGACCAGCATTCCACAGTCAGCCCAGCTGGTGCCTCTTCCCCCGGCGGCCACGCCCACCGCCTCCCGGCTTCATTACCTTTCGCGACACCCGCTTCGCGGGTGCCGCTCACAGCGTCTTTCTTGCTCCTTGCTGCCTGCCACGGATATAACCATACAGCGCCTGCAACTCCTTCGGAAATACAGCCTCCCCACTGCAGCGGACTCGCTGGTGTGAGCGTGTCTTGCAACCGGCAAGACCTGTCATCGCTCCCAGCTGGAGTCCTGTGGGTTGAGGCTCAGAGGCGAGTTCTAGTGCGGAGGGCACCGACCGGGGGACTGCGAGGACCAGCATTCCACAGTCAGCCCAGCTGGTGCCTCTTCCCCTGGCGGCAACGCCCACCGCCTACACGTATTTCACTGTCATCATCTCCTCCGCGACGCGGGACACGCGCCGGACGGAGCCCGGGGCGAAGACCGGGCAAAGAGCGGGCCGTTTGAGGCCGTTCGAGAACGTGAGGAGACCGGGCCGGGCCCTCCCTCTAAGTCCTCGTACCTACATTATCCAACTGTATATCACCGATTGTAACATCTCCTAATCCTTTCCATTGAAAATGAATACTAGGAGCCACAAATCGAAGAAATCAAAAAAGGGAGGGATATGAGAACAACTTCTAGGTCCAATGGACGATTTTCTTACTAAGGCTAATACCTTTATTGATCAGAGCATCAGCCTAATAGAACGAAGAGTATCTACAGACCTCGCAAATGCGAGACGCTCCTCCATGGGCCCATTGGCCACAGCAAGAACTCCAGAGGTAGAGAAAGCCTTAGTCGGACCATCTGAAGGAACTAAAAGGCACAGTCTCCCGAATAACGTAGATCTCTCAGCCTCTCAACTTTCCTTTTCATCTACTAACACCGACCTAGAAAAAACACCCGAACTCCTACGTGAGCACACACCAGAAGAAGTTAGACAAGCAAGAGGGAGGAGGGAGGGGGCTGTTAAGAAAAGAAAGGATAA
The DNA here is from genome assembly GCF_964261635.1 of Lissotriton helveticus. Lineage (NCBI taxonomy): Eukaryota > Metazoa > Chordata > Amphibia > Caudata > Salamandridae > Lissotriton > Lissotriton helveticus. The sequence continues at coordinate 246,537,305 of NC_136067.1, forward strand.
GGGAAATGCAGACGCAGACAATGGAATTGAAACAGCTGAGACAACTGACCTAATTACGCCTCCAAACCTGGCGTGTTCGCCCCCAAGAGTGGCGGATACTACTAATCACCAGGTTCTGGTACACCACTCTTCACCTAACAATAACATAAACACTACTGCTATAGGTTCACCTGTTATAATTCCCCACAGCAATGAACCAGATACTCCTGATCTGGTAAATAACATTACCTCGGAAATAAAATTCTTACTTCAACCCTTTGAAAGAAGGTTAATAAATATCGAGACCCAATTGTTAATAATTATCAATTCTTTGCAATCTAATTTGGCATGTGAAACCCAAAAAAAGGGATTAAATAATCAACCTGTATTCTCCCTACAAAACAAAAAAGCTATTCAAACCTGCCCCGTAAGAATCCCACAGCCGGTCGCAAAAAATCCTGTAGTTGACAAACCGCTCCCGGTAATAACAATTCCAACCCCAAACCCCAATACACTTCCGAAAGTTCCTGTTACAAAACCAACAAAAGTAGCCACGCCAGCCCCTAAAACGCCACTTGCTACAAATATCCCTCAGAGCAAACCAAATCCCATGGTAAATAAAGGTACCACGCGAGGAGCTCCTGAAGCTAGATCCTATATGCATCTACCACCTGAAGCATCGCCATTCGTGGTTGTAATGACGGGGGTACCAGAACTAGTAGGGGAGACAACGGAGCCAAACTGGTCCCTAAAGAATAAAGTCCAGCATTGGCTGAATATAAATCGCCCTTCTCCTCCTAATCGGATAAGTAGGATAGCCACAGTTAGTAGGACCCCATGGGTGGGACATACAAAAAAAGGAATACAGGGTGATTGCATTGTTATCTCTTTTGAGGACCCCAAAGTCGCTGAATATATATGCTCTTGGGATCAACATAACTCAACTGGGGGCATAGACACAAAGAGTCTCTCCTTTTTTTATCCCAAAAAGCATTATAATAGCCATCTTTACGAACAAAACAACTTTTGGCGTAAACCAGTCCCACAGCCCTGGGATTTTACTAATGCTGTATTCAAAATCCCCCCACAGCAGAACGTCCAAGAGCCCTCCTGGTGGGCGGCTGACCAAAATTCCCACCAACAGGACGGCCCATGGCAGGTAATGGGACACCGTAACAGAAGAAGAGACTGGGAACAATGGAGTGCTCCTTCACAGCAGCAGTATAGACCTAGATACGGAGACACACCATACTGGGAAAACTGGCAGGGCATTCCAACAATGAACCGATATAGCAGTCTGGAGATGGTCGATTGACCATCACCAGTTCCCACTAATGATAAACTAACCATATCATCTCGGGTCTCGGAAAGGAAAATGACGAAAGGACAAGATAACAGCTTATGTTCTCTGTCGGTCATTTTCTGGAGCATAGCGGGACTCCGCCCCAAAATAGAAGATGGTTCAGCAGCCAAATTCTTAGAGAATGGCAAAATAATATGCCTCCAGGAAACATGGGCCACAAAAGAGCTACACATTGCAGGTTACAAAACCCTTTTTTCCCCAGCACTTCCCAGCACCGCGGGCAGACCCAAGGGGGGTTTGACCACCTATATAGCGAATACAATCCCTAACCTGAAACTTCTTAAAAGTGAGAATACACCAAACTACCAATTACTTTCCATCTCAGTTGGCAAAGAACTTATTGTCATCCTAGTAAACCTCTATAACAACTTAGAAGAGGACAAGTTTATTAAAATTCTCTTGACAATCCAGGAAAAAATCGCAAGATCCATTAAATTATACAGAAAGAAAGCCACCGTCCACCTACTATGGGGAGGTGACTTCAACGTACATCCCTGCCCGCATTTGAACAACCATAATTGTGGGATGGTGGACGAACAGGATAACCCACTTGCTCATTTCACTCACGATGGAAAAGGGGAGGCGATGAACAATCTTCTTATAGACCTGGAATTGTCAGTAATAAACAAGCAAAACCCGGATGATAATACTCTTTGCCCTACATATTTAGGGAGGGGACATGAGACAACGGTCGATTATGTCCTCTCAACGGACGGGCTGAGAGAGCTTACCACGGATTTTATCCTATTGGCAAACAACCTAAGCGACCACTCAGCCCTCAGAGTGGACTTGGACCTCCCAAATCACCCAACACAGACAACCATAATCGCACACACCCTTTCCCAAAATCGACTAGAGGTGGGCAAAGTAAATGGTTTCACGGTGAAATGGGGTAAAATTGATCCAATCCAACTAAGCAGCAACATAATAAAGACTCTATACCCTTACATAATAAAATGCTTAGATCCGGACTCTGATGATAACAACGTTCTTGTAAACTTCAGGATTATTTTGGATAAAATCAAACTACTGCTGACTAGGGAAAACAAACCAAATAATTCAACAAATCCAGGCTGGTTTAATCACAACTGCACCACCTCACTAAACAAGCTAAAAGAGGCCCTCAGACAACCAACAAGAGACAAACAATTGATTAAACATCTAAGACTCCAGTATAAAAAGGTCAGGAAACAAAGAAAACAGGAGTTGAAACAGTCTTTATGGAATGATTTACACAAAAGCACCCTCACAAAAAACAGTGAGTCTTTCTGGCGGATTGTGAAAACCCCTTTTCTCTCAGACTCTAACAGACCTCAGATTGACGTAGCGATAGAAGAGGAAACTTGGGTAAATCATTTCTCTAATATATTCAAATTAACATCACTAAATGAAGAAACAGCTGACTCTCATCCTCCTGTCAACTTTCCAATAAACCTGCATTTTGATATCCCCGAGGTTCTGAAAGCGGTGAATCTAAGCAAAGGGGGCAAGGCCCCAGGGCCAGATGGGGTCCCTGTGGATCTTTTTAAACAACATCTGGATCTTTGGGCCCCCATACTCACCAGAGTATGCACTGCAACAGCGAGACTGGGCTTAATGGAGTCTTAGTCCAACTCCGTTATGGTACCCATTTTCAAAAAGGGGGATCGTCAAGACGTTAAATGCTATCGACCGATCTCCCTATTAGATTCCACAGGAAAAGTAGTTGGCAGAGTAATCCTGGAACAACTCCAGCAATGGGCTGATGACAGCAAGATATTATCGGACCTTCAATTCGGTTTCAGAGAAGGGTTTGGTACCGTAGAACAGGCCCTCAATCTAAGTCTAATTGTGTCCAAGTATATACACGCAAAGCAGGGGACAATGTACATGGTATACGTGGACTTGTCCTCTGCTTTCGATTGCGTTTCCCATTCAAAGCTATGGACTCTTCTGCGAAACATGGGGGTAGATCCCCCACTACTGGACTTCCTAAGGGAACTATATACCGATGCTTCCGCGCGAGTGCGTTATGGAATAAAGGGAGAGCTTACTGCGTCATTCAAGGTAGAGCGAGGAGTCAGGCAGGGGTGCGTCCTAGCCCCCTTCCTCTTCTCCCTGTACACAAACGGATTAGAAGAGAAAATGCTGAGAGGGGGGCAGGACCTCCCAAGACTAAAACAACGCATGATCCCGGCACTGCTCTACGCGGATGACGCGGTCATCCTGGCTCGCACCCCCATAGAACTTCAGAAATCCCTAAATAAATACGCTGATTTCATGGGCGCATTAGACCTGCACATAAATGTGAAAAAAACGTTTGTAATGGTGGCTGGTGGAGGAAGAAAACGAATAAAGAACATTACTCTAAATAATCAAATCATTGAGAGAACCCCACAGTATCCTTATTTGGGCATAATGATCGACGAGAAACTAAATTGGAAAGCAGCTATCGAGTCGAGGAGACTCCTTTTTAAGAGAGCCAATACTGCCCTGATTAGTTTCTCACAAAGACTTGGAAGGAGATCACCAGTGGAGATGCTACAAATCTATTCTGCAAAAAGCCTGGCCATTGCCCTATATGGGGCCGGCGTCTGGGGGCATGTTGACGCTGGATCTCTTCAAATAGCTGAGAACTCTTTTATAAGATTTCTTTTATCGGCTCCTAAGTGCTCATCTACATACGCATGCCACATGGAATTGGGAATTCCCTACATAGAGGACCTAATAAAAGTCCAGCCACTGCTACTCTGGAGGCGCATATGGTTATCCGATAAGAACATGCTGACCAAGGCCATTCTAGAGGAATCAATGGCCCTGGATAATGCGCACAGGATAGCCTGGCTTACCTATGTCAAACGATTCTTTACAGATATGGGTCTAGAAAAACTTTATTCCAGACCACAGTCTCTGACAGAGATAAGCAAGAAAGAGCTGAAACAGAAAGCAATGAGTCACCTAGAGTCACTCAGAATTATCCTGCATGCAAATAAACAATCTGTACAACACGCAAACATGGTACAGTTAACGCCACAAATTCAGCCTTATCTTGCATTGGAAATTAACTCATACGAAAGGATGCTTTTGACCAGGTTTAGGCTCAATCTGTTTCACAGACTAGTAGCTTTCCCGCAAACGAACACTTGGGAATCAAAATTGACTCTATGCCCCTGTGATGCGACCTCTGCACAAACATGTATGCACACGATACTGTTCTGCAAATACCATCTCCCTCATAGGAAAATCTGGCTATTTCCATTACTAAAAGCCTGGGGTTTCAGACAATGTCGTCCGGCCATGATTTCCTTACAGATGCTAGACTCTGAGCGCACCTGTTATCATATATTGAATTTTTTAAAATGTATCATCAGGCACCGAAGGAATCTTTAAAAATCTTTTTGTGTGATCTATTTTTATGCTGTAAATTTTATACTGTTGCTTTTATGGTTTTATAATGACAAAAACCGAATAAAGAAATTTATATTATATTATTAGCAGACTGCCAGTCAATATCAATGCAATGCGCAGGCCAGACTCACTCGCTAAGCGACGGAAGCCCAGCACGATAGTCCGCCCAGCGAACAGCTCGCAGCAGGCCTGCAGACCTGCACCGATGGGCAGTGAGGGTGACAGGCGGAGACACGGCCCAGATCAATGCCAGTCCTGCCGCCAGCAGGCCCCCCAGCCTAGACCCCGAGGTGGGACAGCCCCCAGCGCACGTTTTATGGGCAGCTGAGTGTCGCCGGTCCCCCCCTGAGCCATCTCACAGCGCACCGACAACAGACCCAGAAATCCGCGCACGGCCCCAATACCCTGGTCACCCCCAGTGCCAGCCACGGCCTACCTGAAGTTCCCAGCCTGAGCACATTCGTAGCCGCCACGCTCTCCACGCCGGATCCAGGGCCTCACACGCCGATATCGCTGGAAGGACACTGAAATTCCTCCCAGCCTCCAGCCACTGTAGTCCGCCGCAGTCAGAGAAGCCAGCACAGCAATTTGAGGCAGGTAACGGCCAGGAATATGAGAATAATTGCCAGATTTGGAGCTTGGCCGGCAAAGCAGCTCCAAAGACCAGCCATTTTGCGATGCGCCCTCTAGCGCCCCCGGGAGATTTCCTTTTCAAGTAGAGGACACAGCACACAGCAAAGTCCTTACCCTTTCCTTGGCAGAATAGCCACTGCAAGTCAACCCCAGAAAAAACAGCAAGGGCAGTCCTTCTTCTCAGTTTCTGATGCTCTTCTCCTTGGCAAATGTTTCTTCTTGATTTCAGGATGATCTAAATTATAGGCGTTTCAGCTCTCATTTTTATACTCCAAAAGTCTTTGTTCTCTATGTGTCAGGGGTCCTGGACCAAGTCCAAACCAGTTCTGGGTGCACTCTACCAGTGCACATCTTCTTCCTTTGTGAATGTGGGCCAGGGTTCTCAGATGCACCGCAGGTGGTGGAGCCGGCATTGTGGAAGGCAGGCACAGCCCTATTGAGGCCCAGGTGCTACTCCTTCCACCACTCCAAATGCAGATCAGCCTATTCAGCCTATTCCTGACTCACCCAGACTCCTGGAGCCACACCAGCCCCTGTCACTCTCAAGCCACACAGTCAATCCACAAACAGGCAGAGGCACACAGAAAGGTTGAACAAGAAAATAGCCACTTTCTAAAAGTGCTATTTTCAAACATAGAATTTAAAAAACATCATTACTAAAAGATGTGTTATTAAATTCAGAGTTCATGGATATCAGACTCGAATTTTCTATCTCACTCATATGGGAAGATATGCAGGTAAACATGGTACACAGCATTACCCATTCTGTCCTATGGCAAGTGAAAAACTAAATTGGCAGTATTTCATTATCAGGACATGGTACACACACCAGTACATGTCCTACCATTTACATACACTGCACCCTGCCCAGGGGGGTACCTTGGGCCTACCATAGGGGTGTCCTATGTGTTACAGAAGGGAAGGGTAAGGCCTGGCAAGTGGGTACACTGGCCAGGTCAGGTCACAAGTCGCAGTTAGCAAACTGCGCGCAGGCACTGTGGTGGCAGGCCTGTGACATATCTTTGTCACTACTCATGTGGGTGGCACAATCAGTGCTACAAGCCCACTGGCAGCAATTAACTTCCCAGCCCTGGCACACTCAGTGCACTTTACTAGGGACCTACTGGTAAAACAAATATACCAATCATGGATAACCAATCACAATACCAATTTACACAGAGAGCATATGCACTTTAGCACTGATCAGCAGAGATATGACCTTGTCAAAGATGTTGCTCTCGAACATGTTTTACTCTGCCACTGTAGTGTAAATATTACCATATCCCTAGAGAAAATCAGACAGTGTACATGGCAAGTGCCTCATTTAGCAGGTCAAGACACCTTTGGCTATGCTGTATACTGGTAACCAGATGTGCATAGTTAGGACTTCGACCTAGTGATTTAGAATGACATGCAAGCCACTGCATTGAAGATGTGGCTATTTCCTCTTAGATATGTTGGTATCAATTTGAGTAAGACAAGTATCACAAAGTCAGCCTTTGCCTCATTATCCCAAACATATGTTATTCAAAAAATAAACAAATCCGCACAAAGATCATGAATGAGACATCATGCAACACCCAAACACCTAACATACCAACACTAGACATTGTTAAAGGCCTTTCTTCCTCATTGGATACTAGTTATGAGGTCCTTTGTAGATTAGTCATGGTTTTGTATGTGCATTTCTTGATTAAAATACAACTCTGAGTGACATTTTGCAAAGTTTGGTTTACTACACTACAAGTCCCAGAATGGCCTCATAATTCAGCCTTAAATTTGCTCAGAGGAGACATAGACATCATAAATACAGTAACCAATTTTCACATTGGGTGAAAGTAGACACATGAAGATTACGTAACATCTCTTTCACCACTCCCATCATGCTACCAGACACATAAGGCAGTTCATGTGCTCACTAGGTCTCTGCTGCTCATGCTCCTTCAGGTGAGTATGGATGGCCAGCCAGGCTGTTCTCAGGACCCTCCGGTACAGTGGACGTAGACAGGGTCTATGGACGTGTGGCTGGGAGGACAGGCCCAATCGTTCCTACGCCTTAATCCGTGCCCAGCATCTCAGGTCCTTCCTGCGATTCTTATACATCTTGGCCCGCAGGTGGCAAACACCCACTGCACTGCTACACACTGCAATGCCTTGCCATATTCGTTGGTGCACTGCATTGCCATCTAGTCCCTCAGCCGTGTTGGGGGAAAACCTAGTGCACGGAGGATGGCAGAGGATATTGTTAGTAGATGAGGATGGTTATGAATGACTGTAAAATGACTACCATCAGCTTCCTGTTATGGACTTCCTGTTGTTTATTTACTGGTTGTCATATCCTGCATGATTTTGTTGGGTTCCGACCCGACTTCAGAGTCCCCACTCCGTATGCAGAGTCTCCTGGCCGCGTACGGGGTGTACGCATTTGTGGCAGAGACACCGAAAACAGACCAGAACTAAAGGGTTATAAGCAGAAAGTGTGATGAAATTGTTTAAAAAGGTCAGGTACTTCATTTTGGAAAGGGAAGTCGTTTTGGGAACACATTACATCACATCCAAGCGCAGTCTGCCCCTTTGCATCATGACACATGCAGTTCACCAAATGTGTTTCCATCTAGGTTGACTGTAGTTTGTAACCAAATTTAGGACTGGCAACGCTGTTTATCCCAAGACACAAGCGGTCTAAATCACAAGGCACATGCATCATTGTTGGCTTTTGCGATTTCTTAATTGCGATTTTTAAGAAATCGCAAAAGCCTATGCATGAAGAAATCGCTGAAAATTTTGCGATTTCAAAACTTCCTTAACTGAGACTCGCCAATTGCGAGTCGCAATTAAGAAATACCTCCCCATTCATTCCTATGGGCCTAAAGGCCCATAGGAATGAAAGGGAAGACATTTTCAATTTGCGATTAGCAATTAGCGAATCCAAAGGACACCCTGTTGCACCCCTGAAATCAATCTGTGCACATATGTTGTGCACACACATGCCCTAAGGGCATGTGTGTGCACAACATGAAACTTTGAAAAATGCACAAAAGTGCATTATTCAAAGTTTTCGCAAATTACCATGAGGTACAACCTCATGGTAATTTGCTCCCCCTAATTGCGAAATCGCTATTTTTAAAACTTTCATGCATTGCATTTAAGGAATCGCAAAATGCGATTCCTTAAATGCAATCGCAATTTGAGAATTCGCAAATATTTGCAAATTCTCAAATTGCGAGGGCCTTCACCCTTCATGCATCCCAAAAGCTGATTTTGCGATCGCAGATGGCCGATTTTTGCGATTCGCACCGTTTGCGATCGCAAAAAGCTTTGATGCATGTGCCTGAAAGTGCCTCTGTACTCATGGTGGAGGCCCATAAGTTGCGGGGGAGTCTTTGCACTCTGGGCAGAATCACCTGTATGAGTATTCCAGGTGTGGGGGCCCTTGGTGAGTGAGGCCCATACATGTGTTTCTGGATTTCATTCTTCCTTAGTAGAGAGCAGCACTCCCAAACCCCTTTAATACAATGGAAGTGCAGGAAGCTGTTTTATGTTCTTTCAGCGTTGTCCTCACCTCCAACCAAGATCCTCTGCCATCCTGCTGAACTACTGCACCCATCTTCCCTAACATGGCCGACGTACCAGAGGGGAAGGCAGCCACACATTGTGTGATACTGATATGAACATACTAGCTCAGGGGGTGCATGACAGGCAACCTCTGCATTATGTGGGGCTAGACCAACAGGTGAGTGGTGCACTGCACAATGAGTTGTGGAGTTAATTTGCTGTGTGCTGTAGGGTAGAGTGTCTTTGTACCTGCGATGGACCTAGATGTGCCAAAAGAGCAGGGTGTGTGTGTTAATACAACATTGTCAGCTCACCCTGTGGCAGCTACTCCATGTCATGTATCTCACAAGGGACATGTTAAGTAAACATGAGTCAATGACATATCATCAAAGTTTTACTTAAGCAGAGCGTGTGTGGTACATTCTGCTTTATACGCATTAGAAAAATGCAAAACCATTTTTGAATGGGGCCAGTGGGTATTAGTCAAATTCATGAGGGAGACAGTTAATACATACAAAAAAATCCGGAATACGGATAAAGAACCTAGATGTATAAATGGATTTGCATCAAAAAAGTGCTTGATGTGATCCTGAAAGGAGAAATGTCCTTTCTTGAGTCCCTTCACTCACCAGGGTTTCCCCACGGTGACATGCTTCATCATAGGGGCCATTCTAACCCGCTGCGGGTTGAGGCATGCTGCGACTTGCGAGATATGTAGTAGCACTTTAGGGAAGATCTATGTGTAGTGTAGTGCTGTATATGGAGTGGAGTGATTTAGAAATACCTGACTAGTGGCCAGAATTACTTTATTCTTGCTCCTAGCTAATATATTAAAAGTGGGGTGGTCTCTAGGTCAAACTGATATACAATGAGTCAGGAGTCCTAGTAGAGTGCCAACATGTTTCGAGCTTACCCCCAATCTCTTCCTCAGGACATCCAAGGGACCAGCCCTGTGAATATCACTCCAAACTGTGCAATATATAGAGTGATTATAAATGCTGGTTATTAAGCATTAGTTGAGAAATACATACGACATTTACTAATGTTCCGTAGTGACTTTTTAAAAGGCTTCGATGTGCCTCATGGTCATTACGAGGGGTTTAGAGAGTTCCACTGGAAATTTCTATTTCTGCTTTCCTGACTGAGTACCTACTTCTGCTTCCCTCGAGACTGCATATTCCGGATATTTTTGTATGTACTACTGTAACAGGAGGATGAGCCTAGCATATCCCTCTACTCCCCCCCCCCCGTTTTTTGAACCACAGACAGTTAATAAACACACAGTCCCACCATTTTTCCTAGGTCGATTTATGATATGCGGATCCAGGCCAGATGCTCACATTGAATTTTGGGACATTTGGGCCTCAAATACAATATTTTGCCGTAGGGGAGCGCAGCAAACCTTCCTACTGCCCTGACCTACGGCAAAAGACAAGGGTAAAAATACGCCATTTCTATCAGATACTGAGCATTCCCGTCCCCAATCCCTGCGCTGGCACTGAATTGCTGCCATGTGCAAGAGTGTCTGCGTAGTAGGGATCATTGTTTTTGTGCAGGAAGGGACACCTTCCTGCACCAAAACAATCACTAGAGGCAATTTCCTCTTTCTAAGTTAGCTGCTGAATGCAGCACACATAGAAAGGAAAAAAACCTGGAGAAATAATGATTTTGCTCCTCTTTGCCTCTCCTATGCCTACCCTGGGGTGGTATAGGCCTTTGATGCATTCCTATGTGTAAAAATTGTTGTAAATCTGAGAATGCGTCAACTGCCATGGGTGTTTTGTGGGAACACCCACCGTAACACCCATGGCATGCCTCCTCATCGCAATGTGAGGCATTGCAGTGACTTGCACAGCTGTGGGCATTCCATATCTACAAGGCCATGAAAAGCCAAGCAGGGTGGCTTTACATGGTCTTGTAGATATGGCTAAGCCATGTGCTCCACCAGAATGTCACAAAAAGTGCCGTTCCAGTGGTGCACATGGCTTGTAAATGAGCCCCAGAGTATTTTTCATTCAATGGTGAAACAGGTACACAAGTCCGAGTCTGAAGGATGATAGCAGAATTATAAATACCCAAGCACTGAATCAACACCCACAGATGTTGTACTGAAAGCTATTAAGGAGGCCAACATTAGGAAATTGGGGGTGGATGTGGCCCTACTACTACAAGACTTATGAAACTTTGTGGATCATGTAACAGAACTAGAGGGCAGAATACTGGAAACTGGGAGATAGCGAGAAACAAATGCAAGCATAGCACAAAGACTTGCTGCAAGGTCCAAAAGTAAACTCTAGAAGACATCGCAGAGAATTCAGAGAGACAGGCCAGTTGGAATAACTTGTTGATTGTGGCCATGCTTGAGGGTGTGGTAGAGAAGCATACAGAGACATTACTGGAAGGCTGCTTCTGCACGCTCCTGTTCAACCTAGCCCTTTCTGCAGGGTCCCCCCCAAACAATTTGCCTTCCTCATCCTTTTTTCAGACCTTGTTTTTGTTGACTTTAGGACTCTGGGCACTTTACCACTGCTAACCAGTAGCAAAGTGCATATGCTATGTACTCTAAATGTGGTAGCATTGGTTTATCCATGATTGGCATGTTTAATTTACTTTTTACTTGTAAGTTCCTATTAAAGTGCACTTTATGTGACCTGGGATTGTAAACTAAATGCTACTAGTGGTCCTACAGCAACGGTTTTGCCACTCACTTCAGTAGCCCTTAAACATGGCACAGGCATGTCATTACAGAGCCTGTGTGTGCAGAATTAAATTGCCATTTCAACCTGGAAAGTTAAACTACTTGCCAGGTTGAAACCTTTCTTTTTAATACCTGCACATCACCCCTAAGGTATGCCCTAGGTAGCCCCATTGGCAAGGGTGCAGTGTAATTAAAAGATAAGACATGTACTTCTGAGTTTTACATGTCATGTTGTTATATTCCAGAGTTAGGCCCATGTAGAGAAGCAGCTTATTCCGTACATTGTCCCAGAAAATAACATTTTACAGGTGAACTTTTGCACATATTTGCATGCACGACAATGATGGATTATTTTCTCAGAAACTACTTTGTTTACACATCCAGCTTCACCCAACAATATCATGATGTCTTTAACATCATGTACTAGGCCTCTCTAAGCACTAGGTACAAAAGTCCTATTTTCATCCATGGGGTGATAGCACTATCTACATTTTCATAACATTACTAAGCCAACTCAATACCAAGTCCTTCACTCACTCCTATTAGGTAATAGGGTTGGATCGTCACTTGGGGGGATTCTTGGCTCTACACCCATACACACTCTAGGTACACTCAGAGTAGGGTCCGCATCGTAGGAAAACGTTAGATTACCATATTGCATATAAGCCTGCATATATTCATTGCTTCAGCTCCATGGTAGAAATGAATCTACAGTCCACTCTTTTGGTGCTTGTAATCTTCTTTATTTGCTTCTGTCTCCTAGAACATGTATTTTTGTAAACAAATAACGTTGGTTCAATAAAGAAATTGAAAAAGTCCCACTGTTTATTCTGTATACTACTCTGAGAGAAAGTAAGCATGAGTGACTTTATATTGTTTCTACGATCCCTGAGGAATCAACATTGTCATGTTCAGTGCTTGTCATTCGCTCTCTGATAAGGTTAGGGGGGCTTGTGGTGGGACTGTGAGCTAGCTGGTCTATAGGTCAACATATCCTGTTGGGGTGTCTGAAATAAGTCTGAAATAAGTCTTGACACCAGGGGACGTATTAGCTAGTTAGGCCTATAATTATCGCACAGGAGGTTTGTTATCGCCTCCTTTCCCCAAAAGTTTTCAGCTTCTTACCAACGTACAATCAACACGTCTGTAAGAGTTGATAGTGTCAGGGAAAGGGTGCAATAACTTCTGCTAAGAGGCAATATGTATTCAGGCGATACCTTGCCATCAGCAGCGATCGGCGCGTTAGCGGCATTTATATTGCAGCTAACGTGACAATATGCCTGTAAACACAGGTGGCCGGGTGCCAAAATCAACACGTACTGCAGTGCCAATGGAGAGGACATTTCCTCTCCTGCTGCTCTGCCACACCTGTGCTTGCAGAGTCAAGAGAGAAGTACTCAATATGGGACTAAATGCAATATTAGAGGATTAGCAGAGGATTAGCTCCTGCTGCCACACAGGGAGGAGTGCATTTTTATTTTGTGTGTTTTTGTTCCATGGCCATGTGAAAGGCTCTGATATTGTGTGTGTCACTGTGTGGCCCCCAGTGAGTTTGAAAGTCTGACTTGTGCTAAGGGGCTAATAATGCAGCATACTCATTACCTCTTTGATGTCTCTGGGTCTTCAGATGGAGATCTGACTATAGTCAGGTTTTTAGCAGGTGTTCAATTCCTGCCGCTATCGGGGATTAGCAAGACTTTCTTTATCGTGGGGCAGCTTTGAAAATAGCGCGTAGTGGTGTTAGCGATTTTTTGGGTGTAATTTTTGCGAGGAACGCCTACCATGCATGTCATTAGCGATAATTATCGCTGGCATGTAAGGCGATAGAAAAACCGACAGCTAACTCATGTTAGCGGAGGCTTGCTAATAGGGCGATAAAAATATTGCCGCTTTTATTGGCAAAAAGGGGCGCTAAAGCGGCGATAAGGCCCTTGCTAATATGCCCCCAAGTACTTAGTTTATTTTGTCCAAATAATGCGTGGATCCTACTGATTAGTGGGAAGTACACATCGTGGCGCCGCCAATGTTGGTTAGGCACTTATTTTAATGGTCAAATCCAAGTAGTTCAGTTGTGCTGTCTCCGAGACTTCTACTCACATTTTAACCGGAGACGTCCGTAGTGGGAAAGGGAATCCGCCTCAGCTGAATAGGTACGTCCTATGTATTGGCTGTAGGTTTTATCAAGATTGAAGGATTAAGAATTTTCCCATATTGTGCAAACTAAATCCCAATAAAATGAATTTTCATAAAATACTTTTTCATTTTTTACAATGTCCAAACATTGAGGCGACATTGAAGTACAAGTAGTTACTCTAAATACTTCAGAAAATTGAAGACAGGCAGTTACTATGAAATTATTACAACATGGCCTCCCAGCAACGGGTGGATATGTTACCTTCATGCCGAGACACATGAATCAGTCAGGACAGGGGTGTTTTATTCTTGAGTTATATTCCCAGCTGCAGACACATGCACAAAATAATTTCATAATTACATTGAAGATGAGACACCAAAACAATACTTTCCATACATGGACATAGAAGTCCTGTTAACTTACCAAGAGCATATAAATTGGTTTAAAGGCGCCCTACCCCTCACCAAAGAAAACTTGGGACTCAGTCCGCTCAGTAAATAAAGAGCGACCTGGCCGGTCTTAGCTTCATATACACCACATCCAGACATTCACACAATACCAGCCGCAGAAAAGCATACACTATAGATTTAGTACACATTTTCAGAAATCTTACACAGTTCATAATGCGAACACTTATAGTTCAACCTGTGAGAGTTGCTCAGGCTGCACAACCTCAATTGGCTACTATGGATATCAGCCCTCAAACGCTGAATGCCATAATGGGAACGATTCCCACCAATCGGGAGCAAGTAGCGTTCTGGATAGCACAAAAGAATTGCACAGCTGGAAGTGGTCTTTCCCTATACTGGCCCACTGGAAAAACACAGAATTTCAACAGTTTGCTTGCCAGTGGGGATGGCTCCCCCGATAGAAGATTGTGCCACTTGAGGTACAGTCTTCGCTTCCGTTTACACCAAGACTCATGGTACCCCTTCAATAGCGGTAATACCAGATGTATTGAAACAAATTCAGAATGAGTGCAGGGCAGAACCTGTCCTGGACTTTGGGCTGAAACTAGTAGGCAATTTTTCCCAAGTTTCTACAATTATGTTAAGTAACATAAAAGGGGAGGCAGCTGAGATGGCTATATACCAACGCCTGATGAAATTCACTCCTATACAACAGGAGAGGGAGTTACCTAAGATTACCACAGAAATATACGCATCTCTGTGAAGAGATAATCTGGGAGCCAGACCTGGGAAAGCAGTGGTTAAGGATAATTCTAAAAAGGATAACACTAAGCAAGCACCCGATTATTCTAAAAAGAAATCGGATATTAAACACAAAAAAAAACAACAATCTGAAGAGACTACAATCCATTTTTGGATTTATTAATTTTGGTAGAACTTACATTTTGGATTATGCAAAAAGGATAAAACCATTCTATGACTTAATTAGACCTGACTTTTCAGTGCCACACTGGACACAGGAACATACTGATATTTTACATTCCGTACATGTTGACTTGCTAGCTTCAAGGCATTTACACACACGTGTCAACACAACTAACCTGGTGATCTGGGTAGTCGCTGGACCAATAGGGTACACCTATATCACTTTCAATGAAGGTGATACGGTACCTATAACATACAAATCACATTTATACACAAACACTAAAATGCGTTTCGCACCCACCAAGAAAATTCTCACAGCTGTACAGACTGCTGTAATGAAAGAGAGAGAGCTGGCTCAGATAATTGTTTTTACCCCAGTAATGACCCAAGAGGCCATTACTAAAGCAAGCATTCCAAATGCTAAGGCTCCACATACAAGAAGGATTCAATAGGCTAACTCTCTCACTGCAACAGATATAGACTATAGATTTTACGCTACATTACAAACACAAGCGTTGCTGCAGTATGAACATGAACATCCTCTCCCAAATGAAATAATGCCTCCGGATCGATATGAATGCATCATTTATACCGATGGATCTGCTCAACCTGCCGTAGGATCGAAAAAGCAATATTCTGTGGCATGCACAATAGTAAAAGGGTGTATGCAAGACAGAAAGTTTCTTCCTGATAAAACACACACATAGCGCAGCTGGCAGAACTAAAATCCCTGATATGAAAATACGAATTGCGAATTCCTCATATTTATTGTGTGTCATTCATTTTCAGGTGTCTAATCTTACAATGAATACCTTCACTATTGGGGTCTAAATGGGTTTCGAGATTCCAAGGGTTGTACAATGAAGCACAAGATGCTTTGGGGACAAATGGCAAAGCTGAAAGAAGTCCTGCCATAGGCTCATGTTATTCATACAATGAGTTATCAGTGTGTTGACGTTCACGTTGAAGGGAATTCAATGGCAGAGAAAGCCGCCAAGGCAACAGTTCGTACTGCTGCCGTTGCTGCAATCACTCATTCTAGTATGAGGATAGATGGAACTATGATAACTGTCAATGCCATGCGCAACAGCTCAGCTCCACCAAAAGGCTTTCCACTCAAGTACTCCTACATGTTAGATGCACAAAACACTCTGTATGCTCAGATTTTAGGACTGGGAGATAGAGTAGTACCAAACACTGATCAAATATTGGGATTGATACTAGGAGCACTTTATGGTCTGGGTTCAGCACATGCAGGGATTACTGCTACAGTTTCACTACTGAAGCACTGCTACTGGTTACAAGGTCTCACTAAACAGACCTCAAATGAGACATCTGCCAGCAGATAAAAAGGCTCCACAGTAGCATGCCCACCACAAACACCTTTATTGATCTCAGACAAATCTCTTGCATGTGTCTATTTGGATCACTATAGCCCCTTACACTCTGGCTGGGCTTAGAAGTACAACTTGGTGGCAATGGATTCATGCTCTAAATTCATGGGTTTGGGCCCAGCACTCAGCTGACGCCCTAACTGTTATTAAGTGTTAGATTTGGGGGTATCTAGTTGGCACTGGTAGGTACTTGTGACAAATAGGGATCCTCTCCTCTAGTCTGGATAAGGGGATTACACCCCTAAAATAACCCCTGCTCACCCCCTTGGTAGCTTGGCACGAGCAGAAGGGCTTTACTTCAGAGGCGTTGTAAGTTAAGCAGTTGTGACCACATAGAGTAACCCAGTAACAACACTACAAATGAACACCACACAGGTTTTATATAAAAAATAAGTAGACCTTATATAGAGTTACCACAAGACCATAAACGACAAAAATAAACAATATGATTACTTTAAGATGGTAGATTTAAGCTTAGTGCAATTCAGTTCTTAGATGTGCCTCTCTGCGTCAATGTACCTTAGGTTGCGTTGCGCTTCCACGACAAGCAATGTCGCAGCAACAGGAAATGCGGCAAAGTTCAGATACAAAGAAATAAAGACGCGAAGATCTTCCCGATGCGACACACTTCTCGGGATTTGCGAGAAGTTCTCGGTTCGATGCATGGACTGCAGTTGCAACCCCCTTCTGATGAGACAACAGCAGCTCCAGCGGCGACACTCTTCTCCCATGATGCGCGAAGCTTCCGCTCGAAGTGACAACTACAGCGGCGACATCCAAGATGCGACAGCAGCAGCTCCAATGGCGGCGCGCTTCTCGGGGATGCGAGGTGCTCTTGGTCGATGTGGTGCAATGCGACAGTCCCAGTGGCGACACCCTCCTTTGGAGTTGCGACGGCAGGCACAGCGACGGGGACACGCTTCTTCTCGTTGAGTCGCGCTTCCAGCTCCTTGTGACACGCAGTCCCTCAGAAGGCCCAAAACAGCAGCAGGCACTTCCAAAAGAACTCTGGGGTGCTGGGGGTTGAAGTCTGTTGTCCCTGAGACTTCCGCAGGAGGCAAGCTCTTTTCCAAGCCCTTGGAGATCCTTCACAAGTTGAAAGCAAAGTACAGAATGTTCCTTTCTCTTTCCTTTGGCAGTAAGGCAACCACTGCAGGCCAATCCCCCAAGCAGCACTTCAGCTTGGGAATAGTCTCGTCTCTCCTCAGTTTCTTCAGGTTCATCTCCTCTTTTTTTTAAAAAAAATTATATTGGTTATTTCCCTTTTTTTGCAAGGGATAAATACATCAAGAATGATTCACAAGAAAATAAAAAAGAGTTCCTTTACAGGAAGACTACACAAGAAAAATCAAGAACAGCAGTTATATACACCAGAAAGAAAACAAAAATCTAAATAAAATACAAATACAATGATTAAAAAAAGCAAGGGAAGAGGCAACTGTAATTAAATTGAGATGTCTTTTAAATCCAATCCGTAATGGGTCTCCAGATTTTAACTCCCATTGCCCCTTTTCTCCTCCCCTTGGTCTTATAAATAGCCATTTCCAGGTTATACATTGATAATAATCTTGCCCGCCAGGTCAAAAAAGATGGAGCTTCAGTGTTGATCCACTCTTTCGTGATACAAGCTCGTACAATTGCCATGCAAATAAACACAAAAGATGTCGTAGCATTAGATCGCATGTGGGTAGCGATGTCAGAACTCAGCCCAATCAACACGAGTTCTGCTGTGATATCAATTGTTACTCCCAATAGTGAACCCAAAAAAAGCTCTATAGACAAGAAAAGTTCAGCTAGTTTCGGGCAAGAGAAAAACATATGGACTGCGTCTGCAGCAAACAACCCACACTTGTTACATTTAGTCCCAGCAGATGTGGCCCAATTAGAGATCTTTTTTGGTGTATAATACAAGTCGTGAATAGCCATATAAGGCTAGCTACGCATCATCCCTGTCAACAAAACCTGATTTGTCTACCATGTTGATCCCTTCTTGCCCAAGCTTCAGAGCCCACTTGTTTTGAAAAGCCTGTATATCGTCAGGGAGTACCACAATCAATAGAGTATACAGTTGACCTATGGAGGCTTTACCCAGCTTCTCAATGAGCGGAATTGTTCTCAATTGATTTTCCCGCCCTGGACCTAAGGAATTTAAGAAGCTGCGAATATGGAGGTACTTATAAAAATCATGCTTAGGAAGGCCATATTTAGTTTGGAGCTCAGTGAATGATTGAAGCTGGCCTGCCTCACATAGATCATCAAGTGTAACAATTCCCTTTAAACACCATCTAAAAGAGATTTGATCATGGAAAATCAAGGGCAACAGCCCAGCGGCAGAGAAGGGAGTATAAGCACCAAGGTTAGGGATCCCCAGATGACGCTTAACTTGTCTCCAAATGCAATAAGCAGACTTAAGGATCTTAAATTTAGTTTTTTTAGAATAACTGGGCTCTAGGATTTTAACAAGACACCCGTTAGCCTATTCCCCCAGACCCAACATATATATTACTGGACTATGAAAAAACAGAATATGAACGCCCTCCCCAACTACTAATGGACTTATAAATTGCAGAACAGATGCCCAATAATAAAACAAAAAATAAGGAATGCCCCAGCCACCACAATTTTTAGGCAAGACCATCTTTCTATAAGCCCTTCTCTGGCGTCTATAACCCCATAAAAACCAAGAGCTAATGCGCTCTCAGTTTTTAAAGCAAGAACTCGGAAATTCAATGGGGATTTTTCTAAACATGTAAAGTAGTTTGGGAAGTACGAGCATTTTAAAAATATTTGATCTCCCATACAAGGATAACTGCAAGTGGTCAAGTCTCTCCAAAGTGGTATTCAAGTTAGTAAGAACTAGTTCCATATTTCGCTCAGGTATCTTATTGAGAGGCAAGGAGATTTTAACACCTAGATAAGTAAATTCAGAAACAGTTGGAATATTTGGAGGAGGTTCTTCCCCTATTACTGATATCTGGGTTTTGGAGATATTAAGCTTATAGCCCGAAAAGAGCCCACAATCGGTGGCCAGGGACTCTATTGCTTTACTGCTCTATTGCTAGTGACAATGTCGCTGGTAACTATGACAATGG
This sequence comes from Lissotriton helveticus, assembly GCF_964261635.1. Lineage (NCBI taxonomy): Eukaryota > Metazoa > Chordata > Amphibia > Caudata > Salamandridae > Lissotriton > Lissotriton helveticus. Next base: position 246,556,874 of record NC_136067.1, read on the forward strand.
CATCTGCGTACACTAGAGCTCTATAATCCATTTGCTGTACTTAAATGGGTTTGATGTCCATGGTGCAGTTTCCAAAAACAAATCAATATGTAAAGCAAATAACAAGTGCGAACACGGACACCCCTGCCGAGTACCGCAATTGACTGTGAACGGGTCAGACTCTCGCCCCGATATCCGAACACAAGCAACTGGTAAAAGATAAAGAGACTTTATTGCCTGAAGCATTGCCGGGCCGAAGCCCTTTAATCTTAATACTTCCCACATAAAGGGGCAAGAAACCCTGTTGAATGCCTTCTCGGCATCCAACAGGGTTATGCTAAGTGTAGAATTAGTTGCTTGTGCCCAGCCTATCAGTGCGATTAGGCGTTGTACATGATCCACTGTGTCTCGAGCAGGGATAAAACCATGTTGGTATCGTGAAACAAGAGTACCGATGATCTTAGATAATCGTACGTCCAAGATTTTCGAATAGAGTTTGCTGTCGGAGTTAATTAGGGAGATAGGTCTGTAAGAAGATGGGAATGAAGCTGGTTTGTCTTTTTTTTTAAAACACCGTAAGAATTGATTTCTGCCACGATTGAGGTACCTTCCCCTTTTGTGCAGCTAAAAGAGTTGTCAAGAAGTCCATTCTTAGCACAGAACGAAAAGTTTGATAAAATTCTAACGGGATCCCATCTGGTCCCACCGCCTTTCCTGTTGAAAGAGAAGTTAAAGCGGCTTCTACCTCATCCCATGTATTATCAGCTTCTAGTTCTAACATGTCATCAAATATAAGTTTAGTGATTTCAAAATCTCTGCAGAACTCAATAACTTTATCTGCACTCACCTGAGTAGCCTTGTCAGTAAATAAGTTGCTGTAAAGACTGCGAAAAACATCCAGTACTTCAACTGGGTTAGAACAGAGTCGACCCTGCTCATCCTGGATGTTATTAATCCTACTGGACACTTCCTTTTGATGAAGTTTTTTGGCTAAAACTCGACCAGAGTTTTCGCCTGCTTCGTAGATTTCAGATCTATATGCTTGGATTTGAGCAGCTAATTTAGAAGCAAAATTTTGATAGATTTTCATTTTGGATACTGCAAGTTCTTTAGAGGTTTGTTCAGTATTGTTACTAAGCTCAGTCATAAATTTGTTTTCTAAAGATCGAAGTTTATTCATCTCCTCAAACAGTGCAGACCGTAATCTTAATTGTTTGTTAACTGCTTAACTCAAGGTTTCTCCGCGAGCGCCCGCTTTAAAAGCGTCCCATACCATTTGAACTGACGCAGACCCACGATTGATCTTAAAGAAATCTGATATCCACTTGGACATCTGTTTGCAAAAATCGGGGTCCCTCAGTAATTTACGTTGGAACGACCAGGGTCTCAAAGGGGGTCTAAGGCCAGTTTCTAGCTCTAATAAAATCGGGTTGTGATCTGAAATTATTTTAGGCTGGATATCAATCCTGGCAGAATTTGCGAGCTCAGCCGTCATAAAGAAGTAATCTAATCGGACGTGTTTACGATGTGGTACAGAGTAATAGGTGTTTCCTGGCGCTCCATTCCCTTTCATACACCAAACATCTACAAGCCCAAAGTCTTGTACTAGCCCCTTTGTTGCTTTAAAAGTTTGTCTTTTTTTCCCTGTGCAGCAGTGATCGCTGGTTATGTCTACACTCCCAGCTAAATGAAGATTAAAGTCCCCACAAAGGATCAGGGTGAGGGCCATTGGGCTGGTTCAATACTAAGGTTGTTCAGCATACAAGGATCATCGAGGTTAGGGCCGTAAATAGAGCCTATGGTTAAAGCCCAAACATCTAACCATAATTTCACAATCACCCAGCGACCGCAAGAATCCTCTTTCACCCGTTTGCACTCCCCATTCCATACCTTTTCGGAACTGCCACCCCCCTGGTGGTAGTACCTTGTCGTGTACAACAAAGCAGTTCTAACCCCTGGTCTTTCAACCAGCCCCTATTGTTCCAAGCAATGTGGGTTTCTTGTAAACATAATAAATCTACTTTCATTGACTTAAGTATCTAAGCGGTAATCCCCCTTTTCCTTTTATCATTTAAGCCGCAAATATTAGATGAGCCAACTACATATCTACCCATTGTCACAACGAGGTTGAGTATACATGACTGAAATGACTTGCTCCCTGAGTATAAGCATAAGATGTGCTGTTCCAAACAAGTCTAAACATTTAGTGAAGAAAATGTTAATCACACTTAAGAAACTGTTCCTGTATAAACACAAAAATGTATTATTCCTTGCCCCCCCAACACACCCCAAACACCCTCCCCAATTATCCCACCCTGAAACCCCACCCCACCCACCCATGCAAACACCCAAATGAGGCAAAGGGACAGTCTAGGTTCCTCTCCTCAGTAAAGGTTTCTTCTTGTAGTCCAAAGTGATCTAATTTCATGGGATCAGGGTCCCAATATTTATACCCCAAAATCCTTTGTTCTCTGAGGGGAGAGGGGCCTTTGCCCAGTCCAAACCAGTTCTGAAGCACTCTGTTTACCAGACTTCTCCTTTCCTTTCACAGTGCGGGGCAGGCACATCAGACGCCCCACAGGAGGTGGAGCCAGCATTGTGGAAGGCAAGTACAGTCCTGGAGCACTTTGTTTACAGGACTGCTTCTCTTCTTTCAGTATGCAGGGCAGAGGCATGTTATGTTATGTTATGTAATGTTACACATATTTGTATTGCGCACAGCTGCCCCAGCTAAGGGGCGTCCTGGCGCATGGCAGGAAATATGCAGCACCTACCGGGAACACAACAGATAAAATCAAGAAAATTTATTAAAAGAGAAAGGTTTTCAAAGCTTTACGAAAAGCTAGCAGATCGTCAAGTAACCGCAATTCAACTGGGAGGGCATTCCAAAGCTCAGCTGCTCTGACCCGGAAGGATCGGCCACCAATCCGACACAGCCTGTATCGAGGGATCACGACAAGAGCTTGGCCCCCAGATCTCAAAGTGCGGGTAGGAACATACCAGGACAGAAGATCCGCAAGGATTTGCGGACCTCCTCCCCTCAAGATCTTGAACACCAAACACAGCACCTTAAACTGGATACGTGACTTAATAGGCAGCCAGTGCAGCAATCTCAGTGTGCCCGAGACGGAACTCGTTCGAGGTAAGCCGACAATGGCTCTCGCCGCGGCATTCTGCACGCGTTGAAGGCGGGTGATCTCAGCCACATTGGTCCCTACCAGGAGAGAGCTAGCATAGTCCAGGCGAGATAACACAGTAGCCTGGACTATCAGCTGCCTGGTACCATGGTCAAAGAACTTCAGAATGGGAAGCAACGACCGCAAGATGCCAAAACAGCAGGCAGCGCTTTTCTTCGAATGGCCCACAAAACTAAGGGCAGGGTCCATCCATACTCCCAAGTTCTTTAGTTCAGTGACCGGACAGGGGACCGGCCCCAGTTCAGCGGGCCACCACCTGTCCCCCCACAGATCTGCCCCCCTACCGACGATCATGATCTCTGTTTTCTTAGCGTTGAGCTGGAGACAGTTGTTCTTCATCCAGCTTGCCACCGCCCTAAGTCCACTCTGGAACCTGGGGGCATCCCGGTCCGCATCTCCGCTGAGCGTAACCGCTAGCTGAGTGTCGTCAGCATATGAGACCATGGTCATGTCCCATTGCTTGACGACCTCAGCCAGCGGTCTCACGTAAAGATTGAACAGCGTGGGGCTCAGCAAGGAGCCTTGCGGGACCCCCTGTCTCAGAGGATGGAATGTGGACTGGAACGGTGGCAGGGCAACGCTAAAGGAACGATCGTCAAGGAAGGAGCGGAACCACTGGAGGGCAGTGCCGCCCAGCCCAATCTCCTCCAGGCGATGCAACAGGATGGGATGGGACACGGTGTCAAACGCGGCGCTCAGGTCTAATAAAACGAGCGCCGCTGTCTGCCCCGCATCCATCACCGTGCGAAGATGTTCCGCCATGGAGAGAAGGGCGGTCTCCGTGCTGTGGCCAGCACGGAAGCCGTTCTGGGTAGGGTCCAAGATGTTAGCCTGGATCAGGTGGGCCGAAAGAACTTTGTTGACATGGGCCTCCAGAACTTTGGTAGGCCAAGGGAGCAGAGAGATAGGCCGATAATTTTCAGGCTTATCTGGGTCCAATGGGGGTTTCTTTAAGATGGGAGAAACCACCGCCCGCTTCCAGCTAAGGGGAACCGTGCCGGACTCCAACGAGATGTTAATCAAGGAGTGTATCACGGTCCGTCCCACAAACGCCTGATCTCTAAAAAAAGTCGAGCTAAGCGGGTCAGCGGGGGACCCAGATTTGACCTGTTTCGCCAAGATGTCAAACCCTTCAGATGTCAACGGGGGCAACGCGTGCAAAACGATATCTCCATAGGTGTTAGTCGGAGACTCCCCTGGCGGCCCTGTAGATGGAAAGGTCTTATAGATGTTTTGGACCTTATCCTGAAAAAACATCGCAAGGGCGTCACAGTGAGCGATGGAGCCAGTCGTCGGAGCACAGGGACGTTTAGCTAAAAGATCCTTCATCAATTTAAAAATGGTTTTAGAGGGGTTGGAGCTGTTGCCAACTTCGGCAGCGTAGTAAATTGCCCGAGCTCGGCAAACAGCCCGATGGTAAGATTTGACGGAGGTGAGATAAATAGCTTTTTTCCCAATATCGTACGCCTTCCGCCAAGCCCTCTCTGCTCGTCTACAAGTACCCTTGAGTGCACGTAAGGCGCCATCGTACCACGGACTGGAATCCCTAGAACTGATCTTACAGGCGGTAAGAGGAATAAGGGCGTCAAGCGCCTTGGAGATCCAAGCGCAGAACCCATCGTAACCTGCATCAACCGTCACAGGAGGATCTAATGGCTCTGCGGCGAGGACACGGTGAAAGTCCTCCAGCCGTAATTTACTCCAATGCCGCCTTACGACCAGTTTTGCAGGGGGGATAATATTCCTTCCCGGCAAGGGGGTACTGATGGCAACCAGTGAGTGGTCTGTCCAGCCAAGGGGTGAGACGGCAGTGACAGAAGCATCTGCCAGGTTGGTAAAGAAAGGATCTAACGTATGGCCACCGGTGTGAGTGGACTGTTGAACCAATTGCACCAGCTGAAGGGCCTCCAAGTCAGCAAGAATGCCACTGACCGTAGGGATGTTAGGTTTATCGAAATGTAGGTTAAGGTCCCCCAGGATAGAAAAATTGGGACAGCCTACCACCAAGGAGCTAACCACATCGGGAAAGGCAGCTCTAAACGCCACTTCGCTCCCTGGGGGACGATAAACCACCATCCCCGAGAGTGAAAAATGTGGGGTGACGAGAATCTTAAACACCGCACTTTCACAACCCGCGATGGTCAGGGCCGACCAGCTGCAGGTAAGGCTGGATCGGATAGCAAGAGCAATACCCCCTCCCCTAGTAGATCGATTAAGGGTGAAGACCGAAAAGTCAGAGGGGAATGCCAGATTGATAATGGCCGCATCGTCATCCTTCAGCCACGTCTCTGTGATGGCCACGATGTCCGGGGCTTCTTCCTGTAACAGGTCATACACGGCCTGATAATGTAACACCAGAGACCTGGCATTGAGACTGAAGATGCGGAGGGCGTGCTCAGGGTGATTGCTGCGGAGATCCGCCACTGGGTTAGTGTGTATAATAGCATAAGGCCACTCCCCAAGGGGTGGAGCCAGCATTCTGGAAGGCAGGCACAGCCCTATTCAAGGTCATCCTTCAGCCACGTCTCTGTGATGGCCACGATGTCCGGGGCTTCTTCCTGTAACAGGTCATACACGGCCTGATAATGTAACACCAGAGACCTGGCATTGAGACTGAAGATGCGGAGGGCGTGCTCAGAGTGATTGCTGCGGAGATCCGCCACCGGGTTAGTGTGTACAATAGCATAAGGCCACTCCCCAAGGGGTGGAGCCAGCATTCTGGAAGGCAGGCACAGCCCTATTCAAGGTTCAGGAGCAACTCCTCCCTCCCATCTAGATGCAGATCTCTCTATTCACCACTGGGTGACTCAGCCTGTCTCCTGGAATTCCCCAGCCCTGTCACTCACAAAACCAGACATAGGAATACACAACCTAGCAGAGGCAGGTTTGAATGGTTAGATAAGCAAATACCTACTTTGTAAAAGTGGTATTTGCAAACACAGAATATTAAAAGAAACTTTACTAAAATATGTATTTTATAATTCTGAGTTCAGGCATACTAAACTCAATTTTCTACCATGTTCTCTGAGACAGTTAGGATTATAAAATATAATAACTCTAACAGCCCATTCTGGCCTATGGAGAACAGATACCCTTGCAAAAGTGAAAAACGAAAATGGCTGTAATTCACTATTAGGACATGCCACACACACAAGGGCTTGTCCCACCATATACTTACAATGCACCCTGCCCTTGGGCCTACCATAGGGGTGACTGATATGAAGAAAAGGGAAGGTTAAGGGACTGGCAAGTGGTTGCACTTGCCCAGTCAGCAGGACAGTACCATACTGCATGCAGGCTCTGCAATGGCAGACCTTAGACACATTTTACAAGGCTGCTTCTGTGGGTGGCACAACCAGTGCCGCAGGCCCACCAGCAGCATTTGGCTTTACTCCCCCTGGGCACACTAAGTGCACTAGACTAGGGTCTGACAAGTAAACCAAATAGCCAAACATGGAACCACTGATTAATACATCAATTTACAGTAGGGAGCACTTGCACTGTGGCACTGGATGGCAGTGGCACAGTGCCCAAAGCATCTAATACCAGCAACAATACATGAGGCAACAGCAAAAAATGGAAGGGACACCCACGCCAATGGTGCAAGGTCTAACATAAAGGATTTGCAAATCTTTATCGGGATATATGCAATTGGCACACTACATTCCGACCAGGGTCCGGCGTTTAGCTCTCTGGCTTACAAAGAAGCCCTGGGAAGTTTGGGTCTTGCCTTGCGTTACTCTTTCCCCTACCATTCCAAGGGAAATTCAGCTGTTGACAGCAAGGGTACCAGGCTCAGGTGGCAGTTGGGTCCATCACCCATACGGGGTGTAGAGGGAACTTAATAACATGCCCAAAAAATCCCTGGTGGGGTCATACACCCTATGAGCTCCTGTTTGGGGTGAGAATGTGGGTACCTGACCTCGATAGGGTCAGCACAGTGGTGGCTGAAACTCCATTTGACATTATTGATCGTTTGGATGTTTTACAGGACTTAACAGAATACAGGGCATAACAGAGCAACATCCAAGTGAAATGTACAGCCACTTGGGAAGTGAAAGCAGTATTGGCAAGATCTGCCTGGGTCCCGAAGTTTCGGGACCTGGTCAGAGAAAAAATAGTGAACAAGAAAGAATTTGGGCCATCTTACAGAGTGCCTGTACCTGTCCTGGCTGTTAAAGGTACCAGAACTCTTGCCGGTCCCCAAAACAAAAGGTTTGTCTCCATTGATCTGATCAAACCACACTATGTTGCCGATTCTCAACAGTAGGCCATGTGGGCTCCTGGGAAGCCACTGATCTCCTCATGCTACTATCAAATGAATACTCCACTTTCCAAAGAGAAGCAGTAAACAACGATGAAATTATATTTCTCCCTATTGAAACAATTACTACTGTACAATACACTAGTACAGAAATTTTAATTCGACAAATGTATGACATCTATGTGAATACGGCATAGCTTGAGTCATCTCCCGGTTCTTCAAAAACTGATGAGCTGCCAAAAATAGACTGGATGGCGCCTGGCTACTTTGTGCATTATACTTGTAATAAACAAGGGTTCCCTGTAATTAATACGGTAGTTACCCCTAGGTCAGGGAAAAAGCACTGTGAAGGTATCAACCCAGGCAGTAAAAAACAAATCTTGCCCACATAAATAGTGATAGGACACAACAGACCAACCCACTTCCGTAATAAAGTACAGTTTCTTTTATTAAAACAAAGTTCATTAAAAATCAGTGACAAAAATATTTTTTTAAAAGAAAGCATGTAAGGACATGCAATACATGTAAGCAATGAAATGAAATACAAAATAAAATTAAGCTATAACAATCACAGTTTCATAAAAACATAATATTAATTCCTGAGTCAAACATAGATAATTATGTAGTCTACATACTTATCTATGTTTGACTAAGGACTTTGTTTTAATAAAAGAAACTGTACTTTATTTATCTATTTATGTGGGCAAGATTTGTTTTTTACTGCCTGGGTTGATACCTTCACAGTACATTGTGCATTATGACAACTTTTCATCGGCTCCAATTGAACCTGAACTGCCAACATTGCCACTCCCTTTCAAGTTACAAGTTCATTCTCTCTATCTTTGGCTAAAATATACATGCCTTGTTGCTCCCTGGATACATCACTGGGTTACAATTGGATTACTTTTCATGGTACTCTGGATTGGTTTGGTGACTGTCTTTTTTCTACTTCATAATGGACATTATCTCCCAGAACGCGCTGCGGTCCAACATGTGAAGTTGGTTCTAAAACCATAGGCATCATCGCACAGTGAACTGCAGCACCTCTCCCTGGTGCACATTACAGCAATTCCAGTTCCTGATGGAATAGTGTGGGACAGGGTATCGTATGATGTGTATGGTCCTACTGAACCTTTGCAAATTCCGTATTTGTTTAAAATTTCTCTAATTGATATCATCACCTCTAGTACATTCTCTGATGATTGAAACATTGAAACTGTGCATAATTTGCTTTTTGATCTAGAGCAATCAGCAGCATTTTCTAATGATGAATTGTATGATGGTACAAGTAAATTAGACAATATGGTCTATCAACAACATTATGGGCACCATTTTTTACACACAAGCTAGTATCCCATGTGTTGTTTACAATTACACCTAATGGGAACACTGCCTAACACCACCGAAAGGTAGTTCAAATACATTTGCAAGAAAGTTTGTATATTTTTCTGGTTTTGAAACATCAGACCCCGCCACGTATTACTATAGGGTTGCACCTACACTGGCAAAGATGAATATGCTCACAAACACCAGGCTGATTTACCCTGATTCCTTTATTTCCCAACTGTCTACATAGGATTTCGACCTTTGGAAAGACACAATAGACACTAAATATGTCTGGGGAACGAGAGATTATCAGGTTGAGGGACAAGAGGCCTTATTTAGGGCATGCCTCATACCACATCAAATAATTTCCCTGAATAAAACAATGCACCAAACATCCTGTCTTGGTTTAGCTAAAGGAAAAGATTGGAACATACCTCACATTCCCACATTTGCATGTGATGGAGCCAGATTTCATCAAGAATAAGCATTACTCTGTTTTGTGTTTCAGGCAGATTGCATATTAAAATGGCACACATATTTTGATGCAAGTGAAAACACATGGTACACACGAAACATGAAATGAGGCCTAGTCAAATGATTTTTAAAAGTGGCCCTTTTGGTGCATGCAAAGTGAAAGACATGAAATGAGGCCTCGTCAAAATGCTTTCAGTCTGAAATGCTTTTATTTAACACCCATGCTCAATTAATTAATCCAGGGTGGAAAATGTGTTTAGTTTAGATTTAACATCACTATAGAATGTACATTTAATTTAAAAAATGTTTTTTTGAACTTGTAAAGTTGCACATAATTGTGCTGAAATAACAGGCATTTTGCAGTGTAGACAATGCATATTCAGTTCATAACACATCTTTCTTATAATGTGTCGTAATTAATCAACCATGCACCAACACTACATGTGGGGCAAACACATTTTGCATCAAAAGCTATCTAAAACATTAGAGCATGTTGCTATGAAAATGTATTAACTGTTTGCGCTTTGAAAATTTCCACTAGTGCATGTTTATGCTATGTTATACATTGCACATTTTGCATGTTGTGCACAAATAATCGAAAGGCTGCTTTAAATTAATAGCTTTTGCTAGGTAATAATTAATACAGGGTATTAGAATGGTGGGAGGTGAACATAATGGGCTTTACTTCATAAATTAATATTCTTTCTGTTTGATTTGCTTTTGGGCCCACAATAAAATGGCTGCCTAGGAATACAGCACGGCTGAGAATTGTCAGCAGTGTGCTGAATGGGAGACGCATGCCCAGAACCAGCTACATGAACTGCCAAGTGTCTCAAGTGAAGACACATAGGTCAAGGCCACAATGATCTGCACACTCTTGTCACTGTGACAATGTACCAGTGTTTGTGGGAGAGTGTCATCCCTGTGCGCGATGTGAAAGCGAGACGGAAATTGATTGAAACATTTTGTTGCAAGAAATATTCTTATTGATAATTGTTATGTATATTGTTCTTAGCATTAAGCCCCTATTGTCAGAACCGGTATGGGTTGGACTTACAATGAGAACAGGATGCTACAATCACTATGTCTCCTGTGCCAACCAATCACAGTGTGAGTTTCTACTGAAACTGGAATATTGTTAGTATAGTCAGCCAGGAATTAGGGTATAAATAATGACCCCGTAGGGGGCATGTCAGGAGGAGAAAGAGACGGAGCAGATCTGACCTGACATCATTCGGGTTAGGTACTTGAACGTGGCGGGTGCAGACTCTGTGGAGATTGCGCCCGAGGAGACACAAAGGGAGGAGGGGGCTTTGTTCACATATTTTAGGGAGGTGTAGGCTGGCCTGGCTTTTTGGCAGATCACATTCTTCTGTGGTCTTGCGAAGGGAGGGCAGCTTCTCTGTGTGAGACACTGTGGAGCAGAAATGAACAGCAGAGCGCAGAGAAAGAGCAGCTAAGAGATCAGGACAGATTTTGATGCTAAAACTTTAAGTTGTATCCATTTATTTCTCTTTATTTTTAATATCTTTATTGATTTTTATACAGATAAACCTATAACTGGATAAGTACCGTTTACAGAAGGGTGTTACTTTGACGATCATACATACATATAAGCAAATTCTTCTCAGTATAGTACCGTGTCAATATGTACTATATCAGCAAACATGACCGTGTACAGATACAAAATACAACTTCCTCCTTGATTTGCGGGAATCGCCACTTCCATTGAAAGCCCGTGCCTGCATCGTATGTTTACATAAGTCCGTTAAGTAATTCAGGTCTTCCAGTTCGGCCTTCAGCTAGCAGGCATTTGTTAGATATGCAACATATGTCAGATCATCTCCGATACATATCTATGAGTGCTACAGATATACAACATTTCGAATTATAACCATTATTACTGTTATGTAGATATTGAAGACTGTAAAAAGGAGAAAGAGAAATAACAATAAAGATATATATATAACAAAGAAACAAAAAAGAGAGAAAACAATAATCAAATATACTAAATAGGGGGAATACACAATCATGGTGATACCTATTCCAGAAACATTATTAGGGGTGCCATCTGAGTTACATTATTAATTAATGTCGGTTGTGTGATGTTAATGTGTGCTGTGTCTGTTTTTCTATTCATGGCCAAGTGAGCTGGAGTGTGGAGCGCTATAAAGTCCATCATCGCAGAGTATCTCCGAGGCATGTGGGTATAGGTCATATCTCATCAGGTGCATTGAACGCTGCCATCCCTTGCGGAATGACAGGATCACTGAGCGCCGATCCCGCTCTCATCCACTGACTGTGATGCGGGAGGTGTGTGACGTCTACCATTTGGGTGCGTAAGTGCTTTGAGAATGTCATCCCAAGATTGTGCTATTGGATATTTGCGTAACCCCACCGTCTCCTCTCTGTGAAGGACTGTGCTTTCTGCCTGTGCCCATATCTCTAGGGATTTCACGCAGCTGGTCATTATAGGGGGATCAGCAGAATTCCATCGCTGTGTAATTAATCGCTTTGCGGTGATAAGGCCCAGGTCACGAAACCTAGAGTTCACCTTGTTCTCCTTGGTACGAGTATAGAGCCCTAGGAGACAGACCTCCCAGGTGTTAGGCACTTGAGTGTTGGTGCAATTTGAAAGCGCCTTCATGACCAAACGCCAGTATGTTAAAAGTGAGGGACAGGACCACAGCATGTGAAGGAAGGGGGCATTATTAAGCTGGCAACACGGACAAACGGAGGTGTTCATGTTGAAATATTTATTAAGTTTATATGGCGAGAGGTACGCTCTGTGTGCTATGTATGTTTGTATCAGCTTGAATTTGGAGCTATGTGGAATGTGGGTGGAGCTAGCTAGCATGCATTCCCATTCCTTGTCTGTCCAGGGTCAGCCACGGTCCCTAGCACCGCATTCACAAATGCTCGCCAGTGGTTTCGATACATGCGTGAGCAGTGCTTGTACCAGCCAATGGAATACATGCAATCCCTCCCCCATGACATGCATGTATTGTATCACCAGGTGTATCGGTGGTTCGTCTGTCATGTCTCCCCATGTCTGTGTCACAGTCTGTGTTATAGCTGTGTGTAGTAGGAACTGACCCATAGGCAAACCATTGTCCGCTGCCAAGGTTTCAAAGGAGGAAAGGGTGTCCTCCACGTACAGGTCCCCTAACGTGTCTATGCCTGCCTCATGCCAGGATGCCAGCAATGTGTCTGTCATTGCACCTCTCCCCCTGGGTGTCCCGGTGAGTGGCAGTATCAGGGCGTAAGGGACCGCATCTTTGGTGAGTTGTAAACTTCTCCGATAGCATCGGTGAGCGAGCTCTATGTGGATCTGCGGTGGGTGGGGGAGTTTCGCAAGAGGGTGAAACAGGGAGTACAGTTGGGACTGCGTCCACGGGGGCAGTACATTCGCCGTGTCCATCAAGTTATTACTGCTCATTCATTTTGTGGCCCACTGCAGCTGAGCTGCCGGATAATAAAGTTCCAGATGCGGAACCGCCAGGCCAGCCTTTTCTATCGGTGCATACAATTTTTGCAGCGCTATTCTGGGCCTTCCTTTGTTCCCAATCAGGTCACAGATCAAGCCCTCCAGTTCCTGATAGAACCTAACTGGAACGTATACCGTAAGAGTCGCGAAATAGTACAGCAATCTCTGCAATACTATCATTTTACCAAGCGCAATGCGGCTCATCACATTTAAAGGGAGGGTTTTCCAGAATTCTATTTGTGCCTTAACGGAAGAAATGGCCCATACCAAATTACTATCAAGTATGACCAATGGGGACCTATATATATATATATAGACACCCAAATATCTGAAGCTGGTCGGGTACCAGGTGAGGGCATTCCCATTACTGGTTACATCTGCTTCTACCACGTCTTTGTCGAAGGAGTAAACACCCGATTTGGACCAGTTCACCCTGAGTCCCAACACTTTTTGAAATTTAAAAAAAAGTTCAGATACTGCTGAAGGAATATTGTGCAGGTCTCTGACATATAGAAGCAGATCATCTGCGTCGAGGGAAACTGCGTGTACCCCATCTCCCAAAGGAATGCCCCAGTCTACACCACCCTCTCTAAGCAGAGCTGCTAATAGTTCTATTGCGAGGGAGAAAAGTAATGGAGACAGTGGGCAGCCCTGCCTGATACCACGCTTCACACGTATAGCATCGGAGATCAGCTTACCCATGCGAGCCCAGACCATTGGGAACTGATAAAGCAGCTGGACCATTAGTAAATATCCGTCTCCCAACGCATACTTGCACAGTACTGCAGCGAAATAGGGCCATTCAAGAGAATTGAAGGCTTCTTCCAGATCCAACACCAGGCATCCAGAGCACGGCCATCGTGGTAAAGATTACTTTTTGATTCTGAACAGTCTGCGGATATTTAAAGAGGTACTTCTAGTTGGGAGGAATCAATTTTGAGCCTGATGTATTAAGGTTTTCACCAATGGGGCTATTCTCGTGGCTAGGATAAAGGCAAGTATCTTATAATCGATGTTGAGCAGCGCTAATGGGCGATAAGAGCCCAGAGACTCTGGTTCTCTGCCAGGTTTTAAAAGAGATATCAACAGGCCTGTATATTTGCGCCCGTGGTCTGTAAATGCGACTTGTACAACCCAATATAGTGTTCTATGAAAGCGTGATGTATTTCTCTCTGTGTATGCACAGTGTCCCCTTGTATCATGGAAATAGATGTCACAGGCGTGGTTACGTCTCAATTACGCTCCATTGTAATACTGAACTGGATGTTACAAACACCACCAGGTACATTATCAAGGGGGTTTATCTCCGCTTTTTTGGCTTTAAAAGCCAAGAAAGCGGAGATAAAATTATCTCCCTATTACCTAGCTGTCGCTAACACCAGTTAGCGACAGCTAGTAGGAGATAGCGACCATCTTGGGCCCCGCTTTGCATGTCAGTGATATTTATCACTAATGACATGCAAAGTGGGCGTGCCAAGATGTTAGCGACTGGAAACAGTCGCTAACATCGCTATCTCCTATTCCCAACTTTTGGAGATATTCGCGGTAAGCGCGAATATCTCCAAAAGCTAACACCTGCCCCTGAGCAGTTCTTAGCCATGTTATCCAATGGGAGGAGGATAACATGGCTAAGAGCATTAGCTCGGTAATGCATGAATATTGCTGACTTTTCAGCGATATTCATGCATTGCGGCCGTTTTTTATCGCATTTGCGATAAACCTTGGTAATACCAAGGTTTATCTGCGATAAAAATCGCTGCAGCTCTGCGGTAAATTTTTGTCTCTAACCAAGCAATAGCGATAATTATCGCTATTGCTTGGTAATATGCCCCCACGTTCTGGCCATGTGCCGTGGGGTTACATCAACACTACCACTCTGTTTTCTGAATATGGTCTGACGTAAGCACAGATTACTATGGCAAGCAGAGCTGCAAAATACACCATGTTGCACATTAAAAAATTAGACCAATTACCTTTTACCATGGCAGAGACACCATCCACAGACTAGATTATCCATGGTTATATCACCCTTTCGGTCACAACTTTCTAATTCCAATATTGTCTCCATTACCAATACCAATATGAAGCATGGAGAAGGTTATGTGCATGAGTATTGGGAGTTACCTTTCAGGTTTAAATGCAGGAAAGGGGACGCAGATGTTTTTTTGAGCGGTTCCGAATGGGAACGGGATATGCAATGCTTCTATTGCAAACTTATTCTGTTATCTGAAAGGTTCCCCAGCTGCTGTGATACATCCGGTTTTCAAACTGCTCTTGAATGGGAGCTACTTGATGCTGAATGATCAAGATTGCTGTGGAATCGAACCGGGCATCGCTTATATGGTGACAGTTAATTCCTTAGTCACTTGTTGTTACAGGTACTGTTTCCACCTGCCTGCAAAATTAGGGAGGCAGCACTGCGGCATTCAATAAATGTTTTCAACATACGCTTTTATCCCATTAACAGACTGAAAGCCATGCTTTGTCAACAGAATGTGGCCTTGCCTTCGGCCAGAGAGAAGTTTGATCACCAGGTTGCAAGGTTCTCATCTCAGATACAGACACTACTCCACACTAACTTTCTGCTGCATTTTTGGGGAGCTAGTCCATTGCATCTTTACCATTTCTCATACTAGAGGACTAGTTCCTTTTTTATAAATTTGTTGGATCTGGACTGGTTAGCACTTTTCAGACAATTTTCGGAATTATTCCATCATTCATACACTCTGGGATGAGTTTTTGGGGGTTTTCCGCTTGTCCTACTACTTTTGGCAGGAATCCTAATTACAATTTTTCTGTTCCACAATGGACATCCCAGTTTGATTCAGAATGGAGCTAGCACTGCTTGTGATACAATGCAGTGAGCACATGGTTCATACGTTTAGCATACTTCGACTTCAAGAACTGGATGAGCACTGGTTCTTGTCCTTCAGGCCTAATTGGCTTAACTGCATACAACCTGTATTCTACTGCCTGTTTTGCAGCCACAAATGCGTATTCGACATATGCCTAGGATCGCAACTGGTTGCGCCATTGGACATTGATGTACTGCTAGACCCGTTAATGGCCCATGGGTATTGTTGTCCGCAGCATCTTCTATTGCTGATAAATGCATTTCTTGAGCCACCCTGGGATGCTTCAGGTCCTAGTGACTTGGACAACGGCTCTACGATACGCATAGAGGATGCAGTCTCTCCCTCAGTGGCTGCTGCAGGAACTGGATGGAATAACCTTTGTTCAATAAATCTGCATTGAGGTGCGCATCTGGGATTGTCGTCTGCGGTCATCCACAACAAAGATGTAGTGTCACATGAAATAATTGGCCTTATTCCATGAGGGAACAATTCAGCTAGTTTTTATAAACAAAATTTGTGCAAAAGAGTTTTGTATTACATTTATTTTTTTAGGCATCAAGGCTTTTGGAGTGCTTAGGATTTCAGAAATTATAATCACTTTAAGGCTTTTATGAATATTTTAAAGGAAAGCCTGCTTTCAGACGATGTTAAGAATACATTTGACCTTTTATTCCATTTTTATGATATGCTGATATACTGGGTCTTTAGATAGCTTTTATGGTTGGTTGGTTGGTTGATAGCTTTATTTCGATATGCAGGTATCATAAAAGCATTACAAAATATATAAAAACAGCACATCGTCAAAAGACTGTACATTTAAAAACAAGAGAAATACAAGGTAGCAATAAGATCAGCAATAAATTATTTAAAAGTATATTAAATAGATAAGGACAGTCTTTTTAAACGGATCAACCAAGCCCATTTTAAAAATTTGGATACAGCACAAACGACCCGAGAAGGATGTATCAGATAGTAAAATCCGTAAAGCCACCAGATGCTGGCGAGTACCCAATTGTCTACAAAGTGGTTTCAGCCAGTGGGATCTTGGACGGGTGTAATCTGGACATTCAAAAAGGAAGTGAATCACAGTTTCGGGCCTATTAGTACATAGGGCGCAGTAGCGTGAAGCCTGCGCAGGCATGTTCCATCTAGAGAGGCGGTCATTTAGAGGTAATGTACCTATTCTAAATTTGATGAAAAGACCCCGGTCCATAGGTGCCATAATTATGTCCAGATAAGGCTCAAGGGCAACAACGTCTTTTATTTGCAAATAAGCTGCGGTGGAATTGCAGTGACGCTGATTGCTGATGAGCTTAGCAGAGACCCATTCCCAATAAAGTTTTTTTAGGGTCGCTTTCGGGGGGGCACAGTGGGTGGACCAGCACGACCCCAAGCCTAGGTCCCCTAAAAGATTTTTAATATATCTAAGCCATTTGATCTTGTTGCAGCCGTCCAAGCCCATCACCTCTGACAGCCCGTCTGCGTATGATTTTAGTTCCGGAACCCTCCACAGACGAGCCCAAAGGAGGAGAGGCCGTAAATGGGCCTGGTCCTTGATTGCTTTACAACCCGTATCCAAAAGCACAGGAACTGTCGGGGTGCTCATCGGGATGGCCAAGAGGTCCTTTAAAAATGTATTCTCTGCCTTGGTCAAAGCCTCCACGTTACCTAAGCCCCAAAGCTCAGCCCCATAAAGTGATGCGGTTACAGCTCGGGCTTTGTAAATATCTATTATTGGAGCTACACATTGTTTAGATGAATTATTGTACTCCTTCAACAGAGCTCCCCCCACCCTTTTGTGACTGATGGTCATTTTGTTTATATGGGGAGTCCAGCTCATGACATCACTCATTCGAATTCCCAAGTAGTCAAATTCTGACACTCTTTCAAGAGGGATAGAGTTCAGAATAGGAGAGCGGCCAAGCTTACGGGGTGGGTGCATAATTAGATATTTGGTCTTATCCACATTGATGACAAGTCCTCTTTTTGTACAGAAGTCCTGGAAGCGGTTCAAAAGCTTCTGGAGCCCCTGGGGGGTTTTGGAAATGAGGAGGGTGTCGTCGGCAAACAACAGGGTTGGAATCCTAATGCCCCCCAAGGAGGGAGCGTCTGCTGGTTCGCCAAGCAGGTGCTCTACCACCCCATTCACATACAGGGAAAATAAGGTGGGAGCTAGTACACAGCCCTGCCGGACGCCCCTAACGACCGGGATCCTATCGGTCTTTTCCCCATTTAATCCCCATCGCACCTGAGCATAGTTGTCATTATGCAGTTTGATGAGGAGCATTAAGATGTAAGGGGGCATCCCAAGACCATACAACACCCTCCAGAGTTCCTCCCTAGGAACCAGGTCAAAGGCAGTCTTTAGGTCTATAAAGGCCAAGAAAAGACTGCCTTTGCCCAGCGCCACCACCTTCCAATAAAGTAACAGGAGTCTAAAGACTTGCTCGATAGTTCCTGTACCTGAACGAAAGCCAGCTTGCATATCGGACAATATGTGGTTGTCATCCACCCACTGGAGAATCCTCCCTAGAATGGCTTTACCCGCTAACTTCTGGGTTGAGTCAATGAGGCTTATTGGCCTATAATTTCCCGGTGAGTCCCGACAACCCTTTTTAAAAATTGGGACCACCTCTGCCCCTTTCCAAGACTCAGGCACAGAACCTCCCTCGAGGATAGCATTAAGGAGGCCAGAGATCAACACCCCCCATTCGCCCGGGTAGGCTCGGAGAAGATCCCCTGGCAGCCCGTCAGGACCAGCTGCTTTTAGTGGTGTTAGAGATTTAATCAAATTCGTGACCTCCCGTGCGGAGAAGAGGTCAGTGCCTCTATCCACGGGTGAGGGGGGGAGGAAAAAAGGGTCGTTAAGTGTGCCTTCTACGGCAGAATAGAGAGCCTTAAAATGGTTATACCACGCCTGGGGAGTGATAGTGCAAGTCCTCAAGGTGTCATCTGGACGGTTTCTGCTACCCACCAGGTCCCAGAACCCTTTGGCGTCTCTCCCTCGACTGGCGACCAGGAGGTCCTGCCAAAAGCTATCCTCCCATTCCTTTTTGGCATTTTTTAAACAGTGTGAGTAAAGCCTTCTGGCCTCCCTAGTCCTGGTTTGTGATTTGGATTTAACCGCTTCAACAAGCAGTGTCTTTGCTTCCCTGCAGTTGCGATTAAACTAACCCTGTCTAGCCCGGGGCCGTAGTTTCTTCCCATTGGGTCTGGCTGGGACAGTGAACAGATTGGTTAGCGCCTGAGTTAGGTTACAAAACCTGTTGGACACCCCCACCACCCCACCCTCAAGAGAGTCAGAGTTATCTAGGGCTGCCGCTAGGAGCCGCGTTATGGAGGATGTTATCTCGACTGAGAGCGACAGCCTTGCCCACTTTAGCCGTCGTCCACAGTTAGAGACAGATGACAGGTCCAAGACGGCGGCACATGGGGTTCCATTCCTTATACCTTCTAACCACCAAGGGGTCATGGCAAGAGAGAGCAGGTTGTGATCGCTCTCGACGGAGGGTATAATCTCCATGTCTTTGACCGAACTCCATAGGTTGACGTCAAGCAAAATATAATCGATTCTTGACGTATGGCTGGGCCTATTATATGTATGTGCTCCCTTTTTGTCCGAATTAGTCCTACCATTAAGGGCCCTCAGGTCAAACTCCATTAATAGGGAATTTACCTGGAGCGCCACTTCCTTCCATCTTTTAATAGGGCTGATCTCTAAAGCCGGTATCCCCCTCCTGTAGTCGACATCCTCTTGATCTTGTGTAACATCTGAGCCGAGAGGCTCAAATGTGCAATTGAGGTCGCCCGCTACCAGGGTACAGGACTTGTAGGGAGAGGACAGCTGGTATATGATGGGATGAATATCCTGCCTTATGAGGGGGCTCCCTACTCCAGGTTTCCTGGAACAGACATATGGAGTACTCCTCCACAAGTGCGTTCCAGTCGGGCAGTGCCAGTTTCCTGTCCAGACCAGCCACATTCCAACTGAAAACCCTAACAAGTGGGTCCGCCACAGCCGCAATGCTAATGGGCTCGACAGGGGCCTCCATGACTGTGTCTCCCGAGGGAGAACAGACAATGGCAGGCTCAATTTGGACCCTCGCCACCCCTGCTTCCCATGTTTCGCCTGGGGCGACCTGCTCCCCTGGAGTAGGCAGTGGGTCGTTTCGTACTACAGATCTGGAGTTCTTAATATTAGATGTTCTGTCCACTCTGTTAATTCTTCCCCTACTAGTATTCAGGTGATCAAGGGTTTGTCAACATCCCCACCCTAGGTTATGCCAACCACCCGGAGGATTGCAGATCGGGCCAGTGATATGGTTATAGTACTGTGGCAGTGGAGCTGATGTAATGATCCCTGGCCACGAACAACTTGAGGGGTAATTTTGCTCATTAAACAGACTAGTCGAAACACTGGTAGGACGTGGGTAAAAAAAAGTAAGGTCAACAATACCAATTCCTCCATTACTTGTGCCCCAACCCTGTCTTGTTAGCCATCCTGCCACCCTTGGGTCTTGAAAGTTGACCACAATACAGTCCCCCCCCAGGCTTTTGGTGGTAGAGCCTATCCAATCTATTCTCCTTACCCCCAATATGAGACCATCAACTTCCCCTGGTAGAGGCCGATTCACCCTTAGCCAGTGCATAGCTTTATTTTTAAGCATCTGGAAGGTTTCTCTCTGTCCCGGTAGAAGTGGTGGGACATTTATAAGGACTACTACGAAGGGGAAGGAATCTGGGGTGAGGTTCATGGGGGGTTTCTTATGAGGTGGCTTTATCGGGGGTGGTACGGACGGTCTGGGAACAATAGGAGCAGAGCGGGGTGTAGATTTATTTGCTAAAGGGTGATTACTAATAGGTGGGGCAGATGATAAAGCAGTACCCATTCTGATACACGCGTCACCCCCTGCTTCTACAGTGACCAAAGAGTTTGAACTAAGCGGTGGTTGTTGCGCCGCAGTCTGAGCTGGGGCTACAATATTGGAGGGATTTTTGGCAAGTCCCGGTGGTGCTAAGTCGGGAGGCTTAAGTGGTCTCTTCACAACCGCACTAACATTCTTTGGTGGTAGTGGTGAGTTAGTTTGTTGCCTTTGTCCCTTAACTTGTGGTACACCTTGGGTAGTATTCTGGCACTTACTACTTTCGTCCAGCCTTGCCTGAGCTTTTATCAATGCCTTTGTTGAAAAGAAGTTATCTAGTGTTACCTGCTCGAAATGGTCTAAGCGGTCAGAGAGCTTACTAATTCGTTCCTCTAATGGGAGCAAAATTGACCGTAACAACCTTTCTAGGTCAGGAAACAGGTTGCTTAGGGGTGGCGGTTTATCAGCCGTTGCCAATCCAGTGACTGGAAGATTAATAGTACTAAGATCTGGGCTGTCTAATGACACAACACCCCCCTCTTGGATAATTTCCCTACTACGGGTTAATTCGGTGACAGCCATGCTGGGACACGTACTTTTGTTTACTTTTCTAAGTTTGTAAGGGGTTTAGCTGGGAAACATTTTCTAGATGCAGTGTTCCTTTTTCTTTTTGATCCTGATTTAGGGTGGGCCAAGGAAACCTGAGCACATAATTCAGCTGTACAAGTTATAGAATCTGTATGACTCACACAAGATGGATTCGATTCGCCCACAGTACCCAGGTTCTCCTGATTAGTAATAGCATCATGAACCAATTCGGATACAACAGGCAAGTTTAGTGATGACAGAGGTGTTACCAATGCAGGATAGATTTGTGCAGAGCGCTTATCTATAGGATTTTTAAGAAGTTCAATGGATAATCTCCGCTCAGCACGCCTCTCTGCAAGCGTTATTTCTTTGTCAATAGTCTGGTTCGGGCGGTTAAAAAATGTATCTAAAGGACCAATAACTGCTGTCCCAGCATCGCCCGGTGGAGTCATCAAGGCGGTACTACTTGGGATTTCCGGCATTCCTTAAAGATACCAGCCCTTTTACAAAACTTAGTGGAGAGCACTTTTATGGCACAGCAATGTACTAAGGATTATGATAACCGTTTAGAATCAAAGACAGGGGGGTGGCCCAGCCCGGCCTCCTCCGGCCCCGGACGGCCACAGACGGTCCCGCCCTTGTCCCGGGACGCTCCCGCGGGCTCCCGCGCAGCAGCAGGGGCTATTCCTTATATGCAAGGGAGGTGTTCAAGGGCGGGGCAAACAGGGAGAGCGACCAGGTGGAGGTGATTACAGCGCAGGGACTCCTGGGCAATGGAGTCCCTGTCCCTCGCCTGGCGCTCGCAGCCCTGTGCTTCCTCCTCCTGCCCACAGTGTCCGATGGTAAATTCCTCAGGGAAGCGCCCTGACACCCAGGCGAAGTCTCCCAACAAAGAAAGGCAGTCCGGCGGGGGAAAAGCAGCACACAAGAGTTCTCCTTCCTCAAGGCACAGAAAGCGTCTCCACCAAAGCAGCAGCTCGCAGGCACCTTTCACTCGGTGCTCAAGGGCGGGGCAAACAGGGAGAGCGACCAGGTGGAGGTGATTACAGCGCAGGGACTCCTGGGCAATGGAGTCCCTGTCCCTCGCCTGGCGCTCGCAGCCCTGTGGTTCCTCCTCCTGCCCACAGTGTCCGATGGTAAATTCCTCAGGGAAGCGCCCTGACACACAGGCGAGTCTCTCAACAAAGAAAGGCAGTCCGGCGGGGGAAAAGCAGCACACAAGGGTTCTCCTTCCTCAAGGCACAGAAAGTGTCTCCACCAAAGCAGCAGCTCGCAGGCACCTCTCACTCGGTGCTCAAGGGCGGGGCAAACAGGGAGAGCGACCAGGTGGAGGTGATTACAGCGCAGGGACTCCTGGGCAATGGAGTCCCTGTCCCTCGCCTGGCGCTCGCAGCCCTGTGCTTCCTCCTCCTGCCCACAGTGTCCGATGGTAAATTCCTCAGGGAAGCGCCCTGACACACAGGCAAGTCTCCCAACAAAGAAAGGCAGTCCGGCGGGGGAAAAGCAGCACACAAGGGTTCTCCTTCCTCAAGGCACAGAAAGCGTCTCCCAAGCTTTTATATATCGACCCTTAGGTTGAGGAGTGGGTGTTATATTCCTGAGTTAGACCCATGTAGCGAAGGAGCTTATTCCATACATTGTCCTAGAAAATAACATTTCAACTGTGAACTTTTGCACACATTTGCATGCACAATAATGTTGGATCAGTTTCTCTGAAACTACTTTATTTACACATCTATCTTTGCAAAACATTATAACGATGCCTTGAACATCATGTCCTAGGCCTTTCTACACACTAGGTACAAAAGTTGTCCTATTTTCATTCACCGGGCGACAGGTCTATCTACACACCCATGACATCACTAATCTAGCACACACATTGCGAAGGCTGCTTTTTATTATATATAATAGGCATACCAATAGATTGGGAGAGGAGGCACTACTGCTGACGCTAAAGGTCCCTGCATGCTGAGAAATTACCACACACCAGTCTGGCAATCCGTTATGGGTATCCAACTCGAGACCAAGACGGGGTCCTTCACTCACTCCTATTAAGTAATGAGGTTGGATCGTTCCTGGGGGGCATTCTTGGCTCTACACCCATACAAACTCTAGGTAAACTCAGAGTACCATCCACATCGTAGGAGTACGTTAGATTACCATATTGCATATATGCCTGCATACTTTTTAACACCAAGGATAGACAATTCTATGTTTTCATATTTAACATCAGTTTCCAACTATCAGCACAGATAGGTATTACTTCTATTCCGGTTGCAATATATTCCCTTGAAGTTAGGCCATCCTGCCAATACATATTCTAGTAATGCACTGCAACCTTGTCTATGCGATGGTCAATCCTCCCAGAATGACCTGCATTTCCTGTTCTTTTGTGACTTATACGCGGACGAAAGGAAAAGATATATTTTGCTACTCTTGCTTCAACTTAACTTTAGCCAATGTCATCTAGCATTGTATTATCTTCAACTATTGTCACACCCTTTTGCTTGTTAATGTGTAGCCTCATTCCTACTGTCTGCCATAAGAAGAAGAAAACTAATAGCACATTAACTTCACATGGAGGATTATATGTTTACATAGAGAGAAGGGCAATGCAAAAGATGCATGTCTTAATGATGAAATACATTTTACCTTCTGCATGATTTTAACGTTTTTAACGATCCGTATATCTTCTGGTATTTTCAAAATTGAAATTGTAATTGATTGATTGTTTTTAGAATACTTTTTATGCCAGATGTAGAGGCAAAATAAAGTTATTATGACTGACTGGCCTGCATATATTCATTGCTTTAGCACCATTGTAAAAATGTAACTATTGTTCACTCTTTTGGTGCTTGTCATCTCCTTTATTTTCTTCTGTCTCCTAATCATGGCAGTACATGCATTTTATACAAAAATAGCGTTGGTTCAATAAATATTTTGAAAATGTGCAACGGTGTATTCTGTATACTTCTCTGAGAGAAAGTAAGCATGAGTGATTGAGCAAAGGATTTTGTACTTTTTCCGCGATCCCTGAGGAATCAGGGTTGTCATGTTGCCAGAGTCCATTCGCTCCCTGGTAAGGTTAGGGGGACTTGGGGTGGCACTGTGAACTTGCTGGTCTATAGGACAACATATCCATACTGGATCAGTATTGACACCAAGTCCTTAGTTTATGTTATCCAAACAATTCGCAGATCCTATGTATTAATAGGAACTACACAACACTGTTAGTGAAAAATTGCTAAATTTGCTTTGCACAACTGTAAGTTCTATCTCTCACATAGGTTAACAAAGCTTTTAAGTGTAATTTACCTTTGGGAGCAGAGAGAAAATTGGAGTTTGGTATCTCTGGAATCACAATTAAAAGAAACATATTTTAGTAATGTTGGTTTTTAAATTGTAGTTCTGAAAATGCCACTTTTAGAAAGTTTTTTATAACACAAATTGCCCGAACCACAACATCTCCACAAGCTTATTAAGAGGGAAAAGATCAATTTATTGTGATCACCCTCGACATCTTACTTAGTGTCAATATTTTTTTATCTTTTTCAAGTTATAACAAGCTATATAACAGAAAACAACAATACATTAAATATTTACACACCTATATATACTCTGTACATACATAAAAAACCAAATTCTTTACACAGTACAAAAAATAAATTTCTTGCATCAATGTTCTTGCATCAAACATCAAAGTTTTCTCACCTTTGATCACACCAGTGACGTGCTGTTATTCTCGAGCAGGACGGCAAATTGAGAGCACACCTCGATGGGGAGCCAATGCAGTTTACGCAATGCTGTTTTGCCGGATGCCCTGCGTGGGAGATTAAGTACCAGGCGGGCGGCCGCATTTTGGACGCATTGTAATTGGTGAAGGCCTTTCCTGCTCAGTCCTAAGAGAAGAGCGTTGCCGTAGTCCAAATGTGGAGTCACTAGGGCATGAATAAGAGTCTTCCTAGCACTGATGGGAAGCAGATCAAGAATTTTACGGAGTGTTTTTAGTATTCCAAAACATTTACCCGTAATCTTGCTGATCTGTAGTTTGAAGGAAAGCTCCGCATCTAGCCATATTCCTAGATTCTTAACAAATTGCGCTGGGCGGGGAACCACTCCGAGTTCTGATGGCCACCAGGCCTGCGACCAGGCAGAGGGGGATTTACCAACTATCAGTAGTTCAGTTTTATCGCCATTGAGGCGAAGGCAGTTGTTATTCATCCTCCCTGCTACCGATCGCATACAGTTGGAAAAATTAATGGCGTCCTTAGCCTGATTGGGGGTGAGTTTGATTATTAGTTGGGTATCGTCAGCATATGTGATGATATCCACACCAAAAGCTTCCAACAAGTGGGCCAGGGGCTCCATGTATAGATTAAATAACGTGGGGCTCAGGCTTGAGCCCTGTGGAACCCCGTGTCTCAGTTTACGAAGAGACGATTTGTGAGGAGGGCAGTGCACCTGAAAACTCCTGTTTTCAAGAAAGGATCCTATCCAATCCAGGGCTGGTCCCACAACCCCCAGATATGAGAGGCGAGACAGCAGCGTTGAGTGCAGCACGGTGTCAAATGCTGCACTAAGATCTAATAAGATCAACACCGCTGTCTGCCCCCCATCTTCTTTTTTAAACATTGTCTTTCATTTAGAAGACAGGAGTGCATCAAACGTCAATAGGTAATAACAGTTGCTCTACAATTCTGTGTTACCCTATGTCTCCCAATAAAAATGGTACCTCACTTGTGTGGGTAGGCCTAGTGCCTGTGACAGGAAACGGCTCGAAACGGAATGTGGACACACTTTATTTTAACAGTGAAAACTGACCCTTTTTTGCAAAGTGCCTAGCTGTAGATTTTGAACCCTAGCTCTGCCAGCACCTAGGGAAACCTAGCAAACCTATACATTTTTTTAAACTACACACCCAGGGAAATCCAGGATTGGGTGACTTGACTGGCTCTCACCAGGTTTTGTTACCCAGAATCTCTTGCAAACCCAAAAATGTGTCCAATAAACACATTTTACTCATATTTCTGTGGTGGAAAGTTCTGGAATCTGCGTGGATCCACACAATTCCACCCACCCAGCGTTCCCCAAAGTCTTCCAGAGAATAATGGTACCTCACTTGTGTGGGTAGGTCTAGTGCCCGAGACAGGAAACAACCCAAAATGCAACGTGGACACACCACATTTTCACAGAGAAAACTGATCCTTTTTTTGCAAAGTGCCTAGCTGTAGATTTTGAACCCTAACTCTACCAGCACCTAGGGAAACCTAGCAAACCTATTCATTTTTTAAACTAGACAACCAAGTTCTGTTACCCAGAATCCATTGCAAACCTAAAACTTTGTCAAAAGAACCAAATTTCCTCACATTTCGGGGGTGGAAAGTTCTGGAATCTGAGTGGAACCATAACATTTCACCCATCCCGCATTCCCAAAAGTCTTCCAAGAAAAATGGTACCTCACTTGTGTGGGTTGGCCTAGGGCCAGGAAATGGCCCAAAACGCAATGTGGACACACCATATTTTCAGAGTGAAAACTGACCCTTTTTTGCAAAGTGCCTAGCTGTAGATTTAGAACCCTAGCTCTGCCAGCACACAGGGCAACCTAGCAAACCTATTCATTTTTGAAAACTAGACACCCATGCTAATCCAGAATGGGTTGACTTGTCTGGCTCTCACTAGGTTCTGTTACCCAGAATCCCTTGCAAACCTCAGAATTCGTCCAAAAACACATTTTCCTCACATTTCTGTGGTGGAAAGTTCTGGAATCTGTGTGGATCCACAAAAGTCCACCCACCCCGCATTCTCCAAAGTCTTCTGAGAAAAATGTGTGGGTGGGTCAAGTACCTGCGACAGACAAGGGCCCAAAACCTATTGAGGCAACATCAAAATTACCTATCACAAAACAACCTGGTTTTGCAAAGGGGGGTCCCATCAATCAAAAAATCAATCATAACATTTGTATAGCGCGCTACTCCCCCGGGAGGGTCTCAAGGCGCTGGGGGGGGGGGGGGGGGGGGGATACGTTACTGCACGAACAGCCAGGTCTTGAGTTGCTTCCTGAAGGAAAGGTGGTCCTGGGTCAGCCGAAGGTGGATGGGGAGGGAGTTCCAGGTCTTGGCTGCCAGGTAGGAGGAGGGCGAGGCTGGTCGATCGCAGCTGGCGGGTTGGCGTGTAGAAGGTCAGGCGTTCGTTGAGGTACTTGGGGCCCAGGTCGTACAGAGCCTTGTGTGCGTGGGTGAGGAGCCTGAACGTGATCCTCTTGCTGACGGGAAGCCAGTGCAGGTCTCTCAGGTGGCCGGAGATGTGGCCGTGTCGGGGGATGTCCAGGACGAGTCGTGCGGAAGCGTTCTGGATGCGTTGGAGTCTTTTCTGCAGTTTGGCTGTGGTTCCGGCGTAGAGGGTGTTTCCGTAGTCCAGTCGGCTGGTGACGAGTGCCTGGGTGACCGTCTTCCTGGTCTCGGTGGGGATCCAGCGGAAGATCTTACGGAGCATGCGCAGGGTGCTGAAGGACGATGAGGAGACGACGTTGACTTGTCTGGTCATCGAGAGGGATGAGTCCAGGATGAAGCCCAGGTTGCGTGCGTGGTTCGTTGGCTTGGGAGGGGAGCCCAGGGCAGGGGGCCACCAGGAGTCATCCCAGGCGGAGGGCGATGATCCCAGGATGAGGACTTCCGTCTTGTCTGAGTTCAGTTTCAGGCGGCTGTTCTTCATCCATTCGGCGACGTCTTTCATCCATTCGTGTAGGCTGGTTCTGGCGGTGGCGGGGTCGTTGGTGAGGGAGAGGATCAGCTGCGTGTCGTCGGCGTAGGAGATGATGTTGAGGTTGTGTTGGCGTGCGATGGCTGCGAGAGGGCTCATGTAGACAATGTAGAGGGTTGGGCTGAGTGATGATCCTTGTGGTACGCCGCAAATGACTTTGGTGGCCTCGGATCTGAACAGGGGAGGCGGACTCTCTGGGTTCTTACGGCGAGGAACGAGATGATCCACTCCAGTGCCTTCTCTTGGATTCCTATGTTGCTGAGGCGTTGTACTAGGGTGCGGAGGCAGACAGTGTCGAACGCTCCGGAGAGGTCCAGGAGGATGAGGGCTGCTGTTTCCCCGTTGTCGAGCAAGGATCTGATGTCATCGGTGGCTGCGATCAGGGCGGTCTCAGTGCTGTGGTTGGCTCGGAAACCAGACTGCGAGGGGTCGAGGGATCCATTCGTCTCGAGGAAGGCGGCGAGCTGTCTATTGACGGTTTTCTCGATGACTTTGGCAGGAAAAGGGAGGAGCAAGATGGGGCGGAAGTTCTTGAGGTCGGTGGGGTCCGCTGTTGGTTTCTTCAGGAGGGCGCTGAGCTCGGCTTGCTTCGAGCTATCCAGGAAGGTGGCGGTGTAGAAGGAGGTGTTGATGATGTCCCGTAGATGGGGTGCGATGATGGAATCGGCCTTGTTGAAGACGTGGTGGTGGCAAGGGTCGGTAGGTGATCCGGAGTGGATGGTGTTCATCGTGCGGGTGGTGTCTTCGAGGCTGACCGGGGTCCAGTTGCAGAGGGTGGTGGTGGGGGGCGTTGGTTCGATGGTTGGGTGCGTGGTTGGTGCACCGAAGCTGTTGTGTATGTCGATGATCTTGCGGTGGAAGAACGAGGCGAGTGAGTCGCAGAGGTCATGCGAAGGAGTAATGTTGTTGTTTCCGGCACTGGGGTTGGAGAGCTCTTTGATGATGCTGAAGAGTTCCTTGCTGTCGTGGGCGTTGTTGTCCAGTTGTTCTCTGAATGCTGTCTTCTTGGTGGTGCGGATCAGCTGGTGGTGCTTGCGGGTGGCGTGTTTGAGGGCGGACATGTTGTCTGTGGTCTGGTCGTGGCACCAGGCTTTCTCGAGGGTGCGGCAATTCTTCTTGGAGTCCTTGAGTTCGTCGGTGAACCAGGGGGTTTTCTTGCTGCCGGGTCTGTTGGGAGGGTTCTTTAGTGGTGCGAGGTCGTCGGCGCAGGCGGTCAGCCACTGTGTGAGGTTGCTGGCTGCTTCGTTGGGGTCCGTTGCGCTGGCGGGCGGGTTCTGGCTGAGGGAGGTGGTGAGCTGCTCGGTGGTGATTTTGCTCCAGCTCCGGCGAGGCGCCTGTTGTGGGTGGTGGAGGGTCGTGTTTCTTTTGAAGCTGAAGTGGACGCAGCTGTGATCGGTCCAGTGAAGTCCAGTGGAGTGGCTGAAGGAGATGTGCTTGCTGGCGGAGAAGACAGGGTCAAGCGTGTGGCCGGCATAGTGAGTGGGGGTGTTCACCAGTTGCTTGAGTCTGAGGTTGGCGAGGTTGTCCAGCAGGGTGGTGGTGTTTCTGTCGTTGTTGTTCTCCAGGTGGAAGTTGAGGTCCCTTAGGAGGATGTAGTCCATGGAGGAGAGGGCGTACGGGCTGATGAAGTCTGCGATGTCTTCGCTGAATTGTGTGCGTGGTCCCGGGGGTCGGTAGATGAGGGTGCCTCTGAGGGTCGTCTTGGGGTCGGTGTGTATCTGGAAGTGGAGGTGTTCGGCGGCGGTGAGGGTGTTGTTGCAGTTGGTTGAGATGTGGACGGTGTTCCTGTGTACGATGGCGATACCTCCTCCGGTCTGGTTGACGCAGTCTCTCCGGATGATCTTGTATCCGTCCGGGATCGCTATGGTGATGTCGGGCGCTGAGGAGGCGTTCATACAGGTTTCTGTGAGGAAGGCGACGTCTGGTGCTGTTGTGTCGAGCAGGTTCCATAGTTCGACGGCGTGTCTGTGGACGGAGTGAGTGTTGAGCAGGATGCACTTGAGGTGGTTGTTGCTGGTGCTCGGCTTGTCGGGTACGGTGCCGGTCCGGAGGCAGGTGAACTTGCAGGCATGGCAAGTGAAGGGTGCGTGGGTGTGTTTCGGGGTGGCTCGGTAGCAGGTGGTGTTCCGTCCGGTGTTGAGTGCGATGAGGGTGGCGGCATCGTAGGTCCGTCGTAAGGTCTGGCGTCGTCGGGGGCCAGGGGTTCGGGCTCTGACGGGCGCAGACAGGCTTGCCTTCGGCACACAATCGGCGCATCCGCTGCGCGTGACCGCTGCGTGTGCGCGCGGTCTCCATTTAAGGCGAAGTGGGAGGGAGGAGCAGCTGGGAGGCGGGAGCGGGGAGGACACAGAAAAGAAAAGAGGGCGGGGCCACGATGTTATGGCGGCGGGAAGCGGGGAGCGGAGTGGGGGTCACACCAGGGGAGCAGCGTGCGAAAAAAGCGGAGTTACAGTTTAAACAAAATATACAATCAGAGGCACAGGAGAAAAAAAACGGAGATACAGAAAAAAATGCCAATTACACAGTCAGAGGCGCAGGAGGGAGAAAACGGTGTCACGAGCAGTAACGAGGGGCAGACTTGCCTACAGCAGGAGGGCCGTGCGGCGTGGGGGTGACCTGAGGACAGGTCACACTCACCTGCGCAGCGCGGTCTCCATTTAAGGCCAGGTGGGAGGGAGGAGCTGCTGGGAGGCGGGAGCGGGGAGGACACAGAAAAGAAAAGGGGGCGGGCCGGGATGTCACGGCGGCGGGAACCGGGGAGCGGAGGGGGGGTCACACCAGGGGAGCAGCGTGCGAAAAAAGCAGAGTTACAGTTTAAACAAAATATACAATCAGAGGCACAGGAGGAAAAAACGGAGATACAGAAAAAAATGCCAATTACACAGTCAGAGGCGCAGGAGGGAGCAAACGGTGTCACGAGCAGTAACGAGGGGCAGACTTGCCTACAGCAGGAGGGCCATGCGGCGTGGGGGTGACCATGAGATTTTGGCCCCGGGCTCGCCGGCCATCTAGGGAAACCTACCAAACCCACTCATTTCTGAAAACTAGACACCCAGGGGCAGTCAAATAAGGTATGGCTTGCATGGGTCCCCCAATATTTCCCTACCCAGAATCTCCTGCAAACCTCACATTTATCTGAGAAAATCACCTGTTTCTCAAATATCTGTGTGGGAAAGTTCTGGGATCTGTGTGGATCCACAAATTTCCTATCACCCAGCATTCCCCCAGGTCTCCGGATAAAAATGGTACCTCACTCGTGTGGGTGGGTAAAGTACCCGCGATAGGCAAGGGCCCAAAACTTATTGAGGAGACATCAAAATGACCTATCACAAAACAACAAGGTTTTGAAAGGGGAGTCACCTGGGCTTATGGCCCCTGGCTCGGCGGCCATCATGGGAAACCTACCAAAACCACACATTTCTGAAAACTAGACACCTGGGGGGGTCCAGTGAGGTATGGTTTGCGTGGGTCCCCCAACTTTACCTACCCAGAAACCCCTGCAAACCTCAAATTTTGTTGAAAAAATCTATTTTTCACATTTCTGTGGGATAAGTGGTACGATGACCGGGATGACACAATTTCCTACCACCCACATTCCCCCAGGTCTCCCAATAAAAATGGCACCTCAATTGTGTGGGTGGGTCAAGTACCAACAACAGGCGAGGGCCCAAAATGTATTGAGGCAACGTCAAAATTACCTATCACAAAACAACCTGGTGTTGCAAGGGGAGTCACCTGTGTTTTTTTACCCAGGCTCGGGGGCCATCGTGGTAAACCACCAAACCCACACATTTATGAACACTAGACACCGGGGGGGAGTTCAGCGAGGTATGGCTTGCATGGGTCCCCCAAAGTTTTCCTACCCAGAATCCACTGCAAACCTCAAATTTAGCTGAAAAAAATCACGTTTTTCTATAATGTATGTGTGGGAAAGTTCTGGAATCTATGTGGATCCACAAGTTTCCTACCACCCAGTATTCCCCCTGGTCTCCCGATAAAAATGGTACCTCACTCGCTGTTTACAGTGCCACCTACATCTCAAAATACAGATTCGGTAAATTTACTGAATCGGTAAAATTACTGAATCTGTATTTTGAGATGCCCTACATCTCAGTATCCAAATACCATTCGGTTACCGACCAGTATTTGGATACCTACATCTGGCCCTTAGAGTTATGTGGCTACACTATGTGGTTTGGCTGTGACATGTGAATTTCAAGGTCTAATGGAATCTCCTATTCAGATCAAATTGTAAAATGCACCAAAGATAAAAAAAATCGGAGAGACTTCTATCCTTAGACCAGACGTTGGATGAAGCAAAACAGATAGCCAGAAGTATGGAGAATATTGCTGTCTGGATGAAAGGAATTGATGTTGGAAAATTGAATGTAAAGTCTACAGACAAAGAGGTTTTTGCACTTGATGTACAAGAAGTGAAGTTGAAGAAACTTGTTAAAATTGCAGAACATAATGTAGACGGTCAAAATGAGAGAAGGGAAATTATGTGCCGAAGGTGTGGAGGTCCTGGGCATATTGCTTCAAGTTTTGCATGTGGGGCAAGAAATGTCACATGCAGGTTATGTGGAAAAAGGGGTCATCTAGCCAAGATGTGTAGATCAAAAATACGATCTCCTCTACAACATTCTAGTTTGAAAATTGTTGAGAATCTAGGGGAGGTTCAAGAGGATATTATGCTATCTATTGAGGTTAGTGAGATTGTTAATGACACCTCTAACAGTAATTTTACTGTACAGAATAATAGAAACCTGGCAATACAAAAAGAAAGCACCGGAAAACTTGAAAAGCCACATTGTTATATCACTTTGGAGAATATTCAAGTTAAAATGTTAGTTGATTCGGTTAGTTTATTTACCATTATATCCAGAGATGTTTTTGAAAGAGATTTGAAAGGTAACATGAGTACATTACAACAACCTGATATAAGAGCTGTCGGTTATGGAGGAAAGAGAATCAACATCATAGGGATGGAATGGAAAGACATATTTTTTAAGGATAATGGTGTACATGGTAGAGTGTATGTGACGGAAGATGGTTCTAACCTGTTGGGGTGGCGCCATCAAAAGGACTTAAATATTGTCATTGATACCAATGCTAAGGAGCCTGTGATGGTGGTGGAGAGTATGCATGATGTTGACTTGGAGTGGGGGAAGGAAATTGATGTTGTTCCCTCATGTATTTACTGATAAGTTAGGAATGTTAAAAGGTTTCACACATCGCATAATTTTGAAGAAGAATGCTGTTCCAGTGGTACATAAAGTGAGGTCCATTCCACTTTTAATGAGGGAGCCACTTCAACAGGAACTTAATAACTTGTGAGAGACCCAGATCATTGAACCCATTGAGGCCTCTGAATGGCTCGCCCCAATTGTGGTCCCTCCCAGGGAAGAAAATAAAATTTGTCTCTGTATTGATTTGCGAGATCTAAATAAAAATATATGGCTGGATCGTCAACCACTTCCAAATGTTGCTGAGATGCTAAGTATAATGGGAGGTGGGAAGATTTTCTCAGTTTTAGATATGTCCGCGCAGCTTATCATCAAGTGAACTTACACCCGGATTCACAAGCTTTAACTTCCTTTGTTACACGACTGGGTGCTTTTCGCTATTGTCGGATGCTGTTCGGATTGGCATCGGCATCAGCGGTGTTCCAAAGGATTATGGACAATATTTTCCAAGGAACGGAAAGGGTCTTGTGTTTTCAAGACGATATTTTAGTGGTGGGAAAATTGTTTGAAAACCATGATGAGATGTTGTTTGAAGTGTTGAGGAGAATTACAGAACATGGTTTGACCATTAAAAAGGAGAAATGTCAGTTAAGGAAAGATCGAGTAAATTATTTGGGACATGAGATTTCTGCCAGTGGGGTGAAACCAAAGAAAAGTATTGTAAAGGCAATTGTTGATGCTGCACCGCCTGGAGATGAGAAGTTGTTGAGATTATTCCTCAGTCTTGCCGAATACTGCTCTAAATTTGTGTCAAATTTCTCAGATATTGTCAAACCAATGAGTGCATTATTAAAGAAAGGAGCAGCGTTTGAATGGAATGAGGCTTGTGAATCAGCTTTCATTCATGTTAAGAAATCATTGATTTGTGCACCTGCTTTAGGTCACTTTGATGTCAAGATGAAGATCACGTTAACGACTGATGTAAGCAATGTGGGGTTGGGAGCTGTGCTAACTCAGAAAATTGATAATGAAGAAAGAGTGATTAGGTAAGCGGCGCGTAGCCTACAAGGTGCTGAAAGGTTTTATTCTGTTATAGAAAAAGAAGCCTTGGCCTGCTGTTGGGCGATGAATCATGTTAGGTTTTACCTTTGGGGGTTACCCTTCACTCTTACCACAGACCACAAGCCCTTATTACACAGTTTAAGGGAGGTAAGGGTCTTAAGGGGAATGTGACCCCACAAATTTTCAGGCCAGACCCCTGATGCCAATGGAATGGAGCTGAGTCAGGAGCATCTGGTGCGAGACCGTATCGAAGGCCGCCGATCGGTCTAGCAAGATCAGCAACGCTCTCTCGCATACCTCCAAACTCAGCTGGATGGAATCGACCTCCGATCCTCCAATAGAGCGGTTTCCGTGGTGTGGTTAGGGCGAAAGCCCGACTGGCTAGGGTGAAGTAGGAAATTCTTTTCAAGAAAGGAAGAAAGCTGCTGGTTCACATGTTTCTCTAGGAGCTTCGAGACGGGAGAAGGCAGATAGGCCTATAGGTGGCAGGGTCAGAGGGATTAGCCTGGGCCTTTTTTAGCAAGGGAATAACCTTTGCCTGTTTCCATTTAGTGGGAACAGTGGCAGATGAGAGGGAGGAATTTAATAGCTGGTTCATGGGGAAATGTGTGGCCTCTACTCCCAGGACAAGAATAGAAGCAGGGCTGGGTCCAACAGTGAGCCGGATTTAAGGCATTTTAGGGCCCTCAAAGAGTCCTCCAGAGAGATTGGGTCGAAAAAGTACAGAGAACATACTTACGTAGTAGAGGGTATGTGGTAAATAAGTATTTCCTGATAATTGACCACTTCTAAGGCAGGTCCTGATGTATCATATGCCACTGTATTTGAATTTGAATTTAAAAACATTTGTATAGCGCTCATATACCTGGCGGTTTCTTGGCGCTAGAGAACAATTTGAACCTGAATGGAAACTACGGGAGGGCTAAGCTGGGAAGGCTTGCAAGAAAAGGTGGGTCTTAAGAGCCTTACGGAAATCAGGGTAGAGCGGAATGGATCTGATGGTTAAGGGAAGGGAATTCCAGAAGATGGGGCCAAGAACAGCAAATTTCGCCCCGCCCATCCTCTTCTTCCTAAAACGAGGGACTGATAGCAGTGACTGGGAGGAAGAGCGGAGCTCCCTTAGCGGGGTATAGCTGGAGATCGCAGAGTTTATGAAGGCTGGGGCGGTTCTGGCACGAGCCTGGAACGCCGTACAACCAAGTTTGAAGAGGGCCCGTTCCCTAACGGGCAACCAATGCAGGTTCTTCAATATAGGGGTAGCGTGGTGGAACTTAGGAAGACCATAGATGAGGCGGGCCGCTTGGTTCTGAACCAGCTGTAGGCGTCGGAGGGCGTAAGCTGGAGCGCCATTGTACAGGATGTTGCCGTAGTCCAGCCTCGAGAGTAGCATGGTGATCATAATAAGCTTTAGAGCAGAGTGGAGAAGAATCTGGAGATTTTTCGGATAATACGGAGGGTATAGAAACAGGAGGATACCACCGTGCTAACCTGGGAGTGCATGGTTAGGTTTTGATTTAGTGTGATCCCAAGTGTTTTGACAGAACAAGAGGGAGAAGGGGGGGAACCAAGTGAGGAGGGCCAAAACGTGGGGGTCCAGGGACTGGATGCACCAGCCGTCAGAATCAGCTCAGTTTTATCTGGGTTAAGCTTGAGGTGGTTAAAAATCATCCAGTCCCTGATGAAAATCATAATGGACTGAAAATTGTGAATAGAATCAGGAGAATGGGATAAGTTGAAAATCAACTGGAGGTCATCTGCATAATTGAATACAGTGACCTCCAGTTGCTGTAAAGCAAAGAGAAGAGGAAAAATATAAAGGTTGAAAAGGAGCGGGGAAAGGGAGGAGCCTTGGGGGAGGCCGCACTGCACCCCACACGGAGGAGCAGAAAACCCCTCCAGGTGGACGGCCTGGGTGCGGTCCCTCAAAAAGGAGGTAAGCCAAGCTAGAGGGGGCCCACTGATGCCCGCTGCCCTGACACGGGTGAGTAAGATGGAATGATCAACCGTGTCAAAGGCAGCGGACAAATCTAAGAGGACCAGTGCCTGGGGGCTGCCTTTATCCATTCCCTCCCTGAGGCTGTCGAGAACAGAGACCACAACCCTTTCTGTTGAGTGGCGGGGGCGGAAGCCCGCATGACAGGAGGCCAAGTAGTAAGTGGTAAGAGGCTCGCCTGGATGGAATCTATTTTATCCTGGAAGAATAAGGCGAGCATCTCACACCATTCCTCAGAGGGCGATTTCTCATTAGAAGCAACTTCAGGCGCGGAGAATGACTTCACAGTTTCTCTAGAATGATTGCCTGCCTTTATCATTTTCGCCTCAAAATAGGCTTTTTTTGCTAATTTAATTTATTTATAGTAGTTCCCTAGCTCTATTTTATAGTCTGCTTTGGCTGCTTGACAGTAGTTTATCCTCCAAAGCATCTATTTATGTTTACATGCTAATTTAGAATTTTTAGGGATGGGGTGATTCAGGGGCTAGGCACTTTTGACCGATATTGTTTGGTGCTACTTTCCAGAGCCAGAGATTGGCTGTCAGACTCAATCCAGCCCTCAACTAGGCCCACATCATCGCTAATCATGCCAGTCAGAGAGGGTCTTCTAGCATTAAGCTTGTTACTCAATAAGTCCGATTTGATTTTGCATGTGGCCCTTACTGTACGGGGAAAGTTGCTCTCTTTGAAAGGGGCATTACTGAGTTTTGGCCATCTGAACATGAGCATAAAATGGTCAGACCAGACCAGAGGAGAGGGAGTATCAACATCAAGGGGAATTGAAGTAAAGATTTGGCCTATCGTATGCCCGGCCAAGTGGGTCGGGCCATTGTGGTAGGCATAAGTCCCATGGCCGTGCATCTATCCATAAGTGTATGGTTTTCCTTAAGCTGATCACAATCCATGTGTAGGTTGAAATCCCCCAGCAGGACGCAATGTCTGTACCTACGGGTCAGAGGGGATATCACTTCACAAAGTGTGGATACAAATTCTGCAGACATGCCCTGGAGTCTGTAAATAAGGCTCTCGGATATTGATTGTTTAGGAGAGATGGAAAGGGTTAACCCCAGTATCTCTGTCATCTCCAGATTCACCTGAGGCAGCTGGGTCAGGGTATAGTCTTTAAAAATAATGGCTATCCCTCCACCCCTGCCCCCATTCCTATCCTTCCTTACAATTTATATCCCTTGGAGACAGCTGTCCAAATGTCGGGGCGCAAGGAGCCCCTGAGCCAGGTCTCTGTTACGAACAGAGCATCGAAGTCTTCCTCACCTAGCAGGTCATATGTATTGACAGCATGCTTTAGGAGGGAGCGTGCATTAATTAATGCAGCTTTAAATAAAGGGAGCTGCTCAGAGTAGTGTCAGGGGGCAGGTTTATTATATGTCGAGGTAGTATTGCAGGAGGTGCATAGGTTTCCAGAGGGACCTAGAGTGTCCAAGCTCAGCAGTGTACAACTATGGGTGATATTGAGGGCATGAAGTTGTGAGGCGCTGTAGGTATGGTGGCTAAGCATGGGCGGATTTTGCGAATTGGCAATCCGCGAAATTGTGTATTTGCGGATTCGCAATCCGCAAAATCCACGAACTCTCGCAAATTTGCGGATTTTTTTTTGTGTTCGCAAGGATTTCTGCCAGTTCGCAAGGATTTTGTACCAGTTCGCAAACGCGAACTTACTTTTCGGGTAGCAACGGTCGCTAACATGTTGTTTCTACATCTGGTTCATCACAGCACCCTCTGTTTCACCACTGCCACCCTCTGTTTCACCACTGCCACCCTCTGGCTCACCCATGCCTCCCTCTGGCTCACCCATGCCACCCTCTAGTTCATCACTGTAGATTATGGGTGGAAAAGCACACCTGCCCTGCCTCAACTGACATAAATGAATTAGGGGCTGATTAATGTGTTACTGAATTTGAACTTCCTGGCTGGAACCTGCTTCCTTATCTGTAATTGCTTTCTCTGAACCTGCTGTGAGGGTCAGAGCAGGGTCATAGAATAGTTGAAAGTAGGCAACTGAACTCTGAAGGGGCCCCTCAGGAAGCACTACAGGGAATGGTTACTAATGATAAGATTGAACTTTTGCACCTGCTGAGTGCTTTCAGTTATGTCTGTAATTGCTTTCTGTTGCAGTGTAATTTTTTTAACAGGACCTTTGTTGTATACTTGTAGCTATTCTCTGAGCCTGCTGTGAGGGTCAGAGCAGGGTCATAGAATAGTTGCAAGTAGGCAAATGAACTCTGAAGGGGCCCCTCAGGAAGCACGACAGGGAACGGTTACTAATGATAAGATTGAACTTTTGCACCTGCTGAGTGCTTTCAGTTTTGGAAAAATCCAAATATCCAGCAGCATCCACAAAAAGTACTCCTTCCAGGTCAAGGTCCAAATCAAAGTTACCAGCACATGAAGAAAGCACTGAGAGGAGCCTGCTGGACAGGAACAGGAAGTTGGAGACTGT
This sequence comes from Lissotriton helveticus, assembly GCF_964261635.1. Lineage (NCBI taxonomy): Eukaryota > Metazoa > Chordata > Amphibia > Caudata > Salamandridae > Lissotriton > Lissotriton helveticus. Next base: position 246,595,364 of record NC_136067.1, read on the forward strand.
GGGGCACTTCCTTCCTCCCCCCCCCCCCCCAAAATGGACTCCTTGCAAAAAAAAGTGCAGGCAAATGTCAACCTGAGGAGTTATTCTGATAAAAATCATAATTTTCAAGGTTTATGCTGCCTGCTGGTGGATTTCTTGTGCGAAATTGCAAATTTTGCAATCTCGCAATTGCGAGCTTTTCGCTGCCCGCCGCATCTACGTTTTCGCAAGTGTTTACTCCCGCGAAATTGTATAGTATTCTAGTTGGCAAGTGCGACCAAGCAAAAAAATCCGCTTCGCACGGATTTACGAATTTTCAGTAAATTTGCGAGAGTTCGCGGATTGAGAATTTACCGAAAATCCGCAAAATCCGCGAGCGGAACGGATTTTACGCCCATGCTTAATGGTGGCGCTTACCAATTATAGTCGCTTGGACATGGTGACTGGCGCTGGACGCCTCTGGGACGATGATGGGCGCAAATTAGCTTCCCTTTGGCGCACCAGCTGTGCGTCCTTGCAGCGGCCCACTTTAAATGCTTGTGCTAATTCGGTAAGCTAGAGCGCGCACTGTCGAAAATGGCCGCTCTAGCTGTCCTGAGTGGAAAAATTGGCCACCGTCTACACGTTGCTCGTGAAGGCCAGTCAGAGAGCCTCTAACTGCTACCCACCGTCAGCAGAGACAATGCGAATCCCCCCCACCAGGTCAGAAATAGTAGGTAATATATATTTTTAAAAAGTACTCATCACATAATCATATTCAAATTCATATACACTTCAGGATAAATCAAAACAGTGTGCTAAAATGCTGAAAGCTGGGATAGGCGGCGCAGGGACAGAAGTAATCAGTATAGGAGCTGAGTAAATCAGCAAGAGGAAAATGGACCCCGTAGTAAGAAGTCCAGCGCTAACCTTTCATAAGTTCTCATTTGGTGACACCACCAAATGAGAACTCTGCCTGGAAGAAGAGCTGGTGTGCTTCAGGAGGGACTGGCACTTTGCTACTGGTTCTGCTGTGTTGGCCTGCTGATTTCTGTGTTACAGAGGGACTGCCACTTTGCCACTTGCTCTGCTGTGTTGGCCTTCTGCCTGCTACTTCTTGCCTGGGAGTGAGAGGGACTGGACCTGCTCTCTATGTGCTTGAACCCAAGATTCTCCAAGGGCTTGTTGGCTCGCCTTCTGTTTTCTGATGTCTCAGGGGCCCAAAAGACTTCTTGCAACTCTGCAGGTGCTGGCTTCTGTTAGTCCTGAGGTGTCCCCCTCCAGTCCTGGGCCTCAGAAGTCGGTTTCCTTCACTACAGCACCTGTAAATCAAGCTTTTCGGCTCCTCAGGAACAGGCCTGTTTACTCCAAAACTATGTTGCTCACTCAAAGCCTCAGTATGAGCATGCACAATTTCTTCTCTTGGCACAGCAGCATCACCACAAGCCCGTCTGTCCGTGATGCCCGCCGACTCTTCGTGACTGAGGGCCATCTCCAGCATTGCTCACTGTGCTCCCGGGAAACTCTTTCCCCGCGAATGGAACTCTAGGCTCAACATGAGAAAGTAAAACTTCAGCAGGAACTGTTTGGAACAGTATCCAACCATGCAACCTTAAGTGACCCTTTTAGCTCTATTGACTTCTAAGCACTGCTGTTGCATTTATCTTTAAAAATGTATATCTCGACTTCTACTGATTGGAGTTTTGTTGTTCTGGCCTTGTTTTAAGCAGATAAATATTTTCCTCTATTCTTCTAAAATGATGTGGAGTTTTTTTGTGGTGGTTCACTGTGTTACTGTAATTAGTGTGTCGCACAAATACTTTAGAATAGTGGAGCCTAAATGCGCCCCATTCCCAGTCACACAGCAAGAATTCAATGGTACTCCAATTCATAACAGTAATCCATATTACTCTATTTAGTCACATTTTATTCCAATTTTACAGTTTGAGTCTACATGTGAGGTTACATGCTTTTTCAAAGCTTCAAATGCTATTATAATAAATAAATAATAGGGGTATTTATAGAGCGCTGAGTTACGCACACCGGCGTGTCCCCGCGCTAGGGTGAGAGAGGCAGAGGCCGAAAGTTTAGCTGGAGGGCAGGTCGTCTATCTGACATAAAGGTGCGTTTTTAATTTAGCACGGAACCTACTTTCTGTTGGTTCTAAACGTAGCTCCGTCGGAAGTTTATTCCAATGTTTTGCCGCTAGGTGCCTGAACGATCTGCCTCCCATGCGGGCTTTCTTCACCTTGGGGATTCTCAGCAGTCCCCCACCCGCAGATCTTAACGCACGGGTGGGTTTGTGGAATTCAATCAAGCTCTGCAGTGGTCGCGGTGCTCTGCCATTCAAAATCCGATGGCAAATGCAGAGAGCCTTGTACTCTACTCTGCTCCTCACTGGGAGCCAGTGCAGCTTCTGCAAGGCCTCCCTCGAGGACGCCCTTTTGGGCAGCCTGAGAATCAAACGAGCTGCCGCATTCTGCAGCACTTGAAGGCGACCAAAACTCTTCCCAGGTGCCCCCAGGTACAGCAGGTTCGCATAATCTAGTCTTGCGGTCACCAATGCATGTACCAGGGTTTTTCGAGCCCCCATGGGCAACAGTTCCAGGACTTTCCTCAGTTTTTTCAAAACTCCGAAACACAGGCCCACCACACGGTTGATTTGGGGGCCGAAGGTAAGGCCCGCATCGAACCACACCCCCAGGTTTTTTACCTCCTGACAGGGAGTGGGGATCGGCCCTAAACAGGATGGCCACCAAGCCGACGACCAAGCAGACTGGACTCTCCCCACCACAAGCACCTCTGTCTTGCTGCCGTTCAATTTTAGACAATTCATAGCCATCCAGTCGGCCTGATCTTTCATGCACGACCGGAAGTCATCTGCAGCAAGACAGGGCGCATGCGACAGGGAGATGACCAGCTGCGTATCATCGGCATATGATACCATTTGGAGGCCATAGCTCTCAACAATGGAGGCAACGGGCGCTACGTACAAATTAAAAAGGGTCGGGCTCAGAGACGAACCCTGAGGCACGCCCTGGCCCAGAAGTACCCCTTTGGAGTAGCAATCTCCTTGCCTCACTTGGAAGCTTCTGCCCGTTAAGAAGGCCTGGATCCACCTCAGCGCAGTGTTAGCAATGCCGCCTCTGCTCAGACACTGTAGCAAGGTGGAATGTGCTACAGTGTCGAACGCCGCGCTGAGGTCCAACAGGATCAAGGCCATCGTATGCCCCTCATCTACACCCTGTCGCAGATGTTCTGATGCCATCAATAGGGCAGACTCTGTCGAATGGCGAGGTCTAAAACCAAACTGCGTAGTGTGGAGCAACCCTGTCTCCTCCACATATTCCATGATTTGGATGTTTACCACCTTCTCAGCCACTTTGGACATAAAAGGTAGGAGAGAAATGGGCCTCAGATTTTCGAACACGTCAAAACTAATGTTAGATTTCTTCCGGAGGGGGAGCACCACTGCCTGTTTCCACCCCCTTGGCAGCATGCCTGACTCAAAAGAGACATCCAGGACATGCCTTATATAAGGCTCCAGGACCTCCAGGCTGTCCCTCAAACATTTAGGGGACACCGGGTCCAAAGGGGAGCCAGATTTTACAGAAAGACATATCCTGACCAACTCCTCAGGAGGGGGGGTGGAAAACATTGTAAGTAACCCCAGGTTCTTCGTGCCCTCGGATGATTCGCCAGGCTCAAACCCTGTGGAGAGAGGATTGGGGAAAGTCGAATAGATCTTTGCAATCTTGGCAGAAAAATAGAACGCAATACGATCGTATGTTTCCGTCGAACAATTCTCCGGGTCTGCAGAGGAGTCTATAATAGTCAAGAACTTATAGATGCAAAAGAGCTCCTTGGCCGAGTTCTTTGCCCCCAGAATTTTATCTGCGTAATAGGCCGCCTTCGATTTCTTTATCAGCCTATGATGTATCCTCCTTTTTTCTAAAAACAATTCCCTGGCCTGACTGTCATAAGCTGCCCTCCATGATCGTTCTGCTCGCTTGCACTCTGCCTTGGTCCGCCGTAGTTCTCCATTGAACCAAGGGGCTGTTCTCTTCATGCGGCTACCCGTAGATGTGCGGCTAAGTGGAGCAGTAAGATATAGCGCCTCTTTAATGAGCATATTCCGATTATAATCAGCCGATTCTATGTCTTCTCCTCCTGGTTGACCTTCCCGCGTCAATGCTTCATTAAAATCTTCCAAGGAGAATTTAGCCCACTTCCTCCTCAAATAGTTTAGGGGTGCCTGATGTTTATGGAAAATACCACCAAGAAATGGTCTGTCCAGGGAATCGGCTCAACTGTAGAGACCTCGACCCCTCCCCAGTTTACAAAAATTGGGTCTAGAAGATGGCCCTGGCGATGAGTGGGGCTAGAGCTCTTAAGTTCCAACTGAAGGGTTTGAATGTCCCTACAGAACTCCTCCACTCCTTTATCCCCTAAGCTGTTTAAATGCAGATTTAGATCTCCCAGTAATAGGAGTTTATCCCTGCGTAGCGCTGTCTCTGTCAGGTTGTCTAGCAAACTCTCCCTGAACTTGGTGCAAGTTCCCGGAGGTCTATATATAAGAAAGCCCTTGATCGTCATTCCCCCATTAATTTTTATAGTGAAGGCTCCCGCCTCGCTATCTGTGACTGAAGCCATCTCCAATAGACAGCCTAAATGTTGTTTAAAAATTATCGCAATCCCCCCTCCTTTCCCCACCGGCCTGTCCTGCCTAACCATGGAGTAATTCTCCGGCATAGCCTCGATGATATCTGAATCAGAGAACTGGTCTAACCATGTTTCCGTAAGGAACAAAAGATCAAACTGTCTCTCTGTAAGCTGATCGAATATGTCAAGCCTATGTTTCCGCAGCGATCTTACATTAAGGAGGCCACATACTAACGCGGCTTGTTCCTCGATACCCTGCAATGCGGTGACGAAGCGGTACCGACAGTGAGTGCATTCAACGTCCTCAGCTGTCATACCATGCGTACACAGGTAGGTGGTCTCCGGGCGTAAGCTAAGGAGCAGCTCCCTGTCCCAATAGCGGGGGTTATAACCCTAGGCCGCAATCGGCCGCGGACGGGCGCAGACGGGCTCGACTTTGGCGACACTTCGGCGCGCTTCGGCGCGCCCGCTGCGCTCGTCCGCTGCGCTTCCGGGGGAACATCCGCTTTTTGTAGCCCTCAGCCCGTCTGCCTCGCAGCCACTAGACCGCTAACCGGTCCCTCACAAAGCGGAAGTGACTGTCTCTCACCTCCACGCCCTCCGCTCAACGGTGCTAGCCACCTTGTCGGACCGAGGCGTGGAGGAAGGAAGGACAAGACAGCCGCCCCGAGTGCGTCCAGGTAAGTCAAGGGAATACAGGGGGGTGTGGGAAGCCTCAGCCTACTAAGGACTTGGCCCCACCAGAGTCTCCGTTGAATTGCACCACAAAAGAAAACGAAAATTATTTAAAATAACAGTGCAACACAGTCCGGTTTTAAAAGCACAACATTACCGATTTAAAATTGCAGCGCGCTGGCGCAACCCAAGCAGCTATGAGCCCTGCCACTGCTCACTCACCACCACGCGAGCGGCGTCTCTAATGCCTTTTGCAGCCCTCAGCCCGTCTGCCTCACAGCCACTAGACCGCTAACCGGTCCCTCGCAAAGCGGAATTGACTGTCTCTCACCTCCACGCCCTCCGCTCAACGGTGCTAGCCACCCTGTCGGACCGAGGCGTGGAGGAAGGAAGGACAAGACAGCCGCCCCGAGTGCGTCCAGGTAAGTCAAGGGAATACAGGGGGGTGTGGGAAGCCTCAGCCTACTAAGGACTTGGCCCCACCAGAGTCTCCGTTGAATTGCACCACAAAAGAAAACGAAAATTATTTAAAATAACAGTGCAACACAGTCCGGTTTTAAAAGCACAACGTTACCGATTTAAAATTGCAGCGCGCTGGCGCAACCCAAGCAGCTATGAGCCCTGCCACTGCTCACTCACCACCCTGTGCCTATCCAGGCCTCTTTGAAGAGCACGATGAAAAAGCATAATTCATCATACATTGTATTTCGTATTCCAACCCTTTGCAGTTCGGGCACATCTAGTCCTTCTTCAGGGGTAAAATTTGATGTTAGACAATGTGTACGATTGTACTACATGGTAATTTTCGTAATCATGATAGTAACAACTTGCTTGTATGCCAGATGTTCCTCCTAACATGTGGTAGTGATTTCAGTTTGTCAAGTGGTCCACAGTTGACAAATTGAAAAGAGTATGGACCATCTCGAATTACCCTAAAGTCATAGAACAATTAAACATATCAAGCCTATATATTTAGTGAGATTCGCACATATGATAGCTTTCTTGTGACATTGTATTACACAATTTTCCTTGTTTTACTGGGTACCTACTAACATATTGACATCAATATATGTCAATTTGTAGATACTGTCTAACTGACCCAAATGAGGACGCACGATTTACACACAGGCTCTTAAACCTCTTCATGCGTAATGTACATCAATACGCGACGCGTCTTTAATTGTAAAAGTGGGAACGAACGCCTAGTCACATACGGATAAACATGCAGATTCTGGCATTCCTGTGAAACTACGATATGCAGTGAGTGAAAATCTGGATACTGGAGCAAGCAAAAATGGCATATCTAATTGATAGTTTTTACGGTTTGCATCTAGATACTGTCACCACTTAATTTACTTGCTGTGTAAAACCTTGGAGCTACTTGGGAGGGAGCGGGGAAAGCCAAACCGAGACCAATTTTTGTGTGGGTAAAAGGCCGCTTTCTTGAAACAGGTGCATATCACAATTTATTAACACTGGCAACTGCCTTACAAAACTAAAACCTCACTATACATGAGTTACCTGACCCCCTGTTCCCCCACCCCTATGATGGCCACATCAAATACCCCACCCTGCCGAATACAAAATAATATTACATAACAACCATATTACACAGTCTTACACAATATTGCATTTCCAAATCCTGTCCTCCAATTACCCAAACCCCTACCTGCCTTTGTGCCACTGTAACTAACAAACATCTAGTCTAAACTTAGCCTACCTGGTTACACTTTCCCTGCCCCTGCTCACAAACTACCATCACTTAACTAAAAACTTCAGCCAATCTTGGCCAACTTTCAACAACCCCGCCACCCAGGAAATGGCGGAAGAGTAGCTAGAAACACCGCCTCCCCATTTTCCTGCCCCCCACCTTCTAGGTATGACCTTGCAGTGTTGCTGCACTTTTAACATCCTGGCCGGGACCTCCCTGATCTCCAGTAGGTACAAATCCATGCCCATCCTGGATAAATGAACTCCATCCTCCCCTGAAAAAACCCTGTGTATCATACTTAATGTCTCTATGGGCAAACCTCGAAAACCCCAGCGACCTGCAAAAATCCACCATTTCAATATTGAGTTTCTTCCAGACCTTGTCTACTGTCCCCGGATTAACCACTCCTCTCCATACCCTACGTGGAACAAATTCTGTCCAAATGACAACACGGCCCGACCACTGCTGCCTTATCGCAGCCAGATCCCACTTCATGCTCCTCATTAATGCCAAACCCATTTCCTTGACCATGTCATTTTCCCCCAAATGTATTGCCAAGACGTCTGGGCACCTACCATCCACCAAGACGCCAATCAGAACCTGCAACAACTCCTTCCATTGCATGCCCCCTCTGCCCCTCCAATAAGTTTGAACAAATCTGTATTAAAGCCTCTACGTTCCTGAAAATAACTGTTGCGGGCCTGGATCTGCGCCCACTTTATAAAGGAATGTCCTACAATCCAGAATTATCTCCCCGGTGAGGGGACCCATCACCAAACCTGAAACGAGAAAATGGAATGAGCAGCAGAAACCACAGGACCGCGCTACATCCGCCCGATGCGCTGTGCACATAGTGCTGGTAGCAATTCATGACCATAGAAAGTCCTTTATCAATCTGATCTAGACTGAACTGAATCACATGCCCCCTTGCAGTGCCTGTGAGTCCCGCTGCCTAGCACCAGGCAGCAAAAATGTCTCCAATGCTGTCCTGTACGCAATCCTTGTGGATTGGCCAAGCTACCCTAAAAACCAGCTGCAACATCCCGTGTTGCGCATGTGCCACAAATGCTATGGCATGCGGGTCGGTGTCCCATATGCGTCCTCGGCTAGCCCACAGAATCTCCCCCACTGTGAAACGAGACAAAGCATCCGCTATGTCATTGTCCACTCCTGGCACATGCACTGCTCGAAAGGCAATATTATGACGTAAACAACCCAGAACAAACCCCTCAGTAACTTCAAAGCTTGTCAATCTCTGGCAGACTGGCGGTTCACAATTTCCACCACTGCCATGTTGTCAATTTCGAAATTCACCTTCCTGTGTGCCGACTGTGCGCCACATAGTGTGACCGCCCCCACCCGTGGAAAGAATTCTAAAAATGCTATACTCCTACCCCCCAGCCCAATCCGTCGGCCACTGCTCTGCACATCATACCCTTGTCAGTAAAGGTCAAAGCCCCTATTACTTGCGGCCTCAGAAAAGATCTGGACCTCCAATACCATATCACCCTCCCGCATCAGTGGAATTCCATTGAAATTCTGCAAGAAAAACTGTCAGCTTTGCACGTCTTCACTCACATCCTCAGGCAGCTGCAAGTGATGATGTGGAGGTCTCTGTCTAGTACCCTACCCCAGTCGCCTGCCAAATGCCAACCCTACTCTCACCACTCTACAAGCAAAGTTGAGGTGACCCAAACAGCACCTGAATCTCTTTCACCGTGACCTTGCTTTTCGACAACATTATCGCCAGCAGCCCCAACATTTGCTGCTTTCTGTCCTCCGTGAGGTATGCCTCCCTCAATTGTGAGTCCAACTCAATGCCCAAAAAGGACAGAGCTATGCAGGGCCCCATAGTCTTTTCTGGTGCCAACGGCACCCCAAGTTCCCTCATGATTTCATTGCAACTGTCCAGTGCCTTCTGGCAGTCTGTGGAGTCTGAGGAGCCCACAATGAAAAAGTCATCCAGGTAGTGTGTTACTCCTTGGTGACCCGTCCGTTCTGAGAACAACCGTTGAAGGAACGTGCCGACACATTCAAAAAGTGCGCAAGACATAGAATAACCCATCGGCAATGCCTTGTCCACGTACCATTTACCATTGAAATGGATGCCCAGAAGATCCTAATCATCCGGGTGGACTGGAAGCAACCGTAAAGCTGACTTTATGTCACACTTTGCAAATCATAGCCATTGCGCCTGCGGTCACTACTAGTGACATGGCCTCGTCAACTGATGAATAAGACACAGGAGCCTCACTTTCGTCGATGAAATCGTTCACCGAACCACCTTCTGGCCTCGTCAAATGTCATATCAAACGGAACTGCTCTTGCTCCTTTTTCGGCACCACTCCTATGGGTGACACAATCAAATTTTCCAGTGGCCAATCCTCCAAGAGGTTCCGCCACCCTCCCTCGTGCACCTCTTTATCCAATTTTTCTTGTACTATTTCTGAATGTGCTTTTGCTAATTGTAAATTGTCTGCCTACCTTCTCGTCCTAGGTCCCCCTTACCCCAATCTAAAGCCCTCTTGAAAGCCAGTCCGCAAGTGTTCTGCAGCCTCCCAGTTACCATATTCTCGTAGGGCTGCGATCAATTTATCTGTTCTAACCGGAGTACGAGCCCTTTGGCCCATACCCCAGTCTAAAGCCCTCTTGAAAGCCAGTCCGCAAGCGTTCTGCAGCCAACCAGTTACCATATTCCCATAGGGCTGCGATCAATTTATCTGTTCTAACCGGAGTACGAGCCCTTTGGCCCAAGCCCCTTATCTCCTCGCCCACCCATGAAGGGCTGCTGCTGCTGTCCCCCCGACATAAAACCCCTGACTGCCACTGTTGGTTTCCCTGTTGCTGCCCCAGCCCGACTCCAAAGCAAGTAGCCAAGGCGTATCTGCCTCCGCAATTTGACAAGTCATGCCAAAATCTGCAGTACTCCTGTGTGCACAGTACCCTGTTAAAATCCCAGCAGGCTCCCTTCGTTCCCATCTGTCCTCTACTCATTCCACCCACCCCTCCCTGGGTAGGGTGCTCCTGAAATGGCCGATACATGAGCGGTAGACCGCTTGCTGTGAAGATAGTTTTCCCTGCTCCGGACAACCCCATCGCCTGTTGCCATGAGTCCATATCCAATTCACCTCATTTTGCCTCCGTGTCTCACGCCATGCATGCTCTAAATTCCTCATCGTATTGCACCCATGCATATCTACCCGTATAATCTGGGATTTCCTGATCACATCCATGTACTTGAACATGGCCACGCACCTCTCTGGGTACCTCTCGCAGTACACACTGGCATATATAAAAAATGCCGCTGTCCAATTCTCGATTGTGAGCGGCACTTTCGGCTTCTTGGCCACTTCATATTCCTCCTCTTTTGATCCCTCTTTTGCCCTAACATCTCTGTGCCATTATGAAAATGGGGTGACTCAGTGGTCCTGGGCCTGGGTTTAATGTGGTATGATAAACAATGGTCCGAGACCCAATTTCAAAGATGAATTAAATCACAACCTACAATAATAATGTGACAACTTATTTACTGAGCCCATATCCTATTTGGCTCACAGTAATTAAATACAGACAGTTTCTTGAAAGTGCAACAACTACTAAACTTTTTTCTTTACAAAGGTTTTATTCCATCATATTTAATGCAACAGTATATTCTTTACTGTACGGGACAGTTGTGGAGAGAGAGAGAGGGGAGAAGTTGCTCCAGGGGAACGTGCAGAATGTAAAGTGCTCTAGCTGTTCGAAGGGTGAATAGAATTCAGATAGTATGGTGAAAGAATTGGTTCAAATAGTTTATTCATTAGACTGATGGGTAATACTGTTGTTGCTCTTGAGTGTTCCTAGGGCTTGATGTTCAGCTTTTGGTAATGTTATATTTAACATATTGTCTGTTTGAAAGGACTTTGCGCACATCCTGCGTCACTACCTGTTCGTACGCCAAGATCTTGTGTGGCATCAGGTGAGACGTGGGGTTGAATTTTGCTGCTGTTGCCTTGAACCCTCCCCCCCTCCTGAATCATCCGTTATACCAGACCTTACTCTTAAACTTGTGTTTAATTTAATTACAGCTCCAGCATTGATTGCCATAGAACCATAGCCAGTACTTTACCCTTCAATCATGGGTAAGTTCAGCATGGTTATATTCGTGTCTAGTTGGATTTTCAGTCAATGCGCACCAATAAGCCCTTACATTAGCCCCCTTTTTAATTACAGATGAGGACGCACTTTGCGCCTAAACAAACAGGAGGATTACCCTACCCAGCAAGGATTAGCGGGTAAGCCAAAATTGTGAATGGCAAAACTTTAAGATAACCAAGTCCTTTTTGTGCACAACCCTGACCTTGATCCTTTCCCTTTACCCAGAAGGTGTGTGACTAAGACACTACACCTACACACGGGTTGCACCCCACCGTCCTGTGGAAGACCCGCAGGCCAAGGCCCCCAGTCACCCCTTGAGCCCCAAGACGGGTCGAAACGTCGACGCCCATATACATCTAACCTGGACCACGAGTCCCTGACTATAACGTGCCACACAAGAATTGTATTGTGTATTTCAAAATCAAATGAAAATTAGTTTGAAATGTTAAAATGTGGCCAGGTAGAACAAAGACTGAGAACTACCCATCAGTTTAATGAATGAACTATTTTAACCATTTCTTTCACCATACTATCTGAATTCTATTCACGCTTCGCACAGGCTAGAGCACTTTTCATTCTGCACGTTCCCTTGGAGCAACCACTCCCCTCTCTCTCTCTGTCCACAACTGTCACGTACAGTAAAGAATATACTGTTGCATTAAATATGATGGAATAAAACCTTTGTAAAGAAAAAAGTATAGTGGTTGTTGCACTATGAAGAAACTGTCTGTTTTTAATTACTGTGAACCAAATAGGATATAGGCTCAGTAAATAAGTTGTCACATTATTATTGTAGGTTGTGATTTAATTCATCTTTGAAATTAGGTCTAGGACCATTGTTTTTCATTCCCTAACTTCTTTCTGCAGCAGCTTAAGCATCTCACCATATTCACCCTTCCAGATCCGCTCCTTCGTTGCCAGCATTAAGTGCGCGCCCAAAGGCTTAGTCACTCCCACAGAAGGCAAGTGTTTTATTTTCAACTCCTTACTCTCTCATTTATTCTCAGACTCCCCTGTTGTTATGGTCACCGTCTCTTTTTTGTCAGTCACCCTGTCTGTTGTGTCCCCTGATGCCTTACCCGCATCCTCCATGCCCACACCCACAGTCGTAGCCCCATTTCCCATGCTCACGGATGCCTTACCTGCATCATCCGCACCCACACCCACGTCCAGCACATACTTTCCACTCCCCAACCTACCACCCTTTTCCTCCCCCTTTTCTCCCCCTCCCACACCCACTGAGACCATTAGTGGTCGCAATCCCCCATCACATTTACCTGGTTCTAAGGACACTGTCTGTCTTCCGTACGTCTGCCTTGCATGTGGGGCCAACCGTTCGTCCCAATGCGATGTCTGACCCGTGGGCTCTTCTGGGGGTCGTGACACATGTAACACACTAGACACAGCATTACTCAGCCCCCCGTGCCCTCATCCACACAGTCCCTCAACTCGCCTTCTTCCATGCTGTGTTCGTCATAATCTAATTCCACCAGCTCCCCAGAACCCCGGGCTTTCTCAGCTGAAGGTGCAAACTGCACCCTCCTACTACCACTCAAATACTCATATGCCTTCCGTTGTAGCTCCTCCGTCCACGATGTCCCCCAGTCTGTCTAGGCCCAGAGAGTGTTGGGGCCGGCGAGCCTGTCTTGGGCCTACTTATGCCAGCCACGCTGTGATACCACGCCGGTACTGTGTATGCCGCGCGAGGCCCCACCCTCCCTTCTCCTCTGCGCCATTAGGCCGCTCCCAGCTCTGCCAAGTGTGGTGCCCCCTGTTTCTACACTTCCTGAAAGAAAACGGAATGGTCTGGTGAGCTGGACCTACCCATCCTCTCTCTCCCCTCTCAGCTCCTCTTCCTGCCCTCCCCATCACTCTAGTCTAGTCCCTCCATGCCCCATAATTCGGCTCCACTAGGCCCCGCAGCCGCCTCCACTGACACCCTGCCGAAATTTCTCCCGACACCCCTGCTGTCCCCGCCCCGACCTGGCCCCACACCCTGACACCTCCCAGCCTGCTGTCTAACTGCAACAACTAGTTAGATATTGGCTGCTCCTGGATACCACCTGCATATGCAGGCAGGAGTACGGTTGGGGTAGGTGCACAAGAGCCGGCACCCAAGCAAAACTCCCGGTAAGGTGCAGGCGCTCGACTCCTACTAGCCTATGGAGCAACTCGCCTCTCATTGTTAGGTGGTATTCAGGAGCGGCTAATATCTAACTAGTTGTTGCAGTTAGACAGCAGGGTACACTGTTACCTTGCACGCCCCGATACCCACTGAGGGTATTAACCCCTTATTCACTCATTACCTGCACCACACTTTATTGAAATTGTTCTAGTGGTCCTTAAGATGCCCCATGGATCTGTTTGGAACACACAGGCGCGAAACATGTCGACCTCTCTAGTTACCTAGGGCTCATTAAGCCTATATAGGTAACGCTTGACCTACGGGATTTTTAGTCTGCCAAGGGTGCCCTTCTTCATTAAAAATCTCTCTTTGGGTAACCCTTAGACAGTTTTAGACTCGCTCTGCATGCACCACTGCACCCTCTTAGAGGACCCACGCTACACACCCGCATGCACCATACAGCATTTTGTCTCAAAAGATCTCCACTAAAGTGACCCTCTCGGGGGACCCGTAGGGCATTGCAGCGCCGGCCAGACATGGAGCAAAACGCCCAATGATGAAGAATGACATCCCTCGGGGTGTGTGAGGATATTAGGCGACAAAACTTGCTCTTTCCTCTCACACGTGGGCCTCAAAAAATCTAGGACTACCTACTCCTCTATATTACTCTATATTGAGTGGGTGACTACTTGTACCCCTCATCTGGAACAGTGCCCCCTCTTTTGATTGGTAATGTGTTTCCGGTACAGGCTTCGAACAACAGTGAACTCACCCTGGATATAAGTGGGAGCAGTTCAACCATGGGAGATATCTTCGAACAAGACAACGTTGTCTTGATTCCCCATACAAATAGGAGATCACACTTTGATACAAAGGTATGTCGCATGGAGGACATTTGTCCCAAGGGCACTAACCTTAAATAAGGGTTGCTATACTGTTCTTGGAACTACATTTGAAATTACTCACTCTTGTATGGTGATGTGTTTTGTCTTTATTTGGACTTATTGATAGGCCTTTTTTCATACTATCCCTCCTTTTCAGTTTCTGCTTTCTATGTTTTTTTGCACCATTTGGTTTTCCCTTAATCATATAATTATGCTACCCTCTTGATTTGGGATAACCCTCTGAAAACTTTACACGCACCATATCTGTCCCTTTTTTTTCTATATGTGATCTGTTTTAGATGTGGTCTATACTTGTGATTTTATATCCATATGCGTTCATGTATACTTGGACTACCTAAACATGAATACTTGTATCTAAGTGTGGATTGTATTTTGTTTAGGGATTTGTGCTATTCACAATAAGTGGAGCTTATGCATTGTTGTGTAATTGTTCGTGACATTGTGTTGTATTATACACTATATATCTTGTATGTCCTACAGCCCGATGAAGTCCACCGAAGCTAGACGAAACTCGTTGGCTGCTTCGCTGTTTTTAATGTAAATGAAGAATAAAGCAATCCAACCATAACCAACCTTGGATAGACTCAATCTCTTTTGATTTGGAATTGGTGGTGCAATCTACACTTTGCAAAAATTCAATATTGGTCTTGTAGACTGCTCTTTGGGAACAGCAGGAGCGGTGGAAGTGCACACCATTAGAGTAAAATACTCAAAATACTGGACTCATTGTTGTGGGGGATTTTCTCTGCTTAGGGGAAGTGCGTTATGTTTGCACTAAAGTGTAGACGGCAGGGCTGCTGTTTCAGTTTTGTATTGTATTGATTTAAGCCCATTCACACTCCTCCACCCCTATATTACGTACATACCATTGCAAGGTCTAGAATGGCTAGATTCTGGGACAGAAGAGAGGAATTTGCACTCAGTTTATTTGCAGCACAGCAATCACAAGGGACTGTGGCAAATGATCTAGGGACAATGGAGGGATTGAAGGTGAATTTCCAGAAACTCGAGCGCCTCAAAAAACTGGGACTTGCAAGGTGGTGGCCACCTTGCAACAATACCTGGACAATCATAGAATACCTAGGGGCCTAAGAATTTTATTATCTCCCACATTTGAAGATCTTGACGAAGAATCACTTAAGAAATGTGAAGGGAACCTTTTAAATTCATCAATAACGATGATGAAAATTTTGATTAGACATTCGGAGAAAATGGCGGCCTCTTTACTAATTGAAATAGATAAAATTGAAAAAGAAATTGAGGAAAGCCCATTGATAGAGGTGATAAAGAAAAACTATGTCATCCTGGAAAAGGTTATAGAAGGTTATCAGATTTATCAAAGGGACAAAAAGGCAAAAAAGATCAAAAGAGATGAGACAGATTAGCGGGAGGGCAGGGTGTACACCTTTGCCAAGAAATGTGATACTATAAAAACACTAGAGACCATGAAGAGGGGCAGGGATGAGGCTTCAGACACAAGATCAATTAGTATCAGTTCCTGTACATCTACAGAGAGTATTCCGATGGGTGAAACCAGTAGTAGCACCATACAACAACAGGCCTTTTTATTGGAGATGGAAAGGATGGGATTAAACAACAAGCAGTCAAGAAAGGACCTAAAACAAGGTGGGGAGGTAGGAGGTGGGCCAAAAAGAAAAGAGCCAACCAGGACTAGCAGTGAAACTTTGATTATCCAAAAGCAAGTAAATACTTCTAATTTGTCAGGGCCATGTCCGAATGGGGATAGGGATTTATCTACATTGGAACGGGATGAACTAATAATTGTGAACCTCTCTGACTATGTACTTAATGATGATGAATGCTTTGTACTACAGAAAGGTTTGGCTTTTTGCCCAACCCAGATGGGAAAGATTGTTGATGTAATTTTGGATCTCCATAAGTTTGTACATGTATTAATATTAAAGCATTTCTTTCACACAAATCCCAAGTCTCACATAACTAGTACTGAAATTGTTCGAACCCCCAGCCACACGGTTGGTGACGTGGAGGATATCCAGCTACTAATGTCCCTTTCGGACAATGAAGTCATACCTTTAGATCAATTGACTGAGGAACTAGGGATTAAGGCTAAAGTGAACATAGATAGTGGCTTAAAAATCAAGTCCAAATTTACACCACAAACAACACATCCCAACGTAGATCTTTTTAAAAACAAAGTGTCTCGTGATCTACTTAAATTACTCAATGGACGCAAACGCAGGGAAATGGGACACATCATGTGAAAGACAGGCCCTAATTACTCAATGGACGCAAACGCAGGGAAATGGGACACATCATGTGAAAGACAGGCCCTAAACACACTACGGGCAAATGACAACTTAGTTATACGGGAAGCCAACAAGGGCGGGAACATCCTGCTCATGAGGAAGGAGGACTATATGGGCAAATTAGAAGGGCAGCTAGGGGATCACACTTGTTATGAATCTGTGCCGACCAACCCCATGAAAGAAGTAACTATACACATTACCATGAAATTGGGGGATTGGAAGGAAAGGGGACTACTGTCAGAAGATGAGTTTAAATATTTAGCTATCAATAATCCCAGTTACCCTTGCATGTATGACCTTCTGAGGTACACAAGAGGGGTCCCTTGCCCCCAGGTAGGCCCATTACTGCTGGGATAGATTCCACGACCGAACGGCTCTCCAAATATGTTGATTCTTTTCTGCAGCCGCTGGCAAAGAATTTGCCAGCGTACCTGCGAGACAGTTTAAATTCCATTAGAAACAAGAAGAATGCTGAGACCTAAGGATGTCACCCTGCATGCACAGGAAGGGATATGGTTTCATAGCGGAACAGTGAGATGCCATGTGAGTGGATCTGAAAATATGGCCCTGATCAGTCAGTCTTAAGAGACAAAGGGGCATATATACAAACTCTCAGTGCCAAGAGTGTGTCACTTATTTTTTACGCTCCGGTGTTGCAGTGCCATTTTTCCATATTTACAAGGAAGCACTAACCAACTTTGCGTGGCTTAACACCACTTTATAAATATGCCCCTTTCAGCTGCAGTTCTCTGCAGCAAAGGGATGGGCAATGAATGTTGCTTTGGGTGTTCCATCGCAGCACCCATTGCTTTTTTAAGCTTCCCTTGATTTACAAGGCTGAGGCAGCGCCAAAAACTAAGGCCACAGAATACCATGCGTTAGAATGGTGCAACCAGGAGAAATGTTTTATTTCACCTCGATTTTTGCGCTTTCATTGTGTGCTGCATTAGTTTCTATGTGTGCTGCATCAGAACACGTAGAAGGTGCAAATCGCCGTTATTGATTGTTGATCTGCAGGAAGGGACACCTTTCTGCACATAAACAATTGTCCCTGCAGCACAGGCACCCCTGCACATCGCGGCAGGGTGTCTGCGCTGGCACCAGGCAGCATTTTTTGTGCCAGTGCTAGGGAAAACAGAGGGGTGCACCATATTCTTGCGGATACGGTGCATCCCAGCGTTTTGAAAATGTCGGAGCACGGCGCTGCCAACTTTGGCGCTGCTCCACACTCCAACATTTTCTTGTGTATATGCCCCAAAAATTTTTATTTACTCTATAAAGATCACAAAGATGTTGGAGGAATGAGTGAAAGATTGTAATTGACTGTTATACTAACGCTAATCATGTGTGCATGGCATGTTTAATGAGTGCACTTTTTTAGTTTTTGTTTACATTTATACCTATGCATATGACAATACCCCCTCTAACATATGCTCTCAGTTGCTGCCTGGTTGGTTTATGCTTTGCGCAATTGGCATTGTTTCCTAAAATCAATAAAATCTGTCACTCTAAGACTGAGCGTGATGTCATAATTTGAGATTTATTATGCGTAAAATCAGTTTACAGAACTTTTCATGCTTGACAGAGGAGCAAAAACATCTCCAAAACGATTGCAGTTAAGGAGATATTGAATGGGTTGGTAGCTGTTTAGAGATCCACAGAGCTTCCTTCAAGCGTTTGTGCCGCCAAATGTTTGACTGAAAAAAGGATTATGGGCAGTTAGTTGGACATTGGAACAATGGAATCCATTTAAAAAATCAAATGCCTCACTCAGTAGTGCACCTGGAAAATTGAGCCTGGCACAGCTTTCTAGAAGTATTTCTGTTGAGTTTGAGGAAAAACTGAAAACTTGAGAGAAATAGTATTTCTTCTTTAAGTACCCTTTTCTAATGAAAAAATACTTTGAACCTGTCAGCTAAAAAGAAGACTACACAGCCAGAAAGAACACACTTATGTCGGGAGATCTACAATATTGAAAAAATAAAACTCTTTTCCTGACCTGGTGTCACCATTTAAACACACTCTATAATTTATATTGCATTTGCTGTAAGTAATACGCTCTGGTGTGTAGAGGGTTACAGGTTTTGTGCAGTATTAATAATGGATAAGAAATAAGCAGCTGAATCCTCTAATAGGGTTGACCAGCCATCTGCAAAGGTTCAATTAAATAGCACCCAGCATGGAGCTTTCCTAGCATTTAACCTTCACCTAAACCCCCAGTGCATTCTCATCAATTTCCTGTCCATCAGGATTAAATTGAAATAAATGATCACATATTTTCTTTCCAAGGAGCAGCTGAGTAGATGGGGCACACCAAATTGCATAATTGACCTTCGGATATTTTACTATGAATTATTTGAAAGGCAGTTGTTTTTTGTGTATTTCACGCATGCCTTTTTGTCACACTCTTTTAGTAATTTCTAGTTAGAACAGTAAATGTACTGCAAGTTTATTGGTTGAGATATATGTAGCCTAGGAGAGCTGGTGCTTCCATAAGAATGTCCCTGTAATGGGCAAGGAAACCCTGTGAGACCACTCAGCATTTTAGGCTACAATATATTGTTATTTCGTAATCCAGTGTCAGCCATTTCTCTTATTCAATTACCTATCTCCAAGAGACAGCAAGTTTCTAGAGCCAAACTTCCTTCACTATTCCGCATATTTGCCACTGGAATGGAGAATTACAGGACACATCTGTATTACCTCTCCGATTTTCACAGGAAATTTCCGACCTTTGTGCTGTGTTTGCCCGACTTACCTAAAAAATGTGAGGTCTGAAAACTGTGTTCAGTAATACTGCATGAGGTTATCTCTCATACTGAAACGAAACTCCTGTTTTAGCAAATGCTTCGAGGTACAGAAGGTTTAAGATTCCCTGGGGCATATTCTCAAGGGCTCATCGCCGATTTAGCGGCACTTTTCCGCCACAATAGATTTATCGCCCTATTCACAATCCTGCTCTAACAGACAACATCGCCAGTTTACCTGCGATAACTGCTGTTAAAAACATTGCCAAGGCTGACAGCGACAACTAACGCTAATCATATGCAGAGTAGGCGTTCCAGTCCAAAACCTCACGCTAACACCACTTCGCTAAATTCTGAACGACCAGCCAGATCGGTGATGCGGGCCCTAAAGAGGCGGGCGATATGGCACATTAGCAGCAGGGACTTAATACCTGCTTTTTTCTGGTCTGAAGTAGCACGAAAACCTGCAGTATAAAGGGAGCCCAGCCCAGAGCCACATCTGAAGACCAACAGATGCCATGGAGCTACCAATCATGCAGCTCGGAGACCCAAGAGGGCCACAACACCCACCACCACCAGAAAAAGAGATTATTACAAGAGAGTACTTCCTCCACCGAAAACACCAGCGTCTTACATGATAACAAAATATGGTTATCACACTTATATTTGGTTAGAGAATTGGGTGAAATATACTAAAAACGATGGAGTAATGGCTTTTCCAGAGACAAGTTTGTTTAGTACAGCCATATTACGAAATTTAAGAGAAAAGATGATGAACCTTGAACCGAGACCTAGACCAACACAATTCGAAGCTTTAAATGAATGGGAAGATGAGATGTATGAGCCGTCCTCAGTGGGATCGCCCCCGTCTCCTTCTCTGTCGGTGAAGAGTCTCGGGGTCACCCTTAGCGCCGACCTCTCACTGAAAAGTCAGGTGGGAACGGTGATTTCTTCCAGCTTATTCCAGTTACGAAAGATCAAGAAAATTGCTCATCTGTTCACTCACTCTGCCCTTATCCAGGTGGTAATTGCCTTGGTTCTCTCCCGTTAAGATTTTTTGAATTCTATCTATTTAGGCCTTCCCCGGGCCCTCTCTAAACGCCTACAGATCGTACAAAATCAGGCGGCCAGATTAATATTTAAATGCAATGGTAGGAGTTCGGCGAAACCATTGCTAGCCACTCTTCACTGGCTTCCCTTTGTCCACCGGGTTACCTTCAAGGTGGGCTGCCTGACCTTTAAAGCTCTTCATGGTAAATGTCCCAGGTTCATTAATCATCTGATAAACAAATACGAACCGACCCGCAATCTCCGCTCTGCCCAGCTGTCTCTTCTTACATTGCCTCTTTACAAAAAGAAACGACTAGGCGGATGCCGATTCCCTTATTTGGCACCTAAGATCTGGAACTCTTTCCCCCTGTCACTCCGGAGCTGCACTAAGCTGGCGGAATTCAGGGGTGCACTGAAGACCTGGTTATTCAAGCAAGCGCACAGTTAGGGTACTGTTTACCATCTTTCTCACCTGTAGCGCCATGAAACCCCTGGGTGCCCGTGCACTTGATAAATTTTGAATAACAAAACATAACATATGAGAGAGAGAGAGAGAGAGAGACAGAGAGAGAGAGAGACATAGAGATATAAAAGAGGACATATATATTCCAGGAAAAGCATGGGAGTCGAATCATGAAAACAAAATGAGACGATGGAGGTACGCTGATATGTGGGATGTTATGATTCCTGTTAGAACGGTTGATGAAATGGTAGGAAGAAAGTGTACAGATAAAAAGAAACACGTATTGCCAGAAAAGAGTGGATATGAAGTAAGTGATACAGAAGACGTCCATATCAACAGGCTTCTGCAGTGGTGACACCAAATGCACAGCCAATGGAGACTGGCATGAATGAAAGCCTAAACCGATTTTCTGAAATAAATAGCCCATCTAATAAACAGAAGATACCACAGACTATAGAACCTAATACGTCTGAATGAGCGAGATCAACCTGAGAATTATCTGAAAAGATAAAAGAATTGACAAAGAATGTAAAAGCTGTAACTGTGCCAGTAACTATAGGTCCTGTGATACAGGTGTTTGAAAATCAGAAAATAGATGAACATTCATTAACGATTCCTTTAAATTCCAGTATGCAGAAAGTACGAGAAAAAATGTATCCTGACCTTAGTGAGACAAAAGATTCGGGGCCAGATGTAGGTAATTCTGATTTACCTACTCTTAAATACCGAATCATACCGATTCGGTATTTAAGAGTAGGTAAATTGGAAGTAGGCAGATGTAGGTAGTTTTTCGATTCTGTAAATACCGAAGCCCATAGGAATCAATGGGAAATACCGATGGGGTATTTACAGAATCGGTAAATACGGAATCCTGGCAGGGGGAACCGGGTGTCATTATGACACCCTGTAGCACCCCAATTGCAGGCTTGTGTGCTATGTGGCACACATACATGCCCTAAGGGCATGTCTGTGTGTCACAACGGCCCCAACAACGCTGAGGATGCCTGACTTCACCTTGGGGGTGCCCAGGAGTGGGCTTCTCACAAGGAAAGGCCAGGATGGGTTCCTCGGCGGTATTCGTACAAGCGCCGAGATGCCTACGGGTAGTCGTTTGCTATACAAGTGCGTAATCATCATCAATCATCATCATCATCACATGGCATAGGTGTACATGCACAGAAGAGCATTACAGAAACCTTACTGAGTAGATTTCACCAAGAAAAATATAGAGAATTTGAACACATCAGGACAGTTAACTCAGATAAAGGAATTAATGGTATTGTTGAGAAAACGGGGAGACGTAGACCGATGGAGAAGTAAGTGGATAAAGAAAAAAGACGAGACAACTGATAAAGCAACGTTAGCTTTCCCTGTAAAAGAAAAAGAACCAGTGGTAGTAGAATGTCTGAGGAGAGAAATTCCGGGAGGAGGATATGTACATGTCTAGCGGACCAAACAAAATATATTGTCATTTACAAATGAAGTAGGGCAAACAAAAATGAAACCCAACATTGGTAAAGGAAACGGTCAGATGAATATAGAGGAAGCTAAA
The DNA here is from genome assembly GCF_964261635.1 of Lissotriton helveticus. Classification (NCBI taxonomy): domain Eukaryota; kingdom Metazoa; phylum Chordata; class Amphibia; order Caudata; family Salamandridae; genus Lissotriton; species Lissotriton helveticus. The sequence continues at coordinate 246,617,637 of NC_136067.1, forward strand.
AAGAAATGGCCATGTCATAATTGCGGAAAATTAGGGCATTGGAAGAACGAGTGTAAATTACCTCCAAAAATGTATACAGAAAAAAAATCATTGAATCCGCAGGTGAAGAATGAGGTGAGTTACCAATCACCACCACCGCAACAGTTAGTTACTCAACAGAGTCAGGTGCCACAGCCACCTCTCCCACAGAGTGTAAATCCTTTAAGGTACAGTGCAGAGACAGGATTCTACAGTGGAGAGCAGGTAAACAAATTGCCACGTGCAGCTGCTGTTTCGCAGTATTGGCTACGACCGGATGGAAATGAATCGGATTAAAGTTAATGACGGTACCTAGGAGAGGAAAAGGAGTGCGTGCTTGGCACAACTCTAGAGGTAGATCAGTCAGGTCCCTTTGTGGATGGAAAGGTGAATGGTGTAAATGTCACTTTCCTTGTGGACACTGGTGCTACCTGTTCTGTTAGATCAGTGGAAATTCCAAAACTTCCTCTCTCAGGAGAAAGTATCCAAGTTGTAGGTGTGCGGAACAGACAAATTAAAGCCCCTCTTACACAACCAGTAGAGGTGGAAATCGGTCCCTTTAAAGCGATGCACCATTTTGTGGTGTGCGATAGCAGTCCTGTAAATCTGCTTGGACGTGATATATTATGTAAAATGAATTTACTGTACCCCAGATGGCATTGCTTTCCAGACATCAGATGGCGATGTTTTGTATAAAATGATCATGTCAGTAATTGATTCGGGAAAAGGTGACACGTTCCCAGCATTTGATAAAGAAAAAATTCCCATTGACTTGAAAAGAACAGTTAAGAATGAGGTGTGGGACTTTACGAGTGAAGAGATAGGTCTAATGAAAGGAGTAAGTCCTGTAAAAATGACTATAAAAGAAGAGACAGTTTACCCAAATACCCCACAATATAAATTGACACCAGAACATATTGAAGGAATAATGCCAGTAATTGATAAAATGATTGAGCAAGGAATCCTAAAAGAAATAATGAGTAGTCCATGTAATTCACCTATAATGGGACTGAAACAGCCTAATGGAACCTTTAAAATAGTGCAAGATTTGCGAAAGGTGAATTAAATTGTTGTCCCCTGTTGCCCAATTGTGCCAAATCCTGCTGTAATTTTGTACCAAACTTCGCATGATACAGAATGGTATACAGTCATTGATTTATGCAATGCATTCTTTTGATTCCTTTACACCCTGATAGCCAACCAATTTTTCCGTTCAGGTTTGGCGAGTATATTTTGGCATGGTGTCGAATTCCTCAAGGGTATGCTGAAAGTCCTTCCATTTTTAATCAGATACTGAAGAAATCCTTAGAGAGCTTAAAAATGCCAGAGTAATCTGTGTTGGTTCAATATATTGATGAACTGTTGGTGGCGTCAAGAACCAAAGAAGCGTGCATGTCTGATACAATTGCATTATTGAACCAATTGGCAGAAGGAGGAATAAAGTGGCCCCATCAAAGTTACAGTTCTGTCAACAAGAAGTACAGTACTTAGGTCATAAGATTGAAAAAGGTATGAGAAAGGTGGCGACAGAGAGAATCAGGATTATCAAAGGAACGAGACCCCCAACGACACAGAAAGAGGTGAGAATGTTACTTGGAATGGTTGGTTATTGCCGACAGTGGATAGGTGGATTGCAAAACCTTTGTAGTGATTAACAAAAGGTGATGTAAAGGACCAAATTGTGTTGAATGAGAAAGAGATGGAAGCTTTTGAGAAACTGAGAAACAGTTTGTGTGAAGCTCCAGCATTAGGCATGCCTGATTATGAGAAAGAATTTGAACCGTACTGCAGTGAAAGAGACGGATGTGCACTTTCAGTACTAGTGCAAAGACATGGAAGAATGAGACGACCAATAGCTCATTTTTCAACTGTTTTGGACCCAGTGGCAAAAGCATTACCTGTCTGAAAGCTGTAGCAGCTACTTGTGTAAGTCTGGAACAAAGTGATGGCATTGTGATGGGATATCCTGTGAAGGTATATGTCCCATATTCAGTTTAAATCCTTCTAACCAGAACCAAAACCCAGTTCATGACCCACAGTCAATTGACTAGATATCAGAAAGTGATTCAAGGTGCAGACAAAGTAACAATTGTGAGATGCATACATGTAAATCCTTCCACCCTATTGCCTGATGCAGTGAATGAAGAAATTGGATGTACTTGAATTCTGTACAAAGCCCCGACCTGACATTAGAGATGAGCCTCTAAAAGAATCAGATTATGTGATGTTTGTGGATGGATCATGTTTGATCACAGATGAAGGAGTTTTGAGTGCCACGTATGTACAGTGGCAGCCATAATGGAAGCATCTTGTTTGAGAGGAATACGTTCAGCCAAAGTTGCTGAGCTTATTGCTCTGATTCGAGCTTGCAAACTGGGAAAGAATTTCCGAATCACTATAATCACGGATAGCCAATACGGCTTTGGAGTGGTGCATGATTTCGGACAAATCTGGTCCCAGAGGGGATTCATGACTTCCTCTGGATCTCGCATAAGGAATGGTGAGTTTGTGAGAATGTTGCTTGAGGCGATACAGCAACCTAAAATGATTGTGGCTGTGAAGTGTGCAGCCCACAAAAATGGAGGTGATTACATCACAGAAGAAAATAAATATGCGGATGCAATAGCTCAATATTGTGCTAGACATATGAGTTCAATGAATCAGAGAAGAGAAAAAGAACATGTTTCAGGTCTTTTAATGCTTACTAATGTAGTAGATACTTGGGAAGAAGTGAAACAATTGCAAGAAGAGGCAAGTGATGAGGAAAAAGATGGATTAATCAGGATGCAGACAGAGAGAGGACGATGAAGTTTGGGTTTACAGGGATGAAAGACCAGTTATGCCTGAAAGCATGATCTCTAGCATGGCACAGATGTACCATGGACAGGCACACATTGGTAGGGATGCAATGATCAGACTTTTCAAACAGACTTGGTATAATCCGAAGTTTAGGATCATAGCTGAGAGTTTGTGTCAAATATGTCTTATATGTCAACAATTGAATCCAGGAAGGAAGACAGTTGTAGTCTAGGAGCATTGGATGAGAAGGAGGTCCTTTTACCAGAATGCACATTTATTTCATTAAAATGCCACAGTGTAACAGATTGAGGTATGTTTTGGCGATTGTATGTTTGTTCTCTCCCTGGGTGGAAGCCTACCCAACAAGAAGGAATGATGGAGTTACAGTAGCCAAATTCCTGCTGAGAGAATTCAGTCCTAGGTATGATTTCCCAGTGACGATAGAAACAGATAGAGGAAGTCATTTCCAGAATGAAATTATTCATCTGATATGTGAGGCATTGGATATTCAGCAGAAATTGTATTGTGCCCACAGACCAGAGACTTCTGGTGTGGTTGAACAAGTGAACGGCACAATCAAAAACAGACTGGGAAAAATGTGTCTGACCACAGGACTTAAATGGCCTGATGCATTGCCATTTGTTCTCATAACCCTAAGGAGTGTACCTGATAGAAAAACAGGTTTGAGCCCACACAAAATAATAATGGGACGAGTAATGAGACAAACATTCCTACCTGTTAACAAACTGCTGACTATAACTGATGATCTGATTCTGGACTATCGCAAAGGATTGGCTGAGGTGGTACATTCTGTGTTTCAGCAGGTTGGAACAGATGCAAACACTCTTGAGAGACACCCAGCTCATGATCTGAGTCCCGGAGACTGGGTCTGGGTAAAGGTACACAGAAGAAGAAATTGCCTGGTTCCTCGCTGGGATAAACCACGCCAAGTGATCCTAGTTACCACCACAGAAGTAGTGTGCAGGTGTGAAAAAGTGGATCCATGCCAGCCATACAATCAAAGTTCCTGAACCTGAAGATCGACATGTGAGTCGACATCTGAAAATAACAGACACCAGTTCAGAATCTGATACAGAAAATGAAATAAACAGAATTCCAGATTCGGAAGCTCGACCTGTAAGTCGACATCTGGAAATGTCAGACACCATTTCAGCATCTGAAGCAGAGACTGAATTATTCCGAGTTCCAGATCTTGAAGATCGACCTGTAAGTCGACATTTGGAAAAAACAAACACCAGTTCAGCAACAGAAACAGAACAATTTGAGAGTGATGAACGACAAATTGAGGACTCTGCAAAACAAACAGGAAATTCTGAAAGACAAACTATTGATATTGAAATTGGAGAAACAGGAATAACTCACAGTGATGATGAGCAACTGAGTACAAGCTATGCTAAAATTCCTCCTGATAGAACCGAGATAACAAAAGAGGATTAAAACTCAGAAGGAGAATCTGAGATCATAAGATTCAAAGCAAGAGGAACTGAAATAAAGTCTGAAACAGATTTGGAGGAGAGTGAAGGAGAAATAGGACCAAGGAGAAGTCCAAGAAGGAGAGCCTGGAAAGTGGAACGAGAGAGAGAGACTGAAATAAAAAGGCAGAGAAAAGGAGATAATTGCCCCAACGAAAATAAAGGACTGAAATTTAAAGTAATAAAGGTGAATAAACAAAAGGAGGAACTAGTGAATTAAATAACAAGTCAAACAAAAGAGAATAAAGGACATTTGCAAAAACCAAAAAGAGTAAAAAGACCTAATCTGAAATACAAATCACCTGAATTGGACTTATATTACACTGCCTGATATTGAGGAGGTGGAGAGCAGTCAAGAGAACCAAAGCGAAAACTGTGAATAAAAGGACTAAAAGTGAATTGTACCCATACAGAAAAGACTGAAGAAACAAGAATAAAGATAAATTGACAAATTAAAAAATGGAGAATCAAAAGAAATGTTGAAGGACAAAACCATATGTATGGATTACGGACTTTAAAAGGTAAGTAAACATAAAAATAAATAAAACAAATTTCGTTGCACACACTGCATCGTATTTGGTGATGCAGTGTGTGCAACAAATTTGTTTTATTTATTTTTATGCTTACTTACCTTTTAAAGTCCGTAATCCATACATTACTACCTCCCACCCTGCCCCTCCCCCTTCCCACTTCACCGCCCGGCCGGTACTCCCACAACCGGCCGCGGCTGAGTGATACTAATGTAGCAATAGGATTAGACTTGCCACAGCAAGGAAAAGTGTGTATTCGTAGAGATCACACTATGTATGACAACTATTTTGTGGGTGCCAGTGAATGCAAAGAAACATACAGAATTATAGGGGGATGGGGATTTAAACAAGGAAAAGATCTAGTATATTCAGGGATCTATTTTATATGTGGAAACAAAGCTCATTACAGGTTGCCCGACCATTGGTATGGAACATGCTACCTAGACCTGGTCTTTCCAAAGATATTTCATGTAGATAGAGGAACTAATGGTACTCACTAGATAGGTAAACCACTAACACGTAGAAGAAGGTAAAGTTTATCAGAAATAATAGGTGATATTTTTGGAGCACTGATGCCGGCAGTGGGTATATCAATAAATGCGAATAAGATTTGGAAACTGTCAACAATAGTAGGTCGTTTATCAACGAATACTGCAGGAGGGTTCTTAATGGTAAATACCGAAATGGTTGCCATGAGAGCTATGGTGATGCAAAATCGACTTGCTCTTGACATTCTTTTGGCAAAAGAAGGAGGAGTGTTAAAAGTGCAACATTGTGGTATGTACATTCCTGACAAAAGTCAAAATGTACAAAAATATACAAAAAATATTACTGAATTGTGTAAAGAAATTGCTCCACTAGAGGTTGATGTTGTGCTGGAGAGACTTGGTAAGAGTTTTTCAACCGTAAAGAAATGGTTTGCAAAAATAGGTAGTCAATTAGTGGGAAAAATACTAATAACAATGACAATAGTAACATTACTGACATCAATGCTAAGATTAGCTTGTGCATGTTTTAGAAAAAGAAAAACAGAAAAGAAAACAAAAATGCAAATTGAGAAAAGCAAACAAAGAGAACTAGAATGATGAAATCCGACTTCATAATCCATTGGTCGGAAACGCGGTCCGTGAAGCTGTGCAATTCGGCTTCGACTGACTCGGAGTCTCCGAATGCCGGTCGCAACTGATTCAGAATGACCAAACTGTTTCCTTTACGACCAAGAACTAACCGTGGGCGGAGAACTCCGCTTCGCCCGCAGAGTGGGCAGAGTTTTGCCTTCTCCACGTTCCATGGAGAATGCCGAGTAGGCAAAGCCCCCGCCACCCATCCGCCCTGCGCAGTTTTGACCAAGAACGTGATGAAGAGAAAGAGGGCAGCTAGGGCATTTACTTATGAATTGTTTTTTAAAGTTTTTACTATTTGTTAATAGGGCGGGTGGGAGGGGGGTGGCCTAGCGGAGCTACGTGGAGTTTCACGGAGTTTGTTTTCAACTCCGTGACGCTCCCTGTATTCCCACTCCGCCCACTACATCCAGGGTTGCCAAGAACATTGTAATTGGTCGGTCGGATATGTTTTCGACCGAGTCTAGCTGATTGGTTCCGACATGGCTTAGGGGAATCCGACTTTCGACTGACATCGTAATGAGCCCCAGAGTTGTATTTGTTAGATTAATTATAAAAAATTGTGTTTTTTTTTTGTGATTATAGAATAATTAGAGGGAAGAAGTTGTTATGGATTGCTGCACATTCGTGTTTTTGTGCTTCATTAACAACGTGCAGAATGTGGTTTTACACTCAATTACACATGTACAGAATGATATAGTACTGTTGTGTTTAAAACACATTTCCTATAGCAAAGAAGGGTGTTTTTCTGACCCTTGTTATCTAGGCCTCAATTTAGGCCTAGTAGCCATGTTTTACAAAATGGATCTCTCCTCCTCCTGCACATTGTTGATATTTCTGCAGCACCCAGTCAAGCAGAGTCATGTATATTTATTTCCATGAGCATTGTTTTTGCCCGTGTCAAAGAAAACCTCCTAGCTTGGTTACAAAATGAATCTTCTATCAAGGTCTTTCCACTATCTCACTGTACCCTATTCATTCACACCAGTAGATTGTCATTCATGCATCTACTTTGTTCTACTGTCTGCGGATGGCATTATCAGAGAGTGCGCAGAATATAAATATTCATATAGTGGGGTAGTGCTTAGATGCTAAGACAAAACAACGTTTAATAAGACTGTGCTCTGATTTGCTCAGAATGTGATGCTTTCGATCACAGGGCTATCATTTTGCAGTTTTGGTGGTTTCATATGCGAAAAAAGTGTGTACGAACCCTTGCCTTTATGGGTGAGACAGATTTTCTGAATAATTTCCTGAAGACTTAGATGCGCCTTTGGAAATTGTCCGTTTCTCTATTGATTGTGCTGCCCACTTGGTACTTGGTATATTTTTGATTTTGCCCTTCTTTGTATTGTCTTGCTTGCTGAGAGCCTTCATGGCATTTATTCCAAACTGCATCTTTTGACTTCTGTGATAAAACACTTACATTTATTTTGCTGATCTCAGTTATTGAGTGGGCCGTTTTACTGAAATGTCTGTATTTAGATATTTGTCATGCGTTAAAATGTGCCTTACTTTGGGGACACATTTCCTCCTGAAACTAAGGTTTAACGCCGCCTGTGATTCATCGAACTGTGGGTGTTCTGTTGAGGTACAGTTTTGTGGTGTCAAAAATTTCCAGGTAACCTGCACCCACAATTACACAGCTGGCCGCACTTTTTAAATTCTCATTGCTTGTTGAGAATATATTTTCTACATGACTGCTGACAATCACCAGAACAGAAAAAGTAAATCTATTTAACTCTGCACTACCGAGACACTACAAATATTAAGCTTATTTTAGCCTTTACTTCTTCCAGAATTTATCTATTTATGTGATGGAGACCTATCATTCAACTCAAAGGAGTTCATTGATTTCCCTTAGTTTATTCTTTGAACTGAATTCCTAAAAGGATTGCTAATGTGTATTTAAAAACGATTGGCCACTTTTCATTTTAGACAAAAGTAATTGCTACACTTGTCTAGCTCATTCTGCCATTTCTCTGGTCTCTAGGCACTGTAGCATGTAAATTATTTCCCAACAGTTCTCATTGAATCAACTCTCAGAAGGAAGAAAGGCTGAGTGAATCTAGTGGGAATCATACCTGCCACATTAAGGGCATGCACAGCTATCTAGAATGGATGAATACATTCACTGAGCTATTTTACCAATAATATCATTCATTCATAGGAAGATTCAGTGTGTATGCGTCTTCATGTAGCATTTTCCATTTTCATCTCATTTGAAAGCTGAAAGTCATGGATGTCAATTCAGCAAAATGCTAGCTGTAGTGATACTGACATCATGTACCCATAGAGAATCTAGTGACATCATAGGATGTGATGTAATGTGTCCTTTGACATCAATAACATTATAGGAAATTACATCATGTTACCTTTGATCACCTCCAAAATAGACAAGTATAATGTAGTTACAACCTATATTTAACGAGGGTGATATAGTGATACGCCAGAGGTACATCAAACATCTACCTAAGTACAAGTATCCTGTGGCAACCAGTAATAACGTACCCACATAAGCCAAGAAAGTATTGACCATTATAGGCAAATGCACAGCCTCAGATGTCCTTTTGCATCGTCAAAGGAACAATTACATTCTCTGAATGCCCTGGCACATTCTTGCTATGCATTAAGTAACCAAAATCTCAATTACAGTTGTCAAGTGACAGCCTCAAATGCTGACTAAGAACCTTAAATACCCAAGCCCAACCTTGAAATGTTTAACCCCTTTAGTGCTAAGGCAATTCCCCCTGAGTGCTGTTACTCCAGATTTTCCATTGTTCATGACGAGCTCAGCTCGTCATAAGCACACGACCAGTGTACTGCATGACGAGCTGAGCTCGTCATGAGCATCGAAGGGGTTAAGCACCACATAGTGATATCATAACAGTAAGACAGTCATAGAGCTCTCACATGGCTTGATTTGCAAAGGGCCTCCACACTCGTGGTGGAGGCCCGCAGTCAAGGGGGAAGTCTCTGCATCCAGAGCGGAATCTATGCAATCAGAAAAACCTTTGTGAATCAGACCCTCAGTATACATGTATTCTGACCCAACATTGAGAAGCTGTCCCACCACACAGGCTGTTTATGGATTACACCTCCAATACTCAATTATCATGCATTTTCAGTTTCATAAGATTTTATTGAAGTCAAAGGAGAACACTATAAAAGTGCGAAGTATTGAGGTATACTAAAAGTACAGTCAATTATTAAATAATAGATACCATTCCATATATTAAGAGCCACCTATAAGAGGAAAACATTTAACATTGTAATTATGTAGAAAACCTCATTCTGAAAGAAGAAAATGAAGGAGATAAGAAAAAGGAGGAAGATATTGAAGAGAGAAAGAAAGAAAAAATAAAGGACCTTATTCGGTCAACATGCAGTAAAATATAGCAATAAAAACTCAAATGAATCTGAGCTTGAACACTCTGAGCATAAATTATATCAACGCTATGGTTGGCACATATTTGATTCCGACAAAGTGGAAGAATCTTCCATAAGGCAATGATCTGCCTAAAAGATATAGCGAGAAAAAGGTCCAATATTTTCCACTACTATGTGATGAATACACAGTGAGAGCAAGCGAACCGATGAAGAAATTATTGAATGTTAGAAGTAATACTTATAAGGAAATTGTTAAAACATATACAGTACACAGAGGGCCTGATTCACGAAGGTAAACTTACACTTAATGATTGTTTGCTATTCACAAAGGTATTTTACTAGTAGTGGCTTCATGACTGCAGAGTCTCCGCACATAAAAAGATAGGACAGTCCTATTCCAAACTTAAAATAAAGAGGTTGAGTGGTGAGAGTGTAGGGAAATGGTGCCCTAAGGGAAAATCCACAGGATAATATGTTTCGGTAGTCTATAAAAAATGCAAATAGATATGCTGAAGAGGTAGGGAGAACCACCCTCCTCCCTGATATGCGGTCAAAGCCAACAAAACAATTTGTATATGGTCCCCCAGCACACGCAGATGATTACAGTGCAAAGCATACACATATAAGGAATGTATGACGTTACAACGCATGCTTTTACCACGCATGCTGTTACAACGCAGGTTTTACTACGCATACCATTACAACGCATAACACTTGGGGGTGCTGGATAGTGAATAGTTTAATTTACTATTCCAACTCCAGTCCCCGTGGATAGTAGGGAAGGTGTTGGATAGTAAATTCAACTTATTCCCTATCCTAGAGCGCCCCCCAGTGTAATGCGTTGTAATGGTATGCGTAGTAAAACCTGTGTTGTAACAGCACTGCGTGGTAAAAGTTGTGTTGTAATGGTTGTAAACCCATATAAGTAGTGATTTGCTTTGTCTTTTGTTGTTTGTTGATCTTATGTTCGACTGTATAACTTCTTAGCCTTAAACATGGACTTCTTATCTTTAAACACAGCCAATACGTGTTTTGCGGCACTGAAGGGAGAGTTGTCCCACGACTTCCTAAGGGCTAAATCCTCTTTGCGTGATACCTCCCTATCGTTTGTAATTCTGTCCTGAATGTGCCAGTATTTAGTAGTGCAGGTCATACAATAAATATCTCGGATCCCCAATTATTCTTGAGATATCCAATCTAATAATCAATTCCACTTTGAACGTGGCACCCCGTATAAGGAGAATCACATGCGTGTACCCTTTCCTATGTTGATGTGATTGACATACACTATGACATAGCCTCAACAATACACACTATAGGTAAAAACCCATAATCACAGAAGTAAAAAATATGACATATTTATTATTAGACTCAAATTAAAAACAAATCATTTACATGCCTAAACACATTGTGGTACGTGATTGAATTATAAAAGAAAAGGGGAAATACATATAATAACACCATGTATTGTGACCTGCACAATAGAAAAGACAGACAAAAATTTGTAAAACACAACATTTGTAAAATACAATTGGTACATTTAAAACTGCCAGTAATTCACACCTATGTTTTACCACTTTAAATTTTTAGATATAAACATTGGTGGTGGAAACTTAAATTGTACTGAACGAATGCGTCAACGCGTTTCGGTGGTTTGGAGTAAATGGAGTCCACCTTTATCAAGACATTCTTTTGTTGTCTGTCGAAATGAAGGGTATGTACAATTTCCCTACAATAAATGTACATACAATTATACTTATAGATGAGAGCACCTGTTGAGTCAAACTAAATATATCCTTAGAAACGACTGGTTATTATTTTCATGTTTTATTAGGCATACCTCTACCAATAAAAAAGAGCTGCTTTTCAGTCTACCCTTGACATCTACAATTGGTGAGACTCACGACGAGCACCTGCAACAGCAGGTATGTTACCACAGACCTAGCAGATACGATCACTTTCATGAGTTATCTCCAATAGCATTACTAATGGGAGCGTGGCTCTTTTATTTTATATTCTGCCAGGACTTCTATCCTTGTTCCCCTCATAAAAATCTATGAGACGTCCGGCGAGTAATTTTAACAGGAGGTAGGTTATTAGATGCCCTGAGAGAATCTATAACTATCATGAGTGCTTAGCCATTGAAAATAAATAGGGTAGAGATAAACACCTGAGAAACATTCTCCTAAAGAACCTTTTTCAAATAAATTCGCAGGATTGTTTCCGAGAACCCTCATATTATAGACATCTGAACAACAAGTGCGCCAATTAGTCGCCACACAGAGAACCGCAACATCTCTTAGGATACAAATCAATAGGTAAGAAAGCCCCTTAGAAATCCCCGTAATTTAGATATAAGATATTAGATATAAGTCACCATAGGGAACTAAATCCAACACTGTACCCTAGGATGACAATGGGCACGTTGTATAGAATATAAGTTGATAAATTTGTGTAGCGATGGTAATGCGACGGGGTATAGCCTATGATGCTTATTAATGATGTCTTATTAAGGAAATCAATAATGTTATATAGATTATATTGTCTATAAATGTATAATTGTATGTACATTTATTGTGGGGAAATTGTACAGACCCTTCATTTCGACAGACAACAAAAGAATGTCTTGATAAAGGTGGACTCCATTTACTCCAAACCACCGAAACGCGTCGACACATTCGTTCAGTACAATTTAAGTCTCCACCACCAATGTTTATATCTAAAAATTTAAAGTGGTAAAACATAGGTGTGAATTACTGGCAGTTTAAATGTACCAATTGTATTTGACAAATTTTGTGTTTTACAAAAAATTTTGTCTGTCTTTTCTATTGCTAGAAACAAAAAAGAGTACCACCAACGTGGAATCACAGATTCCTAATGGGGTGTGTGGTTGAACAAAAGTGAGAAGTTCTCCTTTTGTTAAAAAACCCCTCACTCACCACCTAGTGGTGACATGCTTCATCATCGGGGTCCACCCTAATGACCTAGCGTCATCAGGGTGTGCTACAACACCTGTTAACAGTGGAGCAGGTTGTGAGTGAAGGTGCGTGAAAAAAATGGTAAGTGTGTTAAAAATTGTCCTGGTTTGAACTTGGGAAAAATAAAACTTTATTTGCAAGCAACTGGACAATGTTAAAATAGTGGCGAGATAAAGTGAGGGTAACTATGAACCCGTGTATCTCTGTATGTGTCTGGTCTACATGTTTCAACCATGAAGGTTTAGATTAACCAGGTTTTCTTCACGACCAAAAAACCAGTTAAGTGGATGGTCTGCGTCCCCTAAAAGACGCACCCGGTCCTACTCTCTGATTGGCAAAAGTGTGCCCGTGGTGTCAGCTTGCACCTCAATGGGTAAGCTTAAAAAGTCAAAATACCTGTAAAGGAAGGTGAAGACAAGTGTCAGATATTAAACATTATACATGCCTGTTACGTTGAGCAGTGCCTCAAAATCGTGCCTGCATGCTGTCACTCCCATTAGGAAAGATTTGTATTGTTTGGCGTCACAAAAAGTCAAGGCGCAAAGAATTGCCAATTATACCATTATCCGTGAGAGGATGTGGATGTGCACGGCCGTGAATGGGCGGTAGGTATTAACCACAACTTACATACTCTATAATTATCAGTGCTGCGTGTTGACTATATATCTACACAACTCCCGCGCTTCTCAACATTTAAAGTGGCGTGGTAACATCTCGCATTCCATATCGTGAGGGCGAGGTCATATCAATTTGATGGTGCATGCTCTGCCATGCTCTACATACTAAACACAAAACAGACACACTAACAACGGTACATGTAGGACACACAAGGACTGAGGCTTACTCTCAATGGAGTAATAGTTGACATCATAGGGCAGGGGAGGTTATCCTCGTTCTGAAACGTATTCTGAAATAAGAGATCGATGAGTAGTTTCAGAAATGTCGTTGGGGGGAGAGACCGGCTTAAGGGCTCTGAGCCGTATCTGGGATATATGTATCGGAGCTCGGTAGACTTGCAGTGCCCGTGGGTATATTGTGGGCACGTCTGACTCAGTTTCTACTTACAGTTTAGGTGCCAGGTCTATGGCTGATAACCTACTTCCGTCCGCCGCCCTGTTACAGTGATGCCGGGCGCTCGGGGAATGTAATAAGGATGGTGCACTTCCGCGGTGGGCGGAGTTTAGTCCCGGTCACGTGGGGCGTTGCTAGGAGCACTGGGGAGACAGCTACAGGTATGGTGGCTGCGTAGGATCAACGTGCATCACAACGCAAGAGTTCGATCCCTGGTTGGGGGACAACTATGGGTTGAGAGGCACTATTACAAGAGAAACGGATAAAATTAGCAAAGTTACATCTCAAACTAGTATGTCGATATTAAGTGGGAATTTAGGAATACATTTCAGCAATTATCTGGAATGGCCATAATACCTATTAGACAGGAAGGGTGCAATATTAGTTTTAATCAGGATGTGTAACCCGATGGGGTGTACATGAAAGTAATATTGGATAGGAAATTATTATTAGGTAGGAAAGGAGGGGTAGAACTCATTCTTTGAATAATGTGGGTTCACGATCCCGTTTACGTTATGACGGGCTTGGCATACCTCTCATAATAAAAGCCATTTGTTGTCAGTATGATGGGCGTTCACGATCCTGTTTACGTTATGACGGGTTTGGCATACCTCTCGTAATAAATGCCATTTGTTGTCAGTATGATGGGCGTGAGGTGGACAGCCCAGTGGGGTGACCCTCTACTATGGCGCTATTACCAGAGATGGGTAAGGTTGGTTTATTTTAGTACTGATGCCCACGGGATATTGTCATTAAGGCCTGTTTTGTGAGTAGATAATCTGTAGACCCAGCGTTGCTCTTTTTCATACAGGAGCTGTTGAGTGTTTGGTCCTGATGGAATCTGTTCAATGATGGCCCACCTCATGTCGTTAGGAGTGTGGTGTGCATCTAGAAAGTGGTCCGTCAGTTTTGTCACATTCTTCTTGCAGCATATGGTGCTGCGGTGCTCACAGATACGCTGCTTGACTTTGCGGGTAGTCATGCCGATGTAGGCTTTCCCGCATGTACATTTGATCATGTATGCGACATTTGCACTGTTGCAGTTCGTATGTGTACGTTGTTCCCATACTTTTCCTTCCTCCAAATTCAGAGTCTTAGTGTTCTCTGTGAGGTGGCACACACTACAGTCCCCGCATTTAAAGTGTCCTGTTACTGGTGGGAGGTTCCACATCCCTGTGACACTCGGGTTCAAATTGATTGGTTTTGCTTTAGGTCTGGTATTGACTAGGCTGTCTTTTAGACTCGGTGCCTTCTTATAGGAGAAGAGTGGTTTATCCCATTGTAGCACGCCTGTGTTCAGTATTGACCAATGTTTATTGATACTCTTGCTCACTTGGTTGGATATTGTATTGTATGTGGTGACACAAGTGAGAGGGACCGAGTCATTGTGGGCCATGTTGTCTTCTAGGAGCGCGTCTCTAGGCTGATTCCTGGCTCTTTTTTGGCACTTCTCAATAATCTTGGAAGGGTACCCACGTTGCTTTAGTTTACCGGTTAGGTCCTGTGCCTGGGTTTTGTAGTCCGACAATTTGCTGCAATTTCTCCGTAACCTTAGATATTGCCCATAGGGCAGGTTTTCTCTGAGTGGGCGGGGGTGGAAGCTTTCGTATCTGAGCAAGTTATTCTTGGCTGTCGGTTTGAAGTGTGTTTTTGTTACCAATCCATTCTCTTCCTTTGAGATTTCTATATCTAAAAAGATCATGTGTTGTCTGTCATAACAGTGGGTGAATCTAAGATGTGGATCACAGGTGTTGATCCATGTGATGAATTCTTTGAGTATTTCTTCTGGTCCTTGCCAAATTGCAAGGACGTCGTCAATGTACCGTCGCCAAAACTTGATGTGCTTAATGAAGGGGTTCCTCTCTGCCAGGATGAAATTCTGTTCAAAGTCATGGACGTATAGTCCGGCTACACTAGGGGCAAAAACACTGCCCATGGAGGTGCCTCCGGTTTGGAGGTACAGTGAACCTTCATATTCGAAGTAGTTTCTTTTCAATGCTAGGGTGGCACATTGTAGGATGAATGATTTGGGCGTTTGGTCCTCCCAATTGTTCCCTTCCAGGGTGGTTTTGAGTACATTGATGGTGGCATCCTGTGGTATGCTGGTGTATAGACTCTCGATGTCAAAGCTAAGTAGGATGGTTTCGTCATCTACTCTGATTTCATTCAGGAGTACCAGCAGGTTTTTAGTGTCTTTCAGATATGTGGGTGTGGATTGCACGATGGGTTTGAGAAAAAAGTCGCAGAACCTTGAGAGTGGTTCTAACAATGAACCAATCCCTGAGACGATTGGTCTGCCTGGAGGGGGGATTGTCCCTTTGTGCATTTTGGGCACTATGTAGAAATACTAAACTCCGCCCACCGCGGAAGTGCACCATCCTTATTACATTCCCCGAGCGCCCGGCATCACTGTAACAGGGCGGCGGACGGAAGTAGGTTATCAGCCATAGACCTGGCACCTAAACTGTAAGTAGAAACTGAGTCAGACGTGCCCACAATATACCCACGGGCACTGCAAGTCTACCGAGCTCCGATACATATATCCCAGATACGGCTCAGAGCCCTTAAGCCGGTCTCTCCCCCCAACGACATTTCTGAAACTACTCATCGATCTCTTATTTCAGAATACGTTTCAGAACGAGGATAACCTCCCCTGCCCTATGATGTCAACTATTACTCCATTGAGAGTAAGCCTCAGTCCTTGTGTGTCCTACATGTACCGTTGTTAGTGTGTCTGTTTTGTGTTTAGTATGTAGAGCATGGCAGAGCATGCACCATCAAATTGATATGACCTCGCCCTCACGATATGGAATGCGAGATGTTACCACGCCACTTTAAATGTTGAGAAGCGCGGGAGTTGTGTAGATATATAGTCAACACGCAGCACTGATAATTATAGAGTATGTAAGTTGTGGTTAATACCTACCGCCCATTCACGGCCGTGCACATCCACATCCTCTCACGGATAATGGTATAATTGGCAATTCTTTGCGCCTTGACTTTTTGTGACGCCAAACAATACAAATCTTTCCTAATGGGAGTGACAGCATGCAGGCACGATTTTGAGGCACTGCTCAACGTAACAGGCATGTATAATGTTTAATATCTGACACTTGTCTTCACCTTCCTTTACAGGTATTTTGACTTTTTAAGCTTACCCATTGAGGTGCAAGCTGACACCACGGGCACACTTTTGCCAATCAGAGAGTAGGACCGGGTGCGTCTTTTAGGGGACGCAGACCATCCACTCAACTGGTTTTTTGGTCGTGAAGAAAACCTGGTTAATCTAAACCTTCATGGTTGAAACATGTAGACCAGACACATACAGAGATACACGGGTTCATAGTTACCCTCACTTTATCTCGCCACTATTTTAACATTGTCCAGTTGCTTGCAAATAAAGTTATTTTTTTTTATTTTTCCCAAGTTCAAACCAGGACAATTTTTAATACACCCACCATTTTTTTCACGCACCTTCACTCACAACCTGCTCCACTGTAAACAGGTGTTGTAGCACACCCTGATGACGCTAGGTCATTAGGGTGGACCCCGATGATGAAGCATGTCACCACTAGGTGGTGAGTGAGGGGTTTCTTAACAAAAGGAGAACTTCTCACTTTTGTTCAACCACACACCCTATTAGGAATCTGTGATTCCACGTTGGTGGTACTCCTTTTTTTGTTTCTAGTGATATACCCAGGGGTACAGGAGTACTCCCCGTTCACCTATGTGAACAACAATCCTTGCTCTCCTCTTTGTTTTTTCATGCCCTAGCAGCGCACAGCTGTGAGAGCAGATACCCAGCAGTACTGCCTGTCTTACTGCTTACATAATTACGGGATACACTGATCGATCATGGCAGACATTCAAGGCTTAACTTACTCGACAGAGGAAATAGACTCTATCATGGGCAATCTAGCTCTCCTCTTTGTTTTTTCATGTCTTTTCTATTGTGCAGGTCACAATACATGGTGTTATTATATGTATTTCCCCATTTCTTTTATAATTCAATCAGGTACCACAATGTGTTTAGGCATGTAAATGATTTGTTTTTAATTTGAGTCTAATAATAAATATGTCATATTTTTTACTTCTGTGATTATGAGTTTTTACCTATAGTGTGTATTGTTGAGGCTATGTTTTAGCTTTTGTTGTAATTATCTCAAGGGAACAAATTCTTTCACTGGTTGGATAACCTCACTTCCCTTGACTGTACCAAGGGGTTCCTCTCTCTTTCTTAAACATTGACATACACTATGCCAGGAAGTAAATATTAGCTACCGCTGCCAACAGGGACCCAAGGCATGCCCAGGTAAGGGAAATACACGCAGACTGACTCCAGTCCTGCGTACAACATTTCTCCTAATTGCTATATCCCCAAGGACTTAATTGCATTTCCCTTATCTGGGCATGCCTTGAATTTGAGCTTGGTAGTCTAATGGACTGCCAAACCCATGGTGGTGGGCAGCTACTGAGCACCAGTGGTTAAAATGCCATATTCCGAGTTGGGCGGTTGGACAAATCATTGGACCGCTGCTACTGCCAGGGATATGCGATCCCTGATCTACAAAATATACAAAGCTGGGACTCAAAGCATAGATGCCTGCACAAGTTCAAAAAAATCCCTTATCAGTTTTTAGAAAAGCACAGAGGTGCAGGCACGGGCTGGAAGCACAATTCCCTATACCTCCTAAATTCAGAAGCTGATTCTAAGAACCTAGCATTCCTCACATATACATGAACATGTTAGCCCAGAACACTCAATATACAAATGTCACAAAATATACAATCAGTGATGTAGAAATTTTTCGAAGGCGAGTCGATGCTGAATTTCAGTTCATTCATTATTTTTCATTCTTTAAAAAACTTTTGAAACCTCCAACGCGTTTCGTCCCATCCAGGGACTTCTTCAGGGCTACAAAAGTACATATAAAAAAACTATTTACAATTTGTACAATATCATTCATCAAAAACATCGACTTTAAAAAATATCACAATTTATTAATCGAAAATTATCACCTCTTCTATCATCCAAGTTTTTTTTATTTTTTTTTATCAACCAATTTTTAGAGTATACTATCTCAGAGGTGTGACATTCGAAACCCATATCAAGTGAAAAACTAAAAACTTTGAAGTGGAGAAGGGAGGAACAACTCTATCTATCATAACCTCATACACGTGGTAAGACATTCAAAATGATAACATACCTCGCAAAGTATAATACACGTATTCTAATAGTTAATTCCTCATTGGGTCAGGACAGAAGATTCTGTAAAAAGGTTTAAAAAATCTATATTGAATTAATTTGTGGGGTCACTATATATGGTATATATGTTGTGATATCTAGCTGATTATGGATTACTTACTTTCAGATTTAATGCGCTTCCTTAATAGTTAGTTTCCATATAGTTTTAGCAGGTAATTTTTCTTGTTAGGATCAGCACAATGTCCTGAAAATATATAAATAGATATGTGTCGCTCAGTAGTGCTCTTTTCGGTCTTATTATAATTTGATCACTTCTTCTCTCCTAAATTATGGATCACACTTTTTATGGATTAAATCTAGCAAGCTATTCAACATATTACCACTTTATTCCCATATTTAAAATTAAAGTCGTCATTTATGCTAGATTACATCAGTAACGTTTGATGATTTTGATACATTTCCATCTACACCGCGCCTTTCTTGAAAGACAGCGAGGCACTGTACCCCTCCCATATAGCCGCCGCCTATATTGTTAATGTTACCACCTCGTAATCATCAAACAGGCAATATGGGGTGTAACCAGACATGGAGAAGATATACCATGACTATTCCAAACAGAACTGCCCCAATAAATGTACAACGTTGAAAACGTGAAAGAATAACGGCACTCGCCAATCTATGCCGTCATATTATAAAGAGTACTGAATACTAAGTTTAAAAATAACCTTTCAAGATTCAATATTAGATCTGCATATTTAATAAATACGCAACGCAAAGCCTCTGGGGCAGCCATATTTGAAACTGCCACACAGGTGTGTAGTGTAGTTCCTATAGTCCCAATAGGCTCTGCGCATTGGAATAATATATTCAGCAGTGTAGACGAAGGACTGAGGTTAACTAGGTCTCTACTGACTATATTAGACTTAAGTTTTTGCCAGCTAGCTCAGAGGTCACTAGAAACTTTCTCGAATAAGCGAGGAGGAGTTTAACCTCCCTGGATAGACATGAAGGGATTAGCTTCTGACAACCATAAAACATGACAACTTTGCTCCCCCTGATTAAGAGTATATCTCTAGAGTCGTGTGAAAACAAAAGACAGCTTTTTCACTCAGTCAAAGGTGCGTACTTAGTTTCACCAGATTGCAGAGAAAAGAGAGACGGGCGTTTTCAATAAAAGGTGTTATTTATTGAGCAGTCTCCTTCCTCATGCAAGAGAAATGAATTGCTACAATTGCAATACTTATAGTAAAGTAAAGTGCGTACAGTACAGCAGGATTATAAAATAATACTGTAAAAGCATTGATATGGTTTCTTAGCCATATGTTACTTTAAAATAGATAAAATAGATACATACATATATACATTGACTAATCGTACTCAACTGGTGCTTCTAACTACGCCTACCCCGTGTACCTGACCTAAGCCTAATACGTGGGAAGGAGTAAGTAAGTAGCAGTTTAAGTTAAGTTTGTTTTGCCAAGAATCTGACTCAAGAATTCTCTGTAAGGGTTTAGTCAGCTCAGTACCTGGGTAATAGAAAGCAGGAGGGCTGGTATCTCTCTCTCAGGACTCGATATCCCAGTCACCCGCAAGAGTAGGCTGGAAACGCCGGAGCTGGATTTTCTCGGCAGGAGAAAAGACAGCGTCTTTCTCAGCGCGTCAAAAGGGAGGGGCAGCGTCCGTGGGCTCTCGCATCAGCTGGGCTCTCGGAAGTAGATAGCTGCTCCAGAATCACCACTGTGTGTTTGCTTAAGGCAGCGTTGGTATATTTATACCTGAAAGGTGCCTGGGTTTGACCTATGGTTGGACATAAGACGTCAATAAAGATGCCACTAAGAAGTGCCCGTTCTTACAGTGCTTTACAGGAGTTCTCGGACAAAATCAAAACAAAGTCAATGGGGATTTCCCAGGTTGCTGGAGGCTTGGTTTGTTTAGAGAACTCGGTGAGCTTTCTAGGGGGCTGGAGGAGTAGGCTTGCTTAATGTGACAGCATGTGCTACGACTGAATTATGGGTATGATTATTATGCCGTTGTATGGATATTATTGATTATAGCCGGACAAGGGCATAAAATAGGAATATCGATTCAGGTTCCTAGATAAACACACTACACCCACTCCACGAATTAATGTCCATCATTACTAAAAACTAAGCAATAGTAAACATATCTAAAGGTGCACGTGTATACCGATCCACCCCAAAATACATTTTTGCATTTGAAATGGTGTATGCGAAATACATGAAAATGATTATAGGTACTGTACGCGTTTCAAGCAGTGTAATCATTCAAAAAAAGGATGCATATATATATCAGCATGAATGATTTGCGAAATTTACACATGAAATGGCTCTTAATACAGAAAAAAGGTGCGAGACCATTCCATCACATATAAATACAGTCATTTGTAAATATGCTAGAGGCTGAGGTAATATATTGTCTCTAGAGTTCCTAAAATAGAAGCTCTGTTCTCTAAGAATAGTTCTACTTCAAGCAGAGTATTTGTGCCAAAAAAAGGTAAATATTTTGGAATCGGAAAAAAAATAATTTCGCTTTCAAGGGAGAGTGAAAAATATAGTTCCAAATATGTTCAGTAGCTTTTGTTTATCAAAGCCGAAGGCCGAATTCAGAGTTCAGGGAACGCTGTGTACTAGTTTGCTTAAAAGTTAATCTTTTTGTTCGGGGGAAAACATCATTTCAGACAGACTTTCAAAAAAACAGTTTAACGCCTCAGGTGAAAGTTCTACCAAGTTGGAAAATGCCGCAACTGTGCAGTCGTGAGAATGATTGCTATCATCGATGTATTGATCAGCATTGCTCACAGAAGGTCGTACCTGGTTGATGCTGCTCTTATCTTGCACTTCACTACCCTTTAATCGCAGTGGTGAAGTCTCAACGAATGCCGTCATCAGGATGGGTAACCGCTAGGGACAACACGATGCATGAGCCGTTACAGGAATTAGCAAAGTATCTGTATCCAATGGTACTTCTGATTGTAGTGTAAGACAGACGTCCAACACGCATTCTTCTCCGCACAGCATACATCTTAACACAGGTAAGATACAATTCTGCCAGATGGGTCTGAATGAAAGAAACCAGGTCATATTGAGATCTCTTAGCCGGGCTAATCCAAGGACTTTAGTTATGCGGTCCCGATAGCGCATAGCTAGGATCGTTTCTTCCATTGTTGCTGGAGTCTTGTCTGCATTTTGGCTTGCCATAACGAAGCAGGAGAATCAAAAAAAAAATGCCTGCTATTAGTCCCAACAGGAGTGGAAGGCCAGTAAAAACCGAATGGACAAAATTAGGAAAGATGCACAGGACTGCTTTGAAGGGTGTTAACAGTCCCGAAAAAATTGTCTTAAATACATGTGGGATACCATTCGTATCGGACATGTTTAAGATTTGGCTTAACATTTCTGCAAAATGTAAGGGGCAATTTGTTGATAAAAGGCTATGTATCGGTGCGGTTGTCCTTGCGACTTGCAGATCATACGTTTCTTTTGATGACGTCAAGGGCACAGTCGTCTGCAAAAGGACAGACTTCATTCTGCTTAAAGTATCAATTCGAATAGAAGAGATATTCAAACTGGGCCAATTTTTTTCCTCCCTGTCTGGAGTGTTGTTCGGAAACAATACTTGCATACAACAAGTGACCATGGAAGAATCGCTTTCTAGATAAGCTTTTCCTGGCACCAAGCCACAACATCTGTGGTCCACTATTTGAATGTAGCTCCCGTTAGAAAGCCGTCTAAAAAATGGCTCTATTCGAGTTGCATGTGTGCCATGCTGGTGGCATGAAAGGTTATTTGAAGTCCCCTCACAGGCCCCATGTAGGTTTATACCCTGACACAGAAGTATACCACTTAGTGACCTTTTACAATTATCACCACTAAGAAATACATTCTGTCCTTTTTCACTATAACATGTGTGTGTGTAAGGTAATTTCCATGATGACTTAATGTATTCTTTACCCAACCTTTCATACTGGCCTGCTGGTATATATTCTTGACAGAAGTTAAATCTGAAAGTTGTTATCGGAATGGTTATTGTTCCGTGTATTATCCATTCAATGACAGGTCGTTCTGACATTGTCAATGGTAATCTCTCAAGTTTTTCAATGCTCAGAATTGTATATTCCGCTCCTTTTTGTGCTAAGCTGATTTGTGTATCAGTAAGGTTAAAGATAGAGAATAATGACGTTGTGTTGATTAAACGTCAAGGCACATAGCCTGAACGCAGATTTTGTAACATCCAGCCAAGCTGTACAATAGAACGTAATTGGGACTGTCCATGTTGTAACATTAATAAGTCCTGTTCTATTATATCAATCGCAGATGATACAATACTGTCCAGTGAATATATTCTGGAAGACAGAGTCATTAACCCATTGTCCACAACAGAAAGTGATTTTTCCAAATTAATACGGTCAATTTCCCGTATTTTCTCTGCTGTTTCAATTTGCATTATTTTCCAAGCTTCGTTATAAGCTGCATATATACCGGCCGCTATGAAACGTTTTTGACGCTGTTTGCGTGGTCCCATTATGAAATCACGCAAGTCAGCACCTTCTTTAAGTAAAGTCAAGTGTTGCTTAATTTCTGCCAGTGTGGATGTCTGTAGCCATTCGAGGCAGAGTTTTCCTACACTGTATGTTGTAACTATCCCTGGATGTTGTCTCCGGGAGTATCTAGGGTCTGGCCTGGTCAATTTGAACCCCTGTATTTTGTTCAGGAATCTATCTTGACAGTTATTTGTGTCTGTGGGCCAGATCAACCATTTCTTCTAATCAGGATGTGTTCTGTTCTGGCTAAAATTATAGGATACGTCTATGTCAACATCTTTAGTGCTATTACTGTCAGGTGTTGGCTTTGGAATAGACGGTTTGTTTAAGTCTTTAATTTTGGCTAGGCCAAGACAGGTTGTCTGTTGAATTGTATCATTCAAGAATATAATTTGTTCTGGGATCATGCAGGCTCTAAATAATGATTCTATACCTTGGACCCGCCAATCTCTGGTACCCCAGATGGTTTTTGTTTCAATATTGTTCTTCCAAAAATCAAAACCAAATGTATTAATTTTTTCAAAAAATGTTTCTGAATAGATTAATTTAGTGTTTGTCAGCATGGTTTTCATTCCTGTCTTATTTAACAGTTTAAAATAAAACGTTTCTGCTTCACTTGTGTTAAACTCTGAGAAGTATGGGAATTTCTCATAAAATGTTTTTGAACTACCTTTTGGTGGAGTTGCACAATGTTCCCAGTGATTATAATTTAAAACATTTCTAGGTTGAGCAGATTTATGCAAATAATGGTTAGCTTAGTGATTGTAGCAAAACATCTGTTCATAATTTGATGAACCCTGTAAATAATCATGTTCTGTAAATTTTGCTGACATAACTAAATCTGACATCATATCATTAATACTTTCAAATTCCCAATCATCAGAGAATATGCTCGGTTTTACAAAGTCACTTAATGAAACCTTGAATTGATGTGGATACTTCAAGAGCTCGACCGGGCCATATATTTCGTAATCTGTTTTGTCCCAAGGTACCCCACCGGGTATTGGATTGGCTGTGAAATTTACTGATGATAGTTCTCTTTTCTCGATGTGGGATGACTTGTGTGGCTTTAGGACCAAGTTGATGTTCTGACTTGCTGTGTCCATTGTACTGTATTTTCCCTCAATGAAATGTCCCAAGCACAGTACCATGATGAGCCAAAGCAGGAGGAAAAGTACACCTAGCACAAACCAAAATTCAATCCATGGAGAAATCAGATAGGTTTCTTTGAGTTGATGAAAGAGTTATTTTGCTTTGCCTTTAAAAGTCTTTGTTTCTGTTGGCTGTTCCTCAGGTTCGCTTGGATCCTCAGAAAAGTCATCGAAATTGATGAAGTAGCCTGATGCAGTTCTGTCAATTGTTGGAATCGCTTCTGGATTTTCATTTGCTTTTGGAATTTTCTTTGTTTCATTAGCATAGTCTGAGGCTACATCGTTGTAGACAGGTGTTTCTTGATGAGCTGTTGTAATTTGGGTTTTAAGAGGCATAAGTTCCATGGCTTTGTTGCATAGTCCTTGTTGATTCACTGTAGGTTTATCAAATGTTATTAGTCTGTCAGTTTGAACCTTTTGTATTGTAGCAAACTTTGGTGTTCTGCTATTTCTTGGGAGTCCACTGGGCCTACTACTTATTATTGGCCACATGATTGTGGTTTAACCAGGTCGATGGATACAACTCGGTTCTCCTTTTTACCAGCAAGGGGCGGTAGTACAACTGATCTTGTTCCGTTGATAGCCAAGACAGGTACTGCTTTTCTGTAAGAAGGCCCAAATTCCTTCTTCACCGCGATTTTCTCTCTGACCAGATCCCCAATCTTTGGAATCCAGACAGGCCTTGCTGGGACAGGTGGTTTCTCTTCAGTGGCTGTTGGCTGCTGTTTCAACTTTATGTTGCTCTGGTCTTTTCTTGTTTCATTTAAGTCCTGTAAAATAGCCAAACGATCTTTGATATCAAAGTATTTTCCTTCTACCACTGAAGTCTGACTATCAAGGTCCTGGATATGCATTCTAGTCCCGAACAATAGTTCGTACGGACTGAAACCTTTTAGAGAATTTCTTGGCAGATTGTTAAGACTACGTTGGACACTTGTTAAATGTTTGACCCACCCATCACTCGTACCTAATACCCTCGCCGTTATAAATTGCTTTATATCTCGGTTTTTTCTTTCCACGATCCTGTTTCCCTCAGGATGGAAGGGACAAGAATACCGCAACGCAATGCCCATGCTGGTCATGGCCTCCTTATAAGCTCAAGAGCTAAAAGCAGGACCCTGGTCAGAATGTAGCATGCCAATTGCGTATGTGCCGATATAGACTCGCAAATCTTTTATCACAGTTCTGGCGTCAGTCGAGAGCTGGGGTCTACATTTTAAGTGAATCTAGTCTTAAATAATATTAATGGGATGCATTTTTTCTGGGTATTTCGTATTGATATTCTTGTGATATCTAAAAGAAGGGTAATGGTAATACTCTGGGCAGTTTGCCACTGCAATCTCTATTGCAGTTTTGACAGTAAAATGCAAATTTGTAGTTTTGCAGGCTCATTCCCGGCCACCAGTATTCTGATTGTAATTCTCTCAGAGATTTCAAGATCCCTCGATGCCCTAGACCTTCCCCCATGTGTGCGTCTGCTATTAATAAGTTTCTCCTGTTCGTGTTTGGAATCATTCTATCCCCCACTCCAGGGATTCGAGCAAAAGGAACGGAGTTTGCATCGATTACGTATGTATAATTGAGTGGATAAGTCACGGGTAGTGCTGCACAGTCGCCTTTTGATGACGTTTTTACCGCCAGCATCGTTTCACCGTCTATGTATTTATCTGAACGCTTTTTTGTAGCTACGGAAGCCGGTTTAGTGGTTCCGCTGTGGCTGTCTCAGCCAATGAATTCCCTGTAATTCCCTATCACGTTCATGACTCAGTGAATGTATCACGTGAGTCTTTTGTAGTTCTTTCTGTAAAAGAACTACTTGTTCCCAAAGCGATTTTTGCTTGATTGTGGCACCTGTGTCATCTTTGTAACCGTTTGTAACCGTTTTGAACCCATTTCTGCAAGTCATTATTGTATGATTTGACGCAGTAATGCGAATCGCACACTAATATTGTTGGGAATTCGCGATCAGCAATATCTAGCTCCATTTTCAAAGCTATTAGTTCAGTTTGTTGACCTGAATTGTCTTTTACAGATTGTGATATTGTTACCAGAGGTCTCAATTTACCTCCGCGCCACCGGTTTTTAACAACCTCGCACGTAGCGTTGTAGGCTTGTTTTCCCCAAACTGAGGGTTCTGCATAACTGTTTGTGTATATTACGCAGGCGTAAAGTTGTATGGGCAGAATGTCGTTAGGCAGAGGATATTCTTTTTCATATGTTAGATATTTAAATTTTTTCATTTCCGGGTCAAAATAGTATTTCACTTTGTCTGTAGCAAGAGAATTTTCCCATTGTATCCATTTTGGATCTAATGCCACCGTAGTTAAATTACATGGGCTTGTTAATGCTTCGAAGGTTGATTCTGCTGTTAAAACAGTAATCCGTCTGCCTTGGGCCTGGGCTCTTTCTTTTGCTACAGCTGTTTGAACCGCATTTACAAAATTTTTCGCAAGACTGAATGATTTTTCAGCTTGTGAGTACAAGTGTGATTTGTATGCTATTGGTACCTTTTCTCCCTCATTAGAGGTCATGTACGTGAATCCGTTTCTTCCTGGGATGACTCGGATTACAAGGTTGCGTGTATTGTCGCGAGTTTGCAATTTTGTTTTTGTTAACATGTCTGTTTGTAGTGATCTCAAAATTTCTGTGTGTTTTTGAGTCCAATTGATTGTTTTAAAATCAGGTTTTGATTAATTCATAGAGAGGTTTAACCCTCTCTGCATAATTTAGAATTTAAGTTTTTCCGAAATTCAGGAAACCTAGAATTGATTGTAAGTTTTTCAGCGTTTTTGGTGCTTGGATTATAGCGCATTTTTCTAAGAAATTGTCTGCCAGGCTTTTGCCTTCACTTGATAATTAATATCCTAAAAACAGGACTGTTAGATGGGCAATTCGTGACTTTTTAAAGTTGAATTTGTAACCCTCTCCAGCAAACCCAAGTATTATGGTGTTTACTCTTTTCAAGTGAGTATCCAAGTCATCATCTGTCAGATAGATGTCATCGACATAAGATAATGCCTCATCATCATATATTTGTAGTAACTCTGTTACTCTTGCTGAGAATAATCCTGGGCTGTTCTTGAACCCCTGTTGGAGTCGACAGAATTTTTCTGCAAGCCCATTATTGAGAAAGCGGTCAAATACCTGCTTTCAGGTGCAATGTTTTGACGAAAGAATCTATTAGAGATGTCTAATGTTGTTTTGTATTTTTTGCGCACAATGTTATTCATTAGTGCTGCACTGTGTGAGTTTTGTACTGCAAATGTTTTGCAACATGAGTTAAGGTGTCTGTAGTCCAAAACTAGTCGATATGAATCGTCTGGCTTGGAGACAGGAAACAAAGGATTGTTCATTTGTGAGGTGCAAGTTTGAATCACCCCCTGGTATTCAAGTTGATCTAAGATCTCCCTGACCTGTTTTTTAGCTTCTTGCTTAATTGGGTACTGCCTCTGTGCAGTTGGTTGACTTTTTAACTGGATTTTGTGAGGAGGAGAGTCCTCATCCCATCCTACATGGTTTTTATATAATGCAGGAGCTTGGGCTACCGCCCACTTTCTTGCAAGTGTATATTGTCTATGAATTGGAATATCATTTGAGAAGGCAGGCATAATCATTTCTTCGCCATGAGGGAACTCCCTGACAAACTTTGGTGGCCAGTCTTTTTCAGCTAAAAGGATGTCATAGCCTTTGGAAAGGTTATCCCAAAATAGACCCCTTATTTTCCTAGTCTTATCTCCCTCTATACGTAATGTTATTTTGTATATTTTATGAGGTTTGCTAACTCTGGTATCTGCAGTTTCCACCTGAATGTATTCATTCGTGTTCACTGTCTCCAGATGATTCATCAGGATCTTGCGAGCTATGCTCACTTCTGCTGCGCTGTCAAGCATTGTCTGAGCCCACTCTCCGTTTTTCAGCTGTGTCCTCAGGATCCTCTGCATGTTTGATTACTTTAATGCTGGCTACCTTCTTTTTTGGAAATTGTAATTTTTTACTTTGATGAGCAGGTTCCTTGTCATTGGACTTGACGTGCTCTTCCCTGTGTTCTGACCGCCCTCTTCTTTCCGATTTCTGCGAGGAAGTCTGAAAAGATTGAGAGGGACGTGTATCAATATATTGATATCTATCAGGTTTCTTCAAATTATCCCTATTTTTAAGGTTGTATCTTTTCTCAGAGGGCTCCCTCTGGGGAGACTTGTGTCCTTGGTCCGGAGATCTTTTTCTCCGCCGAGGAGACCTTCCTCTGGACTGGAATCTTTTTTCTTTGGGAGTGGATTGTTTAGTTCCATCCCAGCTCTTTTTTGGAGTATTTTGATTATTTTTAATAAAGATTTTTTCAGGATTTTCAGTTAGTTGGGCTTTTACTGGTTTCCCACCCAAACTATCTCCTCCTAGTTCTTCATAGGATTTTTCTATGATTCTGGCAAGTTCAAATGGTTGTTCTGCTATATCTGTTTCTTTCAATTTCTGGCGGATCGCCACAGATGCTGCTTCCCCTTTTATGTTGGCTAATAATAAAGCTGAGACCTGCTTGAAGTCTTTCAGTAATTTCATACCCAGAGTTAAAGCAGGTTCTGGACCGTATTCGTTTTGAATCTGTCTTAACACATCTGGTATTACCGCCATGGACGGAACACCATGTGTTTTTGTGTAAATGGAAGCAAAGACTGTGCCCCAAGTGTCACAGTCATCCACATGTGGCGCGATCCCCATTGGAAGGCAGATAGTCAGAATTCTGTGTTTCTCAGTAGGGGTAGTATCCGGAAATACTGCCTCTATTTGAGTGATTTTTTGTGCTAACCAGAATGGAATTTGTTCCCGTTTTATGGGTACTTTACCCAGACATGATTGTATGTTCTGTGGTGTTATTTTATTTGTATTCCCCCGATGAGGGGTCAGCTGTGGAATGTTAATAGCTGGTTGGACTGTTGAAGTCCGCATTACATATTGGACTAATTATCTATGAATTTTAATCAGTTGTTTTAGCTGTGCTAAAAGTTCTGGTATTGACATTTTTTCAATGTCTGGATGTGGTGTGTAGCTGGCTAGAACCGGCCACGTTGCTCCTAGTCTACCTAGTGGACCGAGCCTGGTGATGTGATTATTATGTTTTAGGGCGCCTTCAAACCAGAGCAGGTGCTCTTGGTATTTTAATGGGATTTCCACCTCCTCGAAAGGAGTGTACTCATCCGGAGGTTCCTCTATTTTGTAATAGTGGAATTCATGTGTGACAGCGTTTGCTGCTGGAAAATTTATCCATGAATAGAATACCTCTGTCTGCCGATATTCATGTGCCTCAATTACGAATATGACTGTACCACCTCTCGATGTCAGTCCATTTTCTATACGTTTAAGAGTTATAGTTTTTCTTATGTTGACCGGAATGAGTATTGCATCCGGGTCGGTCTGTAGGAGACTTGTGTCATCCGCTTGGAGTTGAGCTGCTATTCTAGCTGTCTCCCTCTCTTCTTCACTTTCCCCCATTTTACTGGCAGAAAGGTTTTTGTTTGCAGATCAAGTTTCAAGGAAACAAAGATTAGGTGCACAATATTTTGGAACACTGTATCCTTCAACGTTGAATAAACCAAAAACTATACATAGAAATCTCTTCCTACTAAGTTTCGGCGGATTTTAACCTTTGAACCACTCCAGGCGTCTTTTGGAGTATTTACGGGAGAAAGAGTCTGTGTGAAAAAGCACCACTGAGTTACTCTAACGTCTTGCGTTAGATTTATCGCCTTACCAAACGTTGGGCGCCATGTAGTGTAGTTCCTATAGTCCCAATAGGCTCTGCGCATTGGAATAATATATTCAGCAGTGTAGACGTAGGACTGAGGTTAACTAGGTCTCTACTGACTATATTAGACTTAAGTTTTTGCTAGCTCAGAGGTCACTAGAAACTTTCTCGAATAAGCGAGGAGGAGTTTAACCTCCCTGGATAGACAAGAAGGGATTAGCTTCTGACAACCATAAAACATGACAACTTTGCTCTCCTGATTAAGAGTATATCTCTAGAGTCGTGTGAAAACAAAAGACAGCTATTTCACTCAGTCAAAGGTGCGTACTTAGTTTCACCAGATTGCAGAGAAAAGAGAGACGGGCGTTTTCAATAAAAGGTGTTATTTATTGAGCAGTCTCCTTCCTCATGCAAGAGAAATGAATTGCTACAATTGCAATACTTATAGTAAAGTGAAGTGCATACAGTAGAAGCAAGATTATGAAATAATACTGTAAAAGCATTGATATGGTTTCTTAGCCATATGATACTTTAAAATAGATAAAATAGATACATACATATATACATTGACTAAACGTACTCAACTGGTGCTTCTAACTACGCCTACCCCGGTGTACCTGACCTAAGCCTAATACGTGGGAAGGAGTAAGTAAGTAGCAGTTTAAGTTAAGTTTGTTTTGCCAAGAATCTGACTCAAGAATTCTCTGTAAGGGTTTAGTCAGCTCAGTACCTGGGTAATAGAAAGCAGGAGGGCTGGTATCTCTCTCTCAGGACTCGATATCCCAGTCACCCGCAAGGGTAGGCTGGAAACGCCGGAGCTGGATTTTCTCGGCAGAGAAAAGACAGCGTCTTTCTCAGCGCGTCAAAAGGGAGGGGCAGCGTCCGTGGACTCTCGCATCAGCTGGGCTCTCGGAAGTAGATAGCTGCTCCAGAATCACCACCGTGTGTTTGCTTAAGACAGCGTTGGTATATTTATACCTGAGAGGTGCCTGGGTTTGACGTAAGGTTGGACATAAGACGTCAATAAAGATGTCACTAAGAACTGCCCGTTCTTACAGTGCTTTACAGGAGTTCTCGGACGAAATCAAAATAAAGGCAATGGGGATTTCCCAGGTTGCTGGAGGCTTGGTTTGTTTAGAGAACTCGGTGTGCTTTCTAGGGGGCTGGAGGAGTAGGCTTGCTTAATGTGACAGCATGTGCTACGACTGAATTATGGTTATGATTATTATGCCGTTGTATGGATATTATTGATTATAGCCGGACAAGGGAATAAAATAGGAATATCGATTCAGGTTCCTAGATAAACACACTACAGGTGCACCGCGTAATAAAGATAAACTGGCGGCGTCAGGTAAACATTACAGTCATGTTTGATAGGGTACCGGATACTAAGTATTCAAACGAGCGAAATAACATGTGAAGTGGCAATCTCAGATATTTCAAACTCAGATACACATGGTATATTTATAGTAGGAGGACGGACATTTGGATGTTCTGCAAAAAATTGTTTTAATTGCAGCTTACGTAGTAAGCGAAACAAATCTACATGTACATTCTCCAATGACTGATTTCCAGTTAAAAAGTAATTTAAGCCTCTGCTCAAAATCCTCAATTCATCAACATCAAATTCTTTAGATGAAAGATTAATCACATTTACAGTGTTAGACTCCAAGTTTCTCCCATTTCTGTCCACATTGTGGTGCACAATCTCATTACTGATCCCTATCATTTGTTTCCTAGTTTTGCTTTGGTTACTGATCTTGTGTTTCTTGCCACCCCGTCTGGTTCTTCTCCTACATTTTTTCTTTTGTTTCCCAGACGGTATCTCTGGACTTCCCGTAAAAAATCTGACCCTTGATTTAAATTTGGGCTTGCTGTACTGGTACCCTCCCTTGGGTTACTGTCAATGGAGGAGACCGAGGAGATCGAAGTGCTGCTAGAGGAGATACTTGCAGGCTTTTTTTCTATTGGGGGAACCACAGTATTTTTGGTGACTACGTCATCATATTTACGTGCGAACGTAAAGATACGTCCACGATCATAATCTTTTTGATCCCTGTCTATTGTTAGTTGTGTTTTACCTTTTAAGTATAATTGATACGCTGCCAGTTCCTTTTTGAGAATCACATAGTTTTTTTGTGTTGCATCCGGCAGATTCATGTCATCTATTTCCTTTTCAAGAATTAAAATTTCTTCTCTGATCTTTTTTACCCTATGTTCAGCATTACGGATTAATATATCCATCATTTTGTAGGAGGCAGTATGTAAGCCATCCTCCCATTGTCCTAACAACTCTGGTTCTAGATCTTCATAATTTGGAAAGATAAGTATACGAAGGCCTCTCGGGATGCGTCTTTTTTCTAGATATTTTTTTAAAGTTGCGCCATCCCACCATTTCGTGAGTTCTTGTTTCTTTAATTTTTCTAGTCGTATAAATTTATCTTCCAAACCATCTTTTTTTGTTATTTTAGGCGCTGGAGCCAGTGCACCACTTCCATCATTTTTGCTGAATAGATCGTCCAATAGTTCCTCCCTATTGTCTTCAAAATTCATTTTGTAAATCGTACAGGTATATTACACTGTATTGAAAAAAGTAAATTAGGGTTAAGGGTGCTAACTGTGCTAGGCGGCTCACAAATCTACAAAATATACAAAGCTGGGAATCAAAGCATAGATGCCTGCACAAGTTCAAAAAAATACCTTATCAGTTTTTAGAAAAGCACAGAGGTGCAGACACGGGCTGGAAGCACAATTCCCTATACCTCCTAAATTCAGAAGCTGATTCAAAGAACCTAGCATTCCTCACATATACATGTACATGTTAGCCCAGCACACTCAATATACAAATGTCACAAAAGATACAATCAGTGATGTAGAAATTTTTCGAAGGCGAGTCGGTGTTGAATTTCAGTTCATTCATTATTTTTCATTCTTTAAAAAACTTTTGAAACCGCCAACGCGTTTCATCCCATCCAGGGACTTCTTCAGGGCTACAAAAGTACATATAAAAAAACTATTTACAATTTGTACAATATCATTCATCAAAAACATCAACTTTAAAAAATATCACAATTTATTAATCGAAAATTATCACCTCTTCTATCATCCAATTTTTTTATTTTTATCAACCAATTTTTAGAGTATCCTATCTCAGAGATGTGACATTCGAAACCCATATCAAGTGAAAAACCAAAAACTTTGAAGTGGAGAAGGGAGGAACAACTCCATCTATCATAACCTCATACACGTGGTAAGACATTCAAAATGATAACATACCTCGCAAAGTATAATACACGTATTCTAATAGTTAATTCCACATTGGGTCAGGACAGAAGATTCTGTAAAAAGGTTTAAAAAATCTATATTGGATTAATTTATGGGGTCACTATATATGGTATATATGTTGTGATATCTAGCTGATTATGGATTACTTACTTTCAGATTCAATGCGCTTCCTTAATAGTTAGTTTCCATATAGTTTTAGCAGGTAATTTTTCTTGTTATGAACAGCACAATGTCCAGAAAATATATAAATAGATATGTGTCGCTCAGTAGTGCTCTTTTCGGTCTTATTATATTTTGATCACTTCTTCTCTCCTAAATTATAGATCACACTTTTTATGGATTAAATCTAGCAAGCTATTCAACATATTACCACTTTATTCCCATATTTAAAATTAAAGTCGTCATTTATGCTAGATTACATCAGTAAGGTTTGATGATTTTGATACATTTCCATCTACACCGCTCCTTTTTTGAAAGACAGCGAGGCACTGTACCCCTCCCATATAGCCGCCGCCTATATTGTTAATGTTACCACCTCGTAATCATCAAACAGGCAATATGGGGTGTAACCAGACATGGAGAAGATATACCAGGACTATTCCAAACAGAACTGCCCCAATAAATGTACAACGTTGAAAACGTGAAAGACTAACGGCACTCCCCAATCTATGCCGTCATATTATAAAGAGTACTAAAATACTAAGTTTAAAAAGAACCTTTCAAGATTCAATATTAGATCTGCATATTTAATAAATACGCAACGCAAAGCCTCTCGTGCAGCCATATTTGAAACTGCCACAAAGATGCACCGCGTAATAAAGATAAACTAGCGGCGTCAGGTAAACATTACAGTCATGTTGGATAGGGTACCGGATACTAAGTATTCAAATGAGTGGGATTGATTGTGTTACACGTTAGTGCACAGTGAAGCTTCTAGGGCAGCCATATTTAAAAATCAATTATAGTGCCACATAAATGGATGTAACTCCAAGTATCGAGCCATTCACTAAAGGGCAAAGTCCCCACGAATTAACATGAATGAAAGGGGTTTACATTCTAGACTTACCCGGATAGAGTTGTCCCGGTCAGCAAGTGTCCTCGGCGAAGTCCGTCCGATCGCAAATCCAGATAGCGCATTTAGGTCTTCCATACCCGTGGTCCTTAAGTACTCTTAATTAATTAGACAAGTATCTAATTAATCAAATTAGGAGTGTTTCCGCGCTTCTTTTAGAAGCGCATACTAGTATGACTCGTATGCGACGAGACGGCGCCATCTTTAAATGGTAATATTTAGCATGCATTCCAATATAAATACATCACTAAATGCTACTTATTCCGTAGTCGTATAGTCACCCATTGTTTCTTATATTGGCCAGTAAAGAAGGATGAATTTATTTAATTTGTCCCATTATATTTGCAGATTCAACGTCGGGTAAAATTAAATTATACCCACATTTTGCCGTAGGCTTGGCTTCACTGTATTCCGTCTAGGAATTATTTATATGGAGACAATAGACACCAAAATTAGTCTCTACATGCTAATACCTATTTCCGTTTATACCACATTATACAGACTGAAAGCATTCAAATGCCCAAGTCCGTAAATATCTCAGCGCCATCTTGGAATGGTGTATTATGCATGTGATCATTGCGTGCAGGAACAAAACTATGTCCCTTGTTCATCCACTCTAGTGACTTAGCATATTATTATTGTGCAATTGATTAATGTTAAAAAGCCATTTATATTTTGAAGCACATATTCCCATATGCTTCGCTTTCCTATATCTGGTCTTAAAAATTATTTATATCAAGCGTGGTACACATTAACATTCGTATCGTCGTAATTTAAAACTATTTCAAGCTTATTTTCGCGCTATGCAAACTGTAATTATTCAAATGCCCCCGTCCGTGGATACTAAACAACATCTTTAAGTGGTTTTTTAAGCATGTGGTTGTTGGGTCCACATAACTCGTCATGTTCCTTTGTTCAATAAGTCTTATAATTTTACATAATATTATGGAGTACGTGCTTTAAATGTAAAACGCCCTCTGAATATTAAAACACTTGTTATTTAAACACTCATTTTACATGATATTGTGGAATAAATGATTTATATAAACCGGCCATTTGAATTTTAAAACACTTTTTGCACAAACGGGGGGGGGGGCACATATGGAATTCAATATGTTCGAAAGAATATGTTTGAAAGAATAACTACTTAAGTTGCAATTCACCCAACCGGTTTTCATTGATAACAATGACGCACCAGTCTGTGGTCTGTGTCTGGGCACTTTCTGTGCGTATGTCAAGCGAAGTGTCATAATAGGGTCCCCCCACCTGGAAGCTTCTGGTCTTATTTCTACTAAAACCACATGACATCACAAAACTTTTTGGGGCGTTTAGTTTTAGGCCAAGACTGTCCATAAAACTTGTATAAAAAGAAAGGGCCCTTTGTAGTCCTATTTGAGTGCAAGACATTAGGATGGCGTCTTCCGGATATAAAAGAGAAGCAATAGGGCGGGAATATACTAGTGGCGGGTCAATGGTATTTGACACCAACTCCTGTTCTAAAGCGTTAGTATATAAAGAGAACAGGAGTGGTGCCAATACACAACCCTGCCTTACGCCTCGTTCGA
Organism: Lissotriton helveticus; assembly: GCF_964261635.1. Lineage (NCBI taxonomy): Eukaryota > Metazoa > Chordata > Amphibia > Caudata > Salamandridae > Lissotriton > Lissotriton helveticus. Next base: position 246,653,614 of record NC_136067.1, read on the forward strand.
CTTTAAGTGGGGGCGGTTCACTCGCCCTCAATGCCATAGTGGACCCTTGCAGTAGCTCCTATATATAGTTGTTTTAAAAACTGAATTAAAACGGGGTCAACTTTCAGTTCTTTTAAAATCCCCCAAAATTTCTCATGAACTACACAATCAAAGGCCGCTGAGAGGTCTACAAAGGCCAAATAAAAATTACCTCCTTTTGCTCTAACATATTTATCAAATAAAATATTTAAATTCAAAATCTGCTCATTTGTACCTACGCCAGCTCTAAAACCATATTGAACGTCACTTAAAATGTTGTTTACTTTGGTCCATCCCTGTAGTTTTTCTACAACAATCCTGCCCGACACCTTCATCAAAGAATCCAACAAGGATATCGGGCGGTAAGAAGCAGGGTTCTCACGGTCACCCTTTTTAAAAATTGGGTCAATGATGGATTCGGACCATGTGGAAATAAAACCTCTTTTGCAACACGCTTGTAAAAATCTTGTTAAAATGGGACCCCATACCTCCAAATTAGATTTATATAGATCAATTGGTATGCCATTGGGACCAGCGGCTTTCCCGCTCTTGCTTGCTTTAACTGCCATAGTGACATCTTTAACCCCTTCCATGCTGATGACGAGCTCAGCTCGTCATCAGCGTTACCTACCGTGTGCTGATGACGAGCTCAGCTCGTCATGTAACGCGGTAAAATGAAAAATGCCGCACACATCTGGAAAAACGGCCGCACGCATGCGGTTAAGTGAAAAGTCGAGTTTAATAGGTAAGAAGGGCTGTTGTGTAGTCTCTATTTCAAGTCTCTCGGGGACTTCCTCGTTTGGGTTTTGTCTTGCGTAAACTTTAAGTATTAAACCTTTTTATTGCAAGAAAACATCACAACAGGAACATTGGCTAATGCTGGCAATGGCACGGGCCACCCCTGATAATACAAGCAAGTAAGGAGACCAACGATGCGCCCAGTTCATTTGGTGTAATACACAGCAAGTCGCCTACAACTCAACTGGGCCGGCCGCGTAGTTAGGGTTCGGGAGCCGCCTTCGAATGTAATATACTGTGAATCAGAACAATAACAATCCCAACCAATCCCCCCCCGAGCCCCACCCTTCCCACCCCCCTCCTTGTCCAACGGGTAAAAAGTTGCAGGAGCCTAACGCCAATTAAAGCGGTTCCTGGGAGGTTGCCGAGCTCTCGGCCTATGAGATTATGTTCTAGGGTCTGTGAGCGGGGTATCCGCCAAATGCAGCAGCTTGCTGGTATCGGGGGCAGCTCAGCTCCCTGAACTCCCCGGTGAGTAGGGTCAGGAACGGTCGCCAAAGTTCTGCAAAATCATCCCCCCTATCAGCCATTGCCAGCGATAGCTTCTCCATCCCTAGTATCGTCCAGAGCCTGTGTAACCACCCAAGTTGCTGAGAAGGCTGAACGTCCCTCCAGTGTGCCACAATGTTCTGTATTGCTGCTCCCAGTGCGATTGCTATGAGTCTCCCCCTCAAGGACTTAAGGGGGGTACATCAAGGCATTAGGGAGGCCGAGCAGCACATAGGCAGGGAATCTGGGAAGCTGGGTGTCTAGGTGCAAATCTATTAAGTCGAGGATTGTGGTCCAGTAAGGTTGCAGACATTCGCAGCTCCAGAGCAGGTGTTCTAGGGTACCAAGCCCCCCGCAACCCCTCCAGCAGCGATCAGTGACCCGGGAGTCCCAGCGGTGTAGGCGTTCCGGTGTGTGATACCAATACGTGGCCACTTTAGTCAGCGTTTCAGTAAGGCCCATGTGATAGGCTGAGTGGCGGGCTCTGTGATATATGCCCTCCCAGTCCTTGCGAGTAAGTGTCCTCCCTAGGTCTCTCTCCCACCTGGCCCCCCCCTGCATTGTAGGAGTGAATGTTAGTGAGTAGTAAGTGTTGATATAAGTCTGAGAGCAGCTTATTGTCGGAGGTACGTGTCAACAGCCTTTTTTCGTATGACGTGAGGTGTCGCTGTGCGCCGGATTGAATGGACGGATGAAGAACCCAGTGACGGACCTGAAGGTACGGCAGGCGATCGGATTCCGGTATGCCGTAATCCTCCTTCACCTTCGGAAAGGGAAGAATACCGTTAGGGTCAAACATATGACCCACAGTACCCGTTTGGTCGAAGGTGTTAAACAGATCACATAGTAAAGGGGCCACTTGGGGGCAAAACGCCTTGTAAAAGCCCGCCGAGTAGCCATCCAGTCCCGGTGATTTACCCAGTTTGAGGCGGGAGATCGCCGAAATCACTTCCTCTAGCCCTATGGGACGATCGAGGAACTCCGCCTGTGCCTCATTTAAGGAAGGGAGGGTTGCGCCCTGGAGGTAGTCCCGGCTGGATTGCAAGTCTAAGCGGTCTGCCTCATAGGTCAGCATAGAAGTTCCCAAAGGCAGCGGCAATCGCTCCATCCTCCACTATCGGATCGCCACCCCCAACTTGGATGGTCCAAATGAGCCGCCTCTGTTGCTGTTCCCGCAGCCTGCTAGCCAGGAGCCTCCCACAGCGGTCTCCCCCGGTATAGTACGCATGCCGCAGCCGGAGAGCGGCATATTCAGCCACATCCTGATCTAAGGCCGCAAGCATCTTCCTTTCCGCGCACAATTGGCGCCAAGCTCGGGCCGCTCCCGTACGCTGGTGCATTTGTTCCAGCTCCGCCACGCGTTGGGTGATCTCGGCCCTCTTTTGTGTACGTTCCTTATTGTTTGCCGCGGCTAGGGAGATAAACTCGCCCCCGAGGACAGCCTTGAGTGCTGCCCATTGGGTGGCCCTGGTGGTGTCGCCATTCGCATTGTGAGCGAGGAATTGGCTCAGGGCAGTCCTGATGCGTTCTAGCACGACCGGGCTGTGCAGTAAACTATCGCGCAATCGCCAGTGCCGCTGGGGTCTCGGGGTGGATGGCATCATGAAGGACGCCACCACCGGGGAATGGTCCGACAGGGAGGCCGGGTGAATCTCGACGTACCGGGTGCAGGACGCCAACTGGGAGGAGCATAAAAGATAATCGAGGCACGCATACATTTTGTGGGCCGCTGAGTAATACGTGAATGCCGTGGTTCATGGGTGCACCTGCCGCCACAAGTCAATTAGGCCCAGATGTGCAAGATGGGTCTGGCCTATGTTCGAGAGCGCTCCCACTTGGCCCGAGCGTTGACCGGACCGATCTCCGGTGTTATGAAACACCAAATTGAGGTCCCCCCCCAGCAGTAAGTGTGAGTGCGTGTTGGCTGTGACCGCCTCCAATGCCCTATGTAAGAATGCCTCTTGACCGTCATTGGGTGCATAGATGGAACCTATTAGTAGTGTCTGCCCAGCAATGAGAAAGCGATGTGCCAGCAACCTGCCCTTGATCTCAGCTTCCTTATGCAGGACCCGTCCCTCAAATGATTTGGCCACTAGTATCGCTACCCCAGCTGCGTTCCTATTCGCAGAGGAAAAGAATTGCCATGGGAAGGAGCGTGATTTAAGTCTATGGTGGTCTTTGGGGAGTAGGTGTGTCTCCTGCAGAAGGCAGATGTCCGCCCCGGAGCGCTCCAGGAGTGAAAGAATCGCTCTGCGCTTGATTGGATTATTGAGCCCTCTCACATTGAGGGTGAGAATGGTCAACGGGCGTGTCATGTCAAGTCTGCAAGTGGAGAAGCTATATTGCGCGCGTGGGCTTCAGAGGCGAACCAAGAGAAACGGCCCTGTGTAGGGCCCGTGGACAAGGAGGACCCCCATCCCCTCTTCCCACCCTCCCTTGTCCCCCCCTTCCCCCCTCCAACTCCCCCATCAACTCTACCAGCCCCACCCGGGTCCCTCCCTAACCCCAACAAGAAAGTCTGTCGCAATCTTGAAGGACTTACGTTTTTGGAGCGTTATAGCAGACAGGTCTTGATAGAGGGCCACTGGATGACCTCGGAACTGCAAGGGCTGCTTCTTCTTGGCTTCGCTGAGGATACGTTCCTTGAGAGGGTAGTCCGGAAGAAAGGCCAGGATGTCTGGCGGCGGGGCTGATGTCTGCCTCGCAAGTCCCACACGGTGGGCCCTGTCGATCCGAATGTGGAAGTCCGCCGGCTCGCCCAGGATGTCGCGGAACAAGTCCTGTAGGTAACCGGCCACATCAGTACCTTCTTCTTTGGATGGAACGCCTCGGACCCGAATGTTGGTCTGGCTGGACCTGTTTTCAAGGTCCTCGGTGTGGACCTGGAGGTCCAGCTGCTGGTCTTTCAGGCGTATCACCTCCTGTTGCAACTGCACTATCTCCTCATCCCTGGCGGTGTCTGCGCCCTCCATGACGGCCACTCTCTCCCCGAGGCTGTCCACTTCTCTCCGCACTTCCCTGACCTCGCCCGCCACATCTTGCTTCAGGGTAAGGAAGTCCTCCCTAAGTGAGTTGAAGAGGGATTCCAGAAAGGAGCGGGTTATGGGTGGTTCGCCCGCGTCTGCGTCCTGCTGGGCCCTCGACTGGCCCAGCGATGAGTGCCCCCTGTCCGTTTCCGCTTGGGATTTGTTCAGCATCTCAGGCAGGGTCCGCTCGCCCTTCTTCCCTCCTCTCTGGGTGGCCATTTCGAAGGGGGTTCCCACTGTTCGGGGCCGACCGCAGTCGCGCTGCTTCGATGTCCGATGAGTGCGGTGGCCGCGGGGCTTCGTGGCTAGGCCACGTGGGCTTCCAGCTCTCAGGCCTCCGTTCATTCCCCAGTTGATCGGCGCCGCCTGGCAGTGACCGTGCGTCCAGTGACTCGCACGTGGCGGTAGTAGCAAGTAGCGAGCCGCAGAAGTAGGCGCACCAGCGGGGAGGCCGCGTTATGGCCGGGGACGCCAGCCGCGCCGGCGCCCGCCTGCCCGCACCTCGTCTGTCTCCTGCAGAGGGGTGGGCCACCTCCCCACCAAAGCACTGTCCCCTCTGTGACAGCCCGGTCCTCCAGCGAGGCCCCCCAAGATGTCCCAGGGTAAATCGGGGCTTCGGCCTCTAGTCCTCGTGGAGCGTTAGCTCAGCAGGCCGGGTCGCGGCGCCCCAAGCTCCTCCAGGCCCGGGTGCGTCTAGACAAAATGGCGGCAGAGGATCTCAGCGCTGGCTGCTCTCTCTGGCTCCTCCAGGCGAATCGGGGCCCCCCTCCATCACTGCCTCCGCGGGGGACCCAGATCGGGGCCGGTAGGGCGGGCGAGGTGTCCGGTGCTGCTCCGGCGGGCCCACCGGGCGCCCCGGTGTCTATCGGGAAGGGCCGCACCCGTGTAGACCGCAGCCGCGGCCTCGATTAGTTATCAGGGTGGTCGTCCCCGCCTCCACCGGGCGCCAAGACCCGGGGCCCGTAAAATCACCGGGCCGTGCTGGTCTGCAGGGTTGGGAGGTGCTCTCTCGTCGCGCGCCGACCTCGGGGCTTGGATTTGGCCAGGCCGGGCAGTCGCGGCTCTCGGGCTGGTGCCTCGCTTACCGCCTCCGGTTCCGGCTGTCTTGGCAGCCCGCCTCGTCACCCCTTCTCGCCTTCCACCGCAGGTATACCGGGGCTCGGGTGTGCTGTGGGGTAATCCGGGCTGTGGCGTGCGCTCCCGCTTCCTCTACTGTGCTATGGCAGGGGGAGAACGCTAGAATTCAGGCTTGGGCCCGGACGGATCGGAGGAGCTCCCGAGAGAAGCGTCCGCTCACTCCGCCATCTTGGCCACGCCCCCTTCCGTAAACTTTAGAGAAAAAGTTAATCCATACCTGTTCTTCTATTGCCAGCTCAATAGTAAGGTCATCTATTTTATTGGCAAGAAAGGGTGCATAAGCCGTGGCCCAAAATTTCATACTATCTTTGGACTCAGCGGCCTCGATGAGATCTTCCCAGGCTTTGTCCTTTACCTCCAATAACCTATATTTTCGGGCTACCTGGTACAATTTTCTGCACTCCCTTATTACAGACATATCTCTTACTTCGCTGTGTAGTGCCTTCTTCAACCTACCATAACTTCTAGTGCAGTTTTTGTGAAACCATCCTTTTTTTACATTTTGAGTGCACTTAGAATCTTTAAATAGAATGGTTCTGACCACCTCAGTAATATTTTGAAAAGCGATTAAGATTTAATCGTGAGTCGGGCTATCGCTTAGGTGTTTTGGTATTGGGTCCAGTGCGTTAACTATTATATTGTTACTTAGTTTTAAGCTGTCCCTGCTACCCCAGCAGATAGCATAACCATTTGTTTCCCTAGCTTTATATCCTGTACCCATGCTATCTTATTCCCAATGTTACTGCACTCCCCACTTGGGGTTTTTATGTTCACACTGATAGCCCGGAGGTCACTCATGACATTTTGATGGGTAAAAAGGCCTTCACATGACTCGCATAACGATTTGGAATAGTAATAAAATCAATAAGTGATTTATTTCCTCACCCTATGAAAGTATAATCAAACTCTACAATAGGTGTGCACAAGCGGTTAGAAAATCCCAGGTCATGTTTAAACATGACCTCGTTAAACTGGTCGCCTTTTGTAGTGTGTTGAAAATGGAATGATGGGTCGAAGTCATCTAAGGCCACATTTCCCACCACCCACCATTGGGCACAGGCTAGTATAAAAATCGCCCCCCACAAATGGGTATGGTTTCAACGTTAACATTTAGTTCACACTTGGCCATGTCTTGACCTAGCTTTCCTAAAACAGATCCTAAATATACTGATTCGATATTATTATAAAAATTTACGAGGAACAGAGCGTTATTGCTATCCGTCTGAATAAACACTGTTTGATAAAAAAATTTGGAACTAACCATCACACTCTTGTATGTAGCCAGCCGATTCAAAATGTATACACATAATCCACCTTTTGGCCTGCCGCTAGGCGATTGGATCGCTGGGGTATGAAAAGTCTTAAACCCATTTATATGTATGCTTTCTATTGCCCAGGTCTCTTGTAGACACAGAACATCAATTTTATCAATATAGGTTAGCCATGCCTGATCGTTCACCTTATTTTTTAGGGCTGCCACATTCCAGAACAGGTTTCTATATATCCCTGCTGGGTTTTCTTTTGGAGACTGGGAACCACTGATATTAGGTAAGATACTTTCTGTTTCGACCTCAATATCCCTTTTCTGCGCGATCTGATTAGCAGTGTTATCAGGTTTTGCTGTGTTTCCAGATACGTGGCAATCCCTTGTGATTAGATGGCAATCAATCCCGTCCAGACAACTAAGGGGGTCAAATCTGTTTGACACAGCAACTGGATAATCTGTTCCTGCCTGTCTCCCACCTGTCCTATCAAAATTAGCCAAGAGGTTGAGGTTTTGAGGCGGGTAGAAGAACCCCAGAGGGCGCACTTGAATGCTGGTATCGGGTAGATTTGATTTATATATACTAGTTAGAACTTCCCTTACTAGGGTCGGTACACCTAGTGAAAGCACTATACAGTCCCCTTTATAAGTTTTGTCACATTTACCCACCCAGGCCACCCTCCTCACCAATCGTGAATTCTTTGAAGAGGGCATTAGTTAGGCCTGTCCTTTTGCCCAACCAGTTAATTATTTTATTCCTCAATGCAGGCCAAGATTCTTCAGTATCTAATGGTAGTTTAGGGACATTGACTAAAATGATGGTGTAGGGTGTTGCCGCTGGGGGAAGGTTAAGTATTTGTGCATTGTCAGACTCCCCAGTAACATTTTTTGCCTGTCTATTGATATTTGTTCCATCCCTTAGTTCAACCCGTAATTTCTGGCCCTTCCCTCCTGGAATTTTAGATCGAATTCTCTCTTCTGTCGGTGCATGGGTTTTCACACAAGGGGTGGATATAATTGTTTGTTGGTCGTGGCAATCGCACCGTCTACCGATTTCACTTGTTTTCTTATTACTCGAAGTGATCTAGTAGTACTGCGCCCTTCTGTTTGCACCATGTTTCCCAGAGGTTTCTGTTTTGGTACATCAGTACCTATTACATTTATCTGGTGGTCCCCTAGGAGTTTTCCTACATTAAATTCAATCTTATCCAGCCTTAAACTTAGGGAATTAATTGATTTCAACATAGATACTTCAAGGTCTTTTATAGCTAGAAGTACCTCTGTTGCCTCGCTGGGGGCTAAGGTTGCTGTTTTTCTCCCCTTTTGGGTAACCAAATCTCTCTGTGTTTTGTTCCTACTCCCCTGTATTTTCGCATACAGCCTTTTAGTCTGAGGCTTGGTGGATCTGGGGGTAACAGCTGGTGCTGGGTGTATTAAAACGATGTCCCCAGGATTGTTATTCGTTGCAACTCCTTTAGGCAGATTACACCCAGTTTTCCGTAAAATTAGCTTGTTTGAATCCGCCGCATCGACTAACCAATTTCCTGAACACACCCATTATGAATTTTGACACAGCTATCTAAGACCAATAGCTCATTCCTCTCTGTTTCAACAGGACTTGTTTCACATATCACTAAAGGAATATCCTGTTGTTGCGGGGATGAGATGGCAGAATTATTAAATATTTTTTCCTTCACAGAAATGATTTGTCTCTCGATGTCTCCCACGGCCCCTGTTAGGTAATTCAATACAGACATATTGACTTTCCTATGTTTGCTCGGAGCTTTGGATATATGGCTTTGCTTTTTTGACCAAGCCGGATTGTACCTACCAGCTTCTTGTTCCTCGTGTCCTTGCTTGGAGGGAAGCGGACAGACAGCGCCAGGGGTCTTTTCGCCTGCCCGCCTCCCGCCGCCTAACTCCTTCTACCAACGCGGAGTAGGGCCGCCGAGTGGAGCGTGGGCGGGCACCAGGAAAAACTACAATTCCCAGCAGCCCCAGCGGGGCAAAACTACAGCGTTTGGCGCCAGGAGGCGCTCAAATAGAGCGTCGTCCCTGACGAGTGGGGACACCTTTGCTTTTTTGACCAAGCCGGATTGTACCTACCAGCTTCTTGTTCCTCGTGTCCTTGCTTGGAGGGAAGCGGACAGACAGCGCCAGGGGTCTTTTCGCCTGCCCGCCTCCCGCCGCCTAACTCCTTCTACCAACGCGGAGTAGGGCCGCCGAGTGGAGCGTGGGCGGGCACCAGGAAAAACTACAATTCCCAGCAGCCCCAGCGGGGCAAAACTACAGCGTTTAGCGCCAGGAGGCGCTCAAATAGAGCGTCGTCCCTGACGAGTGGGGAAACCTTTGCTTTTTTGACCAAGCCGGATTGTACCTACCAGCTTCTTGTTACTCGTGTCCTTGCTTGGAGGGAAGCGGACAGACAGCGCCAGGGGTCTTTTCGCCTGCCCGCCTCCCGCCGCCTAACTCCTTCTACCAACGCGGAGTAGGGCCGCCGAGTGGAGCGTGGGCGGGCACCATGAAAAACTACAATTCCCAGCAGCCCCAGCGGGGCAAAACTACAGCGTTTGGCGCCAGGAGGCGCTGAAATAGAACGTCGTCCCCGTCTCGCGGGACGCCGGGCGAAGCCCGGGCCAAGGGCGGGCCCGTTTTAGCCCGTTCTGGACTGGGCCACCCCTCTTTCCTCCACCTGCCAATCTACCTGCGGTAAGGCGACACAATTCTATATTTGTAGTGTAATCGGCCTGCTATTGTCATAATTAGCATCAGGGTAGTGCAGCTTACAATTGACTGACTACAATGTCGAAGCAAAAAACGCCAGCAACTCCGGCTAATACAATGGATAATTATCTGGTCCAGGTAGTGGCAAAAATTAACAATGTTCGGAGGTCTTCATTGGGAATTATGGATTCGCCACCTTGTGCCCAAATTAACCAATCAGGGGTATTCCACTCTGTTAGTGATGAAACTATCCCCACCGATCCGATTGAGGACCTTAATGACTGTTCCATCATGAATGTATCCACGGCCTCTACCGCACAGCAACTTGACCCTTTTGTAGACCTTATTAATTTAGAAGAGCCAAATAATGCTAATACAGCTATGGAGTTAGTACCACAGAGCAATACCCCTCCCACTCCGGTCCCTGCACCAAGAGCTAAAAAAGGGACCACTAAGGCACCACCTAGAAGAGGGGGCTTACGCTCCTGCAAGAACAAACCTGTAACTCCTCTTAGAGGAGTAAAGAAAAGGGCGGAAGACAGGACAAGGGAAGAAGAATATGAAAACACAGATGGGGAGGATACCCTCTTAAACAAGCTTATGGGCATACTAGAGTCTACACTATCAGGGTTAATGAAACCCCTTATATCAAAAGTAGACCAACTTGCTAATAAGGTTAACAAGTTAGAGACCCTCCTAAGGAAAACTAATGAGGGGGTGGGGGAAATATCAAATTTAATAACAACTAAATTTGAACTCATAGAGGCTGCAGGGAAATCACTCGGGGGGATCATGAATGTAGACCCACAAGTTCCATCTGATCAAACTCAACAAGTTAGCTCTGGTCACGGTGACACCCCCGACATGGCTTTGACTACAGATCCAGTACAAGCAGTACCCAATACCACCTCCGAGCTTTTCAGCCCAGAAACTGGCCCAGTTGAATTAATTGTGGAAGCCTCCCCCTTGATTCTAGTACTTGCAAACACACCATCGTTGAATATAGGACAGATCGAGTCTTCAGATTCCTTAAGAAACAAGGCCCTTCAGTGGCTTAGTAATAACATGCATATATCTCCCTTGGGCAAGGAAAAACTATCTGATGATTTGCTCACAGCAAGAAGGGTTAAGTGGATAGGCACTAAGGCAAAGAAATTCCAAGGGGATTGTGTGGTTTTGAACTTCAAGGGCCCTGAAGTTTTGCCTGATATCCTACGGAACATCTTCCCTCCACAACTTAGAACAGCAGAAATAGTACCCCTGACACTGGATTTCTTCTATAGCAGAAGAGGTCTAGTAGCTAAATCTAGCATACTAAGAACAAAGTGGACAGTTGTGGGAAATAGAAGGGCCATGACCAATCCAGTATGCGAGTGGGGGCTAAACTTGGATAACCATTACTCAGTGTTAACTGACTTAAATGCATGTGATTGACTCGTATGTGTATCTCCTGTTCCTCCTCCTGAAGTCCAGTTGGACCTACGATATGTTAAGACCCTCTCTTCAGATGAGCCTCTATCACATAAACTATCCCCGGTCTCTAATGTATTTTCCACCTCTGTTCTAGAGGAACTAAATAGAGTCCAGATAGAACAAAAAAGAGTATTAGAGGTAATTGAGAAGTTATCATCATTGAGTGGAGTCGTAGCCCCAGGCATAGATCTCATAGAAACAGTAAATACCCCTGATACTGTCCAGATATGCCACCAAAAGGCCATATCGCCATTATCTATTATCTCTTGGAATATAGCGGGAATCACAAATAAGCTAAATATCCCAGATTGGGTCGACTTTATCGACCACTACGATATTGTCATGTTGCAAGAAACTTGGTCGCTTACACCAATTTTCCGGCAAGGGTATTTGAATTTTTATGTTCCGGCCATAAAAAACCGAGTGGGTCGTCCCTCTGGGGGCTTGTTAATTTGGGTACGCCAAACTTTGAAAAGCGTGGTCAAGCGAAGGTCTATACCATCCAATGACATTCTAGCACTGGACATTAACTGGCAAAATGGCCAACAATTGGCCCTGTTTAATCTCTATTCCAGGGGAGTTGCTAGGGGTAAACTATCAGAGACCTTAACGACCCTTGAGCATCATATTGAAATGCTACCAGTGTCACTCCATATAATAATAGGCGGGGATTTTAACACCACCTTCGAACCCATGGGCGAGGAGGATAGAATCCTGGCAGAAGATGAGGATACCAAGTGGAGAATTCCTCAATTAGATATCCCAGTAATTAAAAAATGGAGCACAGTAGCAATTCAACTGAAAAGCTTCTGTCTTTCTAGAGGGCTCAGAGCAGTAAATGGGCGGGTACCGTCAGACTCTATGGGGAAAAATACTTTTGATAATGGTCGTTCGGCCAGTAGAATAGACTACATACTACTGGATGTAAGAGCTTGGGATAAATTGGTAGATATGGAAGTGAAGGACAAAATAGAAAGTGACCACAATCCTTTGTGCCTGATACTCCATCCCTACCATGAATTGCCCGACCACCCTAGAGGGGATCAGATGGTTACACAAGATCTTGTAAGCTCAAATAACCTCCGCCACTTGAAGTGGAGTATGCTCCTAGAGGACATTGCAAAAATAGAGACCCTAAAGGAAATAGTGGTGGATGAAGTCTCTAAGATTAAGTCCCATTATGGGATGACTGACTTCACAGACTACATGATGGCTGCTCACGAGAAACTGTTTTCCAAAATTCAAAGTTTTTTTGTTAAAACAGTAGCCTCAAGTAAAAAGAAAAAGGCCCAAGAGACCAGAGGGTGGTATGATAAGAGCTGCAGGGTAGCACGAGATAATCTCAGCATGAAACTAAGATTAGGAAGTGCTGAAGCAGTAAGGCTCGCGAGAAACCAGTATAGACAGGTCCAAAAAATAGCTAAGAAGCGCTGGGATGAGGATTGTTGGCAAGAACTCAAGGAGGCGTGCGCCTCCAAGGACTCCAAGCGTTTCTGGGCCTCAGTAAAATGGGCAAAGGGTGGCATAGCACCCCAGCCCACTAATTATGTCCCGAAAAGCAATTGGGTAGAATATTTCCAACCACAGTATGCTCGTAACCCTATGTTTAATACTGATTGTCCTCCTCATCAAGTCTATTACAAATCACCTATATTCGTTGAGGGGGATGTGAGTATTGTACTGGATTGCGTAGCAGGGGGCAAAGCTCCAGGTATGGATGGAATTCCGGCAGATATTTTTCTATCGGATCGGAAGTCCTGGTGTACCTATTTTGCAATGCTGGCTAATGCGGTGGCTATGGGAGGGAAGGTGCCTGCTTCATGGAAGGGAGCTGAAATCATTCCCATATATAAGAAAGGTGATCGATCCCAGGCTAAAAACTATAGACCCATTAGTCTGATCGATACAGCACAAAAACTAATGGGCCGATTAGTCCAAAACAAGCTGCAGCAATGGATTGACGAAAAAAACATTTTGTCACCTTATCAAGCTGGGTTTCGTCCCTCAACTAGTAGCGTTGATCAAGTTCTCCACTTCTTAACCATCTACTGGAGAAACGTTACTCTGAAGCAGGGGACATTGTATGCAGTCTTTGTGGACTTAAAAGCAGCTTTCGACTTGGTCCCCAGGGAAAAACTCTGGCAGACCTTGTCGGAAGTAGGCTTAAGCCAGGAATTGCTTACACTCCTTGTTCGTCTTCACGAAAATAATTTCGCAAGAATAAGATGGGGCAAACAAGGAGAAGTAACTGATCCCTTTCCAGTAGAACGTGGGGTAAGACAAGGGTGTGTCCTAGCGCCAACCCTTTTCTCTATTTATATAAATGGTATTGTTGAACATCTAGAGAAGGTTGCTAGTGACGCCCCAGTAATTGCTGGCTCTCGTGTACCAGTCCTCATGTTTGCGGATGATACACTCTTACTTTCCCGCACCCCTAGTGGGCTCCAAAAAGTGGTGGACGCCTTTGGTGTATTTTGTGATGGGAGGGGTCTTGAATTGAACACCACCAAAACAAAATTCATGTGCCTCAACCAGCAGTCCACCTTTAAAGGTGTAATAAAATACAAAGGTACACCATTAGAAAGAGTGGATTCTTTTTCTTACCTAGGCATCACCCTTCAAGAAAACATGAGCTGGAAGCAACACATAACCACGACCTTATTAAAGTTTAGGCAGCTAGCAGGTGCAATTACACTTAAACATCGCACCTCACTGACAAAGCCAGTAAATAGTGTGCTGGAAATCTATTCTATGAAAGTCCTGGGGGCTTGTTTATATGGCTCTGAACTATGGGGTTTTTCAAATTTGAGAGAACTGGGACGAGCTGAAAACAGGTTTTTACGAGGGATTGTGATGGTCCCCCAAAGTACACCGACAACCCCGTTAAAACTGGATCTGGGAAGAAAATCTATAGAGGACATAGCGAGGTTACGCCCTCTCCTATATTGGAGACGGATTATGGTGACCCCAGAATTAAGCCATTATGCAGCAGCATTGAAGGATGTCATCAATTTTGATCGCTTCCACAGTATTCCATGGTTAAGGGAGCTTCGGGGACTCCTAATAAAACTGAAATTGGACTATCTGTGGGAAACTAAAGATGTAACCTGCTTTCCAACAAAGACTAAGTTAAAAGACCTATATTGGGAAATGGTATATCTTACAATGTTTAGTGACAGTACAAGCTCAAATTTAACATCCCGCTTCTTAAATATAAAAATGTACCCTTTTTGCGAATCTTTCTGGGATATTATTGAAAAACCCCATGATAGAAAACTTTATTTTCAATTTCGCATAGGTGCACTTCCGCTGAACGCGTTTAAGAAGCACTGGTCCCCGGCATGGGATGAATATTGTCACCATTGTAATGAACAAACTGAACACATTTCCCATCTTTTGTTTTGTTGTCCTCTGTACTCGTCCCCCAGACGTAAATGGTTAAAACCTGTGTGCTCAATCTTGGGAACCCGTAGCCAATCTGAAGCCCTCAGGATACTTGAAACAGATTGTTCTACATTGCTTGTGGTTGGGGTAGCAAAATTTTTAGCTTGGTCATGGCTAATTCGTACCCGATCGTTATTGGCAATTGCATCCTAAAGAAATTATGTATTTTGCATTTTGTCATATGGATTATTGTATTTTATTCTAGAAAATTTATTTTTTAAGAATTGTGTTAACCTGATGTAATCAGATGTATTTTTATCATGTATTCATTCGACATTTAATGTTTAATATGTATTTTTAGAACTATTTTTATATGTAGTATTTATTGTATTAGGGTTAGGTGAACGCTTTTATGACAAATGTCGAATAAAGCTTTAAAAATGAAATGATATATGGCTTGCAGCTTGCTTTCTTTTCCCCATTTTTAATCTACCCCTAGGAGATATAACTCTCACAGGCGCAGCTCAACACTTACACAACCCCTTCGGTCCTGTTAACTCTATATGTCCCAGACGAGAAAACACTACTTAAAACCTAGAAGTACAGGGCCCCTTGATAAATAGGCAATAATTTATAGATACAATTTTTTTAATGAAATAGGATCAATTGGCAAAAACTAAAAATGAACTAGGTGTGCGCAAAGTGAAAAGTGCAAGTTATAATGTCCAATTTGGTTAGCAGCCTTAAGTCTCTTGAGTGCAAAAATATGCTTATATTAGACGCTTCAGTGCATGAACATGAAGTAACAGGGGTCCAAATGTCGGAAATGCCCAAGCCGCGGCAATATTACAGTACCTTGTTCATTCATTCCAGAGTTGCCCCGTGTCTGAGAAGTTAGGGAGATGGCCCAGCCCAGCCTCTTCCGGCCTGTGATGGGCGCGGACAGGCCCACCCTTGGCCCGGGCACGCTCGCGTGCGTCCCACGCTGCGGGAGGCGCTCGGTGTTCTTAAGCGCCTCCTGGCGCTTGCCTATGACGATGCTGCTGGACGCCGGTATGGGCCGCCGGCAGATGTAGTCCCACTCCTGCGCCGCCCGTGACTCTGCCCATGAAGCGGGCGTTGGCACTGTGGTGGTCAGAGCTGCGTTGTGGGCCCCCAGCAACAATGGCAGTAAAGTCAGCAAAAGGGAACAAGGCCAGGTAAGAGATGATGTGACCCGCGCTGCAGGAGGCGATTGGTGTTCTTAAGCGCCTCCTGGGGCTTTCCTATGATGATGCTGCAGGACGCTGGTAGGGGACGCCGGGAGATGTAGTCCCACTCCTGCGCCACCCGTGACTCTGCCTGTGAAGCGGGCGTTGGCCCTGCGGTAGTCGGAGCAGTGTTGTGGGCCCCCAGCAACAATGGCAGTAAAGTCATCAAAAGGGAACAAGGCCAGGTAAGAGACGATGCGATCCGCGCTGTGGGAGGCGCTCGGTGTTCTTAAGCGCCTCCTGGCGCTCACCTATGACGATGCTGCTGGACACCGGTAGGGGCTGCCGGGAGATGTAGTCCCACTCCTGCGCCGCCCGTGACTCTGCTCGTGAAGCGGGTGTTGGCGCTGCAGTGGTCGGAGCGACGTTGTGGGTCCCCAGCAACAATGGCAGTAAAGTCAGCAAAAGGGAACAAGGCCGGATAAGAGACGATGTGACCCGCACTGCGGGAGGCGCTCGTGTTCTTAAGCGCCTCCTGGCGCTTTCCTATGACGATGCTGCTGGATGCCGGTAGGGCCCCCGGGAGATGTAGTCCCACTCATGCGCCACCCGTGACTCTGCCCGTGAAGCAGGCATTGGTGCTGTGGTGGTCGGAGCGGCGTCGTGGGCCCCCAGCAACAATGGCAGTAAAGTCAGCAAAAGGGAACAAGGCCAGGTAAGAGACGATGTGGCTAGGACTCAATTTCCTATAATGCACTTCCACAGTCGAGGAAGAATCCCGTTGCAACTGGTCAGCTGGCGTGATCATCTGTTTAGCTTTGCTGGTGACATCTACCGGCTCTTTTGTACTTGTTGATGATCAGGGTGTCCACTTATTTTCCTTAGAGTCAAGCACAGTCCTTTTTTGTGAAGCCTTGTGAGTGCAGCAGGTGCAGTTTTTCTGAGTGAAAGCTTTCTGTGGTGCAGTCCAAATGTCCAGCAGGGAAAAATGTCTTCTTTGATGTTGCAGGCGGTGTCCAGACATAGAGGAGATCCTGCAGCTCTCCTATAGTTATCCTCCATCTGGGTTGTCAAGAGGGGAACACCACAAGCGATAGGGGTAACATTACCTCCCACTGCTATGACCACTGGCTTTGAAGTGTGGCATATTTTTGATCCAGAATGCACTGTTCTCACAAAAAACAAAAAGTGACAATCTCTCCTTGGTGTGCGTCTGTGTAACCCAACCCATAGGTGTGGCTAACAACTGATTACACTCCCCTTCCAACCCCTCTCCTAATATATTTGGGGCCGCTCCCGTCTGGCTGGGGATTAAGAACTCGAGGGCTGGCCTGGGTCCTGGTACATCAAATCCATTTCAGCTGCACTTAGCAGAGAAGGTATTTGGCCTTGTGGAGCCCTGATTGGCAACAGAGTGCAGCCTTGCCCCACTGAAGGAATCTGAGCTCCATAAAAGTGACTGAGTTTGAACATAGATCTCTTACCCAGTCAAGGGAGGCAAACGTATCTAGCCTGCAAGAGACCTTCCTTGGGCGTAAATTATGAATTTCTCTCACACATAGCTTTCCTACCAAAAGTTAAAATCTTTACCAGGACCACATCTATCTGGCCTCATATAGTCCTTCTAGGCCACAGCCTGCTGCCTTGCCTCTCTGAGTATGTTTGACTTTCATTTGAGAGACTTATATATTGCTGGTAGGCAGCCTTCATCACAATGGTGATGGGGTATCCTTACCGCAAATATAATGTCCCACTTACCAGATTTAGAGGCAGGGAACTACTCCATCTCTGCCATGGTTAAACTTCATCCAAAGGCCCATTGGAGTATGGGCTGTTTCAGAAATTACTAAATGTCCTCCCCTCCAATTTAGTTGGGTGGACATATAGCTGTTTTTACTGCCCATCACCACCTGGAAAACCCTGGCAGAAAGGGGCAGTAATAAACAAAAAATGACCCCCTCGCCATTGGAGAAAACTAACATAATGAGGGGGGCATTATTTTATCTTCAAAAACCCACTTTGGGATTTTGTTTTTGAAAAAGAAAAAGTTGTACATTTTCACCGGGCCACTCTTACAAACATGTTTGATGGAGCTGTATGGCAACGTTCCAATACATTGGAAGGAACCATTTTGACGTTTCAAAATTTGGCAGGCGAATACTCTGCCAGCACAATTAAGCAATTAACACTGTCACCCTGAAGGATTATAATCCGCTCACCAAAATCAAAATCAGCGCTTAAGGCAGAAGGTGTCGCAGGGATTCCGTTCTCATACAGAACTGTGCATAGAGACTTGGAACCTCAGTAAATTAGGGTGTACCAAAACTCACCTTAGTACCCAAAATCCCCTACCAGACTAGCTAAAGTGTCTCATTGGTTTTTACAAACTCCCAATGTTTAGACAAACCAGAACATGGACTTAGAACACCTCAGGTAACGTGGAACACATGAACACTCTTTCGTTATACAATCATTTCAATCCAGAACAAGGAGTAAATGAGGACGCGTGCACATTTGAAATGTTTATTTTCTAATGCAGTGTTCTCAAGCGCAGTATCTTAGCTAATACAAGCGAACATATTATAAGAAACAAAGTAATCAGCATAGTTACTAGTCCATAAAATACAAAGGGTGAAAGCATGTTAAAATGCTAGAGGGAAGAAGGCTAAAAGTCACCTAATTCTCACCCTCCCTTGCTAGTATATTATATTATATCTAAGAAGGACTCTCTGGGTTTTAGCAGGGTGGCCCCATACCTCAGATCCTAGTGGTAAGGGATCACATCATCTTCCACCAGCTCTCTACATGCGAAGCTCCATCAAGTGCGTGTGTGTGCTCTGTGCAAAGCAATATAAAACGCGCCTAAAGCCAGAATTTGGCCGCAGCTGCATGTATGTTATATCTAGGAACGTGCGAAGATCAGACCTCACAACAACCACTGTGTTGAGATATCCTTGAAGGCTTCAGAACTCACTGTACAGACACAGCTCACCAAGCAAAGCTGATATCACAGTAACAACATATTATTCTCGTGTGAATCAAAACACTGTATTAGGCTCAAAGCTAACGTAACAGTTATGTGTCGTGTGCAGAAGCAGCAGAAAGGTAAAATGGCGTTTAAACTCCTAATAAGCTCATGCTAACTTAACACAGCGTATAGGCAAAGCATATCTATATGACACCCTCCCATGATCTGAGCACGGATAAGATAAGATAAGGAGCTCATTTTTTAAATGCAGAGTTCAAGAACGACAGTCAGTTCCAATTTGAGTAAGTGGGAAAAAAATATTTTTGTCACCCAAAAAAACAAAATCTCACCATCATGACAATTTAGTTAATTGCAACCAGATGACTGCTCTTTGTGCTTAATATTTTTGGCGCTACTTTTATTTAAAATGTAAACATTTCATACCGCTGCTTCTTCTTATTGGATTTTTGTTGCTTTGGTTTCATTTTGTTTTGATTAAATAATTCTCTATTTTATAAATTGTAGTGGGATTTTTATTCTCTTGTGTTGTAGACTTTTTAAATGTTTGGGCACTCTTTAATGCTTTACACATTTTCTTAAATTAAACCTGTCTTCTTAAAACTACCATGGATTTAGCTCAGGTTTAAAATACTGAAACCTTTACTGGACCTTTAAAAGAAAAGTGAAATTATTAATTGTGAAAAAGTACCATTCACCCACTAGTGGTGGCTCCCCCATTGGGGCGTCACCTCACTGCTTTCTCGCCGTGCGAGAAGGCAGACACATAAATGGTAATAACTACCATTTTATGTTTCTGCCTTATCGCACAGCGAGAAAGCAGAAGTGCCTGGTTGGGGGTGGGCGGTCCTGCTCGAGGACAGGGAGGGATTGGCTTGCCCACTGTTGTGGCTATTGACTGTTTGGTGGGCAGCCACTCCCCCCTGCCCTCGAGCAGGTCCGCCCACTCTCCCTTTTTCTCTATGTAGGCTGCCACATGCAGCAGCCCACATAGAGAAAATAGCCCGGCTGCGCCTAACCAATCACAATGCTGCCATTGTAGCGTTGTGATTGGCAGAGGGGAGGGAGGGAGGCTGCCTTTCCTAGATGACGAGGGCTGCAGGTGGGAATTGGAAAATGGTGGATGGCGGAAGCGGGAGTCGGACTCGGGACCCGTCAAGAAGCGGGATGGTAAGTTTTATTTTATATTTTTCTTCAATCAAACCCCTCCGGCCTCCCCCTCATTCCCCATTTCCACCCCCCTCCCACCCACCCGTTATACCAGCCGCGACTGCCAAACTGTCCAGTCAAGTCGTGTCCCTTTCCTGGTTGGGCCACTGTTGTGTTAGAGGCGCTGATGCACAAACCCCTCTGCAGGTTTCCAAATCTTGCCAAGGCCCTAGGGTTCATGCTTCGGCTTCGGTCTCTGCAAATATAGGGAAGATATTCAGATGTCACACAGAACCGATTCTGTAAACCACCCTGCTTGTAAATCAACCTCTTAAAAATAAATTTAACAAGCTGCAAAGGCAAAAGCAGGTCACGGGTCGCGTCCTCGGCCACTCGTTGCATTGTCCGAGTAAAGAAAGACCCTTTGTTTACAGTCGGCGTGGGGGCAACAAAATTATTATTATTATTATTATTATATGAAACTTGTAACGCGCTCAGCTTACCCAGGGGCATCCCGGCGCGACAGACCAAAGAAGAAGGAGAGACTCGATTACTCACTGCTATGGAAACAAGTGTGTCTTAAGAAGTTTCCTGAATAGTAGGAGCTTGGGCTCTGAGCGAATCTTAAGGGGCAGGGAGTTCCACAGAGATGCCACCTGTACCGAGAAACGCCTGCCCCCAGTTCTAGCTCTCTTAACTCTCGCAGATCGCAAAAGATGTTGCTGGTCCGAGCGCAAAGGGCGTGAAGGTTTATAAGGGCGGGCCATATTAAAAAGGATGGGAGGGCCTTTGCCATGTAAGATTTTATGGGCCGTGCACAGCGCCTTAAATTTCACCCGCTCCTTGACAGGGAGCCAGTGAAGCGCTTTGAGGGCCGGGGCGGCCGACTGCCTTCTAGGGATCTCCATCAAGACTCTAGCGGCTGCGTTTTGCACCTGTTGGAGAGTTTTAAAGGTCGCTTCGGGAGCACCAAGAAACAGGGCATTTCCATAGTCAAGCCTTGAAAGGATTAAACCACGCATCAGGAGCTTCTTGGCTGAATCCGGAAGCAGTGGTAGCACCTTTCGGGCTGACTTCAGTAAACCGAAGCAGACCCCCGCGGTCTTCCTGGCGTGAGTCCTGAAGGACAGATCTTCCTCCAACCATACTCCCAAGGACTTGATCTCTTTCTTGGGGGATGGTGGGTCGCCAAGAGACCGGGGCCAACAGCCAGCAATAATGGAGGGACTGGAGTTACCCAGGAGCATCAGCTCAGTTTTTCCTCCATTAAGCTTAAGAGCCGAGTTGGACATCCACTGATAGACATTGTCCAGGCAGTCATGTAGCACATTGGGTTGCTCCGCCAGCTGAGTGAGGCCCACCACCAGCTGAGTATCATCAGCATAGCTGATGATCTTCAGCCCCGAAGGGGCTACCACTCGTTCAAGTGGAGTCATGTATGCATTGAACAAAGTAGGGCTCAACGATGAGCCCTGCGGGACTCCACATTGAAGAGGGAATAAGGAAGACTGCTCTACCCCTTCCCAGACCTGGTAGAAACGGTTGGAGAGGAAAGATCCCAACCATTTCAAGGCCGTCCCTGAGACACCTACCTCTGACAGGCGTTGGAGGAGCACCTGATGACTCACGGTGTCAAAGGCAGCACTCAAGTCAAGGAGGATCACTGCCACTGATCCTCCAGAGTCAAGAGTGCTCCTTGCTTCCTCCACTACCGCCAGCAGGGCTGTGTCCGTTCCCTGGCCGGGACGGAAACCAGTCTGGGAGTCTCCCAACAGGTGGTTGGACTCAAGATGGTAAGACAGCTGACGGTTAACCAGCTTCTCGGCGATTTTAGAAAACCCCGGCAGAAGCGAAATTGGCCTGAAGTTAGCCAAATTAGCGGGATCTAAGCCTGGTTTCTTCAGTAAGGCTTTTACTACAGCCCTTTTCCATCTTTGAGGGACTATGCCATGCGAGAGAGAAAGGTTGATAAGGTCAGTCAGCGGAGCTGACAGAGTACTAGCCACAAGTTTAAGATGTTTCATGGGCACTGGATCACTCGGGGATCCACTCTTCATTTCCAGCAGGACCTTTCTAACCTCCTCTTCCGAGAAGGGGCCAAAGGAGACCAATTCAGTCAGACAGCTTATTGAACCAACAGCCGGCTCAGAGAGTTGGGGCATAGCGGGCAGAGAGGATAAGATTGTATCTATTTTTGAATGGAAGAAACTGGCCAGTTCCTCACATTTATCTTTAGGATTGGCATGCACTACTGGCGGGACCGGGGCGTTCAGAAGTTCTTTAAAGATTTTAAACGATTCTCTTGGAGAATTGCTTGCCCTCTCAATCCTATCACTAAAGAACTTCTTTTTGGCATCCTTCAGTGCACTTTTGTATTTCCTCATCTCTCTTTTATAATTAGCCCGACTTTCTTCCGTCTGTTCTCTTCTCCAGGCACGTTCAAGCCTTTTGCAAGAAGTTCTACAGCTCCTAAGTTCTGGAGTGTACCAGGGAGCCGAGGCGATTCTTCTCTCCCTGATGAGCCTCCTTTTCTTAGGAATCAGTAGATCAAGAGAGTTAGTGAGCCAATTAACCAGGTGTTGATCAGCAGTGTTAGGGTCCTCTACAGGATCAGGGCGAGATATAGCTAGCTCTTCAACCCAACTGTCAACCGGCAGCTTCGACCAGAGACGTTCCACAGTATGTTGTGTAGGCACAGGCTCACCCCGGTTCTTCAACAACCAGCTGAAAGGAATAAGGTGGTGATCCGTCCAGGGAAGGGCCAACATCTGGAGGGCTTGCAGGTTAACAGTGTTAGCAAGAACAGCATCAAGCTGATGACCTCTGTTATGAGTGGATCCCGAATGTGCGAGATGGAGATCAAGTGCACCCAGCGAGCTCAATAAGTCTCTAGCTACTACATCATTGGGGTCATCAAAATGAAGATTAAAATCCCCCAGAAGTACAAAATTACACGAAGCAGCAGCTATCGGTATAATGGCCTCAATGAGAGAATCAACAAAGTTCCCCAGCGTGGCAGGAGGTCGATACAAAAGGAGGCCGGAGATAGAGACGGACGAAGAAATGGCGAGGGAGAAGTGACAGCTTTCAGAATTGGTAATACCGCAGTCTACGGCCTTACACACGAATGTGTCTCTATAGACGATGGCCACTCCACCCCCTCTCCCATCCGGTCTATCAAGATGGAAAATGAGATAACCCGGCGGGAGAGCATTAACAATGTCGGGACCTGAACACGCGGTCAACCACGTTTCCGTCAGGAATAGCACATCCAAACAGTGGTCCAAAAGGAGGGAGTGTATTTCCATCGCGTGACAGGGCAGTGATCTGCAATTAAGCAGAGCCATAGTGAGTGAGTTAGAAATCACACAGCTATTAGACAAACGACACCCAAGACAATGTTTGAAAGCAGTACCCTCAACCCAATAGTGACGGCAACTAGGCAGTTTAGGTACGCGAAGCGAGAGCAGTGAGTCCCGTGAATACCTGTGGGGGGGAGCCAGAAGTCTAGATGGATTGAGCAGAGTGGCATGCCCTATGACCGTCTGGGCCCGGACGGGCACAGACGGGCTTGACTCTGGCGAAACTCCGGCGATATTCCGGCATCCCCGCTGCGCGTCTCCGCTGCGCGTGGACATGGCTAATTTTTATACCCTAGTCGCCTCCTAGAGAGAGGACTAGCGCGTCCAAGCTATTCCCCCAACCCAAGATGGCCGCCGTCAAAAAACGGGGACGAGGGACCCGCAAAGAGCGGTGGTTCCACCGATTAGAGTGCAAGTGAGGGGAAATTATTACAGGTAGGCGATGGCCAGCAGAGTTAAAACAAGGTAAACAATTTAAACACAAAATAACACAAATACCAAAAACGGGCTATTTAAAATGCTAAAAAGCAGCAGTCAATCAAAAGCGCGCTGAGAGTAAGAGCGCTGCTAGTGGTGCGCTGATGGTCAAGGGCGAGCTGA
This sequence comes from Lissotriton helveticus, assembly GCF_964261635.1. Taxonomy (NCBI): domain Eukaryota; kingdom Metazoa; phylum Chordata; class Amphibia; order Caudata; family Salamandridae; genus Lissotriton; species Lissotriton helveticus. Next base: position 246,677,214 of record NC_136067.1, read on the forward strand.
CCTCAATTGCCTATTTTTATACCCTAGTCGCCTCCTAGAGAGAGGACTAGCGCGTCCAAGCTATTCCCCCAACCCAAGATGGCCGCCGTCAAAAAACGGGGACGAGGGACCCGCAAAGAGCGGTTTTATGCAGTGTGTGCTTCCTCTCTGAAATTACATGATGCTTTAGATGAACGTTATTCTGTCATGCTGAGGTAATTTGTCTTTCTGATAATATTTCAGATGAGGATGGTGTGATTGGTCTTTCTGGGATTATTTCTGATGCTGTGTGCACAGATATGGCTTTGCTCTGGGTTAATGAAATGCTAAATTAGAGACTTCACTTACAGGTATAGTACTTTCCTCAGCTCCCACTTCCTCGCCACACCTAGATTCTGGAAATTGTTTAAACTTAGAATGCTGGATGTCCTTCAGTTTTTCAAAATAATCCTTCTTATGGCACTAATATTCAGTTGCCTGGTGCTAAATCTTGCTTTCTTCGTCCGTAATGTCAATCACCTGGGTCTGACTCTTTTGTGGAAATGCGCACATGACGCGCAGGCACAGACAAATTGCCGGGCTAGTGGGAGGGAAAAGGCCGGCAGCGGCGATACTGCCAGCAGCATGAGACCCGCTCTTAAAAAACAGAGTTTCTTTAGGACACTCGACGCGAACGCAATTGTTTTTCATTTACTGAAAGGTGTGTAGGCTAGAAGATTGCCAGACAGACCACAGAGTGTCGCCAACACGTTTAGAAAACATGAAAAGCACACATTGCGGACGAATCAACCTTTCCAGTGGGCTAATCGTAAACACCAATGGGTGGGAAAACTGCTACACGGGGAAACACATTATTTAGTCCTGAACCCCCAAAGCCCAACTGCATAACATCAGTGAGCCCAAGTGATTGCTCAGAATCATTAAAGCTAAAACATTTCCCATTCTCGGCTTGAGTCTTGATACATTGATTAAACTTTTAATGCAAAGTACTATTGGGCACTCAGAAGATTTTAGTGCTTGTGATTTGAAAAGATGCAAACAGAAGCAATTTCCAAATGTAAGCGTTCCTTTTTAAATGAGAAGTTAAAGTCATTCTACGCTCGCTCGTCATAGTGCAGTACGGGAATACTTTTTTGCCTCACCACTTTCAAATGTCACCAACCACCACTGTCACCCACAACTAATAATTCACTTTCTCAGTGTGCACAACTAATTTTAGATTTCTGCCCGTGGACAGGCAGTGCAGGGAGATGCATTCTCTGGTACAGAAACCAATGCCTGGTCGTGTCTCGGGTAGTTCCTTTCCAAAGTTTGTTTCAGGTCTGAGGCACCTCTTCAGCTATGACACAAAATGTGTTTTGTGTGCACGCATCCAGCATCTAGCCCTGTAGGCTTTCACCAAGAGGAGTTTTCTCCTTAGCCAGTTGCTCAGAAAGATTGTTGTGAGCTAGGCACAGTGGTGTTATTAGGACGGCTTGCTTGGGTTTTCCAATTTCCAAAGTGAGGCGTCTGTTTTTTGGATAGCGTGAGTGCAGTGGGTGTCATTTAGACAATGGTATTGTTGAAGTCCTTTTTGGTATTTTGAAAAAAAGGTCTTTAGCATCTTTGCAGGGTTTATTTTTGTGTGTTTCTCATGAAAAAATAGGAGGTTGTTTCATTGTTGCATAAAAAACTTAATTTCTTTTTATTGGATACTAATTGATCTCTTAGTTCAATAAGTGGTCAGGATTTTCATTCATTGCCAACTATTTCTGACTATTTCATTTTTGCTGCTGGCCAGTCTAGGTTTAAGCGCTGCAGAGAAAAGAAGCAACCAAAAGTAGTATTTTGAGAAAACGGAGTCAAACCAATTAGAGACAGAACACATTTTTGGCCCTTCTCAGGAGAAGAAAATTGATTATTTACTTTGAAACAGCAGGGGTCTGCTGATGACACAGTTCACATTATGGTGCAAGATGTGGCCCAATCTGCATATCATTGCAGTCTCATTTGACAGTTGATTGTCTACTTACTTCTTTGTCTTGAGACCAGGGTCAATCTAGCTAAGACCAACAAGAATCTGTTGCAGTATCTCAGAGCTAGGAAATCACCTGTAAAAAGGAAGCACTGTTCAGAGGCACCCCTAGAGACAGTAATACACTACCTTCATGCTAAGCTTTTACTTCCATCTGAAGATCAAGGCCCTCTACGACAACTTCAGCGAACCAACGACGAGCCCCACCCCCCTACCCACCTCCACCGACAAACCTACCATCACGTCTGGGGATCCCGCGACCATCGAACTCATCACCGCGACCATGAAGAAAACCCACTCAGCCGCCCCAACGAACCCCTGTCCACTGCACATATTAAACAGGGCCGCCGCTGCAAGCGCACCTGAACTAGGACGAACCATCAACGCCTCCCTCAGGTCAGGCATCTGCCCAGATGACTGGAAATGGGCAGAGGTAAAACCCCTCCTCAAGAAACCAAGGGCTGACCCAACAGACCTGAAAAACTACCGGCCCATCTCTCTCCTCCCCTTTGCGGACAAAGTCACTGAGAGAATCGTAAACACAGAGCTGATCACCTTCATAGAAGAGAACTCCACCCTGGACGCCTCTCAGTCTGGATTCTGAAGCAACCACAGCACTGAGCCCGCCCTCCTTGCCGCCACCGAATACATCCATATGCTACTGGATCAGAGACACACCGCAGTCCTGATCCTTCTAGACCTCCCCGCAGCTTTCGACACCATCTCACATCACACACTCGCTGCCAGACTTCATGACGCGGGGAAACAAGGAGCCACCCTTCGACGTGATACAATCCGTCCTTTCTGACAGAACCCAGAAGATCCGACTCCCACCCTTCCTCTCCAAACCCACAGAAATCAGCTGCAGAGTACCCCAGGGATCATCTCTCAGCCCCATGCTCTTCAATATCTACATGGCCCACCTCGCCGTCATCATCAGACAACAAGGGCTTAACATCGTATCCTACGCCGACGACACCCAACTCATCCTCTCGCTCACAATGAATCCCGAAGACACCAGACTCTGGTTCCAGGAAGGAATGAAGAACGTGGCAGTCTGGATGAAGGGCAGATGCCTGAAGCTAAACTCAGAGCAAAGCGAGATCCTCATCCTCAGAACCTGCACCACTGCCTGGGACAACTACTGGTGGCCCCCCGCCCGCGGCAGCCCACCCACCCCTACAGACCACGCTCGGAACCTGGGCATCATCCTTGACTCCTCCCCCTCCATGAACCATCAGATCAACGCCTTCACCTCCATCAGCTTCAATTGCCTTTGCATCCTCTGTAAGATCTTCAAATGGATCCCCCCCAACTGCAGAAGGGCCATCACCTACGCGCTCATAACCAGCAGAATGGACTACGGCAATGCCCTCTATGCCGGAATCAACAAAACTCTTCTACGCAAACTACAAACCATCCAGAACGCCGCAGCCAGACTCATCCTTGGGACACCGTGCCATTAGCACATGACCCAACACCTACGAGTCCTCCACTGGCTCCCCGTCGAAAACAGGGTCACCTTCAAACTCCTCACCCATGCCTACAAATCCCTCAACAACATCGGACCCAATACCCCCAACGAGAGACTATGCTTCCCCGTACCCAAGAGGAACCTCCACTCTGCCGACCTCACCCTGGCAGAGGTTCCCTGTGTAGTAGTGAGCATCAGCAAGGCCTACCAGTGCAAGGGGTACGCCCTTCTCTGCACAGAGTCCTCAGACCAATAGGATAGAAGTTGGCACAGAAACTGGAAAAGAAGAAAAGATTTATTAAACCTCATGAGGTGGAACTACATTCACACAGCACCCTTCAGTAATGCATGAAGTAGCACACTGAATGGAAGGAGCTTGGTCCTTTTATACCCACACAGGGGCTCAAGTGAAGGTGGTACAAGTACAAAATGCTGGTATTAGGTACATATATGGTCATACAGAAAATGCACAGTCAACAAGTGGGAGGAGATAACAGTGGCTGTTTTTAGCAAACTCTACCTGACAGTTACATTCTAGTGGCAGCTGCTAAGACAGCTGCAAGATCAACTGAGCATGTGCGAAGGTTGGAAGAGGCTAAATATATCTCGTATCTAGGCAGATTTCAAGAGCAGTTAACAGAAAGGTAGGACAGAGCACATGGTGAACACGAGGTAGCACATGGCATACCAAATGGCTGACAGAAATATAAAATGGATTCCACAAAACGGGCAAGATAGCCTCTAAATACAGGATGGCTTCTGCTAATGCTAACCTAATTGCTGTCAAATTATAACACCTGCATCCGCAGAAAGAGAACCGGTGGGATTGATTGATTGATTGATGGAACTTGCAGGTGAGTTGTCGGGGGGAATTCTAAAGGAAAAAGTGCAGTTTGTAGATTTGAGAAGGCAGGACACCGATTCGGAAGATAATTATGAAGCAGGAGAATGATCCATTGATACAGAATTATCTATGCTTTCTAGGATTTAGATTCTGTTATACAGATTCACCATAATGTGCTATTTCTTTCAAGGACTGCATGCCCTCTTATTCCATTGCAGACATTGTGGGTCATTGGATAGTTAGTCAAATGGAAAAGTATAGGCTTTAGACCAATGTTACCCCATCAGTTTATGACAATCCCAGAAGTTGATGGACTCTGGATTTCTAGTCAATTAAAAAGAAAGCTCTTAAGAAAGTGATTGATACTTAGATTATGTGAGGACAAGATGCTTGATATCCCCAAGCCCATTACTGGTTTACCTGCAGCAAGAGGGTGGACACAGTGTGAAATATGCTTCATGAGGAATGACATTGGCGATATGTCTGTAGACTAACACAAGAGTCTCTTTATTTCAAATTGCTAATATGCGTTTGAAGTGTTTTTGTACAAGGTCTTTTTACGAACAGGCAGGATATGGACAGATTGATATCCTGGCTGCTTCCATTAAAGGTTATTTAATATCAGACTGGGCAAGCCAACTGTACACATTTCTAGGCAGCCACTTGGTTTTTCTCATGTAGAGGTCAAGCATGTTGGGGAAGAAGAGGTGGGCCATGAGGTCAAGGAGATACCAAATTAATTTTTAGTGAGCACCCTGATTTCACTTCTTTTCCAGTAGCACTAGAGTTAATATTTTTTTATTAGGAAGTCGATGGAAAAGACCTATGATCGCTGAGAGTCTCAGATGGTTCAGGATATTTGATATAGTTCACCAGATTAAAAGTTTAGGCAACGTTGTCCAGGGGGATATCTTTCTTGGTTCAGAAGAGGAAGTGATTGTCAATGGAAGTTTTAAAAATAAAAGGAATGATAAAAATTTTGGGTTCACAAGCATTTAGGTTTTCTAAGCAATGTGTTTGTAGTCAAAAGAAGAGAAGTTTGAAGGATCTGGCTTTAATGTCCAGTGAACTATTAAGACAATTGAACAAGTGGGCTACCTATCTTTGTTTCAAAATGCAACCAATTCACTTACTCAAGGACATGTAAGTTGGAGGAGACTGGATGATTAGTCTAGATTTTAAGGACACTTACCTCATGGGTCCAATGCATAAAGAGCAGCAGAAATGTATTTCGTTTTGATGGAAGGACAAGACATGGCAACTTACATCTGGTTGCTTCTCCAAGCTTTTAAGGCATATTTTAGTTTTCTTATGAGAAACAACAGGTTTTTGCTTGATAATTTATTTGGACAATGTTAATCTGATGTCTCAGGGCAAAGTAGATTTGTTGAAACAGTTGACCTTGATGATTCAATTTTTGGAGTATTTAGGTTTTTGGATGAGTGTAGAGAAGTTAACAAGGCAGGTGAATGTTTTACGTTTTATGATAGATATGGAGAAGTCCTGTCTCTTTTTACATGTAGAGAAGATTGGACAGGTGAAGAGGGAACAGCGAATAATATAAAAGAAAGACAGCTTTCATTTGACATAATTGAAAAGAGTAGGAGGGTAGGATTTTTATCTGCTGCAGACTATCTTTCCAGGCCTGCAGTACTAGACAATATTGCAGGTATTCAAAGGGCATTTGGGTACAATGATGCACAAGTGAGTCTGTGTTTTCCATCCCCTGAGTGTACCCCTGTTTTTTCAGGGGTTGGAATTACAAGTTGGGTGATATTTACTGCATCCAATCATTGCTGAGTGTGTTAAATATATCACTCTTCATTATATTTCAGCTGGGTTGATCTGCTGGAATTTAAAAGGGAAAAGTGTATAATATTTACATTATCATCCAAATGTTGGTGCAGTAAGTACTGAATTCTGCATGTTATTCCCCAGAAATTCATACTAGGTGATATACAACTCACCCGATAAAAAATATACCACTGTGCCATTATTTTGTGTGGTGTGATAAAATGCACCTGGATTCCGAAACACCTAGAATCAGGGTCAGTGTTTTTGAATGTGGAGGTGAAGGAAGAGAGTCAAGATGGTTCAGAATATGGAGAAATGGAATTCTCTGTCATATCCGAGGACAAACAACAATTTGTACTGGAATTGGATGCCAGTTATGTACCCGGGGAGGTCCTGCAGATATTGTCTCACAACAGTAGGAAAATAGCACAGTAGGGAGTAGGATCTGCTGTGAACTGCTTAGAGTTTTCAGCAGGAACCTTCACAGTGATAAGTGTAGTAACAGAGAAACAGAGTTTGTCAGTATTGTTGTGATTGATCATTTCAGAGGTACAATACAGGTGCAATGAAATTGAGGGTTGTGGCACAATTAATAAAAGATTTTTGGCACGTTTGCCTAAAATATTAGGTTTACATGATTACAGAATATCTTCCTGAGTATTAGGACGACAGAACTTCATAATGTATGGACTGAGTCCATCCACACCATCAGAATATGTCGGCCCAATTCTCAGGTAGCTCACAGTGCCTCAACTAAAGCAAAAACCGTCCTTGGTTGGCAGGTGAATTTGGCAACCTCAAACATGACACTCTGATCCTCAAAGAATTGTGGAAACAGATTTTACCCATTTCATTGTTTACTTCTGCACGGCCATGCTAAACACAAGAATGATATGAATAAAGTTTTCAATGCATTTATTAAAACAATCATAGTTTTGCATAGAAAGAATGAGCTGTGATTATTAGGTACATTAAAGTGGGATGAATATGGTGAAAAGGATAAACAATCCAAACATGGCAGTCTGGTTTTTATATATTTCTACCTATCACTACCCATACTCTGAGGATAGTGGGCAGCCGCAGTCGGTAGTGGGATTACCTGGCGGGCAGTGACGTGGAGAGGGGGAGGGGCAGGGTGGGGGGTAGTAAACTATGGATTACGGAGGTTTACAGGTAAGTAAACATAAATAAATAAAACAAATTTTGTTGCGCGCACTGCATTGCATTCGGGGATGCAGTGCACGCAACAAAATTTGTTTTTATTTATTTATATGTTTACTTACCTGTAAACCTCGATAATCCATAGTTTACTACCCCCCTCCCCATGTCACCGCCCGCCAGGTACTCCCACTAACGACCGCGGCTGATAGAGTGTGTTCGCTCTGCCCAAACTTTAGGTTAGCTTGAGAACCCATACCTGGATAACTTGGCCAGGGAATCAGCCTTAAGTAGAATTGGCAATCCTTCTCTGCAGGATGGAAATCCACATCAGCAGATCTGCATGCAGAACACAGGATTAGTTCCAGGACAGTTGTTACCAGATTGCTCCGCTGACCCAGAAGAGGGCAGTGCACCATTTATATATGAAAACCAATATGTTAGAGGTACAGCTCAGATGCAATGATATGTCTAGATTTTAGAAGCTTCTCCGAACAGGTAAAGCAAGCACTGGATGTCATGTTCTGTGTTCCTAGCCTTGAATGGAGAATTCTGATTTTTAGCGAGAAAGGCTTTAAAAAACAAGCAACATGTACAGAGTCTTCTCAGAACGATATTAAGCAAGCAAAAGATGTAAAAATAACATTGCTAAAATAATGTCTGCTAAAATGTGTAAAATATAAACCTAAAATGGAGAACAATTTGGCCCAAGAAAGCCTCACGACAAGCACAGTGGTGGAAGGAATTCTATGTTTCTATAGAATTCTAGCTAGTGGACGATGTGAAGCAGTGTTTTTCAGAATGTAGATCACAGGTGAGGCCAGTGCAGGTGGATATCTTTGGATAGCCACCCCTGGCTCAAGTGAAAGATGTATTCAATATTGGATCCTCCGTAGACTGATGTAATTTTTGCAGAACAGACAGGTCACCTATGTTTGGCGTTCCCATCTGTGAGAAAGCACTAACCTTGCAGTCCAGATACAACAGGAGTGGTGTATGCTTCCACAACTCTCTGAACGCACCATCAGCTTCTAATTGAAGAATCTGTTGCTCGGAAGTAGGCCCAGGCAAATGGGAATTGTATAAGAGGGAAAACAAAGACACTGGATGCTACCACTATGATCAGTCATACAGTCGGCACTGCCCTCAAATTGAGGAGCATTGATATCTAAAGATAAGAAGATTCCTTTAGTGTTTCTATCAATCTTGATTCAATGTTTGATATGTAATAATATGTATGATATATCTTTAGTACATCTCTGTTTCCAACGTTATGTAGTTTGATGAAACTCTGTGTCTTGCTAGAGCTAACACATACTTCCCGTCAATGAGTAAATGTGATTAGCTATCAAAGCTATTGTGCTTTTCTTACCACAGCTGACAACCTTCTGTGTTATAGAAACATGCTGTGTATAAACAGGCTTATTATTATAGACTTCATCTAACAACAAGCAATACCTTATCTAGCCATTGTCATACCTTAACCCCTTCGATGCTCATGACGGAGCGGTTCCGTCATGAGCATCGGTTGGGCTGTGCTGATGACGGAACCGCTCCATCATGAGCACCGCTCCTGGGGGAAACGCTGGCGCTCCCCCCTGGGGCATCTATTGTGGCACCATAGAGGGGGATGTCAGCGAAAGAGTTTCCCATGATGTCAGCGCGCACAGCGTGCGCCGATGCCATCAGGAAGCATGGATGCGCTGGAAACCATTTGTTTCCAGCGCATCCACGGAGAAGGAGGTAGGTTTTGGCCTCGGGTGGGGCGGGGGGCCATTTATGGATGCCTTGAGGCATCAGGGGAGAAGAAAGAGTGCAGGGCATTCCTGGTGCACGATCGCGCACAGCGTCATGATCGTGCACCAGGAATGCCCCCACTAGACACTAGGGATGTCTTTTTGTGTGCAAAGGAAGCAACCCCTTGGGCAAGGGTCGCTTCCTATGTGGCAAATTATAATTCAGACTTTTCTGCCACCAGAGAGTGTTTTAAATTTTAAATGGAAGCCGGGGGGGAGGGGACAGAAAATCCCACTAGAGCCAGGGATTTAAAAATAAATTAATTGGTTGCTTCCAGGGGACATATATTTGTTTATGTGTATTCAGCCCATTTATTTGGCCTTTCTGCCCCCATTTGGGTAGTGACATAGCCTGTTATAATGTGAATTGTTTTTATTTCTTGTGAATTGTAGTGCTTTATTTCCCCCTTTTTGTTCTAATTCACGGCTTAGGCTCTTTAGACTGTTGCAGGTTGCGGTTTCATATCTGGTGGTTCTGTGTTTGTGTGGTTGCATGTGTTTGGTAAGAGACTTTTTTTGTTTCAATGTAAATGTGTTTTTATCAAATTGTGTAATAATACCAGTATGTTTGGCTTCTGTTTTTTGAGTGTCTAAAATGTTTTGTATTTGTGCTTGATGTGTATTTTCTTTTCTTTAGAGTAATTTTTTTTTTCTTTCTAGTGGGATATCGATGATTTTTGCTGTCGTGGGTACTTGGGCCTCCCACACAAGTGAGGCACCATTTTTATCGGGAGACCTGGGGGAACACTGGGTGGCAGGAAATTGTGTGAGCCCGGTGATGCCACACTTCACACACAAAAATGTCTGAAAAAAGTGTTTTTTTCAGCTAAAATCGAGATTTGCAAGGGATTCTGGGTAGGGAAACAGTGGGGGATCCACGCAAGCCATACCTCCCTGGAAGCCCTCGGGTGTCTAGTTTTCAGAAATGTGTGGGTTTCTTAGGTTTCCCTAGAAGGCCGCCGAGCACGGGGCCAATAACCCCTGTAACTCCCCTTGCAAAACCAGGTGGTTAGGAGATAGGCAATTTTGATGTCGCCTCACCACGTTTTGGGCACTTGCCTGTCGCGGGTACTTGGGCCTCCCACACGAGTGAGGCGCCATCTTTATTGGGAGACCTGGGGGAACGCTGGGTGGTAGGAAATTTGTGTGAGCCCACTGATGCGACACTTTCCCACATGAAAATGTCTGAAGAAAGTTATTTTTTCAGGTAAAATTGAGGTTTGCAGGGGATTCTGGGTAAGGAAACATTGGGGGATCCATGGAAACCATACCTCTCTGGAAGACCCCGGGTGTTTATTTTTCATAAATGTGTGGGTTTGGTTGGTTTCCGTAGATAGCCGCCGAGCACAGGGCCAATAACCCAGGTGACCCCCCCTTGCAGTACCAGGTGGTTTGGAGATAGGCAATTTTGATGTCGCCTCACTATGTTTTGGGCCCTTGCCTGTGGCGGGTACTCGGGCCTCCCACACAAGTGAGGCACCATTTTTATTGGGAGACCTGGGGGAACGCTGGGTGGTAGGAAATTTGTGTGAGCCCAGTGATGCGACGCTTCCCCACATGAAAATGTCTGAAAAAAGTTATTTTTTCAGGTAAAATTGAGGTTTGCGGGGGATTCTGGGTAAGGAAACATTGGGGGATCCATGCAAGCGATGCCTCCCTGGAAGCCCCTGGGTGTCTAAATTTCAGAAATTTGTGGGTTTGGTAGGTTTCCCTAGGTGCTGGCAGAGCTAAGGTTCACAAACTACAGCTAGGCACTTTGCCAAAAAAAGGGTCATTTTTCACTGCGAAATTGAGGTGTGACCACATTTTGTTTTGCGCGTTTCCTGTCGTGGGCACTAGGCCGACCCATACAAGTGAGGTCCATTTTTCTTGGAAGACTTTGGGGAACGTGGGGTGGGTGGAAGTTTGTGGTGCCGGCAGAGCTAGGGTTAAAAAACTACAGCTAGGCACTTTGCCAAAAAAAGGGTCATTTTTCACTGCGAAATTGAGGTGGGACCACATTGCGTTTGCACCGTTTCCTGTTGCAGGCACTAGGCCGACTCACACAAGTGAGGTAGTCAAGTCACAGGAATGTGGGGAAAATGTGTTTTTTTGGACAATTCTTTAGGTTTGCAAGGGATTCTGGGTAACAGAACCTGGTGGGAGGCAGTCAAGTCACCCCATCCTGGATGCCCCTTGGTGTCTAGTTTTCAAAAATTTATAGGTTTGCTAGTTTTCCCCAGGTGCCAGCAGAGCTGGTGTTACAAAACTACATTTAGACACTTTGCAAAAAAAAGGGTACATTTTCATTGTGAAAATGTGGTGCGTTCACGTTGGGTTTTGACCCATTTCCTGTCGTGGGCACTATGCCTACCCACACAAGTGAGGTACCATTTTTATTGGGAGCCTTAGGGTAATTCAGATTTGTAAAGCAACTGTTATTACCTATTGATTTTTGATGCATTTCTGCTTTCCAAATGAAAGACATTGTGTAAAAAAGAAGTCATTTTGAAAAACGAATGATAATTCTCATCCTAGTATGAGTATTCCCAATTTCGAAAATGTGCAAATATGTACTGTTTATAAACACTATAATTTGTTCCCATTTCAGAAATACATAGGTGTCTCATACCGATTTTTCCAAGCATACATTTTTCCACAATAATTGCTATATACCGGGTACATAATAAAAATCCGTTGCAAATTGCTGCTCAATGTTTGACTCTGGGTTCGTCGGATTCTTGGTGAACCTACAACTCCTATATATCCCCACAACCAGGAAAGGTCCAGCGGATGTAATGGTATATTGCTTTCAAAGAGCTGTCATAATTAGAAGAAGTTACAGTTGAAAGTGAAAACGTTGACACAAAAGGCTGTTTTTTTCAACTAATTGTCAATGTTTCCTTAATTTAACTGTTACTTTCTATAAAGAAACCTTGATGGATCTACACAAATGACCCCTTGCTAACTTCAGAATATTGTATACTTTTCTAAAATGTATAGCTTTTTAGGATCCATTATTACTCTCACACCCATTTATACCATTAAATGGAAGGAGGTTGAACGCACAAAAAAGCAAAAAAAGGCTATGTCCCAGAAAAATGCCAAAACTGTGTAAAAAATGTTGTTTTTCTGACAAACGTCTGTCATTCCCTAAAAGCTGAGGACATGGTGATTTCAGCCCCATAAACCCTTTTTGAATAACATTTGCAGGGAAAAACCCAGACACTTTAATTTGCAGCCCGTTTTTCCCATTTCCCCCCCCAAAAAAAACTTTTGCTGTATTTAGGCTAATTTCTGGGACCCCTCCAGGGAAATCCACATCCCTGGGTACCTTTAAAATCCCCATGATGTTGGAAGAAAAGGACGCAAATTTGGCGTGGATACCTCATGTGGTCAAAAAGTTACAGGGGCCTAAGCGCGCACTACCCCAAATAGCCAAAAAATGGCTTAGTATAGGGAGGGAAAAGGCCTAGCAACGAAGGTATCACAATAAAATGTATGGCGGTCTGTGAAGAGATGAGGATTCTTTTTACTTCTCACATGTAAAATCAAGATGCATGATCACCCAGTATATTTTCCTCAAAGGATAACTTCTGAATTAGTGATTGGAAATTATGTCTAAATAATTTAAACATGAGTAGTATCCTAGATAATTGGGGCCTCCACCAGTGCTCACATTGTCTGATTTAGCCCACAGCCTCTGCCACAGTTCTGGGCTAAATTGTGTCTTTAGTACTTGAATAGCTGGGGCACAGCTAGTTTACCACCTTAGACAGTAGTAAATGGATGCTTCTCATAGCCACTTTCAAAGCATGTGCTGCTTTTGTCTGATAATATAGCAGCATTTGTTGACATATCTAAAGTAAACAACAGAACTGAAGAGAATAACATTTGCATAGTAATGTAATAACACAATTAAAACATAACGCATCACAAAACAGTAAGACACAATGCAACAAAACAACCACCGCACAACACAACTAAATCACATTGCAATAAATGTAGCACTAAACACAGCAGTACAAAAAACAGCATGACACATCACCACAACACCAAAATGTCAAAAAACAAATGCACCCAAACGTTCTTATCACTCATTACCACCTTCAGAATCGTGGGGGCTTATTTACGAGCCCCTTGCGCCACCAGTACGTCATTTTTTCCCATATAAAAATGTTGCACCAGCTGCGCAAGGGGCTTGTGAATAAGCCCTGTATTTTCATAATACGCACTAAAATTTGTTTGGCACAAATAATGCTTTAACTTACCACCAAGAAGATGAAATAGAGACAGTTAGAAATGTTGTGTGATCCGGCCCAAGGACTCTCTGGTGTAAACAGAATTATGAACACGATGCCTCACAGCATCGCAATAAAATTAATACTGCTGTTTCTGATATGGGAATACAGGCCGTTTTATATACCTAGAAGATTACTGCATTTATGTTACAACAGGTTGTAGAGCAATCGATTTTCCATCACATAAAAAAATCATCACACGCGCTGCATATTTTAAAAAACACATACCACTCTTTTAGGTTTCGATTTGGGAAATGTATTTTCTGCTATCATTGACATGTTTATGTTACCAGTGAGACCTCTCTACTCAGCAGGGGCACTGAAGCCACACTGTATTCCACTGGAATAGCTCTGTAGTGTTATTAGTAGGAGCGTTGTGCACCCCACTAGTCGAAGAAGAAAGGGTGGCCCCTCCCCCACCGGCGACAGGTCTGTGCACTATCTACAAGTTGGTTTCATTTTGTGTTTGAAATAGGTACAAAAGATACAGTGAACCGTAAGAAAAAAATACAATCAGTTGGTTTTGTCCGAAGCAGAGACCAGAACAATAAAATACAATAACTTTATTAATAGAATGAACAATATTGCCCACTTTGCCAAACATTAAAACAATGCCTTTAGTTATTGTGTGAAAAAGCAAAATGACAAACACGGTGTAAGGATAACTGTTCCTACACAGTCCTGTAAATTGTATCGCATTTTTTAATTCAACTGGGGTTTTCTCTCTCTCGTGCCTTGCACCGTGTTAACAAATGGTGGGAGTGGCTTTGTGTTCTTCTTGTAGGGTGCAGGCTACAGTTTGCTCTCATTTACCTCCCTACATGAACCTATTTGCCCATTCTCCCACTCATTTTCAACCTCCAACCCACAAACACTCTCAACTCTCAACCCACAAACTCACCTCCAACCTACAAACTCACCCACCTTCACATATTCACTAAAATACCTTAAGCATTACTGCTAACATTTACCTTTCCAAACTCTGACAATCACCTACCCACTAGCTCATCCATTCACTGACTCTTCCATTCACACATTCACATACTCTTGCAAAGAAATTCACTAACGGAAAAAACAAACCTTTGCCTTTACCTGCCTTTTTTTCTTGTACTCTAATGATATTCATTCTCTACTTATAATATGAATGAGTGTTTTCATGTTCTTGTGTTGAATTGGGAATGCCCCCTGATTGTACAATAAAGTGCTTCTCTGCTCTGATTGCCCAACTATATGTGAAACTGATATTCTGTAATTCAGTTTTGGGCCTAGTGTCATGGTAATCCAGCATTTGTGCAAAGGTCAAAGAGAGGTCCACCAACTGTCCTGTGACCTAGAGGATCACAGCAAGCACACCCTCATAGTACGCAGTTGACTACTGTCCCTGTCCTGGATGTAGCACTTAACGCAGTGGTGGCAGTGTACTGTGTAGCAATCAGTGTAGGACAATGTTGCCCTTATTTGAAGGGAGAGCACAAGCACTTTACCACTGATTAGCAAGAAAAAAGTGCACAAAGTCCTAGAAGCCAACACAAAATGGGTTCAGCAAAGCAAGGCAAAAATCTAGGGTGATCAGGGAGAAAGGAGAATACCTGCCTGCAGAGTACACAGTGGCCTCAGAAGAGGTCCAAATAATTTTACACTAGCCTAGAGCCACACAGAAAATTCAGGAAGTGAAACTTAGTAACATATGAACAAATATGGTGTTTTTTATTTTTCTTTATTAAATTATATTTTTCAAAGCAATATGTTCTCAAATCATGCATTTCATAAAAACAGCTGGGTTACACAGAATTCACAATAAGGGAGATAACACAGCGTAACAGATAATTCTTCAACAGGAAGATAATGTAACATCAATTAAAAAACCAATATGTCCTCACCATGGCCCACACACATATCCACAATCTAATCTCACCAGACATACACATGCATACTTCTCAAAATCCAAACAAAAGAAAAAATCACAATCATAAGTCACTCCGCAGAACTGTGATGATTCTAGATCAATGGGGGTAGTTGGAGTGTTCTCCCAGATCGATCGGTTGGTTCTCAGATGGTAAAGGTGCCAACGCGCGTTTCGGTGTGAAACCCCGGCTGGGGTTGCACCTTCATCAGGGCAGGCGTGGACAGGGGGGGCACAGGGCGTAGGAAAATCTGGTGGAGTATTTCGGAGACCGGTTCTATATTTTTGCGAGGGCCTCTGCATACGATCGTCACGTAAGGGGAGACACAAGCTTTTTCAAATCCAGGCGTGGTGTGCTCCAGATCAGAGCTCTCCCATATGTTTTACAAGTGGGCAGGATTCACGCTGCTCCGGAGTTTCAGTGATAGGGTTTGGCAGTTCGGGCTGGACTGTTCCCATGAGGCACAGGCTCAGACTGATTTGCATATGGCCATGTCTGAACTGGGGTGGCTGAGTGGGCTAAAGAATGGTGATGGATTAAACCCAGATCAGTTGACTGGGGGTGAGTGTTTGATTTGCTCAAACGCTCCGTCCATCATCCCCTTTTGTATCGCTTTGTTCGCCCTAAGTTGGCAGGGTATGCTCAGACGTGAGTCCCTTGCTCACTTGGCCACTGGATTCAAGATAGCCTGGCTGATGAGGATTATGAATCCGAAACCGGTCCCAGGATGCTTGTTTCCGGTCCAGGGAAGACATGGCTTGGCAGTTCGGGCTGGACTGTTCCCATGAGGCACAGGGTCAGACTGATTTGCATATGGCCATGTCTGAACTGGGGTGGCTGATTGGGCTAAAGAATGGTGATGGATTAAACGCTGATCAGTTGACTGGGGGTGAGTGTTTGATTTGCTCAAACGCTCCATCCATCATCCCCTTTTGTATCACTTTGTTCGCCCTAAGTTGGCAGGGTATGCTCAGACGTGAGTCCCTTGCTCACTTGGCCACTGGATTCAAGATAGCCTGGCTGATGAGGATTATGAATCCGAAACCGGTCCCAGGATGCTTGTTTCCGGTCCAGGGAAGACATGGCTTGGCAGTTCGGGCTGGACTGTTCCCATGAGGCACAGGGTCAGACTGATTTGCATATGGCCATGTCTGAACTGGGGTGGCTGAGTGGGCTAAAGAATGGTGATGGATTAAACCCAGATCAGTTGACTGGGGGTGAGTGTTTGATTTGCTCAAACGCTCCGTCCATCATCCCCTTTTGTATCCCTGTGAAGAATACCAGCAGACCAATGGCCTTTTGCTGGTGCTTTCTGCTTGACACCCTGCAAGACTCCAAGTGCTCCCTCTGTGCTATAACCTGGGGGCCTTGGAAGTGTAATCCTGTGGTTGTTATGGTACCAACAGAAGTTTTGAAACCTTTTTAAACGTTTGGGTCCAGAGATTTGTGAGGATATGGAATTGGACTGAATTTCAGGTTTGTCTCTTGCGGAGAAGACTTTTTGTTCAGAAAAATGACAAATTCCCTTTTCAAATTGGTACTAAGAAACTTTTTCAAACTCCTCTATATCAATGATCTAGTGGGGCCAATTAAATTAGTGTAACCGACCTGTTCTCTATCACAATTGGCCTCAAAGCGCACCTAAATTCTTGTTTACTGCAACCCCTGACTACCACTGGTGCTAAGTGCTTTTTATTGTGTTGCGTTTGCAACTTTTTAATGATTTTGTTACTTTTAAACAGCTTTCCACATCATCAATTCATCTATTTCATGGTACAGGTCTTTGTAATCTACATACACTTCACAGAGTTTTCCAGGATTCTGACAGATGCTCTTCAAATCCATCATGAAGAAATAGCTGACATCATATTTTTCAGCCTCCATCCAAGAATCTATTTCATGAGGGCATCTAAATAGTTATTCCTCATTCTCCATTCCCCTTTTCATGCCTCTAGTTCCTCAAATGGCTCACAGCTTTATTTCCTCCTCTAACTTATCTATTCATCTAGTATCTCCTCTCTTGTATGTGTTTTTATTCAGTCACAATTGTCACATTAGGCAAAACATCTGCTATTTACAACTGTTATGCCATCTACATACTGGCACTTCTATTCAATCCCCATAAAAGTCTCAGATATAACTTGTTAAAATATTCTTAACCTTGAACTCCCAGAAACACTGCAGTAAAATTTCTCCATCTTAAGAATTAAAATGTTATATCCAAGCCACCCAACTAGCACTCTACTATACATTATTGACCACCTCGTCCCTACACTGCCTATAATACAGTTTACATTTGATTTAGTTTTTTAAAGCCATGTCAAGTTTTCGTATTGATGTTGATGCACTCTTTAAGCTTACTCATGATTTGCTTGCTGGACATTCTAATATAGCATCAGGTAACTCCTCTAGCACTGCTCTCATATCACTACCAGTGACCATCGGCCATGTCACAACCCCCTCATGCGCCCTAGGTGTCGAGGGCCTAGCGCACTGGGGTCACGTCACGTTACCCTATTGGCCCTTTATGGCACGCTTTGATAACTTGCATGAGTTTTGTTATGTACCCTAATCTAGGCCTAGGTAGGTACATTACCTTTTACCTACATTTGTCCTACCTTGCTCTGCATAAAGATTCTAAGTACTGACCTTTTGTGCTGAATAAATGTTGTTCGGTTTCCCTGAAACCAGCCTCATTTATTATGCATGAGGATTCTTAGAAAAGTCCCTGCACATAACGTACATAACAGCATGAACATACTCAGTCTAAAAGTCATGTTCATTTCTTCCTAGGGTGAAAGAACTACTTTGTATAATGGCAAGTATTGTTCTAGGCTCATTTGCATAATCGTATTCCCAACATATTGATTATGTAAGGAACCTTAAGGCTATCTCACAGGTATAAAAGAACCATACCTACCATAGATAGATAGAGGAGTAGCTTCCACGCTGGCACAAGATGCTGAGGTCCCTGAACTCAGAAGCTCCAGCATGCAGTGATCTGACATCCCTTGTGGGGTGTCCAACTCGAGATCAAGATGGAGTCCTTCATTCTCCCCCATAAGGTAATAGGGTTGTCTCTTTCCTAAGGGATTCTTCGCTTTACACCCACATACATGCTAGGTATACTTCGGTGCACTTGCTTATGGTTTGCATCGTAGGAGTATGCTTGATTACTGCCATGTATATATGCCTGCATAGATTTACTGTTTTAGCACCATGGTAGAACTCTACCTTTTATTTACTCTGTTGGTGCTTGCAATCTTATACATCTGTTTTTATCTAATGATTGTCACAGTAAATATGTTTTATACTAGAAAGACGTTGGTTCAATAAATGCTTATTGAAAATGTCCCCGTTGTCTATTCTGTGTATCTCTCTGAAACTAAGTGAGCACGTTTGACTGAGCGAAAAGTGCTGCACTGTTTCCACAATCCCAGCGGGATCAAAGGTTGCCATGTTCGATAGTTGCCAGAAACTATTCTTTCTGTGGTAAGGATAGGGGGCTTAAGGTGGCACTATGAGCTAGCTGCTCTAAAAACTAATGTTAGAAATGGGATTTCTGGTTAGCTAGAACCTAAGCCAGTCAGAAACTACCCCTCTAGTCAGGGCAAGGGAGTTACACGCTGAAGATAACCCCTGCTCACCCCCTTGGTAGCTTGGCAGAGCAGTCAGGCCTATCCCAGAGGCAATGTGTAAACTGTTTTGGCAACACACTCACACAGCAGCGACACACTAGGCACACCACAAAATAAACTCCACACAAGGTTATATAAAAATTGCCTTAGTATTATCCATTGAAACAAATTAGAACAAAATCACATATATACGCTGTGCCAGCAGGCACTCGCCATGACTGCAAAGAGATTACTCCAATCACTTTGGCCAATCAGGCCACTGTCAAAAACATTACAGCTAGGAATGCATCAGGCATTAGACATAGCGTTATAAGCATATACAGGGTCAGGCAGAGGTCATACACTCCCCCAATGTCCTTGGTTACTTGGTCTCCCCTGTGGCTTACAAAGGTCGTGACCCCAAAGCTCCGAGATGAGGTGTAGTGGGCGGGAGACACCAGAATTACCATCCTCGGGTCGTCACCTCTAATGAACTTAGGGCACCGTGCATCCCCAGCTCCCATCAAGTGCCCCCAGGGTATAGAATACAGCAGCTGCCTGTGACAATGCGGTGCATCAGCAAGTGAGGGCAGAGGGGCTAAATCTCCCAACTCGGTTCTCCACAGGGAACCCTCACTTTGCGGAGGGTGGTGGGAGGAGACCTCACTGGGTCTCCCACTCGTCGCGTGTCTGGATGTAGTTGCCTGCAGACGTACGGTGCAAGTGCTTTGGTCCCACCCCTTTCAGAGGGGGTGGCTCGAGGTGGGACCATACTTTGCAGCACTCAGTACCTTTGGTCCTGGAGGTAGGCGTTATCTGCCAGAATCAGGGTTCGACTGGTTCCTCCTTTATCAGAGGCTGCAAGCTCTCTCTTGCTGGAGAGGTGGGGCCGCCCGGTGTGGTTGAATGGAGCCTGCAAGGCTCCGGTCTTTTACGTCACCGCCCCAATCAGTCTGAGAAAACCCACGGGGCTCTCCTCTTCCTCAAGGGAGCACCCCCTAGAATCAGGATTCCTCGGCCTGACTTCCAGTTCATGTTATGCTGGAAGTAAGAGCCCACTTCTTGGGCAAGACATGGGGCTCTCTACTGCCTTGTTTAATGCCCCGCCTTCAACCAGGCAACACAGAGAAATTCCCAAGGCCGGGATTCCTTCTTTGCAGGATTCTGGAATTAAATTGGCTGCGGGGCACTGCGCTCTTAAGCGCAAAACAACGAAGCGCTCCACATGCTTCAGGGCACTGTAAGCCCACTCCTGGGGCTCAGGCCACCAAGGAGGGGGGTGGCGCTGCCCACGCTGCGAGGCAAAAAGCACTCCTCCCTAAGGCAGCCCTGTGCAAGCCCACTCTTTTAGAAAGCGCTCACCAGCGCTATGATCACCCCAACACAGGGGGTCAGAGAACAGGGCACAGGCAGGTCAGCACGTAGGGCAGTCCCTTCAACTACCCCGCAGGTGGGGGCTTAGTCCCACGGCAGTTCCTCCTGGCAGAGTGTTCTTCCTCAGATCCAGTTCCCAAAGTTCAGTTCCCCCCAAACACATGGGGTCACAGCCCCAATACTTATACTCCACAAAGTCTTTGTTCTGCCCTGGTAGAGGGCCCTGGACCCAGTGTAAACCCGTTCTGGGGGCACGTAAAAAGTGTCATTTCCAGTGCACAACACTAACCATTGTAAGTGTAAGCCCTGGCTCCAGACACACCACAAGGGGGGGCTGAGCCATCATTGGGGAAGGCAGGCACAGCCTTCCCCAATGATGCAGGTGGTACTCTTTCCACCACTCCAAATGTTCAGCCTAGCACTGACTCATCCAGACTCTCTGGTGCCACTGTACCTCCCCAGCCCCTGTCACTCCAAGGCCAGACAGTCAATACACAATAGGCACGTACAAAGGCATATAGCACACAGAAATGTCTATTTCTAAAAGTGGCATTTCTAAAATAGTGATAATAAATCTGCAAACAGCAATAGCCAGCTTTTATCACCACTATTCCAAACATTCCAAACTTGATCATGCTACCCCTCTCATGTCAGGAATTACCACAGAAGCACTTTTTAGGGACTCCACAATGCATTCCTATGAGAGGCCAGCCTCACAGCAGTGAGAAACCAAATAGGCTGTTTGTCACTACCAGGACATGCCACACAGTAAAGGCACATGTCCTACTTTTTACCAACACTGCACCCTGCCCATAGGGCTAGCTGGGCCTACCTTAGTGGTGACTGATATGTAGTAAAAGGGGAGTCACAGACGTGGCAAACACTGTATGTGCCACGCCACAGCGGCAGTAAACTGCACGCGCCGTCCCTGCAGTGGCAGATGCCTGAGACAGGTTTGAAAGGCTACTTTGGTGAGTGGCGCAAGCAGCACTGCAAGCCCACCAGTAGGATTAATTTTACTGGCCCTGGATATCTGGGATACCACTGTATAAGGGGCTGACAGGTAACTTAAATATGCCAAACAGGTGTAGACCAATCTTATCAAGTTTACCATAGAGAGCACATGCACGTTAGCACTGATCAGCAGTGATAACATGCCCAGAGTCCTAGAACCACCAAAAAACAGGTCAGAAAAAAATACAGGAGGAATTAAAAAAAGTCCAACAACGAACATATCCTTTGAGAGTGTCTGGAATCAGTCTGGATACCAATCCCTTAGTTTATGTTGTCTAAACGTGAACATCCTAGATAGATCTGTAGGAACTACACAACAGTTTCCCCATGACCACTGATTTCATTACATTTGAATCAATGTAGTGTTATTCCACAAACCACAAGTGTCCTTTACCTTTGACTATGTATTGTGTTAACCTTGCGGCACCTTATGGATCATTATGATATCATGCCTGAGTTTCCCCATTCCCTCTGATTCCATTATGCCTGAGCTTGCAAGCATTCCCTGAAAACGTGAACCAATGGCTTGCCTTGCTCCTGCTGTTACTAGGGTTTTGGAGTGTATCCCTTGTGCATGTTTATACAAAATGAAACATTCATTTCCTGTTAAGTAATTCCATACATTATTTTACACCTGCTCTTCCTGTAAGGTTAAAGCCAGTGTAATAACACGTGTTTCCTTCAGGAGTCTTGGAGAACCTTCCAGATTGCCTTGTGTGCCACGTGCCACATGTGATCCCACTGTATACATTGGACCCTGAACATGATATATAAAACCTACCCAAATCTGAGCCCCTTGCTATGCCTACACTCTCTGCGGAACAAGCTTCCTGCCTACTCACTCACCAAAAGAATTGAACGGACCAGCGCAGAGCACTTCTCGACTGCAGTTCAAGCTCCTCCGGTGATTCCCTTGACTCTAGCTCCCTCAATGCATCTCTAGGCTCTGCCTCCTGTTCAGCTACTCCAGTTCCTTGGTGACTTCCTTAGTCAAGACCTCAAAACCTTCTTCAAACTTGAGGGGTGATTTTTTTGTAAGTTAGTGTGCACTATCCTATAATAGTAGTAAGCAGGCCAGAGTATTGGCGTCTTCAGGAGTAAAGACTTATCTTCATGTTTCCTTTCGGTGAATTCCCTCTAGTTCACTTTGATTGTTCCTACTAAAGACCCTTCCTACAACTGTGGCCTGTGAACAGTGTTTATACAGTGTTTATACAAGGACTTGAGACTTTGCTCTGTGTTTTTCTTCTGGACAATAGTGCCTAGAGAATTCTCTTCAGAGCGTATGATTCATGTGTGATCATTATACCGAGATCTGTGTTCCTAGTATACAATGGGAGTGTCTTACTCCAACCTGTGTTCCTAGTTTGCCTTGGGAGTGCCAGAAACTCTAATCCATGTTTCAAGTGCAACCTTGGGAGTGCCAGAAACTCCACCCCATGTTTTGAGTGTTACCTTGGGATTGCCAGGAACTCTAGTCCATGTTTCAAGTGTAACCTTGGGAGTGCCATAAACTCCAAACCATGTTTCAAAGGTAACTTGGGAGTGCCATGAACTCCAACCCATCTAGTGTAACCTTGGTAGTACCAGTAACTCCAACCCATGTTCCAACTTTTATCCTGGGAGTGTGAGAGGCTCCAATCAGTATTTTGAGTACATCCTCGAGGGACTCAGAAATTCATATTTGTGAACCTGGTTATCCGACTTTCATGCCATATTGTAGAAGAAGCATGTAAGTCAATGTTACTAAAGTTAATGCAATGACCATGTGTAAGAAGGTGGGCTAGTGTACTGATGCTAATTGCCTTTTCTTGTTTATTCCAGTATATTGCATCATCACAAAACCATACATCCCTACCTTCACCATAAAATCTGAGGAGAGACACATCCTGTTATGCAGGGTGAATCACTGCAGAGGAGACCCAGTATGGCAAGTCTCTCTTTTCATATTTTGTCCCTACTCCCCTTCCCGCTCAGGACAGTGCGTGATTTAGGAGTTTCGTCCCTGGAACTTTTGTTCTTCTTCCGCTTTCATCCTAATACCTCTGGACCATCCATTACTGGATGACGGCACACTGCTTACTGTTCACCCACACTAAAACTAAGGTCATCATGTTGTCCTTCTTCTCTGCACCTCACAAAATTCAATCACTGATATTTCTACCTGCCTTATTGTTCCCACTTGTTCTTTAAAAACAAAATGTGGATTTATTTTAATAGTGAAATTTGGTTGTGAATCTTGACATAATAATGAATGTCCTGCACAGGGCCAGACTGCCCTACACTGGGCACCAAACATTTTACCAGGAATCTTAAAGGGTGGGAGCTTATTTTGGTACTTGGGAAGCTGCCACCATCACCACAAGCACCAGGTTACCACTCTCTCTCTCCAGCCTCTACGGTGAAAGCACCACAGGCCCGGTGTTGCACATTTTTGCTAGCTGGCCACCAGCATGCTGAAAGGCAGCAGTCCTAGCTCTGGGTGTTGGGCTTGGCCAGCGTTATTGAAGGGGATGTATGCATTAACCAGCAGTCATCCCTTCTTCAGAAACTGGGTGTTGTAGGTATGCAAAAAATGGTCTTCTTCCAATGGACTACAGGCCTGCACGGCCTCAGAGTTGACAGCAGGCACACTCCTGTTTGCGAGATGTGGCTTCCTACCAATGCCTAAAGAAAAGATGAAGCTGGTGCATCAGAGAGGGACTGGTGCATGCTGATCGAGCTTGAAAACCAATTAAAAAACATGGTTTAAAAGTGCGTGTAGTGAGTCACTGATCATCTGGGTCAGGCTCCATGATGGCCAACCCACCTCTAGCCTCCTGCGCTGTGGCAGGCACTCTCATGTCTAAGAACACTTTCAGTTTCAGAGCAGGTAGCCATCTTCAGGATATCCTGCAAAATGTGAAGTACACATGGTCAGTCCTAGGTCTTGTAAGCCTCACTGGCTCAGGTCTATAAGTTGTAGGGCATCCCAGCCTCTGTGCTGCCTATGTAAATTGCCACACAGGACCTGCCACAAACAGAGCTTCTTCTGCACTGACATCTTCACTGCACAACTCAGGCCTTAATTCTCTTCCTTGGTGCAGCTCTGTCCCCTAGTTTGGCCTGCTTGTGTCATGCCTCACCAAACCCTGAGAAACCTAAGAACAGTTCTCTAAGGAAACAAAATGCCACAGTAACGTTGCCAAGCATGTGCTTATGTGTGACATTTCCATGTGTTATTTAAAGCATATTTAGTGAAGTAGTTGGGTCTATGTTCTGTTGAAAATTGACCCCTTCGCTGCTAGGCATCCCCCCGTGCGAAGCCTTTTTTTGACTATTTGGGGTAGTTCGCACTTAGGCCCCTGTAAACGTTTGTCCACATAAGGTATCCACACCAAATTTGCATCCATTTCTCCCAACATCTTGAGTATTCCAAGAGTACAGGGTTTGTGAATTCCTCTGGAGGAGACCAAGAAATTGACCAAAATGCAGCAAGTTTTTCTTTTTTATAGGAAAAATGGGTAAAAAGTGTGACAGAAGAAAGCATCTGGTTTGTCCCCTTGCTAAAGGTATCAACAAAGGGTTTGCAGTGCTAAAGTGACCATCTTCCCAGCTTTCAGAAACAGTAAGACTTTTGTCAGAAAACAAAATTTGTATACAGAGATTTGGAATTTGACAAGTAGGAAAATATTGGGGATCCATCCAAGTCACACCTCCCTGGACTCCTCCAGGCGTCTAGTTATCAGAAATGTGTGGGCTTGGTAGGTCTCCCTAGATGGCTGCCAAGCCCTGGGAACACAAACGCAGATGCCCCCCTTGCAAAACCAGGTTGTTTTGTGATAGATCATTTTGATGTCTCCACAATATGCTTTGGGCCCTTCGCTGCTGTGGGTTATTGGCCCACCCACACAAGTTTGGTAGTATTTTTATCAGGAGACCTTGGGGAATGCTATATAGTAGGAAATGTGGGTCAGACCAGTGATCCTCTAACAACAGAAATGTGAAAAAAATGAGTTTTTTCAGCTAAATTTGAGGTTTGCAAGGGATTCCGGGTAGGACAATTTTGGGGGATCCATGCAAGTCACACCTCCTTGGACTCCACCAGGTGTCTAGTTTCCAGAAATGTGTGGGTTTGGTAGGTTTCCCTAGATAGCCGCAGAGCCTGGGACCAAAAACACAAGTGCCTCCCTTGCAAGGCCAGGTCGTTTTGTGATAGATAATTATGATGGCTCCACAATATGTTTTGGGCCCTTCCCTGCCATGGGCAATTGGCGAACCCACACAAGTAAGGTACCATTTTTATCAGAAGACCTGAAGGAACAGTGTGTGGTAGGGAATTTGTGTCAGCCCAGTAATGCCATTGTCATTTCACTGAAACAATCTAAACAGCAACAGGAGCTGGGAAGCCCTTCCACAGCTCTTGAGGCTGTTTTTGGCTGAAAGAAACCCCTCTGGGAGCCTCCTAATGCACAGGAGCACTGTGATGTCAGACGGCTCCCGGTCATCCAATGAACCAAACGGGTTAAAAAATTGATGCCTCTCCCTTCCACCTTCCTACTTCCTTTCTTCTCTACACAATGTGTGCTCTGTGTTGCAGCTAAGGGTAGTACAAGTTTTGCACAAACACAAATAAAGACCTATTAAGTCAATCCTCTCTTGCAGTTGATTATATCATTTAAAAAATTGGAAATACCATGGTGGAATGTCTATGACAGCACCTTGACAGAGGAAGCCAAAACAAGTACAAGAGTGGAAGGATAGCACAACCCCTTCCATACCACACTAGGCAGTATTCAACCTGCACTATACAAATTTATAAAAAAAAGAGCAAAGCTACCAAGAACTATGAATGGAACAATCTGTTAGCCAATTTGCCCCATAACTTAGCAAATAAACTAAAAAAAGGTGGGACATGCTACAATTTAAAGTCAAGTGCTTCATTAATAACAAAGGAGTAGATTACTTAGAAATCATAGCCACAAGCATGTTATATGAATAAAAAAGGGGAACAATATATGTTAACCTACCAAAGTCCTCACAAACTCTGACAAACTCAAAACCAACATACCAAATCTTGGTTTTTAAGTAATATATATAATATTTTATTAGATCAGTCAAACATTTGTTTAAAATCGCTATGTTCTTCAAATGTAACCTTCACCAATAAGATAGTTAAAAGCAGACTCAATCCATCACATAAAATGACAACACATAATCTAAACAATAATTTCACATAAATTTGATATAAAAAATATATCACATTTCCCACCCAAAATAAATTTTAAAAAGTTACTGTTCTGTAGTTGCAGATTTTCTCTCTCCACATAAATTGTAATCTACCAAAAATGTGGTAAATATTATCCCCAAAAACTCCCAACAATGCAAAAATTTTATGAATCCAATAGAAATCTCTCGAAGAACTCCAAAGTATTTAGGCTCCATATAAAATCCAAAAAGTGTTTTAAAAAAACAGAAACGCTCCAAGAAACCACCAAAAAAAGAAAATCAAGGTAAAGGCCACTGGTTTAGTATAAACCAAAACTGATATATTTAAAAGAAAAAATAACATGAACTATAAATGGCCAGAGAAAACCATTTTAGATGAACTGTATAAATTAATAACTTAAAAAAAAAAACACCTGCGAAACACCTTACATTCCCAAAAATACATACACATAACAGTTAATCATCAACATATAACTAACGTTACACCATTTAAAATAGCATGGTGATACATTACTAAAACAGTGTACAGAAATACTAAACTGCAAACTAGTGTAAAACACTAGCAGTAATAGATCTAAACATACAAAAAACACAATGACACTGTAACTAACTTACAAGCCTTGCTCTTAAATCCCCCCTTCCCACAAAACCCTTACAAAATAATTAAAAAAGGACTTACTTGTTCTGAAAAACAGCAGCACCTTACAGTGACCTGGTTCTGGGAAAATAGACTAAAAAGAACACAAATAGATCACAAAATAGAAGGTAGCAGTAAAAACATGAGCGCTAAATTATACCTAAATAAGACTACCTCCCCAATAAATGGAAAATATTGTAAAAATGTTGAATAAATGTATACAAACTTGATAAAATGTATTAAACGTGTAATACATATCAAAAAATGTTATCAAAATTATAAACACATGGTAACATATACATTAACTAATAGTATAATATATATACAATTATTTAATATACTGATAAAATATGCTAAAATAATGATGATGAAATGCATATAAGAAAAGCTGACATGTTAAAAATGCTAATCAATGAAAAATAAGAGTTGAATCTGACAATTGTAGTTAAATATGATACATGTTATTTTGAAAAATCCAGATTTTTAAAAAATTTACTTAACTTTATATATTTCCACTTGAAGTATATATGATTAAAAATGTAAAACTATATAATAAATGTAAACTGGAAACATAAATATAGAAAAATGTACAACATGTCTTCATTATTCAAAAATGCAATGAATAATATTCTTGGCTACAAACACACAACTCATTTGATATATATATTTATTATCAGCAACAATAATAAATAACACTATGCATTTCAACAGCAAATACATACAAGTTAAATTTATGATTTTTTAATACAATTATCAAATTAAATTGTTACACTCAAATATAAATCATTTAAAACAATTATTAGATACTAAAGGGTTGATATTTACTTGTCCCATTCCAATCTGAACCAATTTGGGGGAAGATGTTGGACACTGAAGGGGAAACATTTACTATTCCCACTGCAAAATAAACCAATTAAGAGAAGGTGTTAGACACTAAAGAAGTAACATTTACTATTCCCATTCCAATCTAAACCAATTTGGGGGAAGGTGGTGGGCACTAAAGAGGTGACATTTGCTATTCCCACTCCAACGTAAACTTATTGGGGGGAGGTGTTGGACACTAAGGGGATGAAAATGACGTGCTCGCGGTCTCACCGTCATCTACAACAGTGGTCAGACCAACACATTATGATGCGGTCAGTGAGACCGTGTTGCCCGTAGGGACCGGCCAACAACTTTTGACGGGCTCCTTGAGCCCATAGGAAAGTCGGTCAGATTTCATTCCGCACAATGGAGGCAGTGTTCCCTGTGGATAGTGCCCGCTATGCTGTTAATTTGTGATTCATCCTATAATGGAACATTTGCCAATCTTCAAGATGCCAGACAAAGAAATATTCATGTACAAAATTTGAAGCAAAAATAAGCAAAATGTTGATTACTGGACTTTACTGTCAGGTACAGTGACAGGTTTTGATGGATGAGGTAAGAGCGCGGTTTTCCTGCTTTTTGTAAATGACAAAACTGTGACAGATCATTACGAACAAAACTTGTGGAGAGCTTGGGGTAAAACAGTTGTAAATTGTTATCCTGCAATTGTCCCACCAGCAATTTTAATCTGTGTAGTAACGCCATTACTGCATCACAGTCACCAGTGTCATCGTAAGGATTTTTGGACCCCCAGGCAAGACATATCTTGGGGCCCCTAGATCAGGCACACTTACAACTTATTAACGAATTGCAGCTTATTCATTGCCTATATAATGTTAAACTATGATCCATGCACATGTCTGAAATTACATCTTTCATTGGCATATATTAGTCATCCGTAGTAAATCCCTTCTCACAACTGGCATTCTCACACAAACACAGTGGAACATTAATGCACTGCTGTGAGGATCTGGACTATTTCCTCATCTGATAATTGCCTCCTTAGTTCACCTGCTCTGCATTGGAATAGTCCTTCCTACTGCTCCTTTATTTGTGTGTGACCTCCTGAGTAACAGAAATGGGAGGCACAGGAAGACAGTAGAAAGGTAGAGAGGTAGAGAGATTGTTAAAATGAGAAAGGTGAAGTAGTTGGAGAACGGGGTAAAGAAAGAGAGGAGGTACAAAGATAAATGAGGTAACAAGAATTGGAAGGGTAAGAAGAATTAAATGGAACCAGGAGGAAAAATACAGGGACATAGAAAGAGGATGATATATGGAGAGAGAAATAAGTAGAAAGATGGGTTAGGTTTTATAGTGTGGTAGGGGGAGGTATAGATAGGCTGAATGGCATGTAAAGAGAACCAGAGGGGTCAGGCATCAGAGGACTGAGGCAGAAAGAAGAAATATGTAGAGGCAAAAAGAGGTATAGGTAGACAAGAGAGGCAGGGAGCGCAATCTTAAAAGACAAAAGGTACAGAAAGAGTAGAGAGATGGAAAAAATGAAAAATGTACTATAGTAGGAGAGATAAGGTAAAGAGAGTAGTGAGGAAGAGAGAAAAGAAGAGAGAGGTGTGAAGGGAAAAAATGTTAATTGAGGTGGAGAAGTAGAGCCAAAGAGGTGTAGATAGAGAATTGGAAGAGGTAGAAAGGGTGAGTTCAAATGCAGGAGGATGTAGTAGAGAGATAGCTAGAGAAAGTTGGGTAGGTAGAAAGAAGTAAATACGAGATAAACACGAGGTAGACATGAAGCAGAGGAAAAAAGACAGAAAGAGAGAGGAGCTATAGACAGGTGATACTGCAAATGAATGTTGAGGAAAACTGAGAAGTTAGGTCAGCTTCTGCAAGATAAAGAGAAGGGCTAGAGGTGACTTAGTGAGAGACATGTTAGATAACGATGGAGATGAGGTGGACAAGGGTAAATTAGAGAAGGGCAAATAGAGGTTGACAATTGTAAAGCTAATGAGAGAGATGAGTGCTAGAGAGATGGGGTATGTACATAGTGATGCAGAAAATGATAGGTAGAGATAGGTAAAGAGAGACATAAAGTAGAAGAGTTAGAGTGAAAGAAGTCAAGTTCATGCCCTGCAGGAACTGGGAGTGCATGCAGACAGGTATGGTGTGCCCCCCTCCTTGCATCCCCTGGCACAGAGGCAACAGATTTTCTCTCTGCCGCATTCTTCATGGCAGTGAGAAAACTCATACAAAGCTTGGCGGGCCCGCAGGGGCCCCGACAAGAATATTGCGGCCTCAAGGCCAACAACACCCCACCGTTGCGGTGGTACCAATGTGGTCCAACTGCCCAAGTCGTAATGGGGCGGTTGGGCCGCCAGTGCGGCGGTGCCCGCAACGCCACTGACGCCACGTGGATGGCCATAGTCATTATAAGGCCCTAAGACGTTGGTTGGAGTTTGTTCTCAAATAAACTGCTATGACGAATATTCCACTTCATATTCGTTTCTTTTTAAAAACTGGGCATTGGCATCTAATGAATGTTAGTTTCCTTTTTTAATTTATATTTAACAAATGGCAATTACCTCGTTGTTTTCAAACAATTGTTGCTAAGTGTAGAAAAACCCTCAGGAAACCAGTGATTTAAATATAAACCATAAATCGTTTGCAAGTATTGAACTGGAAGACACAGCCGGATACATCGCAGATAGCACAGTGGGTTACTGCAAGCATCTGTTGGTGAACATATGGATAACCTGCAGGTAATTTGACTGAAGCTCAGCAGATCGACCAGGCCTGTAACCCTTGAGAGTTTAATAAAATAAGTACCAATGGTTTATGGAAATTCCTCTAATTAAAGGAGCTTTGAAAAGGAAAAAATGTGCAGTACAGTGTGAAAAGAAATTAACAAGTTGAGGTGTATGTGAATTAAAAGAGGAACATTTGGTGGAATGAGGAACATTTTTGCTTCCTACAAGAATAACAAACATATGGTCTTTAGAAAGCCTTATTTAACACATTCATATTTGCTAAAATAGTACACTGATCAAGCATGCCAACGTGACTCTGTGTGATTCTCACTGTGATTTCCTTTTCTGTTCAGGTTCATACCAAGTGCATTGGTTCGAAAGATGTGACAATTACATTAATTATATTAAAAACGGTCTGGTTATGCACAATCGTCTGACTCGACTTCTGACTGTACAAGTCACTGTACCCCGAACCCCTTGAAAGGTGGGGGTCCTGGGCGATTGCCCACTTTGCCCACCTTGACCGTACCCTAAAACGTCTCAGATGGTTCCCCTATGAAATAAGCAGCAGTGGCGTAACACAGGCCAACGCAGCCCCCTCGGTGCAATGGGGGCCCCCGAGCTGCAGGGGGCACCTACAGCAGGGTACTCTGGCCAGAGAGCTGAATAAGTCTGGAGCGGGGGCCCTCCATGTACCTTGCAGGGGGGCCCCCTCAAGTTTCGTTGTGCCACTGATAAGCAGTGCAATTTAAATGATTACCCAAGAGGTCAATGAGGATCAAGAAAGTCACAGTACATTTTTACCCTTGAGTGTGCCTTACCACTGCATAAGGTGTGGCGACCCTTCAGCAAGGACTGTGAGAGGCCAGCTGCACCCCAAACTGGCTCGGCCTAAAATGGTGGCTGGGATGATCCTCTTACTTGCCGGCAGTAGAGCCCACAGCACCTTTGCTGCGCCAACCGATTGCAAATCTTAGTAGTCTATGCCAGCACAAATCAGCATGACAGCTACATCACAATGATTTAAGAAAGTCATCAAATCGCACAAAAGACTGTAACTGACAAACCACCACCATCTGCCATTTTTTGGTAGCCATGACAGATGACAACCTAGTTGAAATTTCAATGTGCCCCAAAGCTACACCTGCGGAGGGGGGCGGCATAGGGCTTGCTACTTTCTTTAGTTTAGTGGATACATGCTCTACTCTAAAATCAACCCAGGCTGGCGGGGTCAGAGGAAGTAAAAACTTTCAGTAACCTTTGTTAACTTTGATAGATCAGCAGCCTGGACTGCTCTAGAAGGAGTGAAGATGAGCTCTGTTGCAAGGGCGCTCATCAGCTCAAGTCCAAATCAATTACATTTCTGGCACAATAAATGCTAGAGTACAGGAACAGCCTTTAAGCACAACTCTGTCCCAATTTCCAGTTCCAGACCTTCTGTAAAGGCATGGTACCTTTTATTAGTTTTAATTGGGCACCATAAGCAGTATATTGGGCTGTCCTTGCAGTGATGAGCGATAGAAACCATTATTTTGGATTTTATTTTTGGATCAAAAACAAAACCTGGGGCCATCCATTGCAGGATCATCCTCATTTTTCCTTTAAAAAGGGACAGCAGTATTTTTTATTTCACAATTCTTTATTGAAGGTTTAGCACAAAAAAGGAAGTTCAGAAATGGGGTGTAGAACAAGATAACTGATACATGAAGCAATCATACATTGCAAAATAGATGCAGCACTAGGGACAGAGCAAGCGGCAGCCCATCAAGTCCAGTGCGGGGGGGGTGGGGTGGGAGAGTGCGGGGTGTTCAGTAGGGACAACGTTAGCACAAACACACGGTTCCCCGATGCCGCCCATGATTAGCACTGAGAGGGGTAGCCAGGGAGAGAACAGAGCATGAGAAGGTGGGGAACCCACAAGCCTGGGGAAGGGAAGATAGGCGGGACAACCGGGAAAGAGAAGTAGGAGACAGAAGGAGGTAAGGGGGAAGAGGGGGAGTCAGGGGAGTGGAAGAGTGGGTGAGCGTCCGCAAGAGCCAGGGCAGGAACACAAAGTCCGGGGCAGCCGACATTGCAGTGCCCGGTACCCAGGGGCGGATTGGCAATGCGGGCATTCGGGCATGGGCCGAATGGCCGGTGTCTTTGTGCCCTCTGTGGGCCGTTTTTTTTCTCCCCTTTTCCAGCCGCACAGTGAAGTTGCATTCATTTCTCTGTCTCTGTCTCCGTGCTCTCTGTGGACTAGGAAAGGGGAGGAAAAAAAACGGCCCACAGAAAGCACGGAGACAGAGACAGAGAAATGAATGCAGCTTCACTGTGCAGCCACAGGGATTATCTGCTGTGGCCTCTCCTTCACCCCCTGCCCTGCAAAGCAATCACGCTGCGGGTGGCTGGGGAGGGGGTGATTGTTTGTAAAAATCGGCCTCCCTGGGGGCCAGGTGTTGCTCAGGCCTTTGAGCCATTTTCACCTGGGGCCCACGCAGCACAAATACAGTGTTAGTTTTAACACCTCACCCACAGCCCTTCACATTCAGGGCACAGTGGGCGAGGAAGAATGGGTCTCGCTGTGGGGGCCAGGTGATCTTTGCAAGTTGCACCATCTTCACCTCAGCCTCCCCCTGGCGTTTTGTGCTCCCCTGTCAGGACATTGCCCTGAGGCCTGGAGGGCTGGGGAGGTCTGATTAATTTACTAATTGCAGGGGCCTTACTGCTATTCATGTGCTCCTTAGCTGAAGGTCTGGGGAGGGCTGAGTAGGTTAGTAATAGCAGGGGCTTCACTGCTTATTAGGTGCTCCTTCCCTGGAGGGTTCGAATAATTTTGTGACAAAAAGGGGCCTTGCCGTTTTTTTTGTTGCTCAACATGTAGGCCATTGTCACCTTGGCCCTATGTCCTGTGCAAGAACAGTGTCCTCTCACTTTCATTCCTTGTCTGTGCCAAACATCTCAAGGATTTCGGGGGTCCTGGGACAAACATATTTTTGGGCCCCTATTCAGAACAGATTTGAATTCATAATCCAAGTTCTGCTCTTTGATGCCCTCTTTCAGCTGGTCACTGGACAGTGCACTACCACACTTGTCCAAATTCTTAATGTATTTACATCTAATATTCAAGGACATTGACGTGTGTTTTCAATATTACAACACAGTAGCAGCTCACTAAAATTACTGAAAATAATCTCAGTGACATCCTCCCATTTCTCATATGTGATGGCCTGTTTGATCTCAAAGACATTTTTTATGGATGTTGCATGAAACATAAACACATTTTCTGCAAAATTTCTGTGATAGGTTCTTACTCATCACCCATATTAAAAATAAATTTGAAAAAAATGGTATTTAAAACAATCTGTTTAAGGAGTATGCATGGTCATTAGGGCAAGTCTCTGCAGAACAGAGCTGGCTCTATCAGGGGGCTCCCTGAAAGTCTAGGGCCCTGGGCCAGAGCCCACATTGCCCTTGCCTTAAAACGTCTCTGGTCGGTGCATAGGCATATGTGGCCTGACGCCAGAGTTGCAGAGATCAGGATTCAAGTTTGAGTCCCAGCGTCTGCTCAACAACCTGTGATTCTGGGCAGATCACTTCATCGCCCAGGCCCTTAAATAAAAAATCGATCACATGTACTGTAATTGGTACTCATGAATAGATACTGTTTTATGTGATGATTAGAGTCTAGGACATACCTGGTTGAAAAAGAGTATCTAACGACATTGTGCAGAGCGTTATGACTGCAAGTAAGTATTTAGTTTTCAGAACTGCAGTGCTCCTAGTCTTTACCAATGTTACTTGCTCTGTAAGCTTTAAAAGGCTTAATTTACTAAATATTTCTCTACAAATTAGACCTCAAAGATTAACCAAATGGTGTTTCATGAAAGGGCACGCCCCTTGAATTTGGGCCACGCCCCTTAATTGTGGGCCACCCCCTTGAATGTGGGCCACTTTTATTGTCATTGCCCGGGCCAAATTGTGATCCCAATCCGACCCTGCTGGTACCCCCCTCCCCCAAAACAGTAATTCCCATACCCAGAGTCTAGCATCCACCGTCCTGAAAGAAGGGTGCCGAAGTGGGGACAGTAGCATTACTACCAGCCGATATTTATTAAATATGAACTTGGAAATTGTAATGAACAAAACAAACGCACAAAAAACGTAAAATGGATTTTAAGTTTGTGATTTATAGCTCAGTGGCTTGGAATGTATCAGGTTCTGTTTTCAGATCTACATGAAAAATGTGCATAGCGGAGAACCAAAGTAAGTATGCCAGATTTTGCAAAATGAAATCAACATCGGAAAACTGTGAGGATTTATTATAGGAGTGTAAACTGCTGAACCTCTGCAGCTGGGTGTGCTGCGGTGCACTGTGAAACCTAATTCGATTGAACATTGACTTGTCTGCATTCTGATCTGCCCACGGAAAATTAAATTGTTAACTGTTTTCAATGTTGTGCGAAAGGTGTTAGAAACAGGGCTGCGTGTACTGTGGACATCGAATTTAGCCTGAAGAAAATACTTAATATGGTGGACCCTGTTTCTTTTGTACTCAAGAATTGGATGATCGTCCAAGTATAAACGACTGGCAAGCCACAGGCATGTTTGAGAATTGCCTCGTCGCCAACCAGAGGTGCTGGTCGCCACCTGTCTGGACTATGTCCCAGATTCCCGAGGTCCGCCGGGCTCATATTTGGTTTCCATAAGTGAAATATATGCAGCTGCAATCAATTGTTACAAATTGCACTGGTTCTGCTGAAAACGCTAGGCTTTGCACAGCGCACCTTTCACTCACTGTACCTTCTATTGACTGGCCCAGAGTCCCTGTTTGATCTGTTTACTCCTCGTGTGGCAATGACATCTCTTAGATCCGGAGCACTACTTTTGCAAAAAATCCTCAGAGGGGGAAGAGACTTGGTCCTCAAAGGCAGAATGGTCTCCCATTTCTGCAAGCTGGGTGTTAAATCTCCTTAAAACAATAACAGCAGATGTCTCATTTACTACATCAAAGGAGTTTATGTTTATGTTTATATATGCTTGTAAAGCGCTCAAATGCCGAGGCGTCTTGGCACTGTGGTGTGTAGAGGGAGAGGCTGGGTGGTGAGATCTTATACGGCTGTAAACAGCCAGGTCTTTGAGCTCCTTCTGAAAAGCTGGAGGTTGGATTGGGTCCTCAGAAGGAGCGGCATCTTGTTCCAAAGTTTGGATGCACAATGCGTGATTGCTCTGCTCCCCCATCTTGCCCGTCTTATCCTTGTGGTATCGATGAGGCCCTGGTTGGCTGATCTGAGGTGACGGGTGGGAATGTAGAGTGTAAAAAGGGCTTGGAGATCCTCGGCAGCACCACCATAGATTGCTCTATGTACCACAGTTAGAGCTTTAAACCCGACACGCTGTTTAATAGGCAGTCAATGCAGGGTTTTTATGCCAGCCGACGTTGGCTGCGGCGTTTTGCATAGACTGCAGTTTTTGCAGCTGGTACTTGTCAATTCCCAGAAACAGGGCATTACAGTAGTCCAGTTTCAATAGTAGGAGAGCAACCATCATGGTCTTTTGAAGGTCTTTGGGAACGTATGGGAGTATTTTCCTCAGAGGTTTTAGAAGATAACAACATGATGAGATCAGACTGTTTATCTGTGGGCCACAGTTCAATTTGGTATAAAAAATGATGCCCAAGTTCTTGACTTTTTCTACTGGGGAGAGGACTGCCTCCAAGGGCCACC
This sequence comes from Lissotriton helveticus, assembly GCF_964261635.1. Taxonomy (NCBI): domain Eukaryota; kingdom Metazoa; phylum Chordata; class Amphibia; order Caudata; family Salamandridae; genus Lissotriton; species Lissotriton helveticus. The sequence goes on from NC_136067.1 coordinate 246,713,578, forward strand.
AAGACTGGTTCCACAGCGATTGTCCCGGCCCGAACTCCATCACCTCCGTTTTATTGGTGTTTATTTTCAGATGATTCTGGCTCATCCAGGCCATGATCTCGGAGAGGAAGATGTGAAAACTGGCTGCTATGGTCTCTGGCCGATCGCTTATGGAAATGGCAAGTTGTGTATCATCGGCGTACGAGATCAAATCAAAGCCATGCCTTCTGACGAGGTTTGCCAGCGGGGTGACATACAAATTGAACAGGGTGGGGGAGAGGGCAGAATTTTAAATCATCCCAAAACAGCTGCTGCTCTCCCGCCTCCAAGAAGGAGGACAGGAGGTCCAAGGCGGTCCCCCCTATTCCTACGTCTCCCAGCCACTTTACCAGAGTGATGTGGTTCACGGTATCAAATGTGGCTGAGAGATCGAGGAGCACAAGGATTGCTCTCCCTCCCTTATCCACCACCCTGCAAATTTTTCTGTGGCAAGGATTAAGGCGGATTCAGTGGAATGGCACGAGCGGAAGCCGTGCTGGGAGGGATCCAGTAGTCTGTTATCATCGAGATGTTTAGTTAGAGCCGTAGAGGAGTAAATATCTAATAACAACTTCACATCTTGTGAAGAAGATAATTTCATTTCAATGGCATTTCATGAGTTTACAGGAGGAGATATATTTATACTATGCTTCATTTCACGGAAACAAGGAAACAAGCTGAAAGATAAAACAGGGCGCAGAAAGGGCATGATTGCTGACCTGCTATTGTATGCTGAAACTCTAATTGTTTGCAATAGGTTGACTGCATTTACAATAGCATTTTATTTGCCAAAAACAAACAAACACCCTGATTATAGCAACAATATAATTGAAATAAAGCTTAATTTGTATCTTCTGTAATTGTTGTCGGTGAGTCATAGTGTAACTGATGAAGATGTAGGCTTTCAAACTACTCGGCTCACATATGTTTCTTTTAATTTCTGGATGGTACTCAGTCTTATTCAGAAAAGTGCCTTCTATCTCCAAATTTTGGAGGGGAAGGCACGGGATAGCTGGAAACATTGCTCATTCCATAATGTTGATTCAAGGAGTTGCACTGTCAAAGAGCTTTAAATATTGATTTTGAAATGGACATTAATGGGAATTCTGTCAAAAAAAAGATAGCCATATGGTATGCCGACCTCTTCTATCACCAACCCTATTCCGACTCCAGTTGAACATTTTGTTCCCAATGGAAGAGCTATTAATTTCTTTGCCATAAAGGATTATATTGGGAAGTTTTTATACCGCTGGAAACAATTAAGATATTTGGTCTGCCACCATTTTCTGCTGCTCTACCTCTGTATTAGATCATCATCTAAAGGAGTTTTTTAAAATGTGCGTGCGGAATTGGAATATTCTTTCCAATTACTTCCTAATAATTATTAGTAAGAAAATGAAAACGATGTACAATAATATATTCAATAAAGTGTTCGATGTAACTGATAAAGAGGTTTTGTAATTTTAAATTATCTATAAATACTAACTTCAAACATAAGTCCTTAGTCCATGAATTCCACACATCACTACTCCAGGCCAGAGCTGTGCATATTCATCTGCTATACATGTAGCTCAAGGTTGGCGATTCCAGTTTCAATAGGAATCTATTTTTATTTTTTCATTTTACACTATTATTTTGGTGTTTTCCGAATGCTGCTTATCTCTAATGATTATTTTGGATTCTAATTTCTGAGTGCTATTATAGGTCTGACATTACAGTGATGATGAACCCAGCTTGGGTGTACATGTTTCCTGGGATTTAAATGTTATTGTTTGGGATGAGAGGTTTTGTTTCTTTGTTGGATTTAAAGTTTTATGGTTTTATATTTATGAGATTAAGATGTAAGAGTCCCCACAGCTATCTGGCGTTCCAGTGTAATTGATTTGGTATTTAATTAAACGCAACAGGCCTGGGATGACGTAACTGCAACACAACTTTGTTTATCTCGTATTTTGGACTTGTTTATTTTTCATAATAGAAATTTATGCTTGTTGGCAGTGAAAGCCTAGTCGCCTCTCTACGTGTACAAACTAGTTAAAATGTTTTCAATTTTCATTTATTATTTACATATTTAATGTTATGTTTACTTTTGGTTGTCAATTTGTTAGCCATATCACTACTATACAATTTCATTGAAACAGTATTTAGTTTAAATCCTTCTTAGATTAGGATCCTTACTATTCAAACATGTTACCAGTGATTGGGTGTGTAAGTTACATAATAATTTTAGGTGACACTAAATTCCATAGAGATTACAAAGAACCTTTAAAGAAGATAAGACTTGTAAGATATATGTCAGTCTTATTCCCAGCTACTACATCAGAAATTGTTTAATCTACACTGCAGAGGCATGGTGGTTGATAAGGTCCAGTCAATGGTGTTGCTGTTCCAATTTTGTCTGTCATCTGTGTAGCACCCCATCTCCTCTACTCCTGAGTGTAAAGATTTGCCAAGGTTAAGTCCTGAGTGCTCATCGGAAAACCTTTCACAAAATTCCTTGAAGCTCTGTGCTAAATTGTTCAAGGAGATGAACACAAAAATAAAAAGAAACTGTACATTTTGGAACCAATGGTTGTTAGAAGTATCATACAAGGACCTTTCATACTGCTTGAACCCTGGCATTCTTCACTCCTGCTCACTGTGATCCTTGCCATCCCAACCTTGTTTATAATGAGGACGACGGAATGACCACCCAAAATTCATAATTTTACACCACTAGTAGCCCATATCCAGATGAATGAACTTTGGAATATCAGAAAATATGCAAGGGAACAGATCAAAGGAACTGATTACCTTAATAGAACGAAGTTGCATTCTTTTTAGGCCTCATTGAATGAATACACGCACACTGAGCATTAGCTAAAGTCTTTTATAAATTAAATCCCCCTCACATAAAACGGAGAACATCTGAACGTTTTATATAAAATGTGTAATTTAAAGTAATTAGCATACTTCCTCTTGAGAGAACGTTGTCCCTGAAGAAAAACTAAGTAAGAAGACAACTTTATTCAGCAGGCCCAACTTTTACCTTATATGGCCTAGATCTCCTCCAGGCCAGGTCCGTGACTATAGTCAAGTTTATAACATTACTTGTTATTTTCTTGAACATTTGGTTACTATTTAGATTTCAGTGGGCCAATAGTATGTTAGGTACCAACCTCACTCTAGCTCTGGGCATCCATGTGACAACAACATGTTGCATTCTGGGTGCTGTAGTCTTGGTTTGCTTTCTTTTAACTAAGTTGGTTAAGACACCTAAGGCACTGATTTGTAAGTGGAAAACCAGAGTCTGGAAACACAGTTGTTTATGATACAGAGTGAGGTGGCCATCCTAATAGCATAATCTTTCATCAAATAACCTTATTGCATGATTAAGATGTACGGTTATCTGATTTAAAGTTTTTTCAATGTATTTGCTTCTAGTGAATAACTTTGGTATAGCACAATTTTAATTTCCACTGAGCAATCGTATTTCTCCCAAAGAACATGGAATAAAAGGAAACATATGAGCTAATAATCTCAGAAGGCTCGCCACCAAAGTGAAATGTATGGAAGAACAACATTCATGACGATCATTAGAAGATGAAATTAATCACAAAGTTTACTTGAAAGAGAAGATTAATACAGATTCTCACTCTTAGTCCATGCAAGCCTCAGGATGTTTGAGTATTTCACCACTGGCTGTTCCCACTTTCAAAAACAGAGTCATTTGACTTTAAGCTCAGCTTGAGGTGTCCCTCCTTCGATTCTTGATCTGCTCAGCGCTAAGACACCTTCGGGTAATGCAAGCTTTATAAAACATTTTCATTAATTCATTCATTTTGGAAGGGAGCTATAAGAGGAATTCACCCCTGGTTGGCTGCACCTTCTGCTCTAACAAAAGCCGAACACTCCCATCATCGAAAGAGCAGTGTTTTATACAATGCCAAGCTCCCGCCCTGAAAAAAACACACATATGTCCTTTTTGGGTTCCAGAGTAGCGGACTACTCGCCAAAAAGCACTTCAACACCTTGTCAAGGGTAGCAAGGTCTGTATACATGCAAATTCTTCCCTCTTCTATCCCTCCACTGTCCTTTCCAATCCAACTAACAGACTAACATATCCACCGCTCAAATTAAATTGATATTTTACTATACTAATTCACCACTAATCCTTTTTAGGTTCCGGAGTAGCATTCTACTCACCAAAACAACGCTTCAACGCCTCGTCAGGGGTAGTAAGCGCTATATAAATGCAATTACAATTATAATTCAAATATTCAGGATTTAAGCCTTTTTTCGAAAATATATAGACCTCTTCCATATAAAAAGAGAAAAATATATTGCAAACTCCATTGCCAGTTCCTAAGTTTCAGAGGGATGAGATGCTATGCAGAGAGGCTTCTCGATTGGCGGGGTATGCTTAATCAATTTGAGAACGAAAATAATCTGTATTCGCGTGGTGATAAAAGACTGAAGGACATAAAAATATTATACATGCATATTGAAACTCCTCGCAATGTGACTGGAAGAAGTGATAAGAGAAGTATCCAGAACAATCCTCTATAAAAATATGTTATTCCTATAAAAATACCCCTATAATCAAAGTAACTACGGCTTAACCAGCGCATACCTTGTGGTGATACTGTTCAAGCTTTAAATGAGCAAGCACACTTTTGTGAACCAAGGAGGAGAAATAAATGAACACTTCCTCACAACTTTTCCTTTGTATCAGCAGGTAGAATTTAAATTTGCTTTAAAATTAGGTATACAGGAAGCTAGTGGTGACATGAAGGGAAGAAACAGCGTACAAGAAGGTGAAGAAAGCAAAGAAACTGCACACCTACTTGCAAATGAAACAAGCATTGGCATTGCTAGTAGGTCTCGCTTTTGATACCTTCTAAGTGTTTAGTTATGCAGCACAATATCCTTTGTGCAACAACATTAACTGTTACATGGCTAAACACTTACAAGGTCCCAAAGGCGAGACCTATTGGCTATGCCATCTTGAGCAGAGACCTTAAAAAAGGAGGGAGAAGTAGTTCAAAAAGACAATTCCAGAACAAAGCCCTAGATGGAATATAGAACAGCATGCAAATTGAGAATAGACTTGCACTGCAAAAACACATGCACTGCAATGACGTGCTAAAAACAAAAGAAAAAAAATGTGTTCCCTGAATGTGAATAGTGTAAGAGCACAAGTCATCCAGTGAAAAGAATGGTAAAAATGCTATGCTCCAGGCGAAGGACTAAAACAATTGGAAGGAAAGCCGTTAAACAAGAGGCAAGTACATGAGAGTGACTAGAACCCCAATAAACTGTAAGCAATGGGCTGATGCAAAGCACCCTGCAAATAATGACATTGTACACAACAGGTATTCATCTAAAGCTATCCGGTTGCCAAAGCTAAAAACCAGCTACTAGAACTTGAATTAAGTGCAAAGGTGTACATACAGCATTGTATTTTTGGGGTAAACAATTAGGTCAGTGGTCAGAGACAACAATGGAAGATAACTATTCGAGGCTGCTCTTCCCAGTAACGCTTTGTCTAAAAACAAATTAAATACAGAAAGAACTCCGTCACAAAATACGCTGCACGTTTTACTGCGACTGACTGAAAATATGTAAACTTCAAAAACGACACTGAAAAGTTACCTGCAGGCTGAGATGTTTATGTAGTGGACGTCCTAGCAAGCTAGAGAACCGACAATTAGGATAGCGAAGTTTATAACTGCAGCTCTGAAAATGAACTATACTGTCCGACTTAAGATGCACTGCCCAGGTCATCCGTTACCAGGGTTGTGCATAATAATAATCCATATTTGTAAAGTGCGAACATATCACCCCTTAACCGCTTCAGCGCGGCGCGAATTTTTGCGCTGTGCTGAGCGTTCTAATGAGCCAATGGGCTCATGACGGAACTGTTCCGTCATGAGCACAGCTCAACCGACGCTCATGACGGAACCGTTCCGTCATGAGCATCGAAGGGGTTAAGGTTTCAAGGCGTTGCGGGCCGCCAGTGACGCCCAACAAATAAGGGGCAGGAGGTGAGCCTGTGGAAGGCGAGAGGTGTTGTGGGGCTGTGGCGAGAAGTGAAGAGAGCCTAACGTGGGAGGACGGAGAGTGGAGGAGCTGCCCACTCCCCCGCCCCGCGAGGAAGGTGAACTCGGCCCGGAATGGAGTCAGCAGTCTCCGATGCCAGCTCCAGCTCCCCCGTGCAGCGTGAGTGAAATGAGAGACAGCGTGAAGCGAGTGGCCGGTCAAAACAGCTGTAGAGAAGTGCCCGAAAGGGGAAAGAGGCAACTGCCTAAAGCACGAGGAGCAGCATCAGGTAGAATTACCCTATCGGAGTGACCAGACATGGGGTGGAGTGCCGCATGTGCGGTGGTAAATATAACGTAAGTGAGAGGGTCGTTGGGCAGCGAGGCAGTAATGGCCCCATTTACAATAAAAGGAAAAGACTCACTGTTCACTGTGGAGAAAAGGAGGGGCTTCCTGTGGAGTACAGTCCCCTGTGTTTCCTGGGAAGCAGCAGGACGGGAGGGTGATGCTGGGCGATGGAGCCTTCAGCAGGCGGCGTGCGTGCAGGAGAGCAGCCTTGGCGGTAGTGCCCCGCCTGTAGGAAGAGTGCGCGCGTGGCCGGCTGGCACAGAAGATTAGGCCTGCCACCCTGCTGAGAGGTCCCAGCGCAGCCGGAGCAACGAGGATGAAGGAGAGCGGCAGGAGTGGCCGCAAGAATGAAGTGGCAACAGAGCGCTGCCCGCAGCGTGGGTAGAGCTGCTGAGGCCTGTCTGAACACTGTGGGGACACTCTCAGGCCAGGAGGTTTTCAATGTAAAGGGCCAAAGCGCACAAGGGGGGCCGGGCATGTAATGTCTGAAGTCGAGAGGCACCCAAGCTTAATGTGCACCGAACCACCAGAAAAAAAGCATTTACAATGCTATGGGTGTCGCGTTGTAAAAACGAAATAGAGTGTGGTGCCCCTAAAACGGGGGCTGCGCTGTTTTGCAACTTGTATATGTGGGTTCGGGCTTTAAAAAGGAAAATAAACTAATTGATTAGAACTGAAATAAAAAGAAACGCGAGTGGTGACGCGCGTGCGCACCACGAAATAAAACAAAAAAGAAACGCGAGTGGTGATGCAAATTGTGCGCATGCGCCCGTGCGACCAGAAAAAGTGCTGTGCACGTTGCGTACGCTTGTGCGCATTCTAGCAAGCTGGTGGCCGGCAAGGTATCGCTTTTTGAAGCAGCTACTAAATGTCTCACCAGCCCAGCGCATGCGCTGGGTCTAGTGAGACCTAAAAGCTGGCAAAATTTGAGAGGAAAAATAATGGAGCCTATATATGAGCAGATGTAATTTTGCATACATAGTGAAGCATACAAATGCCACCAGTCAGGGGAAGATGGAAGTGTTTTATCCATTCATAATACCTTGGAAACCATATACGTGAGCTGCAGACAGCGATGACTACAATTTTTACTACACAATGTAGCAAAAATCTGGACAATGGCACGCAGAAACCCCAGAACGCATACACGTAAGATGCAAGAATCTGTAATTGACAATAGCACACTGATGTCATTTGAATGCTGTTGTACTGGGCAAAGCTATTGTATGTATGTGTTTTGTACTTATGTTCTAAACATCTGAGTACCTTGTATGAAATTGTGATGATAGTCATGCTAAAAAACTGAAAATACCAATAAAGATATTTAAACAAAAACAAAAATGCCTTGGAAACCAAATGACAAAATATAAACTTAGGTTAAGAGAGCAATATCCTCTTACTATGCCAGCTGTATTACCTTGTCACCTCTGTTCCAGCAGCTAAGGCAATAATGCTTTCTATATCACTGGTTGAGACTATTTTAAAATCCAGCTACGGTGCAGTTTGCAAACCTTTTCCTCTTCCTTTTAGGGAATACAACATGTGTGGCATTCACTTCAAACATGTTCCTTGCTGCTGAAAACGTTTGAATCCTTGAAAACCTTATGTTTATGTATTAGTTGATGTACTAGTTCACAAGAACAATACACTGAAAAGAGCATTCGCTCAGCTCGGCTCTCTCCCACAACTTCCCAGTAGGTTTACAGCAGTGATCCCACCTGCCTCGTGAAACAGTCACCTCTTCTCCTTTCAACCTACCCACCAATATCAGTGTACATGAACTTTGAAGATGTATTGTCTTACACATAACTGTTGTCAGAGTAGCTAAACTCCATTGGGAGTGCGTGTATACATTTCAAATGACTTGGAAAAAAATAATTACAACAGCTAAATTGGACTTTGCGTATAGCAAAAATTGACCAAACACGTCATCACCCAAATTAAATAGGTCAACTTCTTACACTACACTACTTATATTGGTATAGTGTTCTGACATAACGCCCAGAAGACACATATCTGCATTGTTGTTTTTATTACTGCCTTAATGTTTTTAATACTGCCACGGGCCCATTATTAAAATCCTTTAGTCAAACGGGACCCAATGGACAGCTTTTAACTTGCATTCATTCACTTTATTGCACTCTCACTACACAAAACCAACTCCGCTGTAGTCAGGCATCGAAGCACACCCAAGGTGCCTTGGGTGGTTCCCGATGATGAAGCATGCCACCAACTAGGTTGGTGGGCAGGGTCTTCATAAAAAACAAAAGATTTTTCCTCCTGACATGGACATCTAGATTCCACTAATAAGCTACTTCTCATTGATATTTACCTATGAGAGGAGAAGGCCTCACAGTAGTGAAAAACGAATTCAGCGGTTTGTCACTGCCAAGACATGTAAAACTTAAAAGTACGTGCCCTACCTTTTACTTACACAGCACCCTGCCCATATGGCTACCTAGGGCCTACCTTAGGAGTGACCTATGTGTAATAAAAGGAGAGTTTAAAGCTTGCCAAGGGATTTTAAATGCCAAGTCGACGTGGCAGTAAACTGCACACACAGGCCTTCCAATGGCAGTCCTGAGACAGGTTTGAGAGGCTACTTGTGTGGGTGGTACATTCAGTGCTACAGGCCCACCAGTTGCATTTAGATTACAGGCCCTTGGTAAATGGTATACCACTTTACAAGGGACCTACAGGTAAACTAAATATGCCAATCGGGTAAACACCAGTGTCACCATGTTTAGGGGAGAAGCACATGCACTTTAGCACTGGCAAGCAGTGTTGCAGTGTTCAGAGTCTTAAGGCCAACAAAAAGATATAGCAAAAAGTAGAGGCAAGTGGGCAAAAGGTTGGAGGAAGACCACCCTAAGGATAACAGTTTCAACAACCATGTTTTAGGGAGAGAACACAGGCGCTTTACTGCTGGTTAGCAGTGGAGAAGTCCTAAAAGCCAACAATAACAGGTTCAGCAAAGTAAGGCAAAAATCTGGGGTGATCCTGCAGAGAGGGCCAGGTCCAATAGATGGTGTCATTGCTGAAGTGTAAAAATTAAAAAATGGAAAGTCAGCACGTGACATCTGTGTCGGGCTGTAGGCTGATCTCTAAATCAAGCAGTCTTTACATTGTGGTTGACACTTGAAAGTCAGAAACAACTTCCTGACTCCCACTTGACGGCAGTAAGGAAGGGAGACTCTGGGTGGTTCACAGTTCTTCTTAGCACTCTCCCACATTTCCTTTGCTCTCAAATATTTATTTATTTTATTTATTTTATTTGAAGAGTTTTATATAGCGCTGGCTAGACCCGAAGGTATCAGAGCGCTTTACATGAGATATCATAGCATTACAAGTTACAAATTACATCCGAGCATTGTGAAACATAGGCAAAACAACAATGTTACAGTCATTCATCGAAGGGAGGGGGAGGAAGGAGACATGGCGGGGAGACGGGGCGAACAGAGCCCAATGTCCGGCTGGGTAGGTGACAGCTGAGGTGGTGAGCAAGGGTAGATCTCCTCTATAGCTGTCTAGCAGCTCCACCGGGCATTAGCCATGTTGCTCAGGTCTCAGCGGTCAGTGAAAAAACAAGGTTACATTAGTTACTGTTGCATCGACGAGACGGGGAGAACAGTGTCCAATGTCCGGCTGGGTAGGTGACAGCCGAGGTGGTGAGCCAAGGCGGATCTCCTCTATAGCTGTCTAGCAGCTCCACCGGGCATCAGCCATGTTGCTCAGGTCTCCGCGGTCAGGGAACAACAAGGTTACAATAGTTTCAGTTGCATAGTCAAACACAGAAGAAACAAGTCCCCAATAGAGGAATAGAGGGAATGCGGGGGGCGGTAGTAACAGGGGGCTGAGAAGCAGTACAATTCTGGCAGATCGGTAGTGGTAGAGTAATACATTGTGGGGGCCCAGGAAGTTAGAGTAAATGGGCCCATAGCTCAGATGGGGTCACAGAGTTGTTAAGTCCAGTGTCAAGATTAAGTGGTAGGTCATCTAGGCAATAGGGGGGTACCATGCAGCATCGCGTTCCATGCCTCGTGCTGTGGTATCTGTAGTCCAGAGTGAACCATCCATGCGATTGGGAGGTGTTTAGCAGGGTTCTGCACTATCGGGTCAGAAGTGCGTGGATGCTGAAGATAGGTATACAACACTACAGGGTGGTCCTGCAGTAGTGACACTCACTTAGCTGTATCTTTTAGTCTATTGTTTATTCAGCACATCTACAAGCCTTGCTGTGGTCCTTGTTGGCATCCTTTACTATCCTCGAATTCCTGCATGTCTATGCCCATTATGGGGGAAAGTAGTTAAAAAATTGTATAGGGCGTAAGAAAATAATTAAATTCCCTATATTATTCTAAACCCATCAGGACGATCATTGAAAACTATAGAAGTACAGAGCCATTCCAAGATGGCCGCCACTTGGTCGGGAGTGACTCAGCTAGTAGCTGTAGTCCTTTGTTTGTCTCCCGTGCGCAGTCCTCTTTCCATTGCCAGCTTCTTAGCATGGAGAGCTGATAGCTTCCATTTTGCAGGGACTGTCAGTGAAATATATCTGTGAGCTCAAAATGGATGAGAAGGTCTTTTTTCAATATTTAAGGGGTAGTGAATCTGCCATTCAACTGGCTTCGATCGATTGGGCAGTAAGGGGTTTTCCTTTACCTGTGCATATGCTGCAGCAGGCATCTTAATTATAGTGATCATGCTCCTACCGTGTGTGCCTGTGTTGATCAGGGGAGTCTGCCTCGCAGCATCCGCCGTGTCCTGGGCTGTATAGGTGGCTAAATCCCCGTCCCGGCGTTTCGAAGTCTGGCCCCAGCCACTCACCACTAGGACCGCTACCAGCGCCCAATAGATTGGTCTTTCCGGTGCTGTCGGGAGTCACTCTTGGGCAGTGTTATGCGGCAAGGGGTGATCAATGCAGCCGCACAAGATCGCGTGGGTCCTGGTGTCACCGGAATTTAAGGCGGGTCCGGAGTGTCCCGTACAGCTCTTCTCGCCAGTCCATCGGTGCTGTCACGTCTGCCTTTGGGCCCCTGCCGAAGCAACACCGCACAGTTCACTTAGCTGCTACTCACATTGGGCTTGACAGCGGGGTTCTGCTCCATGGGCGGGCAACCTCCTGCAGAACAAGACTCCATTCTCTCCCCCCTCAGCAAGATTCACTTGAAGTTGGGTCACTCAGGGAAGGGGTACCCATCATTTACCAAGCAGTGAAGCAGTTCCTCCCTAACAATGTTGCTCTATGGCTATAAGATTAACCTTAGAAAGAGGTGAAAGTCCTACAATGTTAGTGACACTGCCTCCTCTAGAACTCGCCTAGCCCCTCATACCAATCACATTGCTTTACAACTTGTGGAGTTCTCAGATGCCCAAGTTAAAAGAAAACGTGTATTTATTTCATACTGAACTTTGGACCCTGTCTTGTTATGTATATAGAACTTTGAGAACACTGGAGCGGTGCACTCCCAAGTAAGTATTATGTCAATAATGAAGCCCGATCAGTATCTTCTTTGAAAAAATATGTCTTTATTTCAAACAATCCATAAGGTTTATGCAAAGCATCAGCCAACGCGTTTTGTTCAATGGTTGAACTTCTACAGGGGTTTCCAGTTTCGTCGCCAGGCTTCTCGGAGATCCTAGTCCTGAGGCTTCAAGGCGCCAGCAATCAGACACGTGCTCACCGACAGAGCAGCTACTTATCGTATCTACCGTCGAAAATTAGCTGTGATGCTGGATAGAGGCCTCTGCATCCTTCACTTTCACGAGCGCAATCCCTGTGCAGTTCCTGTGTCCAGGAGCTTTTTTCTCCTCATCTGCTGCTCTGATCGGTCTCTGACCTTTTTTACACACAAGAGGCATGTGAACTCGCATAGAAGCCCCGCTCTTTGGCCCCGCCCACACACTAGTGGTGTGCACCGTTTTCCCGCCCCCCCGACCCACTATGATGGACAGCTCACTCAAGGGACCCCGGCGCTGGGCAGGTGTGCTTTCTCCCGATATCTACAGTCGAAAATTAGCTGTGATGCTGGGTAGAGGCCTCTGCATCCTTCACTTTCACGAGCGCAATCCCCGTGAAGTTCCTATGTCCAGGAGCTTCTTTCTCCTCATCTGCTGTTCTGATCGGTCTCTGACCTTTTTTAGACACAAGAGGCATGTGAACTCGCATGGAAGCCACGCTGTTTAACCCCGCCCACACACTAGTGGTGTGCACCGTTTTCCCGCCCTGACCCACTATGATGGACAGCTCACTCAAGGGACCCCGGCGCTGGGCAGGGTTGCTTTCTCCCCATATCTGCCGTTGAAAATTAGCTGTGATGCTGGATAGAGGCCTCTGCATCCTTTACTTTCACGAGCGCAATCCCCGTGCAGTTCCTGTGTCCAGGAGCTTCTTTCTCCTCATCTACTGCTCTGATCGGTCTCTGACCTTTTTTACACACTAAAGGCATGTGAACTCGAATAGAAGCCCCGCTCTTTGGCCCCACCCACACACTAGTGGTGTGCACCGTTTTCCCGCCCCCCGGACCCACTATGATGGACAGCTCACTCAAGGGACCCCGGCTCTGGGCAGGTGTGCTTTCTCCCGATATCTACAGTCGAAAATTAGCTGTGATGCTGGATAGAGGCCTCTGCATCCTTCACTTTCACGAGCGCGATCCCCGTGCAGTTCCTATGTCCAGGAGCTTCTTTCTCCTCATCTGCTGTTCTGATCGGTCTCTGAACTTTTTTACACACAAGAGGCATGTGAACTCGCATGAAAGCCCCGCTGTTTAACCCCACCCACACACTAGTGGTGTGCACCGTTTTCCCGCCCTGACCCACTATGATGGACAGCTCACTCAAGGGACCCTGGCGCTGGGCAGGTGTGCTTTCTCCCCATATCTGCCGTTGAAAATTAGCTGTGATGCTGGATAGAGGCCTCTGCATCCTTCACTTTCACGAGCGCAATCCCCGTGCAGTTCCTGTGTCCAGGAGCTTCTTTCTCCTCATCTACTGCTCTGATCGGTCTCTGACCTTTTTTACACACTAAAGGCATGTGAACTCGAATAGAAGCCACGCTCTTTGGCCCCACCCACACACTAGTGGTGTGCACCGTTTTCCCGCCCTGACCCACTATGATGGACAGCTCACTCAAGGGACCCCAGCGCTGGGCAGGTGTGCTTTCTCCCCATATCTACTGTCGAATATTAGCTGTGATGCTGGATAGAGGCCTCTGCATCCTTCACTTTCACAAGCACAATCCCCGTGCAGTTCCTGTGTCCAGGAGCTTCTTTCTCCTCATCTGCTGCTCTGATCGGTCTCTGACCTTTTTTACACACAAGAGGCATGTGAACTCGCATAGAAGCCCCGCTCTTTGGCCCCGCCCACACACTAACGGTGTGCACGGTCTTCCCGCCATTTACACACTATGATGGACAGCTCACTCACTCAAGGGACTCCTGCGCCCTTTGGCGCGATGTCATAGTAACACACACATGGTCACTGGAGACAGCTCTTCTGGCACTTTATGCAGCTGTAGTGTAGGAAAAGCACTATACATTTACCCAACAAGGTAGCACTTACTGATTAGCCAGTAGAAAGTACTCCAATAATATATTTCTAAAAATGCGCGAGTTCGCGGATTTTTCCGCGAACTGGCGGATTTTTTTGCGATTTCGCGCAAATTCTCTGACCGCAGATCCGCAAAATTCACCTATACTTAAAATTGGCATGAGTGATTTATTTAACAATTATTTGAGACGGTTTCTTGATCCTTCTCATAACATATGTTCCACCCTTTCTTCTTTTTTTTCTCACCAAAATTACAAGGACTTAAAAATCCTTCGATACTCAACCTCTCCCTTCCTCGCCTCAAGTGGTGCATCCCTGGTAGACTTGGACCAAGTGTCAGAAAGGAAATTTGCAATATTATGATTTCTATTAAATCAAAGTCTTCTCTAGATCTCTGTCATCCCTGTTTCTGCTCTCTTACCTTTGAATGTATTGGGCCTTGCTGGATTGGAAGAAGCACACTCTAATTCTAACTTTTCTTAAAAAAACATTGGCAGATCAAATGGATCCTGCCAACTACTGTCCAACCCCTCTCTTACCTCCAGCCTCTAAACCTATAGAGAAAGACGTTAACAAACACCTACCCTACTACCTAGAGTCCGGTGCCTTATTGGACCACTCCAAGTTGGATTTTGCCCCTCCCAGAACTTCAAACCTTCCTTTTGAAAGCCACTGAAAACCTCTGAATGATCTTGGACCAGAGGGCTCCGCTGCTCTATTCCTACTTGTCTTCTCAGTGGCTTTTTATACAGTCTTGCATTTTTCCTTACTGACATTTTAGTTGAATGTTGGCATTGGCAAACAAGCCATTAATTGCAAGTTTTTATGTTTCCTCTAGAACGTCCTTAAAGTATTTTGCTCTTTCTCTCTTCTGCAGTCCACATCTCCTTGGCATCCCACATGACTCCACTTTTCCCCTTACTCTTTTTACTGTTTATATTTCTTCTTTAGCTGACCTTATGAAATCGTGTGAATCTAAGACTGCCTCCTATGCTGATGACACTCAAATCATTGTTTCCAGATGTAACAACTATTCAGACACTCGAGCCAAATTCTCCTCTTTCCGACTGTCTATTGCATCCTGAATGAAAATCCGCTGCTTCAAACTGAACAGCGACAAAACAGAGGTCCACAAGTTCGGCAGCCTTTCCTCCACATGATCTCCCCAAAGGTGGCTGGCAGACTTGAGTTCCACCCTTGTTTATCAGCCTCCGCAAGAGATGTACATGTTCTTTTAGACTGCAATATATTTATTGAAATCAGGTTAATCAAGTAGCTGCCTCTTGCTTTGCTTTTTTCGGGATGTTTTGGAAAATCTTTTCTTTTCCTCCCCTTATCCTACAAAATAGTGCAAACGTTAATTACCTTACACTCGTATGTTGTTGGGTCTTCGTGACCTGCGCTAGCTTCCTGATTATAACATTGCTTTTTGCTCACAAAGCCCTTAACAGCGCAGGCCCAACTTCTTTGAAAAAGAACAGAAAACTTACCACCCGGCACATGCCCGACACTCCTAGCGTGTATCTGGCCACCATACCCCTCATTAGCCACGGAAGGAGCAGTGGCAGCATTAAACGTGAGCGCCCTTCATCTATCTATTCAGAAGTTGGGCAACTTTACCCACTTTAAAAAAAACAAATCACAAAAGGCTTTGAGTGGTTTCTCAAACCAGATCAGTTTCTCAATAGCCAGGATGCCATTCATATGGTAACACTTGCGCTTCAAAAATTTTAAAAGAGATAAAAATAAAATTAATTGAATTCAGTAGCTTTTATATAATGCCTGGCTAGCCAACCGGGCCTTCCAGTGCTGTTGCACCAACATCACCAAGCTACCACGAAGAACCAATTGACTAGCATCCAGTCTTCGTAAAATAAGTCCTTTTAAAGATTTTCTGAAGACATATTTCCGACTGCTGACCTCTAGGAGAGGCTGGGAGGGCTTTGCACAGCTTCTCATTCTTTTGACCTTTGGTACCAACAGGAGTCCCTGATTGGTAGATCGCAGGATTCTCCCTGGAATGTACAGGGTGAGCAAGTTCCAGATGATGAGTGGACCTTTTCCATGGACTTTCAAGGGCTGGTTATATGGACCCGTTGTGAGCTAGACAATAACTATCCAGACGCCAAGAGTTTTACTCCTTTTGCTGGCTCTGCCACCTTGAAGTATTGTTACCTACCACCAGTACCTCTGACATGTTGCCATTAGGTTTCAGACTGCTTGTAGACATCCAGTCTGTGACCTCACCAAGACACGAGTCAAGTTGGGTGGAGGTTCGGCTGTCATTGGATGTGAGGGCCATGTGATTTGAATATCATCTGCATATGACACTTGAGCGAGACATTGAGACCAAACTATTTCAGCAAGGGGGAGTACATACAAGGTAAAAAGTGTGGCGTTCAGTGAGGAGCACTGTGCACTTCAGTAGGCTTACACACCTTTTAGTGGTAAAAAGAAAACTTGCAAAATTCCTGAATTCCGCTTTTGTGTGTGAGAAATTGTTTACAGTCTCTGCGGGTTTCTTGTTTGACATTTGAACATAAGTTATGCTCTTGTGCTCTGTTTTCGGACCAGACACCACTAAATAAATATCCTGACATTGCACGTAATTTTGTGAAATGTTCTGAAGTTTTTTTTGATCGCTCTCCCCAGAGGACAGGGAAATTGAAGTTATAAAACTTTATTCGTGCATTATTTTAAATGTATAAAATTAAGCAGTAGAATATAACACATCATGACAATAGCGATGTAGTAAATCACAACTCTGCTCTCCACCATTGTAAAGGAAATGCTTTCAGTAAAATTAATAATTGATATGATCAAACTGAAATCCTTAATGCTTAAGTTTTTTATGATATGTAATTACATTTTAGTATTATAATGTTTTTTATTAACCGAACAATAAATATCTTGTCTGACACTGCTTTGAGAGGCATTTCTAATGCTGAATTATGGGAGTGAATAAGTATGCTGGGAAAGGGCACTCTGGATCCTGTGTGTGAGGGATTACGTTCTGCTCATACGAGAATGCCCCATACATCACTAACTTTGCTTATGTGATCCAATGCATTCTAGAGCAGCAGATACACAACATACGCTCTAGTATGGAGGAAGAGCTCAGCTTCAGTGCTCCACCAGCTCTTGCTTTGCACTGATACCACCCACAATCTATACAGGTCATGATTTTGAAATACCTGTCTCTTCACTGGCATCGTCAAAAAGTGTGAAAGACATGGTTGTTGCTTGTTAGCCATTCAATCATTCATCTTCACGATCAGCCCGCCATTTTATTTCACTTCTCCATTAGTTAAGAGACATGGGCCTCATTTATGAGGCTGTGCGTCACTTTTATGACGCTGGTGCGTCACTTTTTGTGATGCACCAGTGGCGTAAGAAATGCGCCCTGTTGCGCCATATTTACAAAGTGACGCATCTAGGTAGATGCGTCACCTTGTAAAGCCCTGCGCCACATTATACCTGCGCCAGGTATAATGCATGCAAGGGGGGCGTATTGACGCAAGAAAGGGTTGTAGAAGTGACGCCGTGAAATCTATGAGATTTCATTGCGCCACTTCTAGGACACAGATGCGTCAATTTCTTACGCCTGCTTCACAGCAGCCGTAAGACTGACGCAGGCCCTTTCACATGGGGCTTGCCCCATGTGAAAGGACACATTGCTGGAGTTGCGTCACTTTTGTGACACACTCCAGCAATGCGTCACTTTTGCGCCATACAGATACGTCAGAAATACTAACGTATCTGTAACTCCTTGCGCAATGATGTAAATATGACGCATCATTGGTGTTGCAAGGAGGGCGCAGTGAAAAGTGACGCATCGCTGTTTTGATGCAGCGATGCGTCACTTTTCATAAATGAGGCCCCATATGTTTATGGGGTGTACTTTCACTGCATGTCATTCATTATATCGGGGGTCACTACCGCAACTGTAGAACATTGGGATTCGCTATTGGACAGATGTGCTAAACTTTTAGTGGTCACAAACCCTGTGATTTGCTAAATTTGTGGGTTTGTGACAGATAAAACGTTTAGTATTGTGTGCCAAACGTTGTGGATCGGGGGACAGATTTCAAATGGAATAGGCAATGGTCCAGGTTACAACAACAAACTCTCACTGACATTTTTAAAAAGAATAAAAACCTAGAAAAGCAACAAATCCGTTTCCTTTTAACATATCGGGATGCTTTAAAAAAAACAAATGTTCTTTATTTAAAAGCAATCATTGGCATGGTGGTCTGCTAATCCCTGCAGGCCACCAACTCTGTGATTGTGACCAATTAGAGTGATTTGCAATTAGTGATCTACCTAATAAGTATTATTGAAGTAGGTTGGACTTGTTTTGTGAACTGATCGATTAGAACATTTGTCGGTTTGCAAATACATTTCTGGTGGAGTTGCATATTTTAACGACGTTTGCAACCAGAAAATGTGTACATCTGGCCCTATATAACAGGAGTCACTAGATCGCAGAAATCACTAAATCGCATGTATGTCCTTGGACATCTGGATCACCCACATTTTCCACCCTACGTTTTCTTCCTCTCTAGACTCTCTACTAAAATTCAAAAGGTGTCATGCAATATTATGGCTCTCAACTTTAGATTTTAAAACAAATGCAGCATTAAAGCACATCATTTACCACATGTTTTTCTGGGAATTTCACTCCTCCGTTAGTTAAGAAACATATGTTTATGGGGTGTACCTTCACTGCATACCATTCATCATCTCGAGGGACACTACCTCAACTATAGAACATCGGGATTCGCTCTTGGCCAGATGTGCTAAACTTTTAGTGATCACAAACCCTGGCTACGTGTTTTTCTGGGAATTTGTATGTTCGCAACATTTAAAAAAAAAAATGTTATTAGCATAATTTTTCCATGTAAGGGTTGTTGAAGCTTGACTTTGTTGATCCTGTTTTAAAACCATACAGGTCAAAATCCATAGAATTCTCTAAAGAAATCAAATTCTTTAATATTCAGTGGCAGATGGGTAAAATATGCGTAGTGATTTGCGATGCTATCGGTATTAATCAAAGGTTGATCTATTATGCAGTGCCCACATCATCCGGTGTTGTCTATGTTGTGACAGCAGCGTGGCTGCAGCCAGCAAGGGCATTAATTCTGAAAGCGCAGCCACAACACACGCCGGCTGCCGGATGTTTTGCAGTGCATTGTGAATGTATTTCTGGAGCCTGTTGCCTCCGCCGCATACTGATCTGCTGAGTGAATTGTTAACCCCAGGAGAAAGCTGCTTTCACTGTAGAATGACGCCAGGGCAGCGGGATGATTTTTTGCTTGACTAGACTTCATTAAAGTGTCTGTTTTATTAATACAGTTCTTTGGTGTATACACAATGACCTTCCGTCTGTGCCTGCTTTATTGCTACATTAGGTACTGCAGCTTGCAGACTACCCAGGAAACAAAGACTGGCGTTATGTTATTGTTTTATTCATTGATTTCTGTCTATTAAATCTTAACAAATGAATAAAGTACGATGTGTCACATCTTTTTTCACTACCGAGTCTATGTATGCAGGGCCTCATTTGTAAAATATATATATATATATTCACTGAAAAAACCATAGGTTATAGATTATATATAGTTAGGAATTAGCATTTACAAAACCTTGAAAATTCACTGAAAAAACCATAGGTTATAGACCATATATAGTTAGGAATTAGCATTTAAAAAACCTTATTTTACTCACACAAAACCATTGAAATTCCATATATAGTTAGTTGCACTAACTATATATCGCGCACCCGCAATCCACTGCTGATGATGTCACATATTACATCATTCATGACATGGTCAGTGACATCACTGATGACATCACTGATGACATCTCAAATGACATCACTGATGACATCACTGATAACAACATCCAGTGATTTTTTGTTTCTGTAAAGTTTAAATATGTCTTACATATTGAAGAATGAGTGGATGTATAAGTGTCTGGACGAAGGATTTAGTAGGTGCATGACTGACTGTATGAGTGAGTGATTAAATGTGTCTCACTGAGTGCACGGGTTAGTGACTAAACTGTCTTAATTTGTGCATCATTATGTTTGTTGTTCTGTAAACTGCTGCATGTGTTGATCAGTAGCTATATGAGTAAGTATATGGGTTATTGATTGGTTGCTCAAGTATTTGTATGGGAGACTGAGTGTGTGTGTGGGTGCCTGGGAGGTGTATGACTCTGTGCATAGATGTGTGAGCAGTTGATTCACTAGATGTATGGGCTCAAAAGTGCATGTGGAAACAGCTGTATGGGTGGTTGACTGTGTGCATGAGTGCATTGGTGAGTGAATGGATATCTCAGTGCTACATGTCAAAGTAAGTACATATGTAAAACACAGTACATGTGAGAGTTGGCATATATAAATAACTGTGCATGAGAGCCACTGAATGTGTGAGTAGCTGTATGGATCATTGTGAACTTGTATCAGGGATTGTATAAGAGAGTAAATATGTGTTAGTATATGCTTGAATAAGTAAGGTGTGTATAACTGTATAGTTGAGGAAATGGAGGTGAGATTGTTTCTTTGCATGACTGACTAGGTGTGTGAGTAACTCCATGGATGAGTGACAGTGTGTGAGTTTCTGTATACACTGAGTGTATCTAAGGTTATATTAGAGTCTGAAGAGGTTTATCGTATTAGCACAAGAATGATGTCAAATGAGATGTCATCAGTAATGTCATCAGTGATGTCATTTGAGATGTCATCAGTGATGTCATCAGTGATGTCACTGACCATGTCATGAATGATGTAATATGTGACATCATCAGCAGTGGATTGCGGGTGCGCGATATATAGTTAGTGCAACTAACTATATATGGAATTTCAATGGTTTTGTGTGAGTAAAATAAGGTTTTTTAAATGCTAATTCCTAACTATATATGGTCTATAACCTATGGTTTTTTCAGTGAATTTTCAAGGTTTTGTAAATGCTAATTCCTAACTATATATAATCTATAACCTATGGTTTTTTCAGTGAATTTCAATGGTTTTTTAATAGCAAATATCTGTAGCTGTAAAATGTATTCTTCTTTAAATCCCAAAATATATTTTATATGTTTATTAATAACTTTTTTTTTTTTAATTTTTTTTTCTTCGTTCCCACTTCGCGAATCGGGAAGCTTCCCGTTAGCTGACCTTGATGCCGCGAAATAGACCGCGAGCCGGTAAACGTTTCTTTACCGCAACTGGCGCGTTAGAAAACAACATCGTGACGCCTCCCGTCCGCATGACGTTTCGCGTTGTCGCGTGATACGTCATATGACGTACTACGTTAGCGAACTGGTACGCTTACCGAGTCGCAAAGCACAGGTTTCTGGAAGCAAACCGGGAGGCCCTGCAAAGCGTGTAACGTAAACACAGCAGGTCATGTGACTTGGTAATAACACTTTTCATTGGTTCATTTCACTTTTGGTTTCCTAATGATGTAAGACTAGGTCATATAATCTAAAATGAACACTTTTCATTGGTTGAGAACTATTGTTTTTCCCAAATGATGAAAATCCCTCTTTCTTTCCTCACTCTGACTTTCATCATTGTGAGAGAAAGACCCTTTGTTACCAGTGAGCAATGGCTTCTTTAGTAGCTTCAGCTGGTGCTTCCCCACCACCTCCACCACATCCAAGGAAGAGTGGACCGATGTGTGAATGTGTTCACTGTATGCAACAACTTTGACACTTACAGAAGCCTCACCTTCTCCATGCCTCCTACACAGTTCTACATGTACATCATAAATGCAAACAGAACAGAATTAATTATACATGTTAAATGGTTTATTTTTGCTGTTCTCAGAATGTATCAAATTTCACTAAAAACAGTGACTTGAAGGTATTCATCATATAACAGCGGGGGAAAAAAAACACAATCAAAATGA
Organism: Lissotriton helveticus; assembly: GCF_964261635.1. Lineage (NCBI taxonomy): Eukaryota > Metazoa > Chordata > Amphibia > Caudata > Salamandridae > Lissotriton > Lissotriton helveticus. The sequence continues at coordinate 246,735,429 of NC_136067.1, forward strand.
TTGTGTTTAAAAAACCCATACAACATAACAAATCAGAATTCAGAACTCCTTAAAGTTAACTTACTTTCCATGACGGCCAAGGATGTCCTATGAACAGCTTACACTCTGTTGTGCTGTTATTACTTTCAACCCGCCACTTTCTGAAAGAAAACCTCCATCGTTTTCAAAAACATGTTACATACAATAAATGACTTCTTGGTCTCTACCACAAGTTTCCACAAGGCCAAATCTTGTCAGACCCATTTATAACTCTTGGATTTCTTGTAAGCCAATCCCGTCTTTTCGCATTTCCGCAACTTTCAGAATTAAAATGTTGAAGATCATTTACACAATCCTGGACTAGTAATATCTTCCCCTTCTTGCTCAATCATGTTCTACATTTCCTATCACACTGATACTGCTTACTATGAAGCAGACTTACACTACCTTTATGACTAGTACAATTATTTAATTCTCTACATCACTTTTAATCACAAAGCAATGTAAAACAGTAGACAGCATTGCAGACTTACATTCCCTCTACTCCATGTTTTGATTGGCTGCTTCAATTAGCTTATAAAAAGAAATAGTTTTTCTGAACTCATTCAAAGTGCACGTATTTCTCCATGACGTCCAGTGTTATGGTAAGAAGTTATGTCTCTGTACTACACTTATCCTCAAGGCCAAATAGTGTAGGAGCCATGAGAACTTCTTGAAATTCCTCAGAGCACATCCCGAGATTCTTTCCCTAAAATTTTGGTTTTAAAAACACCAGGTAAGAGTTTTTAAGGTCATATGGCAATTTTTTTGGGAAAATTAAAACAGAATCATTGCAGAATGACCAGCCATTTCTACACTTTAAATAAGCTGTATAATGTCCTGATGTTATTGAAGGACCATCATGATATATAATTGCTACAGTTACAAAAGTCCTTCCTGATATTGACAACTGTGAAGCCACAAAATTTTTAATTAAAGTTGTCAATTTTGTTCCATCAGGCCTACATCGTTGGAACATTAAAATGACATACTGGCCATATGTTCGTATAAATAATGTGGACATCATTTCAGATTTACATTGGCTACACTCCATGTTGTGATCAGCTGCTTTTACTAGCTTATTAAAAGAGACTGATTTACTGTCTGGCAAAGTTAAATATATAAATCTTTCTGAGTCTACACTAGTAGTATTTGATACCCTACAGTTCTCGCAGTCATGCTGCCATTGATAAGAAAGCCCAAACAGGTGATCTACATCTACACCTTCATCATGCAATACATCAAGCATATACATTAAAAACTCCTGACAATCTTGCTGACTATTTTGAGAGAATTGTGTTTGGCCTGAACATCTGTCTAACAGATTTCGAATTTCAGACACACTTTCTATGTTTGTTCTATCAGTGCTACATTTCTCTAACACAGAATTTAACAAACTGCAAAATCTTTGATCAGAATTGACCACAATCTCTTCTTTTACATTTTCTAGAGAAAACAAAACATTAACCACTACATTAGCATAGCAGTTGACACCAGAACAGTTTTCAAATTGAAAACCAACAACATCTTCAACAGAATCCTTTTTGTTTCTGCTTATAATTTCAGGTTCATCGACTTTTCGTCTTTTTGCTACAACCTCCCCAGTATTGGTCACATTTCTTCGTTTCTGGCCTACCACACGTTTCTCAAACAAAGGATACTGAGGCAAATGTGGCGCATACTCTCTTCTCAACCTATTGTATTCCTTAACACAATCTAGATCCGCACAAATGTTTGTGACATCACACTCAATCAAGTACAATCCCGATAAAGTCCTAACTCGTGACAATGCCACATATGCCATACCCTCCTTGAACACAGAACTGCCAATATTCACCAATGCACAGTCTACACTTAAACCTTGCGATTTATGGATTGTCACCGCATATGCCAAGCAAACAGGAAACTGCTTACGACGAACATATAAGTCTTTTACAAGCAAAAATCTAGCAGAACAACGAGCAATTAGCTGTACTTCCTCAATGCCATCAAATTTAATTTTTAAAAATTCAATTCCATCTCTATTTCTGTATTTCACAAAATCAACAACATTACCCATTGATCCATTTACCAGACCTCTTTCAACATGTAAATTCCTTCTTAAAATTATACGGCAGTTCAAGCACACATTCAGAGTCTTTTCAAAACCCGCAGTTTTAGATATACTCTTCTCTAATGAATCCAATTTTGTTTTCAGATTCTCAGACAAAATAATTGTTGATCCCATATGCTCTACTCTGTCAATAGCTTCCAGTTTCACAATCTCTTGCTTTTCTAAATGCAACATTTTGTTGTTGAATTTGGCACATTCTGCAAGAGTTGGCATCAAACATATTCCAGATTTTTTCTCAGTAACTTTCTGAAAAATATTCTCAGGCACAACATCTTCGTCTGGATATAAATTTGTCAGTAATCGTGCATGTAAAGCTTCTTTCCCATGCTCGGTCACTTTTCCAATTCTAACATCTTGTAGAATAGTCTTGTAAACTTCATCCTTTGCCTGACGCATATTTTCATGCAGTTCAGCATAATTGAAGTTTAACCATTTATTGACGTTGCCAATGCTCCCTAAGCACTTCCTGGTATCTTCATGCGTGAGCATTTTGAACACAGGTTGCCCTTTCACTGGTGTCAGCTGCAGAAGATCTCCGAAAACAATGATGTGTTTGCCACCAAATAACACATCATACTCTGTTTTGAGAACTTCTTGCATTCTCAAATGCACAAAGGCAAGCATGACATTGGAAACCATGCTTACTTCGTCAATGATAAGAAGTTTCATTTTCCTCAAGACTCTTGAAATTTCAAAACAAGCATCTCCAGATAGCTTGTGATATTCTAATTTGTTGTCATGCTCCACTGGCAGCATCAGTAAACGATGTAAAGTAATCCCTTTAATGTTATGTGCTGCCAGTCCAGTTGGAGCGGTGACAACACAAGACAGCGATGACTCTGTCCTTTCCTGCAAATAACATGAAATTGCTTTAATAAGGAAACTTTTTCCAGTTCCCGCTTCTCCACTCACGTACAGTCGGACAGGCTTCAACGACGTACATGAGCACTCTTTCTTGTCATGACTTAATCCATGATCAATTTGCATGGTAAGTTCGTCATATATTTTCCTCTGCTCAACGTTGAGTTGTCTTTCCAACTCTTCTAAGTTAACCGCATCCTCCTGAGCATGTGCCATGGCTCTTTCCACTTCATTCATAGCAGTGGCAGCTTCATTTTCGATAAGAGGTCCTCCTAGTGGATCCTGACTCAATGAAGCAGAACTCTGACTGTCCTGAGAACTGTCTCTGGCAATCTCGGCTGCAATCGTTGCTTCCTGCTCAATTTCCACATTCAACATTTCTACATATTTGGGAAAAGCAGGACATTCTATGGTCTCCTTGGCAGCATTGAATGAGTCTTCGTAACAAAGGAAATCTCCAAGCAGTTCCTCTTCTGCATGCCAAGGCTTAAAAAGTTGCAAAAGTGCTAAATAGAAAAACTCCTTTTTTTCAGGAGATTCGCCACTCAATTTTCGATGGTTTATCAAGTGGCATTTTCTTTGCTTGACCAGACATCCCTCACTTCCTATTACAGCATACACTCCTTTCTCAGTATCTTCTTTGATGTTCCTCTTGAATATGTAATTTTGCAGGACCTCATACAGACAAACATTCTCGAGGTGACTGCTTCGATTTGGATAATATGTATCCAACATGTTGCTCTTCAAAATGTCGGTACTGTTTGGCTCCTTTTCCGCCAAATACTCAATTTCCCGCACAGGTTTCAGAACTCGATTACGCGTTGCAGCAAGACCAACACTCGCCCAAACGATACTCCTGGACTTGGCATAGAGACTTGCTGAAGACAACCGGTCAGAACATTCGTAAGCTCCGATTTCTCGATGCGACAACATCTTCAGACTGAAACTGTACAACTTCTTGCTGAGGTTCTTTTCATGGGAAATGTCCTCCCACATATCCTTCAATTCTGTCTTCTCTTTTTTGGTGATGTAAGATGTCACATACCGAGCCACAGCCATACAGTTATCAGCCACAAACTGTATATCCATGTTAGCATTCCACATGGACAAAATCACCGGGTTGTAGTCGTTGATGTACTTAGACTCTTCGTTCCTCTTCAAATTGTATGTGTTTTTAGGTGATTTCTTCATCACATTATGTCGCAGCGAAGACATCAAACTGTTCACTCTTCCTTTAGAAATCACCGGTCGTGGAAAGCCGAAACGACATTTGGTGTAGAACTTGTCTTTGTTCCGGAATTTACGACGACAGTACTTTCCACATCGATGGCTTTGGAAACGTAGAACTTTTTCTCTTAGGCTTTTTTTCTCCTTTGCGTTTGGAACAGCTCACGTAGAATACTGTTCTATGAAACTCATCACTGAGTCTTCTGCATCCGTTCCAAATTTAGGTGCATCCTTGATCCACAGCAACATATGTATATGAGGAGCACCTCTTGCTTGGTACTCCTTCCTCCAGAAGAAATCCAACACCTCTCCAAGAGGTGGATTCTTCTTATTCATGATGAAAGACATCATACCTTCAAATCTATGATTGAAGTACCTACATACATTGACTGGATCCAAAGAGCACAGTTCTCCGGGTGTCTTGAATTCGATGTTTTCTACGTTAGCATTTGCCTCTCGTAGAAATTCAAGTAAGTCTTCCCAGCCATACTCAGCACAGCTCAAAGTGAGGAACCATGTGGGAGTTCCTAAGTTCCTCAGCATACATTTTAAATCACCATGACGACGGTACCAGTACTCATTAGTACCACGCTGACACGCCATGAGATTAATCAGGTGAGAATCCAAAATACTGTCTTGGACATTGACTTTATCCATAAAGTCACTTGCCGAGATGTTTTGCTTGTGTATACCACTTTTCAAGATGTGGTTCACTGCATATGACAGTCCAGACAGATCGCTTTCAAACAGGAGATGAAACAAATAAGGAATGCATTGTCGAAACCTAGGATCTCCTGCATACAATCGCAAAGTCCGGTATTCAGAAGCAGGAATTTGATGAGGTCGCTCATCATATCTTCCTCCCTGACCTGTTGGAAAAAGCTGTGGGAAACACAGAGCTTCCAAACTTTCCTCCCAAACACTAATGGGACTCCCTTTCGCTTGTTTCATTTGAAACAACTCAATAGCATTCCCCATGACTTCCTTGGAATGCAAAGGATGAACACTATAATGTTCATATATTTCTTCACTAGTACAGGGTTCTACTTTCTCAATTTGACCAGCACACAAATCGCTATCCTCTTCCTCACTTACTTCCTCTTCTGCAACATATACATTTTTATAGTATTTATTATATTTTTTCAAATACAATGTTGCCCTTTTGACTTTCCTAACATCTACTAAATCTTGCCATATTTTCTTATTCTTTGTCGGAACCCCATTAACTAAGATAACAAGAGGTTCCTCTTCCACTTTTTCTACTCCAATTGTGTTAATGTTTTTCTTCAAATCTAGAGGCAAATAAACAACTCTTCCCTTTAATCCTCTCTGTAAATCTGATGGAGGCAATTTCCCTGTCTTTGGCTCCATTCTTACAATAGCCTGAAAGGGATGGATACTTTGAATCAAAATAGATTCATAAGTATTTAAATCCTTCAATTCAGAAGGAATCTCAACCAATTCCAGATTATTATGAACTGCTCTAGCAGGCATCTGGTTTTGATTTAATTTGTTACAACAATAAGTACACACACGTTGATCCAATCCCAAATCAAAACAATTTTCTACCATCAAGTATGTTGTAAAATCCTTCCATTCACTATTATTTTCCCTTTCACTTTTTCCATATAAATCCACTAACTTAGTCTGATTCTTATAATAAGTGCGTCAACAACACACACAAGTGAAATTTGGCCTCTCACTTGATTTCACCTCAAACGTCGCAATTTCCCTCTGGAAATTATCTGTACTGGAAACCTGTACACTATCTTCCACATTACTCTCTTCTTCTTGGTCAATTTCAACATTCTCCTCTTTACTTCCAAAGTAACAAAACTCAATTTCTTCACATATATTCTTCACATCTATTTCAGAACCATGCAAAAGAGCAGCGCATAATTGTTTAAGCATAATTGCTGGACTCTTAGCATAATACAACATTCTAACTAATTTCCTCACTTTATTATGATGCACTGCTAGCATCCTGAAATGATGAAAAACACTCTGTCATACCCTCCTGGAAAGACAAGCCAGTGAATGACCATGCAAACCTATCACTTCTCTCACTCTGCAAGGATCTAATTCTTGCAACAACTTCATTTTCTGCTTCAAACTTTTCTTATTAAATGACCGTATAAAATCACAAAGCAAATTGATGGAATCCTGTCGTACACTGCAAATACTACTACACTTCCAGGTGTACACAGGACCCTTAGGACGTCTCCCTAAAACCTCATTACCTAACACCTCTTCTATCTCTGTTCTCACAACTTTTTCTTTTTCAACTGGACAACCATCTTTCACTTCATAAGCTCGACCACTGGTGTCAACTGCATGCACCAAATCATTATCCTGGAAATAACTCTCCTCATTAAAAAATGCCTCAGAGCTTGAACTATGCATCCATTCTCCAGAAAAAACTTCACAAAAATTACTACGATTAACTATTCTCTTCCATCTACTATTTCTTTTGAAATCATAAATTGCCTTGTTTAGCTTCCTAATTCTATTGATTGTCAAAATAAATAACTTACGTTTAATTTCAAATGCCTGATAAATAACTTTCTCAACTATTTTTTTTCTCTTATAAAAAACCACTTTCTGTTGACCTTTCTTAATATTTTTTAACAAATTCCCAATTATCCTGTTGCGGAACATTCGTTTACGAATGTCCCTAAACTGTTGTTTCCTTCTACTTTCATGCATAGAGTTATCTCTTACTCTAGCAGTAACATTTCTCATTGGCCTTTCCTTACCATTTGAATTGTTTCTCCTTTTCTGGACTGAAACATTTTCTGTAGTAATATTTTTTTTACTAGACATATTTCTTATGACTGTTTTTGGACTCTTACCCGGTGCTTTCTTGGTGACTTGACAAATCTTTTTGTTAGAGGACTGCTGCATTATTCCATGGTCCTGCTGTCTTTGACGTTTTGCAGCCTTTCTCACTCTTTCTTTGCTTGGCATCCTAAAATCTTGAAATAATCTGCAGTTGAATCTGTGGTAAAATATAATAAAAAATGTTATTAACCACTATTACCCAACAGTAAATTAATAACAGTCATCAAAAACTTAACACACTACTTAAGTATATAATATACTGAAGCCTATCTCCAATTTTTCACTGAACAGGACTCATCTCTTCTTAACCTTGGATAAACCTCACCTACTCTGTGTCCCCTGCACATAATTAAATGTAAAGGGGCAGATTTATATTAACTAGCACATCCCCAGGGATGCACCAGTTAACGTGCACCGCTGCTCTGCCACCCACGGTGTGCCGCATTTACAATCAGATAGGACAAAGCTACATCAAAACCCTGCGCCTGCTTGAAGCAGGCATAGATCTTGACGCAGGTAGGCTGAAAGCTAAAGCAACAACTAAGTGTCGTGTGCAGAAGTTACAAAAAAGGAAAAATGGCGTTTAAACCAGTAATGAGCCCATGCTAACTTAACACAGAGTAAAAATATCCAGGATCTACATCAGTTTGGGGTTCACGAACCTGGCAGGTACAAGGCACTGAGGCTTTCCACCGTGCATGTCTCATCCCAAATCATATGTTGTTTGTGAATGAAACAATTTCCCAGACCAAATGCTTTGGATTGGCTACTTCTAAAAAATTAAACACCCCTACTATCCCGGAGTTAGAGGAATATGATGGTTGGAGTAATTTTACTCGTTGTCCATTAAAGATTTACAGGCCCTACTCCGTAATTCTTCCTTTAACATTTCCAGTATAAATCCAAAAGGTTGACTGCTTTGGCAACGTGCCTTATCCACGGTTTAATAACGCTGCCTTTTGCTTTATATAAGTTTTCAAATTGTATGAAATATATACCAATAGGTCGTTATTAACCTTTAGGTAGTGGTTTTCTTCATGAGGTCTGGTCGCTTCCATACACATACAGATTTTCAAAGATGATCAAGAAGTTTATCTGAATGGAGAGCAATGCACTGAGACGCCAGATCATTCACTAATGTGTAGGCACATACAGTTACACGGTTCATGCAACAAACACCGACCAAATATGGCTTGCGTGTTGCAAGGCACACCAGTTCCTGCTATCATCCCCACGTTCAAGTTCTTGGAAAATGGTAGTTATTTGATGCTCAATAATGAAGATTGTTCTGGGTTAATTAAAAGTATTCATTTTATCGTCACAGTAAATGAACGGGTTATTTGCTGCAGAAATGTTCTATTTCCTCCCACACATGAACATAGGGAGTTTTCAATCTGGCCACAAATACCAACCTTGGGAGCACATTTCAACGGCATGACAAGAATAAGAGCTCTTTTGTCTCAGAGAGAGGTGGCCTTGAGTTCGGCCCGTGAAACTTTCGTGCTTCACATAGCGAACACCCGTACAGAGGTGCAGACCCTTTTCAATACAGATTTGCCTTTCCATTTCAGCAAGATGGTTCGGACTATCTCTAACGCGTCCTCCACAAAGGGCCTGGCGCACTTTTTTAAAGTTGTTACCAGTGGTCTCGTGACTTCATTTGAGAAAATCTTTGGAGTCATCCCTGCTTTCTTTCATTCTATTTTTTCCACTCTGCTTCGTGGATTCCCATTTTTACTTGCATTACCAGCGGACGCTCTTGTGCTTTTTTACATTTTTAAATATGGATGTCCCTCCTGTGCAAGCTCCCGCCCTGCAGCTGCTGACACTGTTCCGCAATCGCATGCTTGAATATTATGGCACAATGCCGTTGGCGATATTAAGCACGGCATATGGATTATCTTTTCGATTCTCCTACTTCACCTGTGTCCAGCCTGTATTTCACTGCCTGACCTGTGATTTCGATTGAGCCATTGATTTGTGTCTCTGCGGACCGGTTTCTCCTGACGTCGACTTTAATCAGCTGATGACTCCTATCATTACTCACGAGTTGGTTTGTCCTGGCGAAAGGATTATGGCTGTGGCATTGATGCATGGACTAATTGGTCCCTGGAATTTACTGGCGGCAACACAGTCTTTCTTGGAACAGAGCTTTCTTGAAAACCCACCGAGCTGTCCTCTGATGTTGATAGAGGATCCGGTGCTGGGAGAGCACGTATGTTCTTTTCCACTTTTAAATTGGATGGCTGAACTCTTTTCGGATGAAGACGGTGACTTCCTATTGGAGGCTGTTGCAGCTTATTTTGCATACACAGTTATGTCATAGACCTTTTTCATGTTTGATATGCTGAGTACTAGCATTTCATTGACAATTCATTGACTTATTTGTCAAGTTTTTATTATTTAGCTTGCCTATAGGCTTAAGACTCGATAAAGTACTTGGCTGTTTTATTTTTCTTTAGCATTAAATTTTCCTAGTTTTTAATGTTTTACCTTGCGGACCGTCCACATATAAACTTGCAATCTGCTCTCATGAGATGGCACTTCTATTATCTTATTCAGTTCGTTTCCGGATCATGGGGAGGTGTCATCTAGGTCCTGGATATCTTTACACCGTGTTAAGTTAGCATGGACTCATTACCGGTTTAAACGCCATTTTTTCCTTTTTTGCAACTTCTGCACACGACACTTAGTTGTTGCTTTAGCTTTCAACCTAGTAGTTCATCGTGATTTACATGACAATAATATGTTATTGCTCTACTATCTGCTTTACTTGTTAAACTATATCTGTACAGCGAGTGCTGAAGTTTCAAGAACAACACGATACAGAATTGTTATGAGGTCTGATCTCCACAACTTCATACTCATAACATAAGTGCAGCTTCTGCCAATTCTGGGCATGAGGCGGGTTTTATATTGCTTTGCCGAACACACATACACAACAGTTGATGCGGTTCACATGAAGAGAGAGCTGGTGTATGCTGATGTGATTCCTTCAAATCTAAGACACTAAAGCATCGGCACGCCCTAAACCAACACAAAGAGACCTTCTTAGCAAATAATATATTATGTGTATTAGGGAGGGTGAGATATAAGCAGCCGCGGGCCGTGGAGGGAGTTACGGTGGGGCAGGGACGCGGGGAGGGGGAGGGGCAGGGTGGAGCCCTCTCCACCCTGCCCCTCCCCCTCCCCGCCTCCCTGCCCCACCGTAACTCCCTCCACGGCCCGCGGCTGCTTATAAGTGTTGCTAACTCTTATTCATTTACAGCATGTTAACATACTGTCACCATTCGCTTTTTATGTACTACTAACTATGCTGGTAATTTTGCTACTGATAATATGTGTACTTGTATAATCTAAGATACTACGCCTGAGAAGACGGCATTAGTAAATAAACATTTCAAATACACATGTGTTCTTCTTAACTCCATGTTCTGGTTTCTAAGAAATATATAACGACCGACTGTTCATGAGTTCCACGTATCCTGAGGTACTATAAGTTCATATTCCGGATTGTCTAAACATTGAGAGTTTGTTATATCCAATGTGACACTATACCTAGCTTGCTAAGGGGTTTTGATTACTAAGGTGAGTTTTGGGACACCCTAATTCGCCGAGGTTCCAATCCTCTGTCCACAGTTCTGTGTGAGAACAGAAACCCTGCGACAGGGGCACCCCCGACCCTTGCTGGAGCTTCATCACACTTGCGATACAACTCCAGCAATGCGCCACCATTACGGCACAGATACATCACGCATCTGTACTGTTTTTGCCCCATGATGCGCCGCATTGTAAATGCAGCACACCATAGGTGACGGAACAGCGGCACAGAATGACTAACACATCCCTGGTGATGCGCCAGTCATCATAAATCTATCCCTATGCTTCTTATCTTGTTAGAGATGAACCGCCATATGTATCATCAAAGTTTTTTGCATTTCCTAAATAGCGAACTTTAAGGAATAAATAGCGATTCTTTACCATTCCTAGTTTGCGATGAGCTATTTGCTAATTACAAATTACCCATTCATTTCCATGCAGCAGGAGGCCCATAGGAATGAAGGTGCAATTTGCGATTAGCAATTACCTCATCGCAAATTACGAATTTTTCCGAGGGTGCAGGGGTGTCTCAAGAACACCCTGCTGCACCCCTGAAAAAGAAATTTGGGGGCATATGGCGCACATAAATTTTGAAAACATTCCTTTACCTCAAAAACGATTTTCAACTCATAATTTGAAAACACTGCACATGGGGAAATGACTTAAAATGTCCTTAAGACACATAAAAGCGTTTTTTGATTGCCTTTGCAGCATGTTTCAGTCACCTTTAACATGCCTATGTAACGCAAACATTCAAAATCTAAATTTCCCATGCACAGGTGGGAGCATATTTACAAGCAATTTGCTCCACAGACAAACTTCTTACATTGAAATGGGAAAAATAACATCAGAGACTCTCAATTACCTTATAAAGAAGCAGACACCATTATGTCCTTCTCATCAATATTAAAACCATTGCTTTTTCTCAAAAACGATTTACAAGTCATAATTTGAAAACACTCCACAGCTCCTATGCACATAAAAGCCCTGTCAGTACTAATACTTCACATTTTCTCCAATTACAATTTCTCAAAGAAACAAAATCTATTTGTAAAACACTTGAGACAAAGCAACATTTGAAAAACACAACTTTCTTCATAATTTTCTCCTTAAAGCACACTATTTTCTATCTAAATTAAAGAAATCTTTTCTCACCTTAGCAAATACTTTGAGTTTCAAAACAGTCTCAGAAACACACCAATTTGTCTTCAGCAGAGCAAAAGGTATGCACTCCAGAGTCTGCAGCTATCAAAAGCACAGAAATGCTGTAATTCCTCACACATATCTCTCATGTCACCCAATCAAAACTCTTCCCTCTCACTTTTTTTCAAAGCAAAACCCTTCCCCCCTCTGCCCCCTCTCTGCTTTTTCTGCATAGCAACCACCTCTTGCAAGACCTCTGGTGTTTCCAAGTTCACACAACAATGTTCCAATTGAACTCTGAACTCTCAGTGCACCTGCATATCCAGAGCATTCTTTCATTTAATGATTTTTTCTTCGCCACTCAAAATACATCTTTCAAGGAACTCATCCATGCACACTAACTTTCTGTTTTCAGCAATCAAAATCCACCAATCACTCTTACTGCTTCATTAACACAGAAACTCCTCAGTTTTTTTCATTTTACACTCTCATTTTTTCAACTGCCATTTCATTGCCACACTTCATCTGACTGCAGGAGAACCTTCTCTCGCCATGTTTTCTGTCTGGATTGTTGGACATAGTTATATCTATTGGGCTCAAAGGTACGCTGAAAACAGGAATTTACCTAACCTCAATTTACAAGATGTGGAAATTAAGTGGTTTAGCCACAGAGGATTAAAATGTCACCAATTGATACCATTGGTGAAAACCTTTATGCATTTGCCAAAACCTGACCTGTTAATTGTGCACTGTGGAGGTAATGATTTGGGCACTTTGACTGGGGTAGGTCTGGAAATGCTTTTAAAGGACACCTTTGAGCAATTGATGGCACTTTTTCCTCAGACTGCCTTGGTATATTCAAATATATGCCAAAGACAAAAATGGAGGTGGTCGAACCAATTTTGTCCACAAATTGAGAAATCGAGGAAGCATGTAAACAAATCTGTTTCAGCTTACATGAGAGACCATGGAATGGGCTCCCTGTACAACAATAACTTGCGTTACTACATGCAAGATATCTACAGAGGAGATGGAGTTCACTTCTCAGATGAGGGCAACAGAATTTTCACTCTGAATTTAAGACTGTGCATTGGTACCTACTTATAAGTACCTAAATGTACCATAAACCCAAAAGCTCTTCTCAGAGCTACCCTACATCTGATCACTCACAATTATTATTTTACTCTAACTTTTTTCACTAATTTTCAAGAAAGTACGCTCCCCAGAACGCTTCCCGGTTCGCGAACCGGGCGCACTCCACACAAAAAAACTAAAAAAACTGTATATTTTTTTTTTGCCCTGCGAGACCCTTTCAAAGCCTCCACATCAAACCTAGGGGGTCAGGGACGATCTACTATGCCCCCTTATGGTCATTTGCCCCTTCGCTTTGGCCTCCTCTTGTCTCTCGATCCTACCGAGAGACAAGATGGCGGCCGCTACGGACTGTTTGGAATGTTTACAGACGCCGAAGAACCAATCAGCTTCGCAAACCTCCGTAACGCGAAAAGTACGCGAAGCGGAGCGCTGTTACAGATATATATCTTTTTTTGAACGTTAATTTCTCAAAATCCACTGGAGCACATATATTGAGACCTAGCAAAGGCACATCGGGCTACCAGTCCCTACAATTTTGCCAAGTTTCGTGCAAATCCATTCAGCCGTTCGATTATTATTATTTTATTTTTTTTTGCCCCGCGGGGCCCTTTTAAAACCTCCACATCAAACCTAGGAGGTCAAGGAGGATCTACTATGCCCCCTTATGGTCATTTGCCCCTTTGCTTTGGCCTCCTCTTGTCTCTCGATCATACCGAGAGACAAGATGGCGGCCGCTACGGACTGTTTGGAATGTTGACAGACGCCGGAGAACCAATCAGCTTCGCTTCACAAAGCTCCGTTGCGCGAAAAGTACGCGTAGCGGAGCGCTGCCCGGTCCGCTGTTACAGATATATATCTTTTTTTAAACGTTAATTTCTCAAAATCCACTGGAGCACATATATTGAGACCTACAAAAGGCACATCGGGCTACCAGTCCCTACAATTTTGCCAAGTTTCGTGCAAATCCATTCAGCCGTTCGGGCTAAAAGTGAGGCCAACCGCCCTATGGAAATTAACATGGGAAAAACGCGTTTTGGGACCCCCCTGTTTTCTCGGCCCCCCCTTGACGAACCCCCCCAAAATTTTCAGGGGCTGCTCAGAAACAAAATGTGCCATTTTCCTGAAAATTTCAGCCAATTCCGTCCACAAACGCCAAAGTTATTAGACATAGAATTTTCAAAAATCCCATAGAGAAAAAATCCTAACTATATATACCTACTGGCGACCGCCAGTAGGTAATATACACATATATCTATATAGAGATATATGGATACATATTTATACATATGTCGTCCTCTAAAACTTTTATTAGGAAGCCCATGGCGAGCCTAGCAAGAATGCTACACTTCTTAAGTAGGGTTCAAGAATCCAGGAAGAGCAGCCCGCACAAATAGAACCTGGTCATTGCTGGCTTTTGGATTCCTTGCAGTGGAAGGTGTGATATCTATAGGTACAGTCAGGCTGTGCACACATAAGCCTTATACACTCTTATACACTCGGGCCTCCACTCTGACTTAAAAAATTAAAACAAGCCTCCGCAGAGAAGCCTACCATCCATCCCTTCGAGATGATGCCAGGACTACACCAGCCCAACCCCCGATGAAGGACAGTGCCACACCTTGCATTCCTACAGTGCTTAATTTGAGCCGGTGGTTGCCGGTGGGGGGATCCTGCACTTATTTGTGGGGACCGGCACTTGTTTGGCCACATCAGACATTTCCTGTAGCCTACAGAAAGAAAAACAAAACTAAAAGAAGGAGGAAAAGAAACACAGAAAATCAGTCACCAAAGGCAGAAAGCGGCAGTAGCGGCTTGCAGGGAGTGAGGCTGGAGAGGTGAGGGGGAGGTGGGGTGCTAAGGGGGAAAACATTAATAAAATATATATCACTTACCTCTTCCGCCGGATGCGTCTCTCCTCCGCTTCTCCGGCGAGTCCCGGAACCAGGAAGCACCCAGGCTCCCCATAGCCAATCAGAACGCTGCAATGAGGCATTATGATTGGCTCCCCTAAGCCAATCAGAACGCTGCAATGAGGCATTATGATTGGCTCCCCTAAGCCAATCAGAATGCTGCAATGCAGCATTGTGATTGGTCTGAGAACCGTGGATCGATGCTCAGATGTGGCCTTGGGGCCTGGGCATGTTCCCCACCAGGCTGTGTAATGCAGCCTGGTGGGGAACATGCAAAGTGTGCATGGCTGTTTGGCCGGCCCGAGACTGCTGGCCAAGCAGTAATGCGCACTTGGAGTGTGCAAACCATTCCTCCCCCTGTGCCTCCAGCCCGCCCTGCCCTGACCAAGGCCCAAACCTGCATAAAATAAAATGATAATAACGATTTTATTATCCTTTTATTTTTCCTGCTCAAAGAGCATTGGGGCGACACTCCTCCACCTTAGCGCATGAGCCACCACTGGAAGGCAGACACCTTTAGGAGTGAGATAATATGGCAGAGAGTGATTGCAGCCCATTGGAAATGACTGGGTTGTATAGTCTGATTGTTTTCACTTCTAGTGGTGCGAAGTTTGAAGTAATTATCACTATTTAGTAATTAAATAAATGCATTTGCAAGAGATCAAATAAACTCCTTCCATCTCCCTCCTCCATCCTCCATGATTCTTTGATTTAATTGATGTAACTATGTAACCTCTAACTCGCTGATCCTCATGTAAATCGCTCTGATGCCTCTGGGTCTAACCAGCGCTATAGAAAACTTTTCAAATGAATAAAATAAATAAATAAACTCTGACACATGCGCAGATTTAATCCCTATCAAAATACACTTTATTAGATACATTTCAGGAGGATTAGATGCAATTGTACTTCTCTGGAGCTAGTCAAACCATTAGGAGGCTTATTTACGATCTCGTTGCACCACTGGTTCGTCACTTTTTATCACATAAAAAGTGATGAACCAGCAGTGCAAGGGGCTTGTAAATAGGCCCCTAGATAGCCACTAAACTCTCAACAATGCACCTACCTGGCTCCCTGCTGACGGAAGTGGCGATCCTGAAAGTATGTAGACAGTGAGACTGTTAGGCCTGGCATCTTTTTGGCATGTTTCCCCTGTCTTTTTGCTTTCTGACCTCCTGGTTTTTACTCTTTTTTTGCTGATTTAGTGTCTCTGCGCACTTTCTCACTGCTGTTCAGTGTTAAAGTGCAAGTGCTCCTACTGTAAATTATGTTATGGATTGGTGTTTCCATGATTGACATATTTGATATACTGGTAAGTCCCTGGTAAAGTGAACTGAGCATGCCAGGGCATGTAAATAGAATGCTATCAGCGGGCCTGCAGCACTGATTGTGCCACCCACAGAAGTGCCCTGTAAAGGTATCTCAGACCTGCCACTGCACTGTCTGCGCACAGTTTTTGCTGCCATGTTGACTTGGCAAGTGCATCAACTTGCCAAGCCCTAACCTTCCCTTTTATTACATGTAAATCACCCTTAAGGTAGGCCCAAGGTGACCCTATGGGCAGGGCGCAGTGTATGTGAAAGGTAGGACCTGTACCGGTGTGTCTGACATGTCCTGATAGTGAAATACAGTGTATTTCATTTTTCAATATGGAAAGGTTATCTGTCCCATAGGATAGAATTGGAGATATTTTGTATCATCTTAAAGTATAACTTCCCATTGGGACAAGATGGAGAAATGGAGTTTAGTATGCTTCAACTCAGAATGTAAAAATGCATCTTTTAGTAAAGATGATTTTTATGTTGTGTGTTTGAAAATACCACTTTTAGAGAGTGGGTATTTTCTTGCATAGCCATCTTATGTTCCTCTGCTGGGTTGTGGATTGACTGTATGGCTTTGGAGTGACAAGGGCTGAGGATGTACATTTAATGTAGACAGCCACTTGGTGGTTGAGGTGTGTTCTGCCTTTCCTATATGAGTGAGGGCTGGATTTAGAGTAGTGGGAAGAGATTTCCTTGCACCTGAACAGGCCTGGTCTGCCTTGGACTCCACCTCCTGCTGGGAAGCTGGGCCAGAGAGGACAGAACTGGTTTGGACTGAGCACAGACACTCTCTGCCACACAAGAACAAAGAGAAATGTGTATAAATATGGAGGCCCAGACCACAGAATGGAAGAACTCGTTTGGATCAAGGAAACTGCCAAGGAGAAGAGCTGGAAGAGCTGCCAGGAGTAATACTTCCCCTTTGCTGATTGTTTCTTTGCCCAGTTGGCTTGCAGTTGCTGCTTCTACCTTGGGCAGTGTAAGGACTGGAATGAACTTTCTTCACTCGCTGCTGAGTATCCCTAAGGGCTTGAGTTAGAGCTTTCCTCCTGTTCACAAAAGTCTCAGGGACAATGAAGACCTCTAGGTACCACCTCTGGAACCCTGGGTTTCAGTTGCCACACAGGGGGAAAGCAGCTGACATCATCACCAACACCGCTTCTGGCTCAGTGTCCTGAAGGCACGCCACATTTCACACCGCCACCCTGGTCTCATCTATTACGACGACCGCTGCTGGCATCGAGCAGCTGCTTGCACCATGACCTGTGGGCATCACACCCGCTGTGCTTCACTCTGTCGCCTCGGTCTCACTGACAACGTCTCTGTACGGTGACCTCGACACCTGTGTCTGCATTGGGGTTTGGGGGCACCGTTCGTAAGTCACACGCCACACAGCCACATCCCACACCGCAGCCTGTGCCGACCGACACCAGCTTCCATCAACCAGCTCAGCCGCTTGCACCATGACCTGTCAGCAGTGCACCGTCCCACTTGGCACCGCAGCCCTGGTCTCACCGACGCTACTGGACAACAGTCATTGAGCCGCTGCCTGCTCCGTGGCCTAAGGGCGCTGCACGCCGCACCGCTATGCTTCACATCGCAACCGCGATGGTTGCCGAGACTGGCCCGCAACGACACAGTTGCCCCATTTATTTATTTATTTTATTTATTTCGAGATTTGTATTGCGCGACAAATACCCGGAGGTGTCTCGGCGCATATAATACTTTATGGGGCAAAGGCCAGCTAGTGGAGTCATTGATCAAATAACCAGGTTTTCAAGGATCTGCGGAAAGCCATGAGCGTGGGACAAGTTTTAATAGCTATGTGAAGAGAGTTCCCCATCCAAAGGTACTATCGACAAGTCTACTGACACCGATGCCGGCCTGCACTGCTGTGGTCGGCCAAAACTGTTGTATTCCGTTGTTTTCAGCACCGTTGTAGCCTGATACAAAGCTACTGACTCCAAAGAACTGTCTTTTAAGCCTATTTCTGCTTATTGGGAATTCTAAGAAGTGCATGTTGTATTTGTATAATTTTTTTGTCTTATATGCAGAGATTTGCACAGACAAATATTGGCTATTTTCTAAAACTGGTGTGGTGTCCTTTTGTAGTGCTTTCACTGTATTACTGTATGTTATGTGCAAATGCTTTACACACTGCCTCTGAGATTAGCCTGACTGTGCGTGCCAAGCTACCAAATGGGTGAGCTGGGGTTATTTCAGTAGTGTAGACCCCTTATACTTACTAGGAAGCAGCCGCGGCCCATGGTCGGAGTTCGGTGGGGCAGGGAGGCGGTGCGTGGGAGGGGCAGGGTAGGGGGTGGTAAACAATGGAATATGGATAATTGGATTTAAGTAAACAATTTAATAAATAAAACTAATTGCGTAGCGCACCCTGCATCGCGCGCTACGAAATTCGTTTTATTTATTAAATTGTTTACTTACCTCCAATTATCCATATTCCATTGTTTACCACCCACCACCCTGCCCCTCCCCCGCACCGCCTCCCTGCCCCACCGAACTCCGACCACGGGCCGCGGCTGCTACGAAGAAGGGTTCCTACTTGGACAGGGTAAGAGCCTGCTAACTAGAGACCCCCATTTCTAACAGGGACCACATCAGAATATCCAGAGGGGGATATTCTGGATATCCCCCTCTGAACTACAAGAAGACTTGTCTTCAACGCAGGAGTACCAATATACACAATTATGTCATGCCACGGTAACCTACTCTGTTGAGTGGGCAAACTTACCTGAGGTGAGGTTTCTGAAACTTAGGGTCCTAAAACAAAGGATGGCTTAAGGAGCCATTTGGGATATACACAGGATACTGATGAATAACACACTTTACAACTCGCTTAATTATATGCCACAAGGGATACAGGAAAATAGTGAATTGAAGGAGGCATTGAAACAACCCAATGAGGTAGCTATATGAATGGGTGAACAAATCTTTCTGCATTCTAGTATGCCAGTCGCATGAGCTATAGTCTTCTCATGGGAATATCTCCCATATTAGAACATTGGAATCATGGAAGCTCCATCGAAAACAATGGAGTGCCTCCGGGTTTATAATGGTTGGTAGAAGTCTGAAGCTCCAACATTCCAATGTTTGTCTTTCTGATTCTCCTTTTTTAATTAAGACCATTCTACCCTTAATGGGTAAAATGTTCTAATAGCTTTGTTGGAAAGTGGGTTATTAGTAGTGGTAAATCTGCATCTACCACTGGGAAAAAAACCACTAACACAATGTAGGGCTCAGTATAGGTCTTAAAAAGTATTCCCATGCTCAACCCTTGGCAGCTTGGCTGCAAGTAGGTATGTAACGCATTTAAAAACGTCAATTCAGTAAATAATTAAGACACAACTCACAATACAAATCCAACACCAATTTATGAGAATAGAAAACATTTTCATCTTTAAAATTACACCAAACGCAAGAATCCAATGTAGGCAACCAGAGATAATAATTTTTAAAGATTTAGCACTATATTGCACATAGAATCTATAGCGCCTATTGGGACATCTGGTTGCACTAGACCGAGACAAAGTCAAACTTTCAGGTTGACTGCGATGGAGCCCTGAACTGCTAGCCCTAGCAAAAGGTCTCAGTCAAAGCTTTTACCTTCTGACTTGGAAACATTTCTGGAGCTGTTCTTCCCAGGCTCTGTTGATGGTCTCAGGGAGTCCGGATTCAGCTTGCTTTGCCACAAGCTCCATGTCAAACTTATGTAAGTCAGACCTCTGGATCTTTTAGCGGGATGAATCAGAGATCCAGGCCAGCTCGCAGTTGAAGGTGAGCGGCTTGATTCTCGCAGTTGGTCCCGGTCACCTTTTCTACGTTCGGACTTAGAAACTTGTACAGAGCTTTTCTCCCAGAGCCCCTCAATGTCTTCACCAGGCCGGATTTGGTGAGGGTTCACTGGCGTGGGTTTCGACCAACTCCCGGTCAAACTCTGAATGTGGGACCTCTGGAACTTTTCAGTGGGAAGAACCTGGAAGACAGGTCAGTTCGCGGTTGAGGGAAACAGGGTTGGCTGGCCAGGTCGAGTCAGTCCACTTTTCGAGCTTTTTTCCAAAGTTGCTCCAAACTTCTTCAAACTTCTGGAACTTCTTCTGAGGGCCCCAACGTGTCCAAAACTGACTCCAATGGTCCGGAAGCTCCAAGATGGTCCTTGAAAATTTGGGACTTCAATTCCCACAATCTACTTACACAAAACCCTTACAAATCCACTGTTAGAACTCCAAAATGCAATTTAGAGCGGGTGAGACTGCCAGCGGTGATTTTGAGTACCGGTTTCTTCAGCGGTGGGCGACCCCCCCAATATATAGGCACTGGGAGGCTGGCTTCTTTACTGGGAATTTTTCCTCCCACTGTATGGAGGTGAGGAGAGGGGAGTCTGAAGAGCAAAGGGTGGCTGAGGAGGTTAAAGGGTCTCTATCTCCTCCAAAAATAGGTCGCTATACTCTTAGGGCCAGGGCAGCTCACTCGGTACAGAACTCGGATATAATTAAGCCCCTAGTGACCCCCAAAAAATCCCCCCCCATTTTTGAGACCAACATTAGGGGTCAGCCGAAGAAGCGGAGCGTCATGACGAGGGAACTAGAAATAAAAACAAGGGAGGTTCCAAAAAGTAGAGGGAAAGGCAGGGAAAAGAAAAGGATTGCTCTAAACACTAAAATGACCCCTCTCTAAAAACCTATCAGAGAGTCATGTCCTCCACTGTAAACTTGTGTAATGCGGCTAAAATAAACTCTCAAGTAGAGCAGGAAGGAGGCATTTCTAAATTTAAAATAAATCTAAAACTAAGACACCAGATGGCGACAATGAATCCCCTCCTCTTTTGACCCCGTTCCAGCGATGTAAGCAGAGGGGGATTAAACAATCTAGTTTAAATTTATCTCTGATCTCGCCTGAATCTCAACCTCACCCAGAGGTTATGTTGTCTAACAGATTCAAGGCCTTAGAAGTTCAGGACCCGCATATCCAGCATAACCCCTCCCCTGGACTCCTATGTCACACAAGAAAGGGTGAATGAGACATTAATTTATGGGGGAACCTCTTCTGATGGTATAACTATGACCACCAAAACTGGGGAAGCTGAGTCGGAAAACCTCGGGACCCCCAGAAATAATTAATCTGTGGCGCGTTCTTTGTCTTACATCCTGATTGCAATGAAGGGGGAGATGATAACTGGTTTTAAGATCTCAGAAATTAATCAGGCTGAACTGGCGAGCAGATTTTCTGTCTCCGAAGCAAAACAGGCGGCAATTAAATCCTCTTGTGAGGTGCTGGCCCAGAAACTGGAGGAGGTGGCAGCAAGAACAGACCAAATTGAGGCAGAGATTCCAGTCATTAAGAAGGCAATAAGCTCCGCCACAACAGACATGGCAAAGCTGGCAGCTTACTCAGAATAGGATGAACAAAGGGGTTGCCAGTACTGTGCAATTATTTACGTTTGTTTAACCAAGTGTTGAGCGAAAACATTAGCTCAACCCAGAGACCACCAATTCAGTCTTGAATCTTTGTAAAAATAAATTTATTTGTTATTTTTTAACTTGTTTCTTTTTTTCTTTTTTTTCATGAACGAAAGATATAACCAATCAAATTGAACAAAAAGGTCATTTCAAAAAGGAGTGTTCGCAAATTGCTCAACATGTAAACAACACTCTTTTATAGGTGCATTTCTAAATAGTAACAAAAGCCAAAGACAACAGGGTAAGAACCCACAATACAGTTCACCAATACAACATCAATGACACATTTAGACAACCATTAGACAATAGACAACATATAAAGGTAATGGGGCTAACTAAAGCCACTCTTTAGATACTACCTATACAGGGTAGGGCCTATTGCAGAATTTCTGCTCAAATTGTAAAACAAGGCCTATACATCTAAATGAAAATGTGCCAAATTAGACCTCTCTTTTTGTATATACGACCACACACTGTATTTATATTTTCGATATTTTCTAATAAAGGTTGGTCGCAAAAACAGAATATATCAAAATTAATGAGGAGAGGGGGTCAATTAATGCAGAGAAGGGGTCAGAATAGGGCGTTAAGATGTGATCTAGAAAGCCTGGAGAATCACTCCCGGAAAAACAACCTGAGACTTTTGAATATCCCAGAGACTCTTGAAGGGACAGATCTAAAGGGATTTATTATGTTGTTGTTACAGGGGACAGTCCTCAAGAGTTTTCTGGATATAAACTTAGTACAGGAGTTCCAAAGGGTCCATCGAGATCTGTTTAGGAAGAAGCCTGGCCAACATAAGCCCAGGAAGATCTTGGTTAACTTTCTTTCCTAAGCTGTTAAAGAACAAATATTGTCTGAAGGCCTTAAAGAGGTCTTAGTCTCCTTCTCACTTACAGGGCAAGAGCCAATTACCTTTTAGATAAAATTGGATATATCCCACACAACAGCTACCAGGCAATGGGAGCTTGGGAGTAGGTTAGAAGAGCTAAAAAGCCTAGGAGAAAAAGTCCAGCTGAAGTTTCCAGCTCAGCTACGAGCTATGTTTAATAATCAAATGCATCAGTTTCGTACAACTGAAGAGGTAGATGAGTTCATGGCAAAAATCAGAGGAGGGAAATTCGGGAAATAACTAAGAGAAGGTGTTACTATGGGGGTATGACAATAGTATAACGAGTTTTTCACCACGGTAGCTAATATCGTTCATTCATCTTTTTCCATTTGAAAAATTTGTTTTCTAATTTGAGGTGGGCGGGACTAAATAGGCTTCGTCTATTTGGAAGGGAGGGTTCCTCATGGGAGTGAAGGGGCACAGGAGGCTGGGTGGGTGGGCAGGGGGCCCTGGGTGGGGAGCAAGGGGATAAAAGGAGTTTAGCATATGGGCCAATGGCTCTAGGTCAAAGATTTATGATTGAATGGCAGGAGTAGTAACTCAGCACAGTAAGAATAGCTTTATCTCCTGGAATGTTAAAGGACTAAGACAGAGATTGCTAATGACGTATTTAGAGCTCTTTGAGGCACAGATATGCATCCTACAAGAAACACACTTAACTGCTGAGGAATCTAAAAATGTTTTCTAATATTCCTTGAGTTGAGAGTTTTAGTTTTTCTAGCCAAACAATAAATACTCGTGGGGTTGCAATTTTGATAAAGCGGGGGTTAGCGTGTTCCATAAAATCATTTCAGACAGACCAAACTGGGAGGTGGGTCATCGCACAATTGGACCTTAAGGGCATGGGCGATTCACCATATATCTCTAAACTTTATTCAAAGCTAATTCTGGAGAATCCTCCAATAATCGTGGTGGGGTACTTTAATGTCCTCCTAGACCCCCTGATGGAGCGGGATTGAAAACAGAAATCTGTTTAAACTCGTGAAGTCACATTTCCATAACATAAATAAAAATATTAATGATTTGTGATGTGTTATACTAACACAACTTAGATTAAACTTTACACACGGGGACATTAACATGTGTGCTCATAAACGTGCATAAGTGTTGCATCTTTTGTTCGTGCAAAAATAATAAATTAATTTTGTCATTTTCGTTTTTGTCATTATTAACTGCAGCAGATTTAAAAGAAGCATGTGCTTATTTTGCTTTCCTTGTCTATGTGATGTTATTTCTACTATTCTAGGTGCATATAAGGTTTCATGGATTCATGAAGACTGGTAGATATAAAATGCTGCTTTATTTGTTTGCTTTGTGCTAGGTAATATTAGACTAATTGGGAGGGTTAATCAATTAGTAAACGAAGGGTGGAAACAGAATAAATAATATTTCTTACATTAATACTTTTCTTGTGTTTGTTTTATACTAGAAAAATAAGTTGCCTGCTTTTGGGCCTAGTTTGTTCGAGTTTGCTAAAAGATGAATTTAATTCTGCAAGGAGCACGAGATGTCCATGTTGAAAAAAAAAAAGTTTCCGTCAAAATCATATTCACTGAACAAAGATGAAGTGTTGTCATTATTCTGTCGGACGTGGCCAAGGTCAGAAACCGGTAGAAAGAACATTTGTTAACTTGGCATCCGAGGAAGTGATATAGAGTCAGTGAGAACTTTTGTTCAAATTTGTTGCAAATCAAGGAAGCTTTGGAACACGTACAAGAAAGACAATGGTCCCAAAGAATATGACCGAATGGAAGTTTTGAAATGTAGGTGACATGTCACTTGTCACTCTCGGACCAATGAGACATCGACTTTTACAGAAAATTTTCCTTTACTTAGATTAGCTAGCATAGAAAGGTATAAAAAGTCCATGCCCTAGGGATGGGCTGGCTGCTGCTTTCTGACTTTCAGATGAGGGTGTCGTGCTGCTGGACTTTGCGTGGAGCACGTAAGAATCCTCAAAGAACTTTACTTTATTTTCATTCATTTAGCTTAGTTAGGGACTTAGGATTTTAGAAATGCTAAACTTATAATTTCTTGCTTAAAACTGTATTTTTCTTATGATACTTTTCAAACATGCTTGCTATAATTCTAATAAAATTGCATTTATAAAACCATATTTTTAATAATCTAAAATTATTAATAAAATCTTACTTTTGAAAACAAGCTGGTCTTGGTTATTCAGAAGCGCAGGTTACTATTAGCTAGATGCCATCGCCATGGTGGTCATTTAAATAGTTAGGATTTGTTCAAATGACGTCATCATTTACCGCGGTTGTATATAGTTTGCATATAATTTGTAAATAAGGTGTATATAGGTTTAATTTGATCACCTGATTCAGTAGGTCAAAATATGTCATGTTTGATTAATGGGTCCATGAGTTAGAGTAGTATGTTATGAAGTAGGTTATAGAGTTGGGTAGCATTGCTTATGGCATATTTCCTATAGGCCGCTGGATCAATTCTTCTGGTAGCAGAAATTGATGGTTGCTAAGGGTAACCAAGGTGTTGCTAAGGGTAACCAAGGTGTTATTGGTATGATATGGTATAGAAATAGGATCGATGTTTAACACATGTTGAGTTCGTTTTTCGTGCTATTTGTGAGTTGTACCGGTACAGATTGTGTGATGAGAAGGTAGTCACACAAGGCATTTGATCTGTTTCAGAGTAGTGATATCGTCGTGTATCACAAGTGATATGGCCGTGTATCACAAGTGTTGTGGCCGTGCAACACAGTTTTAGGGCTAGGTGTGAATCTTGTATAGTGAGGATTATCTAAGAAATTTGAACAGCATGAGAATAGGGACAAAGCGCCTGTTGCAAAACTCACTGTGATAAGAGTATTAGTTATATTCGAGCTTGAGTGAAGGGTAGGGTAACGTCGGTGCATGATTATCTATAAACAGGTGAGAGTCCTGTAGGGGTACATGTTTTATATCTATAAACAGGTGAGAGTCCTGTACGGATAACGTCGTTATTTTGCTAACGGTGCATGATATCTATAAACAGGTGAGAGTCCTGTACGGATTTCATGTGTGTTTGAAGTTAGGGATTTTTCCGTGTGAAAGTGCGAGTTTGTTTTGTAATTTATGTTCGAGCGGAACTTTCGGACAGTCACTTGGTTGTGCGTTCTAAGGGAAATGAGTTCATAAATACTTGTTTGAAGGGCAGAGTAAAAAGATTACTCTACTGGCAAATGAAAATTATTCTATGAGAATAGGGCCGACTATTCCAAGTTGAGAATACTTGAATGTATGTAAACTATCCTATTTAGAGAAACAGACAGATGAGTCTTTATTGTCATTGTTAAAAATAAATTTTCACCGAAAAAGTGTTTTCAAAATGGCGCTGTGAAAAGATTTTGTGAAGGAGGGGTAAGCGCTAAGGGTGAGAAGTGAGAAACCGCAGCTGCTGTGTACGTCACAGAGCCGCGCTGGGATTGGGTGACATACGTCACAAGCAGTGCTCCGATTGGTTCTTGAGTCTCTGACGAACTGTAAGCTGATTGGTTCTTCAGAAAATCTTCATTTTTATTGGTTGAGTAAAAAAGTGACGTAACTCAACTCTCATTGGTTTGTTGGTGTGTTTCGCACACGGATTGGTTGCTTTTGCGGAACATCCCGGAAATATTTTACGAACGAATTTGTTAATTGAATTTAACTCCTAAAAATGAGTTATCATTTTAAACACGTTGAGAAAAAGCC
The DNA here is from genome assembly GCF_964261635.1 of Lissotriton helveticus. NCBI lineage: Eukaryota > Metazoa > Chordata > Amphibia > Caudata > Salamandridae > Lissotriton > Lissotriton helveticus. The sequence goes on from NC_136067.1 coordinate 246,761,629, forward strand.
AACGTTGTTTCAGAAATTAAAATTTTTTATTTCGCCTGACAAGAAAATTGAAACGCGAGGTGGTAAATTACTTCATAAGTACAAAACACCTGCAACGTATATGGAAGGTGAATATGGTTATCATACTGTTTTGTGGTTTGATATTTGGAAACACTACACAAAGGATGATGGTGTTTTGACCTGGCCTGATGATGGTTCATTTAATGTAAAGGTTATAAGAAATTTGCGAGAGAAAATGAATGCTCTTAATCCAAAGCCGAGACCAACTCAATTTGAAGCTTTAGTTGAATGGGAGGATGAGATGTACCAATTACAAAGAGAAGCAAGTGGAATTAAAAGACCTCCTAAACCTCCAAGTTATAGAAGAGAAACACATGAAGATAGGATGCGAATGTGGAGACAGGGAAGCATGAGTGAGGGACTTTATTTAATTAGGGAAATGGTTTTAGGTTCTCCTGATGGAAAAAGAACGGAAAAGAGAAATAATGCCCCTGTAGAAAGTGAATCTGAAGATGCAGTTTTAGAGGAAATCTATACTTCGGATAAAAGGAATCAGCCTTTGAGACCCCCTAGATCATGGTCTACTCCGATGGTTCCTACAGAAACTACACCGAGTGCACCTCCAATTAATGAAGCTCCTAAAATGTACCCAAATAATTGTGAAATCCTTGAAACTCCAAGAAGACCAGAAACTGAGATAAATGCAAATGTCTGTGAGGAGGGTAGGCATTTTTCATTAATTCCAAAAGCAAGGGAAGCTCCAAAAAATTATGTGAGAGAAGTCAGAAATGTGGAGGCTGGAGATTCTTCTGAGTATTTACGATCAAAGGAAGAATTAATTCGACAAATAACAAAAAGCATGGAAGCTGTGACAGTTCCAGTAACCATTGGTCCTGTTCAACCTGTTTTTGAGCAAAGAGAAGTTAATAAGACAGGTTTGACTGTTCCTTTAAATGCAGAAATTCAGAAGGTTGCTGAAAAATTTTACTCAGACATATCCGAAATAAACTCTTCAAGATCGAGAATGCCTAATTTGACTTTTAATGAGGATTTATCTCCAAAATCACCGATGGGTGCAGAATCTGGTGCTGAGTGTTCTGAAGTCAGAGTGACAAAACCTAAACTTGATATTGCAAAATTAAAAGCAAATTTGGAGGAATTAATAATTGGTACAATTGGTCCTGACAGTTTAAATTTTTATCGAGATGATGAACTACTGTTCATTTGTAAAAGTATTCAGTGGAAAACAAAAAACAAATATGATCAGTTGGATGAACTGGCAGCTGAACTTGAAATTGATTTGAGCAGGCAAAAGAATTTTGCAAAACATTACAGATTAGACTTTTCAGAAAGCGACATTGAGAATTTGAACTCAATGGGAAGAATAATTCACATAAAAGATTTGATTGTTTACATTAAAAAACTGGGAGAATTGAGTAAGTGGAGAGTGAAATGGACGAAAAAGAAGGAAGATGAGAAATTGGAAAAATTGTCAAAACAATTTCCAATGAGAGAGATTGCAGGTGGAGGATATGTTCATGTCCCATGGTCAAGACAGGACATATTGCTGTTCACAAATGATTTTCCAAGACTGAGAGAGAAGCCAGTCGAGTGGTATAGGCAGGTGGACAGGTACATCAAAGTCTCAAAAGTTCTGTGGATTGATTTGGATGGATTTTTTGACATTGTTGTCCCATCAGATCTTTGGACAGAATGCAAAATAGCCATAAGTTGGCCAAAAATAGAACCTGACCGAATTAAAGAAACAGGTGCTCCAAATCCCATTGTAATGGATTTTTATGGGAAGGTGATTTACTGGTTGAAAAACAAAATTCCACCAAAAGAGGTTGATTGGGTAAAAATAGAAAGAACAAACCAGGAAACAAAAGAATCAGTCCATTCATTTTACGAAAGGTTACTGTTAATTTTTAAACAATACAGTGGCTATGAAAAACTAGATGAGAAAGATATGAGTCATTTCGTCTATAGATTTGTTTATGGTCTGAAACCAGAAATTGCGGACATGATCAGGAATAGTATTGTCGGATGGCAAGCACTTTCTGTTGATGACATTTTGAGAAAAGCAAAATACTGCAGTGATGAGTTAGAAGTGAGACAAAAGAAGCTCAAGGAGAAAGCCATGTGGGCTCAGGTAAAAGTGGCTGAGCAACAGATTGCTAGTCTTGGTAATAAAAATACAAATTTTGTTCAAACTACAAATTCGAATCAAGGTCAAGGGAAGTTTAAAAGTAATAATTTTGTGAGAAAAATTAACCCAAGGATTGAGGAGATGAAACAAAGATTACCTTTAATTGTGGCGAAATTGGACACTGGAGAGACAAATGTAAGAAACCACCTAGAAATTTAAAAAGTCCATTGTTAAATCCACAGATGCAGAGTGATGTTGACCTGCAGCAACAACTACAGTTGCAACAGAATTTAAACGAATTAAATCTTCAGCGACAGCTACAGCAACAGGTGAATAACCGACAGAGTCAATTGCCACAGGCTCCTTTTCCAAATTGTGGGGGAACACAAAAATATAATTCTGGTGTGGGATTTCAAGGAGATGAACAGGTAATAAAACCGCAAAGGCAAAAGGTGCAAAATGCTGCACAACAGTTTTTGTTAACAGAAGGTCAGGAAAGTGATTCTGATGAATATTACTGACGGTGCCCGAGAGAGGAGGAAGAGTGTGTTGTTGGAGCCACTCTTGAGGTTGACCAGTCTGGTCCATTTGATTTGTAAATGGGAAAGTTAATGATGTAGACATCACTTTTCTAGTGGACACTGGTGCTACCCGTTCTACTGTTAGATCAGTGGAAATTGAAAACCTACCTCTCTCTGGGGATACCATCCAAGTTGTTGGAGTAAGCAATCAACAAATCAGGACTGATTTAACTGATCCAGTACCAGTTGAAATTGGAAATTTTAAGGACAAACACAGATTCGTGGTTTGTAACAGTAGTCCAGTGAATTTATTGGGCAGAGATATATTGTGCAAGATGAATTGCAGAATATATTGTTCTCCTGAAGGAGTTGAATTACAAACTATGGAGGAAGATGGCTTGTACAGGATGACAATGATGTTAATGGAGACAGAGGAAACAAAACTGTTTCCTGCGTTTCAAAAAGAAAATCTGCCAGAAGAGCTCAAAGAAACAGTGAAATCGGAAATTTGGGATTTGACTGGGAATGAGATGGGTCTAATGAAACATGTTGATCCAGTCAAAATTACACTGAAGAAGGGAATAGAATTTCCTAATATTCCTCAGTATAAGATGAAAGCGGAGACAATTGAGGGAGTTATACCAGTGATTGAAAAATTCATTAAACAAGGTGTTTTAAAAGAGATTGAGAGTAGTTCTTGTAACTCACCGATCATGGGAATTAAAAAATCAAATGGAACGTACAGGATTGTACAAGATTTGAGAAAAGTTAATCAGATTGTTGTTCCATGTTGTCCTGTGGTTCCAAACCCAGCAGTCATTTTGTATCAGATTCCACATGATGCTGAATGGTATACTGTCATTGATCTTTGCAATGCATTCTTTACTGTTCCTTTACATCCAGAGAGTCAGGACATTTTCGCTTTCAGATTCCAGAGTAGGACCCTCGCATGGTGTAGAATCCCTCAAGGGTATACAGAGAGTCCTTCAATCTTTAATGAACTGTTAAAGAGATCCTTGGAAAATTTAGATTTACCTGGCAGGTCTACGTTGGTGCAGTATATCGACGATTTGTTGATAGCTGCTAAAACAAGAGAAAATTGTGTAACAGACACAATAATGCTTTTGAATCATCTTGCAGATGAGGGACATAAAGTGTCTCCAGCAAAATTACAGTTTTGCAAACAAGAAGTGAAATATCTTGGTCACAGAATTGCAAAGGGAAAAAGACAGGTGACAGTTGAGAGAATAAAAATGATTCAAGCAATGCAACCACCAAGAACACAGAGACAGGTTAGAATGTTTTTGGGAATGGTTGGCTACTGTCGACAATGGATAAGTGGATTTTCAGTAATTGCGAAACCACTACAGAGACTGACAAAGTCTGATGTGAAAGATCCAATTATTCTCAATGAGGCTGAGATGGAATCTTTTGAGAACCTGAAAAAGAGCTTATGTCAAGCTCCTGCTTTGGGCATGCCGAATTATGAGAAAGATTTTGAACTGTATTGCAGTGAGAGAGAAGGATGTGCATTGTCTGTGTTAATTCAGAGACATGGGAATCTAAAGAAACCCATTGCATACTTTTCTGCAGTTCTTAATCCCATGCAAAAGCATTACCAGGTTGTTTGAAAGCAGTTGCAGCTACAAGTGTCAGTCTTGAGCAGAGCGAAGGAATCATAATGGGATTTCCTGTGAAAGTTTTTGTGCCTCATTCGGTTGAAATATTACTGACAAGAGGTAAAACTCAGCATTTAACAAGCAGCAGATTGACTAAGTATGAGAAAATCATACTAGGAGCAGACAATGTTTCCATTTCAAGATGTTTGAATCTGAATCCTTCTACATTACTGCCTGATTCAGAAATTGTTGATGAAAGTGAAGTGGAACATGAGTGTTTGGATGTCATGGAGTTTTGCACCAAACCAAGGCAGGACATTAAAGATGTACCTTTGCCTGAATCAGATGTTGTCTACTTTGTGGATGGCTCCTGTCTGAGGACAGAGGGAGGTGTTTTGAAAGCATCATACTCGGTCTGTACAGTTGCAGATGTTAAAGAAGCATCATGTCTTGAAGGAATTCGTTCAGCACAAGTGGCTGAATTGATTGCTTTGATTCGTGCTTGTGAAGTATCAAAGGACATGAGAGTTACCATCATTACTGATAGTCAGTATGGGTACGGAGTTGTGCATGATTATGGACAGCTCTGGTCTCAGAGAGGCTATTTGACTTCAGCAGGGTCACCAATTAAAAATGCAGTTTTCATCAAAAGATTAATTGAGGCCATACAGTTGCCGAAAGAGATCGCAATTGTAAAATGTGCTGCACACACAAAAGGAGTGGATTATATCTCAAAAGGCAATGCCTATGCAGATGAGACAGCAAAATACTGTGCGAGAAAATGCTGTGCATATAATCGGGAAAAAAGTAAAGAATATGATTCAAATTCATTAATGCTAACAACAGTTGTAGAGACATGGCAGGAGATCAGAGACTTACAAAATGAAGCAGATGATGAGGAAAAAGATCTATGGTTAAGAGCAGATTGTAGACCACGTGATGAGGATGGAGTATGGATTTACAAAGATGGCAGAGTAGTCTTACCAAATTGTTTGATTGCTGATATGGCCAGATTGTATCATGGCCCAGCTCACCTTGGAAGAGATTCTATGATCATACTTTTCCGAGAGACTTGGTTCAATACAAAATTCAGAACGATTGCAGAGTCTTTTTGTCAAAGGTGTTTGTCATGCCAACAAATGAACCCAAACAGAAAATCAATTGTAGGTACAGGGGTAATTGGTCGAGAGGGTGGTCCCTTTACCAGGTTGCAGATGGATTTCATTGAAATGCCTTTACACAATTGTTTGAAATATGTTCTTGTGATTGTTTTTCAAGATGGGTGGAAGCATTTCCTACACGACATTGTGATTCAATTACAGTGGCAAAACTGTTACTCAGAGAAATCATCCCAAGGTACGGTTTTCCAGTCACTATTGAGAGTGATGGAGGAAGCCATTTTGATAACTAACTGATGAAGCTGATATGTGAGGCATTAAGCATTGAGCAGAAAATACACTGTGCATACAGACCAGAGGCATCTGGGGTGGTTGAACAGATTAATGGGACAATTAAAAACAGGATTGGAAAAATGTGTCTTGAAACAGGTGTAAAGTGGACAGATGCTCTTCCACTTGTTTTGATGTCATTGAGAAGTACACCTGATAAAAAGACAGGTTTGAGTCCTCATGAGATACTGATGGGGAGAGTCATGAGGCAAGCTTTTGTACCTGTAGGCAAACTGTTGAGCATAAATGACAGTGCTATTTTGGATTACTGTAAAAAGTTATCTGATGTAGTGACTTCTGTGTCTAATCAGGTGGGAACTGAAGCACAATCAAATGAAAAAGTTCAGACACATGATTTGAGACCTGGTGATTGGGTCAGAACAAAAGTACATCGAAGAAGAAATTGTCTGGCTCCTAGGTGGCAGAAGCCTAGACAAATAATTCTGGTCACTACAAATGCAGTGAAATGCAGAGGATTGAAAAGGTAGATTCATCCTAGTCACACTATTCCAGTGCCTACTCCTGAGAGTTCTGATGTTGAGAGTGCTACTACAGAAGATTCTGATTCAGAAGTAGAAGGTGAAACAAATCCAGATTCTGAAGATCGACAAAGAGGTCGACATCTGGAACCTGTGCCTGTGAATGGAGAATTAACAAGAAAAGGTTTGGAGATAATTGAAATAGATTCTGGAGAAGAAGAGAATCTATTAGAAGGAAAAACGACTGAAGATTCAGTCAAGAAGATTAATGGAGTAAGTTCCATTGAGGACAGAGAGGCTGAACCAAAAGAAATTTCTGACCAGGAGAGTATCGAAAAGCAGAAGTTAAGCTCTGAAGTAAGGAACGGAAAACCAGAATCTGGGAAGTTGGAGGTAATTGAAGAGGAGGAGGAAGACGAATTACCGAGTACCAGTGATGGAAGACAAAGTATAGTTCCTGAAGGAGTGAAACTGCCGAATAGAGAAGTTCCTGAGTCAATAATTGAAGTTTCAGACTGTGATACTGAAGAAAGTGATGTGGATGGTGAAGGTAGAAGTCCAAAGAAAAGATCTTGGAAGTCAGAGACAAGTGCTTCAGAACCAAAGAGAAAATTTGTGAGGAAAACAGATTTCTGGCCTGGTGGAAGATTGAGAGTCAGGTTGATCAAGAAACCGAAGGAACAGGTGGAAGAAATCAGTAGTCAAAAGGGGTCTGAAAAAGAAGTTGGAGTTGGGAGAAAAATCGAAGTAGTGACAAGAAAAGGAAAGAGGATTATAAAGCCAAATCAGAAATATAAATCTCCTGAGTGGACTTATCTAGTGATTCCACCTGTCATTGACATTTACGATAGTAGTCAAGAAGAAGAAGAAATTGAAGAAATTAGTGACAATGATTGAAGTACAGAATTTTTAAAATTGGATTTTTGGGTTTTTAATTTTTGGCAAAAGGCTGAAGAAATCTTGTTAGGTGACACAAGGTCGAAGAAAAGTTGTTTAGTTGAGGACGAATTATTTGTGACATAAGGTCGAAGAAATACTGTTAGGGTTTTAAAAAAAATATATATATATATATATATATTTTAAAAGGGGGGTGTAAATAATTAACCATTTCATTTTAAAATAGTTTTTGTTTTCTTTTAAGGCAAAACTAATCAAAAATGCCTTACGTCATGGAACAGAGTACTTCAAGGTGTTCCATTTTTAAGAGATGCTGTAAGATGACTCTGGTGTGTCTGCTCATTTTAATTCTGCTCTGGTTAGTCTTAGCTGTTATTATTCCATTTGAAATTAACAAAGATTCTCACAAAGCCAACATGACAAGCAAAGCTTCGGTTAGTCAAAACAAACATAGTGCAACAGGAAAAGTTATTGATCATCAACCTAACATTCATCAGGATAAATCTATTAGTGATTTTTCAAGCAATACATTCACAAAGCTTTTGAGTGAATATGTCAAGGTAATGGATGCAAAAGATTGCTATGTGTGCGTTAAATTACCTGCTTCTGTTTCTGAGGGAGTGACATACAATATGCTTCCTCTTACATATGGTGTGACATGCAGTGTGTTAGCTAGTTTGTTCTATCAGACTGGACGCTTAGAATACTATTATTCAGATTTTGACGAGATTTTCGCAAATTTAAAAATTGAGGGTGCTTTGAATAAGCATAAGAAAGCCAAACAGATGAGGGAATTTTTCCTTGTTACTAATGAACTCACCTATGAGTATGCTTACAAGAACAATTTAACCTGCAAACTAAGTGCTGAAGGAAAGAAGTTTTTGAACCTGGTTGAAGAGAGAAGGGCAATTTACAAGAGAAATGAAATAGTCAAGCAGACTAAGTCCAGGTTCTGGCAGAAAGAGGATGAGAAGCTAAATGGCAAAATGCTTGATAATGTTGCAATTCACATAGACAAACCAATTAGTGGTAAGCTTTGCATTAGGAGAGACAATACACTTTTTGATAACTACTTTGTGGGTGCAAGTAATTGTGAAGATACATATCAGATCATGGGAGGTTGGGGATTCAAAGGTGGAAAAGATCCAATTTTTCCTGGGATTTATTTTGTTTGTGGTGACAAGGCTTACTACAACCTTTCTGATCATTGGTATGGAACTTGTTATGTTGGGATTGTTTTTCCTAAAATGTTCCATGTTGACAGAGATTCGGAAGGATTGTTCAAAATTCACAATTATGTAAATAGGGATAAAAGAGAAACTTTCACAGAGGTTTTGGGAGATATTTTTCAAGCAGTGATACCTTTTGTAGGTATAACCCTGAACGCAGGAAGAATCAGAAAATTGTCCACAATTGTTGACAGATTGTCAACAGATACTGCTGATGGTTTTCAATTAGTGAATGTTGAGGTCATTGCAATCAGATCCATGGTGATTCAAGATCGCCTTGCTTTAGACATACTCCTAGCAAAAGAGGGAGGAGTCTGCGGCATTTTGCATGTGCAACATTGTTGTACATATATCCCTGACGAAAGTAAGAACATTGAGATGTACATTAAGAATATCACAGAGATGCATTCAGAGATAATTCCATTAGAGGAAGAAGATTTTACAGAAAAACTTTCAAAAAGATTCCAAACAATTAAAAATTGGTTCCATGATATTGGAAGTTCAGTTCTTGGCAAGATTTTGGCACCTTTGATTGTGATAATATTCATTTTCATTTTGACAAAAATTGGTTGTTTGTTGCATAAGAGAAAGAAACAAATGAAGGAAAAGAGAAGAATTTATAAAATCAAAAAAGAAGAAGAAAGGGAGATTGAGTTACAGGAATTACACCGAGCACGTTATGACAATTGCAAGGATTTTGCAGAAACAAATTTCTAGAAATACTGACACAGATGAATTTGAATCATTTTCCAAAAAGTCTAAATTTCCAAATTTTGGGTGGTGGTGTGGTGATTTGTTAATCACCAGATGAGGGAGTTGATGGAGCGGGATTGAAAACAGAAATCTGTTTAAACTCGTGAAGTCACATTTCCATAACATAAATAAAAATATTAATGATTTGTGATGTGTTATACTAACACAACTTAGATTAAACTTTACACACGGGGACATTAACATGTGTGCTCATAAACGTGCATAAGTGTTGCATCTTTTGTTCGTGCAAAAATAATAAATTAATTTTGTCATTTTCGTTTTTGTCATTATTAACTGCAGCAGATTTAAAAGAAGCATGTGCTTATTTTGCTTTCCTTGTCTATGTGATGTTATTTCTACTATTCTAGGTGCATATAAGGTTTCATGGATTCATGAAGACTGGTAGATATAAAATGCTGCTTTATTTGTTTGCTTTGTGCTAGGTAATATTAGACTAATTGGGAGGGTTAATCAATTAGTAAACGAAGGGTGGAAACAGAATAAATAATATTTCTTACATTAATACTTTTCTTGTGTTTGTTTTATACTAGAAAAATAAGTTGCCTGCTTTTGGGCCTAGTTTGTTCGAGTTTGCTAAAAGATGAATTTAATTCTGCAAGGAGCACGAGATGTCCATGTTGGAAAAAAAAAAGTTTCCGTCAAAATCATATTCACTGAACAAAGATGAAGTGTTGTCATTATTCTGTCGGACGTGGCCAAGGTCAGAAACCGGTAGAAAGAACATTTGTTAACTTGGCATCCGAGGAAGTGATATAGAGTCAGTGAGAACTTTTGTTCAAATTTGTTGCAAATCAAGGAAGCTTTGGAACACGTACAAGAAAGACAATGGTCCCAAAGAATATGACCGAATGGAAGTTTTGAAATGTAGGTGACATGTCACTTGTCACTCTCGGACCAATGAGACATCGACTTTTACAGAAAATTTTCCTTTACTTAGATTAGCTAGCATAGAAAGGTATAAAAAGTCCATGCCCTAGGGATGGGCTGGCTGCTGCTTTCTGACTTTCAGATGAGGGTGTCGTGCTGCTGGACTTTGCGTGGAGCACGTAAGAATCCTCAAAGAACTTTACTTTATTTTCATTCATTTAGCTTAGTTAGGGACTTAGGATTTTAGAAATGCTAAACTTATAATTTCTTGCTTAAAACTGTATTTTTCTTATGATACTTTTCAAACATGCTTGCTATAATTCTAATAAAATTGCATTTATAAAACCATATTTTGAATTATCTAAAATTAGTTAATAAAATCTTACTTTTGAAAACAAGCTGGTCTTGGTTATTCAGAAGCGCAGGTTACTATTAGCTAGATGCCATCGCCATGGTGGTCATTTAAATAGTTAGGATTTGTTCAAATGACGTCATCATTTACCGCGGTTGTATATAGTTTGCATATAATTTGTAAATAAGGTGTATATAGGTTTAATTTGATCACCTGATTCAGTAGGTCAAAATATGTCATGTTTGATTAATGGGTCCATGAGTTAGAGTAGTATGTTATGAAGTAGGTTATAGAGTTGGGTAGCATTGCTTATGGCATATTTCCTATAGGCCGCTGGATCACCCCTTAAGGACAGGTCAAATCAAGACCACTATATAGGGGCAGCTTGTATCCGGCGTGCTATGAAAAATTTGATGCACGACCTAGGTTTGGTAGATGTCTGGAGGGGCATGATGGGAGAGGTAGCTGGGTTCACGTTTTACAGGATTGATTACATATTAGTGAGTAGAGAACTCCTGACTAAAGCCTCAACTGTTTCTATTCTCCCAAGCCACCTTTCCGATCATGCCCCTGTCTCGTTTTCATGCAAACAAATAACAAATTCCATCCAGACGAGATGGACACTCAATAGGGAAATGCTAACAGACCCCGATATCAGCCTGGCCATCAAAGCTTCCTCTCTAAAGGTTTTTGAGATCAATATTGGCTCAACGGCTATGGAGGTTGTCTGGGACGCCTTTAAGGCTAATCTCAGGGGTCGGCTACATGGCCTTATATGCTCTAAAAAACAAGCTGAAGGTTGTGAGTTAAAATGGAGAGAGGATAACATCAAGAAGTTAGAAGCTGAACTTCTCCTGGCAATAGGAGGTCCACCTGAAAGGGTGGGTAAAGTGCAGGAGGATCTTGAGATAGCTAGGCTAGACTTTAGAGGGAAGTTAGACGAGAAATGTAAGGCTCAATGGTTAAATAAGAATATGGAGAACTATGAATATGGTGAGAAGGCCAGTGCCTTGTTAGCATGGAAAGTTAGAACTGACCGCACTAAAAACAACATTAGCAAGTTAGTTATAAACAGCAGCGGGGATAAATCCACAGATATAGAGGACATAAAGAACTGCCTTCTCTCCTTCCTTACAGATCTCTATAAGGAGGACCTGAATACTTCAAAACATCAAATACAGACATGGTTGAGCACTAAATCTCTATCTCCCTTAACGCAGGCGGGTAAAGACCTTTTGGACTCCCCGATCTCATAGGAGGAGATAAAAAATCAAATAAGGGTTTCTAAAAATAAGAAAGCATCTGGTCTGGATGCCCTTCCAAACTAGGTATATAAACTTCTGGCAGATGAGGTAGCCCCATATTGGGGACTTTATTTCAGTCAATTTATAGTTCAACAGGGCAAATCTCCAGCTCATGGAGAGAAGCAACCATTGTATTGATACCCAAACCTGGGAAGGACCCTCTGTGAGCAGACTCCTATCGGCCAATCTCCCTGCTAAACTCCGATTATAAAATCTTTATGGGTATATTAGCAGGGAGACTGGCTAAATTGGCTCCTGGATTGGTTCATTCCGACCAAAAGGGGTTTATTAATGGATGCTACATCCAGGAACAGACACAGCTTCTCATTGGCAACATAGATCTGGCCACAGCGAGATCAGAACCCTTGGCGGTAATCGCTTTAGATGCCGCCAAGGCGTTCGATAGGGTCTGTTGGTCCTATCTTTAGGAGGTACTGGAAGCAATGGGCTTTGGCCCCGTGTTCATTCATACCATAAGACAATGCTACCAGGGAGCCTCAGCAAAAATCCTGATAAATGGGTCGCTCACTTCCAGCTTTGAGATTCAGAGGGGAACTAGGCAGGGGTGTCCCATCTCTCCCCTGATGTTTGACTTATACATAGAGCCATTAGCCCAGGCAATAAGGTTAGATGAACGAATCCTGCCCTTTAAATCTCAGCAGTATTCATCAAAAATAGCACTATATGCCGATGATATTATCCTCTATACCAGCGATCCAGTAATAACAATGCCAAGGGTTGAGACCCTCTTCAGGGAGTGTGGCTTAATTTCATGGATACCTAGCCAACTCCTCCAAGATGGAGGTAATGTGCTGGAATATGACACAACGGAGGGGGCATATCAGTACAGAGTTTAAATATCTCGGCATCATCATAGTTAGCGAGCTGGATAAGATTGCCCCTTTGAGGTGACGGGGCGAGGGGAGCATGACGGCCAGAAGCTAACGGCCGTGACAGAGCTCCACCCCCTGTGTATGGCGTCCGATGCTGATGGCGGCTCGCGGTGCATCGTAGCGGCTCTGTTCTGTAGCATTTTTTTTTTCCTGTTGCTCTCTGCGAGCTGGATATCCGCGGAGCCCGTGGGATTAGACTCTGACACCCTTTACACTTTCAGTGTATCTGGTGTTTCTTGACGGTAATTGGCAACCGGTAACCGGAAATTACACTTTGGTAGCGGTACTCAGGAGGTACTTTGGAGGTACTTTGGCCGCGAATTAACGCAGAAGAAACAACGGATGGTGGCCAAGGGAGAAGGCGACACGCCTACAGTTCCTGCCTGGTTTCGAGAGTTGGGTGCAGCCAAACCTTGGAGGAAGAACCCCGGAAGGCTGACCCAGAGCTCAGGCGGACGGTTAACTTACTCACTGGGTGCAGTAACCCCGGTCCCCCGTAAGACGCATGTGACTGGAAGCTACCTGCGCGGTGGGGGTCATAATAATAAGTCTGTGGTCTTAGCCTTGACAAATCCTGTTCAACCGAGTGGGGCAAGTGGGGCAAGTTTAGCCCAGAACTGGGGGGCAGGAGTCGCCTGTAGTGGTACGCCGGACATTGCACCCTTTGCACCTTTGGTCCTGATATATCCTCCACTGACCCCAGGCGGTAGTAAAGTGCGGGAGCCCTGGATGGAGACAAGTAGCCATTCCACCGCTAGCTCACAGCCCGGCGTTCCCCCAGGCAAATCGGGCTTTGCGTTGTCCGTGTCCAACCCTGAGGTAGTGGTTACCCGATATACACTCCGCAATCGGGCTACCAACATAGTGCCAGGATCCTTAAAACCTTCTACTTCCCCTCCAGTAATTTGTATTAAAGTTACCTCCAAGAAAGGGAAAGGGAAGGGGAAGGGAGACCATAGTGGCACAGATACCCCCCCAGGGAAAGTGAGAGGCAGAAAAAAAGTAAAGGGTGGACCAGCGATCCCGTTGAGAGTCATCCTGTCGCTGAAATCTTACTATAAGGTCGTTTCAGAGGGTGCTTCCAATAAAACAAAAGAGATGGCTGAAGCAAGAGTTACAGGCAGTACAGCAGCTGGAGCCACAGAGGTCGCTGCTTTTGATGGGGCTTCTACAGTGGCGTTAGCAAGTAGTATCTCCCTGCCAACTCAGCTTAGTGCGCCTCCGCAACTGTCCTCATCTCCTATGCAGGATATGGTGCATCCAACAGTGGAACTCTCTAACAGCTTTTCCGCCCTGGATATTCATGATACTGAACAGGCTGATCAGGACAATCAGGATAACTCGAAGGAAGATCTATCTATTTATAAAGAGGATGGCCCTTTTCCTACCATCAATGGTGGTGGCGCACCCACAGATAATATACCACCTATAAAGTCTGTCCCGACAACCTTGGCGGACATTCTGTTGGAGATGAAAGAGGATATGGGGAGGTGGTTCACTACATCAGAGGCAAATCAGACGGGCATTCAGGCGTCTTGTGAGGCTCTGGCCCTAAAAGTGGAGGAGGTCTCACTGAGGAATGACGCTTTGGAAGTGGAGTTACCTAAGATCAAAGAAGCCCTCAGCACAACTGCAGCCAACATGGATAAGTTGGTCCAACAGAATAGGGAGATGAAGGATGACCTGGAGAGGCTTGAAAATCATTCACGAAAAAACAACTTAACATTTTTAGGTGTCCCTGAAGATCTTGAAGGGAGTGATATCAAGGCATTCATTGTTGCAGTACTCAAAACAACAATTTTAAAGGATTCTCCTAATAGAGATCAAGATCTACTAGCGGATATTCAGAGGGTTCATCGAGACCCATTTAGGCGGAACCTAGGGAAAGAGCGCCCAAGGAAGATTTTGGTCAACTTCCTTACTTACGCCGTTAAGGAAAGGATTTTGTCTTTGGGTCTTAAAGTAGGCTCCATAAAATCAGCCTCCTTCTCTTTCCCATTTTCTTTTACAATCCGCTCCGACGTCTCCCACATAATAGCAACAAAACAGTGGGAGATGGGTAAGAGACTGGCAACCTTCAACTCCCTAGGGGCTCGTGCTCAGTTAAAATTTCCTGCCACACTCTGCGTAATGTGGAATAATCACATGTACAACATTTGACATATTGAGGAAGCGGATAATTTGATTGAGAAGATCAGGGCAGGTAGTAAGGGAGAGAGCGGGGAAGGGATGCAAGTAGTTGGGCGGTAGAGAAGGAGATAGAGGTGTATTTCTTCCGAAAATCCAGAAGGATAATACTCTGACATGTATTCAAGTACAGGCTGCTTCACACATTTTATGCCAAGTAGCATCCGCTACAGATAATAGGCATTCTTTTCCTTTTTCCTTTTTTTTTTCTTCACTATTTACACACAATCTATAACCATACACAGAGTGGGGGGGTATCCGTCTAAGAGCGTAATGCTCAGGAAGCAGGAAGGAAAGGAGTGTTCCCCTGGGGGGGGGGGGGGAGTTCAGGGTCACAAGGGGGGTAGCAAGCTCACAAGAACTCCAAACTGAGCAGTTTAGCACAATTGGGTGCATTAGCGTTGGGATAGGTAGGAGGAGATGGAAGATATTTGATGACCTGTAATAGTTTGGCATTCATTTCTTAGATTGTTAATGGCCTCCGATGCACTCAGAGACGTAGGCCTATTTTAAAATACCCAGAGCAATCTGCGGCTAAAGTAATTCTGCTTCAGGAAACTCATCTGAGTTCTAGTGATAGTAAAGAGGTTTTTGGGAAACTCAGATGGATTGGAGCTTTCTGTTGCTCTGAGCAGTCGGTGGCAAATAAAGGAGTAGCAATCCTGATTAAGGCTGGTAATGGAGGTTCTATTAGGTCATCCACAACAGATCAGTCAGGAAGATGGGTCCTAGCGCATGCAAACTTCAGTGGAAGTGATCTGACTGTTGTCTCTTACTATGGGCCAAATACCGACGATCCTGCCTGTTTTCTGAAAGTACAGTCCAAACTGGGTGAGGTTACATCCCCGGTGGTTATTGGAGGAGACTTCAATGTTCTCCTCGACCCCAGACAAGATCGTTCTAATTATAGCCAGCTAGTCCCTGCTCCAAGATCCCGTCGTGCCATGGTGAATATGATTCATGAGCTGGGTCTAATTGACGCTTGGAAAGTTAAGAACGGTATGGTGCCGGGCTTCACATATTTTAGTAAAAAACACCGGCATGCGTCAAGGCTCGATTACATCCTTGTGGATAGGCTATGTCTAGAGGCCCTGGTGGACATAAACATTTTACCCAGCATCCTGTCTGACCATGCCCCTATCTTGTTTTCACTCATCACAGGTAGGGCTAGAGGCACAATAACCCCCAGGTGGACCTTAAAGAGGGCAGCCTTAAACAACCAGGACATAGTCCCAGCAGTAGGTACGTCCACCACTAACTTTTTTTCTGATAATATTGGCTCAGCTCCACTCGAGTTTGTCTGGGATGCCTATAAGGCCGACATCCGAGGTCAGTTTCTCAGTTTGACTAGTTCAAACAATGGGAAGGAGGCGATTACATTTAAAACATTGGAAGACAAAATTGCATCCCTAGAGATTTTAGGATTAAGTGCCCAAGTGGACGACTTACCACAGGTTTTATTGGAATTAGAGCGCCTCCGGTTAGAATATCGAGGACTGTTAGATTTAAAAGTTAAGACACAGTGGGCTGTATACTCTGGAAAACTATGAGTATGGTGAGAGAGCCGGGGCGGTACTGGCCAGTAAGATTAAAGCAGATTGAGTCAGAAATAATATTAATAGGCTAATTATCGATGAGCAGGGCACTATATCCTGTCATCAGGAGGACATGGAAAAATGTTTCTTTTCCGAACTATACCAGGAAGAGTCGTCTCCAAGTTCTGTTAATACTCTGCGGTGGTTGGAGAGTAAGGCTCTTCCAGGTTTGACTGAGGAAGGCCGAAATATGCTTAATAGCTGGTTTACAGAGGAAGAAATTAAACTTTCCATAAAAAAAATATATATATAATAAAGCAGCGGGGCCCGACGCTCTTCCTCGCGAGGTATATAAAGTACTTCAAGATCTCCTGGTGCCGAGATTATGTGATCTGTTTAATTATATCTATAGTCCAGAGGGCAGGATCCCGCCTTCTTGGAAGGAGTCCACGATTGTGCTAATTCTAAAACCAGGGAAAGACCCAATTAAGGCATACTCCTATCGGCCAATCTCCCTGCTAAACGCGGATTATAAGATCTTTACCAGCATTCTGGCAGGGAGATTGGCCAAGTTGGCTCCATCACTTATTAACCCTGATCAGAAAGAATTTATACCTGGTAGATATATTCAAGAATTAACTCTACAGTTGATTGGCAGTATCGATCTTGCGGAGGCACGGTCGGAGCCGCTAGCGGTGGCAGCATATGACGCCGCAAAAGCCTTCGACCGTGTCAATTGGCGATTCCTGTGGGATGTTCTCAGCATAATGGGGTTTGGAGCAATTTTTATTCAAGCACTGAGAGGATGTTATAAAGGCGCCTCGGCTGCGATTTTATTGAATTTTTTTTGACACCACGCTTCAATATCGGGAG
Source organism: Lissotriton helveticus (assembly GCF_964261635.1). Taxonomy (NCBI): domain Eukaryota; kingdom Metazoa; phylum Chordata; class Amphibia; order Caudata; family Salamandridae; genus Lissotriton; species Lissotriton helveticus. The sequence goes on from NC_136067.1 coordinate 246,778,756, forward strand.
GGGAACTAGGCAGGGGTGTCCCATCTCGCCCCTCCTGTTCGACCTCTATATCGAGCCGTTGGCACAGGCGCTGAGGATAGACGAACAAATTACACCCTTTAGAGTAGAGGACTATAGCTGCCAGCTGGTGCTGTATGCGGATGATTTGGTGGTGTATACCAGCAATCCGGTAGAGGTATTCCCTAGAGTGGAGGAGATAATGGTTGAATATGGTCGGTACTCTGGTTATTTGATCAATACCTCGAAGACAGAAATAATGTGCAGGGGAGTCGACCAATGGGAGGGAGCCCAAAGCAGCCAGTTTAAGTACTTGGGTATATTAATAACATCTGACCTCAATAATATAGTGAAGATTAATGTAAAAAAGGTGACTGAGGATATCAATCACCTCTTTTCGAGATGGCAAAACCTTCCACTGACAATATATGGGCGTGTAAATCTGGTCAAGATGGTTATTTTGCCCAAGCTGACCTACTTGTTCAATACGATACCCCTGACTTTTCCTAAAAAAATCTTGGAAAAAATTCAGGGGAAGATTGGTAGTTTTATTTGGGCAAATAAGAACGCTAGTATATCATGGAAAAAATTGAAAAGAAGCCTGTTAAAGGGGGGACTTGAGCTTCCTGATGTCCTATGGTATGCCTTTGCTTTTCAGTTAAAAAATATTCGAAGCCTTCTTACTACCCCGGATGTCTCCAATTGGGGGCAGATCCTCAATACGATGGTAGACCAAGAGGGAGGTGGGCCTGGGTTTTTGTATAAATTTGGCGCACCAAGGTTCTACAAAAAGGTGCGCTATAAGGTATTAAAATGTGCCTTACTACTCTGGAGTAGAGTAAAAGGAAGTTGGGGTATAAAATACTAATCAGACTTTGCCCAAATATGGGATTCTCTCGGTATACCATCTTGTCTCCAGGATAGTGTGTCCCTTCCTGTCAGGAGAGCAGGAATAACAACTTGGTCAGACTTGGTAACAGCAGAGGGAGTACTCCCTTGGGAGGTTTTGAGATCAAAAATTGGGGACTCCTTCTCTAGATTTAAATACATCCAACTCTGTTCCTGGTTTTCCGCTGAGAAAGAGAACATCGGCGGTAACTGGGACATTGAGTTTGCTCTCCAATCCCCGGGCTACAGGAAAAGGGAAGTGGGACTGTGGTACAGGAAACTGATTGAAGCAGAGGAAATACAGGCCCCCTCATTACATCTTGTTTGGAGCTTGTCTAGTTTGGAGGTTGTTTCAGCCACCCTTTACGATACATCTCTCCAATACCTGTATAAATATGTTAGGTCTGCCTCTCTCAAGAAGAATCATTTTTACGTTGTAAATAGGCTTTACTATATCCCCAAAAAAATCGCAAAGTTCGTTAGCCCACCCCCTGTGTGCCCCAGATGTGGTATGCCAGAGGCGGATGACATCCACGTCTTCTATGAATGTTCTATTTTGGGTAATTTCTGGGGTACTGTGGAGAAGACATTGGAGAGTATTTTTAAGGTGAAACTTAGATTGAATGTAGTAAGGGTTTTGTTTGGTTTCGACACTGATCTCATTAGTGTGTTCAGGGGGGCACAGGTTGCTTTATTTTTCACTCTTATACTCATTGCAGGTAGAGAAATCTGCAAGTTGTGGAAAGATGCTAGTCCTCCCCTGTATGAAAACTGGCTCCGGGCTGCATTGAGAATGGCACATTTGGAATCTGGAATGGCATATAACACTAATAGTATTGTTTGGCAACCATTGATAGACTGGGGAATAGAAATGAGGCTGGTTTAAAGTCATGAAAATGTCCTATGATTACACCAGGCCCCAGAATAAAGGGGTAGGCGGGATGGCTCCAGGCAAAGTAAGAACTTCAGCCCTGGGCGCCCAGGACGGAATATGGTTGTTAGTGTTCAAAAGTACTTGCCAAGAGTGAGATGAGGACAAATAAAAAAAATTAATAAAATAAAAAAAATAAAAAAAGATTGCCCCTTTGAATTTGAAAAAAGTCATTAATGAACTAGACCGTTTGTTCGCAAGGTTGAAGAATCTCCCCCTAACCATATATGGAAAGGTAAACTTAGTAAAAATGACTATCCTCCCCAAGTTGACATATATTTTCAATGCTGTTCCCCTGATGTTCCCCCAACAGGGCATTTCGAAAATACAGAGCAAGATCGGGAGTTTTGTATGGGGGGATAAAGGAGTGAGGTTGTCATGGAAGAAACTGAGGCGGAGGCTGGTCAAAGCGGGTTAGCCCTCCCAGATATCAGTTGGTACCTGGTAGCATTTCAATTTGAAGCCACCCAGATGCTTTTGACAAAACCTGCAGTCTCAGCTTGGGGGATTCTGCATAGTGAGCTGATAAACAACGAAGAGGGGGGTAGGGCAGAAAGGTTTCTCTATAAATTTGGGTCACCCAAATTTTTTTAAAAGAGTGCACCTGAAGGTCCTGAAAAACGCATTAGGAATCTGGTTCAAAGTAAGGACTAGGTGTGGGATAGGCTACTATTCAGACCACGCACCTGTTTGGGACTCCCCGGGGACTCCTCTCTGTCTTAAAGACGGATTGGCTGCCCCTATCATCTGAGCTGGAGTTTCTACTTGGTCAGATTTGGGGGACGCAAACGGTATTCATTCGTGGGAAATATTGAGAGCTAAGATAGGCCCTGGAATATCCAAGTTTAAGTTTTTACAACTGAAATCCTGGTTCGAGGCAGAGAGCGGGGGTATAGCGGGAGATTGGGACACAGAGCTTCTTTTCACATCGAACCATCTGCTGAAGAAAGAGGTTTCGATTTGGTATAGGAAGCTTGTTGAAGCAGACGATAAGGGTATTCCACCACAGGCTTTGGTGTGGAATCAATCTCCCTTTGAATCTGTAATAGGGGAACTTTTAGAACCTTCCTTAAAATGGTACGGAGTGCCCCACATGTAGCAAACATGTGTATTAGATCAGCTTCTGGCATTGCGCATCTGGGGCATGAAGTCCCTTTACCAGTGCTCCATTTTGCAAGCCTATAGGGGGTGTGATATAAGTGGAAAAAGGTTTTATAGAATTGAGCTTGCAATTTAGAGGACATTAAAAGTGACTGAGAAAATTGAAGTGCTTTCTGTATGGAGCTAACTGAAGTTCTAAGTTTAATCTGCCAGTTCTGAGTATGTTTATCCAGGTCATCGGGAAGATCAATAATTAAATTGTTATATATTTCCCCAATTTTCACTCTATTACACTGAATAACAGTTTCGATTAACTCAATTTTCTTGAATCCAACCCGACCATCTCCCTTCTTCAAAATGAAATCCCTAACCTGTAAGTATGTAAAAAAGTCCCGATATGGTAGGCCAAATTTATGTTTTAAAGATTCAAATGAAGTAAAGCCATTTGGCTCATACAAGGAGCCAATTTGGTATATACCTGATCTGATCCACCTGGTCATACAAGAATCCGAAAAAATCTCTGGGAGGTTTTTATTACTGATAAAAGTCGTGTAATACGAGAACCTACCTAGCCCCAGATGTTTCTGAACATAATTCCAGGCGGCATAAATGCCTTTAAGAGTTTTGAAGCGCACTTTCTTGAAGTGACAATCGTAAGTCAGTCGCCACAAATGTGCGCTCGTTTGCTCACCTAGAATAAGTTCCTGAGGAGTTGGAACTAACCGCTCTGGGGTATTATCCTGATGTGAAGTTAACAGCAGTCTACTATATTTAAGGACTGTCGCCCACCAATAAACTTTAAGGTTAGGGAGTGCGAGACATCCTCTGTCTGTCGGCATGGTGATAAATCTGTTAGCTCTACGAGTTCTTCCATATCCCCATATAAAGCGGGCAAAAATACCGTCAATTTCCTTAAATAATAGTGGTTCAAAGTTTAAGCAGATTGTGCGAAAAAAGTATAAGAATTTTGGAAAGAATAACATTTTAATTAAATTACATCTTCCGATAATTGTTAGGTGCAGATTATGGAGTTTTTTTAGGCTTTTTTCCGTTTGTTTCATTAGGGGGTCCATGTTGAGTTTTACAAGATTATTTAAGTTAGCGGTAAGATTAACGCCAAGATACATCGCATTCTCCGTCACTCTTTCATCCGCATAATTACATTTACTATTGATTATGATTTGAGTTTTATTCCGGTTCAGTTTATATCCGGAGATTTCTCCAAAATGTTTTGCCTCTTGTTCCATTGCATCGACGGAATTATTTGGATCAGCAGTGACTATAGCGATGTCATCGGCGTATGCAAGGGACTTAGTTTCACCATTAAGGGTCTTTATTGGCATGATAGAAGTATTTGTCTCTAACCTGTGGATAAACGGGTCGATAAATATAGCAAAAAGCAAAGGGGAGCACGGACACCCCTGCCTTGTTCCTCTAGATATTGTAATAGTAGCTGAGTTTTCACCATTGATCGAAACCACTGCTTCTGGCTTGACATACATCATACGAACCGCATTAATAAATACATCCCCGATCCCACTCCTTGACATAGAAGTCCAAAGATATTTCCAGGAGACCCTATCAAAGGCTTTTTCGGCATCTAGAAGTATTAATGCCATAGGATCTCCTGTATCGTCTGCTATGTCAAAGAATGTGATCACCCTTTGGATATGATCGGTAGTGGATCTTCCTGGAACAAATCCGTGCTGTCGGGCGGAAATTATTTTGTGGATTACTGGGGCGAGTCTACTGGCGAGTAATTTGGAATATATTTTGGCATCATTATTGATTAATGTAATGGGGCGATAGGCCCCTAGATCCGTTGGATCTTTATTCTTTTTTGGAAAAACAATAATCTTGGCCTGATCCCACGATTTGGGTGGTCGACCCCCCTGGAAGACATGATTACCCAGCTGGGTTAAAATTTCTTTTAATTGTTTGTTGAATCTGGCATAGAATTCCACCGGAATTCCGTCTAGGCCTGTTGCTTTACCTGTTGGGAGGCTATTAATAGACAGAAGGAATTCGACCCATTGTGGTGCCTCTTCAAGGATATCTTTATCTGTTTGGGGTAATTGGACCCCCATGCCACGATCCAAATATGTATCTATTTTAGATTGACTCTTCCCAGACTCAGTGTATAGGTCCTCGTAATATCTATGGAACGCAGCCCTAATCTCTTTGGAATCACAGGTAAGGCCAATAACGGGATCTCTAATTGTATTATCGCTATTCTGCTGTCTTGTGCGGACTGCCAGTTGATGTCCAACCTGCTCGCTAAACTCATCCGTACCATTAGATGCGAGATTTCTAATTTTCTTTCGGAAATATTTGCGACTAAAATGGAGATTACTACGTCAGAAATAATATTGGGGGTAGACGGTGGCATCCGAGCGGACATTATAAAGGGACTGCTGTTCGTCTCTATGGCCGTGCTTAGAATCTGTCTGGCTTCGGCTTGGCTGGACACTGTTCCTCCATCCTTTCAACAATGGCGGGCACGATTATTATCGACATATAGTCTGGAAAAAGCAACATACCGCAGGAAGGGTATGAAAAAGAAAAAGAAGGGACTAGATATCTGGTTCCCACTCGCGCATTGGATCGAATGTCTAGAACTGTAACGACTTTAGTTATTTTATTGAAAACTTCAGTAGTTTTGTGTTTATGTAATTGGTCAATTTTTTTATGTCTAGTATATGTAGAGTATGATGCTTTGGTTATTAGCTTCGTGGAAAATTGCCTGTATTGGGGTGGGTGGGGGGCTGATATAAAATGTTAAGAAAATTTTCTGCAATAAAGATTTAAAAAAAAAAAAAAGAACCTTCCTTAAAACTTCTTTATAAATTCACAAAATCAGCTAGTTTAAAAAAATCATTTTTTTGTGACCAATCGTATTTAATATACCCCAGCTAAAATAGCAAAAATTTCCCTAATTCCTGAGCCGAAATGTCACAGATGTATGGCCCCTAAAGCCAAGGATATTCATTTGTTTTGAGTGCCCAGAGCTGGGAGCATTCTGGAAAGGGATTGGGGACTATCTGTGCAGGATTTTTGACGTAAACATCGTAGTCAATGGGTCTTTAGTTTTTTTTGCGGATGATTGTTCCTCAACTAAGGACTTGGCAGTGAAGGATAGAGGACTATTATTATGCCTTATCTTGCGGGCACGCAGAGAAATCTATGTGAAATGGAAAGATCCAACCCCCCCAAGAACGGAAGATTGGCTGAATTCAGCATTTGCAATGGGTCGCCTTGACCTTGCCAGTTCCAGCAGCACTTCAACCAGCCTCTGGCAACCCCTTATCACCGTGGGCCAAGACCTGAGACTGTTTTGGTAACTAAGTGCGAAGGGACCCGGTCCTATGATTACACCTTAACTCCAGTGTAAGGAGTCGGTCGGGAGACCTAAGCAAGTGCAGTTGGCCGGAGGGAGCCCAGGTCCATAACTACGGCTGTAACATTCTGCAATATGCTTATTATAGGTGAGATGAGGACAATTATTTTTTTTTTTAAAACAAAAATAAATAAATAATAACTTCTTGCCATGTTAACCTATGTGGCTGGGGATCTGCAGTAGGGAAAATGAACTGGCCAATTTTTCCAACACCAGGGCTTACAAAACATCTTCTATAAGGACCCTGCCATCTACAGAACCCCTCAACCTTGGAACACCTAGGGGAGACTTTAGGGGTTCTGAATATCCTCATTCCACAGGGCTCCTAACACAAAAGTCGATTTTGGGAAGCACTTAACTGCAATGAGGGGGCCTTTATTCGGGACAGCCTTTATTTGGTACAGGCAAGATCCAACACGCAGATAGATTGAGAACAGCGATTCCACGTGCCTGACACGTTTCAAAGGCAATTCTTTTTCTTCAGAGGCTTTGTGGAAACGACGCGTACTGCTCGCAGAATCGCTGTTCTCAATCGATCTGCATGTTGGATCTCACCCGTACAGAATAAAGGCTGTTTGGCTAGCACAGTGACTCGAATGCTTTCTACCTTAGGGCAACTTTGAGCTGGAATATTTACATAAATATATATATAGGTACCTCTGTTGCCAGAAGTGTTTCGAATAACTAACTCACTCTGGGTCCATTAATCCAATTTTTTATTATTTAGTGAGAAACGGCAATAGCCATGTCCAACGCGTTTCGGTTCGAGCCTCGAACCTTGATCACAGGATATGTTTTTCTCTCAGAAGGACAAACAGGCATCCTTTATTTCTACTTCATAACGCATTTCCTGTTTCCTCTATTGCATAGCATCATTATATTTGCAGTGCAGGGCATTGCTTTTTACAGATTATATATGATTTATATATATATATATTCACTGAAAAAACCATAGGTTTCAGCCACGTTATAGTTAGGAATTAGCATTTAAAAAACCTTAGGAATTCACTGAAAAAACCATAGGTTTCACACATGTTATAGTTAGCTGGACTTTTCACTCATACAAAACCATTGAAATTCCCCCGTTTTAGTTAGTTCAGCTATCTATAACTGGCGCCCCCGCAATCCACTGCTGATGACATCACATATTACATCACTCATGACATGGTCAGTGACATCACTCATGACATCACTGATGACATCTCAAATGACATCACTTATTGTGTGTGATTTAAAGTGCCTAAGTGCTTATTAGTGCAAATATTGTAAAGTGAAAGTATATGTGCCAAATAATGCAATGTTTTAAAATAACATTTGTAAACAATTGTTCCAATTTTTTCTCTGAAAAGGTTTTGAGGCAGAACAATTATTATTTATATGTGAAATTTCTTTTGTACATTTTTTATCGCGCTTAATTGTCCATTAGTCATTTCTCCCTTGTGAGATGTACATACAAGTTTTTTTTTAATTTCGCATGTCATGCTCCCAATGTATTTTGGTTTGCAAGGGCATTCCACTACGTAGATGACATATTTGCTCTTACAGGTGATGTTGATTGATTTTCCATTTTACTCCTTTCTTGATTTCCACTTCTTTTCTTTGTTCAGCAATTTTTCAAGCTTTACAACTTTTGCACAGCCAAAATCCTTCTTTTTGGGTCCAAAATTTTGTTTGTTTTGCTTTGAAGTGGCTATGTGTTAATTTATCACCAAGATTTTGAGCTCTTCTGTAAGTGATATTGGGATAATTTCCTATCAGCACTGATACAGTAGGGTCCAGTTTCAAAATGCCCCAATGTTTTTTGATGATTCTTGTCAGTTTGTTTGTTTCTGTTGTGTATGTTGTTATCAATCTGATTTTTGGTGTACCTTCCATTTTTGTTTTAATGGGATTGTTCAAAATCTCAGTACTTGGGCTGCTGTACTATGTTTTTCAAATTCATTATCTGATGAGCAATTTCTTCGTATATATATTTAACAGATATAGATATATTTAACAGATAATCCCGTTATTCACCGAAACTTCCAAACAGAAGTGGGCGCGGCATCCAATTGATGTGGTGCCAAGATATATGCTTATTCAAAACTCATGTGTTGTCCATGACACGTTTCGGCCAACCCCAGCGAACTTGATCACATGATCGCACTACTGTGTTTATATATTCACTAAAAAAATCATAGGTTTCAGGGACGTTATAGTTAGTTGAACATTTGACTCATATAAAGCCAGAGAAATACGCTTGTTATAGTTAGTTGAGCTAACTATAACTTGCGCGCCCGCAATGCACTGCTGATGATGTCACATATTACATCCCTCATGACATGGTCAGTGACATCACTGTTGACATCACTGATGACATCACTGATGAAATCGCTCATGACATCATCCAGTGAATGTGTGTTTCTGTAAAGGTTAAATATGTTTTGTATATATATATATATATGCCAAGGTGTATTGAAGAATGAATGCATTTACAAGTGCCTAAAGGAATTATTTCATATGTGCGTGACTGACTGTTTAAATAAGTGACTGATCGTGTCTTACTGAATGCATGGGTTAGTGATTAAACTGTGCAAAAGTCTGTATTAGTCTCTCCGTTGGTGTGTAAGCAACTGCATGGACAGCTACATGAGTGTCGATCTAGGTTATTGATTTGTAGTCTGAGTATCTCTATTGGTCCCTGAGTGTCTGTGTGGGTGGGTGCGTGGGGGGCATATGAGTCTGTGCATAGATGTCTGAGTGGGTGATTCAGTGGTTGTATGGATTAAAAAGTGCATCTGCAAAGGGATGTATGGGGGCGTTAGTATCTCTATGGGTGGGTTTTAGTGAGTGAATAAATGTCTCAGTGGTATATCTGTGACTAATTACATATGTTTTAAGGCAGTAGATGTGAGAGTTGGAGTATATTAATGACTATACGTGAGAGTAAGTTATTTTAAGAGTGGGTGTATAAATAAGTGTCTGCTTCTATTAGTGAGTATATAAGACAGTAAACCTTTGTTAGCATCTGTATAAATAAGTGATGTGGTATGTCTAAAAACAAGTTGGTGTGTATAACTGTATACATGACTAAATGGGAATGTGATTGATTCTTTGCTGGACTGACTAGGTGTGTGAGTAACTCTATGGATGAGTGCGGAGTGTGACTGTATATATAGATGTATGAGTGCATATTATAGTCCTGTATTGACGAGCAACTACAAGTATACGTGACTGGATGCATGTGTAGACCTAGGAAATAGTGAGTGCTATGTAGTATATGGCATTCTTCTGTGTATGCATTCAAAAATAGTAGTCAGCATTTTAGAATGGGTGTATCAAAGATTACATTAGAGCATCAGTATGTGCATCAGATTGTCACATGCATGATGTCATGAGTGATGTCATTAGTGATGTAATTTGAGATGTCATCAGTGATGTCATGAGTGATGTAATATGTGACATCATCAGCAGTGCATTGCGGGCGCGCAAGTTATAGTTAGCTCAACTAACTATAACAGACGCTTTCCTGTGGTTTTATATGAGTCAAATGTTCAGCTAAATATAAAGTCCCTGAAACCTATAGTTTTTTAGTGAATTTCTACGTTTTTTTAATGCTAATTCCTAACTATAACGTGCCTAAATCCTTTGTTTTTTTCAGTGAATTCCTAAGGTTTTTTAAATGTTAATGTCATATTTTAATGTTTCTAAAACCTATATTTTTTGCAATTATTTTTTTTAATATTTTGCAACTCTATTATACTTCTTTTTTTAACTTTAAAAATGATGTAATGTTTTATATCTTCCCCAAAAAATATGTAAATATTTTTTGTTTTTCTGAGAAAACTGCACTCCCATACCGGTAGCGTTCTAAGCTCCATCACCACGCAAACCCTATCCGCCATATTGGCAAACTCGTAAATGATGTGCATTTCGTATCCGATGACTTTGTGGCACCGCATCCCACCTAACATCATATACGCATGAAGTCACCCCCGTTGCTACTTTGGTATCCGATGGGTACACAGTACTAAGCCACGCGTTACGTCATGTACATTTGGGGTCGCGCCTTCTGCACGTTGTGTATGCGACAAGTACACTCTGCCAGGCCCTGTGTTAGGTCACAGACCGGGTACGCCATTCCCTAAGTTTTTTTCTCTCTCAAAAGTATATCTTAATAACTTTAAACAGTCTATGCGAGCAAGCGATAATATAAAATATTTAAAACCTTTATATATTTCTAACTGTAATAAATTTACATTATGATAAATATATTTTGTCAAAATCGCGTTGGGTGTGGCCTCCTTGCGCACTCGGTGCGTGATTGCCATGTGACCTTAAAAAAAGCATTTGCATCACCCTGGCTGCGCAGGTGCAAACAAACAATGTTGCTGTGTGTAATGTTGTGATCTCTGACCTCATTCAGTCACATCTCTGTCTCATTTTAAGGACCTGTTGTACCATACTGTAGGCCTGAGCCAGCAGGCAGCGCTGCCCTACCGACACCTGTTGAGCGCGATGCTGCAGGAGGGGTGGGGTGCATCACCCTGAGTGCGCACATGCAAAAAAGCGATGTTGCCATGCGTAATGATGTGATCTCTGACCTCATTCAGTCACATCTGTTTCATTTTAAGGACCTGCTGTACCATACTGTAGGCCAGATCGAGCCAACAGCGCTGCCCTACAGATACTTGGCGTTGGCTTTTAGGGCACTTTAGTGAGCTTGTTACTAAGTGTACATACACACAGGCTTCCGCCACTGCATTACACATGAACATTATGCTTCTAGCATGTGCTCAGTTCCTTTCTACATAAACCTTCGGATAACATATTATTATTTAACCTTGTGAATTTTTGAGCATTCTAACTCCTCTTTAAACCACGATTACCACTAACAGTTGGTAGATCATTACTTCAAAAACAAAGGATGCACTCAACTCCTGTTTTCTATCAAGCTTGAAATAAACCTTCATTTACCTCCAGACCTTTCCACCATTAAATTATTTCTCCCTTTTCAAACATTCAATTGTTTGCCTCTTGAAGGGCGGAGCGGGAGCTGACCCCGCAATGATGCCCTCGGCATTCTGACACCTTCCATCGTGGTATCAAGACACTCTCCCCGACCGGAGACCTGATCTACCGTACAAATGTACCCTGGACTCGGAGCTTGCACCAGAACGTCGCGGAACACACCGGTGGTGGCAGGTGAGCAGTGAAGCCTCGGTGTGCAAGACCTACAATTGAGCACAGTGCGGGGGAAGGGGCTGGGGTGCAGCACCCTGGGTGCACAGGTGCATGCAAGCGATTTTCCTGTACCTAATAATTTAGGACTCTATTATCAAAGAACGACGATAACATTATCGCCGCTTAAGCAGCAGGAAATTGCTGCTAAAGAGCGATAATGGGCTTGATAATATGCCCTTGTGAATTCCCATAGAAGCCCATGTTCACACCAGAACCTGGGCTTCTATGGGAATTCACAAGGGCATATTATCAACCCCTCATCGCTGCTTTAGCGGCAGTTTCCTGCTTCTAAAGCGGCGATAATGTTATTGCCGTTCCTTGATAATATGGCCCCTAATCTCTGGCCTCATGTGTTTCATTTTAAGGACTTGCTCAACCACACTCTTTCTTGCAGAACCCAGTGTCCTAGACAAATGGGTGGCGGGAGGTTACACACTAAGGCCTGGGTGCAGTAGGCTGATGCTCTGTCTCCTCCTCCCTCTCTTTTTTTGACTCTCCCTCCCCTTCTCCCTTCCACCCACTCCCCCTCCCTTCCATTCTCACTATTGTCCTTTCATTCTGACTATCTTTTTATACCTCTTCCACATAGCACACATACTTATGTTTCATTTTTGTCTTGCAGGTTTCCTACGTTGCTTCCACTGGAGTCCAACCCACATTTTGTATATTATACTGTTCGTTTTATTAAACTTATGTTTCTATTTATTTGTGTTTTAATAAAGGTTACTTTTTTTCAAATAAATAACTGAGTGTATAGGTCTTCTTTTTCCGACAACACTTGTCTATTATTTATTGTGAAAATCATGTGTTAATAGGACATTTTAAGGACAAACTTTTCTACTGTTACACTGCACCTAACAAACATAATCTAACTGACTATTAGATAAATGAAGCCTGGGTAATTCCACAACTGCTATTCTATGAGTGTATCACTTTATAACACCATAAGTACTGCCCGTGTGATTACTGAACAAATAAGGCACTGCCTAGGACCACCGAGGCTTCAGTGACTGCCAAGCCCCACCCTGCATATTTAAATAAAGCCCCGAAGTGTGGCGATCCCCGGACATCAGTTGGCCTCGAACCCCCCGAACAATTAGTAAACAATACCCGGGAAGGTGGCGGTCCCCTAGGCTGCTAAACGTCTCTGTGCCCTTCCGCGCCTAATTTACATGTGACATTAAGATCCCCAGTCCTACAGAGACCCCGCAATATAATAATTGGCTTAGCCGCGGAACATTACCCACCAGGGGCCTCATTTAAAAGAACGGGTGAGACCCCGCTTTTTTTTTTGTTTCTTTTTTCCCTCCATTTTTACCATCCGCTCCCCCTCTATTAAAGCAATACGAGGTTTTCCTCCTCTCGTTTCAAGTAGTCAAACAAGTATTTGCTATCACAGGGTGGACCCATGCACAAGCCCTCTAATAGCAAACGTCCCGCGAAAGCACACCCGGGACGTTGTATGAGCTGCGCCCTCCCTTGTATGAGATGTCGCCCTCCCTAGGACCATGATGCACTTGTTAGTATAAACGCATATTAACACTACTTATTCATATGTAGTACAGCGACCAGAATGTAGTGACAAATGTAGTGACGAAGCAGAGGAAGCGCAAAATTTGAACATATAAATCCTACCAGAAGTTCAATTAGCCGACGACCCTGGCATGAGTAGAAACATCTACATGAAAAAACGGGTTTTCAGCAAAACGCAAGCAATTTTGAAATACTGGTGAGTGGTGCTTTCTTTTTACCTTCTCCCGCTCGTCGCCAAATTTATGTAGCGAAGAGGCAGACACCAGTGGATCCAATAAATAGATTTATTACAGAAAAACAAGACACCTGAAACAGCCACCAACAGGAGCAGACAGCAAGGCAACCATCTTCTCCAGCACCGCGAACAAACTCTGCAAGGTTCCCCTCATGACAGCCCTACATTCTAAGAATACATACTTAGATTCTAGTAGAATTACATACTAACATTCTACTATAACTTACATTTGAATACTACACAGAGCACCTGACTTTACAGCAATGAGCTCATGGTTTCATTTACGAATCTCGAGACCGTTAGGGGTAAGTATTTTGCTTCCCACTCCCTATATTGTATAAATGCAAACTAACACTACTTCCACAGGTATGCTACAGCACCCAGAGCACATCACTTTACAGCAATGAGCTCACAATTTAGGCTAACGGTTTAATCCCAGAGTCTTCATACCAGTACGGGTGAGTAGTTCGCTTCCCACCCCCTATACACTATAAATGCATACTAACACTACTTACACACTTATACTACAACGGCTAGTATCCTACAGCGCCCAGAGCCTATCACTTTACAGCAATCAGCTCGGTTTGATCCCCGAGTATTCACACCGGTAGGCATGAGTACTTCGCTTCTCACTTCCGGTATAGTATAAACGTACGGTACCGGACAGTAGTTCGCTTCCCACTCCCTGTATGGTATAAACGCCTATTAACACTACATGCACACGTATAATACAGTGCCCAGAGCCCATCCTTTTACAGCAATCATCCCCAAGTCTTCACGCCGGTAGGCGTAACTACTTCGTTTCCCGCTTCTCGTATACTATCAACACACAGTAGCGGTCAGTAGTTCGTTTCCCACTCCCTGTATGGTACAAATGCCTACTAATACTACTTGCACCCGTATGCTACAAAGACCAGACCACATCACTTTACAGCAATGAGCTCACGGTTTAGGCTCTCGGTTTCATACCCGAGTGTAGCAGCATCTCATCTCAGCACCATGTCACACTGAGCATCACCGCACTTTCAGACCGGTAACAGTGACTACTTCGTGTCGCACTCCCCCACAAAGCTTACAGTGCTCCTACCCTCCTTTCCAATTTCTTTTGCTCTTTTTCCCCTTACTCGCTTCAACAGAATCACAAAATGTCAGCCAACACTTCCTAGTTGCAACACCATCACAGCCAATAAGCAGCAAGCTCCTGCTTGTAACACCTCAGCCAATCAGATGGCAGAATTTCCAAATATCGATATCTGTATATTTCGATTCTTCTCAAAACCTACTGAATGGATTTACACCAAATAAACAAATGCATGCTTTCTACACCAAGACCATTCTCCCTGCCGAATTTGGGGTAATTTTGTTCACCTGTTAGACCTCTAGCCTTGTCTAAACTTTCCAATGGAAATTAACATGGAAAAACACGTTTTGGGACCCCCTTTTATCTCGCCCCCCTTGATGAATCACCCCCAAACTTCCAACATAGGAGCTGATATGAAGACAGAATTAGTTCTCAAAACCTCATGAAGATTCATCAAATGATGCCAAAGTTATAAGCAAAACAAAAAACGCTCTTCCTATGGAAACTCGGTCCTAACTCTATAACTACCTACTGCCAACTGGCAGTAAGTAATAAAGAACAAATTAGAATAGTTCCTTGATTCTTTTAGCTTTCAAAACTTCTCTGTATTACTGTCTTTCTAATTTTCCATATAAACAATTTTATTAATATTCAAGTACACATAGAAGTCATAAGAGGCTAAAAGTTCATATTTTTTTTTAAACCTACTGATATTTTTTTGCAACATTTTCTCGAACATTTAATGGCACGTGCAGGTAAAAGTTCACAATTGTTTTAAGTTTGAACACTGCATTCCAAATGTAAGTAGCAGGTGTGGTTGACTTGATCAAATTTTATCCTATAATATGTACTCCACTATCAAACTGCTTTTTCTTAACCAATCACAAAGATGCTTTTCCACAAAACGAACGTGCACCCTACTTTTAAAAAACAATGCTTTTAATCTCCCAATCAGGTACCGTTTTTTATGCGAAAATAAACTATTTCCCCATCTTCAAACATATCTCTTATTCTACAAAGGAACTGCATGAGCTACAGACATCTTTCCATACCTTCCAGCCATACCTTCAAAATGCTAGTGTGGATCATAGGACATAGCTATGTTTTCTGGTGCAAGAGGTATGCAGAACAGAAACGTATTGACTTAGACCTAGGCTTACAAAATGTGGACATTAAACGGTTTGGGCCGAGAGGATTGAAGTGGCACCAATTGTTGCCTTTGGTTAAAACCTGGTTGCATATTCCAATATATGCCAAAGACAGAAGTGGAAATGATCCAAACAATTTTGTCCTCAGATTGAAAAATCTCGGAAGAAAGTCAACAAAGCAGTGTCTGCATACCTCAGGGACCACAAAATGGGGTCCGTCTACAACAACAACATATGTTTTGATATGACGGATATATACAGAAGTGATGGAGTACACTTCACAGATCAGGGAAACCGAGTTTTCCTGAATAACTTGAAGCTGTGCATCCACACTGATATGTAGCTCCAACTAATGAACACAAGAGCTCTTTTTAGAGCCACCCTATAACTTACAACTTAGGCACGCTATTTTAGGGCCAGATAACGGCAACTCCCGGACCCTCGCCAAAATGTATTCTCCACACAGTTGTGGCAAAGCGGCCAGACCATCTCACTTTGCAGCACAGACCTCTCGCTTTGATCCCCGGCTCTACTCACCCATAAGGGTGATTAGTTTGCACTTTACAAATACAGTATTAATTTACCTTCGCACTCCCTATTCAACAACACCTAAGCACCAAAGACAAGTTGGACAGGTGTGGCATAGCGCCCAGAGCACATGACTTCACAGCATAGCACACACAGTTTAGGCTCACGGTTTCATCCCTGAGTCTAGCAGCAGCTCAATTTAACAGCATGACACCCTAGGCAATACCTCACTTAATTTCTGTACCCAGCACTTTCAGACTGGTATGGATCAGTAGTTCAACAGCTTTACCCCGAGTCCGTCAGGATCTCAGCTTACGCCCCCAGCGCCATCAGACCCATAGGAGTGAGTAGTTAGCACTTCACAAATACTGAATTGATTTGATACGCACAAATTTACCTTCGCACTCCCTCTATAACACCCCCTAACCACCGTACACAAGCTACAATGTTCGAAACAAAAGTTAATCCAAGTAACTATAACTACATGGCGACACTATTTGGACAGATGTGGCGCAGCAGCCAGAGCAGATGAGTTCACAGCATATGACACACAGTTTGGACTCACACTTTCATCCCCGTGTCTGGCAGCAGCTTAACTTAGCAAAATGAGATAGTACCTCACATATTTTCCGTACCCCAGGACTTTCAGATCAGTACGGGTCAGTAGTTTGTCCAAGTAGTTATAAACAAATGCTGACACTTCTTCCACAAGTGTAGTGCAGCGGCCACGGCACATGACTTCACAGCATAAGACACACAATTTGGGCTCACGCTTTTATCCCCGAGTCCCGCACCAGCTCACCTTAGCAGCATCGGACTCTAGGCAATAACTCACTTAATTTCCAAAGCCCACCACTTTCACACTGGTAGGGAGGAATACTTCCCTTCGCAGCCCCTCTATATCACACCCTAAACACCCCACAGAGGTTACAGTGTTCCTACCATTCTCTTTGCCACTTTTTTTGCCCTTTTTTCCCTTTACTCGCTTCAACGGAATCACAAAATGGCGGCCAACACTTCCCAGTTGCAACCACTGCCACCTCTCGCAGCCAATCAGCAGCAAGCTCGTGCTCGTAACGCCTCAGCCAATCAGATGGCAGAATTCACAAATATCGATATCTATAAATTTAGATATTTCTCCAAAACTACTGAACAAATTTACACCAAATAAACAAAAGTGTGCTTTCTAGACCAAGACCATTCTCCCTGCCAAATTTGGGGTAATTCCGTTCCCCCGTTCGACCTGTAGCCTTGTCTAAAGTTTCCTATGGAAATTAACATTGAGAAAACACGTATTTTCTCAGCTCCCCCTTGTCGAATCACCCCCAGAATTTCAACATAGGAGCTGATATCAACAAATAATTAGTTTTGAAAAGTTTGCGAAGGTTCGTCAATCAGCGCCAAAGTTATTGGGAATAGAATGTTGCCATTTTCCTATGGTAATTAGGTCCTAACAATGACTACCTACTGGCGCCCGCCAGTTGGTAACATATATCATAAATATTTCCATTATTAATTAAATATGAATGTTGTCTTTTGTTTGTGTGCTTTCCATGGCATTGTATTGCTCACAAAATTTCCATGGCTTCAATAGGCCATGAAGCCATAATGCTCCTTGTTAGACATTGCACATTTTCCAGGAGCATAACCTTGATTTCAAGCCTGGCATGGGACGCAGGCGTTTGTGAGAATACTGGTGGGAGCTATATGCATAGAAATTATATCTCCCCTTCAAGGCCATCCTTCGCTTACTTTGGGGTAAGATCCTGACAACTGCACATTATATACATTTTCACTGAGACTAACAAGTTGCTGTAACTTGGTTATGGACAGTGACAGAAAATTGTATAAACGCTTGGTCGATTTTAGATGGCTTATAGCCCCAACCAACCATTTTCTAGCAAGAGCCCTCATCAGTTGAAATGACAATTGTCTTTTGATTTGCTTTTCTGCCTTCTATCTTGCAGCAAATACTAGTTGGGCTTTAGGGTTCCTGACATGTCGTTTTTTATTTTAAAAAATAACAGCCAAAATATTAGCCAAAATATTACACTAATGTCACAGCTTCACTCATCCAGATATCTATGAGATAGAGGAAATGTCTCTTGAGTTTCCTCAAATGCCATTTAAAGCTGCAAGAGCTACCCATATGATTGGTTGGTTGAGATAAAAACGTACGGGTGGTCAGTCAAAGTAGTTTGTGATTTCCAGTGATAGTTATGGATCTGGAATAAGAGAAGATGGCATTGAGGGAGTGACACAGCGGGTGGTCCAGCTAACAGACATTGACGTTTTAATAGCTCTAGCTTCAATAGAAGGGAACAATTCTGGGAAAATGGGGGTTGTCAAGCTAGGTGTTAAGGTCTCTGAGGAGGCAAACATTTATGTAGTGATGCATCGTCTATTACCAGCTTGGGTTACTCATAAACTACTATACTCACCTGGGCCCATAAAACACTCATACATAAGCTGAAAATCACCACTGGCAATCAGGAATTATGTTTACCTTATAGTAAAATTTACTCTACACCATTTCTTACCAAAAACCTTATCACCTTAGTTCTTAATTTCCTCTGGTCAATTGGATCAGGTTGTTAGCAGAATAGGTAGAAATGACATTAACTTTTATTTGAATAATCACAGACTCAGGAGAGTTTTAAAACCTTTATCTATGCTTACATTTTGTGAGTCAAATACCAATACATGTCAAACACCAACTTCATGTAGAATAAGATCAAAGTAAAATATATAGAAAACCTAAATTCTCATGACATTGGTACCTGGGAAGGGTGGAAAAGGAAAACGGTGCAAGGACATACCACACAGATTTATATTTACCTAGAATGGTTTGAAGACCAACACCTAGCCAAGGGCTAAAAGGTACTCCCGAGTAGTCAGGAGTCAACAGTTCAGGACAGGTTCAGGACAGGACAGGTGACCTCTTCTAAGTACAACACCAGCTTCGCACCCCTCTCTGGTACTACTCTCCTGGATCCATCCCCCTTCTGGATGGGCAGATTCTTCTCCCTCAGCAATCTCTCCGACTCTTCTCTCCCTCTGTCTCTCCTTTCTCGATTCTTCTGTCAGAGTACTCGAGCAGCGTCTCTGACCTCCCTGGCATCCGCTGTCTTCTGCTACCGTGATGGGTCGGTGACAGGTCTGTGACAAGTCTGACAACTAACTGACTGAGCCTACATTAGTTATACTATTTTCAGTGTATGTACCACCCTCCAATGTTTCAATATTCGTGTATTCCCGACTTCTGATTGGACAATGGGATGGGGAGAGGTCATCACACCATACTAATGTAATGTCATTTTGTTAGGTTTTATTGTTCTATGTTTCCTCCCATTAATTTTACTTTCACATGTTTTATTTCCTCCCTTATTTCATAGAATTTCATCTACATTGTAATTAACTTTTGATTCATTCTTCTTCCCCTCTTCGGGTCAAGAGGTGATGTTTCCATGCACGTCTTCTGCTTCAGACTGTACTTGGCAAAGTTTCAACGTCACGGCTTGCAGTTTGACAATGTCCAATGCGCTTGCGCACATCTATCCAAGATGGATATTTCAGACACCCTCCTTGCCCAAATTCAAACTAATAATAAAGTCAAAGAAAAACATGTTAGAATATGAAAATAAATGAGTGCACTGTATACCACTTATTCATACTCTATTCCCTTTAATTTATTTTAACTATAGCATTAGCAGGTTAGTAGGACGAGCGAGATTTAGTTTTAGCACAGCATGTGCATTAGCATGTGAGAGTCAAGCGACCATCTTAAGAACTACTGCACAGCTGCAAATAATTCCCACCAATGCGAAAGAAGTCATACTACGTAGATGCAGTAGATGCATGCGCAGAAGATTCCCACGTTTTCGGCAGCCATATTAAGTCACTCGGGTTACTGGTTACTAAAGCACATTGATAAGCTTCCCCTAGATGAGGTAAATGTTGTGTAGTGCATTTATTAGTATTCACAAAACATGTTGGTTACATTATTACATGTTATTCGAGAGGATTGAATCCAAGCAAGTTTCTATACATGCAAAACCTTGCTCAATCAGTAATATAAGCCAATGACCGAAACAAATCAGAAAAAGACACTGTAAAGGCTGGGTTGGAAGCATGTTGAGGGTTCTAATAATCAGTAGAATTGAGAACACCTCTGTATGAGATGGTGGGCAGCCAATTATTATGACATACAATTTGGCAGCAGAGAATTCCAAAACGATAACGGTGGTACAGTGTACATGAAAGGAATATGTTTCTGGTACTAGAATTTTAGGTAGTGATCTTACACATCCACTCATCAATGGCATTCACATTAACATGGCACACATGGGTGTCTACCAGCTGCCTCAAACCAGGAGGCTCACTTCGAGGAACCGAAAAGTCAACCTGTGATTATTCAGTGTCCCCTCCAGAGACCGAGATTAGCCATGCAGCAGGGTTATTCTGTGGCTAGGAGACATTGCCTATGAGCTGCTGTTCATTGCACACCACTGAGCCTTGCCTCCTACAGACACCCTGCAATCAGTGATACACAGGTGCAATAGCTGCTTTGCATGACCTGCATGGAGGCCACTGGAGGTGGACTTGTGACTGTACACCGGCGGGCAGCTTACTGTGGCGCAAGCCCACTCTTCAACATGGTCTTATTGACATGGGTCTTCAGCTGCCTCAGACACTGGCTTACAGAGATAGGCAAAGTCTACAAGGCTCTCAAGAGATGGTAGGTGGTAGGCACAGCAGATACATTCTGATTTAACTGTGAGTTACTCGCTGTCCCACTGTCATTGAGGGAGGAACCCGGCATCATCAGTATTCAGGCAGCACCCAGTCGGTAGGTCCACCTACCTCTCTTCCCCCAGGCTGACATATTTTATTTGAAGAGTTTTATATAGCGCTGGCTCGACCCGGAGGTATCAGAGTGCTTTACATGAGGATATGAGAGTTCATAGTTACAAATACATACGTTTCAAGAGCATAGTAAGACATAAAGAAAAAAGAAGCCATGTTACGGTAATTAGTCAGAGGGATGGGGAGGAAGGGGACACAGCAGGGAGAAGGGGAGAAACAGTGTCCAAAGTCCGGCTGGGTAGGTGACGGCCGAGGGGGTGAACCAGGGCTGATCTCCTCTATAGCTGTCTAGGCATATGTATTGGCTACGCTACTACTTGGGTGAACTAAGTATCAGTACTGGTACAACTGCAAGTGCACTGTGCAGTTGTATGATGTTACAACGCATACTTTTACAACACATACCTTTACAACGCATTTTTTACAACGCAACATCCATTACAACGCATTCCGTTACAACACATGCCATTACAACAAATTTTCAAAAACTACCTTTACAACGCATTCCATTATAACGCATACTACCTTTACAACGCATACCATTACAACGCATAACATTACATTGCATGTTTGGTAAGTATTGGATAGTATAGGGGTAAAAATTACTATTCTAACTCCAGGGGTGCAACACTAGGGTAAGTGTTGAATGGTAATGGTATGCGTTGTAATGGTATGCGTTGTAATGACTGCGTTGTAACGACATGCGTTGTAGTGGTATGCGTTGTAGTGTCATGCGTTGTAATGGTTGCGTTGTAATGGTAGTGCGTTGTAAAAGTTGCATTGTAAAGGTTGTTTCCCGCACTGGTTTGAGTTCCTGATGGTTTAGAGCAGGTTTTCGTTAGAACAAATAAGTAAACGGAGAACTTGCTAGCCACGTACCTTTGTTTACCAGTCCTGCCTACAAAACTCAAGACTGACCAGCCGCTGTCCATGTTTGTGTTCTCTTGAGACCCATGGGCAAATCCAAACCTAACACATTTGGAAATGCTTGTTTGATTTGCTGGTGGCAATCCCGGAAAATAGCAGCAAGGCCACAGTACCTTGTGTATTTCTTTGTACATTGTATCAATCATTCAATCACTACATTTATAAAGCGCGCTACATACCTGTGAGGGTCTCAGGGCGCTGGGGGGGAGGGGGTGCCTCTACTGGTCGAAGAGCCAGGTCTTGAGGAGTCTTCTGAAGGCCAGCAGGTCCTGAGTCTGTCGTAGGCTGGTGGGGAGAGCGTTCCAGGTCTTGGCTGTGAGGTAGGAGAAGGATCTGCCGCCGGCGGTGGTTTTCCGGAAGCGAGGAACTGTGGCGAGGGCGAGGTTGGCTGAGCGGAGGTTTCAGGTGGGTGTGTGGAAGCTGAGACGGTTGTTGAGGTATGTAGGTCCGTTGTTGTTTAGGGCTTTGTGTGCGTGGATGAGGAGTTTGAAGGTGCAGGCCTTTCAGGTGGGGTGTGATGTGGCTGCGTCGGGGGATGTCGAGGATCAGTCGTGCCGAGGCGTTCTGGATTCGTTGAAGTCGTCTCAGGAGCTTGGTTGTTGTTCCTGAGTAGAGGGCGTTCCCGTAGTCGAGTCTGCTGGTGATGAGGGCCTGGGTGATGGTTTTTCTCTTGTCGGGAGGGATCCATTTGAAGATCCTGCGGAGCATGTGGTGGGTGTTGAAGCAGGACGTGGAGCCGGCGTTGACTTGCCTGGTCATGGAGAGGGTGGAGTCGAGGATGACCCCCAGGTTGCGTGCGTGGTCTGTGGGTTCCGGGGCTGTGCCTAGCGATGTGGGCCACCAAGAGTCGTCCCAGGCTGATGGGGTGGGTCCGAGAATGAGGACCTCCGTCTTGTCTGAGTTCAGCTTCAGTCTGCTGTCCTTCACCCAGTCGGCTACGGTGTTCAATCCTCTGTGGAGGTTGGCTTTGGCGGTGTGGGGGTCTTTGGTGAGGGATATGATCAGCTGGGTGTCGTCGGCGTTGGAGATGATGTTGAGGTTATGTTGTCGAGCGACGTGGGCGAGCGGTGCCATGTAGATATTGGACAGCGTCGAGCTGAGGGAGGATCCCTGTGGGATGCCGCAGATGATCTTGGTGGATTTCGAGTTGAAGGGTGGGAGGCGGACGCTCTGGGTTCTGCTGGAGAGGAAGGATGTGGTCCAGGCCAGGGCCTTCTCTTGAATTCAGGCGTCATGGAGGCGTGCTGATAGGGTGCGGTGGCAGACTGTGTCAAAGGCTGCTGATAGGTCCAGGAGGATGAGGGCGGCTGTTTCTCCTTTGTCCATCAGGATCCTGATGTCGTCAGTGGTGGCAATGAGGGCGGTCTCGGTGCTGTGGTTGCTGCAAAAACCAGATTGGGAGGGGTCCAGGATGTTGTTGTCTTCGAGGTAGCGGGTTAGCTGTTTGTTGACAATCTTCTCAGTCACTTTTGCCGGGAACGGGAGCAGGGAGATGGACCGGAAGTTCTTGAGGTCCTTGCGGTCCGCCTTGGGCTTCTTCAGAAGGGCGTTGATATCGGCGTGCTTTCAGCTTTCCAGGAAAGTTGATGTCTCGAAGGAACTGTTGATTGTTTTCGGAGGTGGGACGCGATGGTTGTGCTGGCTTTGTTGAAGACGTGGCAGGGGCAGTGGTCAGATGGGGATCCGGAGTGGATGGAGTTCATGATTTTGATGGTGACTTCATCACTGATGTTGGACAAGGCCGTCAGGCGGCTGGTGCGGGTGGTGGTCGCACAGGTGGTGGACTCGGTGGTGGGTGCGGGGGTGTCGGAATTGAAGCTGTCGTGGATGTTGGTGATCTTGCGGTGAAAGAAGGCGGCAAGGGAGTCGCACAGGTCTTGTGATGGTGGAATGTCATTGGTGTTGGAGCTGGGTTGGAGAGTTCTTTCATGATGCTGAAGAGCTCTTTGGTGCTGTGTGCGTTGTTATCTAAGCGGTCCTTGAAGGCGATCCTCTTGGCGGTCCTGATGAGTTGGTGGTGTCTGCGGCTGGCGCTCTTGTGGGCTGTGTGGCTGTCTGGTGTCCTGTCGTGGAGCCATTTCTTCTCCAGCTTCCGGCAGGTGCGCCTGGAGATCCGGAGGTCTCGGGTGAACCAAGCGGCTTTCTTGTTGGTGTGGTTGGTTGTCGAGGTCTTGAGAGGGGCGAGGGTGTCGGCACAGTCGTTGATCCACTGGTTGAGGTTGGTCGCGGTGGTGTCTGGGTCGGTGGGGCCGGTGGGTGGTCTCAGGTAACCCTGGGCGTAGTTCGCGTAGCCGCACTCCGCGAAGCTACGCGAAGACGCACTTGCACTCCGCGAGCTACGCGTAGCTCCGCGGACATGCGTAGTTGCTTGCTAGACCCGTTCGCGCGCCGTTTTTCGTCTTCGGGAGCGCGGTACGCGTGTTCGGGGCGCTGCCTGCATGCTCGAGATAGCTAGCGCGCTAAGTTACTCAAGAGGTTTGTCCCGCCCGCTTGCGTTACCTTATTTCCTGTTCCGGGTCACAAGTAACGTGTTCACGTTGTGTTAGACATGTTCGAGAACTCATCTTCTCGTTCGCACTGCCAAAGTGTGTGATCGCGTCAAATATTGCGCGAACTTACCCCGGCGGTCGCGACGGGCGGAGCCATCTTGGATTTCACACTCTGGCTATGGTTTTGGGCCTACTTTAGCATCTAACTCCTATCTCTTCCATCCTGGTCTTTTCACTCACTTTTTCAAACTTTCTTTACTTATTACCTATCTCTCTCTGTGCCTAGGTTTATATTTTTCATTTTATTTGTACTTTTACAACTTTTTTGCAACTTTTCTCTTGTTTTATATTACTTCCTTCTTTTACCTTGCTTCTTCCTTCCCCTACCTTTTTGTCTTCAACTTTTCTTCTCCCCTCCACCCAGAACCATGGTGAAGGGTGCCAGCAGCATCGGCGGCTCAAAGGGCAAGGCGGCTGTGCCGAAAAAAACCCGGCTGCCTTGCGGCAGAATGCGCCCCGCAGGAGTGACGCCCCGCCAACTTTTTGGGGAGGAGGAGGTGGCTGCCCTGGTCTTTTTTATCCAGCGCCACCTCCCCTTGACTTTGGCAGCAGGCGGCAGGCCCGGCTCCGGCTACCAGCGCATTGAAGAGCGTCTCCGGCGGTGGGCGAAGGTGCGCCGTGCAGTCTTCCGCTGCTCCGGTATCCGGCGTACCCACCATCAGCTGTCCCACCGCTGGGCCGACATTTTGGACCGGGAGCAGGACCTGTTGGACCTGCTTGGTGTCGAGGTTGTGGGTCTTGGTGAGTGGCTCCCCCAAAAATAAAGTGTGTGTGTGTATATATATATATATATTCACAAATCCGGCTCAGTTTCCCAGTCCAATGGCGCTCCTTGTACCGGTGCACGACTCCCAAGCAGAGCCCCGCTTGTATTTATTGCACGAATCTTCTTTTAAGGGAAGAACGAGTCGGCACTCACAAAGTTTATCCCAATCCTCTTTATTCTCTTGTGATCACTCCAGCACAGCAAAAAACAAACCAACGCGTTTCGCAACGAACTGTCGCTTGTTCACGGTCAAGCGCCAGTTCGTTGCGAAACGCGTTGGTTAGTTTTTTGCTGTGCTGGAGTGATCACAAGAGAATAAAGAGGATTGGGATAAACTTTGTGAGTGCCGACTCGTTCTTCCCTTAAAAGAAGATTTGTGCAATATATATATATATATATATATATATATATATATATATATATATATATATATATATTACCTACTGGCGGTCGCCAGTAGGTATATATAGTTAGGATTTTTTCTCTATGGGTTTTTTGAAAATTCTATGTCTAATAACTTTGGCGTTTGTGGACGGAATCGGCTGAAATTTTCAGGAAAATGGCACATTTTGTTTCTGAGCAGCCCTTGAAAATTTGGGGGGGGTTCGTCCAGTGGGGGCCGAGAAAAAAGGGGGGTCCCAAAACGTGTTTTTAACATTGAGTTTTCCATAGGGCGGTTGGCCTCACTTTTAGCCCGAACGGCTGAATGGATTTGCACGAAACTTGGCAAAATTGTAGGGACTGGTAGCCCGATGTGCCTTTTGTAGGTCTCAATATATGTGCTCCAGTGGATTTTGAGAAATTAACGTTTAAAAAAAGATATATATCTGTAACAGCGGACCGGTTAGCGCTCTGGTTCGCGGACTTTTCGCGCAACGGAGCTTTGTGAAGCGAAGCTGATTGGTTCTCCGGCGTCTGTCAACATTCCAAACAGTCCGTAGCGGCCGCCATCTTGTCTCTCGGTAGGATCGAGAGACAAGAGGAGGTCAAAACAAAGGGGGAAATAACTATAAGGGGGCATAGTAGATCCTCGCTGACCCCCTAGGTTTGATGTGGAGGTTTTAAAAGGGCCCCGCGGGGCAAAAAAAAACCAAAATAATAATAATCGAACGGCTGAATGGATTTGCACGAAACTTGGCAAAATATTAGGGACTGGTAGCCCGATGTGCCTTTGCTAGGTCTCAATATATGTGCTCCAGTGGATTTTGAGAAATTAACGTTGAAAAAAAGATATATATCTGTAACAGCGCTCCGCTTCGCGTACTTTTCGCGTTACGGAGCTTTGCGAAGCTGATTGGTTCTCCGGCGTCTGTCAACATTCCAAACAGTCCGTAGCGGCCGCCATCTTGTCCCTCGGTAGGATTGAGAGACAAGAGGAGGCCAAAGCGAAGGGGGAAATGACCATAAGGGGGCATAGTAGATCCTTCCTGACCTCTTAGGTTTGATGTACCATTTTGCCAAGTTTGGTGTAATTCCGTTCAGCCATTCAGGCTGTAGACGTATGTAAATGTCCTATGGAAAATTGCATGGGGAAAACACATTTGAAAGTGTTGAAATTTAGAACCAATTAAAATGTTACTTTGGTTTTGTATTTGTGTGTGATGAAAGTTAATTGGTTATGTATATATGTCAAATGAGAGGAAACCACAGCCATTTTGTGATACTACTGTCTGAGGTACATTTGTGAGGAATTTTTGGTGGTGAATTTCTGGTGTTTGATTTACACAGTACTAACACTTCTGCTACTTTTAAAAAGGTGAGTTGTTAATTTGTAAGGGGAACTATGTTGTACACTTGAAGATAATTTGAAAAATGTTTTCTGTTATTTATTTGCTGTCCTTCTGTTATACTAAATACTTGATGAAGTTAGTTTTATATTATGTATTACTAAAAACGATAAATGAAAGTGATTATTTTTTTCTGCAATTTACAGCAAGCAATTTCAAAATAAAATGGCTCACAATGAAGAGACCGTGGCAATTTCTTTTGAATTGTCCACTACATTGATTGAAATTGAGAGCACCAATAATGAAATATTGTCACAAGGAGGACATGACTTGTATGATTCCATTAGATTGATTGAAATGGACAGCACCAAGAATGAAATATTGTCACAAGGAGATGACTTGAATGATTCCACTACATTGATTGAAATTGAGAGCACCAATAATGAAATATTGTCACAAGGAGGAGATGGCTTGTATGATTCCATTAGATTGATTGAAATGGACAGCACCAATAATGAAATATTGTCACAAGGAGGAGATGACTTGAATGATTCCACTACATTGATTGAAATTGAGAGCACCAATAATGAAATATTGTCACGAGGAGATGACTTGAATGATTCCACTACATTGATTGAAATTGACAGCACCAATAATGAAATATTGTCAGAAGGAGGAGATGACTTGAATGATTTTTTTGATCAATCTCTTGATGGCGAATTTATCGAGTGTTTGGAGACCATAGAGTTACAAGAATCATCATTGCAGACTTTTAATGAGGAGATTCCAGATGAGATGATTGAAGAGGAAATTACTGATGAGGACATGTTAGTAGTTGTTTCAAATTTAGAAAATTCTGAAGAATAAATTTATATTTAGAAATCAAAAATTGTTTGAGACATTATTTATTTTTATTTTTAATTTATGAGGTTGTAGCGAAGTGATTGTAGTATAAAATGAGACTTATAGTATAGAGTGCAACATTTTTATGTTACATGGTAAGTTTACTCATATTTACTTCCCTTCTGCCACTATATTATCTCCAATGTGTATTTGACATGTCTTCTTCATCTCCGGCCTCCTTTCTCTCACTGTGTGTCTCCGATGCATCTTATCGCTGGTATTTTGTGTAATTACAGAAGAGAGTAAAATAAAATAGTTCGGAACGTGAAAAGGGGGCAAAGTAGAGTACTCCTCACCCCCTAGGCCTTTTTAGGCGGTCCCAAAAGGATCAGTTTCTGCTTTCCTGAGAGATTATGGTATGAGTTCCATATACCACAATAACTTGCATTACAACATGCAAGATATCTATCTCCTATTACCAACTTTTGGAGATATTCGCGCTAAGCGCGAATATCTCCAAAAAGTAACACCTGCCCTGAGCAGTTCTTAGCCATGTTATCCAATGGGAGGTGGATAACATGGCTAAGAGCATTAGCTCGGTAATGCATGAATATCGCTGAGTTTTTAGCGATATTCATGCATTGCGGCCGTTTATTATCGCATTTGCGATAAACCTTGATAATAGTAAGGTTTATCTTCGATAATTTCTGACGATGCTTAGTGGTAAAAAATTGGTTGGTAAGCATCGTTAGCGATAAATATCGCTTAACTTTGGTAATATGCCCCAACGTCTGTTAACGTTCGATTCGAAGGAAATGAGGAAGTGTTGAAAAACATTGTCTGCGCCATCTTGCCTTTTTTGAAATGCCACACTTTTGTCGTGCACGGCAGCCATTTTAGATGTCTTGACCAGACCCACTCTCTGCACGCTGTCGATTCGTAGCATGGCTCCTCACCCTCGTAAGCATCTCCCCCAGGCACTGGTCACCACCGCTCTCTGTCTTATGCATGGGCAATAAACCTTCCCCCATCTGCGCTGCTCTTCCCTGAGAATCACACTCTGTGCCCGCCCGACACCTCCCTTTCGCCCTATTCACTACCGCACCCTCTGACACTCCTCTTCCTCTGTGTCCGAATGTCCAGGCCGGTCCTAGGCTATCAGCTAGCCCTGCAGATGTAGTTTATGGCCCCAGCTGTAAAGAATCACCCCTCTTCAAAGGAGTTATAGTAGATCAAGGCCCACACCCGATGTGATCCGTCACAGCACACGCGTTCCTACTATCTGAAAACCATCCTGTATTGTGATTGGGGAGAGGACCGAGCCTGAAGCGGAAGATTCCAGGAATGACTCTTTGTACATCAAAGTTTTTACAATTATGTGTCACATTAAAAATATATAGCACTCCAACAAAGTAGTAGGAATATAAAACTTTAATAACATATAAATATATACAACAAAACAAAAACAGTAAAAACATTTAAACAACGAAGAGACCGTGGCAATTTCTTTTTAATTATCCAATAGATTTATTGAAATTGACAGCACCAATAATGAAATATTCTTGTCAGTAGCGGTCTGTTGTGCGAATAGTTCCAAGGCAGCAGAACGCGCTGAAATCTAGATGGCACGAAAGTGATGTCTAGCAAGTTGCCGCCCAGCAAATAACGGCGTGGGGCGCCGCGGGGGTGAGTGAGTCCAGTAGGCACCACAGCTATTCTTACCGGCATTGCAGAATTACTGCTGGGGACAATGCCTGTGCTGTAGCAGGGTCACAGCAGAAACAAAAAGGATTCTGTTGAAGATGTTGTTGGTTTTCAATTTGAAAACAGTTCTGGTGTCAACTGCTATGCTAATGTAGTGGTTAATGTTTTGTTTTCTCTAGAAAATGTAAAAGAGGGGGAGGCAGTCCAAAGTTCCGTTAAAAGGGCAAAGGAAAGGATCGGTGGTTTGAACTATCAGTCAAAAAGGGGAGGGGGTGCAATAATTTTTCCTACCGGGTCACACTGTGCTTTCACCGGAAGTGAGGTCTGCAGGATTGTAGTAATTCAAAGTGAGGCTGGCGCCAGCATGGGAGCGCCGACGTCCCGCGGATACAGTTTCGTCACTCCACGGGCGATCATGGCAGTCATTCCCCATCGGGGGTCGGAGACTCCCGCGGCTCCTCTAGAATCTTCAAGGTCGTGGAGGACTACGGTGGTGGAGTCAACCAGTGACCGGGCCATTTCTTTATGTTGGGCCCGCTCTTGCCAGGTCGACCGCCATTTTGAGAGTTCGGCAGCTACCGGCGATCGCGGGGTCACATGAGCGGACGGGCTCCACCCTGCCGGGCGAGACGTTGCAGCATGGCCACAGTGGAAGAACCGTTATCTAGGTCGTTCCGAAACTGTGCAGCACTGGAGTTGTTAGGATGCCACCGCCTGGAGCGCTGAGGGTGCAGCTGGGAAGCCTCCACCTGGGGAGGCGGGAGAGGCCTGTTCGCACCGTCTCTCCCTCCCAGTGCACCCCACGGCGTCTCGCTTGAGATTTGTTATGGCCGGACCAGGCGATGAGGACGAGGGGGGGTCGGAGGCATGTGCAAGACATCCCCCTCCAGTGTTGTCGCAGCCATTATAAAAGAAAGAAGTGTCCCGTCCGTCTTCGGGCCGGGCTTCCGGTGGATGTCGGCCGGACGCCCCTGGCTCTGGCCCCATGAACGGGTTTCTTGGTTTATCGGCTGCAGCCGGATCCCGTCGGCCTCGGCCCCCCGACCGTTGGTGGTCGGACCGGAAGAGCATGTGGCGGGACTACCTGCAACTCTCAAGGGCCACCGCGGCCGGACTGGGAGAGAGAGGGGAGGGTCGAGGAGACATTCCCCCCCCCTGCAACTGTTCAGCGTTGTAAAGGCAATCCCCTGGCCGGGTCCCGCTGGTCTCGGCCTCTCCTCCGGCTACACCCTACGTTAGGATCTCCTGGCCGAGGCGTGGCAGCAGAACCTGCCTTATATGGGCTGCTCCCGGCTGGGCGTAGCCGGAACCCTGCCCCACCTTGGAAGTTTCCAGAGTGGGGGTGGATGTTCTACTGACTTGCATTTTCCCTAGTCTATCGATTTTTTTGGCGTGGCAGGCGGTGGGACAGCGAGGGGTGATTTGGTTTCTCTTACTGTTTTTCTGGTCTCTCACCACTGGCATATTTTAACGTTTTCTTGTTTCTAGGACATTAATAGGTTTTATCATTACGTTATGTTATCGTTTCTTTGTTCGTTGTTTAATAAAAGTTCATGTTCATCAGTGGCCTACTGATTTTCGTTTTCCTATTTTTTTCTTTCCAGGTTGTTTCATGGTAAAGTTTCTGTTAACAGGATACAGTGATCACTTCGTTATTATTGCATATGTCCTTTTCACTAGGGGTGCTCTCTGGTCGGGCCAGATGACGTATCTCTAGTAAATGGTCCGGGTGAAAAAGGTGCATCAATCAGTGGGGAGTAGATAGGCATGACAGATTACAACGGGGGAGAACGGTCCGCATTACGTACCCTTTCACTACTTGCAAAGATTTTCCTACGTTTATTTGCAAACAGGGAATACCTCCAAAAAGAACTAATTCCCAAACAGTCAATGTTCGGACAATCAATCAATCAATGAGGAATGAAATAGGTACGACGTGTTAAAGGCTTGCGTTACCTACCCTTCACTATCTGCAAAGGGAGATAGAATATTCCTATTCTTCCTCGTTTGCAGGTAGAGAAGATCGTTAAGAGAATTAACTTCGAACAATTCAATGCTCGATTGAAACAATCAACAAGGGGTACTGTGAACACAAATGAACGCCGCTTATATACATACGCATTGCTATTTTCAACAGGTTGTTCCTAATGTTTCTATTTTAGCGAGGTCAAAAGAGATCCCATTAGTGGCCTACTGATTTTGCTCGATTCCTTTTGTTTTTTTACACGATTTTTCGCTATCTGCAAAGACTAAACAGAGTATTGCGACTCTGTGCTTGTTTGTAAATAGAGAATGAACCAAAGAGAACAATCAATCAA
The DNA here is from genome assembly GCF_964261635.1 of Lissotriton helveticus. Taxonomy (NCBI): domain Eukaryota; kingdom Metazoa; phylum Chordata; class Amphibia; order Caudata; family Salamandridae; genus Lissotriton; species Lissotriton helveticus. The sequence continues at coordinate 246,810,518 of NC_136067.1, forward strand.
ATGGAGAGAGAAGCAGGCACGACGGATTACAAAGGGGGAAAGGGCTGCATTAACTACCCTTCACTATCTGCAAAGAGAGAGTACTCCTAATAGAAATGAGGGGTGGGGGGCAGCAATCAAAGCAGATCAGTGTGCATAAACACGAAAAAAAAAATTCTTACCACGTACTTGACATTCGACAGCTTATGATATTTGCTATTAAAAAACCATTGAAATTCACTGAAAAAACCATAGGTTATAGACCATATATAGTTAGGAATTAGCATTTACAAAACCTTGAAAATTCACTGAAAAAACCATAGGTTATAGACCATATATAGTTAGGAATTAGCATTTAAAAAACCTTATTTTACTCACACAAAACCATTGAAATTCCATATATAGTTAGTTGCACTAACTATATATTGCGCACCCGCAATCCACTGCTGATGATGTCACATATTACATCATTCATGACATGGTCAGTGACATCACTGATGACATCACTGATGACATCTCAAATGACATCACTGATGACATCACTGATGACATCTCATTTGACATCAATGACCACATCACTGATGATATCATTCATGTGACAATACAATGCATCTCCTCACATTTTAATATAACCTCTGTTTCACCCAGTGTTAAAAACAGAGTATAATTTTTGAAACCATTGACACACCAATACTAGTTACTACATACGTACTCACTGATTCCTACGTCTACACACACATTCACTCATTCACCCATACAATCATTCATACATACAATCACTCATGTTTACAACACAATCATATGCACTCATACACCTATACAGACACTCACACTCTGCCACTCATCCATGGAGTTACTCACACACCTAGTCAGTCCTGTAAAGAATCAATCACACTTCCATTTTCTACTCTATACAGTTAAACATAGAGCACCTTACGTTTTCAACCATATACTAACACATACTTACTCTCTTATACAATCATTGATACAAGTACACATTGATCTGTACAGAGTCACACACCTCCCATCCAGCCACACACACACTCAGTCTCCCATGCAAATACTTGGGCAATCAATCAATAACCCATATAGTTACTCATATAGCTACTGATCAACACATGCAGCAGTTTACAGAACAACAGACATAATGATGCACAAATTAAGACAGTTTAGTCACTAACCCATGCACTCAGTGAGACACATTTAATCACTCACTCATACATTCAGTCATGCACCTACTAAATCCTTCGTCCAGACACTTATACATCCACTCATTCTTCAATATGTAAGACATATTTTAACTTTACAGAAACATAGTCACTGGATGTTGTCATCAGTGATGTCATCAGTGATGTCATTTGAGATGTCATCAGTGATGTCATCAGTGATGTCACTGACCATGTCATGAATGATGTAATATGTGACATCATCAGCAGTGGATTGCGGGTGCGCAATATATAGTTAGTGCAACTAACTATATATGGAATTTCAATGGTTTTGTGTCAGTAAAATAAGGTTTTTTAAATGCTAATTCCTAACTATATATGGTCTATAACCTATGGTTTTTTCAGTGAATTTTCAAGGTTTTGTAAATGCTAATTCCTAACTATATATGGTCTATAACCTATGGTTTTTTCAGTGAATATATATATATATATATATATATATATATATATAGTTTTATATATATATATATATATATATAGTAGTATAAATATTGTTATTGTATCTTTGTAAATATTGGCTGAATAAGTAACGCGATGACTGTTGCTCCTAGTTACATTTCCGATGTATTCCGGTATATCTACTGTAATTGTATGACAGTGTTCTTCTTCACTGACTCTTGCGTGTTGTTTCAACTTGGCGCTAGCTGTTGCTGTTTATTGATGTGAGATTTTCTTTATTGTAGAGAACTGAAGTTAGTTAATGCTATTAATAGAGTCTTGTCCTTCCTTTGTCCGTCAGTGAAATAGCGGTGGATGGATAATTGTACGTAGTTTGCATATTGTAGCATTTTTTTCACGGCCTTCTCTTCTGCATGAATCGAATCCTCCTCTGGCAATGAATGCTAAAGTTACTTTGTTCTTCTTACCTCAGCCAGGGCCGGCTCTAGGCATGTGCAAGCTGTGCAACTGCACAGGGCCACCAAACTTCAGGGGCCACCGCACCAATATATATCCTTAATTTAATAATCCTCTGAGGATGGATACATATTTGCGTTGCGGCCCCTGGCATGGATTTGTTGCCTCCGGCTCTGTTCCACTTCCAAACACCCTGACTGACTCCCCCTCTTCACTGTCCTCCGTCCTCCGCCCCGACCTCCTCTTCTGGGGCCCCCTACCTACGCTCCCTGCCCAGGAGGACCACCATGAGCCTAGAGCCACCCCTGCCTCAGCCCTCCATAGAACTGATGTAGTTTGTTTAATGAGTGGTAGGCTTGGCAGCAGTAGCATTCAGTCAGTAGCAGAACAAAATATGATGCAACGAACGTACAATTTCGTGTATGCACAAAATTTCTGCATGTCTCCTCCTTATGATCTATGGCATTTTGCTGGCAAAAATGAAAAAGAAATGACTACTCACAGATAATTGATTACCCCATTCTTGAATCTCTTGAATCGGTGGTGTTGTTCAGGTGTTACTGCCTCTGTGTTACTTATTAATCTGCAATCAGAATGTTTATGGAACATGTGATTTGTTTCCTACAAGTATACAGTCAGTGAATCCTGCAAGGCAGTAGTCATTTGTTAGATCAATGTTTGTTTCTTTTAATGTTCTAGCAGTGTTTTTTGCAATGATGTCTATGTTTCACAGCACTCAATGTTTTTCTCTTTGTTTATTATTTTTTACATGAACCACAGAACCCAGGGGCAAGCAGAATGCAGGGACCGAGTCGGCGGGTGAACAACCACGGACACAGAGCTCCTCTACTGAGGATCCTGCTGCTGTCCCCAGTAAGTCCAACAGTGCTTGTTTTTTCCTCTGTAATGTGTCTGCTTTGGCAATTGACACCAACCAAGTATGCATCCAGAATGATGTTTGTCTAGTATTTTGTAAACGTTAGTATACCACTACTAGTCTTGTGGATATTCTATCTTCTATGGAGTCATATACATATTACATAACTATGTATGCACCAGAAAATGTGATGTTGGTGCTGATAGGCAGGTTGGACCTTACTTACACCTCAGTCCCAGAACTCTGAGGAACGCACAATTCACTGAACGACAACCTATATGGGCTCAGTCATTGGTCAATTATTCAATTATCACACTCCTGAACCCCAATACCAAGATGCCCAATGCTTTTATTACACAAACCATTACCTAAGAAACCCCCCTTTGGCTCACTCACTCGTGTGAGTCTACAAGACAACAGACACTGAAAATAAACTTCAGAGTCAAAGTGGTACTTCAAAAGCTTTATTTTGTTAGAAGTAAGTAAGTAACATCAATGTTTTTAAGTTGTTCCGTGAAATACGTCGAAGGGCCCACCAGAAAAAATCCAGAGTTAAAAAAGGCAGAATCAAGTAATCAACATTTGTACAGCTACTAGTGCACAATAGGGAAATGTGGGAAATATCGGAGACCCCTCACCATTTAACGTATACTGGTTAGATATGCCTCTTTTTTTGTAAGCTCTGGAAATGTCCGCTTCGTAGAAGGAAATCTTCTCATCTGCCGAAAATTAATGACAAAAGTGGTGCACGTTAGACAGTATGAAATACATTTATGCCAGTTTTATGCAGCCATGCTAAAAAGAAGTTGTAACCTGTAAGCAAACTCTATTCCACAATCCACATAGAAAACTTAAATACGGGCCCTTTTATTTTCCAACCTCTTCAGGTGTATGCATTGAACAATGATGTGTTGCCTCAAAGGCGTCTTCTCGTACTGCGCAACAAGCTGCGAGTTAGCATGCGCAAAACTGGATACATTGATGTACAAAGGTTACATAGTTCACTTCCAATTTCCAAGGACTAGAGTAGCAGGACAGATGAGATGAGCTTGGGTACCATACCATAACAATGAATGCTAATATGTGTAGTGACTCTGCTGTACTATGCAATGTGGACTCCTACTGATTACGTACGTTGTACTTAACTGTTTTGAAGAACTCCATTCTTGGTGAACAAGTACATAGGGGGCTGTGCATCCATCTAAAAAGGTGTACTTATTTTTATAGGTGCAGAACCCTTACCATCCACCAGTGCCGACGGGGACAGCGGCGCAGCTTCAGCGATCCCGGCGGGGACAGGAGGACCAGAGGCACCTACACCTACACCAGCAGCAGTGGGGGGGGGAGCCAACAGCGGCGGGCGATGGTAAGTTACATTCAATAGTGATCCGCATTACTTGGTGGGAGGGGAAAACTTCCTCACTGTACTCTACTGGACAATATATGATGTTACCTTTACTTGTCATTACCATGCTTAGCATTACCACTACAGTAATGCAGGTGGCTGATAGCAGTCGGATGCATGGGTTGTTGTTGAAGCATGGAAAGGGAAAAACACAGCTGCCAGCGTGGTTGGGAGACACACCCAATACCGGTGGTTAGTGGATAGTCTCAGCAGCAGCGGTGTTTTGGGCAAACCCAAAGGCAAGGGAAGGAGGGGACGACTGGGTGCATGGGTCGTTGCTGGTGAAACACAAACCAAATAAGGTTTGTTGCGCGATATAAAGAATGATAGTCTCTACTAGACATGTACTACTAGCTGCCCCCTGTTAATTAATGTTATTTTGAGACTGTTCCCGCCTTCCCGGAATCAGAGTATATAATATAAAACGAGATATGAAAAAGACAGGTGTTCGTTCTAATGTGTGTGACCGTTGAAGTACACCCATGCTACTAGGGCAGGCATAATGCCGTGCCAAAAAGTCCAACAAATTAATATAGGCCGTAGAATGTTCAAGATAGATGCAACACAATTTTTTGTACTCAGCTTGCTTGCTAGTGCTACTGTGCCGCCCACTATGTGTTGAATCAATGTTGTGTTCTTGATTTGCGGGGATTTTGGATTACAACAATTCTGTTTCTTTCTTTATAGTTACTCCTTCCAAAAAACCAACAAGGAAGGAGTTGGCAGTCCGGGCCCGGCAGCGGAAACTGCAGGCTATCGTAGAGGCCTACCGCCGGCTGGTGGATCAGGCCGAGGAGGAGGAGGAGGAGGCGGCGGCAGCAGCTGCTGCCTCTTCCAATGCCCCGGCCCCCAAGCCTGCAGGACTACATCGCCGTGGTCAGGCAGCCACCCGCCGCCGAGTTGTTACATCTTCGGCGGCCCCCCCACAACAACATGCGTGCAAATGTAGGTGCCGGGAATTCCCAAAAAAGATTCTCTGCCGGGTAGCGACTAAGTTTGAGGAGGAGCGGAAGAAGCTGGAGGACGGTATAGAGGAGCGTGTAAAGATCATGGTGGACAAACACCTGAAAGCCCGCCGGCTTTGAAATGGACCCTGTTGTTTGCCCCTTTTAAAATCCTTTTGTTGGTGGGTCGGATGTGGGTGTTGGGGTGTACATTTAACGTTGAAATTTGGTTGGGGTTAGGGGAGGGTAGGGACAGCTCTGGGCCTGGGGGTAACATTTGATATATATTTTATTTTTCTATCATCGTTATGTTAAAATAAAAATGAGACAAAGATATTTTCAAAAGAAAACATTTGAAGTTCATTTGTGTTTGTTGGGGGGGTGGAGGGGGGGACTGTTTCACCAAATAATGTACGTTGTGCAACATCACAACGTTTAATTAGGCATGCAGGTCAGGGGGGACAGTGCTTTCGAATTAAAAAATATATTGTCCACATCTTTAACATGCAGACAGGTAGATGCGCTAAACCCTCACCGAGTTCTATTTGTAGTATTAGAAGAACTACCAGTCTGTCTTGCGTTATACCTCACAGCAAACTTATCTTACCTGTGATTACTGATGATGACGTGGGCTGCATTTGTTTCCCAAGACAATGGATAAGAATCTGTTGTTCTGAACTTCTGTGATAGTAGATAGTAGTAGACAGACCCTGCCAGTAGCATTTTGAGACAAAAAGAAAGAGACAGTCATTTTCGTGATAGACAATGTGGGGGTAGTATAAGTATTAAGTACAGTAGATTACACGACTGAGCCAATACAATTTTGCAACTGCTAAACTGAAACAAAACAATGGTTTTGGGGACTGGAAAGTAAGTGCAAGAGAAGATAAGAAGTTCAACTGTAGTTGTAGTACTCACGTCAACGTCAAACTTTTCTAAATCATAATGCTGTAAACTTAAACACAAACAATGACGCCAATTCATTACGTATTGCTTGTTTGATGGTAATGGTAAATTAGTTGGCATTATACACAGAGCTTGAGTTGGGAAGCAGAAGAAGATCCCGTCCATGCCTTGTTGAAAATGAGTCTGACACTATTGTTGCTTTTCACCACATCTGCCCCAGCAAGCGCGTGATCAAATTGTTGGTGTATATTTAATGTAACAAACATCGCACCTCAATGAAACCACGCAGCCCGGGGGAAGAGGGTTAGGGTTTGTTGAATGGATGGGTACGGGGTGTTGCGGAAAGGTTTGAGAAATAAAAACAGTACGCATGTAGACAACAAAAGCAAAACAATGAAGACGCTGATTTATGATGTTGAATTTGATCCACTAGCCAATGAATGTAAGGAATAAATGTAGAACCAGGATACGCAGAATATCATTCTTTGTTTCCCGCCATCCAATTGCTTGATGATCATGATTAGTGGTAATGGACGGTGAGTAGACGCTCATAGTATAATAGCAGTGGGTGAACAACGTCCAGCCTGTGTGGATTGAAAAAGAAAAGGCAAATACAAAAGAATGTGAATGACCTAAACAAAGTGTATTTGAAATACAGTGCAGATCAACAAAAAAATACAAGCGGAATAGTCGTAAAGAGAGAGAGGACTTTCAGACTGAGGCGGCTTCGATACAATATGTTATGTATAAGTCTACTAGTTGCACATCATTATTAATCTAGAAGTACAAGAAAAGATAGGAGCCAGCACAGAACAGACCCACGACACAGGGTCGCAGTAACACAAACTGCATTTACCTAACAATTTGCCTGAGCCAGAGAAAGGGGCATAAAAATTAAAAAAGCAACCTAGCGTTTTCAAAATTAATCAACCAAATCAATGCGTCATTCTCAGTCAGCAATAATACCACTATTGTGCTGTACCACTGCACAGTGCAGTGCACACACATGAAGTAGCCTGGGTCTACTCTACTGTGCTGTGCCTCTTATTTGTATTTACCTTGTACTCCACTCCAAGAAACATCGTACATCAATCAGCGCAGATCGAACTGACTGGCAGCGTGCAATGATATGTGTGGGGTCACCATCATTATCAGGTCTGGCACGTCTAGTCCAACAGCACCAGCAACTCAGTCTACTCTGTAGTGAGTGACTACGAACGATAAATTAAGTACTGACTGCACCTGTAGTAGTAGGATCACAAGTGCGTAAATAATTTATATTATTAAATAACATGGAAAAATTGCCCATCACGTGAGTCTGAACTTACTAGTATACTTTAATTCCATGCACATTTGCTCAGAGTCAGCTAAACATCCTATGCAATGCATTGCATCATTCATTTAATATACCTGTCTTGCTCTTGTCTTTCACTATCAGATGATTGATCACAGATGCTGCCGAGCCTTTTAAAAATCACATCAAGTTGACTTCAGTTGTGGATGCCTGCTCAAGTATTGACACTGAAGAGTCTCTATGAATGCCTGCAGACAGAGGTGGTAGCCTTAAGAGTAAGACAGTGATGAGTTGCAGATTTCAAATGATATAGAGGATGGCTGTAGTCATGACTGTACGGTTCACTTGTTATGGAGGGACTGTTAGAGGCTACATTATTGTACTATACTCCATCTACATACAACATCCAATGTATGGTTGGCAAGATGGAATTGTATTGACTTGAGTGGGAGGCAAGAAGATGGAGCAAGACTCCGAGGAGTGCTGCAGTCAACAAATGCACAGGCGTGCAACTTCAGTAGGTAAATAAAAAGATACAGTGAAAATAAAAGCAGTCGTGCAACTCCAGTAGGTACATAAAAAGAATCAGTTGTGGGGATGGATTTGGTTGTGGTTTTTTTTAATTTGCAGTTTAGCACCAGAAAGCCATTGTTAATAAGAAAATAACACAAATAATGGAAGGGAGAAAGTAACAATTTAAAAGCCTAGTTGTCAGGGAAGAGGAGCTCGTCCTCAAACTCTGTGCGTTCGGACAGAAGTAGGTCATGTAACCCAGTAGTGAGGAGGTCTTCGGACTCGCTTTCTTCATCCGGCGCTGATTCACGTACTTGATAGTCTGGTGGTATGAAGCGTTGATTCATTTTTATCATTGTCAGCCGCTCCACGCTTTTGGGGGAGAGACTAGTCCTTTTCGATGTGACAATGGCACCAGCAGCACTGAAAACCCGCTCAGAAGAGACACTGGCTACAGGACAAGCCAGATACTTTATCGCCAGCCTGCTCAGCACTGGCCACTGTCTCCTTCTTTCATACCAATAGACCAATGGGCTTTGCTCCATGAACACCTCTGTTGTGTCATCCAGATAGGCCTGAACCATCCGCTCAGTGTTCATTGGGGCTCGGCTTTGCTGGTCCTCTTTTCCCTTTGCAACAGCAACGGACTTACCCATCCCTTTCTGTAGAAAAAAAGCAGTTATGCTTTTGGTTGGGTCTGCTGAATCAGATCGTGTAGGTGCTGCTTTTGGTACTGTTGGTGCCTGCTGGAAAGCAGACGCACTGCTCTCATGCTGTGAAGAACTTGCGTCAGGAGTACTTGGACTGGCCTGGGCTGGCAGTGGCAGGCCTTTAAGTAACAGCCGTTCAGTTTCTAACTCATTAGCTTCCGCAGCTATGGAAGTTTTGTACTTGTCAACATCCTCATCTGAAAAAGGAATTACTGCGCTACTGCTGACAAATAATTTGTACCGTGGATCCAAGATTGTTGCAGTTATGTAATGTTCACCTGACACAATATTGTTGAGCCTTGCGTTTGTACACAAGCGGTTGGTTAAGCCCTTGGCCAAGGTATATGCATCAACTTTTTGTTTGTCACCTTCGTATGTTTGACAGACCTCCTTCACCTGTTGCTCAAGCATGTACAACAATGGGATGGCTTGGCCCATAGTACAGTCCTCCCTGCTAACTGCACGTGTGAAGACCTCAAAGGGTAGTAGCATCTCTGTGATGCATTTAATGAGGTCCCACTGCCACATCTCAATGGTCAGGGCTTTAAGATTAACAGTAGGATCCCCTAATCTTCTTGACATGACATAAGCATTCAGTGGGATGTACTGCTCAAAGAGACGCTCAAGCATGAAATAATTTGAGTTCCAACGTGTTGGGACCTCCTGGATCAGTGCTTTGACTGGCAAGTTATGCTCACGCTGAATGACCCGTAGCAGCTTCCGTCCTTTAAAAGAATGGTTAAAGTGCGTGCATATTCTTCTGCAGATGATCAGTATGTTGCTGACTTTGGCTTCAGTTTTCAGAAAGTCTTGCACGACTAAGTTAATGCAGTGTGCCAAACAGGGTACCCTGAAATAATGTCCTTCTCTCATTGCCTTCACTACATTACTGCCATTGTCGGTGGCAACAAAACCAATCTTAAGGCCTCTTGGTTTCAGCCATTCAGCCATTCAAAGACCTTGGTGTTAAAGTCAGACAAAATGTTTTCAGCAGTATGACTTTTGTCCATACCAAACATGGCTATAGTTGCATGTCTGCGCGTATCATTAAAAATTCCAGCAACGTCACGGAGGCCTGAAGTTAACTTGTCTTTAACACCTGCAAAAGAGATCCAGTGTGCGGTGATGCACATGAAATCTGTAGCATCGCAACTGCTCCACATGTCTGTTGTCAGGTGGATACAATGGACAACACTCTGTTGTAAGGCTTTCCCAATCAATTCCAGCACGTCGTGGTGTAGTGCTGGAACAGCAACTCGGGCAAAATAGTAGCGACTGGGAACGTTCCATTTTGGGCAGAGGGTTGCCACTAATTCCAGAAATCCAACAACCTCAACAAATGAAAATGGGAGAAGGTCCAGTGCTAACATTTTCACAAGTTTGGCATTGTACAAACGTGCTACTGGGTGGTTCCGCTCGTACTTTCCTAAACATGCTAGGAATGGTACGCTGCTTTGCATTTCTTTGAGTTATGCTAGACGGACCACCTTGCATCGCGGACTTTGCACTCCTTGGTGTTTCCAGCTGACTCTGGTGCCACTGAGAAGTTGCTGATGCGGAGGATGTGGACTTTACCACTGCAGTGCTGGCGACAGGGCTCCTTTGCGTACCACTCCTAGATAGAAGGTCATCGTCTCCCTCTTCTTCTACCTCCTGGTCAACCATGAGTGGACCTTGTACCACTGTATCCCCACCAACACCAGTGCTAACATTTTTTAAGCTTGCAAGTTGGTTCTCCCACCTGATCAAGTGTGTTTTTTTCAAATGGGTCGTTTGGCCTCCAGTACCATAGTTTGTACCAAGCTTACCACGACTAACATTGACATGACAAATGGTGCATACAGCAATGTTCTCCTGAACTGGGTGAACCGTAAAGAAGTCCCACACTGGGGAGGTAAACTTTTGTCTCCTGCCATAGGAAGAGGAGGACCCACTGCCAATGCCGGATGGACTGGAGGATTGTTGAATTTCACTATGTAACAGCTCAGTCCTAGTACTGCCACTACCTCCTTCTGTTGAAGTGGCGCTTCTGCTGGATGTCGGATGCTGCCGGGCCTTCGCTGATGAAAAAATGGGAGCTGGTGTTACTTTGGGTGTTGAGTGTGTAGGAGTTATGCGTGCTACCTGCTCATCACTAATTGCAGCATTTCTGGATAGGGTGAAAATGTTGGTCTCTACATCCTCTGCACCAGGAATAACGCTCGTGATGATGACAGTGTCAGACCCGTCTTTATCACCAGCAGTATCCTGCTCACCTACATCGGCCTCCATAAGTTCAAGCCTGCCTGGAAACTTCCTTTTTCCTAGCCTGGTCTTCTTGGGATGTCTCTCCTTTGAATGCGCAGATAGTTGTGGCTGCCAATCCGTATCAAGGTCATCGGAAGGGATGCTTGGCGAAGAACTCGATGCACTAACCCTCCTTTCCCTTGGTGAATTCAAAGGAAATAGATCACCTCCAGAAGTGGCTTCCTCTTCTTCTTGCTCGGAATGAGGCTCTACTTCCTGAACTGCCCCGACTTCGGGAGGAACAACTACTACTATTGCGTGCGGAGATGGTGGTTGTTGATCTTGAGGAAGTACTATTGCGGGCTGTGGTTCTTCAACAACAAATGTTGCGGCCGGTGGTTGTGGTTGTTCAACAACTGTTGAGGGCGGTGCTTGTGGTTGTTCAACAACTGTTGTGGGAAGTGGTTGTGGGTGAACAACTCCTATTGCGGGCGGTGGTTGTGGTTGTTGAACATCTACTGCTGGCGGTGGTTGTTGAGCACTTCCATCTTGCTTGGATTGTGTACTACTTTGAGACAGCGATACGTTTAGTCCAGGCTCAGTATCACTGCTCGCAAACAGAAGGCTGGCTACCTCTTCGACCCTCATCATGTGCTTGGCCCTGGGATGCTGGCTTGCCCCCACTAATGTGGATGTGCTGGTCCCAGCTTGCACCCCAGACACCGCTGCTGCAGGCGTACCTTTTGGGGTCCCAAAAAAGGTTTTGGGGTCCATACCAGACTTAAGTGACACTTCCTTCTTCTGTTCCTTCTTCTCAGCAACTTTCTTCGTGGTGGAGGACCTGGTAGCTTTCTTAGGGCCCATCTTCTTCTGATGTCAGTCAGCTCACAGCAGCACAAATTGCAGAGATGTCTGGTCAGATGAGTCACACACCACACGTGGCGTACAACTGAAGGACGTCCGTCTGGCAGTAGAACGAGCGATGGATGAAAAAACAACCAGCACCTCCTCAGTCTTTTTTTGTGCACCTACAAGTAAAGAAGGCAGAACAACATCAGTCAAACAAGCAGTAAGGCAACATGAACAATTGAAAGACACACAGGCCAATGTATAACAGACAAAACAGAAGACTAATAATACCAGTCCAGCACCACAGCTCAAAGCCACATGAAGTCCAGAAAGAACCAATAAAGTCAAGCAGGCCTATATATACTAATATGGACAGAAAAAGGAGGATGCCTGCTGCACATGACAGGTTAATGCAAGGAATAAAATACCCCATGGCTAAGACAGAGGTTGTAAACCTAACACCGCAAAAACACATACAAACAAACCCCTGCCCAGACAACACATTTTGGAATGCAATGCCATACACACATGCCCTAATGATGTTAATTGCATACACCGAATTAAAACAGCTACATAAAGGCAGCACCCCCGCTAACTACTACCTCTGGGACTCTGGCCTACTGTCAGATCAGACCAAAAGCTGGGAGACCAATGATAAATGCACAAAGGAAGTACCTACAAAATGGCCGCCACCACATGGCCTAGCCACCCCCAGCAACATGAAAAGAAAGAGAAAAAAGAAGACAGACAATAAATGCCTATGGGAAAGGGACAATGCTTTGTTTTGCTTCACAAAGTAGCCGCACCGCTGCCCACGTGGTCAGCCCACCCACAAACAAGAAGACAGACACAGGAATTGTTCCAGGCTCCAAAAACTACAACCAAATGACAACTTCTGTTTTTTTGGGTGCACAAGAAACACCTGCAACATTTTCGAGAAACTTTTATGCAACTCGGGACATATTGTCCGCGAGAATGCAAAATCGGCGTGTTCGGCAGCGCGAATAGAAGAAAACGTTGTTTTCGCGTTCCCGAGCAAGTACATTGAGCGCGCGAACAAGACAAAAAATGTAATGTCGCGTGTCAAGAGTTGATTAACTTTAATGCACCTATGGCTATGAGTAGTAGTAACTCTGCCCTACTGCCAGAATAGTCAAAAACCTTGGATGCCTATGGCAAAAGCACAAAGGAAGGACACACAAAATGGCCGCCACCATAGGGCCTGGCCACCAACAACAACATGGAAAATTCACAAAGGATGTATACACAAAATGGCCTCCGCCACATGGCCTGGCCACCAACAACAACATGGCAAAATCACAAAGGATGTATACACAAAATGGCCTCCACCACATGGCCTGGCCACCAACAACAACTTGGCAAAATCACAAAGGGAGCATACACAAAATGGCCGCCACCATAGGGCCTGGCCACCAACAACAACATGGACAACTTTAATGTATACACAAAATGGCCTCCACCACATGACCTGGCCACCAACAACAACATGGCAAAATCACAAAGGAAGCATACACAAAATGGCCGCGACCACATGGCCTGGCCACCAACAACAACATGACAAGAAAGAGAAGACAGACAATAATGCCTATGGCAAAGGGACAATGCTTTGCTTCACAAAATGGACACACCACCACCGCCCAAATTGGTCACCCCACCCATAAACAAGAAATCATTACATAGAGGACAGAAAATGGAAGTGGTCCATGCTCCAAAAAGAGAAAACTACAACCAAATGACAACATAAATGAGGACTTTTTATAGCACAAGAAACACATTAAACATTTTCGGCGTGTTCGGCAGCGCGAATGGAAGAAAACGTCGTTTTCGCGTTCCCGAGCAAGTATATTGAGTGCGCGAACAAGACAAAAAATGTAAGGTCACGTTCTCACACTGTGCGAAGTTACCAAAACTACCCAAGCTGTATTCCTAGGGTTACCTAATGTCAGAAATTGACAGAGTATTTAAACACACCCAAAACCTGAAATACCCCACACATAAAAATAAGATTTTCTACATCAATCCAAGCCATCCATGATTTTCAAAATAAGGGTACACCACAAAAACAGTTGATTAACTTTCATGACCCTATGAGTAGTACCTCTGGCCTACTGGCAGAGTAGGCCACGAGGTTGGAGGCCTATGGCAAGAGCAAAGTGGCTGGAAAGTGGAAACATAAAATGGCCGCCAACACTTGGCCAGGCCAACCACAGAAAGTTAACACAATGAACTCAAGCATGCCTACACACTAACTACATCGAGTACTAAGGTCAGCTATTGGCTTAAAAAAAAAACATTTCAAATTCCACAAACAGAAATTCCACAACAGACATTGCTATTGCATAATGAACATAATCCAATGCCATCCATGATGTTTGTTTACAAACTGGAATAAAAATTTAAACACACACTACAGAAACATGATTGGATCCATGGGTACCTCTCTATGTAGCCTGGATGAAATTTAAAAAAAAAAATACAAGTTGGGACCTCATAAAAGTACAGGCCTCCATCAATAATTTAATTCCAGGATTGAATACTGTAGTTAAAAAAAACTCAAATCAAACAAACACAAGTCTACATCATACTCACTCATACATTACACAAACTTACTTGAAAAAGAGAATTCCAAATCCAAAAGTCCTCAATAAATCCAAGAAAAATCAGTAATGCAGCCAACACACACAGAAAGTGATCCTTCCAGCTCAAAATCCAAAGGAAAGTGAGCACCACATGGACAAAGCACTGGGAGGAGCCTGGTGGACAGGAACAGGAAGTTGTACACTCAAAGGCCCTTCCTCCTTCCTCCTTACTCTTCAAAACAAGAGTAGAAACAAAAAGAGGGCTCCTTCCCCCCAAAAAATACAGCCAAAAGTACAACTTTAAGGTTTTTACTTTTTTTGCTTTTTTTTCCTAACCAAAATGGTAATTTATTATGGTTTTAACATGCTCGCGAGTTATTCTGTGCAAGAATGCAGTTTCTGCGTGTTCGGCAACTCGATCTTACAAACAAGCATCCTCGCGCATCCTTATGACGCTATCGCGCATCCAAATGACGTTATCGCGTTCGCACAGTCGCACAGGATTGTGCGAGAGTGTTTCCAAACATGGTGGCACACGCGACCAGGAAAAAGCGAACGCAGAACCAAGGTAAGCCATTGCCGCGCACGCGATAATGTTATTCAGCGCGCGAGAACTACGCTACGCACCGGATCGCGGAGTAATCGACAGCTTCGCGTTCTCCGTGGAACGCGGAGTTGCCAAAACTCCGCAAGCTCCGCGAACGGAGCGTAGTTCTTCACCCAGGGTTAGTCTCAGGGCGAGGGTGGTGGTCAGTTGGTCGTTGGTGATCTTGCCCCAGCAGCGGCGTGGCAGCTGTTGGGTGCGGTGGTGTGTGGTGGGTTTCCTGAAGGTGAAGTGGACGCATCTGGTTGGGTTCTCTGGTTGGTGGTTTGGTGGGCTAGATACTGGTGAATCTGCAGTTCCGGCAGGCGAAGGGCCCTTGGGTGCGCATCAGGGTGGCTTGGTAGCAGGGGTGGTCTCGTTCGGTGTTGAGTGCGTGGAGGGTGCTGAAGTCGTAGTGCAGTCTGGCGTTGCAGGGGGCACTGGCTCCAGGGGTTCTGGCGCTGGGCGCGGTCCAGGCACGGACGGGCGCAGATGGGCTTGCCTTTGGCGCGCCAGCGGCGCGCCAGCGGCACGCCCGCTGCGTGCGGCCGCCATGCGGCCTCCATAAGAGGCGAAGTGGGAGGGAGGAGCAGCTGGGAGGCGGGAGCGGGGTGGCCAATAGGTGAGGGCCGGGAAACAAGAAGGAAAAGGGGGCGGGCCGCGGGGGAGCAGCGGCGGGAAGCGGGGGGGGTGGGGGGGCACAGATGGCAGGGGCGCAACGAGCACCTGAGAAGGCAATACAAAACCAAAATACAAAATAAGAAATTACAAAATGAAAACACAGCAATAAAGCGCAGGGGGACAACACAGCAGAAGAGCACAGGGGGAAACACAGTCACCGGATACCGGGGGCGAGCCCTCGGCCGCGGCGGTGCAGAGGGCAGCGACTCGGGCAGATACGAGGAGCCGTGCGGCGTGGGGGATGACCTGGGGTCAGGTCACCATTGTATCTGTTCGCTGTGTGCTTAAGAAAGTGTTTTTGTCTGTTTTTTTCTCATTTTCAGTTTTTTTCCCTCAGTCTTGAGTAAGGCTTCAAAAGTTAAAAACAAACAAACAAGTATTTATGTCCTAAACAACATTTTGTTATAAGACTAGATCTATACGAACATGAGTGATCTTGGCTTTCCATTATTAGTAATTACTACTGTGAAACCGGAAGTGGCACGCTATCTACAAGCAGATATTGACACAATGAAATTTGGGGCACGGAGCACAGGCATTCATACAGTGCCATGCAATGACACTCGTAAGACAAATACAGACGTATGTCAACACAAAAACGTGCACAATCAATTATCATTGAAGCTATTGATTGTGAAGAGCTGTGTTAAGACCTGTGCATATTATTCATTTTATTGCATGTTCTTATACGGTTATTGAACCGAAATAAACGTTTATTGACTGATTAAACATGCACAGTCAATATCAAACCAGGAGTCACATTCATCTTAAGGACGGTGGCGGCCCAAGGAGACAAATATAGTATATTATGTGCTTCATAAATGTGTGTTCAGATGGCATCGAGTGCAGAAATCGATACCCCGTGCACATGTACGGCCTAATTCACAGAGATGTATTGAAGAGTAGTTTTTCTCCTGTTTTAGATGCAAAATTCCCTTGAATATTCAGGCCTCAGGTATGGCTTATTTATTAATAAATTTCGAATAATAAAACGTGGTTCGTCAAGGAAAAAAAGGTACATAGCGTTCCTTCAAGTCACACCTAAGCAAGCAGTAAGGGACAACTGCTTACAGAAAATGATATATAATTTAGGCATGGACATTGAGGTATAATTTACCGAAAGAGGGAGTAAGCTGTGTACTCCTAGAATGCTACTTACTCATAGCTTTGTTAATCGGGCTCGTATTTCCACATGCACATATCAGGCGGACACAAATACTGATGTACATCTGGTTATGATAGATTTGCAGCAGCATAATGATATGCAAATAGACACAGAGGGACATACATATTCATAGACACATGCATGGCCACATCCATCATGAAGAAAGTGAAGGCATAAACTTGTGTTCAATAAGGAATGACAAGTAAATGCAAAAAGGGCTAAATAGTAGCAGAAAGAAAGGCAGTTAAAAACAAAAATACAACCATGAGCTCCTGAGGCATAGACAATTAGGACTGAGCATGGACACTCTGCTCTTGGGCATATTTAGGAAATGTCGGAACGTGGAGCTGCAGTAACTTTTGGAGCTCCACGTTCTGCTATTTCCAGAACGGAGGGATGCACCGTATTTACAACAATACGGCACACCCCTGCGTTTTTCCTAGCGCTGGCGCAAAAGTACGTGCATTGCAGGGAATGATTGTTTATGTGCAGGAAGGTGTGTGTCCCTTCCTGTACATAAACAATCAATAATTGCATTTTGCTCTTTCTATGTGCACTGTAGAATGCAGCACACATAGAAAAAGCAAAAATGAAGAGAAATAAAAGTATTTCTCCTTGTTGTGCCGTTCTAACACCTGCTATTGCATGGCATTAGGTTTTTGCGCTGCCTAAAATTTACACATCCTTATGAATCTGGGGCAGGGTCAATGAGTAATGGGTGTTGAGTGGCAATGCCCACAGCAACACATATTGCATGCACCTTTCATGCAGATATGTGCATGAAAGGGTACCATATTTACAAAGCAGTGTTAAGCAACAAAAAGTGGCTTAAAGCCACTTTGTAAATATGGTGCAGGGCATTGTGCCACCGGAACATAAAAAAAAGTGACGGTCCAGTGATGCAATCCCCTTGTAAATATGCCTCTTGATGTGCTTCCGGAAGCCGTGAAATATGAGGAGATGTGGCCTAGTGGCTAGAGCTACCAACAATGGACCCTGGAATCCAGGTTTGAATCCTGGCCTCAGAGCTTTACGCCACATCATGTGATTCTCACCGATCACTAAATCTTCCCGTGCCTAAAAAATGTGAAATGTAATGTATGAATTGTATTTGTGTAATGCCCACTTGATGTACACGAGCTTGCGGATTGACTCCCATTCCCAAGCTCTGTTGCTTCCTACCGAGGTTTACTGTATATAAGTATCAATACATACAAACCCACCAAAATCTAAATAAATCATTAGAAATATCAGGAATATGTGAATCACCAAGTAGACACAAACATAGAGCTAGGTCATCTTTCTAAGCAAACAAGAAAAGGCCCATCCATCAACACATGCTACTTCAATCTTATTGAAATAGGCCTAGAAGCTGAATTATCTTTCTCATTACATGAAAGAGATTCTCCAAATACCTAGAGCAGCGAATAACACATGGATCGGCCAACACTAAGGGCAAGAAGGGGTGAATGTGTACTAATCTGCAACCTTTGCGGATGAGAAACTGCATCAAGGCCTCACTTTACTCAATGCCACTGAAAGAGACAGCAGATAGCTCTCTATATAAATAGAGCCGTATATCCTTCAATGGCAGCTGATTAGATCTGGCAAGCAGGATGCATTAGCGCTCTGTGCGCGAGTGATAAATATAGGGGTAAACTGCGTAAGCGCGCTTGATGCCGAGTTCAAGATTCAATGGGGCTGATTTGGTGGCTTCTTCCTCATTTATATAGCATTTGGCTCATTCCTTTTTTTTAAATTGCTTTTCTGCAACTGAATCTATTTATGCAAATCATTGAATGGTTGATTGACTCACAGATATACGTTTAATACTGTGTTGAAATGCTCAAATTGTAGTTTAAGTAAGCCCTGTAATTTTGCTATGCGTCACTGCGCAGGATTAGAGCAACTTCCAGATTTTCAATTTAAGTAAAAATTAATACATTTAACTCTGAATCTTAAAATCATGGTTCTAATGTTTTAATCTTTATATCCATAAAATCGAGCATCATCAAATTAAATGTCTCAAGTTATTATACCGCATGTAAGTGTCCTCCAACTTAAAAGTACACCTTAAATTGAAGTAGCAAGCAAGCAGCAGTTATAAGTTACCTATAACTAGTACATTTCATTACAAAAACTGATCAAAGAAAGGAGTACGGATGCTTCTGTATACATACACGCACACATACACACACAGGGCCTCATTTATGAGAAATGACGCATCGCTGCGTGAAAGCAGCGATGCATCACTTCTCAGTGCGCACTCCTTGCGACATACCTGAGTCATCATATTTAATGTATGACGCATCA
Source organism: Lissotriton helveticus (assembly GCF_964261635.1). Taxonomy (NCBI): domain Eukaryota; kingdom Metazoa; phylum Chordata; class Amphibia; order Caudata; family Salamandridae; genus Lissotriton; species Lissotriton helveticus. The sequence continues at coordinate 246,829,644 of NC_136067.1, forward strand.
TGTCGCAAGGAGTTACAGATACGTCAGTATTTCTGACGTATCTGTAAGCGCAAAAGTGACACATTGCTGGAGTGTGTCACAAAAGTGACGCAACTCCAGCAATGCTTCCTTTCACATGGGGCTTGCCCCATGTGAAAGGGCTTGCATCAGTCTTACGCCTGCTGTGAGGCAGGCGCAAGATTTTGACGCAACGGTGTCCTAGAAGTGACGCAGTGAAATCTCATAGATTTCACTGCGTCACTTCTACGACCCTTTCTTGCATCAATACGCCCCCTTTGCATACATTATACCTGGCGCAGGTATAATGTGGCGCAGAGGTTTACAAAGTGACGCATCTACCTAGATGCGTCACTTTGTAAATATGGCGCAACAAGGCGCAATGTTTACGCCACTGGTGCGTCACAAAAAGTGACGCACCGGCAGCGTAAAAGTGACGCAAGGGCTCATAAATGAGGCCCACAGCACATAACACATGACACACAACACACTACACACACAGCCACCACCAGTAAACAAAGAGTTACTCATCAATAAAACCATATCCTATATCCAGTTATTTTACGCATTTTGAATTTATCTAGTTAAAAAAACATATGCAAATTAGTCTTGCGTAAATCATAAGAAAATCAATCACTATTTCATCAACAATTGCCTTTTAAGGTAGACAAAATGTAAAGACACATGGCCTCATTTAAATGTTGACCGAGGTCCCCAAACCATTGTGAGGCAAAAGAACCCTCCCCCTCCACCCACCAGTGTGCGACTCCCAGCCTGCCAAACTTGAAGATCCTTTCGCCACAACAAGAGCACTGTTGAAAATTCGGTTACTGGTTGGATGGGGGTGAAACCCTACTAAACAAAACACAATGTCTGTCAGGGTGTAACACAAGCAAACCCCAAATTAACCTATGCTTAACCCTCTGGTTGATTGGTGCAAACATTCAGGCCTAGCTTAGAGTCAATGTGTAAATTATTTATGCAGCAAATCAAGCAGTGATAAAGTGAAAACACAGCAAAAGAATAATCCCACACCAATACAGCGAATAGAGTGAAAGTGAATAAACTGTTTTACACCAAAACAACAAACATCCAATCAGTAGAACTGGAGATATGCAGTTTTAAAGATTTAAGAGAAAATAGTGCCTAGACACACATAGTACCAACTGCGGCCTGCTGAACAAGAGTACTTTAAATCCTGCTTGTGTCGATGATGCATCGTGCAGCAGCAGTTCCGAGGAGCTGTGAGGCTGGGATGCAAGGTCCTGTGTCCTCATTGAGAATGAAGTTGATGAGGTGCTTGAGATCTGAAGTCCTGCATCAAAGATACGTTGTGCGCTGGTGGTTCCGAAGGAGTTGTGGGGCTTGTGATGCGGAGTCCTGTGGAGTCGTTGAGAAGTTGTCGATGAGGGGATTGCGATATGAAGGCCTCCGTCAAGGATACATTGCACAGTGGTAGTTCCGAGGCGACTGCGCCCTGCGATGCAGTCCTGTGTTGAGGTGCATTGCTCAGAGGTGTATCTGAAGTGGAGCTGCAAGGTGATGCGTCATGCTGCTTCATTTCTGCCCAAAGGACCACGACTGGGCTAGCACAACACCTTCAGGTCCACTTCCAAGAGTCCAGGACTAGGGAGGCACCACTTGGGGGACGGGACTCAGAGTAGACTGAGCCCAGGTGCTGGGTTCAAGATGGTTGGAGCCTGTCCTGTCCCTTAGGTTTCTGATCAGGAGACCAGCCAACTGGATCTTAGAGTCACACAGGTGGTCCTTGGTTCAAGATGTAGGTCCAGTCCTTTACTGAGGCTGCTGTGCAGAAGGTCAACAGAGTAGCAGTCCTTCTGAGTCTTCTACAGCCCCAGGGGTGTACTGAAGAACTGCGTCTGACGGTCCAGTATTTATACCTGGTGCCCGCTTTCAAGTAGGGGAAGTTTCAAGAGAATTTCCTTTGAAGTAACTGAAGTTTCCTGCCTCCTCTGCCCTGACTCCAAGCTGGCTACATGAACAATGCAATGGTGACAAATCCTTTGTGTGAAGACAGGACAGAACCTATTCAGTTACAAGTGGGGCAGTGCACACTTAATACCTCTTTAGTGGGGATATCTGGGAGTAATAAACAAATTCTAACTGCCAACTACACCGAGTCATATGGACCAGAAAGAGGCTGCAGGCACCAAATAGTTAGGGCACGAAAATTACAACTTTCTAAAAGTGCCATATTCGAAATTGTTACTGAAAATCTGAATTTACTATTGAAATGGCTTTAAATCACAATTCTTTAGACGCAAACTCAATATTCCTGCCTGCTCCCAATTGAACGTTATAACTTATAAAATGTAGTAAGGCGACCCAATGTTATCCTATCTGCAAGGTAGGCCTCACAACAGTGAAAAATGAATTTAGGAGCTTTTCACTACCGGGACATGTACGATTTAAAAGTACATGTCCAACTTGTAAAAATGGTTCTTTATTTTTCGATTAATTAAAATGATTACAATGTACGTCCTTTTGCGTTTATAGAGTAGAAAAGAATAAAAGAGGATAAAGATAAAAAGCTTTTAGGTTCATGTATGATGTGCATACTCCAGCTGGCATGACAGAGTTCGCTAAAATCTACAAAGTCGTAGAAGCAGTGATCCAGTCTGGAACAAAGGTGCTAATGTATTAGAGTGTCAGCTGCGTCTAGAGTACTGGTCTACTCTCCCTTTGAGTGAGCCCTTCCACACAGTAGGTAAGTATTTGTTTACTGTGCAAAATTAATACAACCTTTATATTTACAGTCCCAACATTGATTGAGCATAAAAGCATTTAAAACAACATTAACCCCTTCGACGCTCATGACGAGCTGGGCTCGTCATGGCGTAGCCTCCTCGCACGCTCATGACGAGCCCAGCTCGTCACGTAACATGCGTTTCCGCAAAACCCAGCGTACAGGCGGAATTCCGCCCGCACGCATGCGGTTAACTGATGTTTTTCTGATTTCTGTACATGGTGTATGAGTTTACTTGTCTGATGTGCTTGCGGCTTGGAGGCGGAGCTTGCGGCTTGGAGGTGGAGCTTCCGGCCCAGAGGTGGAGATTTCAGCTATGGCTAAATACCCACCTCCGAGCTGTAAGCTCCGCCTCCAAGCCGCAAGCTCCGCCTCCGGGTCGGAAGCTCCACCCCCAAGCCGGAAGCTCCGCCTCCGGCGCAGGAATTTCCGGCCCGAGTGCGGACGTAAAGTTAGTGGTCTTAAATCTATTCTGTGAATACCGAAAGTAGTAAGTTCATTCTGTGAATCCCGAAAGTAGTAAGTTCACTTTGTGAATCCCGAAAGTAGTAAGAGCATTCTGTGAATACCAAATAGTAGTAAGTTTAGGATTTAGTCTTAAGTTCATTCTGTGAATCGGGTCCATAGGGTCTGCCATTCCTGCCAGTAGGATTTTTTGCCCAGCAGCTTCCTACTACTTTTGTTTTGATTGCCTTTAGTAACTTCTCTTCTGGTTATTTGTACATAACCTCATGATTATGCTCTGGATTACTATTGTCCGGATGATGACCCTGTTGTTACATTTGATTTGATACGCCATTGACATCACAATTATTCATACTAGATATGTTTGCTGCACTTAAAGGGGCAATAATTTGTTGATTGCCCAACAACAGTGCATTTGTGATGTCCTCATGCTGTTTTCTGTATAACACGTGCTCTTTTATATAATTTTCTCACTGTGTAATCACTTAAGCGCAGAGCAGTTTCTGTTCTGCCATTTGACTTAATTTACCAACTGATTTGAATCATTGCTGCATAATTTTCTTTCTATAAGAAAATAGTATATTACTGATATTTGGATGTTTAATGGGCCTTTTAATGTTGTCAATATTCATCAATGATACCACGGTGAACCAATGTTGTTTGATAAAATCAACACTTTCTCCTCATAGAGTGAGATTTCCTTGGATTGGGTTAGGATGAGCCATATTAATTAGTGAGGGAGATCTTAAGTCCGTGTAGGTAGATCTGTTTCACTGGAATTCTGATTGTCTCTGGACCTCTGACCCTGCCAAGGGCCGGATCGCTCCCCTGCCACCGAACAGCGCCACGGTGCGCATTCACCCCGCTGCGCATTCACCCCGCTGCTGCCGCTCCTAGTGTGAGTTCCATCCTCCTGTGCCCAGGATCACCGTTTGACTGTGGTTTGGACTTGTGATTTACTGTTCTTTCTCCCCCTTACATGTTAGTTTTTTGTATTTATTCCGCTCTAGTTTCTCACCGTTTGTAGCCCCCTGCTCCCCCCACCCCCCTTTTTTTGCTTCCGTGACCCGCTGTTTTCCCCGCTGCTTCCCCCGTGGCCACGCCGCCTCGCCTTCCCAGCTGCTCCTCCCACCCTCCACGCCCCATTAGACGGCCGCTGCCCAATGGTAGGAGTGACCTCTGACCCTGCCAAGGGCCGGATCGCTCCCCTGCCATCGAACCTGCTCCCCCCACACCCTCTTTTGCTTCCGTGACCCGCTGTTTTTCCCGATGCTTCCCCCACGGCCACGCACCCTCGCCGCCATGCTCCCACCTCCCAGCTGCTCCTCCCACCCTCCACGCCTTAAATGGCGGCCGCTACCTGGACGCACAGAGCGGGCGCGCTGACTGCGCGCTGAAGGCGTGCCAAAGGCAAGCCTGTCTGCGCCCGTCCTTGCCTGGTTCGCGCCCAGCGCCAGTACCCCTGGACCCCGTGAACTCCGCACCGCCGGACTGCGATACAATGCCAACACTCTCCATGCACTCAACACCGGCCGAAACCATCGCTGCTTCCAGGCCGCCCCGAAAGGCACCCACGGACCCTTCTCCTGCCACACCTGCAACTTCACCTGTGACCGAACCACCAGACCCCCAAGGACTGAAAACAACCACCTCCGCTGCATACTCCTCACCACCCGCTCCGCACGCACACACGCCGTCGAGCTCTGGAACCTGCTCGACACCTCCGCCCCAGACGTGGCCTTCCTGACCGAGACCTGTTGGAATGACTCCTCGGCACCTGATATCGCCATAGCCATCCCGGACGGCTACAAGATCTCCCGCAGAGACCGCACCAATGGGATCGGAGGAGGAATAGCCATCATCCTCAAGTCCACCCTCCAGGTCCACACCCTCGCAGACGACTCCCTCAACTCCGCCAAACACCTTCAATTCCGGATCCACACTGACACTAACACCACCCTCAAAGGAACACTCATCTACAGACCCCGCGGACCCTGGACCCACTTCAGCGACTCCGTCGCCGACCTCCCCAACACCCACGCACTCGCCTCCACGGACTACATCCTCCTCGGAGACCTGAACTTCCACCTCAAGAACAACAACAACTCCAACTCCACCACCCTGATCGACAACCTCGCCAACCTCGGCCTCCGACAACTCATCACCGAGCCCACCCACGCCGCCGGCAACACACTCGACTCCGTCTTCTCCACAAGCACCCATGTCTTCAACCGCACCACCGAACTCCACTGGACTGACCACCGATGCTTCCACTTCACCTTCAAGAAACCAACCACGCACCACCGCACCCAACAGCTGCCTCGCCACTGCTGGAGCAAAGTTACCGAGGACCAGCTGACCTCCACCCTCAGCCAGAATCCACCCACCGAGCCCACCGACACAGACGCTGCTGCCCGAAACTTCGTACAGTGGATCGATGACTGCGCCAACACCCTCGCCCCGATCAAGAAACCCTCCATCAACCACCCCAGCAAGAACTCCAGATCTCCAAACGAACATGCCGGAAGCTGGAGAAGAAATGGCTCCACGACCACGCACCAGACATCCACGCAGAACACAAAGAGTCAAAGACGCCATCCGCAGACATCACCACCTCATCAGAACAGCTAAGAGATCGTCCTTCAAAGCCAGACTGGACAACAACGCACACAACAGCAAAGAACTTTTCAACATAGAAAGGAACTCTCCAACCCCAGCGCCAACACCAACAACATCCCACCCTCGCAAGATCTGTGCGACTCACTGGCCACCTTCTTCCATCGCAAGATTGCCGACATCCACGACAGCTTCAACTCCTCATCCGCCCGACCACAACAAACCACACCCTGAAAGCCACCTGCACCAACCAGTTGACCTCCTGGTCCCACGTCAACGACGAAGAGAGACGCAAGGTCATTAACTCCATCCACTCAGGATCTCCGTCAAACCCTGCCCACACCATGTTTTCAACAAAGCCGACAAAACCATTGCACCCCAATTGCGAAAGATCATCAACATCTCCTTCAACACAGCGACATTCCCGAAAAGCTGGAAACACGCCGAAATCAACGCCCTCCTCAAGAAGCCCAAGGCAGACCACAAAGACCTCAAGAACTTCCGACCCATCTCCCTGCTCCCCTTTCTGGCGAAGGTCATCGAAAAAATCGCCAACATGCAGCTGACCCACTACCTAGAGGAGAACGACATCCTAGACCCATCCCAGTCCGGATTCAGACGCAACCACAGCACCAAGACTGCCCTCATCGCCGCCACAGACGACATCAGGCGCCAGCTAGACAACTGCAAAACCTCAGTCCTCATCCTCCGGACCTGTCAGCTGCTTTCGACACAGTCTGCCACCGCACACTTAGAACACGCCTCCAAGAAGCCGGTATCCAGAAGAAGACCCTAGACTGGACCACTTCCTTCCTCTTCGGCAGGACCCAGATAATCCGCCTCCCACCCTTCCGATCCAAAGCCACCGACATCATCTGCGGCGTACCCCAGGGCTCTTCCCTCAGCTCTACCCTGTTCAATATCTACATGGCCCCCCTCGCACAAGTGGACTGCCAGCACGACCTGAACATCATCTCCTACGCCGACGACACCCAGCTCATCCTCTCCCTCACCAAGGACCCGCACTCTGCCAAAACCAACCTCCACGAGGGAATGAAGGCCGTCGCCCAGTGGATGCAAAGCAGCCATCTGAAACTGAACTCGGACAAGACGGAGATCCTCATCCTAGGTCCGACCCCCTCCGTGTGGGCCGACTCCTGGTGGCCGACCACACTGGGAGTAGCTCCAACACCCAAGGACCACGCACGCAACCTAGGATTCATCCTCCACTCTGTCCTCTCCATGTCGAAACAGGTCAACGCCATCTCTTCCTCCTGCTACAACACCCTCCGCATGCTTCGCAGGATCCACAATTGAATCCCGACTGAAACAAGAAGAGCAGTGACACCAGCCCTCGTCAGCAGCAGACTGGACTACGGCAACGCACTCTACGCAGGAATCCCGGCCAAACACCTGCATCGACTACAACGCATCCAGAACGCCTCGGCCCGTCTGATCCTCAACGTCCCACGCCGCAGCCACATCACCTCCCACCTAAGAGACCTGCACTGGCTCCCCGTAAACAAGAGGATCACCTTCAAACTCCTCACCCACGCACACAAAGCACTCCACAACACCGGACCAGCCTACCTGAACGACAGACTCAACTTCTACACCCCCGCCCGCCAGCTCCGCTCTGCCAGCCTCGCCCTTGCCGCCATACCGCGCATCCAATGAACGACCTCCGGCGGCAGATCCTTCTCCTTCCTCACCGCAAAAACCTGGAACACCCTACCCACCCACCTACGACAGACCCAAGACCTGCTCACCTTCAGAAGGCTCCTCAAGACCTGGCTTTTCGAGCAGTAGCAGCACCCCCCATCCCCAGCGCCTTGAGACCCTCACGGGTAAGTAGCGTGCTTTCCAAATTCTCTGATTGATTGATCTCCGATCTGGTTCTGTAGGGTGCAATGTTCATAAAAGAAAAGAAGAGAGACAGATAGTAGATACATAACTAGAAGAGCTCTGGAGAAAGACATGCTACTGGTTCAAAATAGGAAATAAACGGTGGGGTGTAGACAGGATGGTGATTCTTCCACAGGGACCAGATGTTCAGGGTAAGAGGACGAGGGCAGAGATACAGTTGAGCAAACTCGAACTCTGTTATTCACTGCATTGCATGTTTAAACGTCAGGAGAGGCCATGACTGCTGGTGGCTTTATTGTGAATTAACTGAAGATTCCTTAGAGTAGTAAATGTTTAGGTGGGGTAGAAGATGGGTGGAGTGCAGATCCAATTTGACGTTGGTGCGAATGAATACAAGGAGGAAGGAATATTTGGAATAGAGATGGGACATCACATAGTGAATGTAAAGGAAGAAGTTGCACTTAAATGCATTGTAAATGGTATTCAGGATGGCGACAAAATGTAAGAACAAACAGGGATACAGGGTCTAGACTGGCCCAACTGGCCCAGCAGGGATTAACCCGGATCAGACAGGAAAATGCACTGCCCTTTGCAGGAAGTCAGTGCAATAATGCCCAAGAGATGACCATAAGGGTCCAGAATAGAAAGCTGTCACCACCTGGCTCCTGCATATTTTGTGATGTTGGTATTATAGCATTTGTATATTTAGAACAAACATGTACATCTCTCTTTGTGATGTATACTTGCATTTTAATTGTAATTGCATTTATATAGCTTACTACCCCTGACGAGGCATCAAATCGCTTTTTTCAGTGAGTAGCACACTACCCTGGAACCCAAAAAGTATTAGTGCTGAATTACTGTAGGGAAATATGAAATTAATTTGAGTGTTGGACATGTTAGACTGATATTTGGATTGAAAAAGATAGTGGAGGGATAGAAGAAGTAAGGGTTTGCATGTATATACCTCTGGCTACCCCTGATGAGTTATTGAAGTGCTTTTCGGTGAGTAGCACGCTACTTCGGAACCCAAAACCCAAAAAGGATTAGTGGTGAATTAGTATAGAGAAATATGAAATTAATATGAGCAGTGAACATGTTGATTTGTTATGTGGATTGAAATGGATACTGGAGGGATTTATATAGCGCTTTGCTACCCCTGATGAAGTGTTGAACGCTTTTTGGGGAAAGGAAGCAACAAAAAAATAGGCAAGCCACAATAGAACTGAACTGCAACAGAAAATTCTGCAAAAATGCTTACTTCATGCACACGGCCTCTCTTCTATCTCAGCAAGGTGTTTTGATCTTGCTGGAGAATCTCATAAATAATACAGCTGGATCCGGCTTTCACGCCTAGATCTTGTTTGATAGAAAGCCATGTTTAATGCTATCCCTTAAAATATGCTCCCCTGTCAGAACCCTAAACATTCTGTCCGAGATGGCGAAGGGAGGGTTTTTGCAGCTCGTGCTATTTGTGATATGCTGCACATTATGTGCCAAAGTGACTCATCACAAGCTGTGACAACCCAAAGCTTGCAAAAATCTGAAGGCAAGAAATACAGCTGACTGCCTAAAGCTCCCTGCGATCGTTGAATGGGTGAAAAATGTAAATGCTGTCATTATCATAGCTCCTGGCTAATAGGCGCTACGAATTTAAATATCTACATCATATATCTTGCTCCCAGGCGGGAAAGGTCTGTTCTGCCTTTCTACTGCAATTTATTCTTTTTGATTATATTTATTATCTGCCCAGATATTATCTATGTAATAAGCATGGGATAGTTGTACGAGAATGCCTTGGTTTTTTGGAAATGGCAACTAATTTTAAGGACTGACAGGACAAAATTCTTGATACGATTATGGGACGATTGTTTAATTAAATACAGTGCACAGGTGCTAGAATTAGATTAGATGCATTGCACTGGTGAGAAAGCAATTTTGCACCGATGATCAGACAAATTTGCACTGACAATGACACTGTCCAACCAGTGCAGAAGGTTATTTTAGGCTGATGCAAATATTGTTGTTGCGGGCAGGGAAAATGCTGGTACAGAACTGCCTGGTCACCAATTCAAAATGACTTGATAACCGTTGTAATACAAATACTTTTCTAATTATGTTTTGTAAGTTCTCTATTAAAATTGTGCTTTTGGTTGGGTAAATGTTATAATAGGTGGTCATATAGTTTAAAATTGTGATAACAACAAACATTTATCTTATCAAATCCGAGAATCTATTTTAACACAAAAGAGTGGATCTGCCATATTCTTGATACACCAGGGGGCCAACATAACACATAATATTTTTTTTGCAGCAGTATTTGAATTAATGAGAGGTCTTCACAACTGCAGCACAACTACACTACCCCTGCTGCCCCACTAACAGCAGCTAGCCACATCCTCCCTTCCTTCACTTACAGAAAGCGCTCTGTGGAATGTCATGTAAAGCCAAAATGCCTTGGTAGTTGGCCTAGATTGTGTTAATGAGAAACTATCCAATGACTTTCTTTTTAAATGATGTGCAGCTTTTCCCATTTATAGTTTGTTATTGGAGAGGGATTGCTGGAGGAGGTGAGCCTGTTGCAGGTGGTGTGGTTAGAATGAGTTGGGGAAGGGGTCACCTAGTTTTCTGGTGTTTAGGGTTTAGGGAGTGGCTGGATGTGTTGAGAGTAGTGTGGATGGGATGAGTTTGGGATGGGTTAGTTTAGTTTTGTGAGCTTTTTAGGGTATAGAGATGGAGTGGATCGTTTGTGGGTCGATTGTGTGACATGACTTTTGGAAAGGGTCGTTTAGTTTTGTGCATTTATAAGACTGAGCCAGGGGCTGAGCACTCTGGATTGTGTGGATGTGGCTGTTGTAGCAGACCACCAGCCCCTCCCCCTGCTGGGACGATGCCCCGGAAATGCACCTTTGTTCATCCCCTAGCCAGGCTTGGCTAGAGGCTATATAATAAAAGGGCAGAGACCGCTCGAGGTCTTCCTGGCTCACATTAGTGTACCAATCGTGTGGGTGTGTTTCTTTGCTGACCACCTACCTTGCATCATCGCCCTAATCCAGTGGGCACCGAGATCACCCGAGCAGGCCCCAGAACACTGGCAAAGTGACCCCAGTCCATGTCCCTGCCTACGCCAGAGGAGGCTCTTATTTGACTGTGCTACCAGTGTGTGTCCTGCTTACCAACCTCCCCTGTGGAGTGGCGTGCCCTGTTCACGTGTGGCACGCTTCTCCTCTGGCTGCTCCTCACAAACCCTACCCGCATCCTGAGCCTCCAGTTGCTGAGCAATGCCTTGGCCCCTCCGCAACTCAGCACATTGTTGCCAGCCATCGCCCGTGACTTCCAGGTACTGGACCAGACCCTGTCTTTCATTCCTGAGGAGCAGTCCAGGCTGCAGGATACCCTAGAGGCTGATACTGGCCACACGCTGACTCTGGGGCACTGCTGTTGCCTATGGCAGCTACACAAAGCACAGCTCTCATAGACAAGAAGATGAAATAAAAGATATAAAAGAGACTTTTGCCAAGAAGTGAGAAGTCATAATTGTTAATACCCCTGATTGGGAACTACCACCTCAAGCATTGGAACAACCAACTGTAATTGAAAATCACAGTGTTGCTCTCCAACTTCTGGCAGAATCCCAGTTCCTACACACAAGAGGGCAAGTTCACAGGCACCTAGCCAATCCACTATGACAGACGATGCCAATGCTGCACCTCAGCATGGCCCACCAAAGAATGTGCCGACCCCACAACACGTACTTGTAGTCGTACTGCAACCATTTAGCGAGCTAGCTGACCCGGCTACTGTGTCACCACGCTGGAAGAAATGGGTTGGCAGGCCAGAGGACTATTTCTTCCCAACCCATGAGACTGATGATATCATCAAATGATCCCTCCTGCTTCACTACGCAGGCGAGGAGATTAACAAACACTTACCTAACACAGGTGTGTCCAACGACTATGACACTGCGGTGCGGTTGCTCAATGCCCATTTTGTTTTACCAATGAACCCAGACTTTGAACGCTTTAAACTTCAGCAAACCAGACAGTGGGAAGACGAATCCATAGACGCTTTCTACACAAAGCCCTTGCCAGCACATGCACCTCAGATGACCAACTAAAAGCAATAGGGCGCAAATTATCCAAGGGTGCAGGAGCAAAACCCTTAGAGGCCTGATCCTCCGACAACCCAAAATCAGCCTCTACAACATCCTCATCATGGCCAGATCTCATGATCTGTCCATGGCCAGAGCTGCTGAGATGGATGTCGCCATTACACAACAACCTGAAAAGGCCCCCACCGTTAAGTCTGATCGTGCTGACACCATCTGCTCTACCGGGAAGCCAACCAAGCAAAAAACCAATGTGTCTTCTCAACAAAGACTCCGATGCAGATATTGTGGGCAAGGCAAACACCCTCTCGAGGACAGCTCAGACCAAGTCTGCATGTGCTCAAACAGTAGCAAGCTGAGCGTGTGCAGAGTAGACCTGGGCCGTGAACTCCGCTCCGCTCGCAGAGTTTGTGGAGTATCCCACACTCCGCGTTACGCGGAGCTCGCAGAGTTCCGAAAAACTCCGCTTCACGGAGCTGAGTTTTTTTCCTCGCTCGCGTTTACCAGCATCAAGTTGGTGAGCATGAGCGAGGACAATCATGCTCCCGGCGTGATTTTTCCTCGTTTGCAATTGTCTACATCAAGTTGGCGAGCGCGAGTGTGGAAAATAAACATCACAGGAAAATTTCTCAACGTGGGGTTGTCAGGTTTCTCATTGCGAGTGGTCGCGTATACTCTCAACCGCTCGCAATGAGAAAGTGCTTGTTCTCCTTGAGAAAGTTGCAGCTCGAGTAAAAATCTACTCGAGCGGCAGAAAAGAGAAAGAAGGGACCGCTTGCGCTGTACAAGGTGCCGTTCTCAATCACCGCAAACAGCATTTTTCTATAGAACTCCACCGCTTGCGGAGCTCCGCGTAGTGCAACTCCGCGAACTCCGCCCAGGGTTAATGCAGAGGGGTGTCCCGGGAAAGAGGGTCCAGGGGCAGACTGATCCCCACTAAAGCTCAATGATAGCTAATGCTGGAAGAGCTTGAGCCCCAAAAGTCTGTGTGATAATCGCAACAACGTCAGTTGGAAGACCCATCCCCCCGATGACGAGGAAGAGGAGACATTTGTTATCTCCTTCACCAATGATCTCAAAAGCCACAGATAGCCACAGCCCACATGCATAGTCGAAATTTCCTGCTCTGATGTCAAAGCCCTCATAGATACAGGAGCATCGGGGAACGTGATGGGGATTCAACAATACTGATGCCTCCGACCATGATTGCCCCTGTTTCCAATGAACACCAAAATCTTTATCTACGGCACCTAATCCCTGCGGCCGCTTAAAGGGTGAATGGAAGTCCATGTGCTCAGGAGACCAGGAGAGGATGACCATATTCCACAATGAAGCCAACACCATCATAGGGAGTCACACGGCAGACGATATGGGGTTAGTCTCCTTCACCTGGAAAGTGACAGCCTACCAACTGGAGGAACTCTTGAACCAATTCCTGAAGCTCTTCAAAGGACTAGGGAGTCTGAAGGCCCTGCGAATAAAACTCCACTTTGACAAATCTGTGAAGCCGGTGGCACTTTGCTACCGTCGGCTGCCGTTCCATCTATGACTACTCGTCGAGGAAAAACTGAACAAGATGGAGAAGCAGGACATTATCAAAAAAGTTTCCGGGTCCACCCCATGTGTCTCCCCCATGGTGATCACTGTAAAACTGAAGCAGCTAGGGAAGATCCGCCTCTACATCGACAGGCACCTGCCAAATCAAGCCATCAAGCAGGAAAGGCACATAATGCCCACAATTGATGACATCCTCACAGACCTGAATGGTTGAAGGTGGTTCTCCAAACTAGACCTCAATGCAGAATACCACCTACTGATCTATCTGAGGAGAGCAGGTTCACCACTGCGTTTTCAATGCACGTTGGGCTGAGCCATTACAGATAGCTGAATTTTGGCATCTCCTCCGCAGTGGAGATGTTCCTGTATGCAATTCAGGAGGCGCTGTCCGGCCTCCATAGTAATAATAATAATAATAATGGGAGATTTGTAAAGCGCTAGAGGAACTTAGCCCCAAAAGGGCATCAAGGCGCTATCAGATGGAAACAACATAAACATAACCACCAGCAGAACATAAGAGAGTGGAAAGACTGGAAGAATCAGGGCTAATAGGATAGGGAGAACAGCCACATTTTTATAAGTTTACGAAAGATTGTCAGGGACAGCTGTCTAGCGATTTCGGGCGGGAATGAGTTCCATAATTTTGGAGCGAGCGAGGAAAAGACTCTACCGCCCCATCGTGATTTATTAACCTTTGGAACTATGAGCAAGTTTTTCGAGGCAGATCGGAGGCATCTGCTGGGAGTGTAGGATTTCAGTAAGGATTTGACTACTTCAGGCTCTGATCCGAAAAACACGCTGTGGGCGAAGCAAAGGATCTTAAATGAGATTCTCGCCTGAATGGGCCGCCAGTGTAGTTCCCTTCTTGCCGCCGTCGCTGATGATTGCCTCGGCAGATTTAAAACTAATCTGGCAGCCGCGTTTTGGATGACCTGTAATTTTTGGATCTCCTTCTGATTTATACCACCATAAAGAGCGTTACAATAGTTGATCCTGGATAGTACCAGGGCTACCGTAGATTGTTTACGCGCCTCGGGAGATAGAAAAGGGGCTATCTTCTTCAAGGTCCGAATGATGGTACAGCAGGTGCCAACCGTTTTATTGACCTGTCGGTCAAAAGACAGGGTAGGATCTATGATAACGCCTAAATTCTTAACGAATTTGGCCGAGCGAGGGCATTCACCCAAAGCGACGGGCACCACTCCTCATTCCACAGATCTTGATTCCTGCCAATTACCAGCACCTCGGTTTTCTCACCGTTGAGCTTAAGAAAGTTCCTTATCAGCCATGATGATACAGATTCCATGCAGGTCTTAAATTTTGCAGCATAGTCTTGCCCCGACTGATTTGTCGAGACAATGATCTGTGTGTCATCAGCGTAAGATAACACCTGATATCCAAATTCTCCTATTATTTTGGCGAGGGGGGTCACGTATACATGGAACTGGACCGGGCTAAGCGCTGAGCCCTGTGGGACTCCACATTTCACCGCCCTGGTGGGGGACATAAAATCGCCCAATTTTACTTTCTGCTGTCTCTGATGCAGAAAAGAGGACAAAAGGTTCAGGGCGCTGCCCGCTACCCCTATCCCCCTCAGTCTATCCACCAGGATAGAGGGGGACAGGGTATCGAAGGCTGCTGTTAAATCCAGCAAGACCAACAAAGTGGTCTGGCCCTTGTTAACCTCAGACCTAATGTTATTTACTACCACAGTAAGGGCAGTCTCCGTACTGAGGGACGCGCGGAATCCATGCTGAGATGAATCCAGGCGATTCTCCCTTTCCAAAAAACCTGTCAAATGACGATTTAAATGAGCTTCCAGAATTTTTGCTGGTGCTGGTAATAATGAGATCGGCCGGAAGTTTTTTAGCACCTCAGGGTTCAAGGAGGCCTTCTTAAGAAGAGGTTTAACCACAGTGAGTTTCCACACTTGAGGGAAAATTCCCTCCGTGATAGCGCTGTTTAAGATATCGAGAAGGTACGGTAGTAGGGTACCTCTGCAGGCCTTTAGAATTTTCAAAGGACAGGGGTCCAGAGGAGAGCAGGATTTGATAGTATCAAGGATGCAGTTTAATTCCTCCCAGGACAGCGCAGGAAATTTTAAAAAAAGGGGGAGTAGAGCTAGAACCTCCGTCTGTGTTCGTATCATCGGGGTGCAATGTAAGGGCATGGGGGTCAGCTTCACTATTCAGTTTTTGGTTAAGGATGTCCAATGAAGAATGAATATCAGCTATTTTGGTTAGGAAGAAATCTGCAATGTTGTTACATAACATCTGTGATTCAATCACAGAGTTAGCTAGCCTGGGGACTGAAAGGGACTTTATGGTTTTAAAAAGCTCCCTAGCCGATCTCAGCCCAGCAGTGATCTTATTAAAATAGTTCCTTTTTTCTTCCGTTATAGCTTTTTTATAATCCTTAAGCGCCGATTTGTGCTGTAATTTCTTCAAATCATAGTGTCATGAACATTAGTGGTGACATCCTAATATGCTCTGTGACAGCCGAGGAACACCACCAGCACCTACAAGCAACACTGTGATGTCTGTCAGAGGACAGCTTCACCTTAAACCAGGACAAATGCTCCTTCTGAAATTCCAGAGTTCTTGAGCCATGTTTTTAATCAGGATGGGGTGTAAGTCAACCCTCGAAAGTCACAAGCCATCCTATAGGCTCCTGCCCCGACATCAGTCTCAGAAGTCAGAAGCTTTCTTGGGATGGCCACAGACTGTGGTAGGTTCATTCTCAATTTAGACACCATCATTGAACCTTTGAGAGCTCTTGCCAAGGTCAACACACCCTGGAAGTGGAGTACCACCAAAGAAAATTCCTTTGAAACAGAGAAAACTGCACTTCTAAGTAAGACTATCAAGGCCTACTTTGATCCAAAGAAACAGACTGAGTTACTGGTTGACGCCAGCCCAGTGAGACCAGGTGCCATGCTCGTCCAGGAAGCAAGACAGGGGAGGTGGGCCCCACTGGCTTTTGCAGTTTGAAAGAGAGGTCTTGGCAATCAAATGGGCCTGTGGACACTTCCACCTGTACCTCTGTGGAATAATCACCAACCTCTTGAACCCCTCTTCAATTGCTCTGCTTCCCACCCAAAAAGAGGGCCTGCAGCCACACTGCCTGCTGGTCACAAGTGCGCACAACCAAAAGTGATATATATCATTTTTGGTTGTGCGCACGTGTGACCAGCAGGCAGTTTGGCCGCAGGCCCTCTTTTTGTTTGAATAGGTGTGGGAGGCATGCACAGTCAGGTGCAGCACATAGATCAATAACATTTTTAAAGGAAGGTGTGCATAGTCCACACTAGATTTTCAGTCTGCTTCCCACCCACCACCACAGATTGAACGTTGGGCAATCCATCTACAGCATTATAGAATGTAAGTCATCTACTGGCAGGGTCCAAGAATCCAGTGGATTTTCTGCCATGCCATCCAACATCACCAGCCAGCGAAGTCAAAGAAAACACCAACGGTATTGAAGAATATGTTGACATGGTCTCATCAAGGGCGTGCCCCTAGTTACTCAGTCTAACAGAAATTTGTGATGCCACGATGCTGAGCATTGTGCTGGTAAGGGTATGGAATGAAGAAAAACCAAAGGTGGTGATGGACGGAGCGTTGACAATACAAACACTCAACCCCAGTCAACTGATCTGGGTTTAATCCATCACCGTTCTTTAGCTCACTCCGCCACCCCAGTTCAGACATGGCCATATGCAAATCAGTCTGACCCTGTGCCTCATGGGAACAGTCCAGCCTGAACTGCCAAGCCATGTCTTTCCTGGACCGGAATCAAGCTTCCCAGGACCGGTTTCTGGCATTACAGCCGTCTTCAGCCGGGTTTGCTTGACTCCAGTGGCAAAGTGAGCAAGGGACTCACGTCTGAGCATACCCTGCCAACTTAGGGTGAACAAAGAAAAACCAAAGATGGTGATGGAGGGAGCGTTGACAATACAAACACTCAACCCCAGTCAACTGATTTGGGTTTAATCCATCACCGTTCTTTAGCTCATTCCGCCACCCCAGTCCAGACATGGCCATATGCAAATCAGTCTGACCCTGTGCCGCATGGGAACAGTCCAGCCCAAACTGCCAAGCCAGATCTTCCCTGGACCGGAATCAAGCTTCCCAGGACCGGTTTCTGGCATTACAGCCGTCTTCAGCCGGGCTTGTTTGACTCCAGTGGCAAAGTGAGTAAAGGGACTCACGTCTGAGCATACCCTGCCAACTTATGGCGAACAAAGCGGTACAAAAGGGGGTGGTGATGGACGGAGCATCTGAACCAATCAAACACTCACACCCAGTCAACAGATCTGGGTTTAATCCATCACCATTCTTTAGCCGACTCTGCCACCCCAGTTCAGACATGGCCATATGCAAATCAGTCTGACCCTGTGCCTCATGGGAACAGTCCAGCCCGAACTGCCAAGCCATGTCTTCCCTGGACCGGAAACAAGCTTCCAAGAACCTGTTTCTGGCATTTCAGCCGTCTTCAGCCCGGCTTGCTTGAATCCAGTGGCAAAGTGAGCAAGGGACTCACGTCTGAGCATACCCTGCCAACTTAGGGCGAACAAAGAAAAACCAAAGGTGGTGATGGATGGAGCGTTGACAGTACAAACTCTCACCCATGTCAACTGATCTGGGTTTAATCCATCACCATTCTTTAGCTCACTCCGCCACCACGTGGGGCATGCAATGGGTGTTGTTGTAGGTGTTCCACTGCAATACCCATTGCTTTTTGATGCTGCCCCAGATGTACAAAAATGTATAAATCTGAGGCAGTACCAAAAACTAACACCATGCAATAGCAGGCGTTAGAGTGGCGTAACAAGAAGAATATCTTATTTTGCTTTTTCTATGTGTGCTGCATTCTGCAGCACACATAGAAAGAGCAAAATACCATTAAAGATTGCTTATGTGCAGGATAGTGTCCCTTCCTGCACATAAATACACATAAAATCATGACAATGTGCTACTTCTATGTGTGCTGCAGAACGCTATTTAGGAATCGCTAAACGGTATGATGATACATATGGCCCTTAATCACAACCAAAGTGGGGCTAAATGTATCGCCCTATTCACAAGCCGGGGCAGTTAACCTGCAATACCAGCCTCAAAAAACATCGCCACAGATGACCCCCGCAACTATCGCTAATGAGATGCAGAGTAGGTGTTCCCGTGCCAAAAGCCGCGACAACACCACTCCGCAATATTCTCAACGACCAGCCAGATCGGCAATAAAAACCCAAAACAGGCGATAAGGCATGTTAACAGCAGGAAACTAACACCTGCTCTGACCTGGTTTAAAGTCAGACGACAGCCTGCACCAGAAAAGGGAGCCCAGCCCAGAGCCACACCTGAAGGGCAACAGATGCCATGGAGCCAACGATCATGCAGCTGGGAGCCCCAACAGGGCCACAACTCCCACCGCCACCAACCCCAGGGCACCCCCTCCCAGGCACCCCCCCCCCCGGGCAAAGACATGCCACATCAACTACACAAAAGATGTACCAAATTATCCACCTGATGTCGCACAATGACATGTAGTGACATGCATGTGTCTTACCAAAAATTTGCATCACACATTCACCTTTGAATAAACAAACGAAAATGTATTAAAATAAACACAGAACAAAAATGAAGACACTCCTTGGGACAATCTGTAGGTCACAGCCTGCAAGACAAAAATCCAGATGAGAAGGTGTGACTTGCGCTCATCAAAGGACAGAGAGAGAGGGAAGTAGAGATACAGATACAGAGAGAGAGAAAGAGAGGGAGAGAGAGAAAGACAGACAGAGAGGGGAGAGAGAGAAAGACAGACAGAGAGGGGGAGAGAGAGAAAGACAGACAGAGAGGGGGAGAGAGAGAAAAAGATGGGCAGAGAGGGGGAGAGAGAGAAAGATGAAAAGAGAGGGGATAGAGAGAAAAAGATGGACAGAGAGGTGGAGAGAGAGAAAGACAGAAAGTGTGTGGGAGAGAGAGAGAAAGACGGACAGAGAGGGTGAGAGAGAGAAAGACAGACAGAGGGGGGAGAGAGAGAAAGACAGACAGAGAGGGGGAGAGAGAGGAAGATGGACAGAGAGGGGACAATCTGTAGGTCACAGCCTGCAAGACAAAAATCCAGATGAGAAGGTGTGACTTGTGCTCATCAAAGGAGAGAGAGAACGAAGGAGAGAGAGAGAAAGAGAGGGAGAGAGACAGACAGACAGAGAGGGGGAGAAAGAGAAAGTCGGACAGAGAGGGGAAGAGAGAGAAAGAAGGACAGAGAGGGGGACAGAGAGAAAGACGGAAAGAGAGGCAGAGAGAGAGAAAGATGGACAGAGATAGCGAGAGAGAGAAAGACGGACAGAGGGGGGAGAGAGAAAGACGGACAGAGAGGGGTAGAGAAAGAAAGACGGACAGAGAGGGGGAGAGAGACACAGATAACAGAAGAGATGGACAGGGAGAGTGAGTGCCAACACTGCGCACCCATGCCTCACTGCTCACCTGCTGACACTGGTGTGTCTCCAACTAAGTGCTGGTATGTAGTGCAGTTCACCAGGTCCCACATCTGAAACAGATCCGTCATCTGAAACAAAGTCCAGATACATGAATGGTAAACTACATACAATGACACACAACATAATCGCGTGTCTGCCCCTGTGCACCCAGGCAGCTGCACCCCAGCCCCTCCCGTCACCCAGCAGTGTATGCCCGCCCCTGCGCACCCAGGCAGCTGCACCCCAACCCCTCCCACCGCCCAGCGGTGCATGCCGGCCCCTGCGCACTCAGGCCTCACTTCTCACTTTCCACCAACGGTGTGTCGCAATGAGGGCCCACCACGAGCCGGTGCAAGCTCCAAGCCCGGGACCCGCAAACGTGGCACCCTCCACATCATGCAGCCCCACTCCGTAGGCCACCATGTCTCACATTTGATTCTGGGTCTTGATTTCGCCATGACAGAGGACATACCAGTGCACCCGGCATCATCGCAGGCTGCACACCCGCTCAGCCTTTGAGGTGCCACTAACTCTGTGATCCAGGAGGCAACGCCATGGGGTGGTAGGCCCACTCTGACCGCTGGCTCAGGCCTACACTGTGGTCCAGCAGGGCACACAAATCCTGCGCAGTGCGGATGACCAGGGCGGGGAATCATCACTGGCTGCACACCCGCTCAGCACTTAAGGTGCCCCTACCTCAGTGCACCGAAAGTCACCGTCCCGCGGCGGTGGGCCTCTGCCGGCCGCAGTGTATCCAGTGCCACCAAGTCTGTGCCCCACAAGTCATGATCCCTTTATGATTGAGTATCATGGTGCAGCAGCCATCATGTCACCTCCGTGCTGGGGGAAATGTGTTGTTGCAGGGCCCTAGGCCCTCGTGCCTACATGAACACCACACGGATACACCCAGATAGAGAGTGGAAATGGCCTTGAGCACGTGCACCCAACCCTTTTTATTGGCAGGGTCACATGTCCTGTGACGCATGTGCTGGATGGGTGTGGTGTGTTTGTACACCAGCCATGAGGGAGTGGATGTGGCATGCTGACAACTAGACCTGTGACCAGCAGATCACTACAGGGAAGACCTGGGACATGTAGCGTTGCAGTTGCCCCCTGTGAGCGTAAGTGGAATGGGCTGGCCTGGCGTATATCAGTCCAGAGTAAGGGTGTGAACAATGACCCCAGGGCGTGGTTCCATACTGGGCTGGACAAGTAACTAATGCGTGTGTCCATGTTGTTGTGTCTGCGCCACCCGGACCGCATTTGGCAATGTGTCACCCTGTGACCCAAGTTCTACGACATGAGCCACATGGATGTGAAAGTAATTCACTGAGCCTCCATTCATCCATACTTACACACATGAAAGACCACAGACATGACACATCTGTGTGATTAGGAATGTTTAATGCACATTCAGTGGAGTGTTGGATCTGGAGCAGTACAGGGTCATGCAAACCCCACATGATGATGTTGGCCTGTGGAGGGCCAGCCAGAGTCCTTCAGGGAATGACAAGTCCAAAGGAAGAGGAAGATTTCAGTACGCAGTCTGATTGCTGTGTCATTGGTGATCAAACGGCATATGGCAGTCTAATTTGAGGTCTAAGGTGAGTGTCGCAGACTGCATCGGGGAAAGTGGAAGGTGATGATGCAGAGGGCAGGACCAAGCTGAACCCCACATATGGGGGAGAAGAATGCTACTGCATCCTTCGTACCACCAAGGCAGGTTCATCCGCATCTTCGTCCACTGCTGTTACATGTGCCTCACATGTGGGTGGTGGTGTTCTGTCTCCTGCACTGTGTGGCAGTGACACCTCAGGGGCCGCAGGTGGAATGTCTGCTGCACTGTGTGGCACAGACATTTAAGGGGGCGGAGATGTGCATGTAGTGGTAGCAGCAGCATGCATCAACAGCGGGCCTTGTGGCAGCAATGCCATGAGGATGGTCTTGAGGTCATTGAGGAACCCAGCTACCACTCGCTGGTGTGCAGCCATAGCATGGTCTCCATTAACCTCCGCATGTTTCCCAACTCCCGTGTGACATCACTAGAGACACTCTGACTGGACAGTTGTTCTATTCTCTGAGTCAGGGCTACAGTGATATCAGCAATGGTCTGTTGGAGAGAATGGAGTCAACTGTGGGTGTCCGTTAGGGACTGTGAGTGGTCCCTGATGGGACTTAGACACCCACGTATGGCATCTAGTTTGTCTGCCATGCAGTTGAATCCCACCTGCACCTGTTTAGCCAGATTCTCCTGGCACCCCAACACACAGCGTTGGAAGGCCATGTGTTCTTTGTGGGGGTCCTGGCAGGCAGCCGTGGTGGTGGGTGCTGCCTACTGTGTGGTATTTGCAGGGGGTGGGGTCTCCTCGTAGCAACTGGGCTGCCCTGCTCCTGGAGGTGGACTGCGGAGGCTGTCCACAAGCTGTTGGATGGCATCGGAGTCGAAGCTGTGGTGGTCCTCTAAGTCATCAGAGAAGAGAGGTTCGGGCTGCTCTGCAGGAGGTGTTGATTCTCCCTTTACAATGTGAAGGGGTGATGCAGTTTAACAATGTGTCCACATGTATGTTGTCAAATTGTACATGCATTCATACAGACTGCATGACTGTGTAGATTGTGTCTGTTTGGGAGGTGCTGCCTATTTGATGGGGACAGTGGACATTTTGACAACATGACGTGTGTGTGTTTGTACTTGGACATTATCAAGATTTAAAAAATCGCACACCTCTTGACACACTCCGCACTTATTCAAGTAGTCATCGCCCTGGTCCTTTCTCGCCTAGATTTTTCGAACAGCCTGTACTTAGGGCTCCCAGCAGGTTTGCTCAAGCGACTTCAGTTCGTCCAGAATCAGGCGGCCAGACTTATCTGGAATCTACCCAGACGTCAATCTATCAGGCCAGGTCTGGAAAAACTTCACTGGCTACCGGTGGCCCAAAGGATCACCTTTAAAACAGGTTGATTTACTTTTAAAGCCCTACATGACAAAGGCCCCAGATTCATCAGAAACCTGGTATCTAACTATGCCCCCTCGCGCAACTTACGATCTGCGCATAAGGGCTTGGCAACTGTCCGTCCGTTTAAGAAGAAACGCCAAGGAGGTAGTTGCTTCCATCATTCGGCGGCCACCTTTTGGAACTCTGTTGTAATCTTTCTTTCCTTCTCTCTCTCCCCGTCCACCCCTCTCCTCCCCGGCCTCTTGGTATGAACCACCCCACATCCTGGAGTGTGGGTTAGAATGTTGAGATTAGCTGCTGCCGCCAAGCTGGAAGCACCTGTTACTCATGACAGAATAAAGTTGTACTTGGAAACCCTTAAATGTAGTGGTTCTTTACTACATTTCTTGGCGACGAGGACGAGGAGCTGAGCCAGGGTCGGCTGGGTGCTTTCCTCCCTGGAAAAGTTGATGCTTGTGCGGAATTTTGAATATAAGTGAAGTACTCACCAGTTGATTTGCGGATCACAGGACAACGGACAAACCGGTAACCCAGGCTGTGTCATCGAGGTGTTCCCGTGGGGGGACGTGAAATTTCTCGACTAAGTAAGGAAAAGGAAGTCGGGTGTGAAGCCTCGGTGAAGGTGAGAGGGTACCGTGTGGAGCAAACCGGTAACCCAGGCTGTGTCATCGAGGTGTTCCCGTGGGGGGACGTGAAATTTCTCGACTAAGTAAAGAAAAGGAAGTCGGGTGTGAAGCCTCGGTGAATGTGAGAGGGTACCGTGTGGAGCAGAGGAACGTTCCTTCCTCAATTGAGGTCTGACATACGTCTGTGGATCTGGTAACCAGAGCTCCCTGGGAGCGTTCCGTGGAGGATTAAGCAGCATAGCGGGAACCAGCGCAAGAAGAGTCGGGACAGCTGGTTGTGAAGTGACGGTGAAGGAATGGTCAGGCAGCGAAACACGGATTTCCCACAACAGTGAAAACTGACTCTGGAGGGGAGCAAGTGAGGAGGCTCGTTTGCTGTTGGTTGGGAGCGTGACTGCTGGTGGCAGCGCTGTGCAGGCATACCTTGCCTGCGATGTCTGAGGGGTCGAAAACGGAATTCGACTGAAGCAGCGCCCTCTTACCTAGCCGTCCCGGTGATTAAAGGGAGCAGGCTCTACCCAGACCGGATCGTCCGGGAGCCGAGGCTGAGCAGAGAATTTTTTTTATGCTCAAGAAGAAAAAACTGTCAGCAGAATAAATCTCCTTTGTATAAGTTTAAAAACGGCATTGAGTGGTGCTTGTCTTTCACGGAGGGAGGGGTGGTATACAATCGAGAGAGAATGGAACAGTGCTCTGGCGTTAAGGAACCGCAAGGTTGACTACAGGAAGTTCCTGTTCTGCAAGCGAGAAATAGACGAAGGACTCCGCCGCCCAGAGGTGAAGGCGCAGGGAATCAAGACCGGTCTGCACCTGAGGGATTCGTACCAGGCCAAGAGGTGAGCCGTGGAAGCTGTGGGAGCAGAAAGGGTGCAGAGCAAGGAAATAGTCGCATTGCTATTTCTGTGAAGCGGATTTATCTGAGGCGGAGCGTGCGACGCACGAGAGAAGGGTGAGTGTCAGCAGTGGAAACACTGGGAGGAGTGTACAGCGGAATCCAGCGTGAAGTGATTAGTGAAAGGAGTTGGTGACAGCGTGTGATAGGTGTGAGGACACACCCGAGGTATTGGGGTTTAGCGAACCTTAACTCCTGTGAGAGAAATTTAACAGCGGCAACCGATTGAGCCGTTTGAAATATTTGAGAGGATCAGAGAGGGTGTGTAACACCTCTGGCCCAGCGGAAAATAGAACTGAAAAGGTGTATTGAAGCAGTGTGAGGAGATCCAAGAGGAACAGAGTGAGATCCAAGTGAAACAGAGTGAACAGAGGGTGCAGTGAACACTAGTTCCCGTGAGTTTAAACTAACTGAGGCAGCATATTGAGTCATTGGTGATATCGGTGAGGCAACGCATTGAAACTGTGTGAGGACATCTCGGTGGAGCAGGGAGTGCTAGGTGATATATTAAGTGACCACCCATCAGTGGCAGCACCCCATTAGAGTTCAGACGCAGGATCCCTGTCTCTATATCCTAGTGCGTATGCAGCAGGGAAAACCTGTCAAGGAGTAGGAATTGAATTTCGGGGGTCGTGCAGGGCATCCAGCTTCCGACCAGTCCTCAGTTGTTAAAGGTGCATTGGTTCCATTCTAAGGTGTGTGTGTTATTCAAAGTCGAATGCCTGACGGGGCAGTTTGGAGCGAAGGGGGAGAGTGTAAAGACTACGCCAATGTGTGGAGGCGATCGCCATAAGGACAGGCGGTTGATTTATTAAGGCACCAGGATTCAGATTGTGCAACGATAATTTAGGAATATCCTCTAAGGAACGTGGGGTCTGCAGGGGGTAAGCGTGAGAAGTACCCAGCACCCTGTGAGTATCTCATAGCGCTGCAGTGAGAAAATTCAGTCACGTCCTTTTTCATTCCTCAAGCCCTTGTTCAATAAGCACACAGTCAAAACAGTCTAGTATTTGCCATCAATATTCACCCTTTGGAGTTAAGCAGCACGTAACCAGACCTTCCTATTTCGGAATCCAGTCAGAGTTTATCCGTTCCGTGCCATTTGGGCACTGTAGTGCAGTATTTGTGGTGAGGCGGCACATTCCGGGGAAGAGAAGAGGTATTGCAGCATACTCAACATGGAGTGGGGTCGAAAGTACAATCTCTCTCCACCTGAGCCGTTCATGGAGGAGGTAGATAAAAGCATTGCAGAGTGGAGGGAGTGGAAAGTGTATTTTGAAAACTATGTGTCCGTTTTGGAAGAAGAAGTAGCATCCTTGTCACCGGAAGCTAAAGCGGAAATTCTACTCCACAGCTTAGGTAAGGGTGGAAGGAAAATGTTTCACAACATGGAGAAAGTTTTCATGTCAGGCACTGACAGAAACATGTATGAAAATATTCTGAACGTGTGGGATGAATATTATATACTAGCCACCAGTGGTATAGCACATATGGATGAAAGTTTCAAGGAAAGAAAGGAGGGCAAAGAGGATATCAGTGCCAGCATGGTAGCTCTGAGATGCACTGTTTTAATAGAAGAAGTTGAGACGGAAATGATTACTGACACTGGTTCGAGATATAGTATGGTGAGCAAAAAAGATTGGGACAGAAAATTTGCAAAAAGATATGGCAGTGAACTTAAAGAGACCAACACAGTCCTGAAAACATATGCAGGGGAGGAAATGCAGATTATAGGTTATAAAGTCATGGATGTAGTTTATAAAGAAAACAATACGAGGAGTACTATATACATAACGAGAGGTAGTATCAACACACTAGGGTGGAGAGATCAACAGATGTTGAGGATTTCATGGGAAAGAAGAATAAAAGGACACAAAAATGAGATGGCAGAGTATCAAAGCAAACAAAATACCAGAGGAGAAACTGTTGACGTTCGCATGCAACCACCTAATATCACGGCAGTATTTAAAAAAACGGCAAAGGAAAAGAAGTGGGAGAGTGAAGCTAGAAGGGATGAACACAACAAGAAAAAAAACACATATCAAAGCCAGGTGGAGGAAAGAGAAATACGTAAGAAACCAGACAGAATGGACAGTAGTAAACAAAAAGTGAGGATGGCTGGAAATTTGGGAAGACTGGTGGTGAGTGTAGATACCACAACCAATGAACGGAGATGGCAGATGAATAAAACCGACCAGTCAGTTTGCAAAGTGATGCAGCACAGAATGAAGCTGGATGAGTTCCAACCCAAGTGGTCAGAGGAGCTTAAGAACAATAGTGAGCTAGAAAGAGTGAGAGATGCGAGATACATCAAGCCTAAAGGAGAAATAAAAAATGAATACATACAAGGGATCGAGTATGGAGTGATGGAAAGGAAGTGCAACATAAAGCCGATGGACCTAGAAGGATCCCCACTAGAAGTTAAGGAAGGGAAGAGGGGTCCAGTATATGGTATGTGGAAGAAGCCGAAGAGCAAGGGCTCAGAAGACACGTTTGATTTCATGTATGGCAAACCCAAGAGGGAACAGCAGGACACACTCAAGCCTGAGGAGACTCATGCAAATGATCGGGGGTCGTCTAAAACGAAACGCGACAAAGATGGCAATTATAGTCATGACCAAGGAAGTGGGAGCAGAAGGAGGCCCAGTCCCGGTATCGATAAGTACATGGAAAAGGAAGTTGGTTTCATCAGTGGTAGCCTCAGGGGTGCGTCCTGGCACAATCTACTGCCCAGAGAAAAGGATTGTACAGCCATGCTAAATCTTCGGGCAAGGGAGGGGAATTCCAGCAGTAGGAGTTCGGAATCCCAGAGAGAAATAGACGGAGTAGTAAGCTTGGACATGGGAGAGCTAAATGGAAAAGGTTATGATGCCTTGATTTCACCAACATGGGAAGGCCCGTAGTGTTACATAATGCACACATGGATTAGCTTTTTCCATTGTCATGAGTGACACTCCCTGTTGGTTCCAGACTGTTCCGGTTGCCTAATGTTTGACAAAGTAACCGCATAGCCTTCTTACTCCTGTCCTGAGTTTTTAATGGCACCGGACTTATTACAGTTGTTTAACGTGGGTAATGCAACCCCGTAACTATTTCAAATTCATATTACAGTCACAGTTGATTAACATAGGAAATGCAATCTGTTAACGCTTCCCTTCCCGTGAGCAATGTTTTATAGAGTTTTACCATATATCTGCTAACGTATATCAGAGTAGGGACCCCCACCCCTTTGATACAGCATGTGCCTTGGGAACACACCTACATTTTCTCTCCATCCCAGCCTTTCCTGTGTACCCTCCCCTCGCCCATCCTCTCTCTATTCTTTCTATAGGAGGGAGGTGTGTTGTAATCTTTCTTTCCTTCTCTCTCTCCCCGTCCACCCCTCTCCTCCCCGGCCTCTTGGTATGAACCACCCCACATCCTGGAGTGTGGGTTAGAATGTTGAGATTAGCTGCTGCCGCCAAGCTGGAAGCACCTGTTACTCATGACAGAATAAAGTTGTACTTGGAAACCCTTAAATGTAGTGGTTCTTTACTACAAACTCCCTACCACTTGTCTTAAGACAATGTCAGGACCTTCTGACTTTTAGACAATCTCTCAAAACTTGGCTTTTTAAAGAGGCGTATGCTTAGAGTAACTGTGTTTTGTGCCCTGTTTAACTAGTCAGCGCCAAGAAACCTACGGGTGTATGAGCGCTCAAGAAGTTTATTTTAACATAACATAACATAACTCACATTTCCCTGCAATGCCAAATGTGATTGGCCAGTGTCTACACCCAGTCGGCACCAGTTGTGTCCTGTGTTCTGTTGTGGACGTGTTGCGGTTTGTACCACATTGTTGTCAGTGTTGATGTGCTCTGCATGTTATGTGTGTGTGCTGCATTTCAGGGGAGTCGCTCCTGCAGCTCGGATTTTGCTACCTCTTCTCTATTTCATGTGATGTGCCTTTGACTTCGGTGCCTATTCAGTGCTGAGATGTTGCATACTTGGGGCCATTGGTCTCTTGGTGAGAGTTAAGGGCTCGGGAATGTTTTGTCTGCAGATGTGCTCATCTTAATTGTACATGTGTGCCATTGTGCCTATCTACCCCCTTCCGGCCAGTCCCTGGTCATTACTCACCCTGGTGCTGTTGTGTCCGGTCATGTTGAGCAGTGTCCCGGTCCCCCATCTCCTGCCACCATCTCCCCACTGATGACTGTAGACACCATATCCTCCATATCGTCCAGCTCCTCCTGTGGCACTGGACTCCCATCTCCAGTCTGCATTGATGCTTTCCGGTTGTTGGCGAGTTTCAGCTTGGTTTTGCGCTTGACATCATTCCAGTGCCTCTTGACCTCTTCCATTGTCCTCTTCAGCACTCCCACTGCATTCATCTTGTCCACGATGGACTGCAATAGTCCATTTTTGGTTGCCAATGACACAGTGGAGGTGACAAACAGTTGTTGATGGTGTCCTACCATTTTTGTTATCAGGATCCTGTTTTCCTGTGGTCTGAACCGCTTCTTCCTACTCTTCTTCTCCTTGGCCTTCCCTGACCTCAATGTCCCAGGCAGGTCCTCCGGGGGGCTTGTGGGGTTCTGGTTGTCTTCTGTGCTTGCTCTGGCAGTATCCATTTTGCTTCGCTGTTGCTTGGCATTTATTTCTCTTTTTTTTTCTACTCGTTGGTTTTCGGTGATTTTTATATTGCGATTGGCCTCATCGCAGCTTTTTTTGCGTTCGTGTTTCGCATTTTTGCGGCGTTACGTTGGTTTTAACGTGATTATTTGACATGTTATCGTGAGACTATCGCATGGTACCGCCGTGCTGTGAATACTTAGTTAAAACGGCATAATTTTCCTGAGACATACTGCGATGTTGAAAGTTGCATTAAGTTAATTTTGCGATGGTTCTTGAGAATATCCCCCATTATGTAGTGCATAGAACTGTATTCACTAAAATCATTAACTGTACAACATGAAAAAGGATCATCTTTAGTATTAGACAACTGGACAGAGTTAGTTCAGAGATATTGGTGAACTTAGGGTTAGGGACAAGGGTCTACAGCATATACTTAGAGTTAAAAATTTGGTTTAAATACATTTCAGTGCATTGCAATTAGATACTTTTCTATGGCATGCAAGCACTACTTTACAATTAGGTGCTTCTTTTCTACATTTCCAATTAGGTACAATGCTCTGGAGCTGTTAGGCCTGGCATTCTTGGTGTGGTTTTCCCCCGAGGTGTTTGCCTTCAGACCTACTGTTTTTCTGCATTCATGTTTGCTAGCTCCAGGGCTCTGCAGACTTTACTACTGCCAACCAGTGCTAAAGTGCTTGTGCTCTCTCTTTAAAACATGGTAACATTGACTTATACGAAATTGGCATCTTTAATTTATTTCACAATCACAAAAGGGAGCACCAGGGGTAAGTAGTCAGGTCGCCCCCCACTCAACAGTATATAAACACAAACAGACCTGACTACCTCAGGACAGTTCATTCTACTTAAGGGACATACGGGGTGTTTTTAATCATAAAACATCCCTCACAGGTCAGATTCACTCTAGCAAGCCTGTTAGTCCCACTGTTCAATTTCAACATAAAATGTCAATGTACAACATTCCAAACAAGCTTTCAGAGGAAAATGTTTACCCACAAAAAATGTGTGACCTCAGGTGAAGAAAATGTGTGAGAAAGGTCAGAAAGTACCTCACGTTAGTATAGCCAAGTGGGGCTGCTGGTAGGTACTCACCAGGTTGCCTACATTCTTATCATCGGTAACTTTCTCGACCGGAGAAAGACACAAGTGTATAGAATCAAATTCCTCAAAGAAGAAAAATCAAAGAAATAGAATCAGTGAATGTGTGTAAAGGTGCACTGGCAGTGCAAGTGTCACTCAGTACCCAACTGGTCCCAGTGAAATGGAAATCTTTAATTTATTTGCCAGTCCTTAGTAAAGTGGCACTTACTGTGGCCAGGGCCTGTAAATTAAATGCTAGTAGTGGGCCTGCATCACTGAATGTGCCGCCCACTTAAGTAGCATTTTAAACATGCCTCAGGTCTGCCATTGCAGCCTGTGTTTGCAACTTTAAACTGCCATTTCAACCTGGCAAAAAAAAACTTTTCCCAGGGCCAAACCTTCCTTTTTAATACACATACGTTACCCCTAAAGTAGGCCCTGGACAGCCCAGAGGGCATGGTGTAGTGTATTTAAAAAGTAGACCATGGAGGAGGAGCCAAGCCGGCGACCGCGATGGCCGCCTAGTCCCTCGGCTCCGAGTACCATCTCCTCCGGTGCTTACATCCTGCTTATTATCCTGAAGCAAAATGGCATAAATGGGTACATGAACACGACCGATCATCGATGGCGCAATCCCGAGAATTGTGCCTGCTTTATAAAGGGAGAAACAGCCAACGACGTCTGCGGCCCGCAGCAGCATTATGACAGGGGCCTCGATTGGACTGTAAGGCCGGTCACCAAGTGCACAACAGCGGCAACCGGAGGCTGGGAGGGACCGGTCGGCTCCGGTGTGGCAGGGAATGACCGATTTTCTCAGCGCTCACACTGACCGATTGGAGGCACGAATCGAGGACAAGCCTGTCGTTGTGCCCCTGTGTGGATCAAGTGGTTACTAGTATTTTGCTCGTTCACCGCCGGGAAGTGCTTTGAGACTCGTCCCGCTTTCGGCGGGAGGATCCCGAATTTGTGCCGAGCCGCGATCGAGCAGGGCTGACTCCATCGGTGGCCGCGATCTGGTCACATTGAATCGGTTTTGGTGACCCTGACGGTGGTTCCATGACGCCCGGTGCCCCACTGTGTGTGCCTCGGCCCCATTCCAGAGTCGTGCTGCCCCGGAGTATAGTGGGCAGGGTAGAGTGCAGCTTCTGGGAGACTGAGTCTCGACCTAATGCGGGACATATGAAGAGGGGGAGCATGACAAAGGGGGGGCACGGGGCAGAACTACACCTTGGCGATCTTATGGCTGCCCTAGCTGCCCTTCACGACACCTTGGAGCAGGATGCCCGATCATTGGGGAGTAAGATGGATGATGTTATTCTCGCGGCTGGGCGAATGAGATCGGCTGGACCGTTGATGCACAGCGAGATGCCTTATTCAATACCCAGATGCAACAAGATGGCGTCCGTCACTGATACCGGAGGGCCAGAGACACTGGTCTTCGTGTCATTTCAAGCCCGCGATGTCAGATGCCTTGGACAACCTGTAGGCTCTAGATTGGAATTGAGCGATGGAACTTCTCTCCACGGCATGTTGCTAGTGACTCTGGTGCTACTCCAGCTGTGTTTGGACATTGAGACATTCTCCCCCTGCGCTACTCTGCCGAAGGAAGTGTGGAAGACATGTTTCTGTGCCAGATTGGGTCCACCGTACCTGCAGGAAACGGGATTGGATGAGGTCCGGTTGCATCAAAGTGTTGCAAAAGTGTTGCTGTTTGGGCTTGCCTTGGCATTCCGATTCCCTACAGCTATGGACTTGGAGAATGGTAATTTGGTGGGCTTTGGCGGTATAAGCAAGACTGGACAAGGATAAATGATGCTTCCTCCGTGTTGACATTTTCTGATTTTAGGGCTGTGGGGGATATGCAATACATTGTCTTAGGCTGATTCTGTCCCTTGTAAATTGTTGTAGTGTATTGGCTCCTGCTGTTGTAGGAACGTGAGGGTTGGGGCTAAACCTGACTAGACTTTGATGCAATGTTTCTTTTGTTTTTGCTGGATTATATCTGTGGGAGTGAAGGCCAGACGTGGTTCTGAGTATTTGATATTTAAGTGTCTGATGTGTTCGGGACGGGATTTGCTGCCTCTATAGTGCCGGGGATCGGGCGGGTTAGTCCTTCTTCTGCTTGCGGCTCCCCTACGAAATGCCTCTTGATTTGCTATAATTTGCTTAACATTATGGCAAGGAATGTCTGCTCTTGGCGGGGGGATGGGACTCCGGGAGCTCGAATTGATTTGTTATATTCTCCTCCTCCAACTTTTTCCCTTCCTTGGGGTGTAGTTTAGGGGGCGACAGGCACGCTGCTAGTGGGGTTAGGTCGTAGCCATCTGCAGGGGTGTAGGGTGGGGGGTTGTGGGTTTTTTTTTTTTTTTTTCCTTTGTTATTTTCTATGACCATTCTATCTCCCCTTTCCTTTTTTCACAAGGGCTGTGGCGTATTCTCCTGATTCTTGCCTAAACATATCGGGGTGTCACATGTTTGCTCCGTACATCCTATACTCCTGGTGGGCGGGTGCTGTTGATGGGTGCCTACGGTCATTGCTATCTAATTGATTTGCTTCTGACTCACGCTACATTTGATTTTTCTGTTGCTTATGATTGTACATTATTTTGACACTTCATGTTCCCGTCCACAGCTGTGCTATATTTTGTTTAATGACACCCGATATGTATATTTTTCTTCTTGTGTTATAATAATAAAAAGATTTATAAAAAAAAAAAAAAAAAAAGTAGACCATATACTTCTTAGTTTTACATGTCTTGGTAGTGAAAAACTCTTCAATTTGTTTATCACTACTGCAACACGTACCTCTGCCATAGAATAACATTGGAGTTACCTTACTAAATTTAATAAATGATAATTTCCAAATGAAACCACAAGAGATGATGGACGGAGCGCTGAAACTTTTCAGACACTCACCCCCAGTCAAAGATCTGATTTGAATCCATCATCGATCTTTAGCTCACTTTGCCACCCCAGTTCAGACACAGCTATATGCAAATCAGTCTTGTGCCTAATGGGAACAGTCCAGCATGAACCGCCAAGCTAGGTCTTACCTGGACCAGAAACAAGTATCCTGGGACCGGTTTCGTGGTAACACCCTTAATCAGCAAGGCTAGCTTGAATCAAGTGGCAAAGTGAGCGAGGGACCCACATCTGGGCGTACCCTGTCAACTTTGGGCAAACAGAGCAAACACAAGAAGATAATGGACAGAGCGCTGAAACTTTTCAGACACTCACCCAAATGAAAGCAGGTAACCAGTTCATAGTGGTGTCTTTGGAATTTTTATGAAAAATCCTCTCTCGTGGTGAAGTCGGATTTTGAATTACAGTTTTGAAAATGCCACTTTGAGAACGTTGTAATTTTCCTGCCTTAGCCATTTAGTGCCTGCAGTCTTTCTCAGTGTCACCTGACTGGGTGCAGCTGACAATTCAGCTTTGTGTATTCCCCCTAGAAATCCATACACAATAGAGAAATGATTGTACCTGGATAGGCCATCACTGGCAGGATGGAAGGGTGGATCTGGCACAGCCCTACATCCACTTGAATAGGCTGTGCCCTTCCTCCACACAAAAGGCTGCCTGCCCCCTGTGGTAAGTGTGGAGCCAGGACAGGGAAGGTAGGATGCCTATCGACTTCAAAGGAAAATCTCCAGAAGCTTCTCCTACTTCAAAGGAAGGCCCAGGTATAAATATGGACTTCAGATGCAAACTATTCAGTACACTTTGGGATTTGTGGCCACTTTGCCAGGAAGAATGACTGCTGTGCTGCTGAAAGGAATGCCACTCCAATGGACTGCTGCTCTGAAGGACTGCTACCCTGCTGAGCTGACCTGCTGCCTGCTACCCTCCTGTCTAGGTGAGAAGGACTGGTTCTTCACCTGTTGAACCTAGGATCCCAGAAGGACTCCAAGAGCTAGTTGCCTGGCCTCCTGATTAGAGCATCAGGGACAGAAGGATCCAACATCTGTGAACCCAACAGCGAGACTCTACCATCTGTGAGTCCTAGCATGCCAACTCGTATCACCACAGTCCAGGACCCTGGTAAGTGGGCCTGAAGGTGCTTTACCAGCCCATCTGTGGGTCCAGCAAAACTGCTGTATCTCCTCTGCTGCACGATCCAGAGCTGAACGGACACATTCTCTGTCACAAGGAGTCTCCCAGTGCAAGGACTCTACATCTTCCTCGCAGGCCACATCAGAATCACAGCTGCCAGGCACACATCCTCACATCCTGGATAACAGACTTCACATTGCAAGCCCTCATCGACGGGATCCTTGACGACAATGCAGGACCTTACATACAGCTTTGCAGCCTTTGGGAATGGATGCAGCATCTCGGCTACGCAACACATACTCAACGTAGGACGTCACAACTCTACAGGACCAGGATTTAAGGTACTCTAACTGGGTCACTATAGCTGGCCTGCACTCCATCGTGGTCTGCCTAAACTTGTGACTTTGTCCTGGTCTGGCGCAACCAGATATCTACTGTTGGCGCCTAGTGCTTTTTGGTGCAATATTACTGAAATCTTAAAAATTGCACATCTCTGGTTCTGCTGATTGGATTTTTGTCATTCTGTTTTGTTTTGTTTTGTTTATTACACATTACACAATATGTCTGAATTGGTGTGGACTTTTTGTTGTGTTGTGTTTTTACTTAATTACTGTTTGAAGTGCTGCATTCATATTTTACACCTTGCCTCTAAGTTAAGGCAGACTGATGTGCCAGGCTATCAGGAAGTTGAGCAAGGGTGAATTTATGGTTTGATGTGCCTCACCCTGGCAAGGATTGTGGTAGCTGCTTGAGTAAGATTTCCCTCTCCCACAACCAGTAACACAATTTCTCAAAAGAGATATTTTAGTAGTGTTGTTATAATTGATGTAGGAATCTGAAATCTCACATATGGTGGACGGAGTCCGCAGTGTTGATGTGAACTGTGGCTGAGCTCATACAAAGTGAAAACATTTTAATTACTATTAAATAAACAGGTTTTTACAAGAAATCTTGTAGAACTGCAAGCCCTTCCTCAGCTGATATTGCATGTGGTGCACAAAAGCAACAAACTTTGTTATAGTTAAAAAACTAGCAAGATAAATTCTCAACCCAGGTTAGTTAAAAAGAACATTCAATAATACAGGATTACAGCATGCTGCCAAAGACTAAATTGCTAGTTTAAGACCGTATCCTTGTGTTAGAGACCTGAGCTGAATGCAAAGGACTATAACAAGGGAGATTCATAAAGGGGGTGGTGATGGACAGAGTATCTGAATTAAGCAGAACACTCCTACCCAGTCAAAAGATCAGGGCTTGATCCATCACCGTTTTTTAGCTCACTGCACCATCCCAGCTCAGAACCTGGCTACATGCAAATTAGTCTGACCCTGGCCCAGTGCATCAATGGAACAGGGCAGACAAAACTACCAAGCCAATTCTTTACTGGAAAGGAAACAAGCTTCCGGGGACCGGTTTCTGGCATTACAGCCGTCTTCGGCCCGGCTTGCTTGAATCCTGATGGTGCAGTGAGCAAGGGACTCACATCTGAGCATACCCTTCCACACTTGTGGTGGCCAAAACGATTCATAAAGGGGGTGGTGATGGACAGAGTATCTGAATTAAGCAGAACACTCCTACCCAGTCAAAAGATCAGGGCTTGATCCATCACCGTTTTTTAGCTCACTGCACCATCCCAGCTCAGAACCTGGCTACATGCAAATTAGTCTGACCCTGGCCCAGTGCATCATGGGAACAGGGCAGACCAAACTACCAAGCCAAGTATTTACTGGAAAGGAAACAAGCTTCCGGGGACCGGTTTCTGGCATTACAGCCGTCTTCGGCCCGGCTTGCTTGAATCCTGATGGTGCAGTGAGCAAGGGACTCACATCTGAGCATACCCTTCCACACTTGTGGTGGCCAAAACGATTCATAAAGGGGGTGGTGATGGACAGAGTATCTGAATTAAGCAGAACACTCCTACCCAGTCAAAAGATCAGGGCTTGATCCATCACCGTTTTTTAGCTCACTGCACCATCCCAGCTCAGAACCTGGCTACATGCAAATTAGTCTGACCCTGGCCCAGTGCATCATGGGAACAGGGCAGACCAAACTACCAAGCCAATTCTTTACTGGAAAGGAAACAAGCTTCCGGGGACCGGTTTCTGGCATTACAGCCGTCTTCGGCCCGGCTTGCTTGAATCCTGATGGTGCAGTGAGCAAGGGACTCACATCTGAGCATGCCCTTCCACACTTGTGGTGGCCAAAACGATTCATAAAGGGGGTGGTGATGGACAGAGTATCTGAATTAAGCAGAACACTCCTACCCAGTCAAAAGATCAGGGCTTGATCCATCACCGTTTTTTAGCTCACTGCACCATCCCAGCTCAGAACCTGGCTACATGCAAATTAGTCTGACCCTGGCCCAGTGCATCATGGGAACAGGGCAGACCAAACTACCAAGCCAATTCTTTACTGGAAAGGAAACAAGCTTCCGGGGACCGGTTTCTGGCATTACAGCCGTCTTCGGCCCGGCTTGCTTGAATCCTGATGGTGCAGTGAGGAAGGGACTCACATCTGATCATACCCTTCCACACTTGTGGTGGCCAAAACGATTCATAAAGGGGGTGGTGATGGACAGAGTATCTGAATTAAGCAGAACACTCCTACCCAGTCAAAAGATCAGGGCTTGATCCATCACCGTTTTTTAGCTCACTGCACCATCCCAGCTCAGAACCTGGCTACATGCAAATTAGTCTGACCCTGGCCCAATGCATCATGGGAACAGGGCAGACCAAACTACCAAGCCAATTCTTTACTGGAAAGGAAACAAGCTTCCGGGGACCGGTTTCTGGCATTACAGCCGTCTTCGGCCCGGCTTGCTTGAATCCTGATGGTGCAGTGAGCAAGGGACTCACATCTGAGCATACCCTTCCACACTTGTGGTGGCCAAAACGATTCATAAAGGGGGTGGTGATGGACAGAGTATCTGAATTAAGCAGAACACTCCTACCCAGTCAAAAGATCAGGGCTTGATCCATCACCGTTTTTTAGCTCACTGCACCATCCCAGCTCAGAACCTGGCTACATGCAAATTAGTCTGACCCTGGCCCAGTGCATCATGGGAACAGGGCAGACCAAACTACCAAGCCAATTCTTTACTGGAAAGGAAACAAGCTTCCGGGGACCGGCTTCTGGCATTACAGCCGTCTTCGGCCCGGCTTGCTTGAATCCTGATGGTGCAGTGAGCAAGGGACTCACATCTGAGCATTCCCTTCCACACTTGTGGTGGCCAAAACGATTCATAAAGGGGGTGGTGATGGACAGAGTATCTGAATTAAGCAGAACACTCCTACCCAGTCAAAAGATCAGGGCTTGATCCATCACCGTTTTTTAGCTCACTGCACCATCCCAGCTCAGAACCTGGCTACATGCAAATTAGTCTGACCCTGGCCCAGTGCATCATGGGAACAGGGCAGACCAAACTACCAAGCCAATTCTTTACTGGAAAGGAAACAAGCTTCCGGGGACCGGTTTCTGGCATTACAGCCGTCTTCGGCCCGGCTTGCTTGAATCCTGATGGTGCAGTGAGCAAGGGACTCACATCTGAGCATACCCTTCCACACTTGTGGTGGCCAAAACGATTCATAAAGGGGGTGGTGATGGACAGAGTATCTGAATAAAGCAGAACACTCCTACCCAGTCAAAAGATCAGGGCTTGATCCATCACCGTTTTTTAGCTCACTGCACCATCCCAGCTCAGAACCTGGCTACATGCAAATTAGTCTGACCCTGGCCCAGTGCATCATGGGAACAGGGCAGACCAAACTACCAAGCCAATTCTTTACTGGAAAGAAAACAAGCTTCCGGGGACCGGTTTCTGGCATTACAGCCGTCTTCGGCCCGGCTTGCTTGAATCCTGATGGTGCAGTGAGCAAGGGACTCACATCTGAGCATACCCTTCCACACTTGTGGTGGCCAAAACGATTCATAAAGGGGGTGGTGATGGACAGAGTATCTGAATTAAGCAGAACACTCCTACCCAGTCAAAATATCAGGGCTTGATCCATCACCGTTTTTTAGGTCACTGCACCATCCCAGCTCAGAACCTGGCTACATGCAAATTAGTCTGACCCTGGCCCAGTGCATCATGGGAACAGGGCAGACCAAACTACCAAGCCAATTCTTTACTGGAAAGGAAACAAGCTTCCGGGGACCGGTTTCTGGCATTACAGCCGTCTTCGGCCCGGCTTGCTTGAATCCTGATGGTGCAGTGAGCAAGGGACTCACATCTGAGCATACCCTTCCACACTTGTGGTGGCCAAAACGATTCATAAAGGGGGTGGTGATGGACAGAGTATCTGAATTAAGCAGAACACTCCTACCCAGTCAAAAGATCAGGGCTTGATCCATCACCGTTTTTTAGCTCACTGCACCATCCCAGCTCAGAACCTGGCTACATGCAAATTAGTCTGACCCTGGCCCAGTGCATCATGGGAACAGGGCAGACCAAACTACCAAGCCAATTCTTTACTGGAAAGGAAACAAGCTTCCGGGGACCGGTTTCTGGCATTACAGCCGTCTTCGGCCCGGCTTGCTTGAATCCTGATGGTGCAGTGAGCAAGGGACTCACATCTGAGCATACCCTTCCACACTTGTGGTGGCCAAAACGATTCATAAAGGGGGTGGTGATGGACAGAGTATCTGAATTAAGCAGAACACTCCTACCCAGTCAAAAGATCAGGGCTTGATCCATCACCGTTTTTTAGCTCACTGCACCATCCCAGCTCAGAACCTGGCTACATGCAAATTAGTCTGACCCTGGCCCAGTGCATCATGGGAACAGGGCAGACCAAACTACCAAGCCAATTCTTTACTGGAAAGGAAACAAGCTTCCGGGGACCGGTTTCTGGCATTACAGCCGTCTTCGGCCCGGCTTGCTTGAATCCTGATGGTGCAGTGAGCAAGGGTGCAGTCCCCGGAAGCTTGTCTCCTTTCTGGTGAAGAATTGTCTTGGTAGTTTGGTTTGCCCTGTTCCCATGATGCACTGGGCCAGGGACAGACTAATTTGCATATAGCCAGGTTCTGAGCTGGGATGGGGCAGTGAGCTAAATAACGGTGATGGATCAAGCCCTGATCTTTGGACTGGGTAAGAGTGGTCTGCTTAATTCAGACACTCTGTTCATCACCACCCCCTTTTCTGAATCATTTTGTCCACCATAAGCGTGGAAGGGTATACTCAGACATGAGTCCCTTGCTCACTGCTCCATCAGGATTCAAGCAAGCCGGGCCGACGACGCCTGAAATGGCAGAAACCGGTCCCCGGAAGATTGTCTCCTTTCTGGTGAAGAATTGGCTTGGTAGTTTGGTCTGCCCTGTTCCCATGATGCACTGGGCCAGGGACAGACTAATTTGCATATAGCCAGGTTCTGAGCTGGGATGGGGCAGTGAGCTAAATAACGGTGATGGATCAAGCCCTGATCTTTGGACTGGGTAAGAGTGGTCTGCTTAATTCAGACACTCTGTTCATCACCACCCCCTTTTCTGAATCATTTTGTCCACCATAAGCGTGGAAGGGTATACTCAGACATGAGTCCCTTGCTCACTGCTCCATCAGGATTCAAGCAAGCCGGGCCGACGACGCCTGAAATGGCAGAAACCGGTCCCCGGAAGCTTGTCTCCTTTCTGGTGAAGAATTGGCTTGGTAGTTTGGTCTGCTCTGTTCCCATGATGCACTGGGCCAGGGACAGACTAATTTGCATATAGCCAGGTTCTGAGCTGGGATGGGGCAGTGAGCTAAATAACGGTGATGGATCAAGCCCTGATCTTTGGACTGGGTAAGAGTGGTCTGCTTAATTCAGACACTCTGTTCATCACCACCCCCTTTTCTGAATCATTTTGTCCACCATAAGCATGGAAGGGTATACTCAGACATGAGTCCGTTGCTCACTGCTTCATCAGGATTCAAGCAAGCCGGGCCGACGACGCCTGAAATGGCAGAAACCGGTCCCCGGAAGCTTGTCTCCTTTCTGGTGAAGAATTGGCTTGGTAGTTTTGTCTGCCCTGTTCCCATGATGCACTGGGCCAGGGACAGACTAATTTGCATATAGCCAGGTTCTGAGCTGGGATGGGGCAGTGAGCTAAATAACGGTGATGGATCAAGCCCTGATCTTTGGACTGGGTAAGAGTGGTCTGCTTAATTCAGACACTCTGTTCATCACCACCCCCTTTTCTGAATCATTTTGTCCACCATAAGCGTGGAAGGGTATACTCAGACATGAGTCCCTTGCTCACTGCTCCATCAGGATTCAAGCAAGCCGGGCCGACGACGCCTGAAATGGCAGAAACCGGTCCCCGGAAGCTTGTCTCCTTTCTGGTGAAGAATTGGCTTGGTAGTTTGGTCTGCCCTGTTCCCATGATGCACTGGGCCAGGGACAGACTAATTTGCATATAGCCAGGTTCTGAGCTGGGATGGGGCAGTGAGCTAAATAACGGTGATGGATCAAGCCCTGATCTTTGGACTGGGTAAGAGTGGTCTGCTTAATTCAGACACTCTGTTCATCACCACCCCCTTTTCTGAATCATTTTGTCCACCGTAAGCGTGGAAGGGTATACTCAGACATGAGTCCCTTGCTCACTGCTCCATCAGGATTCAAGCAAGCCGGGCTGACGACGCCTGCAATGGCAGAAACCGGTCCCCGGAAGCTTGTCTCCTTTCTGGTGAAGAATTGGCTTGGTAGTTTGGTCTGCCCTGTTCCCATGATGCACTGGGCCAGGGACAGACTAATTTGCATATAGCCAGGTTCTGAGCTGGGATGGGGCAGTGAGCTAAATAACGGTGATGGATCAAGCCCTGATCTTTGGACTGGGTAAGAGTGGTCTGCTTAATTCAGACACTCTGTTCATCACCACCCCCTTTTCTGAATCATTTTGTCCACCATAAGCGTGGAAGGGTATACTCAGACATGAGTCCCTTGCTCACTGCTCCATCAGGATTCAAGCAAGGCGGGCCGACGACGCCTGAAATGGCAGAAACCGTTCCCCGGAAGCATGTCTCCTTTCTGGTGAAGAATTGGCTTGGTAGTTTGGTCTGCCCTGTTCCCATGATGCACTGGGCCAGGGACAGACTAATTTGCATATAGCCAGGTTCTGAGCTGGGATGGGGCAGTGAGCTAAATAACGGTGATGGATCAAGCCCTGCTCTTTGGACTGGGTAAGAGTGGTCTGCTAAATTCAGACACTCTGTTCATCACCACCCCCTTTTCTGAATCATTTTGTCCACCATAAGCGTGGAAGGGTATACTCAGACATGAGTCCCTTGCTCACTGCTCCATCAGGATTCAAGCAAGCCGGGCCGACAACGCCTGAAATTGCAGAAACCGGTCCCCGGAAGCTTGTCTCCTTTCTGGTGAAGAATTGGCTTGGTAGTTTGGTCTGCCCTGTTCCCATGATGCACTGGGCCAGGGACAGACTAATTTGCATATAGCCAGGTTCTGAGCTGGGATGGGGCAGTGAGCTAAATAACGGTGATGGATCAAG
Organism: Lissotriton helveticus; assembly: GCF_964261635.1. Taxonomy (NCBI): domain Eukaryota; kingdom Metazoa; phylum Chordata; class Amphibia; order Caudata; family Salamandridae; genus Lissotriton; species Lissotriton helveticus. The sequence goes on from NC_136067.1 coordinate 246,871,216, forward strand.
CCCTGATCTTTGGACTGGGTAAGAGTGGTCTGCTTAATTCAGACACTCTGTTCATCACCACCCCCTACTTCCATAGAATGTCAGTTCCAAGTCACGCTTAGATTGTGCCCTATTTCTTTCTTCCTAGGTTCAGTCTACACGTGTCTAACTTCTCTTGGGCACAGTCACTTTCAGAACATTTCTGTAGGGTCCCGCCCCCAAGAATGAAAGACGTGTTATGAAATCTACTGACAGATACGAAGACCATTGTGTGAATGGAGCTCTGAAGTTTGTTAATTGGTCACCTTGCCTCTCAGATAATGAGTTATGTAAATGGTAATTATCTCTGAACCAAAGGAAGGTCTGCACCAGTTCAGATTTGTCAACCCTTTAAGCAGGTTATGTGAACACCTTGTAAAAGTAAGGTTAGCAGTGGAGATAATTAAAATACACTTTACCAATTCCTTTTATTTAGCTTATTAGCTGCATGCTGCAAAAATTATTTTTTAGACATTTCCTAACTGAAGTTAACAAAAATAGAGTATATGTAAAATGTAAAAGTGCTTCTTCCACAAACTGTGATTTCATGCCCATTATACGTTGTTCATTGCAAGATAAACAAGCACTTTATAATAAATAAAGTTAAATGTTACTATCTCCACCTAACTCTGTAATGTACTGTAAATGTACATTTGCAGCTCACTCACAAGATTGTACATTGGGCATTTTAAATGAAAAGATATATTTGCTCTTTAGAGGCCACAGACCTATCCCTTTTACCTTACAGCTGTGCTGATGATCCTGTTGCATTGTTGCTACATTTGCAAGTAGTGACTACTTTCTCTGCAGACATACATCTGGAATTTGATTTTTGTCATTGTAATAGCAAAACAGTGTCTGTTTTAGGAAATGACAAACCCGATTCAGAGCATGCCTTAAGTACAGAACTATAACTACCAATTACCCAAAAAAATGCAAATTTACACCCCCCCAAAATACCATCTTCTGATACAGTAGCTGTAAAGTTGTATCTTTCAACATTAACTAAGCATTTTGCCTATAGATGTGCCAAGAATTGCATAGGTATCAGTAGTTGTGCAGCAGGCAGTGGTGATCCTGCAACAATACTGCTCCCACACAAGGAATGTGGACCAATGCAGGGGCACCATCATGCTTTGGAAATGGGGATTGGTGTGGGATGTAAGGCCATGGAGGAGGTGGCTTTCAGTCCTCATTGAAGGCGGTATGCGGTGGGATAAAACAGGAAATTGGATTGTGTGCCTGACAAGGCCTAGCGGTATTGATGGACATTTGCCAGGAGGGATGGTTGAAGCTGACAGCATGGGGTAGGGGGCGGCTGCCAAGTAAAGGCCCATTCTGACATTTTGAACGGTTTCTCACTGCCAGGAAGGGTAAGCTCTGCACTTCACAAAGCTTTCAAAAGTTACAAAGTGGCAACTTTGAAAGTCAGGAGATATCTGAACTTTGTGCACCAATTCTTGTTCCATATAAACCTGAGTCTGAAATTAGCTAAATAAAAGTGCTAGATATAACCAGATCATGGTCTTTGCCCAGCAATCATAGGTTTGACAACAAGCTCCCCCTTGCTCTATGTATTATTATTGAAAGAAGTTCCTTGATCTTTTTGTTGTTCGCTCTCATTGGTGGAGTATGGGTCCTTGAAGGCTAAAGTACACTGTATTTAGGATTGAGAAAACAGACCTGGAAATATTCTGATACCTTGTAGAGTGACATGGATATGTCTATAGGACTTGAGCATAGGGGCCAGCCTCTCATCTCCATGTTTCATGCTTGGTTAGTTCCTTCCATTAGCAATATACCAAAAGGCCTGCCAGTGGAGTGTGGAGAATCAGGACTGGGTTTTGTGCATTTACTAATTAAACATGGTTATTGATTTATCATGCCAAGGGGTGTCAAAGGAGCCAAGCAGAGTGACAGAAGCAAAGAAAAAGTGATGGCAATATCTAAGAAAAAAAAAGAAGAGTTGAAAATGTCATGAGAGAATGCACAAGAAACTAAGGGGTCTATTAGGATGGCGGTCGAAAAACCATTCTGACCGCCATGGTAGCAGAAATGACTAGTCCGCATGTACCACGGGAAAACCGGTGGTTCGATTAGGATTAACCGCCAGAAAAATCCCACAGCGGCGGAATCGTGTCACAAAAGACCGCCGCTAGTGGGCACAGCAGGTGAAAATCTGTCCGCGGCAATCGGATTCCAGGCGGAAAAACTCAAAACCGCAAATTGGCCAGCAGATTGACCGCACGTACAATTAGGATACCATTGAGGTGACAGCGGAACGATCCGCTGTTTCCGACCGTCGCAATCGCAAACAGTGATGAATGGAAGAGCCGGCGGAAGGGCAGTTGCATACCCACTTCGGCAGACTCTGCGAAAAAATTATTGCAGTCGCCTAAAAAAACACACAACAAGGCCACCAAGTGTACAGATCAAACCAGCTCAGCCCCGAAAAAACACCCAACACACCCCAATAACACATCCCCATGGCAATTAAAATAATACAAATCCCAGGACAACCCACACAACACACCTGAAAGCAGTACTCCAGTTTGACACACCGACATAGCTGAGTTAAAACCAGCCCCTTCCCTGACCAGAATTCTTTGCAATACTCCACCCATGAAGGAACTAACCCCAAAGAAGGGGCAAACCACAACACATCTCACCAGCACAACAACACACACACACCACTTGCATCACCACCACTCTCACACCTGCACCTTTAACACATCTAATTCACTGACAATGAATTGTCAGTCTTGGTAGATGAGGTAATCAGAGCAGAACCACAATTGTTTGGTAACCTTGTCCAACAGTCACCATTAGGCACCCAGATGTGGGAAAGGATAGTCAACAAAGTCAATTCAGTAATAAACAACCCGAGCTCCAAGAAGGAGATCATGAAGCGGTGGCATGATCTCAAGAGACAGGTGAAAGAGAGTAACAACAAGAACCGTCAGCTGCCTCAGATGACTGGAGGTGGCCCTCCCAATCCACCAAGAACATTCACTGCATGGGAGGAGAAGGTGCTTGCCATACTGCATGGGAGGAGAAGGTGCTTGCCATACTGCATCCAGCGAGTCTCACAGGAATAGACGGGGGATTGGAGACTGGTAAGTACAAACAAATGTCTACCATCACACTGCTATGTACTGTCTTGCACAACTACAAAGCCACACCTCCTAGGCCCAAATGAATTCATGTGTACCACACACTCCCTAAAACATTTCTCACAGATCCAACATTCACTCACTCTGATTCAGTCCCACCAGGCACCCTTGTCCCACAGCTGAGCAGGATGGAGCAAACCCACCACTCAGAAACATGTGGCAGCCATTCTAGTAATCACATCAAACTTACAGGTAGGTAGCCATCTCAACAGGGAGGGATTTTTGCTCACATCAAACTTACAGGTAGGTAGCCATTTTCCCAGGGAGGGGTGTTTGTGGGTAGAAAGACTGCACAACTACTCCCACCACACCCCCTTGTCCCACAGCTCAGCAAGTTGGAGCACTCCCCCCTCCCAGAAGCATGTGGCAGCCATTGTATCTCACCAACCAAACTTACAGGTAGGTAGCCATCTTAACAGGGAGGAGGGATTTGTTGGTGGGAAGACTGCCCTACACCCCACACCAGGCCCCCTGTCCCACTGCTGAGCAGGATGGAACACTCCGCCCACCCAACATCCATGTTAAACCATTCCCTTCCTCTGTTCCAGAGGGAGCCAGCCATCTTAACAGGGGGGTGCCTGTGGATAGGCAACCAGCACTACAACTCCCACCAGGCACCCTTGTCCCACAGCTGAGCAGGATGGAGCACTTTCACCCCACCCAGAAGTATGTGGCAGCCATTGCATTTCAACAACCAAAGTTACAGGTAGGTGGCCATCTTAACAGGGAGGGGGGTTTGTGGGTGGGAGGCCAGCACTCCAACTCCCACCAGGCCCCCTTGTCCCACAGGTGAGCAAGATAGTGCACCCCCTCCACCCAATAGGCATGTGTAACCATTCCATTCCTCTGCTCCACAGGGACCCAGCCATCTTAACAGGGAGGGGTGCCTGTGGATAGGCAGGAAGCACTACAACTCTCACCAGGCACCCTTGTCGCACAGCTGAGCAAGATGGAGCAAACCCACCCCCAGAACCATGACACAGCCATTCTATTAAGCACATCAAACTTACAGGTAGGTAGCCATCTTAACAGGGAGGGGTGTTTGCTCACATCAGACTTACAGGTAGGTTGCCATTTTCACAGGGAGGGGTGTTTGTGGGTGGGAGGCCAGCACTAAAACTCCCACCAGGCCCCCTTGTCCCACAGCTGAGCAAGATGGAACACTTCCCCCTCCTAGAAGCATGTGGTAACCGTTGTATCTCACCAACCAAACTTACAGGTAGGTAGCCATCTTAACAGGGAGGGGTGTTTGTGGGCGGGAGGCCAGCACTATAACTCCCATCAGGTCCCCTTGTCCCACAGCTGAGCAGGATAGAACAGTCCCCACACCCACAACCATGTGGCACCTGTTGCATTCCTCTCTTCAAACTCACAGGTAGGTGGCCATCTAAACAGGGAGGAGTGTTTGTGGGTGGAAAGATTGCACCACAACCCCCACCAGGCCCCCTTGTCCCACAGCTCAGCAAGATGGAGACCTCCCCTTCCCAGAAGCATGTGGTAGCCACTGTATCTCACCAACCAAACTTACAGGTAGGTAGCCATCTTAATAGGGAGGGGTGTTTGTGGGTGCGAGATCAGACCTCAACTCCCATCAGACCCCCTTGTTCCACAGCTGAGCAGGATGGAATACTCCCCACACCCACAACCATGTGGCAGCTGTTACATTGCTCTCTTCAAACTCACAGGAAGGTGGCCATCTAAACAGGGAGGGGTGTTTTTGGGTGGAAGACTGCACTACAACCCCCCAGGAGGCCCCCTTGTCCGACAGCTCAGCAAGATGGAGCACTCCACCCCACCCAGAAGCATGTGACAGTGATAGCATTGCTCCCTTCAAACTCACAGTTAGGTAGCCATCTCATGTCCTCTTGTCTCACCCCTGAGCAGGATGGAATACTCCCCCCAACCAAGAGCCATGTGTGACCTATTCCCTCCCTCTGCTCAACTTCACAGGTAGGTAGCCATTTTCACAGGGAGGGGTGTTTGTGGGTGGAAGGCCAGCACTACAACTTCCATCAGGCCCCCTTGTCCCACAGCTGAGCAGGATAGAACAGTCCCCACACCCACAACCATGTGGCACCTGTTGCATTGCTCTCTATAAACCCACAGGTAGGTGGCCATCTAAACAGGGAGGAGTGTTGTGGTTGGGAAGATTGCACCACAACCTCCACCAGGCCCCCTTGTCCCACAGCCCAACAAGATGGAAACCTCCCCCTTCCCAGAAGCATGTGGTAGCCACTGTATCTCACCAACCAAACTTACTGATAGGTAGCCATCTTAACAGGGAGGGTTGTTTGTGGGTGGGAGGCCTGTACTACAACTCCCATCAGACCCCCTTGTTCCACAGCTGAGCAGGATGGAACACTCCACACACCCACAACCATGTGGCAGCTGTTGCATTGCTCTCTTTAAACTCATAGGTAGGTGGCCATTTAAACAGTGAGGGGTGTTTGTGGTTGGAAGACTGCACTACAACCACCCAGGTAGGTGGCCATCTAAACAGGGAGGAGTGTTTGTGGGTGGGAAGATTGCACCACAACCCCCACCAGGCCCCCTTGTCCGACAGCTCAGCAAGATGGAGCTCTCACCCCATTCCCAGAAGCATGTGACAGCCATTGTATCTCACCAACCAAACTTACCGGTAGGTAGCCATCATAACAGCGAGGGGTGTTTGTGGGTTGGAAGCCAGCACTACAACTCCCATCATGCCCCCTTGTCCCACAGCTGACCAAGATGGAGCACTCCACCCCACCCAGAAGCATGTGACAGCGATAGCATTGCTCCCTTCAAACTCACAGTTAGGTAGCTATCTCATGTCCTCTTGTCTCACCGCTGAGCAGGATGGAATACTCCCCCCAACCAAGAGCCATGTGTAACCTATTCCCTCCCTCTGCTCAACTTCACATGTAGGTAGCCATTTTCACAGGGAGGGGTGTTTGTGGGTGGTAAGACTGCACTACAACTCCCACCAGGCCCCCTTGTCCCACAGCTGAAATAGATGGAGCACTCCACCCCACCCAGAAGCATGTGGCAGACCTTGCATTGCTCTCCCCAAAATTACAGTTAGGTAGTCATCTTAACAGGGAGGGGGGCTTGTTCATTGAAAGCCAGCACTACAGCTCCCACCAGGCCCTCTTGTGTCATAGCAGAGCAGGATGTAGCACTCCCCCACCCAGTAGCATGTGGGAGACATTGCATTGCTCACTTTCACCTGACAGGTAGGTAGCCTTCTTCACAGGGAGGGGTTTTGGGGGTGGGAAGCCTGCACTACAACTCCCACCAGGCACCCTTGTCCCACAGCTGACCAAGATGGAGCACTCCACCACACACCATAAAGATATGTCAGAAATTCCCCACAAATGTGCCACAGAACAGGTAAGTAGACAGTGCATACACCCCGTCATTTCACTCCAAAAGCATGGAGCGATATCACCACACCAGCCCTTACATCCCACCAAACTTGGCATAGATCCAATAGCCACTTCCAGTGTGCAGACAGCTAAGCGTACGTAACTGTCACAGAAACCAAAATGTGACTCATCAAATTACATTTTTAAGAAATTCAGGGCACAAACAAGCACAGCACAGAATGCTATCTGTAAGTGCCATGGGGGCAGACCGTCAAGGCACATATGAAAACAAAACAAGCATGGTCAGTAGTAAAAAGAAAGCAAAGCACATGATATGACAAAGGTATGCCTGAGATTCCACTGGATAGTTCACGTTCAGATGTATTCTCCATGCAGAGTTAACAACAAAGTTGGTTCTCACAAATGTGTTGTGTTGCTACTCCTTAGATGACGACATGTCCTTGCAATCACACAATCTGTATGTGGAACATGATCTCTATTGAGATGCCACACCATGGACAAGTAATGTAGGTACCTCCACATCATGTCATGATACTCAGTACCATGTAGCCATACAAAGTGATCTCAATGTAAACTGTGTTGTGTATAACATGCAACATTCAAACATCTTTTAACGCCAAGCTTGCGGGGTGCACTTCAATGACCATGTCCCCTCTGTTCCACGGGTGACCAAGAACTGACAGATGCAGATGAGAACATCAACCTGCAGAGCCAGTCCCCCCACCGGAACATGGACTCTCTCTTGCCGGCTCCCTAGATTCCTTGGATGCGGACCCAAAACCTGGCCAATCTGGCCTGCCAGGGCCCAACAGGTCCCAGGCCCACACTGTCCCCACCACCACCTCAGCAACAACAACTTTTTTATAAAAGACAAGGGGGACCCGAAAAATTGGCTGAGGACCACGGGTTACAATTCTATTTTAAAGAACAAAGGTCTTAAGCGAGTAATGGATGTACACACAATGATTGGAATATAGCCCACGTTGGGTTACTATATCAGTCCAATGTCCAGCCGGACATGGATTTTTATTTATACAATGGAGGAAATAAAGTCAAAAATACTTAGAACAACAATAATAGTGGGGCACAAGCCTGTACCCTAAAAGGATCGGTAAGTGTGGGGGAATGGGGTAAAAATACAGACAATAGAACCAAAAACACAAATACAGGCAAGGACTTTGAGCTGTGGCCACCTGCATTCAGATTTAAGTAGCAGAAAGTTTGACCAAAAATAGACACCATAATAGTTAGACACAGTGGACATTTGTGGCCCTATTTAGAAATGTTGACGTTTTGATCCCTTGCTCATTAGTTAAAACAAGATCATCATCAGGACTACATAACATTTGCCTGATTTAGAACATTTAGTGCCTGTCAGGATAAAAAGGGGAGACAAAAGAAATTGGCCTATGAGAGACAGTGACAGACATTTCGAAAAATTACAGTAAGGCAGCGAGTTGATGGCATATTTATAGCTAGTGCCCATTCAGACATTCGTGGGGAAACTAAGAAGAGCGGTGTGTTCGGTTCAGGAATTGAACATGCGGTGCTACTGGTAGCGTAGAATCCGATGTGCGGCGGGAGTACGGTGTGGAGCGAATGTAGGCATCTGGTGTGTGGGCGTTAGACCCGTTGGCTTAAGTCGCAAAGGTATCTACAGTTGCAACGGAGTACCTGACTTAGTGCGATTAGTGATACACATCCGGAAGGGTTGGCTCGGCGAAGAGTGTTAAAAATCCATAACAAGCAACCAGTCATACTGAAACGCGAGATATCATGACTGTTGCCTGATAATGATTGTTTACGTGCCTAAGGTATTACTAACGCGACGATGTGGCAGCCTGGTCGGGTGTGAGATGGAACCGAAAGGATTGTGGAGAGATCGGTGATTCCTGCTCAGGCGGAGTAACGGCAACAGGGCACGCTTACCATTCGACAGGAGTTTCAAGGAATCAAGTTGGAGGCAACTGCAGTGTAAACCAGATAGAAGCCGCTGGAAAAGGGATTAATCAGAGTAGTTAGGGTTGTGACTGTGAGGGGGAGAAGGGCATTGTGATTCAGTGCATAATGGTGCGTACCTCTAGTTATCGAAATAACGACAATGGTGAAGGCAGCTGCCCGCGGTGTGGCAAGGCAGGACGTGAAGGGGCAGGTAGGAGAGGGCAGCCGCCGCTCTCCTCAGGTGGCTCGTGGGGCCACAGTTAGAGGCTGGTGGAGTACCGTACCGTGTAAGATAGAGGGCACGCTGCGGAAAAATAAAGGAGCGAGTAAGCCTTTTTAATAATTACAATTAAAATGGAGGGGAGGCAGTGTTGGACGGCGCGTGGGTTTGGAAGGCTTACCTTGTATGGCGCGATGGCGGGATCCTTAGGCAGCAACGATGTGCTGCTCAGTAACATGCGTGATAGCAGGTACTGGAGAGTGTCGGATCAACACTAGTATAAGTAGAGCGAGTGTGGGCGCCATTACGGGTGAGTCACATGGTTGATCGAAAGAGAGAGAGGACTGCCGTGCGCTCGATGTGCACTGGGGCAGCCATCTTGGGATGGTGTTTCAAGGTGAAGGATCGTGGTGAAGGGGTGAGAAAGGTGATGTGCCTAGCGCGTGGCTTAAGTGATTTGGTTTCTCATCCAGTTAACCCATGCTTGTAGAATAAGAATGTGGTCATTACAGTAAGTGAGGAACTGATATGGTGACAATCTGGGATACAGAACAGGTTGCATATGCGAGTGAATTGTGTAGCAGATAGGTTAAGTAATAAGCAGTAAAACGATTTTACATTTAGAATTTTAAAGGTGAAGATAGCGCAAAAGTAGGCCATGTTGAAATGACAAAACCAACGTGCATATATTTTGGAAAAATAAATACATAAAATTAATGGTTTGTACGAGTCAAAACCACTTGCTGGGGGTTTTTTCCATTAAGGTGGTTGGAGGTCATGAGTCAGAGTCTTAATGTTTTTGAATAGTTCATAGCAGCGTGGCCCAATCTTCGTTTCTGTTCACGCCATTTCTGATTGAGTCAAAGAGGATTATGGGTTTCAGTTCTTCACGGTTTAGTAATTGTGCCATGTTGCCTCCTCTTTGTGGCAATTTGAGTGCTTTCGGGACAGTCCAACGGATATCGTCCTTATCGTGGTTGGCATCCATGAAGTGCTCGACCAATGGTGCGTTGGGCGTTTTGCACCTGACTCGGCTTCTGTGTTGCCCAATTCTGGTTTTGACCTTCTGCGTAGTTTGACCAATATACAGTTTCATACAGGGTCAATGAATTAAGTAAATCATATTGCAGGTGTTACAATTTGTGAATGTACGGCAATTGACAGTGAGATCATTGAAAGTGAAATGTTTTTCTTCAATAGTGAATTGGCAAACATTACAACCGCCGCATTTTGCATGCCCCACGATAGGGGCCAAACCCCAGACAGAGTCGAGTGTGGTATTGGGTTCAGTGTTGGGTAGGGCTGCTCTGACCAGATGGTCTTTCAGATTCTTGCTCTTACGGAATGCAAACAAGGGTTTCTCGATATTCAGGCTGCCTGCATTGATGATTGGCCAGTGCTTTATTATCATTTTGCGTACTTGGTTTGATACTGGCGAGAAGGTGGTGACCCAAGCTATCCTCTCAAGATCAGTTTTGGGTTTGGGGGTCAGTAGGACATCGCGTGGGCAGTACCATGCCCGTTTGGAGGCGTTTCTGACTATCCGTTTAGGATAACCCCGATCTTTGAGTTTGGATGAGAGAATGGAGGCTTCTCTAAAGTAGTCCTCTTTAGAGGAACAGTTACGCCTAATTATCAGGAATTGAGAATAGGGGAGTGAGTCTCTAAGGGCTCTTGGGTGGTTGCTGGCATAGCTCAAAAGTTATGTTATGTTAAAAGAATTTATTGAGCGCGACTAACACCATTAGGTTTCTTGGCGCTTGTGCTGAGGGGGCAGTGAAGAGAGGCAGGAGGAGGGGAATTAATTATAAGCCTCAATAAAGAGAAAGGTTTTAAGGAGGGATCTGAACCTGGTGTATGGAGAGGACAACCTAAGAGAGAGAGGGAGGGAATTCCAAAAAGAGGGAGCTAAAAAGGAAAACCTAAGGCCACCGTGTTTCTTCCTCTTACACGAACGTATTACGTTCTGTAGGTTTTCTATACAGCCGTGTCAGAAGTTCCCCCTCAGAGTGAAAAATTGTTAGGTCGAGAAAGGCAATGGTGGAGTTATCAAAAGTGATGGTGAACGATACACCAGAACAATTATTGTTTAGCCAATGGAGAAATTGTTGTAACGCAATGATGTCGTGTTTCCAGATGATAAAAATATCATCAATGTATCTCCGCCATAGGGCGATGCCAGAGAAGAAAGGGTTGGTGTGGCAAAGAATGGAAACTGTCTCTAATTGGTCCATGAACAGAATGGCCAGATTTGGTGCGAAAATTGCGCCCATGGAGGTCCCTTTGATTTGTTGGTAGAAAAGGTTATCAAAAGTGAAGAAATTCCTTGTGAGGCAAAGTTCAAGGAGTTGGAGGATGAACAATGTTGGGACCGAATGGGGATGGGGACGTGAGTCTAGTACCCTCTGTATAACCAGTAGGGCAGTTGTCTGAGGGATATTGGTGTACAGAGACTCAACGCCCATCGTGCAAAGTGTATCAGATGCAGGGTCAAAGGGATAGTGCTCAATGAGATTTATCATAGCCATACTATCCCTAACATAGCAGGCGGGATGGGTACAAATTCTTTGATGAAAAAATCCACATAGGAACCAAGAGGCTCCAGGATTGAACCACAAGCTGAGATGATTGGTCGTCCAAGTGGGTTGGTGGTGTTTTTGTGGACTTTAGGTAGGGTGTAGATGACGGGTGTGCGTGGTGATTTGACGTTTAAAAAATGTAACTCTTTCTTACTCAAATAGCCATCGCTGACAGCTTCAGTGGTCAATTTGCGTATAGTCGCTTGTATATCCTTAGTTGGATTGTTGGGCAGTCTTTGATAATGTTCAGTGTTTCCTAATTGGCGCAGGATGTCTGCTTTGTAGGTGTCTATTTCCTGGAGGACTATGCCACCACCCTTGTCGGCACTCTTTATGACTAGGGAATTCTTGCTTTTGAGCATATTAATAGCTTGTTTCTCCTGAAGGGATATATTGTAAGGGATAAACCTTCTTTTGTTCTCCAGGGTGGATAGATCTTTCAGTACTAAGTTCTCAAAAGTTAAGATTTCGGCCGGTAACATTGTACCAGTGGGTGAGAAAGTTGAGGGGGGGCGGAAGGGAGTGTTAGCAGTGATATTGGGAGAGGGGTGGAGTTGGAAAAAGGCATTAAGATGGATGCGCCTAAAAAATCTCAGGAGTTCAGTTTGCAGCTTTATAAAATTGGGGCGGATGGTGGGCACGAATGAGAGCCCTTTCTTGAGCAGGGAAAGTTCGTGTTCAGCTAGTGTGTGTCTAGACAGGTTAAAAAGGGGGATGATATCCGTCGATGTCATGCTGTCAGTAGAGGGATCTAACATTGGTAGAAGTTGTTGCGGGCTCTGTGTTCTCCTGGTGGGTTGTACTACCTCTGAGTTTTCTTCACTCGTCCTCGTTGTGGTGTGTCGGGTTGGCCTCTCCCTAAAAAATTACTGGGACGAGTCCCACCACGCCTTGCAGTGCTTGAGCTCTCCCCAAGGTCTGAGCTATCGGAGGAGTCAGCAGAGGTGTCTGAAAAGCCCACTAGATTTTGGCGTCTATTGTACCTGCCCCAGGGCCTGCTGTTCTGTGGGTTTGAGTATGATCTGGTAATAATCTTTCTGGAGATAGGGGTAACGACCTGTGCGGCCTCCACCACCACCACCAGCACCGCCACCACCAGTGCTGCCTGCAACACTGTCTCTGCTTCAGAGGATGCCCACACCACCCCAAAATCTGAGTAGGGCAGGGAGAGAACGCGGGTGCGTAGAGTGATGATGCCACAGTTTCGGGCCAGCAGGGCAGGTGGGAGGGCAACTGGGCGCCAAAATCAACCGTACACTGAGACCAAAGCCCTGGCCAACATCGCCAGAGTCCTTGGGGCAAATGAACAATCCAGTTCTCACAATCTCAAGGTCAGGCACTGTACATATCGATGAAAGCACACTAAGATGAGGCACACTGCCGTTCACTGCCAGGGGATGTCCATGACTCCCCTAATGCAGCCGCTGCAATAAGGCCACAGCTCTGCATTCAATGTCAAGGGACATTACATTAAAGACATGTGAAAGTACATGTAGTGATAATGCATGACAGCTGCACTCGACAGAAAAGCCACTTACAAGCCATTGCATCACACTAGAAACATCACAGACCTCCGCACTGGCCCAGGGTTGGAATATATGCCGTCACTCACAGCCGAATTCACCCTTCGCAGAATATTCACCCCCAACTTGTTGCTGATGGACCCTTAAACGTCCATCCAGCTCTGGCTGTGTCACTGGCAAGATGCGGGCCATTAGTGGTGTCATGCTCCTGTGCGCCAACCTACCAGTCCGAGGGAGCAGCCCCAGCATCATCTCTGCCACGCTTTTGGTCAGCCAGCAGATGCCATCCCACCTCTTGTGACAGTGTGTGTGCCGTTGATTGGAGATACCCAGAGCCCGCACCTTGTGTGCAATGGCCCTCCATACGGCCTTACGCTGGTGGCCTTTGAGCTGCAGGCATGGGAGAAAAGAGGAGGAAATTTCAGTGACACTGGGTTATGTACCACTGTGTCTCAGTACAGGAGCATGCACACACTCAGCACAGCTATTCAGATATGTTTAGCAGAGACAATACAGCATGACACGTAGTACATTAGTATGAGATAGTCATAATTAAATGCATGCAGGTATGAGGATGGACACAGTTCCTGGCCATCTCATACACATGCTGAATGCCAGCACAGAAAGAAATGTGAAGAAAGCCCACATCTGCAGTTTGTGAGGGAGCAAGACATACATTACACTGTAAATGATGTGTCGGGGCAGACTCACTGTATCCAACACTGCACACCCCTCAATGTCTTTGCTCTGTGAATGGCTCACTTTGTCATGGAGGTTACATTTAGGGACATGATCTTACAATCTCATACCCTTCTCACAAGGTCTGTCTTGAGCAATCCACAGGCCTAAAATAGCTCATTGACGAATACGGAAGCAGACAACCCATATGTCTCACTCTGTCCATTTGGGGATGGGACCCTGTCAAATTGGGCACAAACTGTGCAGGCCAGGGGGGCTCACACTGGGGGCTAACGTGGGCCATCAGAACTGTCACATTCACATAAAATATGAGAGGGCAAACAGTGCCTACACATACGAGTCAGTACACATAATGAAGTGAATGGAAAGGGGATGTTTGGAAAGTACAACAGTCTGCTGTGTCATAGGTAAATTTCCACCAAGAGTGTCACCCTCAGGCATTTCACTCTTGTGCATAATGCTTACAAATCCACGGTGGCAATATAAAGTCAAACCCACTTCCATTAGTACCCTCTGGACAAAAAGTCTTTGTAATGTGACAAATGAGCCTAAGGAAACTTCATGGTCTCTTGCCGTGTCACAGTATGGCTGCAAAAACACTGCAAGTCCCTCCCATCCTGATATGCAGCCTGGGAAATGTGTAAAGTAGGCTACAAACCCCATTTCCCTGAAGTCAGAATGCTAAGCAGTGTATCACACCAACTCACACTGTCAGGCACAAACTGCAGCAGATCAACTTCATGTGTGCCCTCCCTGCACTCCCCGACGTTCACTCTGAAACACTTAGCATGACATCAGGACCACCATATAGCCCCCCATACTGTGTGAGCACCTCGTCCACCAGGACCTCCAGCTCCCCTGTGGTGAAAGGACAGGCCCTGATGTTCTCAGTCCTCACCATCCTTGGGTCCATGAGCCAGGAACAGCAGCAGTTGGTGGTGAAGAGTGTCAGTCAGCAGTGTCTGGAAGCAGTGGAAATATGTGTCTCTCTCCCACACATAGCCCCGGGGTAGTTTTTAGTGGTACTAAGCTGCTGCGATTGGTGTTCCAGGTCAGCTTTTTTCAAATTTGACCAATGACCGGCCCCGCGGTGGTGGAGACCGCCTACCCCGATTTTCAAAAGTGTGTTTCTCTACCGCGATTGCGGTTCCCATTGGCTGTAAGGGCATGGGCATTGGCGGTGACACACTGCAGAGGCCAGGCGGTCGCTACCGTATCGTACAATTGCATCCAATGACCGGCCGGGTAGTGGCGGAGCATGCCTACCCCGATTTTCAAAATTGTATTTCTCTACCACAATTGCAGTTCCATTTGGCTGCAAGGGCATGGGCATTGGCTGTGACACACTGCAGGGACCAGGCGGTCGGTATAGCAATTTGGCCGCTTGACATTGGTGCCTATGGCTGTGATTGTGGTAGCAGAGCACGCCAACCACCATTTCACAATATTTATATCACTACTGCAATTGTGGTTCACATTGGCTGCAAGGGCATGGGCATTGGCGGTGACACACCGCAGGGGCCAGGTGGTCGCTACCGTGATTTGGCCACTTGACATTGGTGCCTATGGCCGTTATTGCGGTGGCGGTTCACGCTTATGGCACCTATGGACACCTCATCCTGTGACAGTGGCAATGACCAGTTTAAAACATTGTACACCAGACACATGAATCATGCCACCGGATAGTTCAAACCGATGCTAGTGTAACATTTAGCCCACTGATGACTACACATGCCATGTCAGTGCACAGGATTACATGCATTGGCATGTACTCCCTCACATGTCACTTATGATAATATTGTGCATGTACACAGATCTGTGGTGTGATGGACTCTCAAATATGTACACATTTCAAAGTGTGTGATGGCTAAGCAACACACAGTAATGAAGGTCAGACTACATGGTGTGCCAATTTCACTGTGTACGTTGCCGAGCTTCTGTACATACTAGATCATTATGCACGCACTGTGCTCATTGTGTTGTTAATGTGTGCCCTGTCCAACTTACACAAGAAGGTGTGGAAGGTACAGCAGCTATGTAGAAGCTAGCAGTGTCGCTGTCTCACACATGTGCTGTGTCAATCACTCTCAGGGCTGGTGACACCAGATGCCGCAATGTACCTTTTGGAATTCACATAGTCTGAATCTGTTTAGGGGGTACTCACTGTGTGAATTCTGGGCAAGTGTACGATTAGTTCAGATCAATATGTCTCTACATGTAAGTTGTGCTGTAAGCTGAAGTTTGATGCCAGTCATTGTTGGCGCTGTATCAGTCAGTCAGAACATAAGATGTTAAACACATCTCTTAGGAGTGATTGAAATTACATATGTCCCCTTACATCTCACCTAGGAGGCAACCAAATGTGCATCGTTCAATTACAGTGCTGGCGGACATTGAGGATGAGGACATCATACGTAAATTTCGTCTGGATCAACCTAGCCTGGAGCCCCATCTGAGGCCTCGCAGAACCTATCTGACTGCTTTGACACCGACATGTAAGGTGATGGGGGCCCTGCATTTTTTTGCTACTGGTTCATTCAGTACACAGTGTCCAGTGCAGGTGGGATGTCGCAACCAATGTTCAGCATGGTGCTACGTGATGTCCTGATCACTATGATGACCTACAAGGACAAATACATTTCCCCAGGAGGCATGAATTGGCGGCTGTGAAGGGTGATTTTTATGACCTTGCCCACATCCCTACTGTTGTTGGTGCCATTGACTGCACACACGATGGCCAGGTTCCACCACAGGCATGTGAGCACATCTACAGGAATAGGAAGCATTTCCATTCCATCAATGTAGTGGTATGCCAGGTGGATATGATAATCTCACATGTCTGAGGCAATTTTCCGGGATCAGCCCATGACTCCTACATCCTGCGTAACAGCAACATACCACAGCTGATGGCAACTCTGCATCCAGAGAGTGCATGGATTGTGGGTGAGTACGCAGAGACAATGAGTGTGCTATACGTGTGACATGCTGTCTCCTGCCACAGTACTGTTACAAGTTTGTTCTGTGTGCCTCACACCTAGGTGACTCTGCATATCCCAACCCGCCTTGGTTGCTGAGCCCACTGAGGAATCCCCGATGCTGGGTGAAATCCGCTACAATGATGCCCATGGGAGGACACGTCGTGTGGTGAAGCGTACTTTTGGTCTACCTAAGTCACGGTTTCGCTGCCTGGACAAGACCGGAGGTGCACTGATGTACTCTCAGTGCACTGAGATGTATGTGCTACTGTTTTGGTTGGTGTGCACACACTGCTTGTTGTGTATGCAGTACTGTCAGTATATGTTACTTTGTACTTTCCTAGTGTGCATCCCCCTGATGTCCAGCTGAGTTTGCTATGTGATGGATTGGCATGTGTATCTGTTGTGTTTTTGTTGTGGATGTATGCAGTGTTTGGCCTGTGTTGGCTCTTTCTCCTGACAGATGCTGTGTGTGTGTGATGCTCTATTTGCATTACATTGTGTGTGACTAGTTTGTACATCGTGATATATTCTGATGTGTGTTGCATGTGTAGTGTGCATTACTTGTGTGTCTGTCACATGCAGCAAAGTGTATTCATGATACTAGGCTTGTTTTGAGTACAGAATAGTGCTATGTCCTCCTATTTTTGACATGTCACTTGTCGGTATTGTGCATGTGCATGCTTGTGGTACACTGTGACACCAAGTTGACTTGATTGGTGCTGTGGTGCCTCTGCCTGCATTAGCTTATTGTTCCATTGATCCTAGTTTGTGTTCATGATTGTTTTGAGATGTTTAGCCTGTGTTGGCTCTTTCTCCTGACAGCTGCTGTGTGTGTGTGATGTTCTATTTGCATTACATTGTGTGTGACTTGTTTGTACATCGTGATACATTCTGATGTGTGTTGCAAATGTAGTGTGCATTACTTGTGTGTTTGTCACATGCAGCAAGGTGTATTCTTGTTACTGGGCTTGTTTTAAGTGCAGAATAGTGCGATGTCCTTCGATATTTGAACTGTCACTGGTCTGTATTGTGCATGTGCATGCTTGTAGTACACTGTGACACCATGTTGACTTGATGGGTGGTGTGGTGTCTCTGTCTCCATTAGCTTATTGTTCCATTGATCCCAGTTTGTGTTCATTATTGTTTTGATATGATGCAATTCTTGTTTGTGCTGGGGTATGGTGTCTGTGCATTGGTCCTTAGTGACAATGTTGTGTACACCTGGTCTGTCTGGGGTCCCATTGCTTTTCCAATGGTTGGGTGGCCATATGTGGGCTTGTTGGACTTCTGTATATGTTGTTTGTGAGGTTTGTGTTTGGCAATATTTTTGTGTCAGCATTAGTTCAGGCATCCCTGAGTGTGAGTGTGATGTTTATGGATGCACCCCAGGGAGTGTCATTGTTTGTCAGGGGACTCACAGGACATCATTTGCACTATTTTGTGTGTTTAACAGTGGTGTTGAGTGCTGCAGGTGTGAGGTGGGTGGAGGAGGGGTATGTGTGAAGGTCCAACTTGGGTTTGACAGTCAGGGAGTGTGACAATGAGCCATGTGTGTTGTGCTGATGACATACCCATGTCAAGTAAGTTGATACAGATGCGTGGCTGATCACTGTTTGACTTCAGACACTTCCTATCATTCCTGTGCCTATGCACGGCTTGCCTTGATGTCTCCCTGAGTTGTTGCATGGAGGTCACATTGGTATAACTTCACTCACTGTGCCACCCATGTCGGGCTTTGATGGCCTAAAGGTGGTGTGATATGTTCCTTTTCTTGCATGTGATGTACACATGCTTTGTGGCTTGCTCCATGGCTTACCAGCACTCTCCACTTCACTTTTGGCTAGCCCATTTATTGTCCTCCATTGCTGCTGACATTTGCTTTGTGTATGTGGCTGTGTGTCAGTGTGGGGTGTATATGAGTGACTTGACAGGCAGTGTGGACAGTTCATTGGATGTTTATATGCAGTGTGAGTCTTCATTTTGTGATTAGACTCAGTTTCCTTGACATGAGTGGAAGGTAGGTGTGAGGAGGAGGGATGCCTTGCCCCTCAGCTTCTGTGCAGTGTGTTCCTCTTCACCCCCACCTTCTGAGACATGCTCCCTGGTTGTTTGGTGTGTGCAGTGCAGGGTCTGGCTACACCTGGAAGATGAATTCTGCAGGGGGGCCACAGGAGAAGCACACAGCATGTCCCCAAATGGGTGTAGGGAGCGTAGTCTGACTGACTGATGGTATTTGTAGAGCGCACTGCTGCCGAGGCATCTTGGCGCCGTGTTAGAAATGAGCTAAGACATAACGCATACTGTAGTGTTGGAGAAAGAGCCATGTTTTGATTTCTTGTTTGAAGGATGGAGGTGGGGCCCTGTAAATCTTTTTGGACTGCCCATGCCTGGTGCCAGCGCTGCCTACTAAGTTGTGCAAATGTTTTCCTGCGTCTGCACCTCTGCGGTGACGAGACCGGGACATTGCAGTGATTTCACGGTAGAACATGTGTGGGTACACTGGGGGATATGCTCCTGTCCCCACCAGAGTGTCTGATGTGGACAGGAACCGTATGTCAGCACAGGAGTTGTGTGTTGTGGTTGTGTGCGGAGTTGTGTATTTGCATCCGTCCCTGGTTGGGTGGTGTCACCGTTGTGGTGTATGGGCTATTTGGGACATCCTGATTTGTACGGCAGACGGGACGTCATTCTGCATGGCAGTGGGTCTCTATTGACTCCCACCGCCGCGGTGGCGGGCGCATATTTATGGCGGTTCACGTCGCATCGTGGCGATTGGGAAATGGACTATTTTTACCCATTTTAATATGGGGGCCGCGAGGACCGCTGCTGGTGTGCAGAAAAATACATTTTCTGCCAGCACCGCGGTTGTGCCTCAGCCCGCTATCCTAATGAACCCCTAAGAATTAAAGGAGATGGCAAAGGAAGAATAAAGGGAAGACATATTAAAGGTGGAATGAAGGGAGACAAGAAGATGGAAAGAAGAATGAAGCAAGGAAGGATGATGAGACTGAAAGAAGGAGAGAAAGAAAAAAGAGAACAAAAGAAAATAGAACAAAATGAAGGAATGTCGGAGAGGAAGATTTAACTAAGGAAGGATGAGGGACAATATTAAAGGGATCAAGTGATAAATTAAGGAAAGAACAAAGGCAGGGAAGAAGAGAAAAAGGGAAGTAAGGAAAGAAGTAGGGAGGGAGCGGAGTGAAGAAAAACATATAAGAAATAGGTAAGGTGGGTTAAAAAAGAAGACAAGACTATTGGAACGAAATACTGCAGGTAGGACAAGAAAGAGAAGGAGAGTAGGAATTAGGGAAAACTGAAAGAGAGATTGAAAAATAGAAAGAATGGAAGAAGAAAGGAGAGAAGGAAATACAAACAGAAAGAAAGAAATATGTGGAAAGAAGAAAAGAAAGATTGGTGACAAAGTTAAAGAAGAAAACACAAAGTAAGATAGAAAGGAGTAAAGTAGATTTTGAAACAATATGGAAAGAGATGAAAGTAAGATGCACAGACATATGGTCAAATTAAAAGGAGAACAAAGAAAGAGATTGAAGTGTGAAGAAAATGACCAGAGAAGACTATAGGGCACTGAAAAGGGTGAAAGAATGAGAAAAAAATAAAGAACGCCATCTGAACATTAGGAGAAAGTTTTGAGAAGGAATTAAGGAAGCAAGTAACTATGGAGAAAAGAAAGAGGGAAAGAAGCAGGGAAAGAATGAATGAAAGAAATTTCGGATTGACAAGAAAAACTAAGCAGGCAAAGCCAAGGGAAGGAAAAGAATAATACATGACAAAAGAGAAAGGAAAACAAGAGTCAGAAAAGAAAAGACTGGAGTCAAGCATTAAACAGAGAGAACAATATGGAAAGTGAAATATAAAGAAAGTGGTTGGAACAAAAAATATAAATCAATGTAGGCACAAAGCTAGAGAAATAAATGTGGGAGAAGATGTGTGTTGGACCTGGCCCTTTTTGGCAGGTTCACCCCGAAACTTTTTGCTTTTTCCTAGCCTGTTTCTGTGACCTGGAGTTGGTGATTTTAGGCCTCTGCGCACTCTTTCACTGTGGTACAGTGTAAAGTGCGTGAGCGCTCTGTGTATGTGTGGTGAGTGACCTGTCCTCCCATAGGACTGAATGGGGAATATGTATGCCCATGGTAGTTCCTGATGTGTGGGGAGTGCAGGGTCGAGTTTGGTATGTGCGAACTCGTGAGATTGAATGCTGCGCAATGGTATATGCGGCATGATTGTGTCTAGTGGAGAAGTGCCACTTCTAGAAGTTGGCATATTTGTGTAATTTGTGCCTGGCGTGTGATTGGCTGGTGAGCCTGGCCCAGGAGTGCCTGGGCCTGCTTGTGGATTGACTGTCTGGTTTGAGGGTGACAGGGGCTGGGGAGCCCCAGGAGGTTGTCTGAGTCAGCCCGTGGATGAAAGGCTGCATCTGCTGCCAGGGAAGTGGGAGGAGATGGCACCTAGGAGTGAATAGGGCTGTGCCTGCCTGCCACAATGCTGGCTCCACCTCCTGCTGGGCGACTGTCGCCTATGCCCCTCACCCTGAAAGAAGTTCCCTATAACCAGTTCTAGCTGGTTCTCACACTGCCTGCACCCTTTAGACAAAGGAATTTACAGTATAAAAAGGGGTTGTGTCCCCTTACAATTTGTTCTTGTTTCTGACTTGAATCTGCCAGGGGCGTGCTGCTGCTTGGGCCCAGGCCCTGGACACCTGATGGACTTTTCCCTGGTTCTTGGGAGCTGCTTGCTCCATCTTTTGATGATCCTGGACTTTGGGAGGGGCTCTAGCGCTTGGGAGCGCTTATTCTTGCCATTTGCGCTGGTAGCGCTTTATTTGCCTTGCCGGTGCCCACCCTGCTTATGGTTGCCCTAGCAAGTGCCCACCTCGCTTATCTGACATTATTTTGTCCCCTGGCAGGTGCCCACCCTGCCAGGGACCTGGCCGCTATTTTTTTATATTTTAACGCGAGGGAGCCCACCCCTCGATTAATTCATGCCCCGCCTGCGGTGTCAGAGAAGGGCCGCTGCGCTGCCCGCGGCGACCCGGAAGTGACTCTCGGCCGGCCAATAGCGGCGCGGCCAGGACCGGAAGTCCCACCCCGCAGCCGAGACGAAGGAAACCCCGCGCTCCGGTGAGGAGAGGTTGCAGAGTGATGGCTGCCCGGGGCTCCCGTGAGCTGGGGAGAGCCCCGGGGCCGCCAGGAACAAGATGCCAAGTGTCGCGGGGCTCCCATGACCAGGAAGGAGCCCCGGAGAGAGAAATGTCCCGGAGCCTTGCTGCTCCACCCCAAGTCCCGGTCTCGAGATGGGGGACCGGGTGAAGACCAACGCGAAGCGGGCGCATGGTCAAGACGGGGCTCCCATGAGGAGAGAGAGCCCCGCCCAGCGCTACCGCCGCCAAGGAGAGAGCCGCAGACCGCCCCAGAGCTGGTGAGTGTGTGTGGAAGGAGGGGGGCTTCGGGGCACATTGCCGATGCCCGCCCCCCCTCCAGTGGTGCCGAGTCCTTGCGGGGGGCGCCGAGGGGCCCCATTTGTTGTTAGAGCCCACGAGAGGCTCAGGGCCCATTTGTTGCCGAGTCCCCCGAGAGGGACTCCACCAGTTTTGGGGGCATTCTACTGCAGAGCCACGAGGGCTCCAGGTGGCATCTCCTTGTTTGGCGAGCCCAGAGAGGCTCAGTGGCACCCCACATTGTCGTGTTCAGAGCCCAGAGAGGCTCAGGGGGACATTTTATTTCTTCAGAGCCTGTGTGGCTCCAACGTTTGGGACATGTGTGATGTCCAGAGCCTGTGTGGCTCCAACGTTTGGGGCACGTGAGATGCCCAGAGCCTGTGTGGCTCCAGCAGTGGGCGCAGTTTGCGCCTAAGGGTCAGTGAGGGCCCTGTCGCAGTTTCGTTAACTCCCAGCTGCCCAGCAATTAGTGGGCGGCTGCACCGTTTAGGCGCTTGGGATTGTCCACAGGTGCCCAGCAAGTAGTGGGCACCTGCACCGTTTAGGCCCCTGACTTTTGGACTACAGGGCGTCCTAGCCCCAACAAGGCCAGTTGACCTAGGGACTGCCACAGGTGGTGGCTTATGTAAGGTTTTGCGCAATTGTGGGGTTTTTCCTTGCACCTCTGAATGTTTTAGGCATCATGTGTTTTTGCGCTATTGAGTTATGTTCTGGCACCTCTGAATGTTTTTATGCATCATGTGTCTTCCTGGATTTTACACCTCTGAATGTGTTGGTTTATGCATCATGTGTTTTTCCTTCCCTACACCGCTGAATGTTTTAGGCATCATGGGTTTTCTTTCCTTACACCGCTGAATGTGTTTTTATGCATCATGTGAATGTGGTGATGCATCATGTGTAATGTGTTCTTGCTGATACCCCTAAATGTATTTTATTCTTAGGTGGTTGTTCTTTCCAGTACAGGTGGACCTAGTGAGGTCCTGGTTCCCTGCGTGACATTCTCCTAAGGTGGTTAGGGTTGCGTAGGTGGTACTTACCTGTTCTCAGTAGTTACTGGATGTGATTTATAACTGTTATTTTGTGCTACAGTGATTTTATATCCTTTTCTTCTATATTTCTATTTCTAAAAGTGTTGATTATGACAGTGGCCCATGTGGCCCTGTCTTGTAAATAATCCCTTGTGAATATTGCCCATGCCAGTTGGCACAATGTACATGTGTGACTTTTATCTGATGTGTTTTGACAATACAAAAGTATTTTAATATAACCTTGTGTGGAGTTCCTTTTGTGGTGTGCCTAGGATGTTGTTGCTGTTGTGTGCTGGCGCAAATGCTTCAGCGTCAGCCTTAGCCTACCAGAAATAGCCAGTTCTAACATTGTTGGTCAGCGATGCGGATTAGGACTTGTGTTTGGGCAGTACCACAGCGACAGCTGGCTACATTACAAAACTCTGCAATTTTTAGATAGTCACATGTTTGGGATTATTGTTTATGATTTTGTTTTTCCTCAAGAGTGTCATTTTCAGATGGTGTTCCTGCGCTTTATGTTTAGTGGCAGATGAGGGAAAATGACAGGGCGGGACGCCAGTAGAGGGGGAGGTTCCCATAGATTAGGAATCCCTTGCTGGGTCCAGTGTCCAATCCCTGTTCCTGTTCCTGTG
Source organism: Lissotriton helveticus (assembly GCF_964261635.1). Classification (NCBI taxonomy): domain Eukaryota; kingdom Metazoa; phylum Chordata; class Amphibia; order Caudata; family Salamandridae; genus Lissotriton; species Lissotriton helveticus. Next base: position 246,894,830 of record NC_136067.1, read on the forward strand.
TGGGTAGATGGAAGAGAGGGAGTGTGGAGGAGAAATGGCTTGCTTGGGAGTGTGGTTATCCCCTGAGTGTAGTGTGTGTGTGTCTGGATTCCCCAGTATGATAGGATCCAGTGGTGGCAGCTTAAATGGGTCCAGTGCGTGAAGTCCCATTCCCAGTTCCCAGAGTATGGTGCCTGGTGCTCAGTAAGAGGAGTACAGGTTGAGAGTCAGGGGCAGTGAGGAACTGTCTCACCAGTCTGAAGGGGGAGTGTGTGGATGAGTGGTGTGTTGAACTGAAGGAGTTGGTGTGAGTTGTTTTTTAAAGGAGCTTGCACAGGAGGTGTACCTCTGGTGGTGTGCAGGAGGTCCTGCAGAGGCACTGGATAAGAAGGTGGATTTCTGGCGGTGTGCTAGATGTCTTGCAGAGACATTAGGGAGTGATTCTAAAAGTAGTGGCTTGTGTATCTGATGATCCTGTATCGGTGAAGAGGTTCATGTGTAGCCCAGCTAGCTCCCTTTAGGATGGTAGGTGTCAGATCCGATATCTTTTGGGTTACACAGGAACAGAGATGCTAATTCCCAACTCCACTCAAAACAGCAACCTAGAGCTTGAGGTCACAAGTCTCTAGTGAGGCTATTCTAAGGGAAGGGGGATATTGGATAAAATAATAAAGAGAAAAAGAGAGAAGAGGCTGTCCTGATGGGTTCCTCGTCAGTCCGTCCAGCAGACTTCTATTTACTCGAGATAACCTGTGGGGAAATGAGTTAGACAATCATGAGTTCCTTACTACACTACACTATCTATTTCTAAAGTTTATCTGTACCTTCGCTTACCCTAAGCCTTCAGAAACTCTGCCTCTCTTCTATTCTTTTTCTTAACGATTCTTCTTTTATGACATCTTATATGGTATTGGTTCTAGGTCGAGATGTCGGTCTGTAAGGTTAAAATATTGTTTAGTTACTCAAACTATTTATTTGGTTCTTCCCCTGAAACCCCTCCTATTTATTTCACTTACGTTCTCATGTTCTTGCGAACATTTCTTTAATTGGTATTCCCTGTTTATTGCTGTGTCTTGGTTTGGATGCTTGCTGTCCTTTTGCTTCCTTCCTTGTGCTCTGTTTTTTAATATGTATATGTTTTATCTTTTTTTTCTTTTCTTTATAGGTTGACTAGAGGATTTGCTTAGGATGTCTAGCTGAGGAGAACCCTCAACTCGGTAAGTTATAATTCCTTGTTCATTATTCTTATGCCAAAACTGAGACTTGACCTTACTAGGTAGTTCTAGCAAACGCTATATTATCTTAAATGTTGTAGAGCTTTTCCTATGCTGACTCCAACTGGAAATGAATACAACTTTTAATTCACGTTCTGAAAGCCTTTTACTCTGTTATCTCCTCAGACGCTGAGAATTTTTTCTAACTGACTCTGACTAAAAAATCATTTCATTCCGTTTCCTTTTCCTAATGACTCTCATGTATCACGACTCTTTTATAATGCATTAAACTTTACATTGACTTCAGTCTTTTCTGTGTTTGTCACTTAGCTTATGCTTCCGCTTAATCTCCTCCTCGAAAGACCGTCAGCCGACTTGTCTTCTCTCGCCCTTCAATGACTGCTCTTGAATTCCGCTTCGTTTTGCCCTCACGGAGGTTGCGCCTGATATCTGATACGCTAATCTCCCTACTTGCTTCCTTTACTTTAAACTATAATTACTTGAGCTGTTATCTCTGACTGAAAACCGGGACACGGTGAACGCTGCCGTCTCGGTTGGAATCTTGGTGAAGTGCGCGGCTTGACAGCTGCGCGCGCCTCACCTAGAGCACAGTAGAGCGGCAATTTAAACTAGAATGCTAATCTCGATCTGACTCTGGCGGCCTGTTCAGGCGCCATCTTCGAGTCAGATCGGACCAATTTAATTTAAGGCTGCACCTCTGGCCAGGACTTGGTTCTCCCTGCCCAGTCGCTACCACCTGCATCTGTGGAGTCCTGACAGTACCCTCCAACAAGGTAGACTCTCCCTTCCGAGGTTTCGTCGGGTATTGTTGATGGAATATTTTGGTCAGTCTTGGTGCATGCACATCTTCTTCTCGTTCCCAAGACCTCTCCTCTGGTCCATAACCCTTCCAGTCCACGAGATAATATAGTTTCCCTTTTAGTCTTTTTGAATCGAGGATTCCCTTTACTTCGAACTCAGCACCTGTCTCGAATTGCAAAGGTTTGGGTGGCAACTCTTTTCGCAAACCCTCTGAGGCCTTCTTTAGTAGAGATATGTGAAAAACTGGATGGATCTTCAGCCTTGATGGCAGCTGGAGTCGATAAGTTACTGGGTTCACTCTTCCTTCTACTCTGTATGGCCCTATAAACCTTGGTTGAAATTTCCGATTGCCTTTGAGTCTCAAATTCTTAGTACTTAACCACACCTTGTCCCCTATTTCTAACTGAGGCCCAACACGTCTCTTTCTGTCTGCATAAACCTTATATTTTTCTTTGGCCTTTTGGAGATTTTCTGTTGCACTCTGAAGCACCTGTTCTAGTTGTGTAACTATCTCCTCAACTGCTGGGACTGAGATATCAACTTGGCCTAGAGTTGAATTTGGATGTCTTCCGTAATTCATAAAAAACGGGGAAAACCCAGTTGATACATTTTTTGCATTATTGTGAGCAAACTCTGCTGCCCACAAATAATCTGACCAATTTCCTTCTTGTTTCAAAAGAAACAATCTCAAATACTGTTCTAGCTCTTGGTTCACCCTCTCTGTCTGACCATCCGCCTCTGGGTGATAACTGGTGGAAAAACGGACTTCTGTGCCTAACCCTTCCATGAATGACTTCCAAAAGTGAGAAATTAACTGTGGGCCCCGGTCAGTTATTACCACCCTTGGAATTCCGTGGATCTTAACAATCTGGGCGCTGAAATGAGCCGCCAACTGCTTCGCTGTCGGCACTCCCTTCAGGGCGGTAAAATGAACCATCTTTGAAAAGGAATCCACCACCACTAGGATAGTGTTAAAACCCTGACTAAGAGGTAAATATGTGATGAGATCTAGGGTAACTGTGTGCCAGGGATAGGGTGGAGTTGGCAACGGCATAAGTAGCCCTTTTGGAGCCTGTCTTTCTGATTTTCCCTGAGCGCATATCTCACAAGTTTTGACGTATTGTTCTATGTCTTTTGACATTTCTGGCCACCAATAATGACGCTGGATCAAGTCCTTGGTCTTTGCCTCGCCTTTATGTCCAGCCAATTTTGCATCATGACATTCCTTCATTATCTGTTCTTGTAGTTCTTTGGTTGGAATATACAGAGCCCCTTGGTAATACGGCAATCGATGATGTATTTCTCCTCCTTCCTTGTTCGCCCAATCCTTCATGGCCCTGTCATCCATTGCCTTCAAAATTCCGCTCTCCAAATTTATTGAAGTAGTAGCTCCGATGATTCTTTCTTTTGGAATTATTGCCTGGTCTCCTATCGGGGTTTTATGATTTTCTGTGTCAATTCTGGAGAGTGCATCAGCTTTTCCATTCTGGGCTCCTGGTCGATAGGTGATGATGAAGTCGTATTCAGCAAAATACAGTGACCATCGTAGTTGTCTGGGGGTTAGTGTTCTAGCTGTCTTCAGGAATTTCAAATTTCTATGATCTGTATACACTGTGACTTGGTGTTGTGCCCCCATCAGGTGATGTCTCCAATCCTTAAAAGCGTCTTTTATCGCCAATAACTCTTTTTCTGTGATCGTATAGTTGACTTCGGCCGAGTTCAATTTTCTGGATCTATAAGCCACTGGATGTAATTGCCCTGTGATTTTGCTTCTCTGTGATAGGACCCCTCCAACAGCTTGGTCAGATGCATCTGTCTCCACGTAAAAAGGCGCAGCTGGGTCTGCATGCTGTAGGATTGGAGCAGACGTGAAACTCTCCTTTAAGGATTGAAAGGCCTCTTCTGCCACTGTGGTCCATTCAAATTTGGTGCCTTTCTTTAACAGCCTAGTGAGTGGCAAGATCTTATGTGAGAACTCACTAATGAATCTCCGATAGAAGTTTGCAAATCCAATAAAACTTTGCACCTCTTTCACGCTCTCTGGGGATTTCCAGTTGATTACTGCTTCGATTTTCTTCTGGTCCATCAGTATCCCTGTAGGAGAAATTACGAAACCTAGGAATTCGACTTGGGATACACCGAAGGCACATTTTTCTAGCTTGACAAACAGTCTGTTTTCTCGTAGTTTTTGCAAAACCCCTCTGACCTGATCCTGATGACTTCCTTCGTCCCCAGAGTAAATAAGGATATCGTCGATGTACACGATGGCACACTGATCGATGAATTCCTTCAGCACATCGTTTATGAAGTGCTGAAAGGCAGCTGGAGCGTTGCATAAGCCGTAGGGCATAACCTGATATTCAAACAGGCCGAACCTTGTCCGAAAGGCCGTTTTCCATTCGTCTCCTTCTTTCATTCTTACCAGATGATAGGCCCCTCTCAAATCCAATTTCGTGTAGATTTTTGCTCCCTTTACTTGATCGAGCAGCACCGATATCAGCGGTAGCGGATAGCGGTTTTTCTTCGTGATCTTGTTAATCGCTCTGTAGTCAATGCAAGTCCTCAGGTCTCCCTCCTTCTTAGGCACGAAAAACAGAGGGGAGGAGACGGGGGACTGCGAAGGACGGATGAAACCATTCGCTAAGTACTTATCCAAGTACTCTCTGAGGTGGCGATGTTCCTTCTCTGTAAGCGCATACACACGACTACAGGGCAGATTTGAACCTGGTTCCAACTCGATCTTACAATCATAAGGGCGGTGCGGTGGTAGCTGTTCCGCTTCTACTTCATTGAAAACATCTTCAAACTCTTGGTATTCCCCTGGTATTTCTTGTGTTTGGATAGCACAGATTGATCTTTCGATTTGACATAATAAATGTGCAGGATTTTCCTCTGGTTCTGTCCTGGATTTTCCAAAACAATTCTCTAAGCAATAACTCGACTCCATCTCCACGGTTCTTGCACTCCAGTTAATGCTCGGGTTATGTTCGGTGAGCCATGGGAGTCCTAAAATTAATTGAAATTGGGGGGCATCAATTAAATTAAACTGAATTTTCTCCTGATGCCCTTCATTCGAAATCAGCTGTATTAACTCTGTGTGACTGACTATTGGGCCAGAAGATAAATTGGTGCCGTCCACTGCTCTGACCGGTTCACTTCTCGATTTCTGGATGGCCTTGATTCCCACTCTGCTCGCAAATTTCAGATCGCAAAAGTTTCCGGTGGCTCCTGAGTCAATCATTACTGAGACCTCCATCAATGTTACTTGTCGGAACCTGATTTCCATGGATAGAATTAAATGGGGAGCCGCTGATTGTAGAGTATTTGCCACTCGGTGTTCTCCTGGAGTTTGATCTAAAACCGCATCCACCTGTCCAACTCCTCCAACAGGTGGTGCTGCTAGTTTTCCTTCGGCTTGAAGTTTACCTTGGGTTTTTTCGGACAGTTTCGTACAAAATGGCCTCCGGATCCGCAATACATACAAAGATTGCCGGTTCTTCGTTTTTCTTTTTCCTCTTTGGTGAGAGGACCACGGATCGTTCCAATCTGCATTGGTTCAACACCCTGTGGTGCGTCATAACTCCGACCTCCTTCCGATCTTACTCGGTCAAACCTTGGCGCCACTACTCGGTAATCTTTCTTCCTTTCTCCTTTTCTTTCTCCTTGACGGAAATCGATTTCTAGAACTAAGTCTACTAGCGCAGAGATCTCCGTGGGTCGGTTTGGTATTCCTGCCAGAACGTCTTTCAGTTCGTCCTTCAAACCACGATAGAAGACCGCTGCTCTCTTGCTCTCTGGCCAGTTTGTCTCCACCACGAGCTTGTTGAATTGAGCTAGATACGAAACCACATCACGATTCCCCTGTCGCAAATCTAATAGTTCGTTGTCGACTGCTTGAGAGATTCGCCGTCTGTCAAATATACGAAGGAACTCTTCCTTGAAGTTCTCATAATCTCTCAGAATTGGATCGTTCTTTGTTATCAAAGGCAAAGACCAAGAAGCTGCATCTCCACTCAAATACGACAAAACAAAAGCTACTCGTGACTGCGCATCAGGGAAAATAGATGGACGACACAAAAAATGTAATGAGCATTGTGTGATGAATATCTGGGCCTTTTGTGGATCCCCACTAAAACGTTCGGGGGCTGCTAAAGGAATGACGGGTGATAATGAGTGGATTACTTGAGTTGTTGTTCTACTTGTCCCTTCTACCATTGGGTTTTGAGCACCTGGACTTGACCCAAAAGGTTGTCTAACCCTTTGTGCCAATTCCGCGGTCTCTTTCCTTGAATTAACTATTTCTTGCCTAAGATTCTGATTCTCCTCTCTAACTGCGCTCAACTCCTTTTGTATAGTATCCAGGATTGTTCCTAACCCCTGCAAATCTATTTCACCTGCCATCTCTGTTCGGGTGTAAATTGCAACTTGGGCACTTCACTCTGTCAGATCCGATATCTTTTGGGTTACACAGGAACAGAGATGCTAATTCCCAACTCCACTCAAAACAGCAACCTAGAGCTTGAGGTCACAAGTCTCTAGTGAGGCTATTCTAAGGGAAGGGGGATATTGGATAAAATAATAAAGAGAAAAAGAGAGAAGAGGCTGTCCTGATGGGTTCCTCGTCAGTCCGTCCAGCAGACTTCTATTTACTCGAGATAACCTGTGGGGAAATGAGTTAGACAATCATGAGTTCCTTACTACACTACACTATCTATTTCTAAAGTTTATCTGTACCTTCGCTTACCCTAAGCCTTCAGAAACTCTGCCTCTCTTCTATTCTTTTTCTTAACGATTCTTCTTTTATGACATCTTATATGGTATTGGTTCTAGGTCGAGATGTCGGTCTGTAAGGTTAAAATATTATTTAGTTACTCAAACTATTTATTTGGTTCTTCCCCTGAAACCCCTCCTATTTATTTCACTTACGTTCTCATGTTCTTGCGAACATTTCTTTAATTGGTATTCCCTGTTTATTGCTGTGTCTTGGTTTGGATGCTTGCTGTCCTTTTGCTTCCTTCCTTGTGCTCTGTTTTTTAATATGTATATGTTTTATCTTTTTTTTCTTTTCTTTATAGGTTGACTAGAGGATTTGCTTAGGATGTCTAGCTGAGGAGAACCCTCAACTCGGTAAGTTATAATTCCTTGTTCATTATTCTTATGCCAAAACTGAGACTTGACCTTACTAGGTAGTTCTAGCAAACGCTATATTATCTTAAATGTTGTAGAGCTTTTCCTATGCTGACTCCAACTGGAAATGAATACAACTTTTAATTCACGTTCTGAAAGCCTTTTACTCTGTTATCTCCTCAGACGCTGAGAATTTTTTCTAACTGACTCTGACTAAAAAATCATTTCATTCCGTTTCCTTTTCCTAATGACTCTCATGTATCACGACTCTTTTATAATGCATTAAACTTTACATTGACTTCAGTCTTTTCTGTGTTTGTCACTTAGCTTATGCTTCCGCTTAATCTCCTCCTCGAAAGACCGTCAGCCGACTTGTCTTCTCTCGCCCTTCAATGACTGCTCTTGAATTCCGCTTCGTTTTGCCCTCACGGAGGTTGCGCCTGATATCTGATACGCTAATCTCCCTACTTGCTTCCTTTACTTTAAACTATAATTACTTGAGCTGTTATCTCTGACTGAAAACCGGGACACGGTGAACGCTGCCGTCTCGGTTGGAATCTTGGTGAAGTGCGCGGCTTGACAGCTGCGCGCGCCTCACCTAGAGCACAGTAGAGCGGCAATTTAAACTAGAATGCTAATCTCGATCTGACTCTGGCGGCCTGTTCAGGCGCCATCTTCGAGTCAGATCGGACCAATTTAATTTAAGGCTGCACCTCTGGCCAGGACTTGGTTCTCCCTGCCCAGTCGCTACCACCTGCATCTGTGGAGTCCTGACAGTAGGGGTGTAGGGGCTCACGTCCTGTCTCAGTGGAGGCGGAGTGAGTGTGGGACGGTGTGTCCCACGTTGGCCCGAAACCCTATCTCAGGGCCTGGAGGGTTCCCTAAGGGAGCGCCAGGTCAGGGGCCTAGGCTGTACATACAGGTCATTTGAGGAGGATCTTCCTGTGTCTAGAGGACGGGGAGTGTCTGTAACCAGAACTCCGGCGGTCCTGGTGTTGAGGGGTACCGCTCCTAAGTGGAGGGTGCAGAACTCTGGAAGGGGGTGCAGAGGGACGGTGTACTTCTGACCCCGGTGCAACCTGAGGGGTTAGATCCTAGGTTGGGAGAATAGGAAGCTTCCAGGTCAAGAGGAAAGGGTACTTTGCTGTGTGCTGTGTCCCCCCACCTGCTTGAAGAGGAACTGTGCTGTGTGCTTTGTACCTCGGAAGTGAAATCTTTTCCAGGTGGTAGACCAGTGATGGAGTGAGGTCCTGATCTGGTAGGAGAGTGGTGTTCTGGTGGGTGCTTCCCTGTGAGGGTACGGAAACCCAGAAGTAGAGGTAGGGTGGGGCATTCTTGCCCGTGACCTCTGGTCAGCCTGAGGGTGTGGTCCCTAGGTTGAAGGTTCAGTGGTAGTTGTAGCTACCCTGAGAGGGAGAGTGGAGAATGGCTATTGTGTGCCAGGGGTTACTGCCCCCCGCTCCGTGGAGTGGTTAGGACCTGTGACATTTGGATGGCCTAGGGCCTGGTGCCGGCCGTGGATGACTAGAGAGTATCAGTGGGGTATCCTAGTTGTGCCAGAGAGTTCTTGTTGAGAGAAATCTATGTGGGTTCAGAGTGGCAAAAAAACGGAGGGTGTCCCTGCCTTGTGGGCCCGTGTCCGTGTTTTGTCGCCCAGCAGTGAAGCCCATCAGTGGAGTGATTGGTCTACCCTGCGTTTTGGCTGGAAGGGGGTTGTGTTGGACCTGGCCCTTTTTGGCAGGTTCACCCCGAACCTTTTTGCTTTTTCCTAGCCTGTTTCTGTGACCTGGTGTAGGTGATTTTAGGCCTCTGCACACTCTTTCATTGTGGTACAGTGTAAAGTGCGTCAGCTCTCTGTGTATGTGTGGTGAGTGACCTGCGCTCCCATAGGAATGAATGGGCAATATGTATGCCCATGGTAGTTCCTGATGTGTGGGGAGTGCAGGGTCGAGTTTGGTATGTGCGAACTCGTGAGATTGAATGCTGCGCAATGTTATATGCGGCATGATTGTGTCTAGTGGAGAAGTGCCACTTCTAGAAGTTGGCATATTTGTGTAATTTGTGCCTGGCGTGTGATTGGCTGGTGAGCCTGGCCCAGGAGTGCCTGGGCCTGCTTGTGGATTGACTGTCTGGTTTGAGGGTGACAGGGGCTCGGGAGCCCCAGGAGGTTGTCTGAGTCAGCCCGTGGATGAAAGGCTGCATCTGCTGCCAGGGAAGTGGGAGGAGATGGCACCTAGGAGTGAATAGGGCTGTGCCTGCCTGCCACAATGCTGGCTCCACCTCCTGCTAGGCGACTGTCGCCTATGCCCCTCACCCTGAAAGAAGTTCCCTATAACCAGTTCTAGCTCGTTCTCACACTGCCTGCACCCTTTAGACAAAGGAATTTACAGTATAAAAAGGGACTGTGTCCCCTTACAATTTGTTCTTGTTTCTGACTTGAATCTGCCAGGGGCGTGCTGCTGCTTGGGCCCAGGGGAATCCCTGGGCCCTGCCCAGCCCCTGGCCACCTGATGGCCTTTTCCCTGGTTCTTGGGAGCTGCTTGCTCCATCTTTTGATGATCCTGGGCTTTGGGAGGGGCTCTAGCGCTTGGGAGCGCTTATTCTTGCCATTAGAGCTGGGAGCGCTTTATTTGCTTTGCAGGTGCCCACCCTGCTTATGGTTGCCCTAGCGAGTGCCCACCTCGCTTATCTGACATTATTTTGTCCCCTGGCAGGTGCCCACCCTGCCAGGGACCTGGCCGCTATTTTTTTATATTTATATTTTAACGCGAGGGAGCCCACCCCTCGGTTAATTTAAGCCCCGCCTGCGTTGTCTGAGAAGGGCCGCCGCGCTGCCCGCGGCGACCCGGAAGTGACTCTCGGCCGGCCAATAGCGGCACCGCCAGGACCGGAAGTCCCGCCCCGCAGCCGCGATGAAGGAAACCCCGCGCTCCGGTGAGGAGAGGTTGCCGAGTGATGGCTGCCCGGGGCTCCCGTGAGCTGGGGAGAGCCCCGGGGACGCCAGAAACAAGATGCCAAGTGTCGCGGGGCTCCCATGACCAGGAGGGAGCCCCGGAGACAGAAATGTTCCGGAGCCTTGCTGCTCCACCCCAAGTCCCGGTCCCGAGATGGGGGACCGGGTGAAGACCAACGCGAAGCGGGCGCATGGTCAAGGCGGGGCTCCCATGAGGAGAGAGAGCCCCGCCCAGTGCTACCGCCACCGAGGAGAGAGCCGCAGACCGCCCCAGAGCCGGTGAGTGTGTGTGGAAGGAGGGGGGGGCTTCGGGGCACATTGCCGGTGCCCGCCCCCCCTCCAGTGGTGCCGAGTCCTTGCGGGGGGCGCCGAGGGGCTCAGGGCCCATTTGTTGCCGAGTCCCCCGACAGGGACTCCACCAGTTTTGGGGGCATTCTACTGCAGAGCCACGAGGGCTCCAGGCGGCATCTCCTTGTTTGGCGAGCCCAGAGAGGCTCAGTGGCAGCCCACATTGTCGTGTTCAGAGCCCAGAGAGGCTCAGGGGGACATTTTATTTCATCAGACCCTGTGTGGCTCCAACGTTTGGGGCATGTGTGATGTCCAGAGCCTGTGTGGCCTCAACGTTTGGGGCACGTGAGATGCCCAGAGCCTGTGTGGCTCCAGCAGTGGGCGCAGTTTGCGCCTAAGGGTCAGTGAGGGCCCTGTCGCAGTTTTGTTAACTCCCAACCGCCCAGCAATTAGTGGGCGGCTGCACCGTTTAGGCGCTTGGGATTGTCCACAGGTGCCCAGCAAGTAGTGGGCACCTGCACCGTTTTGGCCCCTGACTTTTGGACTACAGGGCATCCTAGCCCCAACAAGGCCAGTTGGCCTAGGGACTGCCACAGGTGGTGGCTTATGTAAGGTTTTGCCCAATTGTGTGGTTTTTCCTTGCACCTCTGAATGTTTTAGGCATCATGTGTTTTTGCGCTATTGAGTTATGTTCTGGCACCTCTGAATGTTTTTATGCATCATGTGTCTTCCTGGATTTTACACCTCTGAATGTGTTGGTTTATGCATCATGTGTTTTTCCTTCCCTACACCTCTGAATGTTTTAGGCATCATGTGTTTTCTTTCCTTACACCGCTGAATGTGTTTTTATGCATCATGTGAATGTGGTGATGCATCATGTGTAATGTGTTCTTGCTGATACCCCTAAATGTATTTTATTCTTAGGTGGTTGTTCTTTCCAGTACAGGTGGACCTAGTGAGGTCCTGGTTCCCTGCGTGACATTCTCCTAAGGTGGTTAGGGTTGCGTAGGTGGTACTTACCTCTTCCCAGTAATTACTGGATGTGATTTATAACTGTTATTTTGTGCTACAGTGATTTTATATCCTTTTCTTCTAATTTCTGACAGCATTTCTATTTCCAAAAGTGTTGATTATGACAGTGGCCCATGTGGCCCTGTCTTGTAAATAATCCCTTGTGAATATTGCCCGTGCCAGTTGGCACAATGTACATGTGTGACTTCTATTTGATGTGTTTTGACAAAACAAAAGTATTTTAATACAACCTTGGGTGGAGTTCCTTTTGTGGTGTGCCTAGGATGTTGTTGCTGTTGTGTGCTGGCGCAAATGCTTTACACATTGCCTCCAAGTTTAGCCTTACTGCTCGTGCCAAGCTACCAAGGGGGTGAGCAGGGGTTATCTTGGCGTGTGACTCCCTTGCCCTGACTAGAATGGTGGTTTCTGCCTGGCTTTGGCGTCAGCCTTAGCCTACCAGAAATAGCCAGTTCTAACAATGGGATATGGGGAGTGGCATAGCAACTGCATATAGGAGTACCAGGGGTGCTGTAGCAACCCAAAAATAATCATGTTGGGTCAGCAGGTGAATGAGCTATATGGAGGTTTTTACTTTTTTTCTTTTCTCACATTTGTTGTGCAGTCTCAGACACAGGTCAAATGTCAGGATATTTGTTATTCTTTTAAAATTGAGATTGGAATTTAGTTTTCTTTCTCTGACTGCAAAGTGAGAGGATTTTGTAAAGTGAAATATTTGACCGTCTTGCTGAGTTATGAGGAATGTGAAAGGAAAATCTATAGAATGTCAATTGTATTCTAACACACAACATTTAAATAGTTGTATATGAACTGTACACATAATTCAAAATATTTCAGACATAAGGAAACAACACAGGAGGTAAATTGTTTTGCAATTCTGAAGTGTGATTGACACAAACATTTTAATAGGATCAAAGCAAATCAATTCACCTTTCATGGTAATGCGCAAATAATCAATATTTGCCGAAACTTGATTTCCATATATTGTTGTGCACTAAATAATTTTTATCTGTAAACGTGTATGTCTTTGCAAATTTAGTAGCCATTTCAATGGGAAATGGGCGGTCTATAAATGTCTATAAATGGCAATGCGATACTTTACTATGGTTTTAAAATATATTTGCACAGCACACTACATAATACACATTACCACTCTCTTGCTGATTGGACATGGCTCGTTTGCTACATTTATTCTTTGTGTGATGCTTGGATTTTGCAGTATCCCTATGATGTCAATAATGTAACATGAATAGCAGCACTCCACTCTACAAATTGTTCCAGAACCAGTGGAGAGTGAAAATGTTTGGTGAAGAAAGGTGAGAAGAAAAATTGGGAGAAAAGTAAGGACAGAATGATTGATGCATAGAGTAATGAAAATCGAGGCAGAAACAGTAATTTGGAGTGATTACATGGAAATGCCGACACAGTGGTACAAGACAGATTGCTTGGGTTTCAGATAAGAGGGAGACTGGGAAATTGGATTTGAGAAAAACTAAGAAATGAAAGAGTGGTGTAGATGAAATATAATCTCTGATGTTGACTTGACAGTGACCCTACTATGGATTGGAGCCAGCATTTTATGGGCATGGTACCCAATGGCACATTGCAGGCATTTGTGGCATTACGCTGGATGTACTTCACCTACTGTGGTCTTTCTAGGATACTTGGCATTCTGTGTGTATTTTAGGTATTACGATGGTTCTCCTTGGCACGTTATGGCTAACTATGACTCAAGGTAGTTCTGGCACAAACATCCAAAGACTGCTATATAGAAATCATTCTTGGCAATCAGAGCATTGGGGTGGACATAGCATACAATGGTCCTCCTTAAGGACATTCTAGGAAATATGGTGGCCCTAAATTTAGGGGGTTCAAAGTTGCATATTTTGATAACCTAAGGTATGATGTTGGCCATCCCTTGCATTATGGAGACATTGAATCAAGGAACAGTTTTGCATACTGTATGCATCAATGATATTAATAGAAGTGAAGACTATCATTGGGATATAGTGGCCTCCCATGGTTTCTGTTATTCATCCTGGCATCTTATGGGCAACCCTTTAGTGGTACTGCTTAGGATGATAATTGGCTTGCCAATATGATACATCTGCATGACAGCTTTATTCTACCACAGTGTGGAACTAGTATGTGTGAGCAGTCAATGAAAATTTAAGGTAATACAATGTAGAAGAATTGAAAATTTGCTAAAGTGAAAAACCTGGTATTTTGGTAACGAAATGTGGAAACTTTTGTTTGGGAGACTTTGGATTATTTACCCAAAAAAACTGTTGTTTGAGTACATATTTGTGTTTTTAGGGGGTATCAAGTTTGTTTTTTGAGACACAATCCATGTATATCCTGAACATATTTGAAGTTAATATTTTATGGATACTGTGGTGTAAAATAACAGAGACCACACGTCGAAAGTAGGAGGTAAGTGAAGCTTTATTCATCACACCTCATCCAACGGCATCTGCTAAGTAACTACCGTTCACAAAGTTCCAACCCTTGAAGAATACACGTTCTACATTCCACATCTGACCTCATTGTCCACGAGGTTGCACTCCACAGATACTTCATGGTCAGATGTAGAAACTTACTGGTGCTGCTGATTCATTTCTGCCAACAGACACTTGCTGCTACAGGTGCTCTTTCATGATTCATATGGAGGCATTTCATCACCTATAATGATGGAGCTGTTTTATGACATTTTCATTGGTTCTTCTGTCTCAATCCATAGCTCGTTAAATTTGTATGGCCTTAGGAATATGTCTGCTATCTAAGGGCCTGATTACGACTCTGGTGATCTTACAGTTGGACCACTGCTTCAGCGGTCCCAAGAAGACCATTGAGCCAGTGGCCGTCCACCCGCCGTATTACGATCCATGCAGCCTGAACCACCAACCGCTGTCGACGGAGTGTGTCCCGCCGGGGCCTCGTGGGCTGCAATGTTGGTGATGCATACTCCAATGCCTTCAGGGACATTTTTTCCTGCCGAGTCGATTACAAATACACAGTTGTACAAGTGGTCCCCTTGCAGTGGTTCCTCGACGGCGGTTGTGGTAGGCTCTCAGCAAAGCACCAGAGCAGTGCCCATTGGATGGATACAAAAAAACACAGTTGATATCCATTGGCCAAGTGGACACACCTGCAAATCACACTATAAAACACACCCTTATCCCAAGCCATAATCCTCCGACTCTTCACTGCAGCACAGCAAGTCAGAGCAGAAATTTTGCTCACATAAGGCTTCCCTTTTTTCCCTAAACCATTTAACACTCTCCACACACTTTTTTTGCATTTTTTACTTTTTTACTAATATCCTTTGGTGTTTGTTGTTAGTCATTCTCACCCATTTTAATTTACACTTATGTTATGTCAACCAAATCCAGGTTTTTCAGAAGCTGAGTTGTCAGTCATGGTGGATGAAATCATAGGAGTAGTGCCACAATTATTTGGAGTCCAAGTCCAACATATCCTCTCAGTAGAAAATGGAAATATGGTCTAGGATAGTCGACAAAGAGAATGCAGTTGGTATCACCCTGGACACAAAGGAGGAGATTAGGAAGAGGTGGCATGACCTGAGGGCGGAGGTGCATTCCTTGCCCTCCAAGCACCACTTGGAGGCCCAGAGGACAGATGGTGGCCCTTCCAGCACCCAATTACAACTCTTTCTCTGGGAGGAGAAGGTCCTGGTCATCCTATATTCTGCTGACTTGACAGGAATAGCTGGGCGATTGGAGTGTGGTAAGTTACACCTCACTAACTGTCACAACTCTTCAATGTCCTGGATGCTCTCATCTCAGCTTTTGCTATTGTGTTCTCTCTCTACTTTTCCAACATGCAGTATCAGAGATGTTTGATTGTTCATTCTATTGTGTATTGTTGCATATAAGATCCCATGTATCAATCTCCATTACATATCACATGATGGAATGATTTCGATAGTGTATTACTATGAAATGATTATCCCAGGACTCATCATATGTGTTAATATGTAAATATATAGTCCAGCCCAACTGCAGTTTGGCAACAAATATGTCACACTATCCATTTGTCAAGTGTTGGAAAGTAGAGATTGAAATTACTACAACTACCACGTGGCCCTGTTTCCGTAATAGAAACCAAGATGCAACAGTGATTTTGCCCATTCTCACTTGTCTCACATGTTACAACTGCTGTTCATTTCTCATGGAGGTAACCATTTGTCAAGTGTTGGCAAGTAGAGATTGAAGTGACTACAACTACCATAAGGCCCTGCTTCTGTAACAGAAAACAAGTTGCAATCTATTCACAGAATAGATTTAAGACTACTAACTTTACGTCCGCACTCGTGCTGGAAATTACGGCCCGGAGGCGGAGTTTCCGGCCCGGAGGCGGAGCTTGCGGCCCAGAGGTGGAGATTTCAGCCATGGCTAAATCCCCACTGCCGAGTCAGAAGCTCCACCTCCAAGCCGCAATCTCCGCCTCCGGGCTGCAAGCTCCACCCCCAAGCCGGAAGCTCCGCCTCCGGGCTGGAAACTCCGCCTCCGAGCCGGAATTTCCGCCCGAGTGCGGACATAAAGTTAGTAGTCTTAAATCTATTCTGTGAATGCCGAAAGTAGTAAGTTCATTCTGTGAATCCCGAAAGTAGTAAGTTCACTCTGTGAATCCCGAAAGTAGTAAATGCATTCTGTGAATACCAACTAGTAGTAAGTTTAGGATTTAGTCTTAAGTTCATTCTGTGAATCGGGCCCACAGTGTACTGAAAAGAGCCTGTGGCCAGAAAATACAATACTGCCATAAGTCTCACAATAGGTGGGATACATTTGGGATTAGTGTTTTGAGGAAGGAAATCAGGCTCCAACTGATGACACAAATCCTGTATTGTTTCCCTATTTAAATGAAACTTCTTGATGGCATGCCTTTCTTCCATGGTCTGAAGGTCTGGAAATGGGTGGTACACTGGAGTCTGTCATCCCCTCCCTCTCCAAACAATTTTGAACATTGGTCAAAGTGTCCACAGTAACATACATGTAGAGTAAGCCAAAAGTCAATTGAGAAAACATAACTGGTTCAGAAAGCATTAAACATAATAATTGCCTACTGTCCAGCATCCACCTAAACTCCCCATTGTGGTCTTCACATGTGTCTGTAACAGAAATGTATAAATCATGCATCCAAAAATGTATCATGAGCACCCTATTATTGTAAAATATGAATTGTACTCCTAAAATACCATCAGCATTGGTGTACAGTGCACCGCGGTAATATAGCGTTCATGCACAGTAATGCACTACACTGATGTTTGTCTAAAGCAACTTATAGTGCAATGAAGTAATACATCATGTAAACATGTTACAACACATTTATAGTGGTAGTGAGACACTTAACAGTCCCTAGTACTGTAGTTCCAACCACTAAAATCGCAGATGCATAACCTCACATTTAGAACATTCTGAACCTCCCGCCGCAGTGTGGTTGGTGGTTTGATCCACGGTGGACACAGCCATCGGCTAATGTTGCTGATTCCGATGATCGCAGGTCAATGGCTGCGTCCGTCTATGCTGATGACAGCATATATGGCATACATGTATGCTGCGGTTTATAAAATAACTCACTTGCCTCCTGACACTGCTGCTATCAATACCTCCTCCATTTTAGCTGTGGTTTGCCACCTCTAGGATCAATCATGACAGACAAAACAGGTGTGACGGCCACTATCTGCTCTCCAGAGGTAGCAGCGGCTGATGAATGGTTGATGCGGTTGATTAAGTGCTTCCCCTGTGTGGCCAGTCCAATGGCTCACCAGATGAGCAGGTAAAAATCTCACATAGATTTTTTACTCTGTTTAACTCCATCCTTTCGAGTCCCACCGGCTACAACGTACCGCTGAGTCCCAGAGTGAACTCAGATTACTGTTGTAAAATGTTGTGGTCCCTACATAGAACAATCATGTCATAGATTGTGCATCTAATGTACTTTATGTACTTAGCGTCACCATTGTGATATGTGTTGTGAGATAAGCCCTACATTCTACTTATGGTGCATGCACATATCTATGCATGTATACTTTTCATGGTACCTATGATATATTTGCCAATCAGATCATGGTAAATGTGTAAAAAAAGTATATATTTTACAGCATGAGCTGTGTATGTATGCTGCAACAATCAGTTGAGATTGATGTTAGTATGTGTACAGTTCCACATATCACTCAGCCCAGACCAGGGCTTGCCAAACTGTTGTCTGGGAGCTAGCTATACCTCACAAGACCCTTCAAGGTGCCACAAAACTTTGAGGTCACTTATTGCATGGCCACAAGATGTACTGTTTTGTATTGAAGTGATGAAAATGTGATGTCCATGTGGGATCATTATGCTCAGCCTGTAGAGAGCAAGGCCTTGCAATGAGTTGTGTCCAGTCTGGGCCATGGCCAAGGCTGGGGCAGAGTTACTGTGGCAATACAACTGATAAACAGAGAAATCTCCCTGTAGACCATGGAGTACATTTAGAAGGGGGACTAAGGTTACCTCCTGACCTGACACGTCTATCTATTGACCCACATTGTCAATGTGTGACATTTACAAATGACAGGCCCCTTACTCAAACAGGTCTGCTGTCACTTTTCCATAAGTCATGCTTGCATTGTACAGGCCTGTTGCACATGTGACACATTAACAGTGCAGATAGTTAATTACTTCAGAAGAAATTTTGATATGTAATTTACCAGCATTCTTACAATCAAACAAGAATAACAATGGTATGTTGAATGTCATCCCTGTAACAGTGCCATGTGTGGCAAAAGGGGTGTGCTGTAAGGGCAGTACATACCACACAAACTCAATCAGACATAGCATGATATCCACATTACATAGTTCACATGCCCACACATCCCCAGAGAGGAAGCTTTCAGTGACTCACATGCCAGCCCTTTCATCGTGACCTAAGTGTTACGGTGTAGTCTATACCAGGGTACCAGCCTGTATGGATCATATGCATCACGTCAATGGGCCTGGCTGTAAAGGTGTATGTACAGTCATGCTCATGTAGTTTACTCTTCAGAAGGTCACAATGGTGTGTTGTGTTTCATAGTAGCTCACATCACAAAGAATACATGTAGGGTGTTAGTGGGCTCGCTTAGTCAGTGTAGGTCATGACCAGGGTTGAGGATAGTCAGCAGATGACTACAAAAGTGTGTATTGATGTCTTTGTAGTGCTGAACATTTGAGAATGACACATGAAGTGAGTTAACTCTTGATTAATGCTTGTGCTAGGTGTTTACAAAATTTGTGATTCAACCAAACAGATATCCTAAAACTTGCTGTCATCTGGGTATTCATCTCTTGTATCCTTTACAGGTAATTTTCCATCAGACACAATCCATTTGGAAAGCCATCGCCTGGAAGGTGCTGACCCTGTAAGTCTATCGACAGTGCAGCGTCCATTGTTGTAACACGTAGGAGGACTGAGGCGCTGGAACTGGAAGATCACAAAGGTCCAGCTGGGGCTGTCCTCCCAACGTGGACGGGGTGTGTGCCGGACCTTGACCCCCTTAATGGCCCGCTTACTGGTGGTGGCTTACTCGGAGCTTGATGGGAAGCTGAAGGCCCAACAGCAACAACAAGTGGGGGTGTTCTGGACAGAGTCATACATGTTACATTGTCAACTTTGTGTGTTATTCACAGGCATTTCCCCATCATTTTTGGGGGAGGGCCATGTGTGACACACAAGAAGAGTTATTGTTTGTGTAGATCTGGTAGTAGGTGCCTGCTAAAGTGCTTTGCTTACTGTCTTTCTGACCAGGAACACAGTAGCTGAGTCCAGTCCACTACCAATTTACTGTCTTGAGCAGAGACATGGCTGAGTATCCCTATTCTGTAATATTTGCATGCAGGGAAAAGTTAGACATGTCTCGGCGGTAATGAGAAAAAAGGTGATTTTGACAGTGTGGTACTTTTAGGGTCTATTTTTGATAGAGATTTATTTACTTGTGGTTGTAAATAGAACAGTAAAGAGGGAGCCTGCCCAGTGTTCATTTAGTGGAAGGGAGTGGCTAGTGGAGAGCCGTGGTCAATATTTGCCACTGTCATCAGTGCCTCAATGAGGAAAGGAGGCATCTGGGGATGCTCTACAGAACCCAGGGGCCTATTTATGTCGAAGTCACGCAGTGAAGCGCAGCATGTCATCTTGCAGTACTGCACTAAGTGACAGGGAAAGGGCAGAATGCTCTCTATTTAAGGCAATACTGTGTATGCCTGTCCTTTTACCTGTGCTAGCACCCTTTTGGCTGTCTAGCATCAATGCAGCCACCCTTGGATCACTGGAATGCCAGGGCAGAGTAATGCAACGCAGCGATTAGAACTGCGTTTCATTACTCCAGATTTATGGAGCCACTCAGAGCCACACAAAGTCGCTTTGTGTGGCTTCAAAAATCTGACTTAAGGATTGCGTTGCTCTTGCACCACGTTATGTTGGTACAAGAGCAACACAAACAGCCTCATAAATAAGTCCCCCAGTGTCAACATTTGTCGCATGTTCTGATGAGGAATTCTCATAAGTGCTGCTCTGCTGGGGAAGTTTTAACATCTGAGCAAAGGGTTATCAGTTTGGTGTTTGGTGTGATGGAGGAACATTTGCCCAGGTTGCAGAAGCCTCTATGAAGCCTCTATTACAACAGACTTCAGTATTGCACCAATACCTCTAGCAGGCTGTGATCAAATGAACAGGATTATCATCAGGCTGACTCATTGGAAGAGAATGTAAATTACCTCAACGTGAAGAGGCATGTGGACATTATGTTGTAAATCAGAAATGGACTTAGAGGAAAATCGCCATTCTATGCATCTGTTGATAGTGGTGATGTTACCCCCGAGGTACTGCACTTAAACGTTGCTCTTGCTCTTACAGGAAAGTACTCAGTGGAAAATGGTGCTGCGTTGGGATCTACGGGAAGATGGAGCTGATGCATAAATGTCAGTCAGTCTCTGCATGCCCTCTTCATCAAGAAAAGAACATACAGGAAATGTGGAAAATGTTGTTTGCCTGGATGGTCACACTAGTGTACTGTACCTCATCCACGGTGCATGGTACTTGGCAAAAGAGTCTCATTGCTCTATCAAATACATTTAGCTTCTCACTGCATGTTGCCATATGATAAAAAATACCATAGGATTGAAATAGATGACTGGGACCACTTCTTGTGCCATTGGGGAACTTTGGTATTATAAAACGGTACGGAAACAGGCTCTTGTGTGGCTCTGTTTATAACACGCGCCACCGCCCTCATAAACGGGCGCTCCCTCATTTGCATGGTAGTGTGAGAACTCTTTGCTGCTGTGCCCACGCCACACTATAAATGTGGGTGGAATGGCAAACAAGCTGTTAGGAAGGGCGCTCGCAGTGTGCTAGACAGAGGCAGGGCACAGTCAGTGCGCCCGTGACACGACCCTGTCACATCGCCTTGCATGCAGATGCAGACATTACACCTGTCTTTTAAGGGATCTCTGCTACCCCTTAGCCCTCCCCACTTCAAAAAGGTCCTCTCTCTGCCTCTGTCTGAAAAGCAGACCAGCAGCTTCAACAGCTGGTCCATCTTTCACTGATCTGCTGTTCAGAGTGCCTGTGAGGATTCAGGCCAGACACTAAACAGTGCATGGCCATAACATTGCATTCTGTCCCAGTTTGCACCTGAAGGACACAGGTAAGGCTGCCCTCTGGCGGAGAGTGGAACAATGCACCCTACATGCAATAGAGCCCCAAAGTTTCTTATGGCAAAGGAAGAGTCTCCTGATGCTTTTTGATGGAAGGAGGGGGAATTGTGAGTTGGAAATTGTTCTGTATCTGTGTTTTTCTTTCTAGACCCTGTACATTAAGCTCTATAAACTGTTTGGCCTGAGAAAAATCACCATTAGATATTTCACCACACTTATGAAATTGTTTTGTTCATATTGAGAGGGTTATTATTATGTTTTTATATGTTTACCTGTAAGAGTAAGTCCAACAAACTTTTTCTTATTTTCGTGGATTTTTGCTGTGGGGCCTCTGAAGATACTGACTCCTTACTGAAAAATCGGTGCTGTGAAAATCTTTCCATGCTAGTTCACGAATGAAGACAAGTTGGACAAGAAGTATTTACTAAGAGAAAACAGAAGAATTGATCCTAATTCTTTAGTCAGTGCCATGGAAACCATAAAACATATTGCCCATAACTGGTTCCTTATGTAAGCGTTTATGTTTTCTTAAAAAAGCAATGTGAATTGTTTTTAGGGAGACAATCTATAAAACTTTTCAGAGACGGGATAATATTTTAATAAAACATATTCCTGCTTTTTTCCGTGGGATAGTACTCTTCTGCTGGCGCCCAGAAAATATGATAGTTTAATTTTGAAGCGCGTTAGATCTATCACTGTGCTTAAAGAATATAATCATTTTAGCCTTTATCAATTTTCTGGCTTTGCATAGCATTAAACATTAATCAACACAATCACAATTGAGATACATTGTATTTTTTCTAGAAATACTGGTAGGAATAGAAAGATAAATTGATCACCTCCTCGTTGCTGTAAATTGTGCCCAAGCAGAACATACGGCAGAAAGAGACAATTATATTTAAACTTGCACTATTTGTCCATTTATTGTAAAGTATGTGTGAAGTGCGGTAATAATTCTTTAGGCTCAGAGGTAAAACCCATCCTTTGCTGGCTTGCAGAAGGGCAATCCAAGGAAATATTTGATTGACCATTACAGGAGGCTCGGGGGCAGGCTAGATTAATTTCAGAGTATTTATTTAGCAGTATAAAGTGAGCGGAAAATGTTGATTTTTACAGAGCTATAGCATAACTAAATATTAGAGTGTGTGACATTTTCATTTTTATTTAATTTACCTGAAAAGAGTCCTACAGTGATATTGCTGTAACTACTATGCCGTACGTCGACAGTTTGATTACCTTTACCCATAGCTGAAATTGTATTCAGACATTCACATTTACAGTGGTAAAGCATAAAAAAGAAGACAACTTCCCACCTACAGATTCACAGTGCAGAAATCAAAATAAATTAAAGTTTGGCTAATGCATCCTTCAAAATCCTCTTGGCTAAGAGTAATACATTGTTGGAGATATTTTTGCACTCGAGAGCGAAGATCACCTGAAATTTTGGGGCATATTATCAAGAACGGCGTTAAAATTATTGCCGCTTTAGCGGCAGGAAACTGCCGCTAAAGCGGAGATAATGGGCTTGATAATATGCCCTTGTAAATTCCCATAGAAGCCCATGTTCTGGTGTGAACATGGGTTTCTATGGGAAGTTACAAGGCAGTTTCCTGCCGCTAAAGCAGCGATAATTTTAACACCATTCTTGATAATATGTCCCTTCGTTTTTGTTTTTTGACCCTATCTGGAATCCACTAATTAAAGTGGGGACCATATCTCAGAGAGATGGAATCCCGCGCTTTTAGGACACTATGATTTCTCCCTTTGAGTTAATTGTACACTCATGATGGCTTTCATGTAAACCCCGTTGGAGTTTTGTACCCCAAAGACATCTTCTGGATATCTATTGAGCTGTGCTGTTGTACAAGTGCTTTATCTTCATTTCTCCCACTTGAGGTGTTCGGCATCTTCAGCTGAGTAGACGTGGTAGTGAGGCTACGCATTTATATGGTCTGGGGCCCACATGATTCTTATGTTCAGATACCCCTTTCTGCTGCCCCATACTTCTATCCTTGAAGTACCCTGAAGAAGGTGTGACCATATCCCTTGGTCTTCCACTGAAACACGCATCTATGAACAAGAATGATTCCAGCAGCTCTGTTCTATCTATTGGCGAATGAGGACCGAAAAAAAAAAAAGAGAAAAAAAAGAATGGATGATTAACATGTTTTAAAATAAATTATAAAAGTTTAAAAGAAAGAAGAGCAGCAATTGTTGACATTAACATATTAATGTTCAGGAACTAGTGAGGGGAAACACTATGTAGGCATTTTGGGTATTTATGATAACTTATTAGTGTTCTGTGCTTGGTCAGTTGGTTTGATATGTTTAGTCATGTTCATGTGTTTGAGTGTGAGTGTGAATTTTTAAAGTTCGGTTTAAATTAATTTATGTCATTGTGGGTCAAATTGTTTACAACAACACTGACGTATGTTTTTGATGAATGGGGCATCTGTTATTTTTTCTGTGTATGAATTTTGTTGATTGTTGACGTTCATTGATGTACATTGATATATATTTTTTGTACGATGAATATGTATAATACATTGATCAGACGTTTTCATAGTAAGAAATTTACATTTAATTATTCTTATGGTAGGTGTCCTTAACTGCACACTCTCCTTAGATCTTCACGGATGAGGAAATATATATCACTACTGATCAAGGAAACCAAATGGCGTAACACCGATTTGGAACAATACAATCGCACAGGGAAGCTTCAAAAAAACAATTAATAAACTTACTAACCATCTTTCCTTGATAAAGGATAAAGATTTACTTGTAAAAAGAAAGCATGCATGGCCAATTATAAATGGATTCAAGGGAAAAAGGTTCAAGAATATCTTGAAACATCGTGGTCAAAGAAAAACAAACATATCTTTATCAATGCTCGATTTGGTTGTCTGCCAGGATTATGTCACTTACCCCATGGAAGAAAACAGAAGAGGATAATCTATGCAGGCTATGTAAATCCGGACAAGAGAACATTGTACACTTACTGTGTCTTTGCCTGGAATTAGAATACAAAAGAAAATCCACTCTTAAGAGACTATTTAACAATCGTGGAGTAAGGACATGTAGGCAAGCTCTGATAGCATGTTTGAATTCTGAAGATTTATTAATGAATTCTGCATTCGTAAAATGTTTATGTGCCGTTGGAAAAAAGTTGGAGGTTTTTATCTGAATTGCTAATGGGTTGTGTTAATACATATTATATATATTCAATTTTTTGGATATAAAACCTTATATGACTAATTGTTTTATAACTTTTGAATTTTGTTGATATTTTAGCTATTTTTGTAAGATTGTAATTAATCAAACAAAATAAATAAACTTGAAACTACTGGTGTAAAGTTTCCACCATATTAAAAAAATGGCTTTCAGGCAGTTGGATTTGTCTTATTAATTATGTAGTTATTTCCCCCTGAATCCCTGCCTAGGTATCAGTCCAGGGGCCCCATTAGTGTGACTTATTTGTCTTTGTTTTAGCCATATCATTAGGGGAGTCAATGTATGCATGTAATACATAGGCTATTTTGTAATTTGCAGATAGTACTAGTCGACTGTAAGCTGCTTGTA
Source organism: Lissotriton helveticus (assembly GCF_964261635.1). NCBI lineage: Eukaryota > Metazoa > Chordata > Amphibia > Caudata > Salamandridae > Lissotriton > Lissotriton helveticus. Next base: position 246,919,513 of record NC_136067.1, read on the forward strand.
AGATCACTTTTAGAGGGGAAAGAAAGATGTAGGAGTAGGGCGTTTCCACAAACAATTCTGGATATCATTAATGATTGTATGCCACCATTAAAATCATATTCTACGATATGTAAAATTCATTACATTTAGTCTTCAATGGAATTGATCATTTCTGCCCAATCTATTAATATGCAATGAATGAATAAATGAGTGAATAAATGAAAGAAGGAATGGATGAATGATTGAATGTTTTATACAGTGTGTCTACTACACAAAAATTTAGTCATGTCACTGGTAGAAAATGGAGGGCTGAGAGAGTGATTGAGAGGACCAAAGAATAGTAGCCAAGGCATAATTAAGGAGCCTGCTTTTGAGGTCTTTTCTAAAAGCAGCTTTCTAGAAGATGCGGAAGAGTTCTAGGGGAAATAAATTCCAATGGAACGTGGCCAGAATAGTGAATGGTCTTCTATCGTTCTGGCAGGGAATGAATACCATATTGGAAATAGATGACCACAGAGTGTGCAGGGGAAAATAGGAGTTAAAGAGCGCTTGAATGTGGGAAGACCATTTTTTAGCAAAGTCCTTGTAGGCAAGCAGAGAGATTTGAAAACTATACTTTTCTTAACCTTAAGCAGTGGAGATCATTTAGGTGAGATAAGACAAAGCGTCTGCATGAAAAATGTAGAATCGACCTCGTGACTACATTATCTACAGCAGTGGTTCTTAACCTTTTGAGTTCTGTGCACGTCCACTTAATCATTACTGGAATCTGAGGACCGCTAGTGAATCATTATTGGAATCCGGGAACCTCCACTGAATCAAAGCCAGAGAGCCTTGTCAAAGAATTTTCATTGATTTGAGCTGCAACACAATATACAAAAATACAGAAACAAGCATTCATCCAACAAATGCACAAACAATGAAATATTTTATTAAATTCACAAACAAACATAACAAACATTACATTTGATTTTAATGAGAAGTTTGGAGGTTTAAAAATGAAAATCACTTTATTAGCCATTTCAGTGAAACAAAATATACATTAACAAATTAATAGAACAGGCGAGAAACAAAAGGCTTTACAGTAAGTTCCACTTTGCACGTTTCTGACCATCAGGCAGGTGGTATGTCTCTGTCATTCAGGCCTTATTGAATATTGTATGATATGAGTCCTTGAGGCAGTAATTTAGCTGGTTGAGAAGGATCCTAGTATGTATGATTCGGATGGTCCCAGAGAGATTTACTTCTCAGTGAAAAGAGTAAGTTAGTTGAGAAAAAAGGAAATTACCAGAGAGAGGGTAGGTAGGGATAGGGAGAGGGTATGGGATATCCCAACAATTCATCAGTACGGTTAGTTTGTGTGACTTTTTTAATGTTCAAAATGTTGGTGAAGAAGGATGTTGTCCTAAGAAAGCAAACCCAGGCCCAAAATGTGCAGTAAGATGTAGATTTGAAATTTTTCCAATTGCAGAGAATTATTTTAACTCCCAGTGTGAGTAGCAGGTCAAATAGTAGCAGTTCAAACAATAGTTCAAGCAATAGCAGTGTTGAGTAGCAGGGGGAGGTTGGGGAGTGCCCTGGGTTCTCAGGCGATTAAGACCGGGTCTAGGGATACTTTGCAGTGGAAAATATCATTAAGGGTTTTGTTTATGCTTTCCCAGTATGATTTGAGTAGAAGGCAGTCAAATATCATGTGGTCAAGGCAAACTACTTATGAAAAGCAGTTCCAGCATTTGTCAGAGTTAATAAGACCTAATTTGTAAAGTCTAGCCGGGGTCCAAACGGTTCTGTGTAGTAGCCAGTATTTGAAATGAAGTATAACTGGAGAAATGTAGTTTGGTGGCATGTTTCCAGATTAGTGACCAGTTATTGTCAGTTAGGTGGGAGTAACTTTCTCTAAGGAATGAGTCTGCCTACTTTGGCTTTTATAAATGGGGTGAGAGCTTGATTCCTAGAGGATCTTGTAGATTTTTGATGCTTGGTGAGTTTGAGTGGAAAGTGCATTACATTTTGTGAGAACACTTGGGGGTTGAGGGTTTCGGAAATTATGTTTACGATTGATAGCTACTTTGAGTTTTAGGAAGTTATAGAATTATTATTAGGAATGCCTGTAGAAGCTTGAATCAGGGAAAAGAGGATGGGGTTGTCTCTATTGATCATGTCTTCGATGCAGATAATATTGCGACTTTCCCATGTGTGTCAATGGATGGCTTTATCAACAATTTTCCTTATTGGGGTGTGCCAAACAGATGTGTATGAGGAGTGTATGGCTTGAATTGAACAGATCTTGCTTAGTTGTTTTACAGTGAACATTGTATATCTAAGAATGTTTAATGAGTGTAGTGGTTTAAAATGGTTCATTGAGACGTGTGAGCAGACGGAATAGGTCTTTCTCAATTCCTCTCCATAGATGGAAGAAGGGGGTTTGGACTGAACCAGTGTATGACTTGCTTAAGTAGGAAAGTCATTTGCATCTTACTGAAGTTGGGCATGCCCACACCTCCTTAGTCTTTGTTAAGTAATAGGACTTTGCTTGCAATTCATTTTTTTTTTTGGCCCAAATAAATTGAGTGGTGTATTTGTTTAGTATTATGGAGAAAGAGTGTGATCGTTGAAAACGAAACATGCTGATGATGAAGTTTAATTGTGGAGCAATTTGCATTTAACTGCATTCTAGTATGCCCCACCACATCATGTATTTGGAGGGCCAAGTTTCAATCAGGTCTTAATCTTTTTCAAGAGGATGTTTTCAAGATGTGAGCAGGACTCACGAGGGATATTCCTAGATAAATCAATCTGATCTTGGATCTTATTCGGCAGGATGTTTTCAGTAGGTGAGCAGGACTTAGCGAGGGATTTTTCTAGATAAATGCCCAGGTATTTCAACTGGAGGTTTTGCCATTTGAGATCTGTGTTGTTTATAATTGAGTGTGTTCAGAGGAAGTTCAGCAGAGAGACTTCTGTTTTCTCTTTGTGCAGTTTGGTGTAAGAGGTATAAGAATGGGCATTGATTAGCTTGAGGGTTTCGGGGATGGCTGTTTCTGCTTCTTCTGAGAAGATGAGGACATCATCTGCATAAGCTGCCACTTTATGGGTGTTGAAATTAAAAAGGGATACCTGAGTTCATGAGGATGGGGCTATGGTGAATTTCTGAGAGTAGAGGTTCTATGGCTTGGAGAAAGGGCAGTGGTGAAAGGGAACTCCCTTGCATCATCCCTTGTGAGAGACTGAATTTTTCAGGGAGGGAGCCATTAACCTTGACTTTGGCGGAGGGGCTATGATATAGTACAGACACCATTTGTTCAAGTCAGGGTTCAAGGTTAAGTTTCCGGATGACTGATCTTTAAAAAGACCAGGAGACCTTATTTTAGGCCTTTTCGGCATCTAAGGCCATGGCCATCACAGGAGAGTTAAGGGTGGGAGATTTTTCCAGCACCTGTGCAAATATTCTTATGTTGTTACAGGCCAATCTCCCTTTGATGAAGCCTGTTTGAGAGGTGTGGATCAGGGATGGAAGACATTTTTCCAATCTTGTGGCGGGGACTTTTGCAAACATTTTGCAGTCTACATTGAGTAGGGAGATTGGTCTGTAGTTGTTTATGTCTAGTGGGTCTTTATTATCTTTATGGATTACAGAGATTTTAGCTTTGGTGAAGTTTGGACCTGCTGTGCCTGTATCAGTGTAGAAATCAAAGAGGGAATTTAGTAATGATATGACTAATGGTTTCAAAGTTTTGTAGACTTGACTTGTAAAGCCATCTGGCCCCAGGGCTTTTTTTAGCTTTAGTGTTTTGATCTCTTTGTCTATTTCTTCTGCATCTAATGTTTTTAAGGAGAGGGTTGATCTGCCTCCATGAGCGAGGGAAGCTAATATCCCTGAGATAGTTCTCACAGACCGCAAGGGTAGAATGTCTGTCCTGATTATATAGTTTATTATAGCAATGGGCAAAGCAGCTTGCAGTTTTTTTGTGTTCAGTTTAAATTTTGCCTACCTATCATGAATTACATTTTTGGTATTTTAGAGTTTTAAGTTTGTCTAGTGTTTCTGTGCCATGTTTTTAAGCCTGGGCAGTGAACTCCACTCTGCGGAGTTTGCACAGTTTTTTGCACTATGCACTCCGCGGAGCTCGTGGAGTTCCCAAAAACTCCCCTCTGACAACGGTAAATTGCGGGCGTGAGCAAAGAAAATTTAAAGCTAGACCAGTTCTCTGCAAGATTTCTCAGGGCGGGCGGGCGCAGCTGGTCACTACTGCTCGATTTGAGAAACCTTCCGTTCGCGTTGAGGAAGCTGCCGCTCGAGTAGAACTTCTACTCGTGCAGGAGAAAGAAGCAGCCCCCTCTTGCACTGTGCAAGATGCTGTCTGCGCTAATTTTACAGTGTGGGACCAACACCTGGTTCTAAAAATCAGTGTGAATGGTGAGGTAACCCCCTTCGCCGCTCGCAGAACTCCACGTAGCTTGGCAGAATGTCTTTTTCCACAGGCAAACAAGCTGCCTTATTTTAATTTACATTTCCTCTAGGACTTTTTATGTCAGATTTATTTTTATTGATCATTATGCTAATCATTTTACCCCTATTAGTAGCTTTCATCGCCTCCAAGAGGGTTATGGGGGTTAAGTTTGGAGTTGCATTTTCTTTGAAGTAGTGTAGAATTGCGGAGCGTAGTGGGTTTGTTTAGAACGATGTCATTGCGGCGCCAGAGTTTACCCAGAGTTTGGGAGTTGGTGATAGTGATATCTCCATAAATGCAGGTGTGATCGGTAAATAAAATCGGTTCAATCTTCGAGTGTGAACAAGAGGAAGTTAGTTGTTTAGTCAGTAGGTAGTGTATTCTCAAGTGAGAGTTTCGCAGGTTTGAACAAAACTGAATTCTCTGCCAGTTGGGTTGAAAAGTCTCCAGATGTCCATGAAATTTTGTGTGGTGATTTGGGTTTTCATTTATGTGTGGGATGTGTCTGGTCTCAATTTGCAAGGCGATAGTCTGTGTAAAACTAGGTCTATTGTGAGGTAGAAATCTCCTCCAAATAAGATTCTAGAGCCATTTGGGATTTTATAATCCAGGAGGTGAGGCAATCTGCGGTGGTCGCATACAGGTTGACGATAAAAATGTCTTGGTTGTATTTTATGATTCATTAGACGACCCAACTGCCTTCTTTGTCGTTAGAATTTTTGATTACTTTAATTCCTGCTGATCTGACTAAGACGGTGATGACTCCATTCTTTTTGTTTGAGTCAGGTGAGCATGATAGTTCAGAATACCAATTGTTTAGAAGATTTCAGGCTATGTCCTTATCTATTCTGGTCTATTGAAGCAGGAGGATGTTTCCTCTTAGGTTGTGGCAATATTCTATTATATTCCTCCTTTTGACCAAGCTTAATGTTCAGTTATAGGATCTTAAGAGTTTTGTTAGGCATGGTGATTGTGGTGGTGAGTTCAGTCATGTTTATACTCTTTTGGTGGGTAGGCAGGAGGTGCAGAGACACAGATTGGTGTGGAGGACCAGTGTGGAGGACCTGTGAGTTGGACAGTCTGGTCTCATGGGATTGGGATATCCCCTGGGTTGGGTAGAGTAGGGAAGGATATCAGAGAGGAGAACGGTGAAAGTCGAGTTATAGGAGAGTTTAGAGGGTACAGGGTGCAAAACGGTGTAGATAGAAGAAAAGTAGGAGAGTACAAGGAGTAACAACTTTTAGTGGAACCATTAAGACATAAAAGTTAGAGACAATGGTTGCCACAGGCCACCTGTTGGAGCTTCATTTGGGAGGGGTTGTGACAGCCAGAGCAGGTGATAAACTCTGGCGGACGGAATCCGGTAAGTAACAATGACATAAAACAGTTTTGCGCTTTCAAGTGTTGCAATTACAGTAAATGTAGTGTATTTGAGGTATATATGTTACGATGTATTTCTCGACAGGGATCACAAATATTACATATAGACACAATATGTATATATGAGTATATGTTATAAAGCATACATGTATATGGGTATCATAATCAACTTATGCATAGTATATCATTATAAGCCTTATAAACATTCAAAGCATAGACACTATAAGCATTATAGTCAATACAATCTCAAATAGATATTACAAGTACTACTTATGACCTCGATTTTATGTAATAAATGTATACGATGCTGTGTTATATTTCTCATGAATGTGTCATTTATATTATCCTGCTACCTAGCTCTCCAATAGTATTGAGATTTTGTAGTAAGGACTTGCTTCTTCTAGTATTTTGAGAGATCCATAGTCGAGAATGATAATCACATATAGTCCTGAATACACATACAGCCCAGAAACTAACATATTTAGAGCTAGCAAGAGCATACCTTTCAATTTGTATTAGTATTACCTACATGTATTGGTAAGGTTTGTTGAGTGAGTGATGTGGTTGTTTGGTGGTGTGGATTTGTATTAGTATGCTAGGTTGTTGTAATATGTTTTGTATTTGTATTAGTATGCTCTGTGTTGTTGTTACATGTTCTGTTGAGGTATGAATGAGCAAGTGATGTGGAGATTTGGTGGTGTGGAGGAGGTGTTGATGAGGGTGCGACCTGGTGCGTGTAATTAGTTTGACATAGTGGCATCAGTATTTGGCCTTAGATTGGGTATTAGGTTTCCATTGAGTATGGTTAATAATTGTGTTATGGTGTAGATAAAGTCAGTGGAGTCGGACGTCATGTTTGTTTCGTCTGGTGTATAATATTCTTGAAAGGGTTAAACTTGATCAATAGTGATCAGCATAAATGCAACCAGGATCAACGTAGAATAGCAGAAGTGCAACATTAGTAAGGAGATACATCAGAGTACTGTCTATAACGGAGATATTTGACAAGCAACATTATTTTCGCATTGTTTCTCACTATTCCAGGCATGAGTATAAAAATACAAGAATGTAATCTTATCTGAAGAGTCACATGAGAAGGGAACGATCGAACAGTTGATGCACAGGCTCACAGACGGAGGAGCATTACAAGGTCATCTCTTGTTGTTGCTGATTCTGTATGTACGTTTCTAGTTCAGAGAGTTCCTCAAAGATGAAAGACCTTCCTAGGTTGGAGATTCTGAATCTATCTAGGCCAATGAAGGAGAGACAGATGTTCAAGGCTGAGAGAGAGTTTTGTAGGGCTAGGAAGCCTTTCTTCCTGAAGACCGACTCTTTGTCAAAGCCTTGGGCTCTTCCAATTTTTTGGGCATTCCATATTGAGCTTTCCTCATGTGTGATAATATAGATTCAGATTGCTGGAATCGCAGAGGCCTGAAGATGAGTGGTCATGGATGTTTTGCACCCGGAATATGTCTGGTGCACACTCTGTTCACTCCTTCAATTTCAAAAGATCTGTTGAATTTGATACAAAGGGTTAGTGGGATCCATTCTTCTAGGAAAGATTTGCCCGAGGGAGCTTGGTTTTCCGCCTCTTCGGGTAGGCTGAATATTCTCAGGTTCCCTCTTCTGTTTCTGTTTTCAAGGTCAGTGATGGTACTGGAGAGTGTGCTGATTTGTTTGTTGTTTGTGTAGATTTTTTATCTTTGAGATTCTCATCCTCCAGTGCACTTATTCTTGATTCGACCTCACTAGTTTATAAGTGGAAGTGATTTAAGGTCATTCCGCATGGCCGAGATCTCATTTTGTAAGAAGTCAGTGCTCGCTTTGGTGGTTTCGGCCAGTTTTTGGAGAGAGGATAGGTTAAGGAGAATCAGGTCCATTTTCACACTCATCTCTAGTCCTTTCTTCTGTTTGATAGGTGGTTCCACAGCTGGAGGGTCTGGTGTTGGTCTTTTGAGAGATGACTTTTGGTATTTTGTTTCTTTATGGTCTTTTTTCTCCCTGGATTATTTTTTGCCAGCCATGCTGTTATGATTTAAATCCGTTTGTGCTGTTGGACTGACACACTTTTATTTGTAGTGACATGGAAAGGTTGTGGGTCGGTCGGAGTTCAATTGTTGCACTGTATTTAGGATAGGTGTGCCTACTATGTGGGAAACTGAGATCAGGGAGTGACCGTGCATGTAAAAGGCTTATTCATGCATTATCATGGTAAGGATTAGGTTATTCATTAGGCTATTTCAGTTACCAGGTTGCTCTCAGTGGTAGGTTACTCTCTAGACAGAGGGCCAGATGGTAAAGTTCACTTGTGATCTACTCTTGTCACTTGCTGTGTTCTATAGCTCTTGCTATGATCTGAACCTGTGCTCTGTATTCCGTTACTTCTATGGCCAGCTCAGATTGTATGGCCGGACATCAATATTTGCACTTTGTTTTGGTTAATTGGTTGGTGCTGTCAGTTTTCTGGAGCCTATTGTCTAGTGCTGGTATATGATATCGCCATTCTTGATAGACTGGAACTCAATTAGTACCCAACTATTTCATGACAGGCATGCCTTGACAGTTCTTATCAGACTGGCAATCAGATATCACAACAGTACATTATATTATTTGTCACTCACTTTTTATCTTGCTATACGCTGCAATTCAAACTTGGTTGACTCATTCAGAGTCAGCCAATTGTTCTCTATTTACCAACTAGAGGGCTAAATGTGTTGAAGTGGAAGCAATTGGTTGTCCTTCCTGATGCCTTCCTTCCGCAGCAGACCACATTCACACACATGTATGCTGGAGGCTGCTGCCTCTGAAGGCCTGTCTGTTCTAAGGGCCTGATGCTAGTCACACCACGTGTCCTCTGGGGCCTGCATTTACCCAACTACCGCTGTGACCGGAGGCCTAGAGTGGTCTGCACTCCACCGGTAGTTCTGGTGGTGGGGTGCAGATTAATGGCTATTGGCCTCAGCACTGGCATCAGCCTTTAACAACGATAGGTGGTAATGCACTACTCTCAGGTAATACACTTCTCACCAGTGCTGACTCAAAGTGGGCTGATAATTGCACAAGTGTGTGAGCGGGTGCAGGTGAATTGTGATCTTGAGTGATCCACAGAGTTTGGTCTAAGAGGGTCTACAGGCCTGCAAGCCAGTTTGGAGATATTGGCAGAGTAGTGAAAGGTGAATGGGCAGTTATCAAAAGTCCCGAAGTTTGTATGCGCATGTAGTGACACATAGGCAGCCGAGGTGTAGGTGCAGTCAGACATCCAATGTTCAACAAATCTTTATTTCGATATGAAATATCTTAAAAAGAACATCACAATGAAAAACACATTTCATTCAAAATATAATCAGGAAAAAAGATTACAATGACAATCATTTTTACAATAAAATAGTAAAAATATATTGAACCAGAAACAGCTTTGCTGAGAGCTCAAAAACTGATAACTATACAGATTCATCGTAGGGCTTTCGATCTTAGCAGCCAAGCCCAGCTTAAATATTTAGCCACCCCACAAGCTAACATGGTATTTACATCTGCTCGAAGAATTCTGAGGGCAGTCGAGTGATTCCTGGTCTCGAGCTGTCGACAGACAGGTCTAGACCACTTCAATCTAGGTTTAGTGTAGGCTGGGCATACAAAGAAGAAGTGTGGAATAGTTTCAACTACCCCTGCACAATATGGGCAATCAGCAGACGTTTGGTTGGGAGGTTTCCACTTGTTTGTGCGTTCGTGAACGGGAAGAGTTCCCATTCTGAACTGAATGAAGAGGGCCCTGTCTCTAGGTTTCTGGATAAAATCCGGGTAAGGCTCAAGACGAGGCACTGTCTTGTGCTGGCGGAACTCGTCAGTCAGTCTATCCAGATTCCAGATTAGGATCTCTATGATCTTGGTTATCGATCCATGTCCAGTATACTCTCTTAGTTTCCGTTTTAGACAACGGGACCCTGACTCCCATGCAAGGTTAAGGCCGGTGGCCAAAAGAAGCCTTTTTATATTTGCTAGCCAAGCGATCTTGTGCGATCCCTGGAGATTCATTACTTCTTTTAGGCCATCGGCATATCTGGATAACTCAGGGGTACGCCAAAGGCGAGCCCAGTAAAGAAGGGGACGCAAGCTGAATAAATCCTTAATTGAGCGGCGGCCCAGGTCACTCAGAAGGGGTTTACTAGGAGTTCCCTTGGGAAGTGAAACAAGCTCTCTAAAGAACTTATTTTCTGCTGTCACAAGGGCATCTACATTATTGAAGCCCTAGAGCTCGGCTCCATATAATGCGCAGCCTACAGCCTTTGCGGCATAGATCTCCAGGGCAGGGGCGATAGGTCTGGAGATTGAGGCTCGGTGCTCTCTGCCAATAACTCCCACAACCCGCTTATGGCTTAGGGTCATTTTTTCAATGTGCGGCTGCCATTTCAATTTGTCCGAGATTCTGATCCCCAGGTAGTCAAAAACTTTAACACACTCTAAGGGCACCCCATCAAATGTGAGCGTGGATTTAACCGACCTGCTCGGATTAATATAAAGGAGCTTCGTTTTGGTGGTGTTGATTACTAGGCCCCTCAAATTACAAAAAAGACAGAACCGATCTAATAACTACTGTAAGCCCGCCGGAGTTTTCGATACCAGCAGCGTATCGTCCGCAAAAAGTAATGCGGGGACTTTATCACCAGCCAAAACAGGGGCATCGGCATTGATTTCTGATAGAAAAGAAACCACCCCATTCACAAATAGCGTGAATAGGGTTGGAGCCAAGACGCATCCCTGGCGGACACCTCTATTCACAGGGATTTTGTCTGTTTTTTTATCCTGGGTGCCCCACCTGATACGAGCATAAATTCCGTCATGCATGCGGGCCAAGAGGTTCAGGATGGGTGGGGGAAACCCCCATCTCCCGCAAGACCATCCAAAGACGCTCTCGGGGAACCAGGTCAAAGGAGGTCTTCAAATCAATAAATGCGAGATAAAGACCGCCCTTGCCAATGGTTACAACCTTCCAGTGCAGTAATAACAGCCTAAAAGCCTGGTCGATTGTACTCGTGCAGGCCCTGGACCCCGCCTGGAATTGCGAAATGATATTATTCTCCTCCGCCCACAAAAGAATCCTCTCCAGGAGAACCCTACCAACCACCTTCTGACCTGCATCAATAAGACTTATTGGGCGATAGTTGGCAGGGTCCCGACTGGGCCCCTTCTTATAAATGGGGATCACCTCAGCCCCTTTCCAAGAACTTGGGACTGGTGATCCCTCAAGGAGGGCATTAATCAGAAATGCAAAGTATATGGCCCATTACTCAGCATTGGCTCGAAACAGATCGCTTGGTATTCCGTCCTGTCCCGGCGCCTTAGCTGACACAATTTTGTTTATAGCCGCCACCACCTCATTTTTCCCTACAGGGTCAAAGGAGCCTGAAGGGGTCAACATAGATGCCATAGGGTGACCTGAGTACCCACTTCTTTCTATAACCTCGTTCCCTGCATACAATCTCCTAAAATGATCAAACCTCTCCCTGTCAGTGATGTAATTAGGGATTTGGTCCGGGTCGCAACCATTGGATTTTCTTACCAATGCCCAAAAGAGCTTGCCATTCTTAGACTGGCTCGCTGTCTTCAGGCTAGCCCAGTGTGATTCCTCCCATGCCCTTTTCGCCTCTGAGATGGCTTGCCTGTACTGGAGTCTTGCTGAGCGTACCTCAGCGGGATTGCGGGTTTTAATAGCAAGTATTAATATGGACTTTTTCATCCTGCAGTCTTTATTGAACCACTGCTCCACTGGTTTCCTGTTCGTGGGGTACTTTTTAGGGGCCTGGGTCTCCAGAAAGAGAGAGCCTATCAGGTCAATTGTTTCAACATAAATTGTCTCCACCCCAGGGGGCCCCACCTCATTCGTACAGGCTACAGAAAGTTTGAGGGTCTGATTACTTACAATCTCCCCAAGGGCACTAATTTTCTGTTCATTCAAAGTGAATTTTTGCCATTTGATAAACCTTTCGCAGTTACATGGGATAATTGCCTTTGTTAGCATCCGATGTCTAGTACTAATCAGATGCTCCATATTTTGCAACAATTCCCGCATGCAAAGGGACAAAGGATTATGATCGCTATGAATAGATGGAATGACAGACATATCAATCACATATTTCCATAACCTTTTATCAGCCAAAATATAGTCAATTATGCTTGGACAGGAAAACCTATTGTATGTATTGGCTCCCAAATAGCCAGTAACTGCTATTAACCGTGTTCCAGCATTAGTGCATTTAATTGTATGACAATCGGCGACCATTTCTTCACAGGCGGGATCAGCAAAGATGTATGCCCCATCTAGCATCCTCATCATGTATTCCTACAACATCATTGACCGCCAAAGGTTCAAATGTACAATTTAGGTCACCGGCGATCAAAGATAAGGAGTCAGAAGGGCAGGATGAAAGTATTTCAGACAAAATGGAGATGGTTGGGGATTTTGCCCCCCCTTGCAAGCCTCTGACATAAATGTTTAAAAAGTTCCAAGGTGACGCTGTCCTTTGAGTCCTTAATTGTTAATCTCAACAGGTCCGGTGATACACATGGATGGTGAGTAATTTTACAGTTAAGCGCAGCCTTAATCCATACTATCAGTCCACCAGATAGACGGCCGAACCGGGAGGAGATAGCTGGTACATGGAAACAAGAAAAAACGGGCTTGTACAATGGCTCAAGACTCCATGTTTCCTGGAATATACACAGATCATAGTCATCAATAAAATACAGTTGAAAATGAAGTGGATGGTGCCTGTTGGTTTGTTGCATAGCTCGAAAGGTAAGCTGTAATGGATACTTAGCACTTCAGCTGAGGATTACAGTCTAAGCATGTGTCCCTTCCTGGTGCTCCATAGACCTGGTAATTGAGGCGATGCATAGGTTTTTAAATAATGTTATTTAAATGAAATATTCCAGTCCGGTAGGGATAACTTTTTACACAAGCCTGCTATATTCTACGAGTGAATTTTGAGCTTCCTAGTGGAGCCGCTGCAGGGGATCAACCCACCTTGAGAGGAAATGGGGCCTTGACCATTTTCAATGTTGCCCCCTCGAGTTGCTACAAACCGAGATTGGCAGTTCGAAACCTGGGGACTGAAGAGGCCTAGGGGGACTGGTGATACTGCTTCTTGGTGGGGCAGTTGTGTTTGAGGAAACCCCTACATGAACATGAAGTGAATCAACAGCCTCCAGTCCACTAAACCGTTTTTTTTTTTTTTTATAAATCTTTTTATTATTATAACACAAGAGGAGAAATATACATATCAGATGTCATAAACGAATACAACACAGCCGTGGACGGGCAAGTGAAGTGAAGAAATACCGTACAGTCAGAATCAGCAAAGAAATCAATACCAGCATAAAGCAGAAGCAAAACAATTAGATAGCAATGACCGCAGGCACCCCCCCACAGCACCCGCCCACCAGGAGTACAGGATATACGAGGCAGACATATGACACCCAGATACGTTTAGGCAAAAATCAGGAGAATACGCCACATCTCTTGTGAAGAAAGGAAAAGGGAAATAGAATGTGTCGGATTCTGCCCAGCCCAAGCACTGCAGGAACGTAGCACGCACCAGTCCCCTTCCCCTGCCCTGTGGCCACTCACAAGTGATAAAACAATGAGCAAACCAATGGACCGGAAAAGAGGGTGGTATGTAGAGGAGACACCAAGTCTTCCACCCATAAAAGATCGATAGGACACAGCTCCTTCCCTCACCTTCTGCACCTGCAGCAGATAGAAAGAAATCAAATACACTTCATATGCAGCAGATACCCAATTTCAATGACCATGCACTGCCCCAACACACACCGGCCCCTCTTACCCGTGATAGTGCAGGCTTTGCCTTGTTCAGGTACTGGAAATTCCAAGTTCCACACAAATCTCTAATTTGGAATTACCCGTCAGGAGCTATTAATGGCAGTGTCCTCCGATCATAGACATTTGGGCATAAGGGGAAAAAAGCCTTTAGTCAGGTACAAAAAAAACCCCTTAGTTAATAATTTAACAGGAAAAAAGAGGGATCGGCCTGCGACACTCGAAAACGCCGAGGCTTCCAAATCCTTCAGTTGTTTGGCCCTTCGCGTTAAGACCCAAAACGTCACTTCCGCGATTAACGAGGTGGAAAGCGTCTCAAAAGAAGGACGCGGTACGCGGTAAACAACAGTTACCGAATCAAGGGCACAGCAACTAAAACAAGAAAACACAGCGAACGGGAGCCCCCGCCCGCTAGGGACACAGCAAAAGGTAAAAAAAGGAAGCAGGGATGGGAAAGCCAATATAAGGGGTCGGAATGAATGGGGAATCAATGAAAAAAACGGGAATAAGACTAATACTAACTAACTAGGGGAAGGAGGGGAAGGAAAGTATCTCTCACGAGCCCGTGAAAGAAAAGCACATCAGGGAATCCAAGGCAGCAGGAATCCCCAACAGCGAAACACAGCAAACAGGGAAGCAGGATACCATAATCCTCACAAAGGCAATAACAAGCACTGAGACAAAGGTAGGACTGCCTTTTATCCCACTGCCCAGTGCATGTGATGTCAGTACATGGCCATAGAGATAGGACTAGCCCCCAAACCCTAACAGTACCCCCCCCTACGATCCTCCCCACAGGGCGGGGCTTTAGGGGATGTTGCCTATGGAACATTCGAACTAATCGTGGTGCATGTACCCCCCCCCCTGCTGGCTCCCATGTCCTATCCTCCGGTTTATAACCCCTCCAATCCACCAAGTAGAAGAGACGACCCCTGACCCTCTTGGAATCAAGGATAGCCTGCACTTCGAATTCTTCCTGGCCGTCTACTACCAAAGGAGGAGGAGGGGGCATTACCTGAGCTGAGGGAACATAGGGTTTCAGTAATTATGTATGAAGCACAGGATGTACCCCGTAATCTGATGGTAACTGGAGCTTTAAGGCCACTGGATTAATGACCTTTGTCACCGGAAATGGACCCACGAACCGAGGCTGCAATTTGCGAGATCCCTGCAATCTCAGGTTACGGGACGCCAACCACACTAAATCGCCCACCTTATATGAGGGGGCCGGGGCCCGGTGTTTGTCTGCTTGCCTCTTCATAGCATCCTTGGCCTCCACCAAACTTTCCCTGGCTAGGCCCCAAATGTGACTCAGTCACCCACACACATCATCAATGGCCGGCACACGTCCCGTAGGCTGAATAGCCACCGCCCTAGGATGGTAACCAAAGAGCAATAGAAAGGGGTCATGCCCAGAGCGGAATGGAGGCTGTTATTATAGGCGAACTCCGCTATAGGCAGAGCCGTCACCCAGTCACATGACAAGGAGGAGATCAGACATCTCAGATATTGTTCCATCGTCTGATTAGTTCGCTCCGTTTGACCGTCAGACTGAGGATGATATGCCGAAGACAAACGTATCTCTGTTTTAAGTATCAGACAGAGTTCCGTCCAAAAATGAGACACGAATTGCGCTCCCCGGTCAGAAATAATTACAGCCGGCAACCCATGTAATCGCACGACTGAGGACATAAAAACCACAGCCATCTCCTTGGCAGTAGGGATTTTAGAAAGCGGAATAAAATGCGCCATTTTGGTGAACAAATCCACCACCACCATAATGGCGGTGTAACCAGAGGTGGCAGGCAAGTCGGTCACAAAATCCATACTCATGGTGTGCCACGGAGCAGGGGGTACCTCCAAAGGATGAAGAAGTCCCGAGGGCTTAGTGTGCGGAGGCTTATTGATGGCACATATAGGACAGGCACTCACGTTCCCCTGTATATCACTGGTCATGGAATCCCACCAAAACCACCTCATGCACAATTCCTTCGTTTTCCTCATCCCTGGATGCGCCACCAAAGCGGAGGAATGACACCACTCCAGAACCATAGGCCTCAAAACAGGGGGAATAAACATCTTACTCTCATGGTATAGCAACCCCTCTTTCATTGTTATCAGGGGCAACGATAACCAGGGCGCCAAATCCAACTGATTCAGACTCTCTTTCACTAATGCGGGGAACTCATCCATTACCATGGCCCCAATTATCCTTTCTCCCTGAATCATAGCCCTATCCTCGCTCAAGGAGCCATCCTCCTTGGGGTCGCCATGGATTCGAGATAGAGCATCAGATTTAATCTGTTGAGCTGCTGGCCTATACGTGATGATAAAATCGTACTCATTAAAAAACAAAACCCATCGCATCTGTCGAGGTGTTAACGCCCTAGCAGAACGAAAGAATTCTAGGTTTTTATGGTCAGTATAGATGGTTATTACATGCCTAGCGCCCCATAAATAATGGCGCCACTCCTCGAAAGCCAATTTCACTGCCAATAGCTCCCATTCAGCCACCGTATAGTTTCGTTCTGCCGGCAGTAAGGTCTTGGAGAAAAATGCGATGGGATGCATATGACCAGTGGCCTCGTCACGTTGGGACAACACCCCACCCACGGCACACATAGAAGCATCAGTTTCTACAAAAAAAGGCAGGGCAGGATCAGGGTGCACCAGTACGGGTGCCGAAGTAAACTGTTCCAACAGGGAACGGAAAGCCTCCTGAGTCTCACTGGTCCACTCAAAGAGGACACCCTTCCTCAAAAGACGGGTCATGGGCGCCACTACGTCGGAAAAGTGTGAAATAAACCGCCGATAGAAATTGGCGAAGCCTAGCAACACCTGGATCTGCTTCACTGAAGTCGGCACAGGCCAGGTTACAATGGCCTGTATCTTCTTAGGGTCCATCCGGATCCCTGCCGCCGAGATGATAGAGAAAATACTATCCTCCCTGCCCGCTACTCCTCAAATCTCTGAGCCGGCTGTTAGTCCAATAAGTTGTCCGACTGAGCTAGCCTCCTTTGGCCCCTTCTCGGAAGAGGAGGTTACAAAGGTCCTGTTGGAGATGAAGAGTGGATCTCCGAGTGATCCAGTGCCTATGAAATATCTTAAGCTGGTGGCTAATACTTTGTCAACCCCGCTGACCGACCTTATCAATCTTTCTCTCTCTCATGGCATAGTGCCACGGAGATGGAAAAGGGCAGTGGTAAAAGCCTTATTGAAAAAACCAGGTTTGGATCCCTCCAACTTGTCCAACTTCAGGCCAATTTCACTTCTGCCTGGGTTCTCAAAAATTACCGAGAAGCTGGTTAACCGTCAGCTCTCTTACCATCTAGACTCCAACCGCCTGTAGGGAGACTCCCAGACTGGTTTCCGCCCTGGCCAGGGAACGGACACAGCCCTGCTGGCGGTAGTGGAGGAAGCAAGGAGCACTCTTGATTCAGGAGGATCAGTGGCAGTGATCCTCCTGGACTTGAGTGCTGCCTTCGATACCGTGAGTCATCAGGTGCTCCTTCAACGCCTGTCAGAGGTAGGTGTCTCAGGGACGGCCCTGAAATGGCTGGGATCTTTTCTCTCCAACCGTTTCTACCAAGTCTGGGAAGGAGTAGAGCAGTCTTCCCTATTTCCTCTTCAATGTGGAGTCCCGCAGGGCTCATCGCTGAGCCCTACTTTATTTAATACATATATGACTCCACTTGAAAGAGGGGTAGCCCCTTCGGGGGTGAAGATCATCAGCTATGCTGATGATACTCAGCTGGTGGTGGGCCTCACTCAGTTGGCGGAACAACCCAAGGTGTTACACGACTGCCTGGCCAATGTTTACCGTTGGATGTCCAACTCTGCTTTAAAGCTTAATGGAGGAAAAACCGAGCTGATGCTCCTGGGTAACTCCAGTCCCTCCATTATTGCTAGCTGTTGGCCCGGGTCTCTTGGTGATCCACCATCTCCCAAGAAGGAGATCAAGTCCTTGGGAGTATGGTTGGAGGAAGATCTGTCCTTCAGGGCCCACGCCAGGAAGACCGCGGGGGTCTGCTTCGGCCTGCTGAAGTCAGCCCGAAAGGTGTTACCACTGCTTCCGGATCCAGCTAAGAAGCTTTTGATACGTGGTTTAATCCCATCGAGGCTTGACTATGGGAATGCCCTGTTTCTCGGCGCTCCCGAAGCGACCTTTAAAACCCTCCAACAGGTGCAAAATGCAGCTGCCAGAGTCTTGATGGAGATTCCCAGAAGGCAGTCTGCCGCCCCGGCCCTCAAAGCGCTTCACTGGCTCCCCGTGAAGGAGCGGGTGAAATTTAAGGCGCTGTGTACGGCCCATAAAATTCTGCATGGCAAAGGCCCCCCCATCCTTGCTAATATGGCCCGTCCTTATAAGCCCCCACGCCTTTTGCGCTCGGACCAAAAACATCTTCTGCAGTCAGCGAGAGTTAGGAGAGCTCGTACTGGGGGCAGGCGCTTCTCGGTGCAGGTGGCGACTTTGTGGAACTCTCTGCCCCTCAAGATTCGCTCAGAGCCCAAGATCCTACTATTCAGGAAACTTCTTAAAACCTACTTGTTTCCACAGTAGTGATTAATCGAGTCTCTTCTTTTTTGGTCTGTCGCGCCGGGATGCCCCCGGGTAAGCTGAGCGCGTTACAAGTTTCATATAATAATAATAATAATAATAATGATGAAGCCCAAGAACTCCACCTCAGGGGTGCTAAACTGGCACTTCTCCAACTTGGCATAGAGTCGATGTTCCTGTAGGGTTTGTAGCACTTGCAACACATGTTCTGTGTGTTCCGCCCTGACTTCAGAAAAAACAAGGATATCGTCCAAATAGACAATAACAGTACGGTCTAGGTATTTGCTGAGGACTTCGTTAATAAAAAACTGGAATGCCGCTGGCGCATTACACAAGCCAAACGGCATAACAGTGTACTCGAACAGGCCATATTTGGTCTTGAAGGCCGTCTTCCACTCATCCCTCCTATTTCCATGGGTTCTGGCAACGTCTTACTCTCCCCTCCTGCCTTCGTCTCTACTTTCGCGTAACTACTCCTAGATGCCTGGAAACGACTGCGTTCTCCACGCCGTTCTGATACCCCATGGTTTAATTTTACCACAAGGTCTATGAATGCTGCACAGTCCTCCGGGGGATCCACCACCTGCGACACTATGTCCTTGAGTTCCTCACAAAGACCCTGATAAAATATAGACGTCCTCTTTTCAGTCGGCCAGTGAGTCTCAGATATCAACCGATTAAAGGAGGCTATATATGATAACAGATCCTGCCTGCCCTGCCGTAGCTTCATCAGTTCTGCATCGCTTGCCTGCATGAATGCATGCTTGGCAAACAGACCCCGCATCAACTCTTTAAAGGCAGTATAATTGTACAGCACACAATCGTCGTTATCCACTAAAGGAATAGCCCACTGGGCCGCATTGCCAGCCAAATATGATATTGTGAAGGCGACTTTAGCAGAGTCATCGGGGAAGGCATTGGGCCTGCAAATAAAATGCAACTGACACTGGGTCATGAACATTCCGAATTTGGCGCTATCCCCAGAAAACCTCTCAGGGGGTGCTAGAGGAACCGCCACAGGGGATGACACTGTCACTGCTATGGGACTACTACCACCAACCGCACCTTGTCCCACACCTCCACTATACTGAAATGTAGCAGGCTGTAAGACTGAAGCCGTCCCCCTATGTTGCGCCTGCTCTCTAGCCCTTACCGCCACTAGTTCCTGTTTAAGACCTGCATTCTCTTGTTGTAGCTCCTGAACCTGTGCCTGTATGACATGTAAAGCCCCCATAATGTCTTGCATTAAGGGACCTCCCGTATTCCCACTCAACACATTCCCATCCTCGTCCATGCTAGTCCGGGCAGTGCTATAATACGTGGGCTTGTTATTCTGTCGGATTCTGCCCAGCCCAAGCACTGCAGGAACGTAGCACGCACCAGTCCCCTTCCCCTGCCCTGTGGCCACTCGCTAGTGATAAAACAATGAGCAAACCAATGGACCGGAAAAGAGGGTGGTATGTAGAGGAGACACCAAGTCTTCCACCCATAAAAGATCAATAGGACACAGCTCCTTCCCTCACCTTCTGCACCTGCAGCAGATAGAAAGAAATCAAATACACTTCATATGCAGCAGGTACCCAATTTCAATGACCATGCACTGCCCCAACACACACCGGCCCCTCTTACCCGTGATAGTGCAGGCTTTGCCTTGTTCAGGTACTGGAAATTCCAAGTTCCACACAAATCTCTAATTTGGAATTACCCGTCAGGAGCTATTAATGGCAGTGTCCTCCGATCATAGACATTTGGGCATAAGGGGAAAAAAGCCTTTAGTCAGGTACAAAAAAAAACCCTTAGTTAATAATTTAACAGGAAAAAAGAGGGATCGGCCTGCGTCACTCGAAAACGCAGAGGCTTCCAAATCCTTCAGTTGTTTGGCCCTTCGCGTTAAGACCCAAAACGTCACTTCTGCGATTAACGAGGTGGAAAGCGTCTCAAAAGAAGGACGCGGTACACGGTAAACAACAGTTACCGAATCAAGGGCACAGCAACTAAAACAAGAAAACACAGCGAACGGGAGCCCCCGCCCGCTAGGGACACAGCAAAAGGTCAAAAAAGGAAGCAGGGGTGGGAAAGCCAATATAAGGGGTCGGAATGGATGGGGAATCAATGAAAAAACGGGAATAAGACTAATACTAACTAACTAGGGGAAGGAGGGGAAGGAAAGTATCTCTCACGAGCCCGTGAAAGAAAAGCACATCAGGGAATCCAAGGCAGCAGGAATCCCCAACAGCGAAACACAGCAAACAGGGAAGCAGGATACCAGAATCCTCACAAAGGCAATAACAAGCACTGAGAGAAAGGTAGGACTGCCTTTTATCCCACTGCCCAGTGCATGTGCTGTCAGTACATGGCCATAGAGATAGGACTAGCCCCCAAACCCTAACAGAATGGTCATAGAAAATAACAAAGGAAAACTAAAAAAAAAAAAAACAACCCCCCACCCTACACCTCTGCAGATGGCTACGACCTAACCCCACTAGCAGCGTGCCTGTCGCCCCCTAAACTACACCCCAAGGAAGGGAAAAAGTTGGAGGAGGAGAATGTTGCAAAACAATACGAGCTCCCGGACTCCCATCCCCCGCCAAAAGCAGACACCCCCCACCGTAGTGTTAAGCAAAGTTTAGCAAATCAAAAGACAGTCCGTAGGGGAGCCGCAAACAGAAAAAGGACCATCCCGCCCGACCCCCGGCACCGCAGAGGCAGCAAATCCCTTCCCGAGCATATCAGACTAATAATCAGACAATCAGATTCACATCTGGCCCTCGCTCCCACAGATACCACCCAGCAAAGACTAAAGAAACAGTGCATCAAAGTCCAATCAAGTTCAGCCCAAACCCTCGCGATCCATCACGATGACCCCGTCCAGTACAAATAGGTCGCTGCGTTTCTCCACGCAGGCTCTGTCCAGCCGAACCGCCATCACAACAAGATTAATAGAAAATAGTAGAGTGTCAAGATCAATTCGATAGGAGGGAAAACAGGATAGACGGCCACAGAGTCCAAAAGTCAAAGCAAATCCACTGCCCTCCAGCGAAAAATCAGCAAAGCGGTTTTGATCACTCACAAAAAGAGGCAAAGGTGTAGTCCGACAGACGTTGGAGAAGTCTCAATGGCTTACGAAGATAGTCACATCCATCTCGGGCGGGGTCGACATAGGGCTAAATAAACGTCCAGTTCTTTCGGGCTCGATAGCCGCCATCTTTGGGTCGCAGTAGATTTCCGTGTCTGTATCCTGCACAGGGTCCTCGGTAACAATCAAGGCGTTCTCCGCGGAAGAAGTATCTCGGCTCTCCAGGAACAAAGGGCCGGAATCCGGTCCCAAGCCTATACGATCAACAATTATGATCATCTCCTGGAAGGTGGCGGTGAATCGTGTGTGGAGCTCCAAAATGGCGGCCATTACAGTGCGTAGCGACGGTGTAGTTTCAGCCCGCTCCATCGCCCCTCAAAGAGCGACCGGGCGGGTGTCCGAACCTCGGAGGTCGACTTCTCCGGGGCACAGGGCAGAAGCAATGTAGAAACCACCGTTAACACGTCCAAAGCACGATAGCAGTACCGTCGCCGCCCACGAGGAACCGAGCCCAGAAAACCCCGGGAGCTCAATGGGGCCTCCGGGCAGCGGAACCCCGAACAAATAGTCGGTACAATAGGCCACCGTAGTTGCTGAGTAGAGCTGTCACCAAATCACCATCCATAACGGGAGAGGAAAAACGCCACTTCGGGAGACCGGAACCGCCCACGGTCCGCGGCCGATGTTGTTCAACTCCAACCCGGCCGGGTTAAAACTCGAGGCCCCGGCTTCAAATCTGGGGTAGGCCGAGAATGGCACACGACCTATCTTTGTCGTCCGAGCAGCTAGAAATTCCGGGATTGCACCTTTCGAGTCAGGAGCAGTTCACCTGCACGGGAGTCCGGCGGGAAATCAGGATAGGAGTCAGGATTCATGAGCTTCTGGTGGAGGTCGGCGGAGCCGGGAGCTTATGCGGCCATCTTGGTTACGAGCCTAGCTCCTCCCACTAAACCGGTTTTGACTAAAGGTTTGGCTTGGGGCTAACAAGGACTCGAGACAACCCCCATTGGTCAATCTCCTCCCATTCCGCTGTCTTAATGTCCAGCCATCGCCTGTAGTTGAAATATAACCCGGGGGATTAAAATAGGACAAAGGGAGGGATAGAATAGAAGCACCTGGGCTATGCTGTTTCCAGCTACAGATATGTCCCACTGTTCTAGGGTCTTTAAAATTGACTGAAACACAATCCCCCCTAATGTCCTTAACCGAATGTCCCACCCAGGAAACCCTTTGCACAATAAGTATTTTACTTGAAATGTACGTTGGTAAAGGTCTATATTTATTTAGCCAGTCAATCACCTTGTTCCTTAAGGACGAAAAAGATTCTTGCTCGTCCTTTCTCAGAACCAGGACCCCTGCTAAAACTACCAGATATGGGCTTACTTCTGGTGGTAAATCGATATTAATTCCCCCCCGCCAACAGCTCCTTAGGAGCCCCGTCACCCTCTTTCAACCGTGCTAAATTACTTTGGCTTGATGTTACAGCTGTACCTTTTACTGGTACCATAGTCAAAGGAGCAGCTGCAGCCTGTTTAACTGTATTCGAAACTGGCGTGATTATTGGATCAGTAACAATTCCCCTGTCCGAAGCTCATTTGAGGGAGCTGCGGCCCTAACTGTGTTTACCTTTTCCAGGGAGTCAACAACTTCCAATGATATAGACTCGATCTTACTTAGCTTCTGTTCAATCTTAGATAACCTTTCTTCTACTGGATGAGGAAGGAGACTAAGTAAATCGCCTATCTTGGCCAGTAAGGGGTCCTTAATTTCCACCCCACTCTCTGGGCTCTTATCCCCATCCTCAGACTGGGACGCCACTCTCAAGGGTATGAGATCTTCTCTAGATATATGTACAATTGCCTGAGTAGTCACGGAAGCCTGTCCCTTTTCAGCCATTATTGTTCCCTTACGTTAGGGCAACTTCTCCTTCTTTCAATCGGTAACAGTGGCCTGCCCATGTTTGTGCTTTGGGATAGCCCCTTGACGTCTTTCACGTAGTTGCCTGGTATTGTGCTCCCTGACAGGGCTGGCCTCACTTAGTAACGTGGGAGGTGTTAGCAATAACAAATCGGAGGCCATAGACTGATTCCCTGTAAAGGAATGGTCGAGGTCACGAACTGCCAAGCCGGTGTTTGGGGATTCTGGGATCACAGATGCACCAATATTACTAGTTTGACGAAGGTGGTCGGGTGTCCGTGCATTAGCAATATGCCCCATGGATGACCTTCCAGCAAGTACCAAGTCCTGTGAAACCCGCCTCTCCATCAGCGTGATCCCCTGATCAATAGCAGTATTAACCTTGGTAATAAACTTATCCATGGATCCAATTAGGTTTGCGTTGGCCGCCTTAATCCTACCATCCTTCTGGGTCATTGTGGTACAAATAAAGCGATGATATGAATATGAAACTTATAGTGAAGACCTCCGGTCTGGAGTTGTAAGAGGGGTGGCCCGTCCCGTCCTTGAGCGTTCTTGAACGGGCTTAAACGGGCCCGCCCTTGGCCCGGGCTTCGCCCAGCGCCCTCCCGCGCGCGTCCCGCGAGCGCGGAAATGGGCATGCTTAAATGGGAGGAGGTGGGGGCGGGAAGAGGACCAGCTGCGGCAGATCACAAGCCGCTTAGCACGCTGGTCCTCGCAGTCCCGCAAAGCGCCAAAGTGTCCAATTCCAGCCCAAAAATCGGCAAGATGTCAGGTAAATGCGGAGCAGTCCCAGGCTTCTGCACTCTCTCCTTAGACCCACAGCTTTCACTCTGAGCGGCACCCCCTCTGAGTGACACAACAGTCAGACATCCACCATAGATGTAAGCAGCATTTAGGCAGTTCAAAATGGCGGGGCTGCGGCGGGACTTTGGGGATTCCAATTGAGGCTTGAAAGGCACAGGAATGTTTTGAGGTTATAAGGTGGCAGGAATTTGGTGGTGTCACTTGGTGTTTAGGGTAGCGGCTACTGCACTTCGGCAACCTTGGGAGTTACGCTGCTATTTCTGTTCCAGCCCTGCCAGGGGAGAAGCATCTTTAGGTGTATCAAAATGGTGGTTCTTCAGTCCCCACAGACTCTTATGTTAGCGGATGATTGCTGTTTTAGGGTCCTCTGGCGAGGTGGGTGCATCGGGCAGGTATGCACCCTACCTTGAATCTTTTGGATCTCTGGTTACCGGGGCCTGTGAGTGCTAAGATAAAACCCCTCCTCCTGGGTCAGTTCTCTGCCATTTTCTCTGTCATTTTTTCCCACATCGTTGCTCATGTCAGATTTTCAATATCTTTGGCAAATGAGCAGTTACAGGATTGGCCAGTAAAACCGGGCACATAGTGGATTATTCAGTGTGTTTTCATGCCGTTCTGGGTTATGGATTCTGGTAGACTCAGGTCTTGTAGGTAAAATAGTCTCCTTGGCTATCAGAGCTCACACTTTAGGTGGCCATCTTCTACGAGCTCAAGCCACACGCCCCAGGTTGGAGCTTTTCTAAATTCAAATAAGTATAATGTAAACAACAAGGACCCCCTGGTCGGAATTATCAGTTCCTGGGACAGGGACAAATATTGTGTGTAGTAAACATAAATAAAACAACTGATGTGGGAAAGGGGCTTCAAATAAAAATTGTTCTTACAAGTTTATTCGAGGTAAAAAACTCTATTTCATTTAATAGATGTTTGTTAAAAGAAAACCACATGTAGTACATACAAAATGCAAAAATTATAACATAACAATAAACAAATTTCCCAAACCAAATTTTATACACATATCATAAAAGGTTGTGACACAAAAATATTTTTAAAAGATTGTTTCCAGGAGGTGGCTAACAATATTCTCTCGACGCGCGTTTCGGCGTTTCTGAAAACGCCTTCTTCAGGAGCCACGATATTACTCTGAAAAATATATATATGTATGAAAATTCATTCTCACCTAACAACTGCTCAAATACAAATAGGATCCATTTTTTATCATGGTCATTACCCAGATGGTTAGTAGTAAAAAAAATGGGAAAGGCATATATCTAATTCCTTGGAATGTAAAATGTATAGGTTGGTTCTTCTTTTATAATAAATCAAGTGAGTGGATAGAAAATGTAAGTTTGGAATAATTTTGTTTTTGATGTATATTACCAATCAATAAAATCGAATGAATTTTCATACATATATATACATGTGTTTCAGAGTAATATCGTGGCTCCTGAAGAAGGCGTTTTCAGAAACGCCGAAACGCGCGTCGAGAGAATATTGTTTGCCACCTCCTGGAAACAATCTTTTTAAAATATTTTTGTGTCACAACCTTTTATGATATGTGTATAAAATTTGGTTTGGGAAATTTGTTTATTGTTATGTTATAATTTTTGCATTTTGTATGTACTACATGTGGTTTTCTTTTAACAAACATCTATTAAATGAAATAGAGTTTTTTACCTCGAATAAACTTGTAAGAACAATTTTTATTTGAAGCCCCTTTCCCACATCAGTTGTTTTATTTATGTTTACTAAAGGAATAGCCCACTGGGCCGCATTGCCAGCCAAATATGATATTGTGAAGGCGACTTTAGCAGAGTCATCGGGGAAGGCATTGGGCCTGCAAATAAAATGCAACTGACACTGGGTCATGAACATTCCGAATTTGGCGCTATCCCCAGAAAACCTCTCAGGGGGTGCTAGAGGAACCGCCACAGGGGATGACACTGTCACTGCTATGGGACTACTACCACCAACCGCACCTTGTCCCACACCTCCACTATACTGAAATGTAGCAGGCTGTAAGACTGAAGCCGTCCCCCTATGGTGCGCCTGCTCTCTAGCCCTTACCGCCACTAGTTCCTGTTTAAGACCTGCATTCTCTTGTTGTAGCTCCTGAACCTGTGCCTGTATGACATGTAAAGCCCCCATAATGTCTTGCATTGAGGGACCTCCCGTATTCCCACTCAACACATTCCCATCCTCGTCCATGCTAGCCCGGGCAGTGCTATAATACGTGGGCTTGTTATTTTGTCGGATTCTGCCCAGCCCAAGCACTGCAGGAACGTAGCACGCACCAGTCCCCTTCCCCTGCCCTGTGGCCACTCACTAGTGATAAAACAATGAGCAAACCAATGGACCGGAAAAGAGGGTGGTATGTAGAGGAGACACCAAGTCTTCCACCCATAAAAGATCGATAGGACACAGCTCCTTCCCTCACCTTCTGCACCTGCAGCAGATAGAAAGAAATCAAATACACTTCATATGCAGCAGGTACCCAATTTCAATGACCATGCACTGCCCCAACACACACCGGCCCCTCTTACCCGTGATAGTGCAGGCTTTGCCTTGTTCAGGTACTGGAAATTCCAAGTTCCACACAAATCTCTAATTTGGAATTACCCGTCAGGATCTATCAATGGCAGTGTCCTCCGACCATAGACATTTGGGCATAAGGGGAAAAAAGCCTTTAGTCAGGTACAAAAAAAACCCCTTAGTTAATAATTTAACAGGAAAAAAGAGGGATCGGCCTGCGACACTCGAAAACGCAGAGGCTTCCAAATCCTTCAGTTGTTTGGCCCTTCGCGTTAAGACCCAAAACGTCACTTCCGCGATTAACGAGGTGGAAAGCGTCTCAAAAGAAGGACGCGGTACGCGGTAAACAACAGTTACCGAATCAAGGGCACAGCAACTAAAACAAGAAAACACAGCGAACGGGAGCCCCCGCCCGCTAGGGACACAGCAAAAGGTCAAAAAAGGAAGCAGGGGTGGGAAAGCCAATATAAGGGGTCGGAATGGATGGGGAATCAATGAAAAAACGGGAATAAGACTAATACTAACTAACTAGGGGAAGGAGGGGAAGGAAAGTATCTCTCACGAGCCCGTGAAAGAAAAGCACATCAGGGAATCCAAGGCAGCAGGAATCCCCAACAGCGAAACACAGCAAACAGGGAAGCAGGATACCAGAATCCTCACAAAGGCAATAACAAGCACTGAGACAAAGGTAGGACTGCCTTTTATCCCACTGCCCAGTGCATGTGCTGTCAGTACATGGCCATAGAGATAGGACTAGCCCCCAAACCCTAACAGAATGGTCATAGAAAATAACAAAGGAAAACTAAAAAAAAAAAACACAACCCCCCACCCTACACCTCTGCAGATGGCTACGACCTAACCCCACTAGCAGCGTGCCTGTCGCCCCCTAAACTACACCCCAAGGAAGGGAAAAAGTTGGAGGAGGAGAATGTTGCAAAACAATACGAGCTCCCGGACTCCCATCCCCCGCCAAAAGCAGACACCCCCCACCGTAGTGTTAAGCAAAGTTTAGCAAATCAAAAGACAGTCCGTAGGGGAGCCGCAAACAGAAAAAGGACCATCCCGCCCGACCCCCGGCACCGCAGAGGCAGCAAATCCCTTCCCGAGCATATCAGACTAATAATCAGACAATCAGATTCACATCTGACCCTCGCTCCCACAGATACCACCCAGCAAAGACTAAAGAAACAGTGCATCAAAGTCCAATCAAGTTCAGCCCAAACCCTCGCGATCCATCACGATGACCCCGTCCAGTACAAATAGGTCGCTGCGTTTCTCCACGCAGGCTCTGTCCAGCCGAACCGCCATCACAACAAGATTAATAGAAAATAGTAGAGTGTCAAGATCAATTCGATAGGAGGGAAAACAGGATAGACGGCCACAGAGTCCAAAAGTCAAAGCAAATCCACTGCCCTCCAGCGAAAAATCAGCAAAGCGGTTTTGATCACTCACAAAAAGAGGCAAAGGTGTAGTCCGACAGACGTTGGAGAAGTCTCAATGGCTTACGAAGATAGTCACATCCATCTCGGGCGGGGTCGACATAGGGCTAAATAAACGTCCAGTTCTTTCGGGCTCGATAGCCGCCATCTTAGGGTCGCAGTAGATTTCCGTGTCTGTATCCTGCACAGGGTCCTCGGTAACAATCAAGGCGTTCTCCGCGGAAGAAGTATCTCGGCTCTCCAGGAACAAAGGGCCGGAATCCGGTCCCAAGCCTATACGATCAACAATTATGATCATCTCCTGGAAGGTGGCGGTGAATCGTGTGTGGAGCTCCAAAATGGCGGCCATTACAGTGCGTAGCGACGGTGTAGTTTCAGCCCGCTCCATCGCCCCTCAAAGAGCGACCGGGCGGGTGTCCGAACCTCGGAGGTCGACTTCTCCGGGGCACAGGGCAGAAGCAATGTAGAAACCACCGTTAACACGTCCAAAGCACGATAGCAGTACCGTCGCCGCCCACGAGGAACCGAGCCCAGAAAACCCCGGGAGCTCAATGGGGCCTCCGGGCAGCGGAACCCCGAACAAATAGTCAGTACAATAGGCCACCGTAGTTGCTGGGTAGAGCTGTCACCAAATCACCATCCATAACGGGAGAGGAAAAACGCCACTTCGGGAGACCGGAACCGCCCACGGTCCGCGGCCGATGTTGTTCAACTCCAACCCGGCCGGGTTAAAACTCGAGGCCCCGGCTTCAAATCTGGGGTAGGCCAAGAATGGCACACGACCTATCTTTGTCGTCCGAGCAGCTAGAAATTCCGGGATTGCACCTTTCGAGTCAGGCGCAGTTCACCTGCACGGGAGTCCGGCGGGAAATCAGGATAGGAGTCAGGATTCATGAGCTTCTGGTGGAGGTCGGCGGAGCCGGGAGCTTATGCGGCCATCTTGGTTACGAGCCTAGCTCCTCCCACTAAACCGGTTTTGACTAAAGGTTTGGCTTGGGGCTAACAAGGACTCGAGACAACCCCCATTGGTCAATCTCCTCCCATTCCGCTGTATTAATGTCCAGCCATCGCCTGTAGTTGAAATATAACCCGGGGGATTAAAATAGGACAAAGGGAGGGATAGAATAGAAGCACCTGGGCTATGCTGTTTCCAGCTACAGATATGTCCCACTGTTCTAGGGTCTTTAAAATTGACTGAAACACAATCCCCCCTAATGTCCTTAACCGAATGTCCCACCCAGGAAACCCTTTGCACAATAAGTATTTTACTTGAAATGTACGTTGGTAAAGGTCTATATTTATTTAGCCAGTCAATCACCTTGTTCCTTAAGGACGAAAAAGATTCTTGCTCGTCCTTTCTCAGAACCGGGACCCCTGCTAAAACTACCAGATATGGGCTTACTTCTGGTGGTAAATCGATATTAATTCCCCCCCGCCAACAGCTCCTTAGGAGCCCCGTCACCCTCTTTCAACCGTGCTAAATTACTTTGGCTTGATGTTACAGCTGTACCTTTTACTGGTACCATAGTCAAAGGAGCAGCTGCAGCCTGTTTAACTGTATTCGAAACTGGCGTGATTATTGGATCAGAAACAATTCCCCTGTCCGAAGCTCATTTGAGGGAGCTGCGGCCCTAACTGTGTTTACCTTTTCCAGGGAGTCAACAACTTCCAATGATATAGACTCGATCTTACTTAGCTTCTGTTCAATCTTAGATAACCTTTCTTCTACTGGATGAAGAAGGAGACTAAGTAAATCGCCTATCTTGGCCAGTAAGGGGTCCTTAATTTCCACCCCACTCTCTGGGCTCTTATCCCCATCCTCAGACTGGGACGCCACTCTCAAGGGTATGAGATCTTCTCTAGATATATGTACAATTGCCTGAGTAGTCACGGAAGCCTGTCCCTTTTCAGCCATTATTGTTCCCTTACGTTAGGGCAACTTCTCCTTCTTTCAATCGGTAACAGTGGCCTGCCCATGTTTGTGCTTTGGGATAGCCCCTTGACGTCTTTCACGTAGTTGCCTGGTATTGTGCTCCCTGACAGGGCTGGCCTCACTTAGTAACGTGGGAGGTGTTAGCAATAACAAATCGGAGGCCATAGACTGATTCCCTGTAAAGGAATGGTCGAGGTCACGAACTGCCAAGCCGGTGTTTGGGGATTCTGGGATCACAGATGCACCAATATTACTAGTTTGACGAAGGTGGTCGGGTGTCCGTGCATTAGCAATATGCCCCATAGATGACCTTCCGGCAAGTGCCAAGTCCTGTGAAACCCGCCTCTCCATCAGCGTGATCCCCTGATCAATAGCAGTATTAACCTTGGTAATAAACTTATCCATGGATCCAATTAGGTTTGCGTTGGCCGCCTTAATCCTACCATCCTTCTGGGTCATTGTGGTACAAATAAAGCGATGATATGAATATGAAACTTATAGTGAAGACCTCCGGTCTGGAGTTGTAAGAGGGGTGGCCCGTCCCGTCCTTGAGCGTTCTTGAACGGGCTTAAACGGGCCCGCCCTTGGCCCGGGCTTCGCCCAGCGCCCTCCCGCGCGCGTCCCGCGAGCGCGGAAATGGGCATGCTTAAATGGGAGGAGGTGGGGGCTGGAAGAGGACCAGCTGCGGCAGATCACAAGCCGCTTAGCACGCTGGTCCTCGCAGTCCCGCAAAGCGCCAAAGTGTCCAATTCCAGCCCAAAAATCGGCAAGATGTCAGGTAAATGCGGAGCAGTCCCAGGCTTCTGCACTCTCTCCTTAGACCCACAGCTTTCACTCTGAGCGGCACCCCCTCTGAGTGACACAACAGTCAGACATCCACCATAGATGTAAGCAGCATTTAGGCAGTTCAAAATGGCGGGGCTGCGGCGGGACTTTGGGGATTCCAATTGAGGCTTGAAAGGCACAGGAATGTTTTGAGGTTATAAGGTGGCAGGAATTTGGTGGTGTCACTTGGTGTTTAGGGTAGCGGCTACTGCACTTCGGCAACCTTGGGAGTTACGCTGCTATTTCTGTTCCAGCCCTGCCAGGGGAGAAGCATCTTTAGGTGTATCAAAATGGTGGTTCTTCAGTCCCCACAGACTCTTATGTTAGCGGATGATTGCTGTTTTAGGGTCCTCTGGCGAGGTGGGTGCATCGGGCAGGTATGCACCCTACCTTGAATCTTTTGGATCTCTGGTTACCGGGGCCTGTGAGTGCTAAGATAAAACCCCTCCTCCTGGGTCAGTTCTCTGCCATTTTCTCTGTCATTTTTTCCCACATCGTTGCTCATGTCAGATTTTCAATATCTTTGGCAAATGAGCAGTTACAGGATTGGCCAGTAAAACCGGGCACATAGTGGATTATTCAGTGTGTTTTCATGCCGTTCTGGGTTATGGATTCTGGTAGACTCAGGTCTTGTAGGTAAAATAGTCTCCTTGGCTATCAGAGCTCACACTTTAGGTGGCCATCTTCTACGAGCTCAAGCCACACGCCCCAGGTTGGAACTTTTCTAAATTCAAATAAGTATAATGTAAACAACCAGGACCCCCTGGTCGGAATTATCAGTTCCTGGGACAGGGACAAATATTGTGTGTAGTAAACATAAATAAAACAACTGATGTGGGAAAGGGGCTTCAAATAAAAATTGTTCTTACAAGTTTATTCGAGGTAAAAAACTCTATTTCATTTAATAGATGTTTGTTAAAAGAAAACCACATGTAGTACATACAAAATGCAAAAATTATAACATAACAATAAACAAATTTCCCAAACCAAATTTTATACACATATCATAAAAGGTTGTGACACAAAAATATTTTTAAAAGATTGTTTCCAGGAGGTGGCTAACAATATTCTCTCGACGCGCGTTTCGGCGTTTCTGAAAACGCCTTCTTCAGGAGCCACGATATTACTCTGAAAAATATATATATGTATGAAAATTCATTCTCACCTAACAACTGCTCAAATACAAATAGGATCCATTTTTTATCATGGTCATTACCCAGATGGTTAGTAGTAAAAAAAATGGGAAAGGCATATATCTAATTCCTTGGAATGTAAAATGTATAGGTTGGTTCTTCTTTTATAATAAATCAAGTGAGTGGATAGAAAATGTATGTTCGGAATAATTTTGTTTTTGATGTATATCACCAATCAATAAAATCGAATGAATTTTCATACATATATATACATGTGTTTCAGAGTAATATCGTGGCTCCTGAAGAAGGCGTTTTCAGAAACGCCGAAACGCGCGTCGAGAGAATATTGTTTGCCACCTCCTGGAAACAATCTTTTTAAAATATTTTTGTGTCACAACCTTTTATGATATGTGTATAAAATTTGGTTTGGGAAATTTGTTTATTGTTATGTTATAATTTTTGCATTTTGTATGTACTACATGTGGTTTTCTTTTAACAAACATCTATTAAATGAAATAGAGTTTTTTACCTCGAATAAACTTGTAAGAACGATTTTTATTTGAAGCCCCTTTCCCACATCAGTTGTTTTATTTATGTTTACTAAAGGAATAGCCCACTGGGCCGCATTGCCAGCCAAATATGATATTGTGAAGGCGACTTTAGCAGAGTCATCGGGGAAGGCATTGGGCCTGCAAATAAAATGCAACTGACACTGGGTCATGAACATTCCGAATTTGGCGCTATCCCCAGAAAACCTCTCAGGGGGTGCTAGAGGAACCGCCACAGGGGATGACACTGTCACTGCTATGGGACTACTACCACCAACCGCACCTTGTCCCACACCTCCACTATACTGAAATGTAGCAGGCTGTAAGACTGAAGCCGTCCCCCTATGTTGCGCCTGCTCTCTAGCCCTTACCGCCACTAGTTCCTGTTTAAGACCTGCATTCTCTTGTTGTAGCTCCTGAACCTGTGCCTGTATGACATGTAAAGCCCCCATAATGTCTTGCATTGAGGGACCTCCCGTATTCCCACTCAACACATTCCCATCCTCGTCCATGCTAGCCCGGGCAGTGCTATAATACGTGGGCTTGTTATTCTGTCGGATTCTGCCCAGCCCAAGCACTGCAGGAACGTAGCACGCACCAGTCCCCTTCCCCTGCCCTGTGGCCACTCACTAGTGATAAAACAATGAGCAAACCAATGGACCGGAAAAGAGGGTGGTATGTAGAGGAGACACCAAGTCTTCCACCCATAAAAGATCGATAGGACACAGCTCCTTCCCTCACCTTCTGCACCTGCAGCAGATAGAAAGAAATCAAATACACTTCATATGCAGCAGGTACCCAATTTCAATGACCATGCACTGCCCCAACACACACCGGCCCCTCTTACCCGTGATAGTGCAGGCTTTGCCTTGTTCAGGTACTGGAAATTCCAAGTTCCACACAAATCTCTAATTTGGAATTACCCGTCAGGATCTATTAATGGCAGTGTCCTCCGATCATAGACATTTGGGCATAAGGGGAAAAAAGCCTTTAGTCAGGTACAAAAAAAACCCCTTAGTTAATAATTTAACAGGAAAAAAGAGGGATCGGCCTGCGACACTCGAAAACGCAGAGGCTTCCAAATCCTTCAGTTGTTTGGCCCTTCGCGTTAAGACCCAAAACGTCACTTCCGCGATTAACGAGGTGGAAAGCGTCTCAAAAGAAGGACGCGGTACGCGGTAAACAACAGTTACCGAATCAAGGGCACAGCAACTAAAACAAGAAAACACAGCGAACGGGAGCCCCCGCCCGCTAGGGACACAGCAAATGGTCAAAAAAGGAAGCAGGGGTGGGAAAGCCAATATAAGGGGTCGGAATGGATGGGGAATCAATGAAAAAACGGGAATAAGACTAATACTAACTAACTAGGGGAAGGAGGGGAAGGAAAGTATCTCTCACGAGCCCGTGAAAGAAAAGCACATCAGGGAATCCAAGGCAGCAGGAATCCCCAACAGCGAAACACAGCAAACAGGGAAGCAGGATACCAGAATCCTCACAAAGGCAATAACAAGCACTGAGACAAAGGTAGGACTGCCTTTTATCCCACTGCCCAGTGCATGTGCTGTCAGTACATGGCCATAGAGATAGGACTAGCCCCCAAACCCTAACAGAATGGTCATAGAAAATAACAAAGGAAAACTAAAAAAAAAAAACACAACCCCCCACCCTACACCTCTGCAGATGGCTACGACCTAACCCCACTAGCAGCGTGCCTGTCGCCCCCTAAACTACACCCCAAGGAAGGGAAAAAGTTGGAGGAGGAGTATGTTGCAAAACAATACGAGCCCCCGGACTCCCATCCCCCGCCAAAAGCAGACACCCCCCACCGTAGTGTTAAGCAAAGTTTAGCAAATCAAAAGACAGTCCGTAGGGGAGCCGCAAACAGAAAAAGGACCATCCCGCCCGACCCCCGGCACCGCAGAGGCAGCAAATCCCTTCCCGAGCATATCAGACTAATAATCAGACAATCAGATTCACATCTGACCCTCGCTCCCACAGATACCACCCAGCAAAGACTAAAGCAACAGTGCATCAAAGTCCAATCAAGTTCAGCCCAAACCCTCGCGATCCATCACGATGACCCCGTCCAGTACAAATAGGTCGCTGCGTTTCTCCACGCAGGCTCTGTCCAGCCGAACCGCCATCACAACAAGATTAATAGAAAATAGTAGAGTGTCAAGATCAATTCGATAGGAGGGAAAACAGGATAGACGGCCACAGAGTCCAAAAGTCAAAGCAAATCCACTGCCCTCCAGCGAAAAATCAGCAAAGCGGTTTTGATCACTCACAAAAAGAGGCAAAGGTGTAGTCCGACAGACGTTGGAGAAGTCTCAATGGCTAACGAAGATAGTCACATCCATCTCGGGCGGGGTCGACATAGGGCTAAATAAACGTCCAGTTCTTTCGGGCTCGATAGCCGCCATCTTAGGGTCGCAGTAGATTTCCGTGTCTGTATCCTGCACAGGGTCCTCGGTAACAATCAAGGCGTTCTCCGCGGAAGAAGTATCTCGGCTCTCCAGGAACAAAGGGCCGGAATCCGGTCCCAAGCCTATACGATCAACAATTATGATCATCTCCTGGAAGGTGGCGGTGAATCGTGTGTGGAGCTCCAAAATGGCGGCCATTACAGTGCGTAGCGACGGTGTAGTTTCAGCCCGCTCCATCGCCCCTCAAAGAGCGACCGGGCGGGTGTCCGAACCTCGGAGGTCGACTTCTCCGGGGCACAGGGCAGAAGCAATGTAGAAACCACCGTTAACACGTCCAAAGCACGATAGCAGTACCGTCGCCGCCCACGAGGAACCGAGCCCAGAAAACCCCGGGAGCTCAATGGGGCCTCCGGGCAGCGGAACCCCGAACAAATAGTCGGTACAATAGGCCACCGTAGTTGCTGGGTAGAGCTGTCACCAAATCACCATCCATAACGGGAGAGGAAAAACGCCACTTCGGGAGACCGGAACCGCCCACGGTCCGCGGACGATGTTGTTCAACTCCAACCCGGCCGGGTTAAAACTCGAGGCCCCGGCTTCAAATCTGGGGTAGGCCAAGAATGGCACACGACCTATCTTTGTCGTCCGAGCAGCTAGAAATTCCGGGATTGCACCTTTCGAGTCAGGCGCAGTTCACCTGCACGGGAGTCCGGCGGGAAATCAGGATAGGAGTCAGGATTCATGAGCTTCTAGTGGAGGTCGGCGGAGCCGGGAGCTTATGCGGCCATCTTGGTTACGAGCCTAGCTCCTCCCACTAAACCGGTTTTGACTAAAGGTTTGGCTTGGGGCTAACAAGGACTCGAGACAACCCCCATTGGTCAATCTCCTCCCATTCCGCTGTATTAATGTCCAGCCATCGCCTGTAGTTGAAATATAACCCGGGGGATTAAAATAGGACAAAGGGAGGGATAGAATAGAAGCACCTGGGCTATGCTGTTTCCAGCTACAGATATGTCCCACTGTTCTAGGGTCTTTAAAATTGACTGAAACACAATCCCCCCTAATGTCCTTAACTGAATGTCCCACCCAAGAAACCCTTTGCACAATAAGTATTTTACTTGAAATGTACGTTGGTAAAGGTCTATATTTATTTAGCCAGTCAATCACCTTGTTCCTTAAGGACGAAAAAGATTCTTGCTCGTCCTTTCTCAGAACCGGGACCCCTGCTAAAACTACCAGATATGGGCTTACTTCTGGTGGTAAATCGATATTAATTCCCCCCCGCCAACAGCTCCTTAGGAGCCCCGTCACCCTCTTTCAACCGTGCTAAATTACTTTGGCTTGATGTTACAGCTGTACCTTTTACTGATACCATAGTCAAAGGAGCAGCTGCAGCCTGTTTAACTGTATTCGAAACTGGCGTGATTATTGGATCAGTAACAATTCCCCTGTCCGAAGCTCATTTGAGGGAGCTGCGGCCCTAACTGTGTTTACCTTTTCCAGGGAGTCAACAACTTCCAATGATATAGACTCGATCTTACTTAGCTTCTGTTCAATCTTAGATAACCTTTCTTCTACTGGATGAAGAAGGAGACTAAGTAAATCGCCTATCTTGGCCAGTAAGGGGTCCTTAATTTCCACCCCACTCTCTGGGCTCTTATCCCCATCCTCAGACTGGGACGCCACTCTCAAGGGTATGAGATCTTCTCTAGATATATGTACAATTGCCTGAGTAGTCACGGAAGCCTGTCCCTTTTCAGCCATTATTGTTCCCTTACGTTAGGGCAACTTCTCCTTCTTTCAATCGGTAACAGTGGCCTGCCCATGTTTGTGCTTTGGGATAGCCCCTTTACGTCTTTCACGTAGTTGCCTGGTATTGTGCTCCCTGACAGGGCTGGCCTCACTTAGTAACGTGGGAGGTGTTAGCAATAACAAATCGGAGGCCATAGACTGATTCCCTGTAAAGGAATGGTCGAGGTCACGAACTGCCAAGCCGGTGTTTGGGGATTCTGGGATCACAGATGCACCAATATTACTAGTTTGACGAAGGTGGTCGGGTGTCCGTGCATTAGCAATATGCCCCATGGATGACCTTCCGGCAAGTGCCAAGTCCTGTGAAACCCGCCTCTCCATCAGCGTGATCCCCTGATCAATAGCAGTAGTAACCTTGGTAATAAACTTATCCATGGATCCAATTAGGTTTGCGTTGGCCGCCTTAATCCTACCATCCTTCTGGGTCATTGTGGTACAAATAAAGCGATGATATGAATATGAAACTTATAGTGAAGACCTCCGGTCTGGAGTTGTAAGAGGGGTGGCCCGTCCCGTCCTTGAGCGTTCTTGAACGGGCTTAAACGGGCCCGCCCTTGGCCCGGGCTTCGCCCAGCGCCCTCCCGCGCGCGTCCCGCGAGCGCGGAAATGGGCATGCTTAAATGGGAGGAGGTGGGGGCGGGAAGAGGACCAGCTGCGGCAGATCACAAGCCGCTTAGCACGCTGGTCCTCGCAGTCCCGCAAAGCGCCAAAGTGTCCAATTCCAGCCCAAAAATCGGCAAGATGTCAGGTAAATGCGGAGCAGTCCCAGGCTTCTGCACTCTCTCCTTAGACCCACAGCTTTCACTCTGAGCGGCACCCCCTCTGAGTGACACAACAGTCAGACATCCACCATAGATGTAAGCAGCATTTAGGCAGTTCAAAATGGCGGGGCTGCGGCGGGACTTTGGGGATTCCAATTGAGGCTTGAAAGGCACAGGAATGTTTTGAGGTTATAAGGTGGCAGGAATTTGGTGGTGTCACTTGGTGTTTAGGGTAGCGGCTACTGCACTTCGGCAACCTTGGGAGTTACGCTGCTATTTCTGTTCCAGCCCTGCCAGGGGAGAAGCATCTTTAGGTGTATCAAAATGGTGGTTCTTCAGTCCCCACAGACTCTTATGTTAGCGGATGATTGCTGTTTTAGGGTCCTCTGGCGAGGTGGGTGCATCGGGCAGGTATGCACCCTACCTTGAATCTTTTGGATCTCTGGTTACCGGGGCCTGTGAGTGCTAAGATAAAACCCCTCCTCCTGGGTCAGTTCTCTGCCATTTTCTCTGTCATTTTTTCCCACATCGTTGCTCATGTCAGATTTTCAATATCTTTGGCAAATGAGCAGTTACAGGATTGGCCAGTAAAACCGGGCACATAGTGGATTATTCAGTGTGTTTTCATGCCGTTCTGGGTTATGGATTCTGGTAGACTCAGGTCTTGTAGGTAAAATAGTCTCCTTGGCTATCAGAGCTCACACTTTAGGTGGCCATCTTCTACGAGCTCAAGCCACACGCCCCAGGTTGGAGCTTTTCTAAATTCAAATAAGTATAATGTAAACAACAAGGACCCCCTGGTCGGAATTATCAGTTCCTGGGACAGGGACAAATATTGTGTGTAGTAAACATAAATAAAACAACTGATGTGGGAAAGGGGCTTCAAATAAAAATTGTTCTTACAAGTTTATTCGAGGTAAAAAACTCTATTTCATTTAATAGATGTTTGTTAAAAGAAAACCACATGTAGTACATACAAAATGCAAAAATTATAACATAACAATAAACAAATTTCCCAAACCAAATTTTATACACATATCATAAAAGGTTGTGACACAAAAATATTTTTAAAAGATTGTTTCCAGGAGGTGGCTAACAATATTCTCTCGACGCGCGTTTCGGCGTTTCTGAAAACGCCTTCTTCAGGAGCCACGATATTACTCTGAAAAATATATATATGTATGAAAATTCATTCTCACCTAACAACTGCTCAAATACAAATAGGATCCATTTTTTATCATGGTCATTACCCAGATGGTTAGTAGTAAAAAAATGGGAAAGGCATATATCTAATTCCTTGGAATGTAAAATGTATAGGTTGGTTCTTCTTTTATAATAAATCAAGTGAGTGGATAGAAAATGTATGTTTGGAATAATTTTGTTTTTGATGTATATTACCAATCAATAAAATCGAATGAATTTTCATACATATATATACATGTGTTTCAGAGTAATATCGTGGCTCCTGAAGAAGGCGTTTTCAGAAACGCCGAAACGCGCGTCGAGAGAATATTGTTTGCCACCTCCTGGAAACAATCTTTTTAAAATATTTTTGTGTCACAACCTTTTATGATATGTGTATAAAATTTGGTTTGGGAAATTTGTTTATTGTTATGTTATAATTTTTGCATTTTGTATGTACTACATGTGGTTTTCTTTTAACAAACATCTATTAAATGAAATAGAGTTTTTTACCTCGAACAAACTTGTTAGAAATTTTTTAATTTGAAGCCCCTTTCCCACATCAGTTGTTTTATTTATGTTTACTAAATTCAAATAAGGCCACCCATCGTCCTTACCATTTTCTATTTGAAGCACATGCACTGCTCCCATGAACAAATCTGAGGATACAACCTTAATTTGTAGCCTCCAATTTCAAATTCCTTCAAACTTGCAGAACATTTAACATATTTCAGTTCTGTATTTTGCTTGTTTATTTATATGCAATTAATTTATTTTCACTTAATTAATATAACCTAAGTTTTTAAGCAGTTGTATACACCCTGAGTAGGTGTTGTGATACCCCAGGGGTCCCTGGACCACGGAAGGAAAACCACTGCTCTACAGTTTAAAGTTTCTGCATCAGGAAGCCTCAGACACTAAAACAGACGGAATTCTCTATAGTCTACTCTTTCCATAATTAATGTATGAACCACTGTCTTGCAAGAAGAGATGGACAGAATGGGATTTTTTTTATCTGGGCTCTCAGTAGCGCAAAACTGGTAGCAATGATTAAGAAATCTGCATAAAAAAGGAAAGATTATGGTCGAAATGGATGCCTGGTCTTGCTGTGGATATGGGAACAGGCAGTGAACCTGTCAGAAAATCAGTATTAGATTGAATTTTGCTTGCCACACATCAGTGCTTCAATTTTCTCACTAATCAGTTTAATGCAACTATTGTGCTACCTCTGATATCCTTTACCTAAACTTATTCTGTGTGGCAGTGATAGATCTGAAATAGCCACTATGGGGCATATTTACAAGCGGCGGAGTGAGGTGTTAGACTTTCTGGCTTAACGCCTCACTCTGCCACTTTAGGAACGCAGGCCTGCACCATATTTAGTAGAATGTGGTGCAGCCCTACATTTCCCCGTATGCTGGCGCTACACTTAGAAGCCTAGCACCAGCACAGGCATCCTTGAGCCATAGTACAAGGGTGTCTGCGTACTGGGGAAGATTGTTTTATGTGCAGGAAGGCACCCCTTCCTCCACATAAACAATCTTTAAATGCTGTTTTGTAACTTCTATTTGTGCTGCTTAATGCAGTATACATAGAAGTTGCAAAACTGCATTTTTTACAAATGATTGTTTTTGTGCAGGAAGAGGGACCTTTGGTCTTTTGCTTTTTTCATATGTGCTGCACAACGAAGCAAATATGAAAACAGCAAAAACAAATAGAAATTAAATATGTCTCCTTGTTGCGCCAGGGTGAGGCCAAGTTTTCCCTGGTCTTAATTCTGGCACAGCCTCCTATTTATGCCTCCCTGGTAAATAGGGGGCAGCATCAGAATCAATGGGTATTGCGGAGGAACGCCCACCGCAACACCTATTTCCCTCCCCTTTTGCGCTAGGCATAGCGTGAAAGGGGGCCTTGTTTATAAGGCAGCGTTAAGCCACATTAAGAGGCTTAACGCTGCTGTGTAAATAGGGCGAAGCCCCTATCGCCATAGGAATTTCGTAAAAAGTGACGTTCCTATGGCAATAGGGGCTTGTAAATATGCCCCTATGAATTGGATATCATTGGCATAAGAGGGACTGCTGAAGCCGAAGAACCTAAGGAACTCTGCTAAAGGTGATATATAGATATTAAACAAAGTGTGGCTCTGGGAGGAATCCTGAAGAACACCAAATGGACGCAAGAAAGATGAAGAAGTATTGGGTGCTAGAAGATGTGTGATGTGTCTGTAAGAAAAGTGTAGAGATAATTTAAGTCAGAGTTACAGACACCCCACATTAAAGGGTGATTCTAATATAATGGGGTGCAAGACTATATCGGATGATCCTGACAAGTCTAATTAAAATAGTGCAAGAGAAGCACCTTTATTTAATGATGCAAAGATATTCTGAAACATCCAGAAGGGTTGTTTAATCGTACTACTGAATATCAGCACCAACAATTTTGTGGTGTTGTAAACGAATCTAGGACTCTAGTTAAATATTCCCGATTTATGCCCTTATGTGGTTATATCAAATCATATCCTTATATAGGCATAAGAATCATACCCATATTAAGACATAGCCAATCCAGTCCAAATACGGCAAGGCTACTCCCATAGACTCCTAGAAAGCACAACGTGTTCTTAAACAAACCAAGCCTCCAGCAGCCTGGGAATTCCCCCTGCTTCTGTATTGATTTGTCCTAGAACTCCCGGAGTCCTGAAAGAACTGCGAGTTCTTAGTGTCATCATATGTCCAACCTTATGTCAAACTCTGCACCTTCCAGGTATAGATATACCAGCATCTGCCCTAGCAAAACACACGGTGGTTTGGAGCAGATCGGCTATCTACTTGCCCGACGCCCTGCTGTAGCGAGTGCCGAAGGAAGCCAACCCTCCCATTGACGCACTGAGAGAGACGCTGTCTTTTCTCCTGCCGAGAAATTCAGCTCCAGTGTTTCCCTGTCACCCTTGCGGGTTGCTGGGAGATCGAGTCCTGAGAGAGAGAGATACAAGACCTCCTTCATTCTATAAAACAAGGTACGGAGCTGATTAGACCCTTAGAGAATTCTTAATTCAGATTCTTGGCAGAAACTATCTTAACTCATACTACAGCTCACTTACTCCTTCCCTGTACTAGGCTTAGGTTAGGTACACCGGGGTAGGCGTATCTTAGAAGCACCAGTTGAGTACGTTTAGTCATGATTTTATCATTGTATATATTTTATCCATTTTAAACACCGTATGGCTTAGAAACCATACCATGCTTTTACAGTATTATTTCATAATACTCATTTTACTGTACGCACTTTACTTTATGACAAGTATTGCAATTGTAGCAAATCACTTCCCTTGCATGAGAAAGAAGACTGTTCAATAAATAACCTCTTTTATTGAAAACGCCCGTCTCTCTGTTTCTCTGCACTTCTGGTGAAAGAAACTAAGCATCCACGATTGACTGAGTAAAATAGTTATCTATTGTGTATGCGACTCTGGAGGTATACTCCTTATTCTGGAGAAAGCAAAGTTGTCATGTTTATACGGTTGTCAGAAACTAATCCCTTCTTGTGTACTCGAGAATGTTTCTAGTGACCTCTGAGCTAGCTGGCATTTATAATCAAGTCTAACATATTCAATAGCGACCTAGTCGACCTAAGTCCTACGTCTAAACTATCATTTATGTTATTTCAATGCGCAGAGCCTATTGCGAATATAGGAACTACACTACATGGTGCCCAACTTATAGTAAGGAGATAATTTAACGCTAGATACTAGAGTAACTCAGTCATGCTTTTCACACTGACCCCTTCTTCCCGTAAAAACTGCAATAGACGTCTGGAGTGGGTGAAAGGTTAATATCCGCCAAAACTTAGTAGGAAGAGAATCCTATGTATTAGTTTTTGGTTTAGTCAACGTTGAAGGATACAGTGTTCCAAAATATTGTGCACCTAATCTTTGTTTCCTTGAAACTTGCTCTGCAAACTTTGGGGCCGATTATGATGACGGACGGACCTGAGTCCGTCCTCCACCATAGAGCAGGAGGGAACCTCCGCATTGCCTCCGGAGTTCCCTCCTGTGCAATTAGGATGTGACCGCCACCCCGGCGGTCACATCCTCTATTTTTACCATTGCGGCGGGTGCGGCTTCAAGCTGCATCCGCCGCAATGGTAAAAATGCACACATTGCATTTGTATGCAGAAAGCGGCAGGCACCGTGCGGTGCCTGCCGATTTCTGCATACAAATGCAAGGGGGT
The DNA here is from genome assembly GCF_964261635.1 of Lissotriton helveticus. Classification (NCBI taxonomy): domain Eukaryota; kingdom Metazoa; phylum Chordata; class Amphibia; order Caudata; family Salamandridae; genus Lissotriton; species Lissotriton helveticus. The sequence continues at coordinate 246,962,336 of NC_136067.1, forward strand.
ACCATAGGTACCCCCCATGTGCACCCGCCGAAAACCCGCCGCGGAAAAGCATTTTTTAAAGCCCTTCCTAATATGGCGGACGGTGTCTGAGAGACACCGCCACCATATTAGAGCTTTTCCGCTGCGGTTGTAAGCCAACCGCTGCGGAAAAGCTGCAGACGGAAACCAGGACCCACCAGCCATCCTAATGTGGCGGTGGGTCTTTGGTGGGTCCGCTGCGGTTTTTCCGCATCCTCCGGGCCGGCGGTGGCTTCCGCCGGCCGGGAGGATGCGGAAAAACCGCAATCATAATAGGCCCCTAACTGTCAGCAAAAATGTCGGAAAGTGACAAAGAAAGGGAAAGAGCTAGAATAGCAGCTCAAGTAGTCTTAGATGACACAGCTCTCCAACAAATTGACCCGGATGCTATATTCATCCCGGCAAATATAAGAAAAACCATAACTATAAAACTTATAGAAAATGGAGTATCACCAAGAGGTGGTACAGTCATATTTGTGGAAGAGGCCCATGAATATCGGCAGACAGAGGTATTCTATTCATGGATGACATTACCAGCAGCAAATGCTGTGACACACGAGTTCCACTACTACAAAGCAGAGGAACCTCCAACGGAATCCGTCCCTTTCGAGGACGTTGAAATTCCACTAACTTACCAAGAGCATCAGCTCTGGTTTAATGGCGCCCTAAAACATCAAAATCACATTACCAGGCTTGGTCCACTAGGTAGACATGGCCGGTTCTAGCCAGCTATACACCACATCCTGACATTGAAGCAATGTCAGACAGAGAACTTTTAGTTCAGCTAAAACAATTAATTAAAATACATAGACAATTGGTCCAATATGTCATGCGGACTATAACAGTTCAACCAGCAATAAAAATTCCACAGCACACCCCTCACCAGGTGAACACAAATAAAACTACACCACAGACTATACAATCAGTCATTGGCAAATTACCCGCAAAACGGGAACAAATTCCGTTCTGGTTAGCTCGAAAAATTACTCAAATAGAGGCAGTATTTCCTGATACTACACATCATGAAAAACACAGAATTCTGACAATCTGTCTACCAATGGGGATTGCACCACATGTGGAGGACTGTGACACTTGGGGAACAGTCTTTGCTTCAATATACACAAAAACACATGGTGTTCCGTCTATGGCGGTTATACCAGACGTACTAAGACAGATTCAAAATGAATACGGTCCAGAGCCTGCTTTAAATCTAGGTATGAAATTACTGAAAGACTTTAAGCAAGTCTCGGCTATACTACTACCCAACATAAAAGGAGAAGCAGTGTGATGTATTCCTATAGGTTCTGTATCGATCCCCCTATTCCTGACCCTATTCTGGTTAACAAACTAACAAGTTAACTAGCAGCCATCCCATGAGGCAGAAAACCCCCATGATGCAGGAACCGTTATCTGATAAAGCCACACTACGGCACAGGAACGTGTTATCTGATTAGGTCATAACGCTTGCCATCTAATTAGACAAGCGATATTCCTCCAGCCCCTGATAAGGCATACGGAGTTCTCAAAACAAATCAAACCTATGACAGACCTGGGAAAAACCCTGCGGCCATTGTTTTGATTTCACCGAGAACTTCAGCAAAAGAATGTGCTAACGACCTGGTCGTATGACATCTTTATTGACGTATCTATGTCCATCCTTACGTCAATCTCGGCACCTTAAAGGTATAAATATTACCGATATTGCCCTATGCAAACACACGCGGTGGTGACGAGATCGGAGCAGCCAGACTTGCCGAAGCCCAGAGCAGAGCAGACCCCGCTGGCGCAGCCCCGCCTTCTTGACGCGCTGAGAACGAGCAGCTGCCTATTTCTCCTGCCGAGAAATCCAGCTCCGGCGCTTCCGGGTAGCCCTCGCAGGCAGCCTGGAATATCGAGACCAGAGACGAGAGATACCATCCCTCATCCATCCTAGATTCCAGGTACAGAACTGAATAACCCCTCGCAGAGAATTCTTTAGTCAGTCACTTGGCAAAAACAAACTTAACTTAAACTGTAACTTTCTATTCCCACCCACGTATTAGGCTTAGGTCAGGTACACGGGATAGGCGTAGTTAGAAACACCAGTTGAGTACGATTAGTCAAATGTATATGTGTATGTAATATATTTTATTCATTTTAAACCTTCATATGGCTTAGAAACCATATCAATGTTTTTACAGTATTATTTTATACTTCTGCTTTTAATGTATGCACTTTACTTAACCATAAGTATTGCAATAATATCGATCCATTTCTCTTGTATGAGAAAAGAGACTGATCAATAAATAACATCTTTTATTGAACACGCCCGTCTCTTCCTTTTCTCTACAATCTGATGAGACTAAGAATGCACGTACTGACTGAGTAAAATAAATTGCCTTTTGTTCACACGACTCTCGATATACACTCTTGATTAGGGGAGAGCAAAGTTGTCATGTTCTATGGTTGTCAGAAACTAAATCCCTTCTTGTCTATCCAGGGAGGTTCAACTCCTCCTTGCCTATTCGAGAAAGTTTCTAGTGAACTCTGAGCTAGCTGGCAAACCCAAAACTTTAAGTCTAATATCGACAGTAGTAGACCTAGTTAACGTCTGGTCTAGGCCTATACTATTAAAGGTATTTTTCCAATGCGCAGAGCCTATTGGGATAATAGGAACTACACTACATGGCGCCCAATGCGTTTGGAAGGGCGATAAAACTAACGTAAGACATTTAGAGTAACTCAGTCGTGCTTTCTCACTCAGACCCCTTTTTTCCCATAATACTCCAAAGACGTCTGGAGTGGGTGAAAGGTAATATCCGCCAAACCTCGCAGGAGGAAACTCCTATGTATGGTACTTGGTTTAGTCAACGTTGAAGGATACACCATTCCAAAATATTGTGCATCTAATCTTTGTTTCCATAAGAAACCTGATCTGCAAACAAACAAAATAAGCTTCCTGTCGGTAAAATGGTAGACAGTGATGATGAAAGAGAGGCAGTTAGATTATCAGCTGAAATTGTAGCAGCTGATACTGCTATACAAGAAGCTGACCAGGATATAATACTCATCCCGGTCATCAAAAGGAAATCTATAACTTTAAAACTTATAGAAAATGGACTGAAACCTAGAGGTGGCACAGTCATATTCGTAATTGAGGCACACGAATATCGGCAGACAGAGGTATACTATTCATGGATACATTTTCCAGCAGCAAATGCTGTAACAAAGTACTTCCACTATTACAAAACAGAGGAACCTCCTGAAGAGTACACTCCTTTCGAGGAGGTGGAAGTACCACTTAAATTTCAAGAGCACCTGCTCTTATTTAATGGCGCCCTAAAACATAATAATCACATCACCAGGCTCGGTCCTTTAGGTAGACCAGGAGCAACGTGGCCGGTCCTAGCCGGATACACACCACATCCAGAGTTCGAAAGAATGCCTGCAGCAGATCTTTTAGTACAACTAAAACAATTAATAAAGATACATAGACAATTAGTCCAATATGTGATGCGGACTTCAACAATTCAGCCAGCAATTAAAATTCCACAGCTGACCCCTCACCAGGGGAACACAAATAAAATTACACCACAGAACATACAATCCTGCCTAGGTAAAGTACCAGCTAAACGGGAACAAATACCATTCTGGTTAGCACAAAAAATCACCCAAATAGAGGCTGTGTTTCCAGACACCACCCAGTTAGAAAAACACAGGATTCTGACTATCTGTCTTCCAATGGGAATCGCACCACACGTGGAGGACTGTGACACTTGGGGTACAGTCTTTGCTTCCATCTACACAAAAACGCACGGTGTTCCATCCATTTCGGTAATACCAGATGTGCTAAAACAAATTCAAGATGAATACGGTCCAGAACCCGCTTTAACTCTTGGTATGAAATTACTAAAAGACTTCAAGCAGGTCTCGGCTATATTATTAGCCAACATAAAGGGAGAAGCAGCAAACGTGGCGATCCGCCAGAGGTTAAAGGAGACAGATATAGCAGACCAACCAGCTGAGATTGCCAGAATCATAGAAAAATCCTATGAGGAACTAGGTAGAGATAGTTTAGGTGGAATACCAGTAAAACCACAACTGATTGAAAGTCGTGAAAAAATATTTTTTAATAATAATTCAACATCACAGAAAAAGAGCTGGGATGGAAACAAACAATCCAATCCTAAAGAAAAGAAATTCCAGTCCAGAGGAAGGTCTCCTCGGCGAAGAGAAAAATCTCCGAACCAAAGACACAGGTCACCCCAGAGTGACCCCTCTGGGAAAAGATATAACCTTAGAAATAGGGATAATATAAAGAAGCCTGATAGATATCAAGACATTGATACACGTCCCTCTCAATCTTTTCAGACTTCCTCGCAGAAATCAGAAAGAAGAGGACGATCAGAACAAAGAGAAGAGCACGCCAAGTCCAAAGACAAGGAACCTGCTCATCTAAAAAAGAAATTACAATTTCCAAAAAAGAAGGTAGCCAGTATTAAAGTAGTTAACAATGCCGAGAATACTGAGGACACAACTGAAAAACGGAGAATGGGCTCAGACAATGCTAGACAGCGCAGCAAAAGTGAGCATAGCTCGCAAAGTCCTTATGAATCATCTGGAGACAGTGGACACGAATGAATATCTTCAAGTGGAAACTGCAGACACCAGAGTTAGCAAACCTCACAAAATATATGAAATAACATTACGTATAGAAGGGGATAAGACTAGAAAAATAAGGGGACTATTTTGGGATAATCTCTCCAAGGGCTATGACATCCTTCTAGCTGAAAAAGACTGGCCACCAGAGTTTGTCAGGGAGTGCCCTCATGGCGAAGAAATAATTATGCCTGCCTTCTCAAATCATATCCCAATTCATAAAAAATATACACTTGCTAGAAAGTGGGCAGTAGCTCTAGCTCCTGCTTTATATAAAAATCACGTAAGATGGGATGAGGACTCTCCTCCTCACAAAATCCAGTTAAAATCACAACCTACTGCACAGAGACAGTACCCAATTAAGCAAGAAGCTAAAAAACAGGTAAAAGAAATTCTAGATCAGCTATAATACCAGGGGGTGATTGAAACTTGCACCTCACAAATGAACAACCCTTTGTTTCCGGTCTCCAAACCAGACAATTCATATCGTCTAGTTTTGGATTACCGACACCTTAACTCATGTTGCAAAACTTTTACAGTGCAAAACTCGCATAGTGCTGCACTAATGAATAACATAGTGCGCAAAAAATACAAAACAACATTAGACATCTCTAATGGATTCTTTTGTCAAAACATAGCACCAGAGAGCAGATATTTGTCTGCGTTCTCAATAAATGGCACTCAAAAACAATTCTGTCGGTTAGCCCAGGGGTACAAGAATAGCCCAGGGGTATTCTCAGCGAGAGTAACAGAATTACTACATACATATGATGACGAAGCATTATCGTATGTCGACGACATATACTTAACAGATGATGACTTGGAGACTCACTTGAAGAGAGTGAACACCATAATACTTGGGTTCGCAGCAGAGGGTTACAAATTCAACTTTAAAAAATCCAGAATTGCCCATCTGACAGTCCTGTTCTTAGGATATAAATTATCAAGTGAAGGCAAAAGCCTGGCTGACAATTTTCTAGAGAAATGTGCCGTACTCCAAGCACCTAGAACCCTAAAAAACCTACAGTCAATTCTAGGCTTCCTAAATTTCGGAAGAACATACATTGCAAATTACGCAGAAAGGGTCAAACCCCTTTATGATCTAATAAAACCAGATTTTAAAAGAACCAATTGGACTCAAATACACACAGAAATTTTGAGATCCTTACAAACAGACATGTTAATTAAAACAAAATTAGAAACACGTGATAACACACGCAATCTTGTGATTCGAGTCATCCCAGGAAGATGCGGATTCACATACCTGACCTCTAACGAGGGAGAAAAGGTACCAATTGCATTCAAATCACACTTGTACACAGAAGCTGAACAGAAATTCAGCATTAAAGAAAAAATTGTTCATGCAGTTCAAACCGCAATAGCTAGAGAAAAAGATCAAGCAGACGGTAGACGTATCACAGTCAGAACAGCAGAATCAGCCTTTGAGGCATTAACAACACCGTGTAATTTACCAACAACAACATTGAATCCGGAATGGATACAATGGGTGAATTCAATTACAACGGACAAAGTATACTACTACTTTGATCCAGAACTAGAGGAACTAAAAAATCTAGACTATGAAAGAACATTCCCTCTGCCAATCGACATTCTGCCCTTACGACAATACGCTTGTGTAATCTATACAGACGGACATGCTCAACCCTCCGTTTGGGGAGAACAAGCATACAACCCCACATGTGAGATTACAAAAGAAGTGTGGCGCGGAGGTAAACTAAAACCTCTATTAACAAAAACACACTCAGTAGAAACTAATTCAGAACAACAGACTGAAATAATAGCATTGAAAATGGCGCTAGATAATGCGGATCGCGAATTCCCGACACTTATAGTGTCCGATTCATATTACTGTGTCAAATCATATAACAACGATTTGCAGACATGGATTCAAAACGGTTACAAAGATGACACAGATGCAACAATAAAGCAGAAACTGCTCTGGGAACAAATAGCTCTTTTACAAAAAGAACTACCAAAGACTCACGTGACACACTCACTGAGTCATCAGCGTGATGGCGTTCACGTTGCAGGGAATTCATTGGCTGAGACAGCCACAGCGGTAGCAACTAAATCGGCTTCCGTAGTTCGAAAAAAGCGTACAGTGAAGTATATTGACGGTGAAACAGTGCTGGCGGTGAAAACGTCATTAAAAGGTGACTGCTCAGCGCTACCTATCAACTATCCACTCAATTATACATACATAATCGATGCAAACTCCGTCCCTTTTGCTCGAATCCCTGGAGTGGGGGATAGAGTGATTCCAAACATGGACAGGAGAAACTTGTTAATCGCAGACGCACATATGGGCGAGGGTCTCAGACACCTCAAACTAAAAGATTCTCTGGAAGAATTACAATCAAGGTACTGGTGGCCAGGCATGAGCCTGCATCACACCATGTTTGTAAAAAACTGCCCAAACTGCAACAGGAATCGCAGTGGTGAGAGAAACGGTGTAATACCGTGTCGTTTCACTCCAGAAAAAATCAACAGTAAAAAGCAAGGCGTGCGATTAACATATACAGGCTAGTTTCCATTTATAATGTAGATCACCAGCACTCGGCTGACGTCTGGACTGTTATACAAAGATTTGCGAGTCTAAATGGCATATACGCTAAGAGCATGCTACGTTTGACCATTGTTTTCACTCTAGCCCTCCAGCCTGAGGGGAAACATGGCCAAATGAGCATAGCACAGCGGGAATCTTCTCACTTCCTTCCTGAGGGATACGGGATGGTGTAAAGAAAAAACCAAGGCATAAAGCTATCTATAACAGAAAGGATATTAGGTTCGGGAGCTGGGTGGGTCAAACATCTAATAAGTGTCCAACGTAGTCTAAATAACTTGCCAAGAAATTCTCTGAAGGGATTCAGTCCGTACGAATTATTATTTGGAACTAGGATGTTAATCTCTGACCTTGACAGTCAAACTTCAGTGGTGAAGGAAAAAAGCTTTGATATCAAAGACCGTTTGGCTATTTTGCAGGACTTGAATGAAACAAGAAAAGACCTGAGCAACATAAAGTTGAAACAACAGCCAACAACCACTGAAGAACCACCACCTGTCCCAGCAAGACCTGTCTGGATTCCAAAAGTCGGGGATCTAGTCAGAGAAAAGATCGCGGTAAAGAAGGAATTTGGGCCTTCTTACAGAAAAGCAGTTCCTGTCTTGTCTGTCAACGGGACAAGATCAGTTGTACTACCGCCGCTTGCTGGTAAAAAGGAGAACCAAGTTGTATCCATCGACCTGGTAAAACCACAATCATGTGGCCGATAACAAATAGTAGGCCAAGTGGACTCCCCATAAGTAGCAGAACACCAAGGTTTGCTACCAGTACAGAGGTCCTAACAAAGAGGCTAATCACATTTGAAACGCCTACAGAAGAACAACAAGGACTATGCAACAATGCAATGGAACTTAGACCTCTGAAAACCCAAATAAAAACATTTAGCAGAGACACACCAATCTATAATGAAGTACCAAATGATAATGCAAGGAACATTAATCCTGAAGCAATTGGAACAATTGACAGAACTGCATCCGGCTACTTCATAAACTTCGATGATTCCTCTGAAGGCTTCACTGAATCAAAAACACAGCCATCAACAAAAACCTTTAAAGATAAAGTTAAAGTACTTTTGAAACAACTGAAAGAAACATATCTGATTTCTCCATGGATTGAATTTTGGGTGGGTTTTGGTGCATTTATCCTCATACTTTGGCTCATCATGATACTAACATTGGGACGCTTCATTGAGGGAAAATATGCTAAAATGGACACAGCAAGTCAGAAAATCAACTTGATCCTCAAACCACACACATCTTCACACGTCGAGAAAAGAGAACTTTCTTCAGTCAACTTCACAGCCAATCCTATACCGGGTGGGGTAGCATGGGACAACACTGACTACGAAATCTATGGTCCGGTTGAAATCCTGAAATATCCACACCAAATTAAGATCTCATTGAGTGACTTTGTAAAACCAAGCTCATTTGCTGATGATTGGGACTTCGAAAGTATAAATAATATGATGTCTGACTTAGTAATGTCTGCTAAATTTACCAAACATGATTATTTGCAGGGTTCTACAAATTATGATAGTATGTATTGTTATAACCACTATGGCAACCATTTTCTACATAAATCTGCACAACCTAGAAATGTTTTAAATTATAATCAATGGGAACATTGTGCAACCCCTCCAAAAGGAAGCTCAAGAACCGTTTACGACAAATATTCATACTTTTCAGGTTTTAACATAAGTAATGCTGAAACATTTTATTTCAAATTGTCAAATAAGACAGGGACAAAGACCATGATAACCAACACGAAATTGATATATTCAGACTCATTCTTTGAACAAATGAATACTTTTGGTTTTGATTATTGGGACAAAAATGTTGAATTGAAAAGTGTTTGGGGCACAAAAGAATGGCAAGTACAGGGTATAGAATCTTTGTTTAGAGCCTGCATGATCCCAGAACAAATTATATTTTTTAATGACACTGTTCAACAAACTACCTGTCTTGGCCTAGCCAAAATCAAAGACTTAAATAAACCGTCTATTCCAAAACCAACAAAGAACAGCAATAGCTCTACGGATGAAGAGATAGACGTAAATTATGTATTAAACCAAAACAGAACACATCCAGATTGGAAACAGTGGTTGATCTGGCCCACAGATACTAATAACTGTCAAGACGGATTCCTGAACAAAACACAGGGGTTCAAAATGACCAGGCCAGACCCTAGATATCCCCAAAGACATCACCCAGGGATAATAACCACCTACAGTGTGGGCAAATTATGCCTTCAATGGCTACAAACTTCCACACTGGCAGAAATTAAGCAACACCTAACTTTACTTACTGATGGTGCTGACTTGCGTGATTTCACTATGGGACCACGCAAACAGCGTCAAAAGCGTTTCATAGCAGCCTCTGTATATGCAGCATACAATGAGGCCTGGAAGGTTACTCAAATTGAGACAGCAGAAAGGATACGGGAAATTGACCGTATTAATTTGGAAAAATCACTTTCTGTAGTGGACAATGGGTTAATGACTCTGTCCTCCAGAATTTTTCTCTGGACAGCATTGTGTCTTCAGCAATCGACATAATATCGCAAGACTTACTGTTGTTACAACACGGTCAGTCCCAATTGCGTTCTATTGTACAGCTTAGACGTATCACAGTCAGAACAGCAGAATCAGCCTTTGAGGCATTAACAACACCGTGTAATTTACCAACAACAACATTGAATCCGGAATGGATACAATGGGTGAATTCAATTACAACGGACAAAGTATACTACTACTTTGATCCAGAACTAGAGGAACTAAAAAATCTAGACTATGAAAGAACATTCCCTCTGCCAATCGACATTCTGCCCTTACGACAATACGCTTGTGTAATCTATACAGACGGACATGCTCAACCCTCCGTTTGGGGAGAACAAGCATACAACCCCACATGTGAGATTACAAAAGAAGTGTGGCGCGGAGGTAAACTAAAACCTCTATTAACAAAAACACACTCAGTAGAAACTAATTCAGAACAACAGACTGAAATAATAGCATTGAAAATGGCGCTAGATAATGCGGATCGCGAATTCCCGACACTTATAGTGTCCGATTCATATTACTGCGTCAAATCATATAACAACGATTTGCAGACATGGATTCAAAACGGTTACAAAGATGACACAGATGCAACAATAAAGCAGAAACTGCTCTGGGAACAAATAGCTCTTTTACAAAAAGAACTACCAAAGACTCACGTGACACACTCACTGAGTCATCAGCGTGATGGCGTTCACGTTGCAGGGAATTCATTGGCTGAGACAGCCACAGCGGTAGCAACTAAATCGGCTTCCGTAGTTCGAAAAAAGCGTACAGTGAAGTATATTGACGGTGAAACAGTGCTGGCGGTGAAAACGTCATTAAAAGGTGACTGCTCAGCGCTACCGATCAACTATCCACTCAATTATACATACATAATCGATGCAAACTCCGTCCCTTTTGCTCGAATCCCTGGAGTGGGGGATAGAGTGATTCCAAACATGGACAGGAGAAACTTGTTAATCGCAGACGCACATATGGGCGAGGGTCTCAGACACCTCAAACTAAAAGATTCTCTGGAAGAATTACAATCAAGGTACTGGTGGCCAGGCATGAGCCTGCATCACACCATGTTTGTAAAAAACTGCCCAAACTGCAACAGGAATCGCAGTGGTGAGAGAAACGGTGTAATACCGTGTCGTTTCACTCCAGAAAAAATCAACAGTAAAAAGCAAGGCGTGCGATTAACATATACAGGCTAGTTTCCATTTATAATGTAGATCACCAGCACTCGGCTGACGTCTGGACTGTTATACAAAGATTTGCGAGTCTAAATGGCATATACGCTAAGAGCATGCTACGTTTGACCATTGTTTTCACTCTAGCCCTCCAGCCTGAGGGGAAACATGGCCAAATGAGCATAGCACAGCGGGAATCTTCTCACTTCCTTCCTGAGGGATACGGGATGGTGTAAAGAAAAAACCAAGGCATAAAGCTATCTATAACAGAAAGGATATTAGGTTCGGGAGCTGGGTGGGTCAAACATCTAATAAGTGTCCAACGTAGTCTAAATAACTTGCCAAGAAATTCTCTGAAGGGATTCAGTCCGTACGAATTATTATTTGGAACTAGGATGTTAATCTCTGACCTTGACAGTCAAACTTCAGTGGTGAAGGAAAAAAGCTTTGATATCAAAGACCGTTTGGCTATTTTGCAGGACTTGAATGAAACAAGAAAAGACCTGAGCAACATAAAGTTGAAACAACAGCCAACAACCACTGAAGAACCACCACCTGTCCCAGCAAGACCTGTCTGGATTCCAAAAGTCGGGGATCTAGTCAGAGAAAAGATCGCGGTAAAGAAGGAATTTGGGCCTTCTTACAGAAAAGCAGTTCCTGTCTTGTCTGTCAACGGGACAAGATCAGTTGTACTACCGCCGCTTGCTGGTAAAAAAGAGAACCAAGTTGTATCCATCGACCTGGTAAAACCACAATCATGTGGCCGATAACAAATAGTAGGCCAAGTGGACTCCCCATAAGTAGCAGAACACCAAGGTTTGCTACCAGTACAGAGGTCCTAACAAAGAGGCTAATCACATTCGAAACGCCTACAGAAGAACAACAAGGACTATGCAACAATGCAATGGAACTTAGACCTCTGAAAACCCAAATAAAAACATTTAGCAGAGACACACCAATCTATAATGAAGTACCAAATGATAATGCAAGGAACATTAATCCTGAAGCAATTGGAACAATTGACAGAACTGAATCCGGCTACTTCATAAACTTCGATGATTCCTCTGAAGGCTTCACTGAATCAAAAACACAGCCATCAACAAAAACCTTTAAAGATAAAGTTAAAGTACTTTTGAAACAACTGAAAGAAACATATCTGATTTCTCCATGGATTGAATTTTGGGTGGGTTTTGGTGCATTTATCCTCATACTTTGGCTCATCATGATACTAACATTGGGACGCTTCATTGAGGGAAAATATGCTAAAATGGACACAGCAAGTCAGAAAATCAACTTGATCCTCAAACCACACACATCTTCACACGTCGAGAAAAGAGAACTTTCTTCAGTCAACTTCACAGCCAATCCTATACCGGGTGGGGTAGCATGGGACAACACTGACTACGAAATCTATGGTCCGGTTGAAATCCTGAAATATCCACACCAAATTAAGATCTCATTGAGTGACTTTGTAAAACCAAGCTCATTTGCTGATGATTGGGACTTCGAAAGTATAAATAATATGATGTCTGACTTAGTAATGTCTGCTAAATTTACCAAACATGATTATTTGCAGGGTTCTACAAATTATGATAGTATGTATTGTTATAACCACTATGGCAACCATTTTCTACATAAATCTGCACAACCTAGAAATGTTTTAAATTATAATCAATGGGAACATTGTGCAACCCCTCCAAAAGGAAGCTCAAGAACCGTTTACGACAAATATTCATACTTTTCAGGTTTTAACATAAGTAATGCTGAAACATTTTATTTCAAATTGTCAAATAAGACAGGGACAAAGACCATGATAACCAACACGAAATTGATATATTCAGACTCATTCTTTGAACAAATGAATACTTTTGGTTTTGATTATTGGGACAAAAATGTTGAATTGAAAAGTGTTTGGGGCACAAAAGAAAGGCAAGTACAGGGTATAGAATCTTTGTTTAGAGCCTGCATGATCCCAGAACAAATTATATTTTTTAATGACACTGTTCAACAAACTACCTGTCTTGGCCTAGCCAAAATCAAAGACTTAAATAAACCGTCTATTCCAAAACCAACAAAGAACAGCAATAGCTCTACGGATGAAGAGATAGACGTAAATTATGTATTAAACCAAAACAGAACACATCCAGATTGGAAACAGTGGTTGATCTGGCCCACAGATACTAATAACTGTCAAGACAGATTCCTGAACAAAACACAGGGGTTCAAAATGACCAGGCCAGACCCTAGATATCCCCAAAGACATCACCCAGGGATAATAACCACCTACAGTGTGGGCAAATTATGCCTTCAATGGATACAAACTTCCACACTGGCAGAAATTAAGCAACACCTAACTTTACTTACTGATGGTGCTGACTTGCGTGATTTCACTATGGGACCACGCAAACAGCGTCAAAAGCGTTTCATAGCAGCCTCTGTATATGCAGCATACAATGAGGCCTGGAAGGTTACTCAAATTGAGACAGCAGAAAGGATACGGGAAATTGACCGTATTAATTTGGAAAAATCACTTTCTGTAGTGGACAATGGGTTAATGACTCTGTCCTCCAGAATTTTTCTCTGGACAGCATTGTGTCTTCAGCAATCGACATAATATCGCAAGACTTACTGTTGTTACAACACGGTCAGTCCCAATTGCGTTCTATTGTACAGCTTGGCTGGACGTTACAAAATCTGCGTTCAGGCTATGTGCCTTGGCGTTTAATCAACACGACGTCACTTTTCAATATCTTTAACCTTAGTGATAAACAAATCAGTATGGCACAAAAGGGTGCTGATTATACAATCCTGAGCATTGAGAAACTCGAAAGATTACCAGTGACAATGTCAGAACGACCTGTCAGTGAATGGATAATACATGGGATAATTAATATTCCAATATCAACCTTCAGGTTTCAATACTGCCAAAAATATATACAGGCTGGCATGTACGAAAAATTGGGAAAAGGGTACATTAAAACAACATGGAACTTGCCCTATTCACATGCATGTGTCAGTAATAAAGGACAGAAAGTGTTTCTTAGTGGCAATAATTGTGCGATGTCACTAAGCGGTACACTTCTGTGTAACGGAATTAGTTTGCATGGAGCCTGTGAAGGGAACTCAAATAACCTTTCATGTCACCAGCAAGGCGCACCTGCAACAGAGATAGAACCATTCTTTCAAAGACTCTATAAAGGGAGTTACATTCTAATTGTGGACCGAAGATGCTGTAGTCTTATGCCTGGGACTCCTTATCTCGTAACTACGACTGCGAAGGTCAAGTGCTGTGGACACTCATTGTTCCCCAGCTCCTTTCCAGACAGGGAGGCAAGGGCATGGCCCAACTTGAAAATTACTTCTATTCGAATAGATACTTTAAGCAGAATGAAAACAGTGCTTCTTCAGACGCCGACAAGGCTCACGTCATCAAAAGAAACGTATGATCTCCTAGTCGCAAGGACGACTGCAGAGATACATTCATTGTTATCAACTAATTCCCCCATACATTTCGCAGAAATCCTGAATGAAATCTTAAATATTTCTGATACCAGTGGAGTCTCAAAAGTATTTAAGACAGTATTTTCGATGGCATTAACACCATTCAAAGCCATACTGGGTATTTTTCCAGATTTCGTCCATTCGATTTTTGGCGGACTTCTCCTCATTTTAGGACTGATTGCAGGAATCCTATTCCTAGTCCTTATATTTCGTTATGGCAAACCATGTCACAGACAAAACACCTGCGACAAGGGAAGAAACAATCCTAGCCATTGGATACCGGGACCGGATATCAAAAATCCTGGGACTATCCCCGCTTAGAGACCTGAACATGACTTGGTTTCTATCATTTCGACCAATGTGGCAACGATGTGTTTTACCTGTATTAAGGTGCCTGCTATGCGGAGAAGAATGCGTGTTAGACACCTGTCTGACGCTACAATCAGATGCGCCAATGGATGCAGAAACATTGTTGAGTCCAACAAAGGCTCATGCTTTGTGCTGCCCTCAACGGCTACCAATCCTGATGACGGCATTCGTGGAAGCTTCACCACTACGATTAAGGGGTAGTGAAGTTCAAGATGAAAGCAGCATCGATCAGGTACGACCTTCTGTCAGCGATATTAATCAAAATGTCAATGGGGACAATCATGCGCACGAATGCATGGTTACACCTATTTCCGAGTTAGTGGAACTCTCCCAGGAAGCTGTTGACAACTTTTTCGAGAGTCTAAATGATATGATGTTCTCACCAGAGCAGAAATAGAGACTTTTGAGCAAGCTCGTACACGGCGTTCCCTGAATTTGGCCTTCAACTAGAAAAGCAAAATACCATGAACAATTTTCCCTCCAGTTCACGGACAGCAATTTTTTTCAGCAGCCCCAAAATATTTTTTCGGATTTTTCGGGACACTATCTTCTGCTTAAAGTAAGAACTATTCTTAGAGAACTAAAATTTCTAATTTTAGATAGCTTATAGACATTAGCGGCCCGCTGGTATGTTCATAAATATTTTATTCTGTGATGAAATGGTCTCGAACCTTTTTTCTGTATTAAGAGCTATTTCATGTGTAAATTCTCATATACAAATTAGTGAGAATGTATAGATATGCGTGATTACTTTAGCATTATTCTACAGCTTGAGTGCATACAATACATGTGACTGTTTTTTTCCGTATATTTGATAATTTCAAAATACATTTATGTATTTTGGGGTGGTAAGGTATACACAATACTCTATAGTATGTTTTACTATGCATAGATTAGTAAATATGTCCATAGTTAGCGTGGAGTGGGTGTGATGTATTCCTATAGGTTCTGTATCGATCCCCCTATTCCTGACCCTATTCTGGTTAACAAACTAACAAGTTAACTAGCAGCCATCCCATAAGGCAGAAAACCCCCATGATGCAGGAACCGTTATCTGATAAAGCCACACTACGGCACAGGAACGTGTTATCTGATTAGGTCATAACGCTTGCCATCTAATTAGACAAGCGATATTCCTCCAGCCCCTGATAAGGCATACGGAGTTCTCAAAACAAATCAAACCTATGACAGACCTGGGAAAAACCCTGCGGCCATTGTTTTGATTTCACCGAGAACTTCAGCAAAAGAATGTGCTAACGACCTGGTCGTATGACATCTTTATTGACGTATCTATGTCCATCCTTACGTCAATCTCGGCACCTTAAAGGTATAAATATTACCGATATTGCCCTATGCAAACACACGCGGTGGTGACGAGATCGGAGCAGCCAGACTTGCCGAAGCCCAGAACAGAGCAGACCCCGCTGGCGCAGCCCCGCCTTCTTGACGCGCTGAGAACGAGCAGCTGCCTATTTCTCCTGCCGAGAAATCCAGCTCCGGCGCTTCCGGGTAGCCCTCGCAGGCAGCCTGGAATATCGAGACCAGAGACGAGAGATACCATCCCTCATCCATCCTAGATTCCAGGTACAGAACTGAATAACCCCTCGCAGAGAATTCTTTAGTCAGTCACTTGGCAAAAACAAACTTAACTTAAACTGTAACTTTCTATTCCCGCCCACGTATTAGGCTTAGGTCAGGTACACGGGATAGGCGTAGTTAGAAACACCAGTTGAGTACGATTAGTCAAATGTATATGTGTATGTAATATATTTTATTCATTTTAAACCTTCATATGGCTTAGAAACCATATCAATGTTTTTACAGTATTATTTTATACTTCTGCTTTTAATGTATGCACTTTACTTAACCATAAGTATTGCAATAATATCGATCCATTTCTCTTGTATGAGAAAAGAGACTGATCAATAAATAACATCTTTTATTGAACACGCCCGTCTCTTCCTTTTCTCTACAATCTGATGAGACTAAGAATGCACGTACTGACTGAGTAAAATAAATTGCCTTTTGTTCACACGACTCTCGAGATACACTCTTGATTAGGGGAGAGCAAAGTTGTCATGTTCTATGGTTGTCAGAAACTAAATCCCTTCTTGTCTATCCAGGGAGGTTCAACTCCTCCTTGCCTATTCAAGAAAGTTTCTAGTGAACTCTGAGCTAGCTGGCAAACCCAAAACTTTAAGTCTAATATCGACAGTAGTAGACCTAGTTAACGTCTGGTCTAGGCCTATACTATTGAAGGTATTATTCCAATGCGCAGAGCCTATTGGGATAATAGGAACTACACTACAGCAGCATCTGTGGCGATCCGCCAAAAATTAAAAGAACAACCTTTTGAACTTGCCAGAATAATTGAAAAGTGCTATGAAGAATTAGGTAGAGATAGTTTGGGTGGGAAACCACTAAAACCACAACTAACTGAAAATCCTAGAAAAATCTTTATTTAGAATAATCTCATTACTCCAAAAAAGATGTGGGAGGGTAATAAACAAACAACTCCCAGAGACAAACAGTTTCAGTCCAGAGGAAGGTCTCCCCAACGGAGAAATAGATCTCCAGGACGGGGGGACAGGTCTCCACAACGGGGGCCCTCCGAAAAAATGTACAACCTTAGAAATAGGGATAATTTAAGAAAACCTGACAGATATCAAGATAATGATACACGTCCCTCTCGATCTTTTCAGACTTCCTCACAGAAATCGGAAAGAAGAGGACGGCCAGAACATAAAGAAGAGCGCGTCAAGTCCAAAGACAAGGAAACTGCTCATCAAAGTGAAAAATTACAATTTCCCAAAAAGAAGGTAGCTAGTATTAAAATAAAACATGCTGAGGATTCTGAGGACACAACTCAAGAACGGAGAATAGGCCCAGAGAATGCTAGACAGCGCAGCATAAGTGACCATAGCTCGCAAGATCCTGATGAATCTTCTGGAGATAGTGGACACGAATGAATACATTCAGGTGGAAACTGCAGACACCAGAGTTAGTGTACCCCATAAATTATATGAAATAACATTACGTATTGAAGGGGACAAAACTAGGAAAATAAGAGGTCTCTTTTGGGAGAATCTTTCTAAAGGCTATGATATGCTTCTAGCAGAGAAAGACTGGCCACCAGAGTTTGTCAGGGAGTGCCCACATGGCGAAGAAATGATTATGCCTGCCTTCTCAAATCACATTCCAATTCATATAAAATATACATATGCTAGAAAATGGGCAGTGGCCCAAGCCCCTGCATTATATAAAAATCATGTAGGATGGGATGAGGATTCTCCTGACCATAAAATTCAGTTAAAAAATCAACCTACTGCACAGAGGCAGTATCCTGTTAAACAAGAAGCTAAAAAACAAGTCAGGGAGATCTTAGATCAACTTGAATACCAGGGGGTGATTGAAACATGCACCTCACAAATGAACAACCCTTTTCGTTTCCTGTCTCCAAACCAGATGATTAATATCGTCTAGTTTTGGATTACAGACACCTAAACTCTTGTTGCAAAACATTTGCAGTACAAAACTCACACAGTGCAGCACTAATGAATATCATTGTGCGCAAAAAATATAAAACGACATTAGATATTTCAAATGGTTTCTTCTGTCAAAACATTGCACCAGAAAGCAGGTATTTGACCGCATTCTCCAGTATGGGGGCCTAAAGGCAATTTTGTCGTCTCCCCCAGGGATCCAAGAACAGCCCAGGATTATTTTCAGCCAGGGTAACATAAATATTACAAATGTATGATGATGAGGCATTATCTTATGTCGATTACATCTATCTTACAGATGATGACCTGGAGACACACTTGAAAAGAGTGAACACCGTTATACTTGGGTTCGCATCTGAAGGGTACAAATTCAACTTTAAAAAGTCACGAATTGCCCACCTCACTCTCCTATTTTTAGGATATGAGTTATCAAGTGAAGGCAAGAGCCTAGCAGACAACTTCTTAGAGAAGTGTGCAGTACTCCAAGCTCCAAAAATGCTGAAAAACTTACAATCAATTCTAGGTTTCCTAAATTTCGGAAGAACTTACATTCTAAACTACGCAGAGAGCGTTAAACCCCTCTACGAATTAATAAAACCTGATTTCAAACCAATTAATTGGACTCAGAAACACACAAAAATGTTACGATCAATGCAAACAGACATGTTAACTAAAACAAGCAAAGGGATTTGGAGCACCCTGCTGACACGTCACAGCTGAATTACCTCATGCATCATGGGCGATGTGGTTCAGTGTTACTCGCTTCACACACAGTTCTCATAGATTGTTGGCCAGTGCCAGTACCAGTATTCTTTTCAAGTGTATCCCCAGACACGTGTTTGTAGATTCCTCTTTCATCAGTGGGGAAAATGTTCATAGGTCGCTGGACGTGCTGCCGCAGTTTCATCAGGGTTGGTGCCACTCTCAGCACGCAGGTGCTCACAGAGCTCGTCAGCTCACGGCCCACGGGAGCCATCTTAAACAGTCAAAGGGATTTGGAACACCCTGCTGACACGTCACAGCTGAATTACCTCATGCATCATGGTCTAAAACAAAACTGCAAACACGCACAAACGAACGCAACCTTGTAATCCGAGTCATCCCAGGAAGATGCGGATTTACGTACCTGACCTCTAATGAGGGAGAAATGGTCCCAATAGCTTATAAATCACACTTGTACACACAAGCTGAAATGAAATTCAGTTCTACTGAAAAAATTCTGACTGCGGTCCAAACTGCTGTAGCAAAAGAAAGAGCCCTCGCACAAGGTAAACGTATAATAATCGTTACACCGGTACCTGCCCTAGAGGCAGTAACAAAAGCCAGCATTCCGAATGCTAAAGCTTTACATCCGAGATGGATACAATGGGTTAATTCTCTTGCTGCATCAGACGTAGTATACGAATTTGATCCTAACTTAAAAACGCAAGAATTTCTCCAATACGAATATGAATGTCCTCTGCCGACTGAGATCCTGCCTCTGGAACATTACGGCTGTATAATATATACAGACGGTTCAGCACAACCCGCAGTTGGGGTAAACAAGCATGTAGTGCTGCGTGCGCGATTTTTAAAGGTCGTTGGCACGAAGGAAAATTTAGACCACTGGTCACTAAAACTCAATCACTCGGAGACTGTACAGCACAGCTAGCTGAACTACAGGCTTTTAAAATGGCGCTTGAAAATACCGATCGCGAATTCCCCACACTCATAGTGTTCGATTCGTATTATTGCATCCAGTCTTACAATGAATACTTGCAGAACTGGGTTCAAACCGGTTTCAAAGATGCAAAAGGTGGCACAATCGAGCATAAAATGCTTTGTTATGTTATGTTAAATGTGACTTGTAAAGCGCACTGACACCGAAGCTTCCTGGCGCTGATAGACAGAACAGAGGAGGGGGAGCATAGGAGACAAAATTCTAACCAAGAATGGGGAAAAGGTGGGTTTTTAACATTTTTCTGAAATTCAGAAGGGAAGGAGCGGATTTAATTGGGAGGGGAAGGAGGTTCCAAAGCACAGGGGCTAGATAAGAGAGACAACGACCGCCGAATCTCTTACTTTTAGTCTTGGGGGTGACTAGCAAATCACGGTGAGCTGATCGGAGATTGCGTATAGGACAGTGAGGACGAATGAGAGATTTGAGGAAGACAGGGCCAGAGCAATGAAGTGCCTTGAAGGTGAGGCATGCCACCTTAAAGGTGGCCCTTCGATCGACTGGAAGCCAATGGAGAATAATGAGCAGAGGCTTAGCTGATTGCCATCTGGGGGTTCCATGAATCAAGCGGGCTGCTTGATTCTGGACAACTTGGAGACGCTGTATCAGAAATAGTGGGAGACCGTGATAGATGGCGTTAGAAAAATCCAGACGGGAGAGTACCAGTGACATAACAATCTGGGTGAGTGCTGCCGAGGGGAGAAGGTGGCGAACTTTGCGGATCCTCCGAAGTTGGTACATACAAGAGGAAACCACTGCTCCAACTTGGGCCCTAAGAGAGAGCTCAGTGTCAATGATGACACCTAGGCTCTTCACTGTTTTTACTGGAGTAGGGGGGGAGCCAAACTCTGGAGGCCAGAACTGCGGACCCCAGTAGATGTGACTAAGTCCGGGAAGAAGGAGCTCGGTTTTACCGGGGTTCAACTTCAATTGGTTCTGGTTCATCCAGAGTTGGATGTGAAGCATGGCTCCATGAAAGGTTTTGATGGCATGTGGTGAATTGAGGGAGAAAATAATTTGTAAGTCGTCAGCGTAATTATACATGACGATGTCCCATTTCAAAAGTGACTGAATGAGTGGCCGGAGATATAAATTAAAAAGGAGCGGGGAGAGGGACGAACCTTGGGGAACACCACAGGACGTGGGGATTTTTTGGGCAGTGTAGGGACCCAGGCGGACCGCCTGTGTTCTTCCCGTTAGGAAGGATTTGACCCACTCAAGTGCAACGCCCTGGATGCCTGCCTGCCCGACACGGTGGAGAAGGATGTTATGGTCCACCGTGTCTAATGCGGCAGACAGATCCAGTAGGACGAGGGCCTGGGGGATTCCCGCGTCCGCGTTTCTCCTGAGTGTGTCAAGAATTGCCAAGATGACGACCTCTGTCGAGTGGGCAGGTCTAAAGCCCGCCTGGGTCGGCTCAAGATAGCAGGAAGATTCTATAAAGCTTGACAGGCATCGGGTGACATGGGCCTCCATTAGTTTAGAAAAGTAAGGGAGAATGGAAATGGGGCGATAATTCGACGGCTCCGCCATGTCAGCACCAGGTTTTTTTAAAAGAGGTACCAGAATGGCCTCCTTGAAGGAGGTAGGACAGATGCCACTACTAAGAGATCTGTTGATTAAATGTAAGATACAATCTGGTAAGTTGAGACATATGCTCCGCAGTACAGATGGTGGACAGTAGTCATTTGGAGAGCCAGATTTCACGCGATTGGCTAGTTCCGCCAATGAGGTGTTATCTAGGGCAGGGAAGGTAGTGAAGGTCAAAGGGTTATTACAGGAATTGTCCAGTGATAGCGGCTGGGGGAGTGGGGGAATAGATTTTTTAATTATTGACATTTTTTCTTGAAAAAAGGAATTAAAGGTATCACAGGCTTCCTGAGTGGGGGTCTGAGCTGGGAGGGTTCTGTTGTCTGTAGTTAGCTCATTCATGACTCTGAACACTTCCTTAGATTTATCGTCTGCCGAGGAGATCCTGTTGGAAAAGTGTTTCATTTTGGCTGACCGGATGGCCGCTTTAAGATCCTTACGTGCGGCCAAATAGGGCTCTTTGGCTGAGTCCGAGTAGTCACGTCTCCAGATACGTTCTAGCTGACGCGTTTTCAGTTTCCGAGCTTTGAGGTCGTCGGAAAACCACCTATGGGAGTTCCGGTGTCTAGTGCAGGGGAATTTGACTAGGGGGGCAAACAGGTCACTGGCCGACTCTAGCCAGGAGGCAATGTCTAGTTCTAATCCATCGATGTCGTTGGAATCATGAGCAACTGGGCAAGAGTCTGCCAGGGTAATGAGGAAGCCCAGGGAGTCATATGAGCTCCATTTTCGGGAGAGGCCACCAGCCATCAGGGGGCAGGAATTTGACCAGCAATTGTGATGGTAGTGTCCACCAGATGGTGATCAGACCAGACGCACGGAAGTATGTCTGGTGGGGACAGCGACAAGTTGCAGGTCCAAATCTGATCCAAAATATGTCCCTTAATATGAGTGGATTGAGAGACATGTTGAGCGAGGTTCAGATTTTTTAGCGTCTCGAAAAGCTCGGTGGCATGGGGGCCGGCATTTGCATCACCAAACCAGTAATTTAGGTCGCCGAAAATAGCAAAACAGGAGTGCAGTGTAAGAAGGGAGGACAATTGTTCGCTCAAGGTGGTGGGGAAAAACGGCATAGAATGTGGAGGCCGATATAAGAGGAGAAAAGTGAAAGGGCCGGTGTCCGTTTGCACATTAATGAGTTGATTCTCCACCTCCGGAAAGGGGAGAGAGTAGGAAGAAATGGGATTCAGACGTTTAGATATAATGGCTGCTACCCGGCCCCCGGGCCGATCGCCAGGACGGTCGGCGTGGAGGATGTAATAGTCGGGGGGGAGGGCCGCCAAAATATCTGGCAGAGATTCTGATGTGAGCCACGTTTCTGTAAGTAGAAGCATATCAGGATTAGAACTAGATAATAGAATAAAGATGTCCTCAGAGTGTTTCACAAGCGAACGAGTGCTCAAATAGGACACCCTAATGGACGTGGTGTTCCTAGACAGCATGACTGAAGAAAGATCACTGCCTAGAAGAGATTGATCGGGGCGCGTGAGACCGGCAGAAGAGATACGCTCCCTAGCCGTGAGAGATGGTAATGTGGCGGTGTTCTGGAAGTCTCTAAGTGCTTGGGGTGAATATCTGATGAGATGGTCAGCGTGGCATGCCCTCAGGTCCTGGGGCGGACGGGCGCGCCGCTGCGCCCGTCCGCTGCGCGGACGTGGAAGGCACATGGTTTAAGTGAGAGGGAAACAGTAAGGGGCGTGGCCTGTTGTGTAGGGGGCATGGCCTGACCAGGCTTCCCCTGAATAGCGTTAGGGATTGTAGGCGGCCCACAACAGCGTTCAACTCGGCTGTGCGGGAGGGTGCCTGCGAGGAAAGTGAAGTTTTAAAAGCACAAGTAAATACACACAATTTTTTAAAAAGATACCGTTGCTCCCGGCTTTCCGCCTCAGGAGTTACTGTCTAGCTGCCAGCGCTCAAGAAATGGCGCGTTATGAAGGCGGGGGACGTGGCCTGTTGTGTAGGGGGCGTGGCCTGACCAGGCTTCCCTTGAATAGCGTTAGGGATTGTAGGCGGCCCACAACAGCGTTCAACTCGGCTGTGCGGGAGGGTGCCTGCGAGGAAAGTGAAGTTTTAAAAGCACAAGTAAATACACACAATTTTTAAAAAAGATACCGTTGCTCCCGGCTTTCCGCCTCAGGAGTTACTGTCTAGCTGCCAGCGCTCGAGAAATGGCGTGTTATGAAGGCGGGGGGGGCGTGGCCTGTTGTGTAGGGGGCGTGGCCTGACCAGGCTTCCCCTGAATAGCGTTAGTGATTGTAGGCGGCCCACAACAGCGTTCAACTCGGCTGTGCGGGAGGGTGCCTGCGAGGAAAGTAAAGTTTTAAAAGCACAAGTAAATACACACAATTTTTAAAAAAGATACCGTTGCTCCCGGCTTTCCGCCTCAGGAGTTACTGTCTAGCTGCCAGCGCTCGAGAAATGGCGCGTTATGAAGGGGGGGGGCGTGGCCTGTTGTGTAGGGGGCGTGGCCTGACCAGGCTTCCCCTGAATAGCGTTATGGATTGTAGGCAGCCCACAACAGCGTTCAACTCGGCTGTGCGGGAGGGTGCCTGCGAGGAAAGTGAAGTTTTAAAAGCACAAGTAAATACACACAATTTTTAAAAAAGATACCGTTGCTCCCGGCTTTCCGCCTCAGGAGTTACTGTCTAGCTGCCAGCGCTCGAGAAATGGCGCGTTATG
This sequence comes from Lissotriton helveticus, assembly GCF_964261635.1. NCBI lineage: Eukaryota > Metazoa > Chordata > Amphibia > Caudata > Salamandridae > Lissotriton > Lissotriton helveticus. The sequence goes on from NC_136067.1 coordinate 246,986,667, forward strand.
AAGGCGGGGGGGGGCGTGGCCTGTTGTGTAGGGGGCGTGGCCTGGCCAGGCTTCCCCTGAATAGCGTTAGGGATTGTAGGCGGCCCACAACAGCGTTCAACTCGGCTGTGCGGGAGGGTGCCTGCGAGGAAAGTGAAGTTTTAAAAGCACAAGTAAATACACACAATTTTTAAAAAAGATACCGTTGCTCCCGGCTTTCCGCCTCAGGAGTTACTGTCTAGCTGCCAGCGCTCGAGAAATGGCGCGTTATGAAGGCGGGGGCGTGGCCTGTTGTGTAGGGGGCGTGGCCTGACCAGGCTTCCCCTGAATAGCGTTAGGGATTGTAGGCGGCCCACAACAGCGTTCAACTCGGCTGTGCGCGAGGGTGCCTGCGAGGAAAGTGAAGTTTTAAAAGCACAAGTAAATACACACAATTTTTAAAAAAGATACCGTTGCTCCCGGCTTTCCGCCTCAGGAGTTACTGTCTAGCTGCTTTGGGAACAAGTAGTTCTTTTACAGAAAGAACTACAAAAGACTCACATGATTCATAGTCATCAACGTGATGGCGTTCACGTTGCAGGGAATTCATTGGCTGATGAGGCCGCAAAGGCAGCTGTGCAAACGGCTTCCGTAGCTGCGATTACATGCAAGCTGTCAGTGCTTCAGTAAAAAATAGTGGTAAGACACTCCCGAAAGGCTTTCCAGTAACGTACTCATACAAAACTGATGCAAATAATGTTCCTTTTGCTGTAATCCCTGGAGTGGGGGATAGGGTAATTCCAAACATGGAACATAGGTTAGGACTAATTTTAGCGGCACATGAAGGGCTCGCCTCTGCACATGCTGGTGTTTCCGCCACAGTTTCGTTATTAAAACAGAGATATTGGTGGCCATGCATGAGAAAACAGACTAAAAACTATGTTTTAGAATGTGAAATATGCCAAAAAATGAAGGTATCAACAGTGAAACGACCTGTGAAACGACCTGCACAGACGCCCCTTCTAATCTTAGATAAACCATTAGCATGTGTTTACCTGGACCACTGTGGTCCCTTACAAAGGGATGGCAACTAGAAATATATCATGGTCGCAGTGGATTCCTGCACGAGATTCATTTGGATGTGGCCCCAGCGCTCGGCTGACGCCAGAACTGTTATAAAAGATTTGCGAGTCTTTATCGGCACATACGCAATTGGCATGCTACATTCTGACCAGGGTCCTGCGTTTAGCTCTCGGGCTTACAAGGAGGCCATGGCCAGCTTGGGCATTGCATTGCGGTACTCTAGTCCATTCCATCCTGAGGGAAATGCAGTAGTGGAGAGAAAAAACTGTGACATAAAGCAATCTATAACAGCGAGGGTATTAGGTTCGGGTGATGGGTGGCTCAAACATCTAATGTGTCCAACGTAGTCTTAATAATCTGCCAAGACATTCTCTGGGTGGAATCACTCCGTATGAACTTTTGTTTGGTACTAGAATGATAATCGAATACCTCGATAGTCAGACTTCAGTGGTGGAACAAAAAACCTTTGATATCAAAGATCGTTTGGCTGTTTTACAGGACTTAAATGAAACAAGAAGAAGTCTAAGTAACACAAAGCTAAAGCCAACGGCCATTGAAGAAAAACCACCTGTCCCAGCAAGACCTGTCTGGATTCCAAAGATTGGGGATCTGGTCAGAGAAAAGATTGCGGTGAAGAAGGAATTTGGGTCTTCTTACAGAAAAGCAGTACCTGTCTTAGCTATCAGCGGAACAAGATCAGTAGTACTACTGCCCCTTGCTGGTAAAAAGGAGAACAGAGTTGTATCAATCGACCTGATAAAACCACAATCATGTGGCCAATGATAAGTAGTAGGCCCAGTGGACTCCCAAGATGTAGCAGAAGACCAAACCTTGCTACAATTCAAGAGGTTCAAACTGAGAGACTAATCACATTTGATGAACCTGCAGTGAATAAAGAAGGACTATGCAACAAAGCCATGGAACTTGTGCCTCTTGAAACCCAAATTGCAACATTACGTCAAGAAACACCTGTCTACAATGATGTAGCCTCTGACTATACTAATATGACAACAGAAGAAGAAGCAAATGCAAAGATTAATAAGAATCCTGAAGCAATTCCAACAATTGACAGAACTGCATCTGGCTACTTCATCAATTTCGATGACTTTTCTGAAGATCCAAGTGAACATGAAGAAAAGCCAGCAAATAAAACTTTCAAAGAAAAAATAACTGAACTCTTTCCTCAACTTGGAGAAACAAATCTGATTTCACCATGGATTGAATTGTGGATTGTGTTAGGTGTACTTTTCCTCCTACTCTGGCTCATCTTGGTTTTAAGCTTGGGAAGAAGGATTGATGGAAAATACAGTACAATGGACACAGCAAGTCAGAACATCAACTTGGTTCTAAAGCCTCACAGATCTTCTCACATGTAAAAAAGAGAACTATCATCAGTAAACATCACAGCCATTCCTATACCTGGTGGTGTAGCATGGGACGCTACTGATTACGACATCTATGGCCCGGTTGAACTCTTGAAATATCCACACCAGTTCAAGGTTTCATTGAGTGACTTTGTATCACCTAGTACTTTCTCTGATGATTGGGACTTTGAAAATATTAATAATATGATGTCAGATTTAGAAATGTCAGCAAAATTGACAGGACATGATTATTTAGAAGGTTCATCAGATTATGAAGAAATGTATTGCTTTAATCATTATGGGCATCACTATTTGCATAAATCTGCTAATCCTAGAAATGTTTTCACTTATAATCAATGGGAACATTGTCCAACACCTCCAAAAGGCAGCTCGAGAACATTTTTATGAGAAATTCCCATACTTCTCAGGGTTTAATATCACTGATCCAGAAACGTTTTATTTTAAGACTATAAATGAAACAGGAATGAAAAACATGTAGACAAATACTAAACTGATTTATTCTGCAAAATTTTATGAAAAATTGTCTACATTTGGTTTTGAATTTTGGAAAAACAACATTGAGACAAAAACTATCTGGGGTACAAAAGACTGGCAGGTACAAGGTTTAGAATCATTATTCAGAGCCTGCATGATCCCAGAACAGATAATATTCCTGAATGACACCATTCAACAAACAACCTGTCTTGGCCTAGCCAAGATAAAGGACTTAAACAAACCGTCTATACCAAAGCCCATACCTGATAGTAATAGCACTACAGATGTGGGGATAGACGTATCCCATATTTTACACAAAAACTAATCCTGATTGGAGAAAATGGTTGATCTGGCCCACGCACACTAATAACTGTCAAGATAGATTCCTGAACAAAACACAGGGGTTCAAACAGAACAGGCCAGACCCAAGATATTCCCAGAGACAACATCCAGGGATAATAACAACATACAGTGTAGGAAAACTATGCCTCAAATGGCTACAGAAATCCACACTACCTGAAATTAAGCAACACTTGACCTTACTTAAAGTAGGTGCTGACATGCGAGATTTCTTATTGGGACCTCGCAAACAGCGTCAAAAACGTTTCATATACGCCGGTATCTATGCTGCTTACAACAAAGCTTGGAAAATAACGCAAATTTAAACTGCTGAGAAAATACGAGAAATTGATTGTATTAATTTGGAAAAATCACTGTCTGTAGTGGACAATGGGTTAACTACTCTGTCCTCCAGAATTTATTCACTGGACAGCATTGTATCATCTGCTATTGATATAATAGAACAGGATAGGCTAATGTTACAACATGGCCAGTCCCAATTACGTTCTATTGTACAGTTAGGCTGGACGTTACAAAATCTCCGTACAGGCTACGTGCCATGGCGTCTAATCAACACAACGTCATTATTTTCTATCTTTAACCTTACAGATAAACAAATCTCTTTGGCACAAAAAGGAGCAGACTATACGGTGCTGAGCATTGAAAAACTAGAAAGATTACCATTGAAAATCTCCGAAAGACCTGTCATTGAATGGATAATACAAAGCACCATTACAATTCCGATAACGACTTTTCAGTTTCAATATTGCCAAAAGCGCATACCAGCAGGCCTTTATGAAAAGTTGGGTAAAGGTTACATCAAGTCAACCTGGAATCTATCTTACACACATAGATGTTGGTGTGGGGGGGAAAAAAGAGGTATTTCTTAGTGGTAACAACTGTAAAAACTCACTGAGCGGTACACTTCTGTGTCAAGGCACCCCTGCTACACAAATAGAGCCTTTTTTCAGACAACTTTCCAACGGCAGTTACGTTATGATAAGTGACCGCAGCTGCTGTGGCATGGTGCCAGGAACAGCCTATCTCGTCAGTGTAACTTCCAGGGTCACTTGCTGTATGCAAGTATTGTATCCAAACAGCAAACCAGACAAGGAGGCAACGATATGGCCTTCTCTGAATATCTCTTCTATTCAAATTGATACTTTAAGCAGAATGAAGTCTATTCTTTTACAAACAACTGTGCCTTTGACCTCGTCTAGAGAAACGTATGATCTGCAAGTCGCAAGGACAGCAGCAGAGATACATGCATTATTATCAACAAATTGCCCCATACATTTCGCAAAAATGTTAAGTCAAATCTTGAACATGCCTGATACCAATGGCATTGCACATGTATTTTTTCAGGACTGTTAGCACCCTTTGAAGCAGTCCTGAGCATCTTCCTGCATTTCGTGCACTCTGTGTTCGGCGGCCTGCCTCTCATCTTGGGACACGTAGCAGGAATCTCATTTTTGTTCCTTCTGCTCCGATATGGCAAGTCCAGCCACAGACAAAACTCAGGCTACAATGGAAGAAACGCTCCTAGCAATGAGATACCGAGATCGGATTACTAAAGTCCTCGGCTTGGCTTGGCTAAGAGATCTGAATACTACCTGGATTCTTTCGTTCAGACCAATCTGGCAAGATTGCATCCTACCTGTTCTACGATGCCTGCTCTGTGGAGAAGAATGCATGTTAGACGTCTGTCTCACACTCCCATCAGCAGTGCCTATGGATATCGATACTTTGCTTGGTTCGGTAACGGCTCATGCAACGTGTTGTCCCCAGCGGCTACCTATTCTGATGACGGCATTCATTGAGACCTCACCATTACGATTAGGTGGCGGTGAGCTACGAGATGAAAGCGGCACACAGGTACAACCTTCTGTGACCATTGCTGATCTAGACCCCGATGACAGCAATGCATCTCACATATGCACTATTTCTACTTTTTCGGACATGGTCCAACTTTCACCTACTGTTGTAGACGAATTCTTTGCCAGCCTATCTGAGCTAATGTTCTCCCCTAACAACGAGAATAGCTTTTGAAAACACGAGCACACAGCGTTCCCTGAACTCTGAATTCGACCTTCAGTTTTGATAAACAGAACTTCTAAAAACTGTGGAACTATTTTTTCACTGAAAGCGAAATTATTTTTTCCCTGTTCCCAAAATATTTACTTTTTTGGCCCATGATACTCTGCTTAAAGTAAAACTATTCTTAGAGAACAAGATTTCTATTCTTGAAAGCTCTAGAGACAATATTTTGATTTAACCTTTAGCACATGTACAGTCTTGTATAAATATGTGATGAAATGGTCTCGACCATCTCTTCTGTATTAAGAGCCATTTCATAAATGTAATTTTCGTGATTCATTCAGTCAACATTCCAATGTACAAATATATGCATTAACTGAATGATACCACTGCTTACAAAAACGTACAGTATACTACTCATTTTCGTGTATATACCATTTCAAATGCATTTTATGCATTTTGGGGTGGGATGGAAAACACATGCATAGATATGAGTAAAATTGCTTAGTATTTAGTAATGATGGACATTATACGTGGAGTGGGTGTTGTAAACGAATCTAGGACTCTAGTTAAATATTCCCGATTTATGCCCTTATGTGGTTATATCAAATCATATCCTTATATAGGCATAAGAATCATACCCATGTTAAGACATAGCCAATGCAGTCCAAATACGGCAAGGCTACTCCCATAGACTCCTAGAAAGCACAACGTGTTCTTAAACAAACTAAGCCTCCAGCAGCCCGGGAATTCCCCCTGCTTCTGTATTGATTTGTCCTAGAACTCCCGGAGTCCTGAAAGAACTGCGAGTTCTTAGTGACGTCTTATGTCCAACCTTACGTCAAACTCGGCACCTTCCAGGTATAAATATACCAGCATCTGCCCTAGCAAAACACATAGTGGTTTAGAGCAGATCGGCTATCTACTTGCCCGACGCCCTGCTGTAGCGAGTGCCGAAGGAAGCCGACCCTCCCATTGATGCACTGAGAGAGACGCTGTCTTTTCTCCTGCCGAGAAATCCAGCTCCAGTGTTTCCCTGTCACCCTTGCGGGTTGCTGGGAGATCGAGTCATGAGAGAGAGATACAAGACCTCCTTCATTCTATAACCAAGGTACGGAGCTGATTAGACCCGTAGATAATTCTTGATTCAGATTCTTGGCAGAAACTATCTTAACTCAAACTACAGCTCACTTACTCCTTCCCTCTACTAGGCTTAGGTTAGGTACACCGGGGTAGGCGTATCTTAGAAGCACCAGTTGAGTACGTTTAGTCATCATTTTATCATTGTATCTATTTTATCCATTTTAAACACCGTATGGCTTAGAAACCATACCATGCTTATACAGTATTATTTCATAATACTCATTTTACTGTACGCACTTTACTTTATGACAAGTATTGCAATTGTAGCAACTCACTTCTCTTGCATGAGAAAGAAGACTGTTCAATAAATAACCTCTTTTATTGAAAACGCCCGTCTCTCTGTTTCTCTGCACTTCTGGTGAAACTAAGCATGCACGATTGACTGAGTAAAATAGTTATCTATTGATTCCGCGACTCTGGAGGTATACTCCTTATTCTGGAGGGAGCAAAGTTGTCATGTTTATGCGGTTGTCAGAAACTAATCCCTTCTTGTGTACTCGAGAAAGTTTCTAGTGACCTCTGAGCTAGCTGGCATTTATAATTAAGTCTAAAATATTCAATAGAGACCTAGTCGACCTAAGTCCTACGTCTAAACTATCCTTTATGTTATTCCAATGCGCAGAGCCTATTGGGAATATAGGAACTACACTACGGTGGTATAAGATTATCAAGGACCGAATATTAAGGGGCAAAATATCAAAAGGTAAGTGCATGTAGGGAAGTATAGGTTTACTATTCCTAACTCAACATGAACATACCTTAAAGATATATGTACCGTGTAGGTACATATATATGTCGAGTTCGGTATAGAAATTCTAGACTTTTTAAAAATGTTTTTCTGTCCCAGTTTTTTTATGTTGTGTTCAGGTCTGACGCCTGTTTTCATACTGTGTTCAGGTCTGATGCCTGTTTTCATACTGTGTTCAGGTCTGCAGTCTGGTTTGGGGCTATCAAGTAAGCTTTCGTACTCTAAATATTTAGATGTTTGCTTTTTTCTAATATTTTTGGTGGAAAGGTAAGAGGGAGATGTGCCAAGGGTTTCCATGACCAGAGGGACTATGCATGCTGACATGGATCTATAGGTGAGTCAGACTTACAGACCAGTGTTCCTGCCTTAGTTTCATGTAAAAAAGATGCAGTCAAACTCAGCGAGAGATGAGACTGTGAGTGATGAGGACATGTCCTCCATAAAGGCTGCCTAAAGCAGGCTGTGCAAGGAACAAGGTGTAGATACTGGAAATTGTATTGTAAAAAGCTGAAAAACGCAAGTTCCTCGCAAAGTTTGTGGGAGGTTGTCACGTTTTACCTCAGAGAGGAGAGAATGAGGAAGGAGTTTACCTCAGAGAATATTTCTCTTGAAGAATGGATAGTCATAGCTAATCTTTCATTATAGTAAGAAGTGTGGGCAGCACACATAAGTTTGTGATAATTACTAGCAGCTGCTCTCCAACCTTGTTTAGCTGAACAATCAGAGTTGAGATACCAGTCATGCTCTCACATTTTAAACTCACGTTTAATGTTATTAAGGGCTGCCAAGGACCATGGTGCAGTGGGAGGGTTGCGATGGAAGTTCTTAAGAGGAGCAATAACATCGAGCATCAAAGTGATCCAGTTGCTGGACTGGGTTGCATCATCAGTGATCTCAGAGATAACAAGGCAGAGATGGTCAGCAAGCAAATGAAAACTAAGACCCAGGCCCAGATCCAGGTCCTAGTTGTGTAGGAAACAGAGGTTTCCATCCACATCGGAGTTAACAGTATTGTGATAAATCCCATTCCATCAAATTTTTCCCACATGCAGAATCGATCGAGAGCACCGTGCTCATAATGAAGTTGCTGTGGTTATTCATCATTCCAAGGATTAAACTAGCAATTGCAAAGTAACACCCCAGCCAGTAAACATCATACACTGCAGTAATAAATGTCTGTAGTTAAATGAGGCTCGTAATACGCTTTTCTATTTAGCCCCTAAATTTATTATCCATTGTGAATCCAAGAGATTGTGTCTATTTATTAATGGTTGACTTGCATACAAATGGACTGGGGTGTCATGCAAGGGTGGAGAAATAAGCAAAAGAAAACATTAAAAGATTTAAGGCTAAAATGGTGCCTTGGCGGACTCTATGAGGGACTCTTAATCTATTAGACTAGGTTTGTTTAGTTGGAATTTAACCCATCCCCATCAAAAGCCATGTGTTCACTCAGGGTTGTTTTTAGTTTCTATAAATCCATTAGTGGGGCTAAAATTGGAAGATTTAGCTGGCCAGTGCTATACAACGCTGTGCTTTTACCATAAGTTTCTGCAGAACCAGTTTTCAGTGCAACAAAAAGCTCTAAGCAGTTGTAGTTTCTTGCCTCCCACAGTGTATCCATCCTGAGCAAACCTCTGCAACGTGTTGCGGTCCTCTGGAGATGAAACAAATGTTATGACTCACTTTTCTCCAGCTGCTAGGAAAGGTCCTTCTGGCAATCTGACATCAGGTCCCTAAGCCACGCTTCTAGATCCCAAGTCTCTTTCCAGGGCCCAGTCCACAGGCAGTGTTTAGCCCTTACTCTGAATCTTCCTAACCTTTCATCCCATTTTTCTCTTTCATATTGTTCTTCTAAAAATTATCTACTTTTCTAATTTTTGCTTCTGTAAATTTACCTCTGCTTATCTGTCTAATGTTCCTCTCCTTCTTTTCTTTTTCTCCTGTCAGACTCTGAACCTATTTTCTTTATTAACTGGACTAATACAGGGTACCTTACTTTGACACTATTCTCCTAACACCTAAATTGAAGTACCTTTTTCTCCTAAATCTTTAGACTTATGTTAACCTTTCTTGCTTCGTTCAAACATGTCATGACTCAGTTGTGACATGTTTGAACGAGTTGTGATGGGTTAGATTTGTAGGTCATGTAGCTGACCCTGAAGGTAAAATAACATGGCGCGTGAAGCCAGTGAAGTTCTATTACAGGGAGTGTGATGTTATCATATTTCTTACGGCTCTTGATGAAAAGTGTTGCTGTATGTAGGATGCCTTTTAGGGGGTTAGTATGAAGTCTGAGAATCCACTCACAAGGCAAATGCCACAATCCAAATGCACGAGTACAAAGGCTTAAATGGCTAATGTTAAGTTGTTTTCCGGGGGGGGGGGGGGACTTTTTCTCTTTATTTACTAGAGGGAGTTCTTACCAGGTCATCTTGCTTTACTATGTGATGGCTTCCTTGAGAATGAGGTTGGTTTAAAGAGTAAATTGAATCACTTTATGTTTGTTGAAATGGGAGTCTTGAATCTGTCACGGTTCATGTGATCAAGCTAGGTTTCAATTACTTGTTGCTTGTTGTTGCTGGTAAATAGGAGACACTGGGTTTCAGGTAGCGGCTGGATTCCTAAGTCTGAATGTAGTGTAGGCAGTGCTTGAGCCAGTAGATGTCTAGAATTGAGGAACCTTAAATGTAGAGTTGGGTGTCACCTGAATATTGATGGCTTTTGAGGCTGTTGTCAGTAAATAGAGCTCCAAGTGATTCCATGTAGATGTGGCAAGATTGATCTTTTGAAGGACCTGGAGGACTCCATGTGAATAAACTGACATTGCCTTGTGTGATAGGAAGAGAACAAATTGATTGCCTTGATAGTGAATCCCAATCGAAACTCAAGGTTGTAGATGAGAATGGGATGCCAACTAGTATGAAAGGTGGTCCAGCAGCATCTGGAGGAAAGGGTCATCTTTATCCATAATAAGGAGTAGTGGTAGGTGAAATTTGTGTCATTTGTTTTCATGTAATTATGTGAAATGTATGGAAAACTATGAGAAACTATGCATATTTATTGCCATTTAGTGATTTATTTTAAGGTGAAAGGTGTCCTAGCAACCATGTTTTTTTATTTTCACCCCAAAAAAATAAGCAAAAAACACAATTGCTGTGAACAACAGCCGCTCACGTTCTGCTTCTTTGCAATGTTCGAGAGCTATACATTTTGTAATCACACTACATTGTGTAATGGCTTAATTTTTAAAATTTCAAGAATAAGGTGTAACCCAGAAGTCCCGAAATTATGCAAATTACAGCAGCTTCATTTAAATTTTGTCCAGGTCTGTTATGTATGACATTCTTTACAATTTGTAAAGTAGCTGTTTCCATACTGTTGCATGGTCTGCAGCCAGTTATGCAGGTGTTGGTTGGAGTTGATGTGATCTTGGAGTTGTTTATAGAGTATTTGTTTATTATCTTGCGGATGAAGAGTAGATTAATAGGATCATCAAGACCTGGTGTGGGTTTCAATAAGATTGAGTAACTTTATCAGTCTTGAGAGATTTTAGAAAGCTGTTTCAGTGAGGAAGGCATTGAGATGTTGAGAAGGAGTTGCCCAGGAAGGGCTCAGATTGAGGATAAGGTTAAAAGAAAACATCATCTTCATAGGAGGTGGCTTGAAAGTTTAAGATATTGGTAGGGTCTGCTTCTCGATTCATCTGTTTTCATTGCCTAATTGTACCCCCTTCTGCCTTATATATTTTTCTTTCCTTGGACTGAAACTTTAGAAATCTTTTCCTCTGTCTTAATCATTCAAAATTAATAGTTTTTGATCTTCTTTGAATATCCATCTGTTTCATGAAGTTGTGACTGATTGGTTGTTCCCTGTCCAGAACTTAGGTTTAAGCATTATAAAAGTAAAATGAAATGAAAATGAAGGGAATGAACCATGGCTGTTTGGTTCATAGGAGGATGATGTGCTTTATTTTGCATGGTAATTAGAAATAATGTTTTTTTAGGATAGAGAGGAGTCAACAAAAAAGCACAGGATGACAGATTAGGTAACAGTTGGCTAATCTTATAGAGATGTGCCCCTCCTGGATAGGGGTCCTAATGAATCCTCCATTTATGAGGACAGTGCCCAATCTTTGGGGTCCATTAGGATGGCGGACAGATCGCCACCGCCATGCAGGCGGTGGCGATCCGTCCGCCATCCTTGCCCTTCCCCCACCTTTTTTCCCCCCACCATATTACAATGGCGGGGGGGACCGTGGCGGGCGGGAAAACCATCCGCCACTTTTCCGCTGCGGTCTGCTTGCGACCGTGGCAGAAAAGCTCTAATATGGTGGCGGTGTCTAAGAGACACCACCAGCCATATTAGGATGGCCTGAGGGGAATGCCTTTCCGTGGCGGCAATGCCGCCACGAAAAGGCATACGGTTCCTGCTTTGGGGGCCCATTGAGGGCCCCAGGGTGAAGGGGCCATGGGGGGTGCACATGGGGGGTACCTATGGTACCCCCCCGCGTTTCACAGCAAAACATGGCAGGCACCGCGCGATGCCTGTCATGTTGTGCTGTGAAATGCACAACATGCATTTTTCACATTGCGGCGGTCGGTGCTTTATGCACCGTCCGCCACAATGTTAAAAATGTGGGGTGCACCCACCACTGTGGCGGGTGCATCCTAATTGGGGGCACGGTTCCTCTGCCCTTGTGGCGGACGGTACCTGCCCCAGACAGGATAGCAGACTTTGTTCGTCCGCCATCCTAATCGACCCCTTTGTTGGGTTACGTTTTATATATGCTGTGAAAATGTATATTTTTATGACATGAAGAGAGAATCTGAGTTTAAAAATATCATTCACTGGCAATGCTTTAAGGTACATTTATTTGGCTGTTATGAGTGCATTGTTAAGCCAGGACCACTACAAGAGTAAGGAACAGCTACATTTCTCTGAATCAGACCCTTCAAGCTCACCAAAGACCCGCACACTTCCAAAACCAACCTCCACGAAGGAATGAAAGCCGTCGCCGACTGGATGAGGAACAGGCGACTGAAGCTGAACTCGGACAAGATGGAGGTCCTCATCCTCGGATCCACCCCCTTGGCCTGGGATGACTCCTGGTGGCCGACTGCACTAGGAACACCCCTAACACCCACCGACCACGAACGAAACCTAGGGGTTATCTTCAACTCTATCCTCTCCATGACGAAGCAGGTCATCGCTATCTCCTCCCCCTGCTTCAACACCCTCCACATGCTTCACAGGATCTTCAAGTGGATCCCCACCGAAACGATAAGAACGGTCACCCAGGCCCTCGTCAGCAGTAGACTGGACTACGGAAACGCACTTTACGCAGGAGCCCCGGCCAAACTCCTGAAACGTCTCCAACGCATCCAGAACGCCTCCGCATGCCTGATACTCGACATCCCTCACCGCAGCCACATAACACCCCACCTGAAAGATCTGCACTGGCTCCCTGTCAACAAGAGGATAACCTTCAAACGCCTCACCCACGCACACAAGGCACTCCACAACACCGGACCGCGGTACCTCAACAGCCGGCTCAGCCTCTACACCCCCACCCGCGAGCTCTGCTTCGCAGACCCCGCCCTTGTCTCCATTCCCTGCATCCGAAGGGTGACCGCTGGTAGCAGATCATTCTCCCACCTCGCCGCCAAGACAGGGAACACCCTCCCCATCCACCTACAGCAGACCGAAGACCTTCTGACCTTCAAGAGACTTCTCAAGACCTGGCTCTTTCGACAGTAGCAACTTCCCTCCCCCAGCACCTTGAGACCCGCACGGGTATGTAGTGCGCTCTACAAATGTGTTGATTGATTGATTCACTTAAAAACAAATTTTCAGCTATCATTAACCCCTCCCATGCTCGTGATGGAACCGCTCCGTCACGAGCCTCGGTCGCGCTGTGCTGGTGACGGAGCGGTTCCATCACAGCCCGTTCGGCGCGCCTGCGCGGCGCTGATTTCGCGCCTGCCCGGCACATTCTATTGAGCGGGGGGGGCCATGACGGAACCGCTCCGTCACAAGCACAGCGCGCCCGAGGCTCGTGACGGAGCGGTTTGGTCACGAGCATAGTAGCGCCGCGCGGCCCCCCTCGCCCCTAGCGCTGCGGCAGAATTGCCACTGCAGCAATCGGGTAAAACATCTCAAACCAACACAATTCTGCCTTTATCATCTTCCATCCTTTCCATGTGTTAAACCATCCTGCATGGCATGATCAATGCATCTCCAGTTAAAGGCACTTTCCCTGACTGTTTAAAAACCCAGACATCACACCCATACTCAGAAAGCCCAACCGTGATGTAAATCAGCTCTTCAATTTCCATCTATGCCTCACCCAGCTGTGTAATGGAAAGCCACAGAAAATAACTGTCTCCAACTAAATACATGTTGTCATTGCCAAAGAACGTATGCTGATTTTGAAAAAGGGGGGTGGTGATGGACAGAGTTTCTGAATGATGCAGAATACTCTTACCAAGTCAAGAGATCATGGTTTTAATCCATCACCGTTTTTTAGCTCACTGCACCATCCCAGCTCAGAACCTGGCTATATGCAAATTAGTCTGTTCCTGTCCCAGTGCATGATGGGAACAGGGCAAACCAAACTACCAAGCCAATTCTTATACTGGGAAGGAAACAAGCTCCCGGGGACCGGTTTCTGGCATCACAGCCTTCTTCGGCCCGGTTTGCTTGAATCCTGATGGTGCAATGAGCAAGGGACTCACGTCTGAGTATACCCTCCCACACATAGTGTGGATAAAACCGATTTTGAAAAAGGGGGGTGGTGATGGACAGAGTTTCTGAATGATGCAGAATACTCTTACCAAGTCAAGAGATCATGGTTTTAATCCATCACCGTTTTTTAGCTCACTGCACCATCCCAGCTCAGAACCTGGCTATATGCAAATTAGTCTGTTCCTGTCCCAGTGCATGATGGGAACAGGGCAAACCAAACTACCAAGCCAATTCTTATACTGGGAAGGAAACAAGCTCCCGGGGACCGGTTTCTGGCATCACAGCCTTCTTCGTCCATCACCACCCCCCTTTTCCAAAATCGGTTTTATCCACACTATGTGTGGGAGGGTATACTCAGACGTGAGTCCCTTGCTCATTGCACCATCAGGATTCAAGCAAACCGGGCCGAAGAAGGCTGTGATGCCAGAAACCGGTCCCCGGGAGCTTGTTTCCTTCCCAGTATAAGAATTGGCTTGGTAGTTTGGTTTGCCCTGTTCCCATCATGCACTGGGACAGGAACAGACTAATTTGCATATAGCCAGGTTCTGAGCTGGGATGGTGCAGTGAGCTAAAAAACGGTGATGGATTAAAACCATGATCTCTTGACTTGGTAAGAGTATTCTGCATCATTCAGAAACTCTGTCCATCACCACCCCCCTTTTCCAAAATCGGTTTTATCCACACTATGTGTGGGAGGGTATACTCAGACGTGAGTCCCTTGCTCATTGCACCATCAGGATTCAAGCAAACCGGGCCGAAGAAGGCTGTGATGCCAGAAACCGGTCCCCGGGAGCTTGTTTCCTTCCCAGTATAAGAATTGGCTTGGTAGTTTGGTTTGCCCTGTTCCCATCATGCACTGGGACAGGAACAGACTAATTTGCATATAGCCAGGTTCTGAGCTGGGATGGTGCAGTGAGCTAAAAAACGGTGATGGATTAAAACCATGATCTCTTGACTTGGTAAGAGTATTCTGCATCATTCAGAAACTCTGTCCATCACCACCCCCCTTTTCCAAAATCGGTTTTATCCACACTATGTGTGGGAGGGTATACTCAGACGTGAGTCCCTTGCTCATTGCACCATCAGGATTCAAGCAAACCGGGCCGAAGAAGGCTGTGATGCCAGAAACCGGTCCCCGGGAGCTTGTTTCCTTCCCAGTATAAGAATTGGCTTGGTAGTTTGGTTTGCCCTGTTCCCATCATGCACTGGGACAGGAACAGACTAATTTGCATATAGCCAGGTTCTGAGCTGGGATGGTGCAGTGAGCTAAAAAACGGTGATGGATTAAAACCATGATCTCTTGACTTGGTAAGAGTATTCTGCATCATTCAGAAACTCTGTCCATCACCACCCCCCTTTTCCAAAATCGGTTTTATCCACACTATGTGTGGGAGGGTATACTCAGACGTGAGTCCCTTGCTCATTGCACCATCAGGATTCAAGCAAACCGGGCCGAAGAAGGCTGTGATGCCAGAAACCGGTCCCCGGGAGCTTGTTTCCTTCCCAGTATAAGAATTGGCTTGGTAGTTTGGTTTGCCCTGTTCCCATCATGCACTGGGACAGGAACAGACTAATTTGCATATAGCCAGGTTCTGAGCTGGGATGGTGCAGTGAGCTAAAAAACGGTGATGGATTAAAACCATGATCTCTTGACTTGGTAAGAGTATTCTGCATCATTCAGAAACTCTGTCCATCACCACCCCCCTTTTCCAAAATCGGTTTTATCCACACTATGTGTGGGAGGGTATACTCAGACGTGAGTCCCTTGCTCATTGCACCATCAGGATTCAAGCAAACCGGGCCGAAGAAGGCTGTGATGCCAGAAACCGGTCCCCGGGAGCTTGTTTCCTTCCCAGTATAAGAATTGGCTTGGTAGTTTGGTTTGCCCTGTTCCCATCATGCACTGGGACAGGAACAGACTAATTTGCATATAGCCAGGTTCTGAGCTGGGATGGTGCAGTGAGCTAAAAAACGGTGATGGATTAAAACCATGATCTCTTGACTTGGTAAGAGTATTCTGCATCATTCAGAAACTCTGTCCATCACCACCCCCCTTTTCCAAAATCGGTTTTATCCACACTATGTGTGGGAGGGTATACTCAGACGTGAGTCCCTTGCTCATTGCACCATCAGGATTCAAGCAAACCGGGCCGAAGAAGGCTGTGATGCCAGAAACCGGTCCCCGGGAGCTTGTTTCCTTCCCAGTATAAGAATTGGCTTGGTAGTTTGGTTTGCCCTGTTCCCATCATGCACTGGGACAGGAACAGACTAATTTGCATATAGCCAGGTTCTGAGCTGGGATGGTGCAGTGAGCTAAAAAACGGTGATGGATTAAAACCATGATCTCTTGACTTGGTAAGAGTATTCTGCATCATTCAGAAACTCTGTCCATCACCACCCCCCTTTTCCAAAATCGGTTTTATCCACACTATGTGTGGGAGGGTATACTCAGACGTGAGTCCCTTGCTCATTGCACCATCAGGATTCAAGCAAACCGGGCCGAAGAAGGCTGTGATGCCAGAAACCGGTCCCCGGGAGCTTGTTTCCTTCCCAGTATAAGAATTGGCTTGGTAGTTTGGTTTGCCCTGTTCCCATCATGCACTGGGACAGGAACAGACTAATTTGCATATAGCCAGGTTCTGAGCTGGGATGGTGCAGTGAGCTAAAAAACGGTGATGGATTAAAACCATGATCTCTTGACTTGGTAAGAGTATTCTGCATCATTCAGAAACTCTGTCCATCACCACCCCCCTTTTCCAAAATCGGTTTTATCCACACTATGTGTGGGAGGGTATACTCAGACGTGAGTCCCTTGCTCATTGCACCATCAGGATTCAAGCAAACCGGGCCGAAGAAGGCTGTGATGCCAGAAACCGGTCCCCGGGAGCTTGTTTCCTTCCCAGTATAAGAATTGGCTTGGTAGTTTGGTTTGCCCTGTTCCCATCATGCACTGGGACAGGAACAGACTAATTTGCATATAGCCAGGTTCTGAGCTGGGATGGTGCAGTGAGCTAAAAAACGGTGATGGATTAAAACCATGATCTCTTGACTTGGTAAGAGTATTCTGCATCATTCAGAAACTCTGTCCATCACCACCCCCCTTTTCCAAAATCGGTTTTATCCACACTATGTGTGGGAGGGTATACTCAGACGTGAGTCCCTTGCTCATTGCACCATCAGGATTCAAGCAAACCGGGCCGAAGAAGGCTGTGATGCCAGAAACCGGTCCCCGGGAGCTTGTTTCCTTCCCAGTATAAGAATTGGCTTGGTAGTTTGGTTTGCCCTGTTCCCATCATGCACTGGGACAGGAACAGACTAATTTGCATATAGCCAGGTTCTGAGCTGGGATGGTGCAGTGAGCTAAAAAACGGTGATGGATTAAAACCATGATCTCTTGACTTGGTAAGAGTATTCTGCATCATTCAGAAACTCTGTCCATCACCACCCCCCTTTTCCAAAATCGGTTTTATCCACACTATGTGTGGGAGGGTATACTCAGACGTGAGTCCCTTGCTCATTGCACCATCAGGATTCAAGCAAACCGGGCCGAAGAAGGCTGTGATGCCAGAAACCGGTCCCCGGGAGCTTGTTTCCTTCCCAGTATAAGAATTGGCTTGGTAGTTTGGTTTGCCCTGTTCCCATCATGCACTGGGACAGGAACAGACTAATTTGCATATAGCCAGGTTCTGAGCTGGGATGGTGCAGTGAGCTAAAAAACGGTGATGGATTAAAACCATGATCTCTTGACTTGGTAAGAGTATTCTGCATCATTCAGAAACTCTGTCCATCACCACCCCCCTTTTCCAAAATCGGTTTTATCCACACTATGTGTGGGAGGGTATACTCAGACGTGAGTCCCTTGCTCATTGCACCATCAGGATTCAAGCAAACCGGGCCGAAGAAGGCTGTGATGCCAGAAACCGGTCCCCGGGAGCTTGTTTCCTTCCCAGTATAAGAATTGGCTTGGTAGTTTGGTTTGCCCTGTTCCCATCATGCACTGGGACAGGAACAGACTAATTTGCATATAGCCAGGTTCTGAGCTGGGATGGTGCAGTGAGCTAAAAAACGGTGATGGATTAAAACCATGATCTCTTGACTTGGTAAGAGTATTCTGCATCATTCAGAAACTCTGTCCATCACCACCCCCCTTTTCCAAAATCGGTTTTATCCACACTATGTGTGGGAGGGTATACTCAGACGTGAGTCCCTTGCTCATTGCACCATCAGGATTCAAGCAAACCGGGCCGAAGAAGGCTGTGATGCCAGAAACCGGTCCCCGGGAGCTTGTTTCCTTCCCAGTATAAGAATTGGCTTGGTAGTTTGGTTTGCCCTGTTCCCATCATGCACTGGGACAGGAACAGACTAATTTGCATATAGCCAGGTTCTGAGCTGGGATGGTGCAGTGAGCTAAAAAACGGTGATGGATTAAAACCATGATCTCTTGACTTGGTAAGAGTATTCTGCATCATTCAGAAACTCTGTCCATCACCACCCCCCTTTTCCAAAATCAAAGAACGTATGCTGACAGACTATCAATTAACACTTCCAAACTGGGTTTAGTGCTGAAATTGCTCATCTGCTGATATTAGTGGATGAAGTGCATCGCATCCTTGATAGAAGAGACATTTGTCTTCTAGTGCTTCTAGATTTGAAAACTGAATTTGACATGATTGACCAGGGTAGTTTATTTCAGACAATGGAGCATTAAATGGGGTTTTAATAACAAGTTCTGAGTTGCTTCCATCTCTTTCCTTATCAACAGATATAAAGGGGGTGAACATTGGAAACTACACCTCAGACAAAGCCTCAGTGCCTTGTGAATCCCCCCAGAATCAATTCTGGTCTGTGCCATCTTACGCACCTACATCAAAATGCTTCAAAATTGGACGTTGAAAAACTGGCCCATGTAAATCCCCCTGAATACTGGTTATAAAGTCGATCCTAACATTCTTGTTCTAGACTTTCAATTAATAAATACACAGATGCATTTCTTTCCGAAATGACTAGCCACAGTGACCACAGCGCCTTACCTTGGCCTGGTCGCCCCCTCCTGCTCCTGCTGACGCCGACTGCCTGCCTGCCTGCCTGAGCGACCCAGCCACCGCCGAGCCGGCCGCTCGCACCTTCTTCCCGCCGCTGCCCCTGCGGCCCCGCCCACCGCCGCCCATTCGCCACCCAGCTGACCTGCCCTCCCGGCGCATTACTTAAGGGGACCGCAGACTACCATCGGGAGTGACCACAGCGCCTTACCTTGGCCTGGTCGCCCCCTCCTGCTCCCGCTGACGCCGACTGCCTGCCTGCCTGCCTGAGTGACCCAGCCACCGCCGAGCTGGCCGCTCGCACCTTCTTCCCGCCGCTGCCCCTGCGGCCCCGCCCACCGCCGCCCATTCGCCACCCAGCTGACCCGCCCTCCCGGCGCATTACTTATGATGCCCGCTCCCACGCGCAGCGGGCGCGCCGATTGTGCGCCGATTGTGCGCTGAAGGCGCGCCAAAGGTAAGCCCGTCTGTGCCCGTCCGCGCCTGGACCGCGGCCAGCGCTAGGACCCCTGGCTCCCGCCGCCGATGCAAGACTACCCGACTGACCTACGACGCCGCCACTCTCAACGCACTCAATGCCGGCCGGAACCCCGCCTGCTGCCGAGCCACGCCGAGACGCACCCACGGACCCTTCACCTGCTGTACCTGCAAGTTCACCTGCCTCCGAACCTGCACCGCACCCGCCAAGTCAAGCACCAGCAGCAACCACCTCAAGTGCATCCTGCTCAACACCCGCTCCGTCCACAGACACGTCGTGGAACTCTGGAACCTCCTCAACGCAACATCACCGGACGTCGCCTTCCTCACGGAAACCTGGATGAACGCCTCCTCTGCACCCGACACCGCCATCGCCATCCCGGACGGGTACAAGATCATCAGGAGGGACCGCGTCAACCAGACCGGAGGAGGCATCGCCATCGTCCACAGAAATACCATCCACATCACGACCGACCCCAACGACACCTTCGCCGCAGCCGAACATCTCCACTTCCAGATTCACACCGACCCAAAGACGACCCTCAGAGGCACCCTCGTCTACAGACCCCCGGGACCACGCACACAATTCAGCGAAGACATCACAGACTTCATCAGCCCGCACGCCCTCCCCTCCGCCGACTACATCCTCCTTGGAGACCTCAACTTTCACCTGGAGAACAACAAGGACCGCAACACCGCCGCCCTGCTGGACAACTTCGCCAACCTCGGACTCAAGCAACTGGTCAACACCCCCACCCACTACGCCGGCCACACGCTTGAGCCCATCTTTTCATCCAGCAAGCACATCACCTTCAGCCACTCCACCGGACTCCACTGGACCGACCACAGCTGCGTCCACTTCAGCTTCAGAAGAACCACGACCCACCACCACCCGCTTCAGATTCCCCACAGAAGCTGGAGTAAGATCACCACCGAGCAGCTCACCACCTCTCTCAGCCAGAACCCACCCGCCAGCGCAACGGACCCCAACGAAGCAGCCCGGAACTTCACACAGTGGCTGACCGCCTGCGCTGACGACCTCGCACCACTGAAGAACCCTCCCAGCAGACCCAGAAGCAAGAAGGCATCCTGGTTCACCAACGAACTCAAGGACTCCAAGAAGACCTGCCGCACTCTCGGGAAAGCCTGGCTCCTCGACCGGACCACCGACAACATGACCGCCCTCAAACACGCCACCCGCAAGCACCACCAGCTTATTCGCACCACCAAGAAGAAATCCCTGAAGGAACGACTGGACAACAATACCCACGACAGCAAGGAACTCTTCAGCATCGTCAAGGAGTTCTCCAACCCCAGCACCGGCACCAACGACATCACTCCGTCACAAGACCTCTGCGACTCCCTCGCCTCGTTCTTCCACCGCAAGATCGCCGACATCCACAACAGCTTCAGCGCTCCATCCATGCACCCCACCGTCGAACCAACGCCCCCCACCACCACCACCACCCTCCGCACCTGGACCACGGTGACCACCGAGGACACAGCCCGCACGATGAACACCATCCACTCCGGATCACTGACCGACCCCTGCCCACACCACATCTTCAACAAGGCCGACTCCACCATCGCACCCCAACTCCGGAACATCATCAACACCTCCTTCAACACCGCCACCTTCCCGGAGAGCTGGAAGCACGCCGAGCTCAGCGCCCTCCTGAAGAAACCAACAGCGGACCCCACCGACCTCAAAAACTTCCGCCCCATCTCGCTCCTCCCTTTTCCTGCCAAAGTCATTGAGAAGATCGTCAACAGACAGCTGGCCGCATTCCTCGAGACGAACTGATCCCTCGACCCCTCACAGTCCGGCTTCAGAGCCAACCACAGCACCGAGACCGCCCTCATCGCAGCCACCGACGACATCCGGGCCCTGCTCGACAAGGGGGAAACAGTGGCCCTCATCCTCCTGGACCTCTCCGCTGCGTTCGACACTGTCTGCCACCGCACCCTAGTCCAGCGCCTCAGCAACATCGGTATCCAGGAGAAGGCACTGGAGTGAATCATCTCGTTCCTCGCCGGAAGAACACAAAGAGTCCGCCTCCCCCCGTTTCGCTCCGAGGCCACAGAAGTCATCTGCGGCGTTCCGCAAGGATCCTCACTCAGCCCCACCCTCTTCAACGTCTACATGAGACCTCTTGCAGCCATCGCACGCCAGCACAACCTCAACATCATCTCTTACGCCGACGACACCCAGCTGATCCTCTCCCTCACCAGAGACCCCGACACCGCCAGAACCTGCCTACACGAAGGGATGAAAGAAGTCACCGAGTGGATGAAGGACAGCCGCCTGAAACTGAACTCGGACAAGACGGAAGTCCTCATCCTGGAATCTTCGCCTTCCGCCTGGGACGACTCCTGGTGGCCCCCGGCCCTGGGCACCGCACCCAAGCCAACCGACCATGCACGCAACCTGGGCTTCATCCTGGACTCCTCCCTCTCGATGACCAGACAAGTCAACGCCGTCTCCTCATCGTGCTTCAACACCCTGCGTATGCTTCGCAAGATCTTCCGCTGGATCCGGACCGAGACGAGGAAGACAGTCACCCAGGCACTCGTCACCAGCCGACTGGACTACGGAAACGCCCTCTACGCCGGAACCACAGCCAAGCTACAGAAAAGACTCCAGCGCATCCAGAACGCCTCCGCTCGACTCATCCTGGATGTCCCCCGACGCTGCCACATCTCCAGCCACCTGAGGAACCTGCACTGGCTCCCCGTCAACAAGAGGATCACGTTCCAGCTCCTCACCCACGCACACAAGTCTCTCCACGACCTGGGCCCCAAGTACCTCAACGACCGCATGACCTTCTACACCCCCACCCGCCAGCTACGGTCCACCAGCCACGCCCTTGCCACCGTACCACGCATCTGAAGAGCCACCGCCGGAGGAAGATACTTCTCTTACCTGGCTGCCAAGACATGGAACTCCCTCCCCATCCACCTTCGGCTGACCCAGGACCATCTCACCTTCAGGAGACAACTCTAAACCTGGCTGTTCGAGCAGTAGCATACCCCTTCCCCTAGGCGCCTTGAGACCCTCCCGGGTGAGTAGTGCGCTATACAAATGGTATGATTGATTGATTGATCATTCTAACCATGACAGAACAAGGTGCCTCAGTTCTGGCTGGCTCTAGAAACTACTATGCATGAAAACACACACTGACCCAGGCTTCCACTCCAAAAGTGACGAAACCCCACTCTTTTAAGTAAATAAAAAAATACCTCGATGCATCCTCATGGTAAATATGGGTCAAGTGTCCTTATTTAAACTCTGCTAAGCAGCATTCTAAGAGTAGCAATGATGCCTTCCAACATCATGAGTAAACTACATATTCAACCTGTTCCTCAGCAAAGTGAAGGATTCTAGTGTTGTCTTGTCTATGAGCAGGTCTCCCCATGCTGGCACATTTTGGAAGCTACAAAAGTGCTCTAGATCTTTACTAGAACCCAATGAGGTCGTTGTCACAGCAAGAACGCTTAGTGACGTAGGGTATAACTGCAATATGCCTCCTCTCAGGTTCCAGCTGTGTACCTCTTGGGTAGATACTGACTGGCTAGGAATAACAATGCAGCTGATTGCTTTCTAGGCATGTCTGATTTACAATTTGGCTTAGTACTCTGCATAGAATGCTGACATTTCCTCACTCGTTCAAAGTTTTTAGGATGCTGGTGCTACCTTTTCTTGCCTGCCTACTTAGGCCCTTCTTACAATGTCAGTCACACCGCTGAGGATTGCAACCACCCGATCATAGGTCAGCAGTTCCGACCGCAGAATTTGGATGCGACCACCCTATGGGCAATCGGAAACATCCATTTTTCAATGGCAGCTTATGTGGTGGGCAGAAAAGGCCCGCAGCACAAGCTGTCATTGAAAAATGGATGTAAACGTCTGGTGCCTGCCACACAGTGCAGGGATGTTTTTATGGGGGGCACCATAGCAGAGCGCTAGGAGGAAAGGGGGGCCCCAAAATCACTTTCTGACAGCCCATGTCAGAAAGGCAAACATGGAAAGGCTGTGTGAAAGTGACATCATAATCCCAATGGTAGAGCTGAGGATGGCTCCACCATCATTATGGGATTATGATGCCTTCTGAGGCTAATTACATAAATATTCACCTTCTGTTGGATATTGGCAACTAGTAATTGACCTTGCCCTCATGAGGCGCTCTTGCTCAAATTTGGTGGGAGGCGGCAATTAACCATGATTAATGCCTACTGCATGGATAATGCCAGTAAGTCTTAAGTATATAGAAATAAACAGGCTGCACATATCAGGATTCTTAACAGAAATGAAAGCACGAAGTAAAAAACATACTTCAGAAATGACTGGATAAAACGGCACTTTGAAACAAAAGTCAATTGTAATTTTATGCTCAGCTCTTTATCAGCAATACTCAATGAATAATGCATTAATAAATTGTCAACGACTGACTGGCGTTGACTCATTTAAATATTACATTTGACTACAGCACAGTTTGCTTACCAAATTAACAGCTCATATGCTCTATAACCTACTGTGTAAGAAAGTTGATAATGAACATTAAATTGAAACCGGGGACCTTAAAACAACAGCAGATTAATATAAGCAATGAAAAATTAAGATAGCAGCATGTGGACAAAATTAAATCAGGCACTGTGCTTGAGATAATTGAAAAGAAACAAATATTCTGCAGTCCAATCCTTTCTGCAAACTTAAAGGCTTTGCATATCTTAACAATACTGACATCAATTAAAGTACAGAAAGATGTTTAATATGCAGAGCAGACAGAATAAAAAATGATCAATTGAACCACAGAAATAGAATGCGTTATCATGCAAATTCAAGGCCTTAATTATCACTAAAAGTTATTGGAAAAGTAAATGCATTTTTGAAATCTCACACTTTTCAAATTGATTAGTTGAAGCAGTGCGCTTGCCCTATCCATCTTCTGTTCCAAAAATGGGTTGTATAGTTGAGCGTTGCTTCAGAAGTACTGCAAATGATCAGTTTCTAATCAGGAAATATTCCAGGGATCTTCCCTGCTTGATTTAAAATGAGCTCCTGCAGATTCCTTTGATCAGAGGCAGCGGCGTCTAACATAGATGCAAGAGGTCCAGATCAATACCTGATTCAGAGGGTATCCACATAAGATTAATTTTCATACAATGAATCTTAATGAAAGCCACTTACGTAGTGAGTCGTTATTCTGCACATCTGGCATTGACTCTTGTCCGGCACTGAGCACTCTTGCATTGGGTACATGCAGACAAGCTTATGAAGAATTATTCAGTCTACAGGTGTAGTATCATTTGAATCAATGACTTCTGACTCTTGTTTAATTGAGATATGTCCACTTGTGAGCAATTTATACTAGAATGATGTTAGCATGATTGAGTAGCAAAAGCTATAACTTAACATGGGATATTATCTTCAAGGGGGGATTGTCTCAACTAAAACCACCTCACAACAAGCTGTGTTTTGGTAGACTGTTACACCATTCTCTGCTACGTTATATAATCCTGGATGACATATTATTTATGCTGGCGCATCTTGCCAAATTTGTACATTTTGTGTTACGTGAACGTTGTGAAATTTCTCAATATTTTATGCTACACATAATACATTCTGCAATTTTACGTACGTTTGTCCTTGGACGATTGGTTTGAGCAGAAAATGTTTTGTGGGGACAATAATACCAGAGATTATTTTTTAAATTATGAGTTCAGAGACCCCAAACTCCAAATCTCTATCACCTGTCAATGGGAAATCAAATTCAAAAGGAATTTCCTGGTATTTCCAATGTTCCCCATGTTACCCTATGGGGGAGATAGTCCTTGCAATAGTGAACAACGAAATTAGCACTGTTTCACTATCAGGACATGTAAAACCAGCAGGACATGTCCTACCTTTTGAATAAACTGCCCATGAGGCTGCCTTGGACCTACCTTAGGGGTGACTAACGTGTAATAAAAGGGAATGTTTGGACCTGGCAAGTGGGTGCAGTGGCAGGTCTGATACATGTTTGCAGGGTTACTTGTGTGGGTGGCACAATCAGTGCTGCAGGTCCACTAGTAGCATTTGATTTACAGGCCCTGGGCACTCCCGTGCACTTTACTTGAGACTCACTAGTAAACCAGATATGCCAATCATGGATAAACTAATCACCAGTACAATTTAGAGATCATATGCACGTTAGCACTGGTTAGCAGTGGTAAAGTTCAGAAAAAATATGGGGAAGAAGGCAAAACGTGTGAGGATAACCCAGCAAAAAAGGAACCAGATCCAACACCCATAATCGTTGTTGAAGAATCTGAAGCTCACACCCCTCAATCTTACTGGCAAAGCAACAGAACGAGAACGACTTACCGCTGCTGCAACCCAAGAATCTAAGAATTATTATCGTTTTTATGTTGTTGGAGGCTAGCTCCTTTTTAAACTAGTGTAATTGCAATAATCTGTTCACGTTTGAAATTTGCTTTAGAGACAGATTTTCCAGCCTGAATATTGCTTAGTGCCCCCACGCTCCCTACTTTTCGCATTGCTTGCACTTTAAAAGGAATTTTAAACACATCTCACCATTTAGGTGAATCCCTCGCCGCCTCACGCCCGTCCGCCATCTTGGGTGTGAGGTAGAGACGCTGACACCACGTTGCGGTGGTTAGCGGGCTAGTCTTTGAGAGTGCCTTTCAGGCAAGGCTACTTGAGGAGCTCATTCGGCCAGCGTGCCGATTAGAACGAGAACGACTTACCGCTGCTGCAACCCAAGAATCTAAGAATTATTATCGTTTTTATGTTGTTGGAGGCTAGCTCCTTTTTAAACTGGTGTAATTGCAATAATCTGTTCACGTTTGAAATTTGCTTTAGAGACAGATTTTCCAGCCTGAATATTGCTTAGTGCCCCCACGCTCCCTACTTTTCGCATTGCTTGTACTTTAAAAGGAATTTTAAACACATCTCACCATTTAGGTGAATCCCTCGCCGCCTCACGCCCGTCCGCCATCTTGGGTGTGGGCTAGAGACGCTGACACCACGTTGCGGTGGTTAGCGGGCTAGTCTTTGAGAGTGCCTTTGTGCCACATACCATAAATATCAGCTAGTATGCAGGCGCGCAGCGATCGCGCGCAGCCTCGCGCCGGAGGAGCGCCAGAGGAAAGC
This sequence comes from Lissotriton helveticus, assembly GCF_964261635.1. Taxonomy (NCBI): domain Eukaryota; kingdom Metazoa; phylum Chordata; class Amphibia; order Caudata; family Salamandridae; genus Lissotriton; species Lissotriton helveticus. The sequence continues at coordinate 247,013,250 of NC_136067.1, forward strand.
CCGTCTGTGCCAGGGCCAGGACGGGCCCAGGGGCCACAAACGCTGGTCAATTCCGGACATATTCGCCTGATGCCTTATGGGCATTAAAAACTGACCCTACCTGCTTAGATGAAGTCACCTTGGCTAATTTGCAAGCTGATGACCTGGTACAGACCACAGGTACAGGCCTTAGGTGTCACTCTACATCTACTGGCCGACTATCACACGGCCTAAGATTAGCGATACTTAATACGCGCTCTCTACAAAAGCACTATTTAGAAGTTTTCTCCCTACTGCTTGATGGAGATATTGATATTCTCGCCCTTTCAGAGACTTGGCTTGGCTCCGCTTCCACGCCTGACATCCTGGCCGCCCTACCCCCAGACTATGATGCGATCTGGTACAATCGTCCAAATGATTGTAAAGGGGGGGGGGTGTAGCCTTTTTGTTTAAAAAATGTCTCGTAGTAAAAGAGATTTGAGCTCAAAACTGTGCCTGTGCAGAGTTGTTAGGGATTAAAGTTTCGTTTAAATCCTCATGTATTGTCATTCTGGTAGTTTATCGCCCGCTGCAAAGTTCACCGGACTTCAATGAGATCCATTTTGAAATTCTGACGGATCTGGCTTCTAGATATAAGTCCCTTCTGGTGGTAGGTGATTTTAACTAGCACTGGGACAAAGTACCCAGAGACTCCACGGAGACTGAATTTGAAGCTAATCTCTCGGTGCTCAACCTGCAACAGTTAGTGGTGGGCCCGACTCATGTGAAAGGCCATACACTGGACCGTGTTTGGTCCTCCTTGCCCAACACAGTCATTACGGAGGTTGGTCCTTGTATTTGGTAGGACCATTTTATGATAAAGTGCTGGGTTCCAGGAGACCCAGTGCGAGCTGTCCCTAATAAATCTCGGAGGAAAATTCGACCTTGGAACAAGGTGGAAGCTGACCTCCTAATTACGACCCCGCTCTCCGCCACCCCCCCTATAATGAGTGGTACAGACTTGGATCATGACTCTAGACTGTTAAAGACCTGGATGCTCGCCGCCCTGGATAATCTTGTCCCTGAGCAGCTGGAGAGTATTAGAACTAGAGGGAAAGGAGCCCCATGGTTTGACGCCTCCTTGAAACAGAAGAAGCAAGCTCTTCGTAAGGCAGAGAGGAGGTGGAGACTCCACTACTGCCAAACAGAGGCTGACATTTTTAAAACCTTGCTTTCTAAATATAAGGCAGACATCCTGGAAAGAAAGGACGCTTTCTATGAGGGAAGAATTAGGGAGGCAATCAACAAACAGCGAGAGACCTTTATGATACTCAGGGAACTCACGCAACGAGAAGGGAAAATCTCTGCGTGTGATCAACCAGACTGCGACTCCTTCCAAACTTTCTTTCTCCAGAAGGTACAGGACATCATTGCTGACACCAATGCACGGCCAGCTACAAGCATGCTGTCGAGCCAGATTGCTCAAGTACCATCTATGACTTTAAACAGCTTCCCCTCCATCGATGACAGGCGCCTAGCGGAACTGGTCGGACATACTAAATCAGGCTCAAATTTAGATCCATGTCCCCCTAAAAATTTTTAAATGGCCATGCCAGGCATCCAACCCCAGGTACTGAGCCTACTGAATAACTCATTGAAAACAGGTTATCTGCCAACTCAGATGAAAGAAGCTAGGGTCTCCCCACTCTTAAAGAAAGCAGGAATGGACACGAAAGCCTTAAAAAACTACAGGCCCATTTCACAGCTACCTTTTCTAAGCAAGATCCTTGAAAAGCATGTCCTCAGCACTCTAGCCGGCCATCTGGAAGAACACCATCTCCTTCATGCCAGGCAGGCTGGTTTCCGGCCCCAGCATAGTACTGAACTGGTCATGGCCTCGGTCACCGATGAGCTGAGAGTCAGGGCAGATAACAAACAGCCATGGGCCCTGATTCTCTTAGACTTATCGGCGGCTTTTGATACGGTCAGCCATACCATCTTGCAGGACCGTATCGCGAAATTGGGGATCACAGGCCAGGTGCTGAAGTGGCTAGAATCCTTCCTGTCAGGTCGAACCCAGATAGTGCAACTAGGAGATCAACTGTCTGGAATCAGGGGGGTGACCTGGGGGGTGCCCCAGGGCTCGGCTTTATCCCCCCTGCTTTTCAATATCTATCTACAACCACTAGTGGAGGAGCTTACGCGGATGAACTGCAAAATTTTTAACTACGCAGATGATACCCAGCTACTAGTTCGGCTGGATGACACCAAAGAGGCCCAGGAATCAGTGAGGAATCTGCTCAGCTTCTCAGTCAACTGGATGATTAACAATCTGCTGAAAGTGAATGCTGATAAAACAGAGGTGTTGGTGATCAGCAACAAAGAGGATCCCTGGAGCGATTTGTACTGGCCCCCTGAGTTGGGAACCACCCCGTCTCCTGGTGCTGTAGTAAAAAGCCTAGGGCTAAGGATCGACGCGGATCTCTCGATGGGCCCGCAAGTCTCTGCTGTCATCGTATCTTGCATTGTTGAGGCAGCTTCGAAAGCTAGTTCCCATCTTATCTGCCTCCACCCTGCAATCGATCGTATCCGCCACAGTCATTTCGAGACTTGACTATGGCAATGCCCTATATCTTGGCCTGCCACAGAAGTTGTTGAGGAAGCTGCAGGTAATACAGAACGATGTAGCCAGGCTGATCCACTCTCTGCCTAGAAACTCGCACGCAACCCCCCTGCTTCAGAAGCTACACTGGCTCCCAATGAAATTCAGAGTCCAGTTTAAGTGTCTCTGCATGGCCCATAAGGCACTCTTTGGGAATGCCCCAGAGTATATCAAACAACGTTTGAAGAGGTACGTTCCCGGAAGATCTTTGCGTTCAGGAACAACCTCTAATCTGATTCAATCTAGGTTCAAACTAAAGACTAAAGGAGGCAGGGCCCTGTCTGTGCTTCTCCCACAACTGTGGAATGAGCTTCAGCCCACCTTGAAGGAAGAATCACAGCTATTACCCTTCAGAAAGAAACTAAAAACTCATCTTTTTAGAAAGGCTTTTATGATGGTTTAGGCGGTAAAACAGCTGTAGGTTTCTTTGGGCATCAGTGTGTTATGTTCTTCTGTTAAACGCTTAGAGACCGGAGGTGATAGGCGCTATACAAATATTCCATAACATAACATAACATAACATAACATCCCTGATGTGGACATTCGTATTCTGCAATCCCCAGGAACACATGCTTTAAGACTCCCCATACAATCCCAACACTGCTCTCATGCTATTTCTCCCAGCATGAGAGAAGTACTGGGATTGGGTGGAGCTGGACAGTCTCATGCTCCAGCAGGTACTAGGAGCCTGTGCCATAAGCCCTGCAGACACCTTTAAGGAACAGCCTGGAGATATCCAAGTGCACATGTCGGTTTGGCCAGCCATGGATGGCCAGGCACAATTTCAGTGCCTACCACTCCTTCAGCCCTGCTGCTGACATGCCATGGCCCGTACCAGACTTGCAGATTGGAAATCAAAAATAAAATGACTATAAAGTAGTTTTATTGTCATTTTATTTTGCTTCGGTCTGCTGCATTTCCGCAGTGGGGCGACAATCCGATGTAAAGAGGAGAAACAAGTATAGCAGGGTAATCGCTGCAGTTGTAGTATAAAAATCTAAATTAATCAGTGATTCGCCAATAAGCAAAGTATACATTTGGGAAAGCTAGATTTGTTCCCTTGCCATGCTTAAGAAATATGAGTTGTTGAAATAATGTACTAAAGATAATGGAGGTGACAGTGATGTTGTTTGGACTGATCCAAAGCGGTGACAACTGACACTAGTGTTCATTTTCGGCTTTCATGTCTACGGAAAGCTTTTATATAGACATTGTACCTCTTCCAATCAAACTTTAAAAATGTAATCACAGACCATGAGATGGACATCTACTGCTAAGATTCTGCATTTGTGGCAGGATACAGCCAAAGCTAGTATTGTTGTAGACAGCCATTTAGGTGTGACATGCCTTCTATCTGAGAAGATGCAGGCAATTATACATCTCATTTTGGGGTGTACTTAAAACTAACTTCCAAACTTCTTCACTCAGGTCCTTGCCCATGTCAGTTGACTAGTCATCCTGCAGGTCAGACAAGACAAATTTAGTCATCACAACAAGTGTACATCACAGTAAGATCCCCGCTTTTCTCCTTTTTTCCCCAAAGAGAGCAAAACTTGTAGTATATTGCAGGGGGAAAGTTCTACAGAAACCCTAATGGGTTACGAAATGCAGTTTTAAAAGGCAATGTTTTTTAAGTATGAAAGTAACTCACCAGGTTGCATATTGCTAGCGAAGTAATTATTCTGTTGTTCCTGACACCTGAAATAGGGGTGAACTGTGCAATATTCTGAAGAATGGCAAGCTGAATCATCAACCTAACTATGGAAATATTACCCCTCTAGATGTGTAGCAAAAACAAATGTGCAGATTTTGGTATCATAATCAGAGAGAATAGCAAAGAACACTACTTGACCACTTTTTAACAGAAGCAGACATTAACATCAGTGTCTTCTCCCCCAATAACTGCACTGACACCTACATGCAGTCCTCTATAATACTATTTTATTGATTTCTGAACAGACTCTAATCAAGTAAATAGGATGTGGCTCTAATGAGCTGCTTAGGTTATTGAATACAGCATTCCGTCCATCATTTGTTGCTGCAGCACTTTTCGCCCTAAGTGGGATGGGTATGCCCAGAGGTGGGTCCCTTGCTCACGGTGCCACTGGATTTTAGCTAGCCTGACAGATGAGGGGCGTTACTCCGAAACTGGTTCCGGGATGTTTGTTTCAGGTCCATGGAGGGCCTGGATTGGCAGTTCTGGCTGAACTGTTCCCATGAGGAGAAGGGTCAAGACTGAATTGCAAATGGCTGGGTCCAAACTGGGGTGGCGTAGTGAGCACAAGAACAATGGATTTACCCCAGATCTCTTGACTGAGGGTGAATGTTTTATTCATTCAGCATTCCATGCATAATTGTTTGCTGCAGCACGCTGGTTATCGAATACAGCATCCTCTCAATACTCCATGTGTCCTATGCAAATTAATGGGTCAAAGTAAGGCTGGGAAACATGGAATATTTTTTATTTCAATCAATGAACCCTAATCACAAAGGTGTGTTCTCAAAACACTTCATTTACCCCTGCTATGAATATACAAACTGTCAGTCAGTAGAAAGGGAAGATCACTAATATGAATATCCCCTGTCCCTTGTCAGCTGCAGATGATAGCAGAAGGCCCAATGGGTGCAGGCCCCTAATTACTTCTTCCGGGATCCCTCCTAAACCCCAGAATCTAATATCACCAGAGATAATCCACAGGGGGGATAGTCTTGAGTTAGTATCCCGAGTTGAGGCAACTAGCAATTGTATAGCAAATGTGGGGGAATGTGCTAATAACCCCCTCTCCAGATTTGGCTTATTGCACTGCAACGATATACTTACTACCCCCCTAGGGACTCCCATCTCCACAGCAGCTACATCTGCCCAGCAGAGCAAGGCTTCTCCAGTGCATGCTCTCTTGCCACTACCTATGGCAATTGACTCTGGAGGTGAATTATCAACACTATATATCGATCACTTTATTTGCCCACAGGATATAGTGGTGGCTGATAGGCCTAATATGAGTATCATGAGCTGGAATATAGCAGACATTGCCAGGAAAATAGACCTTCCAGACTGGAATACACTGGTGGAGTCTTATACTATTTGCATCTTCCAGGAAACATGGAGTCTGGAACCAAACCATAAGCTTGGCTACTCAACGTATTTTCTACCTGCAGTTTTGCCACCATCGGGGAGGGGTCGGCCCTCGGGGGGGCTTCTTATATGGGTGAGCATCTCCCTGGGCTGCAGCATCACCCAAAAGCATAGTAACTCGCCAGACATTCTTAGGATTTTACTGAGAGGCCCAGGTAGCAGGAGGTCTCTTGACATATTTAATGTATATGCCAGGGGTACCAAAGGTAGTTCCTTATCCCCCACAGTAGCACTGCTGGAAAAAGCCCTTGGTGATTGCTGTGATGGCGCACAAGTATTGATCGCGGGGGACTTTAATTGTACGTTTGAGCCCCTTGCGGCAGAAGACATCCTAGATGTTACTGAGGATGATTCCAGGAGGGGTATACCACCATTAGCGATCCAACCAATAAAAAGATGGACACAGAGGGCGATCCAGTTGAATGCTATGACCCTGGAGTTTGGTCTACGAGCACTAAATGGCAGAACTGCTTCAGAACATTTGGGTGCCCACACGTACAATAGGGTGAATCATACGTCCAGGATTGATTACATTCTCCTTGACTTAACCCTTTGGCAATTTGTTCAGGATATGGTAGTAATACCTACTGTAGACAGCGACCACAACTTGCTGTCTTTAACCTTAAAGCACTTGTGGTTAAGACACAATAGCTTAGCTTCACCATGTAAAGTAAAGTCCATATCAAATATTATTCCATCTAGTTGTGGAAGGCGCCTTAAATGGTGTAAAGTCGCCCTAGATGAAGCAAAAGTCCAGGCTATAGGTCAATTATTGGAAGTCTCGCAAAGCGAGATGGAGACGTTCCTCTTAGAACATTCTGACCCTCCAGAGTTACGTCACTGTTTCAGGAGACCATAAATTCGGTAGGAAACCTATTCCTGGTACAAACACATGGGGGCAGGGCAATAGGGCACCAGCGACCCAAGGTGAAGCAGGGTTGGTACACTCTTAAATGCAGACAGAAGAAGTCTGCTTTAATTAAGGCTGTCAAGGCGAAGTCACAACCCCTGATCCAGCAAACCCGGAAAGAGTATAATTGGGTGGTAGCAAATGCCAAAAAGGAGTGGGAGGACACGTATTGGCAAACACTAAGAGAGGCCAGTGCTGGACGGGACGCAGGTCGCTTTTGGAGCGCTATAAGGGCAAGGAATAGGCCCGATAGTGAACTCATCTCTTGTAATATTACCGGTCAGGCTTGGTTTGACCATTTTTCTAGCCTGTATTCTTGCCAGCTAGGAGCTGCTAATATTTCCGCTCCTTGTAGACCCCTAATACTTTCTGGAGAAAACACCGTATTCCCATTTACAGTTAAGGAGGTTGAATACACGATTAGCTGTATTGTCCCCCAAAAGGCAGCTGGCCCTGATGGCTTCGCTCCAATCTGCCGATATGGGGGAAACTTATTCATACCTTACTTACCGCAATTGATAAAGGTGCCGCCATCCCTGAATCTTGGAAGGGGGCTGAGGCCGTCCCTATTTTCAGAAAGGGCCAGAGGGAGGACCCTGCCAACTACCGCCCAATAAGCTTACTGGACTCTACTCAGAAGGTTGTGGGAAAGTTGGTACTCGAGAGAATCCTTCCATGGGCTAAAAATAATGAGGTTCTCTCTGATTATCAAGCGGGTTTTAGGGCTCCCACTGGGACAATAGAGCAGGTTTTCAGGCTATTGTTAATTTATTGGAAAGTGGTTGTTATAGGCAAAGCCAGTCTTTATCTTGCATTTATTGACCTAAGGACTGCCTTTGACCTTGTGCCCAGAGGACAACTATGGGGAGTGTTGTCAGATATGGGGATTCCCTCCAACATCTTGTCTATTCTAGTGAGGCTACATGAAGGTAACTTCGCACAAGTAAGGTGGGGCATCGACGGGCAGAAAACTAATAGGATACCGGTGGGGAGAGGGGTCCGCTAGGGATGTGTTCTTGCTCCAACTCTTTTTTCACTATATGTAAACGGGGTTGTTGAGCATCTACTCGAAAAGCCATCAGATGCACCATCCCTGGCGGGGGAGCGAATCCCTACCCTCTTATTTGCCGATGACGCGCTCCTAATATCTAAGACCCCGGTGGGCCTTCAAGGCCTTATAGATAATTTTCAGGCCTTTTGCAACCAACGTGGCCTAGTAATAAACACAGACAAGACCAAGTATTTGGTGCTAAATCCCCCGAAAAAACATGGGCGACCCCCGTATTAAACCATGTATCCTTGGAGAGGGTCACTGTATTTGATTATCTAGGTATCCGTATTTCGGATACCATGCAGTGGACCCCACATCTTTGTAAAATGCTGCTAAATCACAAGAGGGTTACAGGGGCGCTTTTTAAACAGCAGCGATCTTCTACAACTAGACCCATCGCCCCTGTTATCGACATTTACAAGGCAAAGGGTGTTAGTTCTGCCCTGTACGGTGCCGAGCTTTGGGGAACTTCTAACATAAATGTATTGACAAGGTCTGAAAACAAGTTCCTCAGGGGCATCATGTCACTTCCTCAGAGTACCCCAATGATGCCCCTGTTACTTGACCTAGGATGCCAACCCATCAATGATCTGGCAAAACTCTGGCAGTTGCTTTTAGGGGCAGGCTGTGGCGAGTCCCAGAACTTGCTAAGTATGCTAAGAGGTTAGCGGAAGTAATGTCAATGGTGGGATGGCAAAAAATAAAATGGCTTAAAGATGTTAAACTTCTCCTTGGTAAGCTAGGTCTCAGCGAAGCATGGGATAGATGGTCTTCTCCTCCGAAAGCGACCATAAAGACCCTCTACTGGAAATGGGCCACCACTAGAATTAACACTGACCCAAACCTTGGCAGGCTAACGGAGAACTTTCTAAGACATAAGGATGTACCATCTCGGGAACTCTACCTAGATATGGTATGGAAATCTCATGATAGGGCTCTATATTTTAGGTTTAGGGTAGGGGCCCTTCCAGTGCTCGCCTTAACTGCTCTCTGGAAGCCCCCGTCCCAGACAACTCCCTTTTGCCCTTTTTGCCAAACTAGCATAGAGACTGTATCATACATCCTGTATGTCTGTCCGGCCTATGTACGTCCAAGGCAAACGTGGCTCAAACCTATATGTCGGGCAATGGGTACCAGGCATTCAAGTGAGGCACTCCGTATCTTAAGATCGGACACTTGGCCACTGTATGTTTGTGGTTTTTCAAAATTTTTATCTTGGACATGGTCCATCAGAGCCAAAAGGCTAGCATCTAATGTTTAATCTGTTTTTTAAATCAATGATTAATTTTAATTCCCAAAGTTTTAATATTGTTTTTATTCTCTTTGCTATTTAAAAATTTAAACATTTTAAAAATGTTTGGAACTAATGGTTCACTAAAAAATGTTCCTAGTGTAAATGTCTGTTATATCAATGTGATGCTTTTATGATATGACCTATCGAAATAAAGCCTTTGAACTGAACTGAACAGAATATGAATATCATCCTTCATCCAAAGATGTGCTCAGCAAGTCAAACTGAGATCTTGTCTCTCTAGATCTGATGCATTCACTGATGGAGTGCCACAAGATTTCCCCTATCTCCCATGCTTCTTAACATCTAATTGAGCCCTCCCACTGAATACATGACTCCTATGATAAAGGATATAATTTTTTACACTGATGATACCCAGATATAAATAAGGCTTGATGACAGTCCTGTCCATATGTAAGTCAGGCCCTGCACATCCCAGTTCCACTGCCAGAAGCAGAAAAACTAGTTGTGCATAAATGGTGAGAAAACTGCAATGGTGCTTCTGGGATCCTTCTCCTCTGTGTATCTTCCAATCCTCTGGCATGATTCTTAGCACTACCACCACCAATCATAGAAAAACACTCATAACCAGGGGGATCTGATGAACAGCAGCCCCTCGTTCCCTCTTCAATTACACTCACTGGCAAAATCAGCTTTCCATCTTTTTTGGAGTGGTGTGGCTCACTGGTTAGAGGCGGCAGACCCGGAAGCAGGAGTCGGCCCGGGGCCAGGGTTCAATTCCCAACGCGGCAGGGTTGTGGACCAGGGTCAGCGGACTCGATAATTCTCACCTCGGTGCCTACTCTAAGCAGGGGTCTCACTCGGCAACTCTGGGCATTAGCTTGCCTAATCTTCACAACGGCCCCATCAACGCCGGGGATGCCTGGTTTCACCTTGGGGACTCCCAGTAGGGACCATCTCACAGGGAAAAGCCAGGACAAGTTCCCCAGCAGTATACCGCGCCACGATACTCCGGTAGTAATTGAGCGCGTTACAAAACAGCTTATAACATATAACAGCTTATAACATAACATCATAAACTCACTCAGATGTGTCCTCCCCCTACACTTCCTAACCATCAACATTTCCATCCCACTCAGCGTGAGGATATCCCTGCGTTGACTATTGTACTAGCCTCTACACTGGCCTTCCCCAAAAAACATGTACATGACTCTTTTCTACATGAGGTGTACCCTTGCATGCACAATCCTCACAAGATATTGACAAACCAAATCTCATGCTCTCTGCATAATTTTGCATAATGCCATGTACATCTTGTGTACAAAATGGGCCATGGTAAGGCTGGGAAACATGGGTCATTATACCAACCATTTCTGTAAAAGCAACGGGGTCTACCTTCAAAATAATGTTTTCAAAATACCGCATTTACAACTGCCAGAAACATACACTTTTTCAACCAGTGTATAGGCCATGGCACTAACCTGGTTCCCTTCCTTCCTCATAACCCATATTTAGTAAGACAAACTTACTTACAAAAGCAGCCTTCCATCATTTGCTCACTCAGGGGTGTCCTCGCACCTACATCTTCCTACAGAGAAACTTACCATCCAACTCACTGTGGAGTTATCCCAATTTGACTATTGTACCAGCTTCTGAACTGGCTTTCCACCAAAAAAAAGACATCTATTAGCTCTAATGGGTCCAAAACTAACCCTGGGCGTAGTTCGCGGAGCCGCACTCCGCGGAGCTACGGGAAGACGCAGTTGCACTCCGCGACCTTCGCGTAGCTCCGCGGACATGCGTAGTAGCTTGCTAGACCCGTTCGCGCGCCGTTTTTCTTCTTCGGGAGCGCGGTGCGCGTGTTCGGGGCGCTGCCTGCATGCTCGAGATAGCTGTGTGTTAGACATGTTCGGGAACTCATCTTCTCGTTCGCACTGCCAAAGTGCGTGATCGCGTCAAATATCGCGCAAACTTACCCCGGCGCACGCGATAATGTTATTCAGCGTGCGAGAACTACGCTACGCACCGGATCGCGGAGTAATCGACAGCTTCGCGTTCTCCGTAGAACGCGGAGTTGCCAAAACTCCGCAAGCTCCGCGAACGGAGCGTAGTTCTTCGCCCAGGGTTATCCAAAACCACGCTGCTCAGCAGTGGTTAATTTGTAAAAACAATAAGTGCCAGGGCCCTTGCCAGGAGGATAGGACAGCCTGGGCATCTGTTGCACCCACCAGTGCTGCTCATGACAATATCAACACAACTACTAACAAAGACTCCTACAAGTGACAATTCATGCTATTCAAGGCCCCCAAAACTATAAGACTGCCTTGGGTGGCCCGTATTAGTGAATGTTAATGTATATTAAAATAATAAACTGCTGTTGTGCTCATCCCCAAGTTTATTTACAACAAGGGGTGGTGATGGACAGAGTCTCTGAATTAAGCAGAGTACTCTCACCCAGTCAAGAGATCAGGGCTAGATCCAACACCGTTTTTTAGCTCATTGCACCATCCCAGTTTCAGAACCTGGCTGTATGCAAATTAGTCTGTCCCTGGCCCAGTGCATCATGGGAACAGGGCAGACCAGACTACAAAAGCCAATTCTTACACTGGGAAGGAAACAAGCTTCCGGGGACCGGTTTCTGCCATTTCAGGCGTCTTCGGCCCGGCTTGCTTGAATCCTGATGGTGCAATGAGCAAGGGACTCACATCTGAGTATACCCTTCCACGCTTAGGGTGGACAAAATTATTTACAACAAGGGGTGGTGATGGACAGAGTCTCTGAATTAAGCAGAGTACTCTCACCCAGTTTGGCAGACAGCACCATCGTGTGGCAGACTGTCACAAGTGTCGGTGCTAAGAATTAAGTGCTGGTGGTGAGCACCGGAAACCACTGGCTCAAATTAAGCACTGCTGCTCAGGTCCTCTGTGGATTATATCGCCATAATCACATCACCCACACTGCAGTCTCTCAACTCGCTACCTTTCAAGAAACAATCTGAATTCCAATATCTTTGTTCCATCCATAAAATTCTGCAGGGTCGCTTACTAGGCTACCTGTCTAAGTTGTTCATTCCATACCTCACTTCCAGAAACCTCATATCCACAGACAACAACTTATTGCCCATTTGAGCACATCGCTATAAGAAGCTTGGTGGAAGGATTCTACGCTCTTATGGTTCTTCCCTCCAGAATTTCCTCTGATGGCATGAACGATTGGAACCCCAAAAAAATTCAGAAAATTATTTAAAACATATTTATTTAAACAATCATATGGCTAACATTTTCTCCTACTATCATTGACTGCTTCCGGCCGAGACGGGTTAGATCCCTAAAACCAGCCCATATTCTTTATTGGGCTGCCCACATTCTATTCTGATTGCCAGTGTTTCTCCTGTCGGAGGATATCTTGATGGCATGTAGGCTCTATAAATCTGTACTGAATAAATAAAAAAATAATAAAAGGATCCCTGGCAGTTGTAAATGGTTTACTGTCACAAGTGTGGAAACATTCCTATTAATAAATCCCATGCAAACGGTGGAAAGTGGGTGTTATAAATTGTGGTTTGTCTTGTAACGTTGTGAACTCCCACACCCCTGTATTTGTGTATTTACAAAATGAAATGAAACCATTTCACATCTTGGAAATTGTTGGGAATTGACTCCAGCAAAAGGCTTGATTTATTCCTGGGGGATGGATCATGCCTTCATTTGCAAGGGGTGTAGTAGAAGGTCTTTCTCAATGGGGATTTTCTTTCCCCACTGAGGAGAAAAAAAGGAAAAAATGTGGTTTTGCACATTCAGATGCCTTTTGCATTGTGTGGAAATGTATGGTATGTACATTTCTGCATGGGGATAGGCAGCCTTAATAACATGGAATATGACAGTTGCAATAGTAGACCTGGATATCTGTGACTGACATAATTGTTCAGGCGTATAATTGCACCTGTTTGTCAATGACAAAAACAGTGTAAAAGGTTGTGCAGTTTTAAAACTCTGCTGGAGATATCCAATTAGAAGGTGTAATATCAGTACGTGTTTTGGGTTGAGATTTAATATGAAACTTACCTGGAACGATTATGCAAAAGCAATTTTGTGGATTTTATTACCCCTAAATATTGAGCAGGCTTCTTAAGGTTTGCCTTGCTTTTGTCTACAGTACAAGGAGATTGGGCCAAGATGCTTGGTTATCTATGCATGTGCCATTGATAGGCACAATATGTTTGTCTTACTCAGAACATTTTCTAATAACCCAAAGAAGGTTCTGTGACAAGCCTGGTGATGTCAGAACAAGATTTTGGGCCTCTCTAGTCCATTTGGCCTTGGCCACCAACAAGAATAACACCTCAGTACAACTGGATATTTCTGTTAGCCAGGTCCAGTGCATTATTCAGTGGCTTGGCAACACCAATCGTACCATCTCGAAGGAGGGGGGCAGGACAATACTTTGGCCCCAAACTGGGGATGCCCCATCTTTGCAAGGTGACTCTGTCAAAGATAGCCTTCTCTTTGGCAACGCATTTGTCAAAGAATTGACCAGGAATACAACAATCTTTTTCACACTGGGCCAAGCTCAATTGTCCCTCAAGAAACTATGCAACCAAGAGTTTTTTGGGATGGAGTGGTCATGGTAGAGGACACACTGCATGAATCAATTACATTTATGATGATGCCAGGTATTACCTCCCAACTGAAGTGTTAAGTGACCTCATCTTGATCACTATCACTTATATCTGGAGATCACAGGTATGGTTTCTGGTGTTGCTAGGGTTAGCAATTAGCAATACCTTTTCCCATCCAAATTCCAGCAAAGAGTGTTGGGACTTCACATCGGTGGGAGATGCAGTGATTGCTACTGACACGAGTAGCCTGCTGGCAGTTGCAAAGAGCCCTAAACTTCTGGATTTTCACCTGGAGTTCAATTGTGAGGCGGAAGGAGTACACTTTGATGCCATGCAAGGGTTCAGGACCAAAGATCACCTCTTGGGGATCAGGACTCTCTCTCCAGCAGAGGCCAGCAGCAGGGCTTACGAAGGTGCAATTCAGTGCTAGTCAGCTGGGCAGTTGAAGGGAAGCTTGGTAGTTCAAACAAGAGGGCAGCCAGCTGAGCCTTGGAGTCCCTCCTGGCGTTCCTGGTATTCTGAAGGTGCATTCTTATACACAGTGATACCCAGTGCCAGCCTGTGGGTGGGGGATGCCCCCTTTGGCTAACCTTACCTCTTTTAGGGTCCTTCTTGAAGCTCTTTAGGGTAGCAAAGGGCAGACAGACCAGGGCGTGAGCTTGATTTATCAGAGCAGGACAGGCAGCTTTACAAGTCAGAAAGGGGGTGGGCATAGCTCTAAGGCTACTCTTTGACGTTCATGAAGGGCAGAGTACAACTCCCCTACACTGCCCTGCTCAGTAGAGAGACACCTTGCCACAATCCTAAGGCCCTTTTGTCCCCATGTCTTGGAGAAATGTATAACACACCACAGGATAGCAATTCGTTCTCCATTAAAGATGATTTTAAATTACATTTCAAATGAGTGAAATAAGCATTTCTCTTTCAGCTTCCAAACAAAGTAATCATTTAATAAGCGTAAACTTGGCAAGTGACAAGGGATTTTTCAATGTCAGAACAAGTAAACCTTAAATACACATGTCCCAGTTTTCAAATACCTGCTCTCTGCCCTGTGTGGGAAGGTAGGTGTCCTAGGGACCACTATCTGCCCTTAAAAAATGAAACGGACATGTTTAGTTTATTTTTGAATGCATACCATTTTCATTTAAGGAAAAGGGGCTGCATTGAAAAAAAACTGCTTTATTGAAAACCAGTCCCAGATATGGAGGTCTGCTGAGCCCAGCAGGCCACCATCCCTGGGAGGGCCAGCCATTCCCAATAGGGTCGCAAATTGCGAGTGGTTCATTAATATTCATGTGACCGCATTTTAAGACCCCATTGGGAATCGCAGTTAGTGTCTCTGACACTGTCGTACATACTAAATTGCGACTCGCAATCAAGCACAGATTGTGAGTCGAAATTTGGAATGGTCGAACATCTGGCCCCAGATCCTTTGATTTTTTAGAAGCTGATACCTTGCAGCAGCGTCTATGGTTTTCATGAAATATTCCATCCCTCTATAAAATTAGCCTAATGTAAATCTGTGTCTTTTCTATATTGAGCCAAGATACTCAGAAAGAGAAGGAGAAATATGTTTGTACATTTTAATCTATGTGGAAAAGTAATCAAGTTCAGCAAGCTCAGTTTTAGGGGGAAATTACCTAAACCTCCCAATTAATTTACCCCCACCATTCTGTCCATTAAGGAGACTTTATCAAATCTGCCACTCCCACAGAACACCACTTTGCATACTTTTGTCACTTCATTTAGTTCACACCTCAATTTTGTCTTTTTCTGCTTTTCAATTACTCCCCCTCCTGTCTCCTTCGAGTGATCAGATGTGGGCATTTTTTAACCACCATCTCCTGTTCCCTTTCTTTGACAGATGAAATTGCTACTTTTTAGGTCGGATGTATGACGTTACAACGCATACTTTTACAACGCATACCTTTACAACGAAACTTTTACAACGCAAAAACTTTTACAACGCATGTATTTACAACGCATGTTTTTAAAACGCAGGTACCTTTACAACGCATACCATTACAACGTAAGTATTGGTAAGTATATATTAATTTTTTTAATGTAAATTAATTGAAATTAATATAATTTAATTTAATATAATTTAATTTAATTTCATTTCATTTAATTAATTTCATTTAAATTTAATTTTACTTTATTTTTACCCTGTACCCCTGTACCCCAAAAACCCAAAATTGACCCTGAACCCTAAAAATACCCCTTGACCCAAAAACCCAAAACTGACCCTGAACCCTAAAAATACCCCTTTACCCAAAAACCCAAAACTGACCCTGAACCCTAAAAATACCCCTTTACCCAAAAACCCAAAACTGACCCTGAACCCTAAAAATACCCCTTTACCCAAAAACCCAAAACTGACCCTGAACCCTAAAAATACCCCTTTACCCAAAAACCCAAAACTGAAACTGAACCCTAAAAATACCCCTTTACCCAAAAACTCAAAACTGACCCTGAACCCTAAAAATACCCCTTTACCCAAAAACCCAAAACTGACCCTGAACCCTAAAAATACCCCTTTACCCAAAAACCCAAAACTGACCCTGAACCCTAAAAATACCCCTTTACCCAAAAACCCAAAACTGACCCTGAACCCTAAAAATACCCCTTTACCCAAAAACCCAAAACTGACCCTGAACCCTAAAAATACCCCTTTACCAAAAAACCCAAACATATAACATTTTAAATATAATTATATACTTACCAATACTTACGTTGTAATGGTATGCGTTGTAAAGGTACCTACGTTGTAAAAACATGCGTTGTAAATACATGCGTTGTAAAAGTTTTTGCGTTGTAAAAGTTTAGTTGTAATGGTAGTGCGTTGTAAAAGTTGTGTTGTAAAGGTTGTATACCTTTTAGGTCTAGCCTAAAAGCAGATTCAGCTGTCAGGATAGCATCATGTGCTAAAAAATCATTAAAAAAAATACATACATATACACATTATAGAGGAGCATTGGTGTTTTCAACTGTCATTACGTTTTGCTTCTGCCCACCATAGCATACTGTATGGAGCAATGGGTCACTCACTTCGATATTTGGTCTTTTGCACAGTGAGTGATGGCATTTAGACTGACCACATGTTTATATCCACTAAAAAGACGTGCACTTCAGCAGCAGGGCCAATGGGCCTATACATTGCTACTGCTTTTTCTTTTCATTCTATATCCGTTTTTTTTGGGCTGTCTATGTTATGATGGATACACGTGCATGCTAAATGTGCTCACTTTTGCACGTGTCATGACATTAAGGTCCTAGAGATGGACAGGGGCTGTTCAGAAGTGCTGGGCACTGGCCCCCCGTTGCCCTCGACCTATTGAAAGGGAGCCAGGTTCAGTTCCACAAACCCGGCTGGTAGAGATAGGTTCCCTCATAGCGTCCAGTATGGTTACACTAACAATCCCAGAGAAGACAGTGGGTGCCCGGGGAGAGTTCTCTTCTCTTTGTGAAGGGCAGGGTGCCCTTGAATAGGTTCACCCTGAAGAGCGGCCTATGCATTGGAAAGCATTGCAGTCACAGAAGTGTCTGGTGAGTTCTTGCTGATCCTTGAAAATCCAGTACAGATGGTGCAAATCTTGCGCCGGATATCCACAACTGATCTCCAAAGTGAGCAACCACTGGTATGTTGGAACAATGTCGGTAAGCAAAGTCAGCAAGTCAGTTCCATAACTTCAGGAATACGATTGGGTCTATGAGTTGGGTCGGTTGGGCTGGGGCTCGAAGCGGTGTTGGGCATGTCGCCGCATCAGAATGAGACATCACCTTCAGCGGCAATGGTTATTCTTCACACGAGCCGGACCCTTCGAGTGGATTACCCCAGCTGCAGTGGTGGCCTCTCACCATGCCCCTTCCTGGAGTGCAGACCGGCGTTCTGCCTCAGCCAGCGCCTAGCAGCTGACTTACAATTGCTGGGGCCCAGGATAAACCGACTGCTTAGTTAATTCAATCATACTTGTGTCTTACGTCAAACAAAAGCGCACTTTCCTCAAAAGAAAACCCATACCAAGATTTCCTGTCCCGCCTACTCATGCGTCTGGACGTATGGGCATGCCTGTAATGGGAAGTTCAATAACATTTTAGAGCAGATACTTATTGGTTTTGCCAATGCTTGTTCACGAAGTGGTATAATGATCTAGATACATACAAATGGACGCAAGCAATAAGATGTTCTTAATGTATTTATTACTTTACTATTGACATGATTACTCATATATAACATGAAATTACATCATTGCTCTACTGTAAATTCACAATAGCTTCTTCCAGAGTCCATAGTGCGAAATGCACGTTAATGAGCGGAAATACAGCAACAGTTTGAATAATAAAAAGGATAAGTAGCTTTTTAGTAGCTTCTCTGTTCGTTTTCCCCTGACAATTCATGGTCATTAGTCATTAAAGTGACATATACACTGCAAAAAAATTTTTATTTTACTGCTGGTGTTCATTACCAGAGCGCAATCATCGTTCTGCGTTTTTCCATACGTTGTTGGCACAGACAGTTTTAAAAACAACACATTAACCTGCTTAAAATATGGGAAAAACAATAAGTTACCCATAGCTGTACTTATTGTAACATTTAACATTTATTTTATATATCTGCAATTAGATAATGTATGTCATTAGAGGAATGAAAAGACAAAAGGTTTAAAAAGGGAGTTGCAACCATGTATTAAAAAAAAATACGCCAGCTTCTGTAGGTTGGAAATTGCAAATCACACCAGAATTGTGTAAGCATATAAAATAACTCCGCCATAGGTCTAATTCATCTACCTGGTCATGGAACTCCTCTGTCCTTGCGAAATATGAAAGAGGTTGTTCTAGTCCAATAATTGCATATATAACCCATGAAGCAAGTGGATAGGAAAAGCTCTGCACCATGCTCAGAACTACATATCATAACAATACTATACTAACATGTTATATATCCCATGACGTAAGTGGACAGGACGTTTTCTGCACAATGCTAAGAACTACATATTGTAACAAAACTATGCTAACACATTACAAAACCAAAGAGACAAGTGCACAAGACGTGTTGTGCCATGTTGCAAATGATATATATTGTAACTGACCAATTTACAAAGCAGCTAAGTTATCTGCTAAGGCACTGCAATGTCAGTCCTAAAGTGAGGCATTGGTGCTCTCCCCAATGAGCAACTAGTTGCCATAGATGTGGCTGCAAGTGCAGAAAATAAAAATAATTCCAAATTAGAGGGCACTCAGAGAATTTTATCTCAATTTCACTCAATATGTTCGGAATTGTCCATATATTTTCATATCACTACTTTAGTAAGCCATTCAAAGTTCTTTTTAAAACCATCAACAACCAAAAGGTTTTGCTAAAAGAATTTCTTCCGTGCCATTAGTCGTCCTTTTGAGTATCAAAAGTAATTCATTCATGTGGACGCCATTTTGCATTAATTAAGGTTAGTATCAAAATGTGAATCCACAAAAGAGGGCTGCCCCTAGAGTGTGTTCCTAAAAGTATCTACAGAGTTGGGGGGAGATGCGCCACCATTGGGGTAAAAGTTACGGACTGGCCTCACACACCGCCCAGTGTCATGCTTCATCATCGGCTCTCCTCGCCCTCTAAAAACATGGTTTGATAGAGGGCGGGCTTACACCTGGAGACAGGGATGCACTTCTAAATCTAAGTGATGGCCTTGAGGGAGTAAAAAGTGTATTAAAAACCATTACCCTTGTCCATACCTTAAATTTATTCAGGAATCAAAGGTATGGTGGTTAAAAGAAGTGATTGGTGATGTGGGACGTTTTTCTCCCTTCACTGTGTTATATAGGGTTGACATGTTTCTGCGTCTATGTCCCCGAAGGGTACGTAGCATTATTCAGGACCAAAGGGGAGGTTACTGTCTGAAGGTACACCTCCTGACACCTAGTGTCAGAGAGTATGGACCTGCCTCTTACGTGTGCAGGGGCTGTGATTTACAAATACCCCTCCTGGTGTAGTACCCTAGTAAGTGACTCCTATAGTCTAACCTACTTGCTCCATGGCAGGGGAGAGGTGGAAGGACCTACTTAGACTTTAGTCTTGCTTCAGTGCTTCCAGCAGCTCTCACTGAGGCGTCCTCTCGGTCTTCCCGTCGATCTGGGAGACCGAGAGGACGCCTCAGTGAGAGCTGCTGGAAGGGGTATTTGTAAATTCACTCCCTCACAGCCATCACTTAGATTTAGAAGTGCATCCCTGTCACCAGGTGTATGCCCGCCCTCTTTCAAACCAAGTTTTTAGAGGGCGAGGACAGCCGATGATGAAGCATGAGACCGGGCAGTGTGTGAGGCCAGTACGTAACTTTTTATGAGATGCCCCCAGTGGTAGCACATCTCCCCCCAACTCTGTAGATACTTTTAGGAACAAACTCTAGGGGCAGCCCACTTTTGTGGATTCATAGTAGAGTGGAGGCTGGCTTGTTCCTAAGCCCGGTGCCTCTGGTTCCCACCCTTGTCGAATGCTAAGGTTAGTGTGTGTGGATCTTAGTATCAAAATGTCACTCATTTCACTCTTAGGGCACTATTACGATGCAGTCGGAAACGGCTCTGATCCTCGGTCAGAGCCTTTCCGACCGCATCATAATATGCCAATAATATGATGTTATGTTATATTATTACAATTTATCTAGCGCACTTATACCCTTGGGTGTCTTGGCGCTTACCGGTTCAACATAATATATCAGGAAGCTAGTTTCTAAAATTCACGTCTTGAGTTGTGTTCTAAAATTGCGAAAGGTGGGAGACATCCTAAGATGTGATGGTAGGGAGCTCCACTGCTTGATGGTGTTGTAGCTGAAATTCCTGGCACACCAGTTTGTCTTTTTAATTCTAGTGGTGGTCATCAGGCTGGCATTAGCTGATCGCAGAGGTCTATTTGGAGAATACCAGCTAAAAATGCTCCAGAGAAATTTCGGACCTTCTCTATGCAGTGCCTTGTAACCAATGGAGAATGCTTTAAATTTAACACGTTGGCAGACAGGAAGCCAATGCAGGTCCTGGATACCTGTCCTGATAGACTGATGTTTAGGACTATCCAGCATTAACCTAGTGGCAGCATTTTGCATTGCTTGCTGCCTCCTGAGTAGGCTGGCTTGAAGGTTGATGTATAGACCATTGCAATAGTGTAATTTGGATAACACTAACAAGGTCACAACCATCTTTCTGGTATTTTTAGGAATAGCGGGAAGGATGTTTCTTACGGTTTTGATGGTGAGATACAAAGAAGGCACACCCTTAGAAACCATGAACTTAAAGTTACGTTTTTTGTCTATATTAACACCAAGGTTCTTAGTAGGAGGAGGACCCAGAGTGTCTAGCCACCAAGCCGGAAACCAAGGTGGAAAAAGGTTACCAAACAAAACCACTTCAGTTTTGCTTGAGTTTAACTTCAAGCAGTGCCTACTAATCCAGTTGCTCAGTGCGATCATACATCAGCGATGGAGGCAGTCTGAAATGAATCCAAACGGTCATTCCGACTGGCTTCTGACTGGCTCAGAGAGCCCGTCCGCCAGTCATAATGCAGCCAGCAATCCCAAGGGCAGCTCTGTCCATCCCTGGGATTAAGATGTCTGGTTTCGGCTGCCTCTCCGTGACGGTCTTTCTGACATAGAAAGGCTGTCAGAACTTGAGTTTTGGGGCCCCAGCAGGGCCCAGGGCCCCCTTGGGTGCACCCGAGGGGGGCACCTACTGTGCACCCCTGTTGATCCCTGCACCCCGTGGCATGCCATGGGCTGCAGGGATGAACTGCACCTCCTATTTTACAATGGGAGTCTGCATTCCGGCCAGAATACATGCTACCATTGCAATGTGTGGGACTGCGACCGAAGTCAGTCCCATGATCGAGACAATGTCGGGTGGAGGATACTCCACCCAATATCTTAATGAGGCCCTTAATTGTGTTCACATACAACATGGAAAGTCCCAATCCATGGGCTTCTGTTTGTTGGCTTCTTTGGGCTGTATCTGCTTTGAGGGATATGCTTTGCAGATCGATATTTACAAGTGTATGTTGAATCTTGTTGCAATGTTAGTGATGGCCTATGCAGTCCAGATGTCACAGCAGGCTATGAATATGTCGTAGGCTGAAACTTGCTAAGGTAATTAGGCAGGGGTACAACACCTGGGGTGGAGTTATAAGCATCCTTGTTCAGCAAAATAACTTAAATCTGACCTGTTCTACTTATTAAATGAATTTGATATCTCTGCCTCTTCAGGGGCTATGAAATTGGAACTTCTAAGCGAGTGCCAGGAGGATCTTTAATGATTAAAAGTGTGTCCCCTAGGAAGCGTGTGCAGATGACCTCATTGCAGCCGTGGCAGGTGTCTGGGCAAAGTGGCGGGGCAAGGAAAGTGGGTGCCAAAACAAAAAACGTACCTTTATGCCTGCCACATCGCCGCTCTTCTGGCTCCACTGCAGGCACAGGCTTCCGAGTTTGCTGATTTCTACGCATCACCGCACGTCGGATGGATTGGCTTTTTCTATGATATCGTAACGGCTTTAAGGAGCTGATTGAAAGACTGAAAAACAGCCTCTTGTGGCTTTTCCGAACAGCGTTCCCTTCTCTAACATTACCAGACTCTGCAGTACCAGATCCGAGTCCTTTGTGAGTTCGAGTGGATGGTTACAGCTTCTTTTGTAGAGTGGGTGTGCATTTCTTGTTGAAAAACCGGCAGCGAACCGTTGTGCTTGATTGTTTTGAATACTTACCTGCAAACTTTCGGGGTTTGCCGCTATACTTCCATAATGACTAGAGGCGCGTGGAACGTCGCAATTGAAATTCCGTCTGGAGACTTTGAGAGTTAAACTCGCTTGTTTTAATTGTATGCTGTTCTTTCGTCCCCCCCCCCCCCTCCCCTACTCTGTGTGCCCTGATGAAGGTGTGGCCCTAGACTTTGCATCGCACCGAAACGCGCGTCGGCGTTTTGAGTCTGTTCTGTTATTTTGTCATCTAGTCTCCTATCCTGTGTTTGGAGACTATCCAGGACATAATACATATACAACATCTGGCTACTGAAGTATGATGTGCATGGGATGATTGAAGAATGGATGAGTATGATAGAATTTATTGAGTCTCGGGATGCTTTAAGAATGTATGTGTTTGTGGAGAAGTTTGATTGAATATATGCAGGGGTGTGAGGGATGTTTTTGAAATATTTCTGTGCATATTATCATTGTTATGTTAGTCGTGTTGATAAAATGATATATTTATACTGAAGAAAAGAAATAAAACATGAATATTTTCCTATACTGTTTTGGCTCTGACTATGGTTGTTCTGTTTCTGGTTCCAGTGAGCTCATCCCTGCTAAGCGTAAATACAGGACTCAATTAGAGCCTCAATATAAATCTGAAGGGGCAGGCTGTTTTGTTCTTTGAAGTAACAGGCTCCCGGTCTGCCCTGCGGCCAATCCTAATGCTGCTCTCATTCATGAGAGCAGTGTTAGGATTATCGTGAGTGGCCTGGAATCCACTACCAGAGAGACTAGGCACCTATGCCTTCTGTCCCCATCATCGTTTTAGTTTTCAAGTTTTGCAGCTGCTGCTGCAGGCGAGGGGACGGTGCTCCTCTACCATAGCGGAGGAGCGGTCACTGCCTCATTGGTGACATATAATAGCCTGGTATTCAGTACATCTTATGTAATGTTTTTGAAGCTTTGTTTCACCCAGATCTTCTGCTGGCTTTGTTATTTTTAGGAGAGAAAGAGCACGACTCGGATAAGAGAACATTTCGAATACCAGTGTATTATCCACTAGTTAAGATCTGTGCAAGCTTGTCACAATAAGCCTAGAATCATTTCTCTGTGATTAAGATGACCTTGTCTGCTCCACAGCACAAGGAATGTATATTGGCTGGATGTGTGAGGCCGGTGGTCAGGAAGATTCCATAAATGTCCCATTATCATTTGTCATCAAGAGGATGATTCAGAAAAGTCTTCTTAAAGACAGGGGCAAATATTATGGCCCTATACAGGCCCATTGATGGGCTAGTTGATATGTGTGTTATGTAGTACTTAGGGATGGGTGGGGATCGGTTCCACTGTGCATTGCTATGGAATGGAACTGCCAACATTCGAGTTCGGCTCCTGGTTCATGATGCGACAACCAACTACTGTCCTCCTCTCCTAATTTTGACCGAGTCTGCAAATATGGGGAAGGATTTTAAGGTATACTGGAGTGAGTCAACCTCTAATGTGCACGTCCATGCAACTGAAATGCCATGGAAATGCCTGTGTCCTGGATACGAGGTGAGTAAAGATACTATATCCACCATAGAGGATGCTTTAAGATATGGTTTCACTCGCCAGGGGTTAGTCTCAGAGTAGTGTATTGAATTCTGAAGGCAATTGACCCACGATGGCCCAGGTTCTGGGCAGGTGTCAGCACAGGAGATGAGTGCAGGGGGAGTGTTTGACTCATCCTGGAGGCATGATCACTTGTCCGTTCCGACTCGACGGAGCGTCTTATTGTTTAAAAAAACATGATGAAATAAAACAATTTAGAACATTTTAAACAGTATCTAAAGACTATTCCTAGGCTATAAGAAGCTAGATGCAAGGCTATGTGAATGGATCACAACCAAGCCTTTTAACTGAACGGTGAAAAAATAACACCTGATATCTTTTTTTAAAACATTAAATACTATTTTCGAAGTTATATTTCAAATTTAAAAACTCAAAATGTATAGCCACAGGGGATAAAATGCCTGGTTCCCATTGCTAGAGAGGTAGACGGTACTGAAAGTACAGTGCAGCCTCAGACACTGCAGATTAAAATGCAATGTTTAAGAACAATGCTGCCTTGGCATGTAGCCCTGCAGAACGAAAGGGGATTTCTCCCGCACGAAAATGTTCTATTGACGTTTCTGACATCAAACTGCAAGGTAGCAAGTAAAAATAAATAAATACAGAAGTAAACTATTAGCAACAAGAGAAAACCATGGCATGTGTCACAAGAAATCCGTTTGTTCCCATGACCGATTAATGCATGTTCTAGGCACTGCAATGTCACTACAAGAGAAAAAATCTCATTTGAAGCTTGGTAAGTGCGTTCTCTTTTCCCGCAGTTGCTGTAATTTAGCACAAAACTATGAAAGCATTTTGAAAATAATTAGATAACACAAAACCATTAATATCGTATTATAACAAGATGGTAAAGTCGTTCAGCTGTGATATTTCAATTTAATGTACTCTAATATTAACTCATGAATTGCCTTCTAACATAGCTTCAGTGTTTAAATAATTAAACCTGCACATTTGAAATCAATGTTTTACATAGCTAATTCCAACAAACGAATTTTGTGTGCAGAACAAAGTATTCCATTCGTTTATCTGTAGAATACTCTACTTTTGCTAAAAAAAAAAGCTAACCTAACGACTGTTATTTATTGATAATCCAAGAAAATATTTTTGGAGACCACTTAATACATAGCTCACAAGTAGATAAAAAAGTGTAATAACATCGAAAATTACTAAATGATGTAGATCCTACTATTAAGGGCGGGATTTAAAGACTCACTTAAAATTCGAATATATTTATATCAGAGGCGTCTTTCTGCGAATTGACTTTTTAGGGAATTCACATAATTTCTCTAGAAATACGTAGATGTGTTTGTGAAAACAGTGGTGGTACATATATATATTAACCCTACACTAACCTACGCTCGCATAGTTTGCGAAGTTTGCGCTACTTTGCACTACGCGAACTGCGCGTAGCACAGTTCAAACATGCGTAGCGTAGTGCAGCGGTGGTTTTTTGCTTGCTCGCGGTCCTCAACGTCAAGTTGGGGACCACGAGCAAGCAAAATGACATCCCGGCGAGACTTTTTCCTCGTTCGCGATCAGTAACATCAAGTTGCTGATCGCGAGCATGGAAAATAAATCTCCCAGCAAGATTCTCAACGCGGGGAGGTCAGGTTTCTCATTGCGAGTGGTCGGGTGTGCTCGCGACCGCTTGCGATGAGAAACTACCAGTCCGCATTGAGAAAGCTGATGCTCGAGTAAAAGTCTACTCGAGCGGCAGAAAACTACAGCTTGCACTGTGCAAGATGCCGTTTTTAATGATTGCACAGTGCCGGATGCTTGTCCACACTGTGTAATCATTGAAAACGGCATCTTGCACCGTGTGAACAGGGTACTACGCAGTTCGCTTAGTGCTACGCGTAGCTCGCGTAGTGCGAAGTGCACTTCGCGTAGCTACACATAGCGCTACTTTGCGAACTACGCCCAGGGTTAATATATATTTCTGTATTATTTTGAGGATACTTTCACTTCGATATATGTTTCCAGTGGAGACATCAATTCCTCTGCACCCCAATTAAATGTAATGGTGTTTCATGCTTTTGCTTACCTTTAATTGGAGTAAATTTATAATTGATTTTGGGTTTTGAGCAGGTACAGCCCGTGCAGGGAAGAAAGGTGTGGCCGAGTGTGGGGGCGGGCAGGGGTATAGATTTCAACAGAGAATGATGAGGGAAAATTAATTATTTATTTAATTTTCCCACGTCGTCGTCATCTGTCGAAATCCCCCCCCCCGTCGCCCCTCCCCCCGGCCCCAACGCTCTTATCAGCGGACGGCCCCGGCTGGTTCTGAGTCCCCACAAAGTTCTGAATGGGGATGCGCAACTTCCCTTGGATGCTTCCCCACCCTTAAGCCTAAACGTTTCCAGCCTACCTTGTTAACATGAAGTAAAAACATGACGGGGCTATTCTGAATGTACAGATTTACAGATTCCCAGTCATAAAATTAACTTTGTGTCAGAAAAATTGTCAAATGCTCATTGTGTCAATCAACTTTCAACAACGTTCAAAACATAAATTAGATCTTACACTTGAAACACAGCTAGAATTTAAAGCCCTCCCACTACATGCTTTTGAATTTGTTCATTTTTTATTTCATATTTGTATATTTCTCGGTAACATGCATCTGTATGGATGTTTTAGGTTATTTACAAGCGAACTAAAACATAATATTCAAAAAGAGTTCCAAAAATGGTCAACAAGCATTGGCAAATCCAATATGCCTGTTTTTCACATGGTAAACCATGCTAACATAGGAATGCACAGTGCCATAGTGATGATGGTAATGGTAATGGGGTGGTAGTAATCAATGCATACATTGTAAAGAATAAGGGACGAGGCACAACGTTTCACTTGTATGACTATGTGCTGAGAAACAAGCCTGTGCAGTCTTTATTCCAATCCTATCTCTTAAATCCACCACCAGACACTCCCTGCCTGTTTTCCTCACTATTGCAGGTTTCTGGTTACTAATTTTGTCACAAATTTCCAAGCTTTCCCTCCTACCTTCTCCCAGTGTGTGTTTTCACTCTCTTGCTCTGGGTCAAAGTCTGATGAGAAACAATAACTGCCAGTTCCCAATAATGAGTACCGATGGACCCCACCTGCAACCCCAGCTTAAATTGAGTACTAGTGGTAATGGTGAAAGTAATGATAAAGGCTTTGATAGTGGTGTTGTTGGTAATGGCTTTGGCCATGTTATTGGAAGTGGTAGTAATGGCATGGAAATGGTGATGGTAGTGTTGGTCAGAGTAAACAAGGTGGGGGTGGTGACATACAAAAAATGAATGACATAAAAAATAAAAAAGTATTACTGCAGTAAAAGATACAAAAAGAAATGCTTCTATTACAAAATATCAATATCACAAATATTCTGATAAAACTATATTGAAGCAAAAATATCGTAGTCCTAAATACTGACTACATAATCACTATATAAAGTAACAAAATATTGTCTGCAAAATATTGCAGTTCTAAATAGCAACATTACACATGTAAATACATGTATTTGAAAGCATTTTAAATTACCATAAATTACAAAAAAATCATCTAAAAGAGTATATATATATATTATAGAATAGAAAATTATTTCAAGTATAAGTAATTATTATAAATCATGTTTATCTACATCTATATTGCAAATGCAGTATCAGTTAACATTATACAGTATAATTTTAAAATCTTTAAAATTAAAGTAAAACACTACATTAATAAAATTCATATTCCTCAAAAAAGTAAAACAATATATATATTACCTACTGGCGGTCGCCAGTAGGTAGTTATAGTTAGGATTGTTCTCCATAGGGAAATCGCAAAATTCTATTGGGAATAACTTTGGTGCCGGTTGAGGAATCTGCCAGAAATTTTCCTCAAATTTGCCTTGCGGCGCTCCGGTCCTTCCCTGAAAGTTTGGGGGGATTCGTTAAGTGGGGGCCAAGATAAAAGGGGAGATCAAAACGTGTTTTCCCCATGTTAATTTCCATAGGGCGGTTGGACTCACTTTTAGCCCGAACGGCTGAATGGATTTCCACCAAACTTGCCAAAATTGTAGGGACTGGTAGCCCGATGTGCCTTTGCTATGTCTCAAGATATGTGCTCCAGTGGATTTTGAGTAATTTAGGTTAAAAAAAATATATATATCTATAGCAGCTTACCCGTGAGCTTACCCGTACGCTTGCGGCACGCTTACCGTACGCGTACCGTACGCGCACCTACGTGTACCTCTAGTGCGTGAGCTGCATTCTGATTGGCTGCCAATGTCTGTCAACACTCCAAAACAGAAACGGTTGGCAGCCATCTTGTGCCTCGGTAGACTGAGGCACAGGAAAGCAGAAAAACAAACGTGTAGAACTCAAAAAGGGGGCAGGGTAGAAGCATCCTGACCCCCTAGGCCTGCGTCCTTGGCCCCAAAAAAAATTTGGAAAGTCGCGGGGTACGCTTACGGTGCGCGTACGGTACGCGCACGGTACGCGTACCCGTACGCGTACGGTGCGCGTACCTAATTTTTTAAAAGAAAAAAAAAGATTTGGGGGCCTTGTAGAAACACCCTGACCCCCCTAGGGCTGTTCAGGTGGTCCCATATGGATATTAACATATATAAACATTATCCGCTAATAGAATTAGCATTTAAAAAACCTTGCGAGTTCACTGAAAAAACCAAAGGTTTCAGGCCTTATATAGTTAGGAATTAGCATTTAAAAAACCTTTGAAATTCACTGAAAAAACCATAGGTTTCACACCAGTTATAGTTAGGAATTAGCATTTAAAAAACCTATTAAATTCACTGAAAAAAACATAGGTTTGACACCAGTTATAGTTAGCTGAACATTTTACTCATACACACGCACACCCCACACACATACCCTCACACACACACACCCCACCCCCACCCCCCACACATACCTCACACACCCACACCTCCACCCACACCCAAACACCCCACACACCCACACCCACACACACACCTTACACACCCACACCCCCCCTACACCCACACACCCCACACACCCCCACCCATACACACCTCACTCCCCCCCACACACACACACCTCACAGACACACCCCACACATCCCCCACACACACCTCACCCCCCCACACACACACATCTCTGACACACACCACACACACACACACACCACACACACACCTCACACACACACACACACGCACACACCCCACACACACACCCACACATCCTACACACACACACCCCACACACATACCCCCCCACACACACACCCCACACCCACCCCCCACACACACCACACACATACACACTCATTATTATTATTTTATTTTTTTGAGGGGGTGCGCGCCCCGGTACACGTATCGGTACACGTACCGGTACGCGTACCCTGGAGAAAAAAAGAAAGACAGAGTTTTTTAAAAATGTAGCATTTTTATATAAATTGGAGGTAGTTCTGAAAATAACTGTTTTTTTATTCTTATTGTTGTTTTATATTTTTTTTATTGTTTTTTTGAACTTTTTTACTTTTTTTGGCTTTTCTGAACAATTTTATATTTTTTTTGTAGTTTTTCTGGGGTCAAACAAAACACAGGGAATTGCAAACAGCTCAACTGGAGCAAAAAAAATAGAAAAAAATTAAAGTTGCTTGCTGCAGTGATGGTTGTCTGCAGCTCAATTGAGTAAAGTGATGCTTTGCTCACCATATGAAATTGCTTTGTTGCAATATTTGCAAACAAATTTAAAATTTGCAAACCTGGTTTGTACATTAGAGACCATCTCCCTAGCCTCTGCACCCGATGGAGTGGGTTTATTGGAGGCGCTTGAAGAAAAAGGATGGGGAGGGTTCTTGGTCAGTTCCCCGACCTCTGCTGACGAATAATTGTTCGGGTGCTTCCTCTGCATATGTCGAATCATAGTGTGGTTCCCAAAAGAATACTTCTTCTTTGGGTTCCCTCTTGACAGTTGTTGGCCACAGATGAGGCAAGTCACCTTAGCTGCATTCACCTTTTTTGCACCCCTTGGCATCTTGTAAAAGTTCCAAATAAAATGTTCCTTGGGTCTGTATGGGGGATTGTCCTCAGGCAGAAAATCCCTCTCCTCCTCCTCCTGTTCGTCCTCCTCTTCTTCTTGACCACCAATGTGGTCTTGTGGTGGTCCTTGTCGTGGTGGCGGAGGTGGTGGTGGTGCAGATGCACCTGCAGCTGCTACTAGTGAAGCCATTTCTCACAGAATGAATGCAGGTCTTCTTCACTCAAACAACAAAGTGAAAATGAGGAAAAAAGGTGGGGTCTTTCATCATTTGGAAATCAAAACTGTTGTGAACCAATCAAAAGTGTTATTTTCAGGTCTCATGACCTGGGCTTTCTCATCATTTGGAAACCAAAAGTGTTCTGAACCAATCAAAAGTGTTATTTTAAGGTCACATGACCCGACGCGCTTACGCTACGCGCCCCGGTGCGCGCCCGGCGGCGCTTACGTTGCGCAATCGCATGCGCTCGGGTGCTTCCGGGTGCGCTTACTTACAGCGTCATATGACGCATCACGCGGCTACGCGATACGTCACGATGTTGTTTTCGTTCGCGGGAAAAGCGCTAACGGGACGCTAACCGGTACGCGCCCCGGGGCACGCCGAAGCACTGCGCTTACCGGTGAGCGAATCGGTACACGCCCCGGGAGCGCTCCGGGGCAAAAAAAATACTATTACATAATTATACAATATAAAATTCGTTATAAAAAATATTACTTTTCATACCTATAGAGATTTGCTATTAAAAAAACATTGAAATTCACTGAAAAAACCATAGGTTTCACACCAGTTATAGTTAGGAATTAGCATTAAAAAAACCTATTAAATTCACTGAAAAAACCATAGGTTTCATACCAGTTATAGTTAGCTGTAAATTTTACTCGCATAAAACCATTGAAATTCCCACGTTATAGTTAGTTGGACTCACTATAACTTGCGCGTGCAATGCACTCCTGATGACGTCACATATTACATCACTCATGACATGGTCAGTGACATCACTCATGACATCACTGATGACACCATCCTTGTGACACAGTGACAGACCTCCTTTCACTGTAATGTAACCCTTGAAACACATATCCAAAAATAGAAACTACAATTTTCAAAAAAATGGAGATACCCATATCAGTTACAACAACCAATTCAGTAATTCCACCATCTATATACACATCCACTTATTCACAAACAGTTCTACATAGTCACTCATACATATACTCACTCATCATATGAAGTGATACACCTATACATCGTGTTACACACCGACAGTCATCCAAAAGTTACTCACACACATACTCACACATGCAAATAAACTATTGAACATCCATTTATTTGCATATACAGCTATACACACACAACCACCTTACTTCTAAGGAAACTTACACATACTTACTCTCTTAAACAATCACTTATAGAAACACATACTTATTTAAACAGGAACTTTTACAATCTCATACTCTCACATATACTCACTTACATATATCAATATTCACATATACTAGATTAAAACATATGTAGTTACTGATAAAGACACTAGTGAGACAGTCATTCACTCACTAACACACACATATACACACTCATCCACCCATATAGTCCTGCACATATGCTGTCTTCAAAACACATACAGAGAGTCAGTTATTCATGCATCTATGTGCTAAGTAATACCCCCACCAAACCATACAAACACTCATACTGATACTAAAACAAACATCTAATAACTCATATACAGACACATGTAGCTACTCACCAACCCATGCAGCCACTTATACAGAAAGTGAAACACTAATCCCTATATTTACATATTTAAACATTACTCACTAATATATGTATTGCCTAAGATACACTTAATAAGCCAGTTAACCAATCAATTTTTTTTAAACATTTTTTTAACATCTAAACACTTATTTAAACATTTATTCTTCCATCAACTTTTACATATACATATATAACACATATTTATTTCTCGGAAAGACACACATTCACTGGATGGTGTCATCAGTGATGTCATGAGTGATGTCACTGACCATGTCATGAGTGATGTAATATGTGACGTCAACAGCAGTGCATTGCACGCGCAAGTTAAAGTGAGTCCAACTAACTATAACGTGGGAATTTCAATGGTTTTATGCGAGTAAAATTTCCAGCTAACTATAACTGGTGTGAAACCTATGGTTTTTTCAGTGAATTTAATAGGGTTTTTAAATGCTAATTCCTAACTATAACTGGTGTGAAACCTATGGTTTTTTCAGTGAATATATAAATATATATATTACCTACTGGCGATAGTCAGTAGGTATATATAGTTAGGACCTAGCTACCATAGGAAATCCGCAACATTCTATTGGGAATAACTTTGGCGCCGGTTGAGGAATTTGCGTGTCATTTTCCAAAATTTTGGCCAGCTCTGCTGAGCTCCTTCCCTGAAAGTTTTGGGGGATTCGTGAAGTGGGGGCTGAGAAAAAAGGGGGGTCCCAAAACATGTTTTCCCCATGTTCATTTCCATAGGACGTTCTGACAAGGCTACAGCCCGAACCGCTGAACGGAATTACACCAAACGTGGCAAAATTGTAAGAACTGGTACGCAGAAGTGCCTTTGCTATATTTGGTGAAAATTGCTCCAGTGGTTTTTATAAAAATTTACTTCAAAAACACATATATATCTGGGCGGAGCCTAACCACACATCTCATCGTGAGATCTGATTGGCTATCAGCACTTCATCCAAGAAGTGTTGGCAGCCATCTTGGGACCAATATACATGATAGCATCTCATTAAAAAGCATTGTAGTTAATAGAGGGTTTTAGGACTTTAGTTACATTATAAATCATTTGTTGATGGTACCATACTCATTTTAGGAATTGTGGTGTGTACTAAGGTGATTTTACCATGTGAAAAAGCCTTCTGCTGGGATATCATGAATCATGTTTGAAAGAAAACTATTATCTCATGCTTTTCCCACAGTGGTTTGGAAGGGGATCTATAAGCTAAACTGAAAGCATATTTTCTGTAAATTCACATTATCTTTCTCAGTCATGTGAGCATGAAGTCTGATATTCTCAGTAAAACATGTACATCCAACAAGGACAGAGACTGTCAGTTGATTCCTTTGTGTTCTACTGCAGCCTCCTAGAGTGTTCTAAAGAACAACTAGAGCGCTAACAGTCCTACTTATTACAAAGGTATGGCACACCTGAAACCATCTTGATTAAAATAAAGTGGTAACTTTTAAAACATTTAATTTAAAAAGGAACAAAATGAGGGGGTATATTTTGCCATAGAAAGTATGATTAGTGCTGCAGAAAGAAAAATTAGGGCACATTTTGAGCGACTTCCCAAATCCTTTTCTATTTCATTAAAAAAATCTGACATGCAGTCTCCCAAGATGGCCACCAGAGACAAAAGAGCCCAAATGTAGCCCAAATATCACCCAGATGTAGCCCAAGTACAGCACAATGACAGAATGTCTCAGAGTGTTCTAAAGAACAACTAGAGCGCTAACAGTCTTACTTATGACAAAAGTATGGCACACCAGAAGCCATCTTGATTGGAATGAAGTGGTAAGTCTGAAAACATTTAATTTAAAAAGGAACAAAATGAGGGGGTTCATTTTGCCATAGAAAGTATGATTAGCAGCAGACTTCCCTGGTTAGCAGTAGCTTTACTACAGTGATCTAATGAGCAACTAAAGTGCTAACATTCAGAATTTATGGCAAATGTGTGACACATCTGAATGCCTTCTTGATGGAACCAAAGTAAACAAGCATTGAAAATGCAATAGATCTCGCCCTCGTTTAAGTTAAAGCCATTCTGTTTGTAATGAGGTGGCTTTTTAGCTTTGCTTTTATTAGTGTTTTTAAAACTTTCATGTAAATAACATGCATATGTATGCATATATGTATGTGTATGCATGCATTTATATTTGTATTTATATAGATATGCAGATTATATATGTTTATATATGTATGTATATATATATACTCATACATAAATGCATATGCATATATATGCATATATATGTGTGTATATGTGTGCGTGTAGAGAGAGGTAGAGAGAGGTAGAGAGGTAGAGGTGTAGAGGTAGAGAGGTAGAGGTAGAGAGGTAGAGATAGAGAGGTAGAGGTAGAGAGGTAGAGACTAGTAGAGAGAGAAGTAGAGAGATGTAGAGAGGTAGAGAGAAGAGAGTGAGTAATAGCGTAGAGAGTGAGTAGTAGAGAGTAGTAGAGAGCAGTAGAGAGAGTAGCAGAGAGTGAGTAGTAGAGAGTAGTAGAGTGAATAGTAGAGTGAGTAGTAGAGAGTAGTAGAGAGTGAGTAGTAGAGAGTGAGTAGTAGAGAGTAGTAGAGAGTAAGTAGTAGAGTGAGTATTAGAGAGCAGGAGAAAGTGAGTAGTAGAGAGTAGTAAAGAGTGAGTAGTAGAGATTGAGTAGCAGAGAGAGAATAGTAGAGAGTAGTAGAGAGTGAGTAGTAGAGTGAGTAGTAGAGAGTAGTATAGAGAGAGTAGTAGAGAATGAGTAGTAGAGAGTAGTAGAGAGTGAGTAGTAGAGAGTAGTAGAGAGAGAGTAGTAGAGAGTGAGTAGTAGAGAGTGAGAAGTAGAGAGTGAGTAGTAGAGAGTAGTAGATAGTGAGTAGTAAAGAGTGAGTAGTAGAGAGAGTAGTAGTAGAGAGTGCGTAGAAGAGAGTAGAGAGTAGTAGAGAGTGAGTAGTAGAGACTAGTAGAGAGAGAAGTAGAGAGATGTAGAGAGGTAGAGAGAAGAGAGTGAGTAATAGCATAGAGAGTGAGTAGTAGAGAGTAGTAGAGAGCAGTAGAGAGAGTAGCAGAGAGTGAGTAGTAGAGAGTAGTAGAGTGAATAGTAGAGTGAGTAGTAGAGAGTAGTAGAGAGTGAGTAGTAGAGAGTGAGTAGTAGAGAGTAGTAGAGAGTAAGTAGTAGAGTGAGTATTAGAGAGCAGGAGAAAGTGAGTAGTAGAGAGTAGTAAAGAGTGAGTAGTAGAGATTGAGTAGCAGAGAGAGAATAGTAGAGAGTAGTAGAGAGTGAGTAGTAGAGTGAGTAGTAGAGAGTAGTATAGAGAGAGTAGTAGAGAATGAGTAGTAGAGAGTAGTAGAGAGTGAGTAGTAGAGAGTAGTAGAGAGAGAGTAGTAGAGAGTGAGTAGTAGAGAGTGAGAAGTAGAGAGTGAGTAGTAGAGAGTAGTAGATAGTGAGTAGTAAAGAGTGAGTAGTAGAGAGAGTAGTAGTAGAGAGTGCGTAGAAGAGAGTAGAGAGTAGTAGAGAGTGAGTAGTAGAGAGTAGTAGATAGTGAGTAGTAGGGAGTGAGTAGTAGAGAGAGAGTAGTAGAGTAGTAGAGAATGAGTAGTAGAGAGTGAGTATTAGAGAGTAGTGGAGTAGTAGAGAGTAAGTAGTAGAGAGTAGTGGAAAATATTCCAAAGTTTGGCACAGCACCACTTGCACAATAAGTCCAATCAAATCATATCACTTAGAGTCCTTATTGAAGCGCTGAATCTTGGTGTATATTCAAATGCTTTTATTTTCCTTAAGTTTATGTACCACAGCCACCTGACGCGTTTCGTTCTGTACAACAGAACTTCTTCAGGGCGTTCTTATTTCCCTCAAGTTATGTTGGTATCCTGTTGTCATATAACTAGATATTTCTTCCAAATGTTAGACGAGACGTAAGTAAATTCTTATTCAAAGTGACTAGGTATCAATTTTACCCACACAATTCGGGCAGACATGAGTAATTTATAGCATCCTCAAAGTCAGTCTTTCAAAAATTCCAAAGTATAGGACATGATAATCCAAATCCAAATGTTTCTCAAGAAAAGTCATTTTCAATCGTTTGGAATTTCGGCATTTGGGCAGATATGACCCAGGGACCCCCAGTATGCAAGGGGAATTAGTCCCCCCTCTGCAAACCCACCAGTGGCCTGCGTTGCAGAGAGGTGTAAAAAGAGGCATAGCCTCAATACACCTCTGTGCAATGCAGCCCCCTGGCGCATACTGGAGGTTCCAGGTGGGCTAGTTGGCCCCCAGGGACCCCCAGTATGCAAGGGGAATTAGTTCCCCCTCTTCAAACAAGCACGGGGGCTGCGTTGCAGAGAGGTGTAAAAAGGGTTTGGCCTCATTACACCTCTCTGCAATGCAGCCCCCTGGCGCATACTGAAGGCTCCTGGTGGGCTAGTTGCCCCCCAGGTACCCCCAGTATGCAAGGGGAATTAGTTTCCCCTCTGCAAACACGCCAGGGGGCTGCGTTGCAGAGAGGTGTAACAAGGGGCATAGCCTCATTACACTTCTGCAATGCAGCCCCCTGGCGCATACTGGAGTTTCAGGGTGGGCTAGTTGGCCCCCAGGGGCCCCCAGCATGCAAGAGGAATTAGTTCCCCCTCTTCAAACATGCACGGGGGCTGCGTTGCAGAGAGGTGTAAAAAGGGGCGTGGCTTCATTACACCTCTCTGCAATGCAGTCCCCTGGCGCATACTGGAGATTCCTGGTGGGCTTTCAGGCCTTATATAGTTAGGAATTAGCATTTAAAAAACCTTGCAAATTCACTGAAAAAACCATAGGTTTCAGGCCTTATATAGTTAGGAATTAGCATTTAAAAAACCTTTGAAATTCACTGAAAAAACCATAGGTTTCAGGCCTTATATAGTTAGGAATTAGCATTTAAAAAACCTTTAAAATTCACTCAAAAAACTATAGGTTTTAGGGGTGTTATAGTTATCTGGACATTTCACTCATACAAAACCATTGAAATTGCTCCTATATAATTAGTTGTACTAACTAAGCATGGGCGTAAAATCCGCTCCGCTCGCGGATTTTTCGGATTTTCGGCAAATCCGCAATCCGCGAACGCTCGCGAATTTGTCGAAAATCCGTGAATCCGCTCGCGGCGGATTTTTTGCTTGGTTGCGGCGCGCGGCGTGGTGCACGGCGTTCACTTTCCGTCATTTTAGCGTTTGCCGAGTTGTTTTTCTTTGCGAGTGACGCGCCATTTTAGATCTTGCTGCGTGTTCCCGCGGGAGTTTGTCGCCCGCGAATACGTACTCGCGGCTTGCCACCTTGCACAGCACACCTCGCGAGAGTTCGCAATTGCGAACATGTAGTTGCGGCGGAAAGGAACAATCTCGCACTTGCGAAATAGAGATTTTGCAATTTCGCACAAGAAAATCACCAGCAAACAGGATAAACCTTCAGAAAATTATGATTTTTATCAGAATCACTCCTCAGGTTGACATTTGCATGGCCTTTTTTTTTGCAAGGAGTCCATTTTGGGGGGGGGGGGGAGGAAGGAAGTGCCCCACAGTCTCCAACTTCCTGTTCCTGTCCAGCAGGCTCCTCCCAGTGCTTTGTCCATCTCCTGGTCACTTTCATTTGGATCTGGAGCTGGAAGGATTACTTTTTGTGGGTGCTGCTGGATATTTGGATTTGAGGCCTTTTTGACTGTCTTTGGATCACTTTTGGATTAGAAATCAACTTTCACAAGTAAGTTTGTTTGGGGCATTACAGTTGCTGCAAGTACAATTTTGGAACTTTTTCAGAAAATTAAATAAATTATATTGTGGGTAGCCACAGTATCCAGTAGGACCAGGGTTGGTTATGGGTGCATGATACAACTGTTTTGTTGAATTTAAACACCATTGAGGCCATGGATGGGCTGGGATTGTGCAGATTTTATTGTTTTTTGTCGTTTTTTTGGGCCTGCTGGTGTGGCCCTTTGCCCAGGGGTGGTGAGTGTTGCATGGGCCTAGTCTTTCTGTGGGGTGTCTTCTTGAATTTAAACATAATTGAGGCCATGGATGGGCTGGGATTGTGCTTATTTTATTGTTTTTTGTCGTTTTTGGGGGGCTGCTGGTGTGGCCTTTTGCTTGCCCAGGGGTGGTGGTGGTGCATGGACTGAGTGTGCCTGTGGTGTTGTCTCACTCTCTTTGATGTAAACATCATGGATGGCATTGGATTGTGGTGATTTCTGGCTGTTTTTCTGTTTTTTGGGGGTGTACTGTTGATGTGGTCTGGCCATGTGGGTGGTGGTGGTGGCCATCTTGAGTGCTGGCTGGTACAGGCAGCAACATGTGCTTGGGGTTTAAGGGGGCCATTTTGAGGAGAGGCAGTGTCTGAGGCCTGCACTTATTTTGCCTACTTTTCATCCCTTATGCCCAGGGGTAGTGAGTGTTGCATGGGCCTAGTGTTTCTGAGGGGTGTCTTCTTGAATTTAAACACCATTGAGGCCATGGATGGGCTGGGATTGTGCAGATTTTATTGTTTTTTGTCGTTTTTTTGGGCCTGCTGGTGTGGCCCTTTGCCCAGGGGTGGTGAGTGTTGCATGGGCCTAGTCTTTCTGTGGGGTGTCTTCTTGAATTTAAACACCATTGAGGCCATGGATGGGCTGGGATTGTGCAGATTTTATTGTTTTTTGTCGTTTTTTTGGGCCTGCTGGTGTGGCCCTTTGCCCAGGGGTGGTGAGTGTTGCATGGGCCTAGTCTTTCTGTGGGGTGTCTTCTTGAATTTAAACATAATTGAGGCCATGGATGGGCTGGGATTGTGCTTATTTTATTGTTTTTTGTCGTTTTTGGGGGGCTGCTGGTGTGGCCTTTTGCTTGCCCAGGGGTGGTGGTGGTGCATGGACTGAGTGTGCCTGTGGTGTTGTCTCACTCTCTTTGATGTAAACATCATGGATGGCATTGGATTGTGGTGATTTCTGGCTGTTTTTCTGTTTTTTGGGGGTGTACTGTTGATGTGGACTGGCCATGTGGGTGGTGGTGGTGGCCATCTTGAGTGCTGGCTGGTACAGGCAACATGTGCTTGGGGTGTAAGGGGGCCATTTTGAGGAGAGGCAGTGTCTGAGGCCTGCACTTATTTTGCCTACTTTTCATCCCTTATGCCCAGGGGTAGTGAGTGTTGCATGGGCCTAGTGTTTCTGAGGGGTGTCTTCTTGAATTTAAACACCATTGAGGCCATGGATGGGCTGGGATTGTGCAGATTTTATTGTTTTTTGTCGTTTTTTTGGGCCTGCTGGTGTGGCCCTTTGCCCAGGGGTGGTGAGTGTTGCATGGGCCTAGTCTTTCTGTGGGGTGTCTTCTTGAATTTAAACACCATTGAGGCCATGGATGGGCTGGGATTGTGCAGATTTTATTGTTTTTTGTCGTTTTTTTGGGCCTGCTGGTGTGGCCCTTTGCCCAGGGGTGGTGAGTGTTGCATGGGCCTAGTCTTTCTGTGGGGTGTCTTCTTGAATTTAAACACCATTGAGGCCATGGATGGGCTGGGATTGTGCAGATTTTATTGTTTTTTGTCGTTTTTTTGGGCCTGCTGGTGTGGCCCTTTGCCCAGGGGTGGTGAGTGTTGCATGGGCCTAGTCTTTCTGTGGGGTGTCTTCTTGAATTTAAACACCATTGAGGCCATGGATGGGCTGGGATTGTGCAGATTTTATTGTTTTTTGTCGTTTTTTTGGGCCTGCTGGTGTGGCCCTTTGCCCAGGGGTGGTGAGTGTTGCATGGGCCTAGTCTTTCTGTGGGGTGTCTTCTTGAATTTTAACACCATTGAGGCCATGGATGGGCTGGGATTGTGCAGATTTTATTGTTTTTTGTCGTTTTTTTGGGCCTGCTGGTGTGGCCCTTTGCCCAGGGGTGGTGAGTGTTGCATGGGCCTAGTCTTTCTGTGGGGTGTCTTCTTGAATTTAAACATAATTGAGGCCATGGATGGGCTGGGATTGTGCTTATTTTATTGTTTTTTGTCGTTTTTGGGGGGCTGCTGGTGTGGCCTTTTGCTTGCCCAGGGGTGGTGGTGGTGCATGGACTGAGTGTGCCTGTGGTGTTGTCTCACTCTTTTTGATGTAAACATCATGGATGGCATTGGATTGTGGTGATTTCTGGCTGTTTTTCTGTTTTTTGGGGGTGTACTGTTGATGTGGACTGGCCATGTGGGTGGTGGTGGTGGCCATCTTGAGTGCTGGCTGGTACAGGCAACATGTGCTTGGGGTGTAAGGGGGCCATTTTGAGGAGAGGCAGTGTCTGAGGCCTGCACTTATTTTGCCTACTTTTCATCCCTTATGCCCAGGGGTAGTGAGTGTTGCATGGGCCTAGTGTTTCTGAGGGGTGTCTTCTTGAATTTAAACACCATTGAGGTCATGGATGGACTGGGAATGTGCAGATTTTATTGGTTTTTGACGTTTTTTTGGGCCTGCTGGTGTGGCCCTTTGCCCAGGGGTGGTGAGTGTTGCATGGGCCTAGTCTTTCTGTGGGGTGTCTTCTTGAATTTAAACACCATTGAGGCCATGGATGGGCTGGGATTGTGCAGATTTTATTGTTTTTTGTCGTTTTTTTGGGCCTGCTGGTGTGGCCCTTTGCCCAGGGGTGGTGAGTGTTGCATGGGCCTAGTCTTTCTGTGGGGTGTCTTCTTGAATTTAAACATAATTGAGGCCATGGATGGGCTGGGATTGTGCTTATTTTATTGTTTTTTGTCGTTTTTGGGGGGCTGCTGGTGTGGCCTTTTGCTTGCCCAGGGGTGGTGGTGGTGCATGGACTGAGTGTGCCTGTGGTGTTGTCTCACTCTCTTTGATGTAAACATCATGGATGGCATTGGATTGTG
Source organism: Lissotriton helveticus (assembly GCF_964261635.1). Classification (NCBI taxonomy): domain Eukaryota; kingdom Metazoa; phylum Chordata; class Amphibia; order Caudata; family Salamandridae; genus Lissotriton; species Lissotriton helveticus. The sequence continues at coordinate 247,053,718 of NC_136067.1, forward strand.
GTGATTTCTGGCTGTTTTTCTGTTTTTTGGGGGTGTACTGTTGATGTGGACTGGCCATGTGGGTGGTGGTGGTGGCCATCTTGAGTGCTGGCTGGTACAGGCAGCAACATGTGCTTGGGGTGTAAGGGGGCCATTTTGAGGAGAGGCAGTGTCTGAGGCCTGCACTTATTTTGCCTACTTTTCATCCCTTATGCCCAGGGGTAGTGAGTGTTGCATACTTGCATGTCCCTAGTCTTTCTGTGGGGTGTCTTCAATGTAAACATCATGGATGGCATGGGATTGTGCTCATTTTTCTGTGTTTTGTCGATTTTTTGGGGTGTATAACTGAACTGATGTTCCTCTGTCTTCCATTGCTTTTAGGTGCACAAGAAGACTCAATAGAACCACCAGTGCCAGGAAGAAGTCCTGCAGCGGTGTGTGCAGCATAACGTCACGCGACGTCACGTCTGGACACAGAACCCTCTGCAACTCGTGCAACTGCTGCCTGCTGACCTGCTCTGAAGAAGATGGCCCCAAAAAAAGTAACCCGTAGCTCCTCTAGCAAGAAAGGTGCCAGTAAGGAGCAGAAGAAGCAAGTTACCAAGGACACTGGTGTGCCGCCCGCCCCTTTTTTTGTGAGTAAAAAAAAAAGTATGCCTGCAGCAGCTGCAGCGGGATCTGCTGGGGACCAAGCTGGCAGCAGCACCCCCGCTCCATTGGGCTCAGTGCCACCACCACCACCACGCCAACTTAAGTCCAAGCCCTTGAGTGCTGCAGAGGCAGCCAGTATACTTCTTCAATCACCATCGACCAGTGATGTTGGCTCATCGCAAGAAAGCAGCAGCAATGTCCCTCAATCAACACAGGTTGTTGTAGCTCATCTGACGAGTGTTGAACAACCACAGCGGCAACAACAATCACATGTGCAAGTACAAGCCCAAGTACATGTGGAAGGAGAGGCAGCGCAAGGAGATGCGCATGCAGAGGTGCATGGAGGGTCACAACAAGTGCCCACAATAGTTGTTCCTCCCGAAGTAGGGGCACATCAGGAAATCGACAATCAAGGCGAGGTATCATTTGAGGAAGCCACTCCTCCTGATGATCCTTCATTGTCTTCCACAACCCTAGCAAGGAAGAGATCAAGGGTGGTGTCTACATCCTCTTCAAGCACACCTCCTTCTGATGATACGGATCAAACTTGGGAACCAGCACCACAGCCGTCTGAGAGTGAGGCACACCATGATCCAACAAAGGTACTTAAGCGTAAAAGGAAGCTCGTCCAAAGTCTCAGACTTATGGAGTGTGATGAGGCTCAACAAGAAGTGGCGGATACTGCTGCTGATGAAGACTCTGCCAACGACGACCCAGTCATCATAAAGGTCACTGCAGCCCCAGCGGGCATGCAGCAAACAGACATTTTGACCCTAGCCCGAAGAGCTGCTGCGCGTGATGATGATGATGATGATGTTGTCGATGAGGAGGCAGTGGAAACACCACAATCATTGGAGTTAAGTAGTACACCAACTCGTCCCGCTTCCATATTTCTTTCTGGCAAGAAGAGACCTGCGTCAACCTCGACCTTAATTAGTGGCGGTGAAAGTGGAAAACGTACAAAAGTTGGCCAATCCAGATCCTCCACTTCATCTGGCATTAGCTTCATGACCACCACCACCACCAGTATCGCCGCCTCCTCCAGGTCCCACAGACACTTCAAGTCCCCAGTTTGGGACTTCTTTACTGTTTGTCCCAAAAATCCAAGGTTTGCCATTTGTACCCTTTGTAAGCTTGCAGTTAGTCGTGGTAAGCCAGGTAGCAACTATGGTACCGGCGGCCAGAGTGGTCATCTTGACAGAAAGTACGGTGTCCAATGGTTTGCGCACCTAGCTGCGATCAAGAAAGGCCAAAATCAAGGAAACGTTGATGTTTCATCTGATGTTGACGAGCAGGAAGAAGACGTGTCAAACACTTCCCTTACACCCAGTACCCCTCTCAGCAGCACACCCAATGTGAGGCACACTAAGAGTGTTGGAGCGAGTGAGACACCAACGCACAAAAGTTCACCAGCGAGCAAAATTGGGTCAACGAAGTCATTATCAGCCCGTAAATGCTTGGTCCAGGCCAACATTAGAACAATGCTTACTTCAGACGTGCCATATGAACGCAACCACCCACTGACGCGTCTGTATAACACTAAGCTGGCTAAAATGCTAGCTGTGGACCTTCTACCTTTTTCTTTTGTAGAAGCGGTAGGTTTTCTTGAATTAGTTGCAACGCTCTGCCCTAAATGGAAGGTTCCGAGCCGGTTCTATTTTGCCAGAGTTGCGGTTCCAGCACTACATGAAGATGTGCTGCAGGCGATTGGGGCAGCTTTGCAGAAGAGTGCTGTTCACACAATACATCTGACAACAGACATGTGGACCAGTGGCCCAGGCGATGATTACATGTGCATCACTGCACACTGGGTCTCTTTTTCAGGTGTTATAGCAAAGCTAAACGCAGGTGTTGACCCGGACCAAGTTTTCAAAGCTGCTCGGAAACATGCAACACTAGCCATGTTTGCCTTGGAGAAAAGTCACACAGCAGAAAACCTTTTGGAAGAGTTTGACAAAAAGGTGTTGTCAATGCTATCCCCCCTAAAACGCAAGATTGGTTATGTTTCCACGGATAATGGCGCCAATGTAGTTAAGGCCATGTCACAGGGTCACCATGTTAGAGTGCCGTGTTTGGCGCACTGTATCAACCTGGTAGTTCAAAAATTCTTGAGTGATAAAGAGAGTCCAGCGTTCGAGGTAATGGCCACCTGCCGCAAAATGTGCAACCATTTCAGCCATTCTTTTAAGGCCCGGAAGCATCTGCGGAGACTGCTACTTCAACGTGGAATGCCAGTGAAAGCACTCATCCAGGAGGTGGCAACACGTTGGAACTCAACCTTCTACATGCTTGAGCGTCTGCATGAGCAGTATACGGTACTCGATCACTATTTCTTGACAGAGGCTACATCTCAGAAGGAGGACCTGCGGATGAGTAAGGCGCAATGGGCCATAGTTAAAAGCCTGACAGACATGCTTCGTCCTTTTGAGTTCTTCACGCGTGCAGTCAGCCAGGAGGACTGTAATTTGGGAAAAGCTATCCCATTGTTGTGCATACTGGAGCACCAACTGATGGCGGTTTCTTCTGAGTTTGAAAAAGATGAAAAAAAAAAAAACCATTTCATTTTGTCTGAGAAATTATTACATCGCCTACGTGGTGATGAACGTCTTAAAAACATCAACTCAGATCAGCATTACATTTGTGCTACTATTCTGGATCCACGCTACAAAAAGGCGCTGGCAGACAACGCATTCTTTCCTTTCGCTGATGCAGATGTTCAAAAGTACAAACATTGGTTAGCCTGGTCAGCCAAGAGGTTTGAAAAAGAACGGCAGGTTATTGAAGGAGAAGCCAGTACATCAGCATCAGCATCAGCAGGCCATCCGCAGTCACAAGAATCCACTTCTGCACCTGTGGCTGGGGCACAAGTGACCTCTCAGCCGTTAAAGACACCGGCAACTGGATCATCTGCACCACACACAATGACAACACTAACAGTGGCTGGGGAGGAGGATTGGCTAAGTTTGATGGGGTATGGTTCTCTAAAAAATGTCACAGGCACAGCAAAAAGTAAGCAAAGTGGAGGAACAGTTGATGACCTTGAGTCGATGGTGCAGGACTATCTGAATGACTCAACAGTGGTCTTTCTTAATGAGGAGCCATTGCAGTATTGGCATGGCAAAAAACAATTGTGGCCACAGCTCTACAACCTGGCTATAAACTATTTGTCTTGCCCACTCGCAAGTGTGTCTTCTGAACGTGTTTTCAGTGCTGCTGGTGGCATTGTAACTGCCAAACGGAGCCGCCTATCGCCCAAAAATGTGGAGCGGCTGACAATGATCAAGATGAATCAGCACCTCATACCACCAGATTACAAAGTGCGAGAAAGCACGCCACATGAAGACGATGAGGACAGCAACGTAGATGAGGGGATTTTTTCTCTGTTCGGTGCCACTGACCTCATCCAGCCTGAATTCGCAGAGTATGATGACGAAATCTTGTTCTTATTCCCTGACACCGAGCCCTGAAAATGAGACAATCAATCAAGAACTTTCTTTTTCGTCCTTATTCACTTTTATTCCTGTGTGCTTTGTGTCTCTCTTTCTTTGTTTTGCACAGTTAATTTAATTCAAACTTTAATCACCTAATCCCAAAAAGAAGACCATCATCAGAACTGTCTTCACTTGTTTGCTTATTGATTTGAAGGTGCCGCAGTCTACATTCCTCAGGTTCACAAGTTCTGAAGAACATGCTCCTCTATCCTCCTCCTCCAGACTGCGATTTCCCTCCAAGCAGAGTGCTGGATTACGCACAATGAAGAAAGACTCAGCACTTGTGGGGGTGTTGTACTTCTTTGCGGGTGAGTTGACGGTTTTGGGCCCATTGCTGTGAAGCTCTAATAATGGACAAAAGTGTTTTGGACCAAATATGAGGTGAAAATTTCTTGCCGTTTTTGCTGACTTGCTTGCCTTTGAGGTGCTCTTTGGCGGGGTTCCGGGGGTTTGTGTGTAATTTTTGGTGTCTGTCGAAGCACTGCTGCGACAGTCTAATCTTGATTGCATTTGCTTTTCAGGAAATCCGTGGTGGAAAACAGGAGTTATGATGATTGATGATGACCTAGCTGCACAGCGCGTTACTTTGGACCGAAGGCCGAGAGATATTGTAAGTATGAGATTTAGCTTTTTCGCTGTTTGGGGGTGTTGTCGGGTGTTTTTTTGCGGGTGGGTTGGCGCCGGCGGGTCTTGCCTGGGGCATTCCTGGGAAGGTCTAATACCGGATACAAGTGTTTTGGACAAAATCCATAAGGAACAGCCTTTTTTTTGCCATTTCTTCAGACATCTTGCTCAATGTAGCGTTTTGGGGGGCTTCCTGCTGTTCGTGGGTGGGTTGCGGCCGGGGTCTCTGTCGAAGCACTGCTGCGACAGTCTAATCTTGATTGCATTTGCTTTTCAGGAAATCCGTGGTGGAAAACAGGAGTTATGATGATTGATGATGATGATGACGACCTAGCTGCACAGCGCCACGTTTGGACCGAAGGCCGAGAGACATTGTAAGTATGAGATTTAGCTTTTTCGCTGTTTGGTGGTGTTGTGTCGGGTGTTTTTTTGCGGGTGGGTTGGCGGGTCTTGCCTGGGGCATTCCTGGGAAGGTCTAATACCGGCTAGAAGTTAGTTGGACAAAATCCATAAGGAAACACCAGTTTTGGCACTTTGTAAGTTAGGGTTCGTTAGGGTTAGCCCTAGCAGCAGGATTGCATGTGTTTAGGGGGGTTCTATTGCAACGCGGTTCTGTTGTTGTAGAGCACTGTTGGAGCGATGCTGGCTATGGATACTTTTGCTTGCAGGCAAGTGGTTTGAATACAATCCACGGTCTGTATTTGGGTCTACTGTTACTTTCAAAGTACGTTTTGTAACCATTTTTCTGCTAGGCATCATCAAAGTGTGACTTTTTGAACCACACAGCGTACATACCTTTTATTTATTTATCAGTGGTATTGTAATAGCACTTCCTGTTTTCCGTTCAATAATTACAGGCCGGGTTTCAGTCAACATCCGCCAGGCAGGCAGTGGACAGGGTGTCTCTTCTGTCAGTGGTCACCACCACATTGATGGACGAAGCGTCAGCTGGAATGGAGGAGTGCCGCCAATAAGAGGAATTGTTTGCTGCATGCAACTTACTTACCAATTTCAACAGGACAACTCCAACAACATACGCAATACAGATACAGTATCCATTGTTGTCTTTTATTCTATGAGTGTGACTGCATGTGCTTACCTTTACTTTGTAACCAAAGATTGTCTGTAAACTCTGTATCTTCAATTATTGTTTGTCCATGCTCTGCTTTTTTTTTCTTCTCTCAACAAAACCTACCCAAAAAGAAACCCCCATTCCCATCCATTTTACAAACCCTAACCCTCTTCCCCCGGGCTGTGTTGTTTTGCTTGATGTCTGACTAAAATGACATCAATAATTCCACACACTTGCTGGGGAGGATAAGGTGATAGCAGCAACAGGCTGGTGAAGGAATACGAGGATATCTTCTAGACTTACTCAGCTTCAGTACTATATCTTCTAGTAGTAGTAGCCAATGTCAAATAAATTCAACGCAAGTACTAGTTATACTTGCAATACTTTACCATTTGTTAGGCTACATTATGGCACTGTTCTAGTGTACTGTCACCTGCTATTTTCTCGATCGTACCGTAACCGTTGTAATGCTACAGTAAGGAGTACAAACAAGGTTTCGTTTTCTTTTTTTCCATAGGCATGCAACTGCCACTGTGTCACACCACTAGTAACACCGCAATGAGGAAATGTCACCCGCCCAGGAATGACAACGTTAATCCCCATTTCACCTGGAGCCAGCCCTGGGCCTAGCCCTAATTTCTAACACAAATTACAGGTAAGATAAGCGTTTGGTGGGAGGTAGTATAATGGAGTATTATTTCGGAGTAGACAAGAGTTTGACGGTTGTACTACTAAAGTCCTACGACTGTTCAGGAAAACAAAGTTACTGTTACACCCCCGCCCCCCACCCACCAGACTGAAAAGCAGTAAAAAACAGGTATGGTCAGATAAAGTAGTTGAAAAATATATTTATTTATCCCTAACAAAATAATCTCCCTCACCCACCCTAACCCCAACGATTGTCTCTGAAACGTCCCAAAACGATCCCAACTCCCAAATCCCACCCCCCAAAAGTCTATAAAAAAAGGGCAAGGGACACTCCACTACTGGAGGGTGCTGGTGCTGGTGCATGATGCGGCATGGGCATCATACTCCTTGCGGAGGGTGGCAAGCTCGGAGCGGAGGCCCTTAACCAAGGTCTTATACCTCAGGACCTCCTGCTCCAGGTTGGACATGCGGACTCGTAGGCGGTGTTGGCGTTCCTTGCAGCTCCTGTGGGGGGCAGCTGGTGTTTCGGGTGCTTGGCGGTGGCGGTCGGCTTTCTTAGCCCGGCTCGGTCCCGCTGGTTTAGTCACGGAGGAGGATGCAGTCGAAGATGTTGCCCCGCTCGACTGCGTGTCCTCCTCCTCCTCCAGGGCCACCAGCCGCCGATACTCGGCGACTGTGGCCTCCAGCCTCCGTTGCCGGGCCAATCTAGCCTGCTCCCTCCTTGTTGTTGATTTGGAAGAAGGAGCAACTATATGAAGAAAGAAAGACATAGTCTGTAACCAATGCTCCTTATTAATAACACAAAGTGATTGAGCCGAAAGTTGGGTCACAGAGTACAAGTAGCAAATTGAAAGCACAGTACATAACTATTGAGGACAGTATCTATGTAACCCTCCCACTTCTGCATCCTTGCTCTAACAGTAGTGGTAGTTTAATGAACTAATTCTACGACCACTATGGACTTCCATTACAGTCGACTATGACAGTACACCAGTCTTATTCTTCTTCTTCTCTCTTGTTTAGGGAAATGGGTACGTTATCTTATGCAAGCCGGCAGAATGACATGGACACAGCACAGTGAAGTTGCACCCGAGAAAAAAAGTTGCACACCATGATGATGGAGACAGACTTGCGTTACTGTACCGGTCCAGTACATGCAGGTGGTGAAGCTATTACTTTTCTATTACGGGTGGCACTGAGAATACTCTGTTACAAGGGCTACTGCTTAATTAATTTACCTTTCACCCTACAGTGCAAATGAGTACTAGAAAAGGAAACTGAAGAAGCTAACTAATTTGATTATCTATCACTTCACATGGGACGTATTTAATGACAGATGAGATGACTTTAGGTGCTTTGCTTAATATTGAGTGAACACAGTGATACACCCACACATGAATGACGTACTACAAGTAAACTAAAGTTATTAAGAGAGGTACGGAGTGTCCACCGTAATAACCAGATATATGCTGTGAATGCAAACGCAATACAAAGTACTGCTACTATTCATGGTAGTATTGGACACATTTACAATTTCTTTTCCTTGCCTTCCCTGCACTGGGACGGACGTGCGGGTGCGGTGGTACATGCTCTTCAAGGTAACACTTACTTCACCTGGCGACCATCTACTCTCTCTAGATACACATTTGCTATGTAAGAGTCAGAGAATACCATGCTCCAGGCATCCATTCATTCAAAGTATACGCACACATACAGTTTCTGTTTCACCCACCCAGGCTGCTGTCCTTCCACCCATCCTTGCTTCATCATTGACCCAGCCATGCACCATACCATATTCTTTCCTTCCCAGCCACCTCTGGGTCCAAGCAAACACATATCGTTCTTCTTTGCCAGCCATCATACAAGTTCGCGTCCCACTTACTTACACCCTTCTTTCGCTTTTCGTTCATCCCATCCATCACGTTCGTCTAAGAACTTATTGGGATTCTTCTCACCAAAAACTTCACAGCTAAGTCGAAGTACATTTCGAGGAGGCTACTACCTGGTTGATTTGTAATTGTAATACACCCGTGCAGAAAGCACACTATGCAGTCTTCAATCTCAATAAGTAAGGAATATATAGCTTACCTGTTTCCGCCACCACCGTTTGATCCCCCACAGGAACGGCCACCAGCTCTTCTACCGCCGCATCCTCCCCAGAGGCCTCCGAGTCCAAGTCCAACACATCAGCCACCTCCGCGCTGGCCCCGTCACCAGATGTTACACCTACAAAGTACATTTAAGAAAGTTAGAATACACCACTCACTACTATATAATATTTGGTCTAGGAGAAATGTTAAAAAAACAGAATACAATGTAATAATTTGTGACTGTCTACTCCATAGTAAAAATGTCCCATTTTCCAGGGAAGGCTGTTGTCTTGCTGCACTTTTATGCACAACTGATGAATGCTTGCTTTTGATTTTTAACACGCACCACTTTTTCTCCTAACAGACAGAAGCTTGACTCCTGAGTCCTAAGAACACGACCAGGATCAAGTTCAAAGTAGGTGAGAGTTCGGATCGACCACAAGAAATGTGTCCAATTAATCGTCAGCACTAACCACTTTTCCGTTTACAGTTAAATAGTTTTATGACAAAGTAGATTTCAATAAATGTGTTTACTTTTAATAAAGCTTTTACACTTAAATAGACTCTGTGGTTTTTGTTCCTCTAGACTAGAGTGGATGAGCTAAAGGTTTTGGAATTTTTGCAAGCATGAGTGCCTCTGACACTTCTTGACTGTGCTGTGACTCCGTACTACTCTCTTGTCCTGCGTACGATAATCTAGAGATCATTGGGGATCTATAATCGGTGACTTCGGGAGCTGAATGACTCTGCCACACTATCTAGTCAGTAAGGAGACAGTGCATAGAGGTATTGCTGAATATAATGGGAGTCCAATGGAATTGCCAAATGTCCAATCTTAGTTAGCTACACAGACAGACTAATAAGAATAGTCTAGTAATACCACAGGGAGTCATCATATTCGAGGCAGGATAAGAATTTATATCCAGTCTACAAGAAGATCAAAGACGATTTAGAAAAAATCGAATGAGGAACGCTAGGAAAAAATAGGTACTGTTTAGTAAAATGTAAACTTACTGGGGCCAGCAAAGGAGCCCTCGCCTGCCCGATCCTGGCCTGCATCCTCAGCACCCTCCTCCTGTGTCCTCTTGCCCTTGGGGGGAGCTGATGTACAACATGAAAGAAAGAAAAACCATAAAACATGGATGAGATTTTTCAACCAAATCAAACATTTCAAAAGAACAATAACAACATATTTTGGAAAAATAGCAAATAGATAGACAACTATTCCACGGGATCTATCTCATGTGGTATACTACGTTATTCGTATTGCCTGATTTGCGGAACGTTGACTTAGAAAGTTCCTATGTAACTCAATAAACAGACTACTAAAGAGGTTTGCCTAGGCCTGGCACTGCAGGCAGTAGTGCACAACACGTGACAGACAAAGTCCATCCTGCTTGCAGATCAGTGAATACTCAAACTATCAATCCACCCGCCACCACCGCCACTATTTCTTCTGATAGCCATGTGACTGTCTAAAGGAAGGACACTGGACTTCAGTCTGTTGGGGCTGATTTATAAGTCCCTTGCGGAAGTTGCGGCTGATTTTCCTCCATTGTTGCGTGCCTTTTCTGACGCAGCGGCAGAACAAAAGACTCGCCATGGTGTTGGTGCGGCGTATATATTAAAAAAAAAAACACATATGGGCATATGGGCGATGCATCACGTTGTAAAGCCCTGCGCCATCAGGGGGCGTTCCGGCGCAAGGGAGGGCGTACCTGCGCAGGAACGAATCCTAAAAGTGGCTGAGGGAAATCTACAAGATGTCAATCAGTCATTTTTATGACAATGATGCATGACTCAAACCCTGCGCGCTTGAAGCCGACGTACGGCTTGATGCAGCATTGGGGAGATAGGGTACCCCAGAGCATTGCTGGAGCTGCGCCATCGTTGGCACGCAACTCCAGCAATGCGCTGCCTTTACGGCACAGATGCGTAAGGCTTCTGTGACGTTTTGGGCCAATGGGTGGTGGTGGCATGGCACACAATTACTGCCGCATCCCTGCTACTTTGCAGGGATGCGCCGGTAATTGAAAATATGACCCTTACTGTCTAGCATTACGCAGTTCTTTTCTTTACAGTACACTGATACATAATTTCTCAGGCCAATGAAATGCTTCTGAACACAACATACAAAACAAAGAAGCATAGTAGCAAGCAAGGCTACTGAGAAGGAGAGCAGTGCACCTGAAAATGAAATGCATAGAAGATTTTGAAATATAATTTACCTCAATGTAATCGGCAGCATTATTGCTCTTGGTAAAGAACAAAGATTTGCAAATAACAGAGCAGGATAAAACAGAGTAGTAAATGTACTACTACTACTACTCACCAAGCCCGGGGACCTCTACGCCGAGCGCGTCCAGCAAGTCCCGCTCCCGGTCCATGACATCGGTCCAGCGGTGGGTGGCCTGGTTATATGTGCGCCGGACCCCAGAGATCTTGTACATGGCCCGGCACACCTTCTCCCACCGCTGGCGGCGCTCCCGGATGCCATAGCCGGTCGCGATCTTGCCGCCTCCCAGGATCGTCTTGGGGAGGCGGCGCTGGACATGGAAGATCAGTGCCGCCACTTCCTCCGCGCTAAAGATCTCCCTCGGGACCACTTGCTCCCCCCTTAAACGCCCGCACGGGAGCCGGGCACGGGGTGCGGGACCCTTCCCCTTCTCAGGGTGCTTCCCGGCTCCCTTTACCATGGTCTGGGCAGAAATAAACTTAAATGATAAAGAAGAAATAGAATAGTGAAGAAGAAAATAAAAGAGTTTAAAAAAGTAGTTTAAAAGTAACTAAAAGCTGCAGAAAACACAAAAATATAGAGCTAGAAAAATAGAGGGTTAGATAATAAGTAAAATTAGATCAAAAAAACTTCAAACAAGCAAAGGATGGCAGAGATTGAGAGAGGATAGAGAAAGCATGCCCAGAACCATAGCAATGAATGAGAAACAAGATGGCCGCGCCCGTTCACGACCGCGTGGGTAAGTTCGCGCGAGATTTTCCTTGCGAGTACGCGCGAACTTGTACTCGCGAGCAGCACACTTTGCGAGATTACACATAGCGGGCGGAAACGGAATTACGTCACGCCAACAAGATGGCCGCGCCCGTGTACGACCGATAGGGTAACTTGGCAAACGAATAGCTAGAAGCGCCTCGCGAACACGCGCAAGATCACGCGAACATACACGTCGCAACAAAAACAATTTTGTATTCGCACGTATTCGCGGCTTCCGAAATCGATCTCGCACGGATTCGCGCCCCAAATAACGCGCGAAATTGCAAAAAAAACGATTTTAGCTAAAATGAAAGCAATGAGCAGGTGCAAAAGTTCAAACTTAACATTAGTAACATTCAAGGTAGTGCTTCCTGATGGGCCCCTCCAGAGTTTGCAACAATTCTATGACCCTGCTATGACCCAAACAGCAGGCTCATAGAATAGCACCATAAAGGTCCTGTAAAAAAAAAATTTCACTGCAACAAAAAGCAAATTACAGATAAGGAAGGAAGCAGGTGCCAGCCAGACTGGAACTTTCAAAATTACTGACACATTAATGAAACACAAATTAATTGATGGCAGTTGAAGAAGGGCAGGTGTGCTAGCTTTTTTCAACCACCATAATCTACAGTAATAAATAAACCTAATAGGTGCCTGTGAGGATGTACTAGAGGGTGGCATGGGTGTCCCAGAGGGTGGCAGTGGTGAAACAGAGGGTGCTGTGAACCTGTGATGATAAACCAGACGTAGAAACAACATAGTCGCGGCCGTTGCAAGCCGAAAAGTAAGTTCGCAATTGCGAACTTGTCCCAAAATCGGCGCGAACACGCGCCAACACAAAAAACGGAAAAATCCGCAAGTCCGCTAGAGTTCGCGGATCTTCGCGGATTGCGAATCCGTAAATACGCAAGTTCGCGGATTGCCAATCCGCAAAATCCGCCCATGCTTAGTACTAACTATATTTCGCGCACCTGCAATCCACTGCTGATGATATCACATATTACATCATTCATGACATGGTCAGTGACATCACTGATGACATCTCAAATGAAATCACTGATGACATCACTGATGACATCATCCACGTGACAACCACATACACCTTTTCATACACTAGTAAAATCTTTCATCACTCTTTGTAAAATTAAGAGTATCATATTTGAATCCATTGTTACAGCAATACAAGTATCTAAAAACCCACTCAGTGATTTTAGATGTATACACACATCTAATCACTTACCTGTAGATTCACTCATACATGCTGTCAATGAACAATAGAACACTATCAAAAATACTTATACACCTAAATCGACATTACACACCAGCACACATCCTATTCACATATGAAGTCATCCTACTCACTTATGCAAACAATGGGTCATACTTACATATTTACTTAGCTACACACTTATACAAACACAACTTCATCTATTCATTTAGATAGTAAGTCATACTTAGTGAATTATAAAATCATTATTACAAGTATAAAGTTTTCCATACAGTCACTCACACAATCATTGAGTCTTATGTATACTTATTAATATACAACAACTGACACATACACTGCCTTTTATTTTTCTAGTTTGTTGGACATGTACCATTGAGAAATATATTTGCTCATCACCACACCCATAAATATATTCACTCACCCAAACAGCTGTTAGAACATGTAGTTTTAACTTCATATATCTAGTGAATCAACTATTCACACATCTTTGGGCAGTCACACCCCCCCCACCGAACCACACACACATTCACTCTCCCATACAAATACTCAGTTAACTAATCAATAACTAATACAGACTTTCACATTGCTAGTAACCAACTGGAGAACCAGTTTACACAACAACTGACAAAGTGATACAGATATTCAAACAGTTTAGTCACTATCCACTATATTTAGTGAGACACTATAAATTGGTCAAGTAAACAGTCAATTACACTGCTACTAAATCCTCCATCCAAATATTTATTTTTATATATCCACTCATTCTTCAATGCAAATTGCTATATATATAATGCATATTTAAATATGCTATGCTATGGTGACTTGTATAGCGCACGGCTGCCTCAGCAAAGGGGCGTCCCGGCGCTGCGGAAGGACAGTGTACAGTGAGGTGGAGACACTAAGGACGAAACTATTGTTGGAAGAGGTGTGTTTTGATAGCCTTTCTGAAGACTAGGAGATCTTGTATCCCACGGATAGCTTCAGGGAGACTATTCCATAGCTTGGCCGCTAGGAAACTGAAAGAGCGGCCGCCCACTCTAGCCAGTCTGGTGCGAGGGATAATCGCAAGATGCTGCCCCTCTGACCGGAGCGATCTCCTAGGGATGTACTCTGACAGGAGTGGGCGAAGCATTGGGGGGGAGGAGGTTTTAAGGATTTTGAAAGCGAGGCACAGTGCTTTGAACTGGACCCTTTTGCCCACCGGGAGCCAGTGCAGTTTCTTCAAGGTTCCCGATACTGAGGAATGGCGCGGGAGACCAACCAGAGCCCTGGCGGCCGCATTCTGAACTCTTTGCAATCTAGTAATTTCAGCTACATTAGCCCCCAATAGAAGGGAGCTCGCATAGTCCAGTCTGGAAAGAATGGTCGCCTGGACTATAAGTTGGCGAGTGCGGCAGTCGAAGAACTTCAGAATGGGCCTGATGTTACGCAGGACGCCAAAGCATGTGGCGGCAACTTTTTTGGTGTGGTGCGTGAACTTTAAAGCAGAGTCCACCCAAACTCCCAGGTTTTTGACACATTCCTTAGGCGTAGGGGGTGGGCCTAGCACATCCGGCCACCAGTTGTCACCCCAGGACGAAGTGTTTTTGCCCAGGAGGAGAATCTCCGTTTTCCCGGCATTTAATTGAAGAAAATTCGCCGTCATCCAGTTGGTGATGTCCGTGAGTGTCTGTTTGAAGTGTTGAGCCTCCAGACCACTGTTGTCATTAAGAGCCACCACCAACTGGGTATCGTCAGCGTAGGATACCAGGGCAAGTCCATTTCTTCTAGCTACCTCTGCCAGGGGGCGGACATATACATTGAACAGGGTAGGGCTCAGGGAAGAGCCTTGCGGCACTCCCTGTCCAATGTTATGTTCCTCAGAGATGTAAGGAGGGGTAGAGACTCTAAAAGACCTGTTGAGAAGGAAGTCTCTAAACCATCCCAGCGCTGACCCAGTAATCCCAATTTCCTCCAGTCTCGTCAAGAGGACCTCATGTGACACCGTGTCGAAGGCAGCACTAAGGTCCAACAGGACCAGTGCTGCCGTGCCTCCGGTGTCTAGGATGGTACGGAGGTCCTCTGAAACACTGAGCAAGGCGGTCTCGGTGCTATGACCGGCTCTAAACCCGTGTTGAGAGTCATCCAAGATGTTATTGGTAAGGAGGAAATCTGTCAGAATATTATTGACGTGTGCCTCGATAATTTTGGCAGGCCAGGGGAGCAGGGAGATAGGTCTAAAGTTCTCAGGAAGCGAGGGGTCTAGCGTGGGTTTTTTTAGAATGGGAGAAACCCAGGCCTGCTTCCACTTGGAGGGAACTTTAGCGATCAGAAGGGACCGGTTGATGATTTCTCGGATGTGCTCAGTGACAGATTCATGGGCTTCACAGAAGGTATCCGGTTTAAGGGGATCTGCAGGAGAGCCTGATTTAATCTTTTTGCAGATTTTTTGGAAACTCTCTCGCTCAAGCTTGGGAAAAGAGGAGAGAGAGGGCCTAGTAGGATCAAAGATGGCCAATGGCTGCGGGCTTTTGGGAAAGGTGTCGTAGATTTTCAAGATCTTATTGGTGAAGAAGTTGGCCATGTTATTACAGAGGTCGGGGGAAGTGATAGTGGTATTGACAGTTTTCTTTGCAGTAAGATCTTTCAAGATTTTAAAAACAGCTTTCGAGGTGTTAGAGCTGTTATTGATTTCCTTGGCAAAATATGCCGCCCTTATTCTGCAGATCTTACGATGGTAGGTTTTTTGGAGCATGACATAGTCTAGTTTTAGATTGGCATCATAGTTTTTCCTCCATGCCCTCTCTGCCTTTTTGCATTCCTTTTTCAGGCTTGCTAATTCGGAGTTATACCAAGGGCTAGCTGTATGGGTGCGAGCTTTGGAGCTTCTGGCCGGGATCAAGGTATCAAGTGCCTGAGTGATCCACAGGCAGAACTGGTCATAGCTTGCATCTAAATCTTCGGTAAGGGGTGGAGGATTTAGCACCAGAAGATTGTGTAGGTCTTCAAGATGAAGCTTTCTCCATGGCCGTTTCTGGACTGAAGGAGTAGGTACCGCGACAGATCTCAAGTTGCACGGGATAGACAGAGTTACTAAATGATGATCGGTCCAGGTCATGGGGATTGGCATGCCTGCGGAGCAGCTCGTGATATTGGAAAAAATGGGGTCAAGAAGGTGACCCGCTGTGTGAGTGGGGCCCTTCACAACTTGAGTGAGTTGGAAAGCCGCAAGATCAGCAAGAAAGGTGGATATTTTGGGTTCAGAGTCCTTATCAAGATGGAAATTAAGGTCACCCATTATTGTAAAGTTGGCAGATTTGAGGATGTTGGTGTCTAAAAACTGTAAGAGTGAGCTAATGAAAGGGGCATCTGCACCAGGGGGTCTATAAATTAAGAGCCCCGTCGCGCAAAACTGAGGGTTTGCTTTGATCGAGAAACGCGCACTTTCACAGCCCTTAATATCAGTTTTGCTGAATAGACAATCGAGATGGGATTTGATTATTAGAGCCAAGCCCCCCCCCTCTCGTGCCTCTATTCACAGTGTGAATGGTGTAACCTGTGGGAGTCGCCAAGTTGCAGACCGAGTCCATTTCATCGAGAAGCCACGTCTCCGTCATGAACAGGGCATCGAGAGAGTGGTCAGTCAGGAGGTCAGAAATTTCCGAGTGGTGTTTATGCACAGATCTCACATTAAGATGACCTATCCTGAGAGTGTGGGTCTTTGCGGGATTGGGTGAGGTTTTTATGGAAGAGCAAAGTTGAGAGGGGTGTAGTACGGGGTGACGTATGAGGGCAGGGTTGCGTCTGGCACAAGTGCAGGTGGAGTGCTGTAGATCAAGCAGTTCCGCTTTAGAATAACACATCTTACCGAGTAAAGATAGAACGATGGAGTAAACAGACCAGGGGGACAGGCGCCTGGCGCTGCCTTAGCGCGGACGGGCCCAGACGGGCAGCTCTTTGGCGGGTCTTCGGCGGGGCTGCGCACGAACGCTGCGCGCCCGAGCGACTGCGAGGGCTAAGTAGCCTTCAGGAAGTAGAGCACTAGAGCGCTAACCGCTCTTCCAGCAGGGTGACCGGAAGTGCCCCCACGAAGAGATGCAGGGAGGCGACTCCAGCCACAATCAGTAAGGCGTGTGGTGCAGGGGGAAGGTGAATTTTACAAAAAAGCACAGCAATTTACAAGGCACTAATCCTAAAGCACTATTTACAATTTACAACTTCATTTAAACACAGAGTTTTAAAACACACGAGCGCTGCCTCAATCTTACTGCCAGGTCCAAACGCTAAACG
Source organism: Lissotriton helveticus (assembly GCF_964261635.1). Lineage (NCBI taxonomy): Eukaryota > Metazoa > Chordata > Amphibia > Caudata > Salamandridae > Lissotriton > Lissotriton helveticus. The sequence goes on from NC_136067.1 coordinate 247,070,759, forward strand.
GGTTGGAGACACTGCCACTGTCTCCTTCCCGCAGCGCGCTGCAGCTCCTGCTCTGCCTAAGTAGCCTTCAGGAAGTAGAGCACTAGAGCGCTAACCGCTCTTCCAGCAGGGTGACCGGAAGTGCCCCCACGAAGAGATGCAGGGAGGCGACTCCAGCCACAATCAGTAAGGCGTGTGGTGCAGGGGGAAGGTGAATTTTACAAAAAAGCACAGCAATTTACAAGGCACTAATCCTAAAGCACTATTTACAATTTACAACTTCATTTAAACACAGAGTTTTAAAACACACGAGCGCTGCCTCAATCTTACTGCCAGGTCCAAATGCTAAACGGGTTGGAGACACTGCCACTGTCTCCTTCCCGCAGCGCGCTGCAGCTCCTGCTCTGCCTAAGTAGCCTTCAGGAAGTAGAGCACTAGAGCGCTAACCGCTCTTCCAGCAGGGTGACCGGAAGTGCCCCCACGAAGAGATGCAGGGAGGCGACTCCAGCCACAATCAGTAAGGCGTGTGGTGCAGGGGGAAGGTGAATTTTACAAAAAAGCACAGCAATTTACAAGGCACTAATCCTAAAGCACTATTTACAATTTACAACTTCATTTAAACACAGAGTTTTAAAACACACGAGCGCTGCCTCAATCTTACTGCCAGGTCCAAACGCTAAACGGGTTGGAGACACTGCCACTGTCTCCTTCCCGCAGCGCGCTGCAGCTCCTGCTCTGCCTAAGTAGCCTTCAGGAAGTAGAGCACTGGAGCGCTAACCGCTCTTCCAGCAGGGTGACCGGAAGTGCCCCCACGAAGAGATGCAGGGAGGCGACTCCAGCCACAATCAGTAAGGCGTGTGGTGCAGGGGGAAGGTGAATTTTACAAAAAAGCACAGCAATTTACAAGGCACTAATCCTAAAGCACTATTTACAATTTACAACTTCATTTAACTATATATATAAATAACGAAGCAAACCACATTCACTGGATGATGTCATCAGTGATGTCATTTGAGATGTCATCAGTGATGTCACTGACCCTGTCATGAATGATGTAATATGTGACATCATCAGCAGTGGATTGCGGGTGCGCGAAATATAGTTAGTACAACTAACTATATAGGAGCAATTTCAATGGTTTTGTATGAGTGAAATGTCCAGCTAACAATGACACCCCTAAAACTTATACAGCCTGATTCATGTACATGCCGTTTTGCGTGTCCCTAATAGCGAATCATAGCGATTCGCTATTGAGGACACGCAAAACGGCATTCATGTAGGAATTGCTAATAAAATAGCGATTCCTACATGTTCTTTATTTGCGAGTAGCAATTTGCTACTCGCAAATACTCCCCATTCATTCCTATGGGCCAAGAGGCCCATAGGAATGAATGGGGATTTGCGAGTAGCAATTTGCTACTCGCAACTAAGATAGCGATTTTAAGGGTGCCAGGGGTGTCCAAAGGACGCCCTGTAGCACCCCTAAAATGCACTTTTGGACAGGTGTTGCGCACACACATGTCCAAAGGACATGTGTGTGTGCTACATGCAACTTTGAAAAATGCTTTTAAAAGCAGTTTTCTGAGTTTTTGCTATTTACCGACAGGTCTGACCTGTCGGTAAATAGCGGCCCCAAAAGTTCAAAATCGCTATTTCTTGATGTTTCATGAATAGCATTTGAGGAATCTCTATTAGAGATTCCTTAAATGCTATTCCTCGCATATTTGCGACTTCTTAAATAGCGATTTTTGCATTTGGTATCATGAATACCAAATGCAAAAATCGCACTCGCAAAGGGCCAGATTCTCAGAATCTGGCCCTTTGCGAGTGCAATTTACCTACATGAATCAGGCTGATAGTTTTTTGAGTGAATTTTAAAGGTTTTTTAAATGCTAATTCCTAACTATATAAGGCCTGAAACCTATGGTTTCTTCAGTGAATATATATATATATATATATATATATATATATATATATATATATATATATATATATATATATATATATATATATATATATATATATATATATATATAATATAAAGCATATTGCAAAATAAAATTAAAAAAATATATTTAAAAACAAATAAAAACATTACCAAAATTCAATAATATAAATAAATTCTGCAAATATTAATGAAAATATATACAACTTTAACAAAAAGGGAAACATATTTATAATTCTACATCCAAAATAATAAACATAAAAAGGTGAAAATAAATATTGAGCAAGCAATTAATCTAGTTGAAAGAAAAATATAAAACTAACCTAGCAATTCAATTTCAACATACAGAAAATAAAAAAATGTTACAAATATAGGAATACAATTTACTATTTCGTATTGAGCCTAAGCAACAGTAGGGAAAATGGTGGAACTTGGGGAACAGGGGGGTTGCATTTATGTTTTCCACTCCAACCTAAGCAACAATGGTGAAGGTCTTGGGCTTTGAAGGGGTCATTTTTGTTCTTCCCACTCCAACTTAAACAGCAGGATGGAAAGTGTTGGACACAAGGCGCTTGGGTATTGTAGATAATTAGAGGGCAAATGTATTTTACTATGTACTACAGACCTCCTACCCTATGGGCTAAAAAATAGATATTTAATACTCACAACATTTCGCGGAATGCTTCATCATCAGCGATCACCCCCCCCCCCACACAATGGAGTAAGATGGCAATACACCGGTGGACTCAACCAGAAATGGGAGTTCTTAAATATTAGTTTGAGGACAAACAAAAGGTCTAGCTGAATTTAAAATAGCTAAGGGTACACCCCAGGTGTATTCCTTTATTAATAGGGTACCCTTGGTATGAGTTAAAAACATACAATATACTGTTATGGAGTGAAATTAATGTTTTACTTAACCAAACAAATTGCCAACATGTTTCAATCATTTATATGCTAAACAATGGGCAGCGTCATCTAATGGGCAACAGAACTCCATATATAGGGGCTCATTATGATGGAGGTTTTTCCGCATCCTCCGGGCCGGCGGAAGCCACCGCCGGCCCGGAGGATGCGGAAAATCCTCTGCGGACCCACCAAAGACCCACTGCCACATTAGGATGGCTGGTGGGTCCTGGTTTCAGTCCGCCGCTTTTCCGCCGCGGTTGAGTTACAACCGCGGCGGATAAGCTGTAACATGGCTTGTGGTGTCTATCAGACACCGCCAGCCATATTAGGATGGAGTAAAAAGTATGCTTTTCCACGGCGGCTTTTCCGCCGTGGAAAAGCATACGGACCTTCACTTCAGGGGCCTGTTGCGGGCCCCCTGGGTGAAGCGGGGGTGGGGGGTGCACATGGGGGGTACCTATGGTACCCCCCTGCATTTGCGTGAACAAAGCGCCAGGCACCGCACGGTGCATGCCGCTTTGTGTACGCAAATGCAGTGCATGCATTTTTAACATTGCGGCGGGTGCAGCTTGAAGCTCCACCCGCAGCAATGTTAAAAATAGAGGATGTGACCGCCACCCTGGCGGTCACATCCTAATCTGTATGGAGGGACCACCGCTGCCCCTACGGACGGTCCCTCCTACTCTATGGTGGCGGACGGACTCAAGTCCGTCCGCCATCACAATCGGCCCCTAAGTCTGTGAATGTGAGGCATGCAGAAAAATTAGACTTAATGCTATCATACCTGTTTATTAATAATCAATACTGAGCCCCTACAGTTGTGAGCATCTTAGCTTCATGGTTCAGACTGGGGGGCATCTCATTCGTAGTCACACATTCATCAAGAGGTAGACACAGTGGTTGATACCTATCTTGCCCCTATGCCACCATACTTACTATTGTCACTACAACCTAAGCAACAATAGGGAAAACAGGCTTTGAGGAATATGGGGTGTCGGATTTTCTATTGCCGCTCCAACCTAAGCAAACAGTGGGAAAGCTTTAGACTTTGGTGCGGGTCATATTTATTATCACTATTCCACACTAAGCAACAGTAGGAACAGAGTTGGACTTTGAAGGGGGTCAAAAAGTATTTTAAGCAATTCACTAATAATAAAATTAATATAATAAAAAAATCTACTAAAATACATAAGAAATAAAAGTTATGTAACAATTGTACCAATTTCATTAACAACCAAAAACACTTAAACAAATAATTTAAAATAATTTCAAAAAGAAAGGGAGACAGTGGAACCTTCCTGACTTATAGCACCTAACCCAAATCACTCCCAATTGTAAATTGCCCACAATAGTTTGTATGGGCAAGGTGTGTGCACACTGGTTGACACCCACTGTCACAGTGCTAGTTCATCAAAGAACTTAAATAATCCATACAAAAAAGCAAAGGTGCACAACACAATTCTTAAACAACAATTTCTAATGATCCCAGACGTAGATTTTCTTGGTTGTGATTTTCTTTATTCCAAAAGGGTGTACGATCAAAACACGGGTTTTTGCAGCCGACGCGTTTCGTCCACTAGGGACTTCTTCAGGGCTGCCATAGAAACAAACATATAAACATACAATTAAAATCTAAGTTAAAAAGATACTTGATCATATAGACATCCAGGCTTTATTGCAAGTAATAACCTATAATTTGTTTCAGACGACAGGACTAGTCACATTTATTGGAGCCTATGCAATCCATGCCTTCCCTATTGTAACATACTGTTTTAAAACATTGTTTTTGAAACAAGGGGAAGAGAGAGCAAAAAGCAACATGACCGATTCATCAGTATACATGGTATTAATACAGTGTTCAATTTGGCCCAATATCCTAGTCATTATATTGATCACTATACATGACTCCATTTTCCCTTGCCAGACTCCTCACCAAGGGGTCAAAATGAGGAAGGAGCAATATTTAAAGGGAAGGAACTGGGACTGGGAGGGGAAGGGGGGAGTGAGGAGAAGTGGGGGAAATGGACACAATGGACACAGACATGTGCTAAAAAAGAGGGTACTAATTTTCTACTCATAGAACATGTATTTTAGATAAAAGTTCCACATACCGGGGTCTTTTGAACATAGACAGCCGTAGAACTGGAAAAAGATTTCTTTATAATACAATCATCTCAAGAGGCTTCTTAATTGATAATGCTGACATATCTGAGGAGCACAAACCAAATTAATATAAGAATTTGTAAAGAATTGGAGAAGAGACATATTTGAGTATCCAACAAGGGTTATAATATGCCCACTGACAAACCTATAGACGTTTACAGGAAATAGTATCTAAAAACGTTCACAATGCGATTATAGTCATTTTTCATCTTTTGAGAGTAGAGAAAAACTTCGTATAGAGGGATCGAATACTCACAATTTCAAAACTTGATACAAAAGGCATGGAACAAATTTTGTACCAGATGGACCAATTTGTTAAGAGATAAAATCTTATCATGAGGGAACAATAACCAAGTGTAGGTGAGTGTTATAATAGGGCTGATGTAAACCCCATAAATCAAGTGCTTTTTTTCAACAGATAGAGCTATACAATCTTCCCAATTAAGTTCTTAGGCCGCTTGAACATAGCGCAAATGTATATCAGCACCATCGGAAAGATTTCATACTTGGTGCAAAGAAGAAGCGTTATCCCAATAGGGGTCTCCAAAAGGACCCATAAAGTATATTTTAAAATTAACTCACCACACAAGTGTCATGTTGTGTGCAAGAATAATTTCAAGAAAATCGTTTTTTAATATATGGCACGGCGTCTAGAGTCAGTCCTGCGGAAGTAATAGACCAAATGGGTGGTTTAGGGCCAATATTGGGTGTGTATATAAAAACACAAGGAATTAGCCTTAAAAGGATGTGTAGCCTTACCTCTATATCTGCTGAATAACGTTAAATTCAGAGAGAGGTGGTCGGAAACTCGATAGTTCCTACAGAAGTGACTCTAAAAGAAAAAAGGGCCACATATGTATCTATCCATCTAAATTAATGGCCCACATACATCTTCTAAGTATCATATGTATTTAAATTCTATACATTTATTTGCTAATTCCAAATGTGACAGGACCTGTTTAACACATACTATTCAATATTCTATGACGCTAGGGTCTAAGGGGACATTGGGGAAACTCTAAGTATATTGTAACGACATCAATAGCATTGCAATATTAGAGGGGCTCTATACTATAACTAAACATATCCTCACCAATAGTATGCAAAACCCAGTAAAACTAGGCACAGGAATGGATAAAAGAGATAAATGTCCAATGTGATCATAACAAAATGTACAAATCTAACAACCTCAGAAACCCATATGGAGGCCAATAGCAGTGTATACTAAATATATCATGGCGTGGGCAGCAAAATCCTCCCAGGGGATACAAATATCCTGTCCTCAAATAGGTCAAAGGAGCTAACAAGCCTAACAATTTTCTATTTGAAAAGGAGCTCCTACAGCGCTTACCTTGCTAAAGTCCTATACTTCTTATACCACCAATCTTCGTACCACATCGCGTGAGAACGGCTTCCTTCCCGGTTTGAGGCACGACGTTGTTCTTCTCACTAGCGCTATTTAGAGTGCTACCTAGTCCCAAATCGAAAACACCTGTGTTTCAAACTCCCGCCACCAACACTTCATGTCGGCCATCTTATGTAAGGCCTGAAGCCGATCTCAATGTATGGCGGACATATTTGTAAAGCACGGAGGTAAAGTGAAAATAAACCTATGGGCCATAAGTCCCTCGGCCGATTTTACACTCAATTAAGCTATTTGTTGTACGTAGCCATATTAGTAAAGCACCCGGATAACGTGAGACTAGGTTTATCGCTGTTAGCACTACGTGTCGGCCATCTTGTGTAAGACATGAAGCCGATCACTGTAAAACACCCGGATAACGTGAGACTAGCTTTATCGCTGTTAGCACTACGTGTCGACCATCTTGTGTAAGACATGAAGCCGATCACTGTAAAATGTAGCCATATTAGTAAAGCTCCCGGATTACATGGGACTAAGCTTGCAATACATGAACCCAATTCCAGTAACAATGAGAGTTTTAATCCCGGTTTGAGGCACGAAGTTGTACTTCTCACTAGCGTTATTTATAGTGCTACCTAGTCCTAGATTGAGAACACCTGTGTTTCAAACTCCTGCCGCTGACACTTCATGTGGGCCATCTTAAGTAAGGCCTGAAGCCGATCTCAATGTATGGCAGACATATTTGTAAAACACGGAAGTAAAGTAAAAATAAACCTATGGGCCATAAGTCCCTCGGCCGATTTTACTCTTAATTAAGCTATTTGTTGTACGTGGCCATATTAATAAAGCACCCGGATAACGTGAGACTAGGTTTATCGCCGTTAGCACTACCTGTCGGCCATCTTGTGTAAGACATGAAGCCGATCACTGTAAAATGTAGTCATATTAGTAAAGCTCCCGGACTACGTGGGACTAAGCTTGCAATAAATGAGCCCAATTTCAGTAAAATGAGAGTTTTAATCCTAGATAATAACGGTTATTCGGGCAAAAAGCAGCGTATTATATTCCATGAAAAAAATATATCCATGGACATGTTGTATTAACATTGGACATTGAACAACGAAGGTAAATGGCCCTCATGTATTCCAGATATTTACCTCTTATAAAGGTGACCCATTGATCTGTTTATTAACAGACAATTGAAGTTCTCATTTGTTGGGAATAAGTTAAGCTCGAACAGATGACAAGGTTAATGAACGGAAGAAATGGAGGGGAGATCGGCAGCCATATTGGATCGAAAAGTGTTTAAGCAGAAAATTTCGTGAGCTGGGTACAATACTATAGGGATGTTTAAGGAATCTATTGCTCTAAAGAGAAAGTTACATGCTTAGCAAAGTGGCAGGGGATGTATTCCTGGAGGGTCTAGGGTATTAAGGCAGAATGGCAGTGGAAACCAAGTCACAATATAGTGGTGACAGATTACTGCTTTGTTTTGAAGTCCATATGCCGTATATCTAAAAACTGTAGCTATTCCTAAAGACAAAAAACTTACAGTGATTTGAATAATAATTTCCTTGCCAAAGGTGGTAGGAATAGTTTACGCATGTTAAACAACTATTATAAATAAGTAGTTCTAACCAATTTTTTTGCTTAATAATCATATCATAATGGAAAAATCAAAAAACTTAATGTTATGACATATATATTCTGAGTGCTGTTGTATCAACTCAATAGCAATATAGAACAACTAATTTAAGACATATTGCCAGATTTTAACAATGTTTTTCAAGTATTCACTATGTTTTCAGAAGTTGGTACTATAAAAGGACTCCTTAATCATACATCTTCTTCTTCCTGTAACAAACTGTATAGCCCAACTGATTCGAAAAGCTTGCTAATAATTATCCTCATGTTGCAGTTATCAATGAGTTTCCAACTCAGAGAGAGAGTTGGTCATGATAATAGATGGTGCATCTCATCATCAAAGTTGTGACCCAGTTCAACACTTCTGAGTCTGCAGATCCACTCTGCCTCCCTCAGTCTGAGTGCCAAGATCCTGTCCCCACCTCGTGGGTGTATAGGGACATGGTCGATCCCCATGAACCACAGATCATCTTCGGGTTTATGCTTTTCTTGCATATGAAAGTTCATTGCATATTTGTGATCGCCATTTCGACGCGCTCGGACATGTTCTTGAATTCTCAATTTGAGGGGTCGTTTTGTGCTGCCCACATAGATTTTTTCACAGGGGCAGCCAATAAGGTATATTACAAAGGTCGTATTGCAATTGATTAGATGTTTAATTTGATGTGTCTTGGTCGTATTAAAGCAAAACTCCTTTGTTTTGTCCCTACCGAGTTTGCAAACATTGCAACCCCTACAGGTGTAGAAACCAACAGTCTTGGGTAAAAGCCAACATGTTTTTTTCTTTTCTGTGGTCACATAACTTGGACAAAAGATATTCCTTAAGTTCTGTCCACGTCTATATGTGACCTTTGGTTTCGGTGGTATGATGTTAACAAGGCTTGGTATCTCCGTTAGTAAGTGCCAATGCTTTCTTAGGGTGTTATAGATCCTACTACTTTCATCCGTGTATTTTGTGGTAAACGCAACTGGAACTTTATGTTGTTTTTTACATGGCACAGTCACAAGGGTAGTTTCCCTTTTCACTTTGTTGACTCTCTCTTTAGCTTTACAGAGTATTTTAGGTGGATAACCTCGTTGTAGAAAGCGTTTCTCTGTTTCCCCAATATTGGTAAGGAAGTGTCTTCCGTACTGCAGTTGCGCCGCATACGGAGCATTTCCCCATAGGGTATGTTATCAATGACGTGACGAGGATGTGAACTTTTGAAATGTAATGTACTGTTGCAAGCCGTAGTTTTTCGATGAGTCTTGCTGTTGATTTTATTATCTTGGATGAAAAATGTCACATCCAAGAAGTCAATTTGTTTGTCACTAAATTCCATGGTGAATTGGACATTTTAGGGGTTGTCATTTAAATAATCATAGTATGATAACAAATCTGGGATAGGTCCATTCCAAAGTATGATGACATTGTCAATATACCTGCCCCAGAATATTACATAATCTGACCATTTGGCCGCATGAAGGCCCCAGGCATGCTCCCGCTCAAACCAGCCCATGAAAAGGCCGGCGTAAGCGGGAGCAAACCTGGATCCCATTGCCTTGCCCGGTACCTGTTGAAACCAAACCGAGTCATGGACAAAGAAATTCTTTGACAGGATAATATCCGTCATTTCCATTAGAACTTCATTATGAAGTAAATGATCCGCTGTTCTCTGGCCCAGGAAGGAACCCAAGGCATTCATACCAAACTCCTTCTTTATACAAGTATAAAGACTTGCAACGTCCAGTGTGACAAACAACATGTTGTCTGCCCATGTCAAGCCCTCAAATTTAGAGAGTATGTCCTTTGTGTCCCTAATGTGTGCGGGCAGGTTCTGAACAAAGGGTTGGATATATAGATCCACATATTCCGACAATCTTTCGGTCGGTGAGTTTACCCCGGAAATAATGGGGCGGCCAGGTGGAAATGGGCCGCCCTTATGAATTTTAGGCAGGATGTATATGCAGGGATAATTTGGATCAGAAACTGTATTCATCTTCACTTAGTAGTCCTGTTTCCCGCCAGTCCGCTAGTCTCATATTTATATGGGCCACTAATCTGGCAATCGGGTTGTCAGTGAGTTTGGTATAGCAAGCGGTGTCTGATAATTGCCGATTGATTTCCTTCATGTAATCCGTCTTCTTCATAAGCACGACATTGCCCCCCTTGTCCGCTTCGCGGATAACAATGGAGTTGTCTGATTTTAGGTTTTTCAAGGCTATTTTTTCTTTTTGGGTTAGATTCTGGGCACTAGATTTTGGGCATGTGGGGCGGTCAGTCAATCGGTGGAATGCTAAAGCTACTCTGTTTTTAAAGGTATCTATGTTCGGATGTGTGCCTACTGGTATGAATTTTGACCTAGGTCTGAGTCCACTGTCAATTGACACATTTTCCACAATCTCCAATTCTTGACGAATTAAATCTGTATCAATAGAGGTCTCCAATTCCACTGACATCATTGTTTGTAACAAGTTTATTTCATTCACAGTATGAGTATTCACAGTATTGACATCAGTACATTTATTTTTTGGATGTGGGTTCCTGACAAAATGATCTTTTAGTTTTAAAGTGCGAACAAATTTAAACAAATCAACAGAAATCTCAGTATCATCCCCTGGATAATTGGGGCAAAAGCCCAAACCCAATTCCAAGACAGCAATTTCATCCTTAGATAAACATTTCTCGGAAAGATTAACAATGATTGACTTATTCTCTTCCACTGCATTTATGTCATTATGGGTGGTTAGTTCTTGTTCTATCTTGTTCGTTTTGCCACCATTTCCACATTTGGGTTTCTGCCTCTGTTTGCGCTCCTGCCATCTCCGCCCCCCCTTCTTGTTTTTGATCTTTTGGTCTTGCGCCCAGTCTTCGTCTTTCCATCTCCAATAAAAAATTATTCGGGACGGGTCTATTTTCCCCTGCTTCAGTTACTGCAGGGGCATCTGTTGAAATGGAGCTGGCTACTGATGACAAAGAGGTTAAGCTACCGGCAGAGGTCAATGTAGAATTCTCCTCTCTTTGCCTTTTCCCCTCTCCCACCACTTTGACATTATCAAATTTATGCGAGAATGTATAAATTCTTCCATCTTTGTAATCTTTGTCATCCCTTTTTATGTTCCTGATCTTATTATCTCTTAGGTACATCTGGTGGTTCTCTAGGATTCCATCCAAGATGGCATCATTCTTTTGGATGGTCTCCTTGAGTGCAGAGGCTTCAATTTCTTTTTCGAGTTCCTCAATTTCCCGTTTTAGATTTTCTCCCTTTATCTCCGCATTTTTTATGAGGATTTTCATCATATTATAGGAGGCGGTACGTAAGTTGCCTTCCCAATCCTCTGGTTGTTCTGGACTGAGGTCCTCAAATGTAGGGAAGATAAGGATTCTGAGGCCTCGTGGGATTTTCTCATTTTCAATGTATTGTCCTAAAGGGGTTCCTTCTCACCATCGTGCCATTTCACTTTTTTTTTAGTTTCTCCAATTTTCGAAATGTTTCCTTTAAACCCTGTGTTATTGAGGTTGGTTTATTGGTCAATCTAGGATTGCTTGCAAATAGGTCCTGAGCTAACTGTTGCCGTCTATCCATAAAGCCTGGCATGATAGATTTCTACACTATTTGTTGTAAAATCTATATTCAATATCTTTATAGAAAGCCAAATGTGGAGTTGGCAAGTGCTTTGGAAGTGAATTTAACAATTTCAAAAAGGAAGGGGGGAGACAGTGGAACCTTCCTGACTTATAGCACCTAACCCAAATCACTCCCAATTGTAAATTGCCCCCAATAGTTTGTATGGGCAAGGTGTGTGCACACTGGTTGACACCCACTGTCACAGTGCTAGTTCATCAAAGAACTTAAATAATCCATACAAAAAAGCAAAGGTGCACAACACAATTCTTAAACAACAATTTCTAATGATCACAGACATAGATTTTCTTGGTTGTGATTTTCTTTAATCCAAAAGGGTGTACGATCAAAACACGGGTTTTTGCAGCCGGCGCGTTTCGTCCACTAGGGACTTCTTCAGGGCTGCCATAGAAACAAACATATAAACATACAATTAAAATCTAAGTTAAAAAGATACTTGATCATATAGACATCCAGGCTTTATTGCAAGTAATAACCTATAATTTGTTTCAGACGACAGGACGAGTCACATTTATTAGAGCCTATGCAATCCATGCCTTCCCTATTGTAACATACTGTTTTAAAACATTGTTTTTGAAACAAGGGGAAGAGAGAGCAAAAAGCAACATGACCGATTCATCAGTATACATGGTATTAATACAGTGTTCAATTTGGCCCAATATCCTAGTCATTATATTGAACACTATACATGACTCCATTTTCCCTTGCCAGACTCCTCACCAAGGGGTCAAAATGAGGAAGGAGCAATATTTAAAGTTCCTTCCCTTTAAATATTGCTCCTTCCTCACAAAAAAGGGCCAAGTCCAACAGTTTATAAATTATACTACCCGCATTTGTGACTAAATTCTACATCTTTACAGGGCACCATTGTGTCTTGGTTGAACTGCAGTTTCAATTCCTCTACTAACAAAAATAAAATTATTTGCCATGAAGAAAATATAATTTTATGCATTTAATTAGTCACCCCTAAATGTGCCCTTTAAGCCCAAACGTTGATAGGTAAAAGTGAGACATACTAAATATCAAAGAAAATAATTTTCCCACTAGGGAAAGTTGCCAAAAGATGTCTGTCAATGTGCAGGCCAGAATATATGTTCTTCTGAGTAGGTCAATGTATTAGTAATTCTTGACTTAGAAAGTAATAGACATAAAATGTAAAGTTATTTTTCACTATTTGTCAAAAATGTATTTCAATGGTGAAAATGCATATTTTTTAGCTGTAATAGAAAAGTAACTTTGAAAAAGTGCACCCTGTGCTGCCTCAGTGTAAACTGAGCATAATTTCAGCTTTGCTAGTTTTCTCAGCTCCAGTGAATTTAATTAGTTTGCAGATTAGTGGTAAACAAATGTCCTCCAGGAGGACAGAGCCGATTTTTCTGGGATCAGAGAGACTGAAGTGGTGTAAAAAACTTAGCAAGGATAAGTCAACCCAGGGCCGCTAAAGGAACAGATGATAACTAACAGAACTACAACAGCCTACACCTTCAAGTGGAAATCCCAAATGGGAGGGGGGTATGGGTTTCAGAAACCATTCAGTCTTGAAATCCTTTCAGACATTTGTCTTCATAGCAAGAGGAAAGACTGGTTCTAGCCCATGGAGAGGGGGCATTCGGTATTTTCCCTAGGTGTGGGCCTGAATGACAGTCCTGCAAGAGAAAGATGACAACGGTTACCTAAATGAGGTATTCTGAGAAGGGTTACTATAGTTATAGTGAGTAAGTGCTACAAAATTACTCTGTTTTCATGACAAAATTGCCAGGTATTGATTAAAGGAATTCTTCAGTGAGTGACTGTTTCACAAAATAAGAATGGCACCTCACCACCTCCTCCTCGGACTATTCCTAGACCTGAAAGAACATCTGAAAACAGAAAGAAGGCTTTCCCTGACTGATTGAGAAAGGAGGCGCTCAAAGACTCCCAAGCTTCATTGGCACCAAGGGACAGAAGAACTCACCAAGGGCCAGCTCACTGACCTCCTACTGCTGATATAGAAGGTACTGTAGAAGTGAACTGCAGTGGCCCTCTAGAGAGAGCCCCACTGGAGAGAGACATGGAGTGTAGTAGCCTGTTCCGAGGACCCCATGCCTGCAGGAGAGGCAAGGATTGACTTTCAAAACACATTGAATTTTTTAGTACCTCCAGGAATGCTACCGTGACCCCGGGAAGGCTGCCCCTTAAGATGGCAAGATTTATAGTTTTGTACCATTTACACATATGCACCATTCAGAGATTTTGTTGTAAAGAAGATGCCTGGGCAGGACCTCAAAGTGAAGGTATTGGGACTGCTTGAAGATTCTGAGAGCAGAACAAATAATTTAGGTCCTCCATACATGTGTCTGGTACATTCCAGTATGTGTGGCAACTATATTTAGAGCATACATTAAATTATGAGTTTTGCAATCAAAACCGCATTCTTCATAAAAATCTCAGCAAGTCAAACCTGTATATATTTATTGGCAAAAAATGTCAGGTAAATACCAGGTCATGCAGATTTGTGTGTGATTATCACCAAAACCAGCAAGGAGAACTGGGTATCGTATGAAACGCTAGGCCACTCATAATAAAGATGTAAATATGAAGGTAAAATATGAAATTGGTGCAGGGAATCAAAGATACCTACCCCATTGGCAAGGCAAACTCAGTGGCTATGAAATATGGCTTTGTCCCAGTTGGATCTTTTAGCACCAAAACTGAAAGCTTCTGCCAGAGCTTAGTGACAATATATGCGACTTAAAAGGACCTTTGCCACTTCAACATTCAGCAGTGCCTTCTAGAGGATATTGAGAACAGAAAATTAACAAACACTCAAATTAAAACGTGTACTTTTGTGACCTTCTGGCTTACCCACACTTCGCTTCACCACTGTCAGCTTGACAACATACCCAGGTCCAAATCTACAACGAAAATTGATTGGTGCTTTGTGTTAATCTGGTAACTTTAGCCTTTAAACGTTTAAAAACCATATCTTCTGTTATCCCTATTCATTTTAACCATTTGTTCCCGAGTTCTCTGTAAATGTGCCTTGAGTTGTCTAAATAAGATTGAGAATGCTATTATTATGTATTCTACACTTTAATGTTGATTGATATGGCTTGAACATAATACACAATTCTATGTGGAATTATCTGCAGCTTTTGCCATTGATACCACTGGTTAAGCAGAGCTACACTTGGAACTGGCTTGTGACCTAATCAGTTTTTTCTTAAATTGGCATGGGTACCCCATTCCAAATTTATAACCCAGTTTGTGGCATCGTACTCGATCTAGCCAATGTCATCATTTGTAACAACAGCACCGGGACCTCGCTCTTCAGCAACCTGCCATTGTTGAACCTATGTCTTGTGGATGACCACATTTACTTCAGAAAAATGTCTAAGTCCAAAGATACCACTGTGTCCGGTACCTTAAATGTGTTACCTTTGTCTCATACAGCGATTCCAAAGTAGAATGTCAGCCATCTTAGAGGAGAACTACCACCTGGGAAATATTCAAAGATTCAGCCATTTTCTGTGACAGTGTACATCACAATTTTGTTTCAGCAGACATTCCTTCGGCTATCCTCTTTTTAGGGTTGAAGTGTTATTTTTTAAGTGGTTCTTGAGAAGTCAGGCAATACCCCTGGATACCCAACTACTTATTGAAATGTTGCAGTTTAAGTTAAAAAAATAAGTTTATTAGGGTAAATATGTTAGCAATACAGATAAAATGAGAACAATGTGTAATAGAAAAGTTACATACAATATATCAATTATATAACCAGCAAATAGGCTCAGGTTAGAAATATTAGAATACATCATGCATCAAAAGAAAAACATCAACATTTGAGCAAAATGAGCAAAAGTGCAAAAGAGAACGCATGATACAAAATAAGGTAAAGCATGTAATAATAATCAAAAAGATGTCATGGGGGTTTAGCAACTTCTTGTTGTGAAGGAGTTGGACATAGAGAGCGATTTGCACTTGTGTCAATGAAAAGTGTAACAGGTGACCATAAGTCCAAGCGCTTTGGTGCCATGTGTATTGGGTATACAAAAGATGTATCTAGCCTGTGGTTACAGCAAACAGCATACCACCATGCCTGGTAAGATAATTTGGTAAGATCCTTCCAATTCTTGGTGACTTGCTGAAAAGCCACTGCCAGTAATAAATCTATAATCTTAACATTAAGCCCGGAATTCTCCCAAATAGGGGACAAGCTACCTAAAAAGATGTGTGAAGGAGTAAGAGGATGATTAGAATTAAAAATGGAGTTAAGTTGGAATCATACATTTTCCCAAAAACTCTGGACAAATTTACATTCGAAGAACATGTGAAATAAGCCAGCATGTGGTAGCGAGCAGGACCAACAAATATCTGGGATATGAGAGTGTCTGGCATGTAGTGTAAGTGGAGAGAGTAGGAGTCTGTTACAAACGAAGAAAAGCATTTGTGTGGTGTTAGCTGCCCTAGAGGATTTACGAATTTTAAGCCAGATTTTACCCCACAAGTCTTTCGGCCAGGAGATTTCTAGATCGGTTTCCCACATCAATTCTACCTTGGTTTTATCTTTTGGACAAGATGAGGTATGTCAAAACATATAAATAGTGGATGCCTTGGATGCATTAAGAACAAGGGTCCTTAGCTTATCTGCATGAATAAGCTCATGTGAAGCAGTTGGCTGGATCAATGTAAATTTTGCGTGGGCATTTTGAATAGCTTCCAATAAAAGAGAGTACTTGGACTTAAAGGATGAAGGTAAGGTAAACAAAGAGCTAGCTCTTTCAAAAGACATAATATGGTCTTGGTCAAAGAGTTGATAAACCCATATCATACCACGCTGTCTTCAAGATTTCCAAAAAACAGGATCAGAATGTTTTTATTATGCCAGATCAGATACACGAGGTAAGGAATGAGGACAAGATAGCAGACGGAAGTATGTTTGAGTATAGGGGTATAGATAGATTGTGGCGTACTTGTAAAGGAAAGATACTCCAGAAATGAGAATGGTAAAAGGAAGGATCTTTCAAACAAAGCCCATTTGGGAAGATATGTTGAGGAATCATAGAGCCATTTTGATGCTTGATGTAAAAGGAAGGATTTGTGATAAGCAGGGAGGTCAGGAAAATTCACCCCACCTTCCGATTTCGGACGAATCAGTTTTGAAATAGACATGTGTGATTTTTTGGTGCTCCATAAAAAGGAAGATAAAATGGAGGTGAGCTTCTTAAAATATTTGGAGGGAATGCTCAGTGGGATATTAGAGATTGTATATAAGACTATGGGTGAAAGCATCATTTTAATGGTGTCCAAACGACCCCCCACAATAGGTATAGAGGATGCCATTTCATTGTTAAAGACGACAGCTTTTGTATGCAATTTTCCATACAACGGGAGATTGTCTCTGAAATGGTCGGGGTAAAGTGTAAACCTAAGCACTTGATGTATTGGGGACTCCAAGTGAAACCTGAAGAGATGAAATCAGAGAGAGTGTACTTGGTGAGAGGCAAAATCTCACACTTATCCTTGTTTAACTTATAACCAGAGACAAAAGCAAAGGATTAAACTTCTGCTAAAAAAGCAGGAAGAGAAGTCTGAGGGCGTGATAAAAATAAAAGAACGTCATCAGCATATGCCACCATCTTGACAGTGGGGTCCTTAAAAGTGAAACCATGAATATCAGCATTTTGACGGATTCGTAATAAAAAAGGTTCCAAAGCAAGGTTAAAAAGAAAAGGAGAAAGTGGACATCCTTGCCTGACTCCTCTACGAAGGAGAAAGTAAGAAGAAATGTCACCATTTGCTGATACAGCTGCTCTAGGACTAGAATATAGAAGACAAATTAAAGTAATAATCTTTGGACCAAAACCAAACCATTGAAGTACACGGAAAAGATAAGGCCATTCAACTCTGTCGAATGCTTTTTCAGCATCCAAAGCTATGGCTGCTAGAGGTTGGGAAATATGTGAGGCCTTAGAAAGAATATAAAAAAATAAACGAGTATTGTCCGTGATGAGGCCCCCTTTAACAAAGCCGGACTGTTCTGTGCAAATCAGGTAACTGAGATTCTAACCGTAAAGCTAAAGCTTTTGAGAAGATCTTATAATCAAAATTGACGAAAGAAATAGGGCGATAATTTTTACAATGTTGTGGATCCTTACCCTCTTTAGGTATAAGACAGATGAGAGCATCCGCAAAAGAGCCAGAATATTGACCTGACTGCAAAAAAACAGGGATGAGGGTGTGTAATTTAGGGAGGAATAAATCTGAAAAATGAGTAAAAAACTCTACAGTGAACTCATCTGGGCTTTGTCTTTCTTGAGCATTTTTAAGGCAGCTAAGAGCTCCTTCTGTGATGAGTCAGTTTCCAAGATCGAGAGATCCGAATTGATGGTAGGGGTATCTTGTATATGGGATAAAAAATTAGATATATCATGGTCATATGATAAAGTTTCAGAGGTATAAAGAGATTTGTAAAAGTGGAAAAACTCATTCAGAAAATCTCCATCTTTAAATTTTAATTGGTTATCTTAACCAAGAACAGAGTCAATATTAAGCTTGTTTTGTTTGACCTTTAAATAATTGGCTAATAATTTATCGGCTTTATTCTGACCACCATAGTACTTAGCGCTAGAGCTTAACAAGTAATTGGAAGCATTATTGGTTGTGTCTTGATTGAATTGAAATTTGGCATTAAGAAGATCAGATAGGCAGTCCTTAGATTTAGAGGAGTAATAAGAGTGTTCCAATGCTTTAATTTTGGTCAACAATGCATTAGTGGTGTAACGTGCTTTTTGACATTTGTTGGAGACATACCCGATAACAAAATCTTTGGGCTGAAGCTTTAAATGCGTCCCAGACGATATGAATAGGCGTACTGCCTACTTGATTAAAGAAAGAATACTCATTAAAAAAAGAAGTAAAAGATGACGTGAAAACTGGGTCTAAAAGAAGGGTGGTATTAAAGCGCTTTATACAGCTTATGCTTGCATAAAACATCAAGGTGTATAGTAACAGGTGCGTGGTCAGATATTAAAATGTAACCAATGTCCGCTCTCACAAGTGACTGAGCAATGTTGTGGGATATGAAAACAGAATCTAATCTTGATTGGGTGTGGTGCATCAGGGAGTAAAAGGAGGATTCTCTTACTGTGGGGTTACAAAATCGCCAAGCATCTATAAGTTTGTGTTGTTTTATTTTTTGTGTGAATAATTCATGAGATTTGTGGGGAATAAAAGAAGATCAAGAATTACGATCAATAAAGGGGTCAAGAACTTCATTACAATCCCCTGCGAGGATAAAGTTATCATCATAACATTGTGTTATTTGTGATCCTAAAGATTTCCAAAAGGAAGGGTCACCTGCTGTAGGTGCATATATGTTTAACAAAGAGAGTGGGACATTATCTACCAGAAATGTAACAAATACCCATTTACCCGTTGAATCAGAACAATGAGAGGGAATCTTAATCTGGAGGAATTTTCGAAAGAGAATAAGGACACCATTGCGTTTGCCATCACCTGGAGAAAAGAAAACTTCATTTACCCAGCTCCTCTTCAACTTTACAGATTCTTCAGCTGATAAATGAGATTCTAGTATGCACGCAATGTCTGTACCCACTTTAGCCAAATGAGTTAAAACTCCCTGTCTCTTGATAGGTGAATGTAAACCCCTGACATGCCATGAAACAATTTTTAAAGGCATATATTAAAATTGTAAAAATATGATGCATACCAAAGGAAGCAGGATTTCAAACAAGTAGAACCACATTGAACAATGAACCAATAATATTTAAAAGGAGATAATGGAAGTGAGTAGGAAAGGAAAGGACAAGAAAAAAAGTAACATTTGAGAAACAGTAAATGGAGAGTAGAAGAATAATGGAGAGCAAGAAGAAATGCTTTGATAAGTAAATAGAAAGACCAAGAAGAAAGGGAAGAAGGAAGGAAAAGGAAGAATATAGTAAAAAAAAAGAGAATTGTGAACACAAAAGACTTACTACTAATCCAAAACATACGGGGGTGGAGGGATGGAAGGCCACAGTGAAAAAGGACGTGCTCGAGACTCATGAGTGAGGTTGAAGAGGAGAACACCCAACAAGCGAGCTGTGAGAACATAGGGGGAAAACAAAAAACGCTGGGACGATATGTGGCGGTAAAGGAAAAAAATATATATCAGACAAATACTAAAGACAATAAGAGCATAAGTCGTTGTGCATCTCAAATCTTAACAAGGTATAATTAAAACATAACTATAATGAAAGCTTGAGAGAAAAAAGAGAATACTGAATAAAATGCAAAATGTCTATTTGGAGTGTGATGAAGAAGCAGTTTCCATCGGAAGAAGCTTTTTAATTGTAGCGGGTCTTCATAGGTATTGGTCTTGTTATTTATGGTCACCTTAAAAAGGCAAGGATGGAAAAGTCCATAACGTGTTCCTATCGAGCGTAATTGAGGTCTTAGTGACAGGAATTCCTTCCGAGGATCTGCTGTTGGTTACCATAAAATTGAGTAAAAAATAAAGAGTTACCAGACCAAGTGATTCTATTAAGCACTCTAGCTGCAGACAAGACCTTTAACACATCAGTGTATTCCAGAAAGTATATGATCACCCCTCTTAGTTTCCTAACTGAAGATGAGGATGGCATATGTGATCTTGAACCTAACCGGTGAGCTCTTTGAATATTTACATTGGTGTTTTCCGGAGGTTTAAGGAAATGTGGAAGGAATGACTTAAAGAAAGCAATTGGGTCTGAGCCTTCCGTTTCTTCAGGTAGTCCATAAATACGGAGAATATTCCGTCTATTTGTATTTTCCAAATGTTCCACTTGCTTGTGCAACATTAATACTTGAGAGGACAAGGATTCCACCTTGGATGTGGAAGAGGACAAGGAATCAACATTTTGTTCCAAAGTGGTGACACGTTCCTTCATATTAGACCACTTGTCAGTGAGAACCTGAAGCGCTGAATTAGTCCCTTCAATAAATGAACGCAGAGTTTGGATCTCTTCCAGCAATAAGTCCATTGTGACCAAAGAGGTTTGTTTCGGAGGAGAGGGAGGATCTTTCTTCGACCTCTTGGTGGATGTCTTTGCTATGGTAGAGGAAACGCTAGTTGTTAACGTCGTTGAAGCTTGAGATAAATTGCTGGCTGAATCATCCATAGCTAGGCACTTACAGCGTGAGCTGGTTTAGAGTGAAAATTTACAGTGCACAGTCCTAGGCTGAGGTAAACCTTTTAATTGTCTTCCCATATAGAGAGACAAGTAGAGATGCGGCAATACTTGAAAATGCAGGCACATAGGAGGTCGGAAAAGTTTCTTCTCATGGACTCGCGACGTTCGCACACCTCATTCCCGAATTTGAGGTCTGTGGGAAAGCAGAGAAGGTCGCTGTGGGTCCTCTCGCTCTCACCGACCCGGGAGAGTCACGAAGACGCCGCCATTTCCACCGGGCGCAAGCCACGCCCCCCAAATGTTGCAGTTTAGTTTTCATTAGAATGTCATTCTCATGTGGTTATTCACGCAAAAAGTTTAAGTTTAAAATAAGCCATATAAACTAGTACAAATGCGTTGCTCATAAAAGTGCTATAGATTTTTCCTCTTCAAAGTCTGTAAAGTGAGCGAGATATGGTTTCAAATGCTCTTTATTTAAAGATTCCATTTCATTGCAATAAAAATGATCTGACTATGTTTCTATGTTTAAAGAACAATGTCTGCATTGCTGCTTGACCTTGTTTATGCTCATCCATTTAACCTTGACCTCAAGTGTCTACTGTGTGCTTTCCCAATTCTTTAGACTTGGCAGCTGTCATGTGCAGCAGCTCTTTAATCAACTTGTCATTACCTTTTTTATTAAGGTGTATGAGGTGCTCACTGTGGACTTGCGGTAGGTTAAGTGAGGTGGAGGGTTACCTGGAATCACAGGCAACTGAATTTTGTCTGTGATGCACTGTTTCATGGGCATTGGATCTGAAACCATTAACTACTTTTTTACCAACAAAATTGTTACCTTCTTATTTACCATATTTTACTATTGCCATTCAAAGTATACGTCTTTTGATCATAACTGTCTGTATTGTAGGAACTTTATTATTCTATATGGGTTGGCAGTAAATAATTGTAGGCATAATTGGGATTTTTTTCATTTTTTTATGTATGTGAATTAATTAAGGGCTAGATGTGCGACCATTTTTAGCAGTCGCAAATGGAAAATGAGGCCGTTAGCAACCGCTAAAATGGGTTGTAGCATGTACAAACCCTATTTTGCGAGTCATCAACCTATTACCGACTCCCAAAATAGGGTTTTTGAGTCACTCTTAGGATGGGGCATGCCAAGGGCGTCCCTTCCTAATAGCAAGTCGCAAGGCCATGTATATTTTGCGACTGCATTTGTAGTGGCAAAACAATTGCAGTTTACCACCTACTTCAATTAGGTGGTAAGCCAATCGCAAATGGGAAGGGGTCCCCAGAAGGTCTCTTCCCATTTGTAATTGGCAGTGAAAATGTTTAATTTTTCTTTTTGCAGTGCATCCCGTTTTCTTTTAAGGAAAATGGGATGCATAAAAAAACAGCTTTTTTTAAAAGCCATCACACACCCCAGAAGGCCTCCATGCCAGTAAGTTGTGGCCTAACCCAATGGGTCGCAAATTGTGACCTGCTTTATGAATATTGATGAGGCAGGTCATTTGTCCATTGGGAATCGCTAAATATGTCTGAGATACATTAGTACATTCTGTTTTTTGAGTCGCAAAAAACACAATATGCAACCCACAAATCGAAATGGTTGAACATCTGGCCCTAAGTTGTATGTTGATAGAGTGTCCCATAATTATATGTGATGATCTCCACCATTCGAACGACAATTCTACCCCCAGATACGTAGCAAAATCTACCAATTGTGTACCCACAGCAGGAGGAATAGTATAAGACAGAACCTGTGTTTTATCAGAATTGAGCCTATATCCTGAGACTTGGCAAATGCCCATGTGGCCGTCTTAGCTACGCCTATAGCTCTAGCTGGGGTGGGAGTTAGAACTGCCACATCATCTGCCTAAGCTAGAACTTTCAACTCAAATCTGTGAATTTTGAGAGACTAGATATAGGGTTCGATAAATATAGTGAACCGCTGGAGAGAGAGAGAGGGCAGCCCTGCCTGGTGCCACGAGAGATGTCAATGTGTGAGAGAGAGCTCCTAAACAGCGGATCCTCGCTTTCAGACCAACGTAGAGTTGAAAAACTCTGGGTATAAAGCCAGTGCAGAGCCCCGCAGTCGCCATTCACACCAATGTGGAATGCACCAACAGAAACAAGAAAAGATTATGTCCATCCACTGTCCTTTTTGTAGAAACAAATCCTGTATTCTTCACATTCAATAAAATGACATCCAAACAGACAACGCATTTCGGTCATCCAGTGTGGACTTCATCAGGGCTTTGCAAGTCAATATAACTCCTATAACATAATAGATCTGTACAGTCAATATAACTCCTATAACATAATAGATCTGTACAGTATGTTCAATTTATATAATCAGTGGAAACTGTTACCTCCTGGGTCCAGGGACAGTTGAGAGTAAAGGGCTCCTGTGTCATGCCAAGTATGGTCAAGTCGTCGTCTTCCACAAGTAGTCGCCATACCTGCCCACAGAAAAGGCCAGGAGACCCGGTCGCAGGCCTTCTCTGCGTCAAGCAAGATCATACTAACTGAACCCTCATCGATGTAGGCGGCCTCCAGGGCAGCGATAGCCGTATAACGTGTGGGGTAGTATCACATCCAGGGATGAAGCCAAGCTGGTTTAAATCAAACAAACCTGAGATAACTGCTGATAGCCTGTTAGCCAGGATGTGGGTGTAGATCTTCGAGTCATCATTGATGAAAGAAATTGGACAGTATGAACCACAGAGAGTAGAGACTTTCCCTTTTTTAGGAAATATATGACAATGTTGGTCTCACCCTAAGACCCCAGGACCTGACCAAACACATTAAAGGAATTAAACAGATCCTGAAGGACTGAGGACTGAGGCCAAGATGTGCGAGGAAACTCCATAGCCAATAAAATTCTGGAGGGATTTGATCAGGTTCAAAGGCCTTACCCTTGGCTAGGGAGGTGATAGCAGCTTGCACCTCTGTATGATTCTAAGTTGGAAGTTGGACTGCTGGGCATGATTCACCTTACAATGAAAATAACACCTGAGAAATTGGTATAAAGCCTCAGTAGATGGAAAACAGTCCTCTCAATAGAGGCCCAGATAGAACTGCTGGAAAACCTCTCTTATGCCAACTGGTGCTACAATGAGTTCCACTTTTTCGCTCCTAATCTGGGGATAGTATTTAGACTGTAACTGCCTTTAACGCTAAAGGGAAGGACACCACCCATCTCTTCACTGTTCTGAAAGGTTAACAGTTGCCAAGCTCAGCACCTTTTAACCACCCAATCCCATATACTCTTTCTAAGAGAGGCCCGCAAGACAGACAGTCATTCCACAAGAGATTCTGTTCGCAACCCATCCAGAGCAATTATACTTCATACTAGACTATTCTGCAAGGTGTTGAGAGTTAGGTGGGCCTCGGTTTCCTCCAGTATAACCACCCCCTGTTGATAGGCCAAAAGCTGGTGTGTATTTCCCCGACATAAAGCCTACAGTGCATCCCAAACAAACATAATAGCCGCTGAGAAAACATTGACCTCCAAAAAGTCACGTAAAATTACGCACATGGGCTGCTGGGCTTAGGTTTGTCTTCTTTTAGCCACCCTCCCCTGTTTTCTGCATCATCACGCCTCACCGACTCCCCCTTTAGAGGAGGGATATTTTAGGATGCAATATGTGTGTCCACGAATGGTCTAAGCCCCGAAATTGGAGCGTGCTACGTTTTAAGGTTTCTCTCATGCTTACCTTGTGTTGAGGCTTTTTATTTCCTTGTAAGCGCTATTACAGTTGCCTGGCTCCAGTCACTTTTAGAAGCCATCTTGAGATCAGGCTACCCATTGTGTGCGTTTTAATTATTTTACTCTTTGCCACCTTTTGCTTTAGTCTAATTTATTTTTGCCAGTACTTCCTCTCGGGCAGGGAGGCCTTTCAGGAGGCAGGGGAGCTGCTGGGCTCCAGTTTCTCTTCTTTTGCTCCCCCGCGTTTTCAGTGTTGTCACGCCTCAGCCACATCCCCTTTAGAGGTGTGCTACTTAAGGAAGCAATCTGCTGAAGGAGTGCCTAAGGCAAGCCTGTATACGTCCATTCGAGCCACAATGGCGCTAGGAGCCAGGACCCCTGGTCATGAGACCTTTGCCGCCAAGCAATATTCATCCCTGGAACTTAGAGATAGCTTTTAAACTCCCTCATGTTTATCAACAAACACTCAACCTTACGGTGGTTGCTCAAGTGTTCAAGGACTGTGTTTTTTGCTCGTCAGCACATCCACCCCTGACCTCAAGTTGAGTCCGGGATGCCAACGGCCCCAACAGCTATTGGAGGGTGGAGCGGTTCTCTCGGGCTTCTTCTAAAGCTCTATTCTAGTCTTTAAACTGCAGCTCCCAGGTGAAGCATGTTTGAACTTTCAGACTTTATATCTGATCTTGCACCAACCACAGTATGTCTGCATGAAACATGGCTCTCCAAATACTCAGAGACTGATATTTTCCTAGCAGTCACTTCAGGTTACGCAATGGTTAGAGTACATAAGCATGCCCAAAGAGGTGGGGGTATTCATATTATTTTTTAACAGACCTTGCAGTGTAATGTCACAGAATTAACAATAGCTGGTTGTGAGGCAGCTGTCTTCATCCTGGCATGCCCAAGTAAGTTCTAATTTCCTAGGGTATTGATTTATTGGCCACCGGGTCCGGCCTCTAGTTTTATCAATTCTTTGGCTGATGTTCTGCCTCCACTGGTCCCACAATAGTCTAACTTTAATGCGTTGTGGGACCTTAATCTTCATTTTCAGGATACCACATGCCCAATAGCCCAGACACTAGTTGCTGATCTAGCCTATCTTCAGGTTCTGCAGCTAGTTTCAAGTCTGACGCACAGATGTAGACATACACTGGATCCCATTGTCTCAAATTTATGTGAACTACTGGTTGACCCGCCCATACCTATTATCTGGTCTGACCATTCAGCTATTCCGCTCTAGGTCCCTAGTAGCAAAGCTCTCCTAAACACTAGTGTGGGTCAGAAGTTTAGGGATAGGAAATGGCCCGCCCTGAACTGAATGTTGTATTACCTCTGCAGGTTCTCAGGCTGAGGCTTGGAAATATGGAGCCTTTGATTCAAACGCAAAGGTAGTCGAGAGGGTAGCACGCAGAACTAAACCCACAGTGGACTGGTTCAAAGAGGAATTAGCCAGGTTCAAAAAGAATTGCAACCGCTGTGAACACTTATGGCGGTAAGACGTTAATCAGGCCAGTAGGGACACGAACTGATCCTCACTTAAAACATATCAAAGTCGTATCAGACAGGTGCAACAGGAATTCTATGCAAATAAAATCCTGTGAGCTTGGAACACATCTAGAGAGGTTTTACTATAGTTAAAGCTCTCTCCTCATTGGATCAAGTCTCTGCTTCCAGTCTTTCTTCAGAGGGTAGGTGTAACACTCTACCTAAATTCTTCTTAGAAAAGGTAGCAGTCAGTTATTCTTCCTTTCCAGAGGCTGCTAGAGATGCTCCTTGTCTTGATGCCTAGTTTGAGCCTTCGCCAGATAATAGATTACATAAGTTCAAGCCCATTTAGATGGATTAACTGGATTCTTGCATGTCAATGGGTCAGTCTTGTTCCCCTTTTGATGCAGCTACTCCCGGAATCTTGGAGCATAAGCAGCTGAGCTTTTTCCTATGTTCAGGGATCTTCTTAACAACTCTTTCATGGTAAGCCAAGTACCACTGAAATGGAAACATACGTTGGTGATTCCTCTTCTCAAAAAGCCATCTATCGATGGCCAATCTTGTTGCTTCCTTTCCTTTCAAAGGTGGTGGAAAAATACATCAATCTGCAGCTCTATGAATTTATTTAGGAAAATAATCTCCTGCTTAATACTCAGTCGAATTTCGCCCCAGGTACAGTACCAAGTAGGCACTCTTGCACGCCAATGAGTCAATGCACCAAATCCTGGATAGGGGTGATTCTGCAGCTTTGTTGCTGATGGATATGAGAGCTGCTATCAACACCATCTACTGGAGTGTCTGTGGGATTACGGTGTTGGTCACAGAGGGCTGAAATTGTTGGCAACTTTTCTTCAGGGCTGCACCTTTCAAGTCGTGGAGAAGTCGTTCTAATCACAGGGGGTCTCATACTTCAGGGGTTGCCCCAGGGCTCTTCGTTGAGCCCTAATTTGCTCATTCTATACACGGGCCATCTGGCTGCTATGATCGAGCGTATTGGTTTTGGCATCGCATCATACACAGATGATACTCAGCTGATTGTCACACTGTCGCAGAATTCGGCCACAATGGCTGCCTCCTTAAGGGATTGCCTATCTGAAGTAGCTCAATGGATGGACCTCGATTGCCTGAAATTGAACGCAGGTAAGACTGAGGTCTTCATCCTCTGTAGGCAGCCTTTTATCTGGTCAACTGACTGGTGGCCAGTGTCTCTAGGTTATTTTCCTTTGCTGAAGCCTAGGCCTAAGAACCTAAGCATATGGTTTGATGAACATCTCAGCTTTGACAGCCAAATCACAGCCTTGGCATGCAAGTGCTTTGGGGTCCGAATATCCCTCAAAAATATTATCAGATAGCTGCCTCACTCCACCCAGAAGGCATTTATACAAGCTTAAGTGATCTCCCAACTGGATTATTTTAATGTCCTCTATTTGGGAGTTTCCCAGTCCAGCAGGTTAAGAACATAGCAGCCTGGCTCTCATTAAATCTCCCAAAACAGCATTCATAGGCTCAGCACTTCTCAAACTTCAAGGCCCTTTGTGTCTGCTATGGAATTATGAGTAAGACAGGTGCCGCCTACCTGCAGCCATCGAGACGCCTTAGGACCTCTGATGCTTTGTTACTGCGGGTTCCCAAAGTGAAGAGAGTTGACAAAGGAAGGAGCTCTTTCAGTTTCCTTATATCTAAGCTATTGAATTCTCTCCCACTTCATCTAAAGCTATCCAAGACAGAACTTCTGTTCTGGTAAAACCTAAAAACAGGGCTTTTTAGATAGGTGGCTCTTCTGTTACTTTCAGGTTTCATGCATCTCCTTTTGGGAACTTGACCTTAGCTCTGGGACACTCCTCAGGGAGTAACTATGTGCTTTATAACTCTATTTTATTTCATTTTGTTTAATTTCATCAAAAACCTACCTATACATGAAAGAGTTTTATGAGCAGCAAAATAGACCATAAAGCCAGGTTCATTGGTTCTCTCAAAATGCCATAGGTCAACTACTGCTTACGAAGAGATAAACTGTTTCATTTCCCCCCTGAGTTGTTGCTTTCCACAAAGAGTTGTACTCAAGTGATCCTGGACCTGATACGTAGAATCGTGTGACATTAAAATCCCTACAAATAACAAGGAGAGATGGCTGTGGATGAAGTTCAGCCAATAAAAAGTCAACAATTGTCAGGCCATCATTATTTGGTCCATAGATTATACAAATAGTAAGACATATATTGTCCTTCTGGATAGTTGCAAGAAGTCTCCGACCACCAGAGCCGACCTTATTAGTCAAAATCCCCCCATTTACTTTATCGGGCCAATTATGCAACACCCCTCTAAGTAGAGGTAAAAATAGCCCTGGCTATCTCACAACCAGTCACATTTCTACCACATCTCCCCCTGAACCTGGTCTCACAAATCAGTTGTCACCATAGTTCCCCGTGGCAAAAACTTTCTCAATTTTTCCACCTCAACCCTTTCCTACCCTTTAACTAGAACATCAGTCCACCGGACCAAGCTTCCAGCACATGACCCCTCAACCCTCCTCCCCACACCCCATTTCCCAAACTGGGGGACTGTCCCACACACCATGCTATGTCCTAAAACAATGCCCATCATCCACCACACCGAGGACACCACCCCAACCTGGATGCACAAAAAAACAAAAATGTTTTTATAACAATCACAGTATCAACACCCCCACCAATGACACCATATTTATAACCATAGGAGGTACCCACCCAAACCCCAAAAAGAAAAGAAAAACTGAGGACCCCGCCCAACCCATGTAAGTAACAGTGTACCCCTCCATTACATATACCATTTACCAAGAACCAACAGTGTTGGGAGTCACTCCACCTGCAAGGGAGAAGCATGAATAATCATAACCCTGGAAATAAATCCTCAGTTCGCTGGCTGCCATTTAGCTTACATCATAACAAAAATAATTGTAACTATCAAATCAGATCCCCAAGGTTGCAGGTTCAATAAGAGAAATGACTGTCCCAATCTTATGTAGAGCTGGTATATGCTCTGGTTGCTGCCAGCATCTCATCACAGTTTGTGTGTTGGATTTGTAAAGTGTGTGTTGGATTTGTAAAGCAAGTTTGATGGCAAAAATCTGACCAAACAAAAAATTCCACCCCACAAGCCTTTGGGTGACTTCAGTAGGGCTGCACAATCTCCTGCTTTAGCATGAAATCCACTACATATATAAGAATGGTCCGGGGATACCTGCAGGACCCATCCTTCTTAGGAAGCCTAAATGGAATACTATGTGCCCTCTGGATCATACTGTCCATATCCCAGTCACTCAATGTAGGAAAAGATTCTTGAAACAGGAGGACAACATACCACCTGGGGTCGTCCCATTCTGCCCCTTCTGGGATACCCAGGACTCGAAGGTTATTTCTACATGACCTACTCTCCACGTCTTCCACCCAGGATGAGAACTGGAGAACTGGGAGCTATGCTGTGTAATAGCTGATTGATTCTCTTCCACTGCCCTACAGAGGGCTGCCTGGGACGTCTCCACTGATCCAAGGCGAGATTGAATATCTTCAGTAAGTGGAAACGCTTGCTAATTGGCAGATGTAATTTTATTAAAATGATTATTCTCCGCAGGTATTTGTATTTTTTCTGTTGTATCCATCTTTTTCTTTCTATTGCCTTTTTTAATACGATAGAGTCTTGCTGGCAGAAGTTTATTTAGATTTAGAGGAAGCCTTACTGCAAGATACACTTTGTTCAGCTGCTTAAGGAGAAAGACAGGGTCTCTCCCTGCCTTGCAGCTTTATTAATTTCCCTCATTCTTTTCTCAACTCCACTTGGTTATGAGTTGGGGGATGTGAAACAGGGTCATGTGTTTGACGAGTATCTACTTTAAGAGAACCCAGTTTAAGATGTTAAAGGTTTTCCCCATCTCATCTGGAGTTCTCTTAATAAAGTATTTCCTTACACTCCCTTGATTTATCTACATTCATATTTAGGATTTAACCCTAATTTACCTCTTTGCGTCCATCATAGATTCTGGGAGAGTTGGGGTCAGCTACACTGTTTACCCAGGGTCAACTATTTGAAGGGGGTGTTTTTCTTTCCTTTGAGAATATGCAGCGACAGTTTTCTGTTCCCATTATTGGTTTCTATAGGTATTTGCAAATTCAACATTTTATTTCTAGTATTACAAAAAATGAGATTAGCTGTTCTCAACATACTCTTTTGGATCTGATAATGAAATCTCCTATAAATGGTAACCTTAGTTTGGTCTATAAGCTAATCAATTCTGCTGTACGGGATCAATGGATTGATCCTTTTCAGCTGAGGGTGGTTAAATGGAGCAGTGTTCTGTGCATAGAGGTAACAGTTAAACATATGAGGCTTAGTAACCTCCTGGCACAGTGTTCTAAATGTGTCATGAATCAAGGGTCATCACAATAAATGTAATATTGATTTCTATTATGCTCCACACCGCCTTCGGGTCATGAAGCTTAGAGTGGATGACTGCGGTTTTCGGTGGGGGTCCTGATGTGGTTTGCGTCTTTGCTTCTTGTCCTGTCCTACATGTGTACTGGGCTTGTGTTTTTGGGAAAACGAACGGTGGTTTGAACATATCACTCGAGTGGGATTCAAAACTGATCATGTTGGGGCATTCAGCGCTAATCCCTAAAAGCGAGGTGGATTTCTATTTTTTTCCTATCTCTCTGGCCAGGTTTGTGCTGGCACTCTCCTGGATCTCCAGTGTGGCCTCATGTCCCGGGAGATGGTGGGGGGAATTTGTGATCATTTGTTTTTTGGAAATGTATTTGTTAGAGAATGATGTTCAGAGGCGGAGGCTGAGTGAGATTTGGGATCCAGTTAGGCTCTGTATGTGTGCTTCGCTGGCTGGCAAAGACGATGGGGTTTTGATGATGTTAATACCACAATGCTTTCCTTTTAGTTGATTTTGATTGTATTAAAGGTTTTTTGTCATATCTTTTCGCCTTACTTTCTGTTCAATGCATCTCGTTTGTGGAGGTTTACTAATTTGTTAAGTTCTTTTGTTCCCATGTATGGACTTGGGGCCTGATTTAGATCTTGACGAACAGGTTACTCCATCACATCGGTGAATGACCGCCCGTCCACTGAAATATACATCCAATGGGATATAATGGGATTTGTGTTATGCTGGAGGAATGTCTGTAACTGTTGTGGCAGACTAATCTGTCCACCAAGACCTAAATCAGGCCCTACGTTTTCTAATAAAAAAAAGGTTTTAAAAAAAGAGAATTTATTAAGACATGATTTTTTATTTGCTCTAAGGCTGTGTTCTCCTGCAGGAGTGGGAGTAGCCCTACCTGTTTTGTGGTATTCACCTTTCTTTGCCTCTCATTTTGGCTGGCAAATAATCTGCAACTGCTCATCGATGTTGGCTAGCATTACCTTTTTCCCAGTAATGTCTTTAACATTGGGCGGAATAATGAAGGCTCATCTGTCTTAAGTAGTATCTTAGATTTCTACCCACAGTTGCTCTGCCCTGCTGTAGAGTTCTGGAGGTCTGCTTCTATATTTTACAACCATGGGTCAGATTATTAGCCATTCACAGACACTATCTCTCTTATAGATGCTTCCTCTTTCCAGCTGCATTCTCCTCTAGCTACCAGAATCTCTTGCCTGGAGGTCTCCCCCTCTTCCTGATATTTTTTGTTGCTGCTGAGTCTGCCCACAGTTTCTCCCGTGACCTACGAATCATTTGGCTTCAATTCTGCATACAGTGAGGATTTGGGAATACTCAATTGTATAACTCATTGCTGTAGCATTAGTTATTCATTACTACTTCCATCCTGACTTATAGCTGCAGACCGGCTGGTGCCTCTTGCCTCCCACTAAGGCACATTTGGTCAGGACTTCCATCAGCAAGAGACAGTTTATTTTTGTTATTTGAGACCTATTTTTCTATGCTTCTATTTGCACTTCTGCATCATTTCTTTGGCTTTTCCTACCCTTTACTCTTTTCCAAATTTTTTCCTCAGCATGCCATGCACTTTATTTAATATGTCGCGTTCATGTAGCTTTACAAGGAAAGTAATAACAGATAGATTCATTCCTTAGCATCAAATGGGATATATTTAAAGCATATCGAACTAGTTCAAACTTGCACAATATATACACTGTCGCAGCATGCTGGCACGCTCATTGCCTACTGATTTCTTCAATTAATTGGTACATCAATTTTGCACACCACTGGAAGGAGGTAATGCCTTCTGCTCGGGCTGTACTGATTGGAGACGATAATAACCTACAGTTCGAGAGAGGGGCCGTCGGTGTGGAGCTTGATGTGTTTGTGAGTCTAGGCCATGCAGTGCACCCACTGCTACTTGAGTGACTTTGGCTTAAGAAAAGTATTCATGTAATTTGTGATTTATTTAGGGGTTTGCATGGAGCTCAATCAACCAGGGCCTGTGCATCTTCTTGTGCCAGAAAGTGTTGGCTGATGGTTACATATTTTATTTGCACCTGATTCACAAAGGTAAACATACACTTTTGTGTAAGTTACGATTTTTTAGCAATACACAGTAATTTTACGAGTAGTATTGTTGTATAGCATTTTAAGACCCTAGTGTAAAATTCCCGATTCATGCCCTTATATAGGTATAAATCACCATATCCTTATATAGGCATAGAAATCCTAACCTTATTTAGACATGGCTCATGCAGTTCAAATACAGCATGGCTACTTCCACTAGTTCCGAAAATCCACAACAATTTCTTGGAAAGCTCGCCTTCAGCAGCTAGGGACTTCCACTTGCTCGAATACTTACTTGTCCAAGAACTCATGGAGTTTTCAAAGAACTGAGACTCTTTGATGACGTTATTATGTCCACCTTTACGTCAAACTCGGCACCTTCAAGGTATAAATATGCCCACACTTGCCATAGCAAACACACAGAGGTTTGGAGCAGTTTGACTATCTACTTGGCCGACGCATCCTGCTACAGCAAGTGCCTAAGGAAGCCGACCCTCCAGCAGACGCACTGAGAGAGACGCTGTCTTTTCTCTTTTTTTTTTTTCTTTTTTTTATGGCCATTCCACATTGTCAAAGGCCTTCTCAATGTCAACCGATAAAACCACCGCACCCGGCACCCTGTCGTGTTCACCCATAACCCTAATCAATCGACGTATACACGTCGCCGTGTTCCTAGTGCGAATGAAACCCGCTTGATCCGGGTGTACCAGAGAGCACATATGTTCCAACAGACGCGTCGCAAGAATCCTGCAACAGGTTCCAGAGCACACAATATGTATCTATACATTAATTTGTTTTAGACTGGTGGTAGTAGGGATAGATCGGACAAAGTGTATGTTTTTCAAGGTTTTATTCACCAACAGTGTCCCCTCCTGGGAATCACTGCAAAAATCAATCAAGCCCACACGTGTTTCGTCACAACATGTGGCTGTGACTCTTCAGGGCTGATTTAAATAATCAATTGGCGTGGTCGGTGAGCCGGTGATAATTCCAACCCGGTCCTAATCGGGTGGTTTATTAATTTGTGAATGGCAGGCACCAAGTCGCGATGCCGTTGCCAAGTATTAGGTGGGGAATTTTGTGATGGCTTCGGAGTCAAGTCGGTTGCCGAATGCGTCTGGCAGCCCATGCATCGTGCTTCGGTAGAGGGATGTGTAGTAGACCTAAAACTGCACATTAATCTCCTTCTGCGAGTGCACTAGATCCCCATCTACCGTAGTCAGTGACAAAATCGGAGTACCCCGGGGTGCTGGCTTAGCCAGCCACGCCAACAGGGATCCCACCCTGTCTCTCTCTGCGTGGGCCCGCACCGAGTATTCCCTGTAATCAAAGCAGCGTAACCTTTCAATTTGAGCGGCCACTTTTTCAGGCACCGCAATAACAGCTTCCTGCCCTCCCGTATTTGTGTGGCTATCCTTCTCAGCCTGACGCAGAAGAGCCTCCTCCCGTTCTATGTCCCGCAGTAACGTTTTGCGAGCCCCCGCTGTGGATGAGATGCACACTCCGCGCACCACAGCTTTAAAAGCGTCCCATTCGTGGGCCCTACTCGATGCCGATCCAGAGTTCTCCGCGAAGTAAAGCGCAACGCCATTCCGGACCTCAGCACTAAAAACTGGGTCCTCCAGTGTCACAGGGTTCAAGCACAATGTGGGGACCGCCTGTCACTGCCTGGACCACCGTACCCCTATCAAGCAAGGGTTTTGATCAGAAATTGTCTTCGTCAAATACTCACTATGACAAGTCAGCTCCTGAGCTCCCGGGGAGCACAAGATGCTGTTGAGTTGCACGTGTAAATCATGCGGTACTGAGTAAAATGAGTAATCCCTAACCGCGGGATGGTGTGTCCCCCAGGCATCAACTAAACCCCAGGTGCAATGCCACTCGCGTCACACCTTCGCCAGTCGGTGAACCGCAGATTGCGCCAACGGGGGATGGGACCGGTCTAAGTCTATGTCAGTGATTGAATTAAAATCGCCCCCCAAAAATACCGTGCCCGTCAGGAACAACGCCAGCTTCCCAGACAATCGCGAGAAGAAAGCGAACTGATCGACATTTGGGGCATACACGCTACACAGTGCCACATCTCTCCCATCTAGCCGCCCCTGTACTGCCACAAACCTCCCTTCTGGGTCCACCACTGTAATTAAAGGTTGGAAGGGAACACCTGACCTCACCCAGACTAAAGTTCTCCTCGCATATGCAGAGTAGGTGGTATAAAATAGTTGACCCCTACATCTACGTTGTAGTGCCCACCCCTCAGCTTGATCAATGTGGGTTTCCTGCAAAAAGACCATCTGGATCCCTCTGCGTACTAAATAGGCATGCATCTTGTAATGTTTTGTCATGGAGTTCAGCCCCCACGCATTCCAGGTGATACATTTCAACTCAAGTCGGGTCCCCATATCGCAGTACACAAAAGAACAATCTCCCTCCGAGCTTAGCAGGCACACTGACAGTCCCCTAGAGCCCAAAACTTCCTCAACAAACCCCCATCCCTCCCCTCCCCAGAACCGTAGTTACCCATCCAAACCCACTCCCGAATAACGGGAACTCTCTGGTAGCTACCAGAGTCCCACAACTAGCGTGAGGTCGAGGGGGTGGCCCTACACCGGGACAAGCCAGACAACGATCTCACCGCCCTTCCGTCCGCGCTCAGCCTCAAGTGTGAAATCCCCTCCAGTGTCGCTCCGTCCCAGAGGAGCCCCCCGACTAAGCAACCCCAGCTCCCAACTCTCTAGACAACGACATAGTGGATCAAACCCTCCGCCATCGTCTCCATGGCCATAGCCGCGCCCCCCCACCGCATACAGCGACCAGGATTACACCCTCTTACTACGTGTCCATCAGAACCAGATGTGTTCATTTGTCCAGGAGGCCATCAGCAGTTCCCGGAGTGACATGAGGCACGTTCCTGGAGCCGTCCTCCGAGCCCTCCGACACCAACTCATCGGATCCCCGCTGAGAACCTGAGTCCGCCAACGAAGCAGCAGCAGTCGCTCTGTATATTATGGAGACCGCCTGGAGGGCCGCCCGTCGCTCCAAGTCCGTCTGCGACGTCGACGGCGTCTGGCCATCCGCCGCTTGTTTCCTGAGCCGACAGCCTCTGCGGGACCTCGGTTGGGTCTTTGTTGTCTTCTCCTTCCCCTTAGAACCATCAGTCCCAGCTCGGTACGTCTCTATCCAGTGGCATGCTTCATCCAGCGTGCTATAGAAGGACGCTTTGCCATCGACCATCACTTTCAGGCGGGCCGGGAGCAGGAGAGAATACTGAATGCCCTCATCGCGGAGGGCCTTTTGACCGCCAGGAATGAAGAGCGACTGCACTGTACCTCATAGGAGTAATTAGGATAAATGGAGACAGAGGCATTGTCCACCCGATAGGGGCCCGCTGCCCGCGCTTTCTGCAGGGTGGCGTCCCGGTCTTTGAAGTGCAATAGGCGCGCCACCACAGGGCGAGGGGGTCGGCCGAGAGCCGGCGGGCGGGCCTGCACCCGATGAGCTCGCTCCAAGGTATAGAACTGTGACAAACCCTCCGGAGCCAACACATCTAGCAGCCAGGCTTCCAAATAGGTGATCATACTGTCTCCTTCAACTTTTTCGGGTAGGCCCACCACCCGTATGTATGATGCACTCTTCGCAACAAGTCTCCCATAGCCGCGTCGGTCGCCTTTTGGGCCGGCTCCAGCACCTCCAAGGTGAGTTCCGTGGTCTTGACGTGATCCACCAATTTGCCGTGGTCCGCTCGCAGCAGCCCCAAACCCGTCGACACCTGCGCGATGTCATTACGCAGTGCGTCCCTCGTGTCCGAAATGGCCTGCAATATTTGGTCCAACTGCTGCTGCTGCAGCCCCGCCGCTGGCGCCCCAGACGGATCTCGTACCTGACTCTCCGGTAGTCCCTCGCCGGGGTCAGAGGGCGCCGTCCCAGGTTTAGGCAGCGGTTTTCCCATAGTCCAGATCCCAACAACCGTCTAGGATGGCCGTCAACCGGGCATTCACAGCGGTAACCCCCCGTGGCTCGGGCGTCGGCACGGGAAATATGCTGGCACCACTTTACGTCAGCCGGGCACCAGCGGTGCAGAGCACTCCACCCCAGGACAACTACAATCACAAGCGGGCAGTTCAGGGGACCACTCACCACCAGGGCACCGGTAAGTCCGGTCGGGCCGCGATCCCAGCCACACAGTCTGCCGTCACCACCTCTCCACCACACCAGCCCCTGGCAGTACAGGCCACCACTCGCGTTGTCTCTCCAGCTTCCCAGCAACAGGTGTCATGGGGGGGTCGAATCCGTGTTCTCCACAGCACACACTGGTGCTCCGGTGTTGTCGCCCTCCTTAACTGCCGTCACTCCAGGGCGCCCCCAAGATAAGGGGGGGCTCCACTCTCACCCCACCGCCCTGCTCCATAGGCCACCGGTCTACTCCTGGCCACCCCGCCAGTTGCAAGGGCCTCCAACCGACGCCCCCGGGTGAAAGCAAAGTCCACTTGCCCCCTGAAGCGTGGGACGTAGTCCAGACCAGCGCAGAAGCACCGTCGAGGGTCGAGAAGGGGTGGGGGGGGACGCTCCGCCAATGCGCCACCACCCGGCCCGCGGTTCCCCCGTCAGCCACTCCACCAGCTGCTGGGGGTCCCAAATCACGGTTCTCCAGTTGCCGCCAGAGTCACAGGGCAGGGAGAGCCCTCGCTGCTACCGCAGCCGCGTCCTTCCGCCGAGGGCAGTTGCATCCCTCCAAACCTGCCGCTCCCGCTAGCCCTCGAGGGGCCTGCACCTCCACAGCGGCCCAGCACACCACGCCAGCCTCCTCGCGGCTCCACCAGCTCCCGGCACTCCTCCTTAGCCAAGGGTCCCTTTCTGGCCGGCTCCCACAGCTCACGCCGCAGTTCGGTCCGCTGCGACCCCTCCACACAACAGCAGCAGCAGTTTTCAATCGCCCCGGCTCTAGACGCAGCCACGTTCGGCCTACTCCCTTCCCGCAATCACCCGAGGCCGGGGATGCTAGCCTCGGCGCAGGCCTCGCCAAGATGGCCGGCGCCCTCCGCTGGAACCGGCAGGGATCCCTGCGCCGGTGTCGTCAATAGCCTGCGCCCCCTGGTTCCAGACAGCTCATGGGGATACACACTGTCCCAGGGGGGCCTTCCCGAGCCACACGCACCACCGGAGCAGCAGGTAAAACAGGATAATTCACGAAGCAAGCGCGTCCATGCCTGCCGGTGGTCAAGCCACGCCCCCTACGCTCTCTTTTCTCTTGCCGAGAAATCCAGCTCCAGTGTTTCCAAGCTACCCTTGCAGGTTGTTGGGAAATCGAGTCCTGTGCCTGATCTTCTTTATTCTAAACCAAGGGACGGAGCTGATTAGACCCTTAGAGAAATCTTGGATAGATTTTTGGCAAACAATACTAAATTTATGCTACACCTCACTTACTTCTTCTCTTGTACTCGACCTAGGTTAGGTACACCGGGGTAGGCGTATTTTAGAAGCACCAGTTGAGTACTTTTTAGCCTCTATTATTTATGTATGTATTTATCTATGGTCTAGGAACCATACAATGCTCTTACAGTATTATTTTATTCTACTCTTTTTACTGTATGCATTATATTTTGCAACCAGTATTACGATTGTAGCAGTTAATTTCTTTTGCTTGAGAAAGAAGACTGTTCAATATAAATTTTTATTGAAAACGCCCGTCTATCTACTTCTCTACAAACTCTGATGAAACGAAGCATGCACGATTGACTGAGTGAAATATCTATCTATTGTTTCCACGACTCTGAAGATCAGTTTTATCTTGGGGCAACAAAGTTGTCATGTTTATGCCGTTGTCAGAAACTAAATCCCTTCTTGTGAACTCAAGAAAGTTTCTAGTGACCTCTGAGATAGCTGGCACTCACAATTAAGTCTAATATATTCGATAGAGACCTAGTAGACATAAGTCCTACGTCAAATCTATAGGATATATTATTCCAATGCGCAGAGCCTATTGGGAACATAGGAACTACACTACAGTATCTTTACGACTGTCTATCTTTTGGTGTACGGAGTTTTCGCCTCCACAGTCGTAACGATAATAGTCGTAAAATTCATTTGTGAATTGCAAATATCATAAAATTGCAGACAAGTATGAGTTTACCTTTGCGTATCAGGCCCTAGATGTTGTGTATAATTTATGTGTTTTATCCAACCCAAAGTAAGAACTTTTGTATTACAGTTGTAGAGGGAGCTTCTTACCAAAACCTCATAGACCTGCTCATTTCCTCATGTCAGGTAAATCTAGTAATATTTGGAGCTGCAGGACTGGGAACAACATATTCTAATGCTGCAGATGTTAAGTTTATCACCTCAGACTATTGCTAAAGTTCAGAGGGGGTTCAAGTCGTGTTTCTATGTTCCTGTCTTGGATCACCCAAAGGTGGTGGTTTGGTTACTATTTTATCAAGCCTGCTACTATGTCAGTGTCGGCAAAGTCCTTCCCAGGCCTCTGCCAACTTTGTGTGGCCATAAATCAATTCCCTGATACAGCCCAGTGTTTCTACCAGCTTCATCTGACACAACATAATTTGTCCAATCTTGTACCATAGTCCTCATTTGCATGCAGTATGGAGACCACTGTAAAACAATGACATTTCTGCATCTTTATGCCATTCCCTCTCTGAACTTTTTGTGTACAGTCACGTTCTTCAACCTATTACGTTATGTGGTACCCATCTCTGTTCCTCTCCAAATGAAGTTCTAGCATGGCCCACATCCACCTAATTTAGTTATACTCTCCCCTACTCAATCAGAATATTCTGTGTATACCACAGCCAAACTACAGAAAAGACTACAACGCATCCAGAACGCCTCCACCCGACTCATCCTGGACATCCCTCGACGAAGCCACACCTCCGGCCACCTGAGGAACCTGCACTGGCTCCCCGTCAACAAGAGGATCACGTTCAGGCTCCTCACCCATGCACACAAGTCTCTCCACAACCTGAGCCCTAAGTACCTCAACGACCGCCTGACCTTCCACACGCCCACCTGCCCGCTACGGTCCGCCAGCCTCGCGCTCGCCGCCATTCCACGCATCCGAAGAGCCATCGCCGGAGGCAGATCCTTCTCCTACCTGGCGGCCAAGACATGGAACTCCCTCCCCATCCACCTTCGGCTGACCCAGAACCACCTCGCCTTCAGAAGACAACTCAAGACCTGGCTGTTCGAGCAGTAGCGGCCCCCGTCCCCCAAGCGCCTTGAGACCCTCCCGGGTGAGTAGCGTGCTATACAAGTGTTATGATTGATTGATTGATTATATGTTGTTGACTCAAAGTGATTCACTCTGCCATTGTGGCATTTGGTAATGTGATGGTATCAACTTTGAAAGCAGTGTTAAACTGACAGGTTAAGATGAAGCTGCTGTGAAATATGGACGTCAATTGAAAGCAGATTCTTACCCTTTGGTATGCCTGGCACTCCCCTTGCCACTCCTGGGCTCAAGATTAAGAATTCAGAAGCAGGAATAGAAAGTAAACTGGCCTAAAAGATCCTTGCAAATTTTCAGTAGTTTCCACTGTTTATGTCACACATAGGCCACCCACAGCGAATAGGAGGCTGTTGAGGGGCTACCGGTGGTACAAGGGATCGATCCTACCTAGGAACCATACAATGCTCTTACAGTATTATTTTATTCTACTCTTTTTACTGTATGCATTATATTTTGCAACCAGTATTACGATTGTAGCAGTTAATTTCTTTTGCTTGAGAAAGAAGACTGTTCAATATAAATTTTTATTGAAAACGCCCGTCTATCTACTTCTCTACAAACTCTGATGAAACGAAGCAT
Source organism: Lissotriton helveticus (assembly GCF_964261635.1). Taxonomy (NCBI): domain Eukaryota; kingdom Metazoa; phylum Chordata; class Amphibia; order Caudata; family Salamandridae; genus Lissotriton; species Lissotriton helveticus. The sequence continues at coordinate 247,111,046 of NC_136067.1, forward strand.
GCACGATTGACTGAGTGAAATATCTATCTATTGTTTCCACGACTCTGAAGATCAGTTTTATCTTGGGGCAACAAAGTTGTCATGTTTATGCCGTTGTCAGAAACTAAATCCCTTCTTGTGAACTCAAGAAAGTTTCTAGTGACCTCTGAGATAGCTGGCACTCACAATTAAGTCTAATATATTCGATAGAGACCTAGTAGACATAAGTCCTACGTCAAATCTATAGGATATATTATTCCAATGCGCAGAGCCTATTGGGAACATAGGAACTACACTACAGTATCTTTACGACTGTCTATCTTTTGGTGTACGGAGTTTTCGCCTCCACAGTCGTAACGATAATAGTCGTAAAATTCATTTGTGAATTGCAAATATCATAAAATTGCAGACAAGTATGAGTTTACCTTTGCGTATCAGGCCCTAGATGTTGTGTATAATTTATGTGTTTTATCCAACCCAAAGTAAGAACTTTTGTATTACAGTTGTAGAGGGAGCTTCTTACCAAAACCTCATAGACCTGCTCATTTCCTCATGTCAGGTAAATCTAGTAATATTTGGAGCTGCAGGACTGGGAACAACATATTCTAATGCTGCAGATGTTAAGTTTATCACCTCAGACTATTGCTAAAGTTCAGAGGGGGTTCAAGTCGTGTTTCTATGTTCCTGTCTTGGATCACCCAAAGGTGGTGGTTTGGTTACTATTTTATCAAGCCTGCTACTATGTCAGTGTCGGCAAAGTCCTTCCCAGGCCTCTGCCAACTTTGTGTGGCCATAAATCAATTCCCTGATACAGCCCAGTGTTTCTACCAGCTTCATCTGACACAACATAATTTGTCCAATCTTGTACCATAGTCCTCATTTGCATGCAGTATGGAGACCACTGTAAAACAATGACATTTCTGCATCTTTATGCCATTCCCTCTCTGAACTTTTTGTGTACAGTCACGTTCTTCAACCTATTACGTTATGTGGTACCCATCTCTGTTCCTCTCCAAATGAAGTTCTAGCATGGCCCACATCCACCTAATTTAGTTATACTCTCCCCTACTCAATCAGAATATTCTGTGTATACCACAGCCAAACTACAGAAAAGACTACAACGCATCCAGAACGCCTCCACCCGACTCATCCTGGACATCCCTCGACGAAGCCACACCTCCGGCCACCTGAGGAACCTGCACTGGCTCCCCGTCAACAAGAGGATCACGTTCAGGCTCCTCACCCATGCACACAAGTCTCTCCACAACCTGAGCCCTAAGTACCTCAACGACCGCCTGACCTTCCACACGCCCACCTGCCCGCTACGGTCCGCCAGCCTCGCGCTCGCCGCCATTCCACGCATCCGAAGAGCCATCGCCGGAGGCAGATCCTTCTCCTACCTGGCGGCCAAGACATGGAACTCCCTCCCCATCCACCTTCGGCTGACCCAGAACCACCTCGCCTTCAGAAGACAACTCAAGACCTGGCTGTTCGAGCAGTAGCGGCCCCCGTCCCCCAAGCGCCTTGAGACCCTCCCGGGTGAGTAGCGTGCTATACAAGTGTTATGATTGATTGATTGATTATATGTTGTTGACTCAAAGTGATTCACTCTGCCATTGTGGCATTTGGTAATGTGATGGTATCAACTTTGAAAGCAGTGTTAAACTGACAGGTTAAGATGAAGCTGCTGTGAAATATGGACGTCAATTGAAAGCAGATTCTTACCCTTTGGTATGCCTGGCACTCCCCTTGCCACTCCTGGGCTCAAGATTAAGAATTCAGAAGCAGGAATAGAAAGTAAACTGGCCTAAAAGATCCTTGCAAATTTTCAGTAGTTTCCACTGTTTATGTCACACATAGGCCACCCACAGCGAATAGGAGGCTGTTGAGGGGCTACCGGTGGTACAAGGGATCGATCCTACCTCTGACGCCATCAGGTATGAAAAATGTTATTTCACCTTCCTATGGCATTCTGGTGAATCAATGTCTATGGGCCTGATTACAAGTGGGTCACTGTATTCTGGCTCGTGTGTAAACCTCTGGTTGCGAACGGGTCAGAATTACAAGTTGGGAATTATTTATCGCAACCAATAATTATCTGATGCTTTAAATAACTAAACCTTAGTTAAATTTCAGGAGGTCAAACCTGTTCAAATTTAACAGGAAAAATGTATATGGTATTTATAGTACTATGCGGATTTTGGTACATTAAACACCAACATCCATATATTATTCTCCGAAAACACTTAATACGCTCTATTTTTTCGCACCCAATAAATCACCTATCACTAGCTATCGTTATTTATTTATAAGGTGAGCTAAATAGCACCTTGTTTGAACGCAAACTCGTAATCAGGCCTTATGTGTCAGAAATGTGGCTCACCTCTTGTGGTACTCCATTAAATCATCTAATATTATGTTTTAGACAAACGTACAATATTCGTGAATGTTTGAAAATGCATCTTACAATGGCAAACTATTATTTAACGAATTGTGAGACATGGAAATTAACCCATGGCAACACACACGATATCATACATTATAAAAAGTAATGTGACACATTAGAAAGTAGGCGCATGCTATAAGATGTTTATCAGCAAATGCTACTGCTCTGCTGAACCAAGGAGTATAAGACGACATTCTGAAGGACTTTTACAAATATTTTAAAAGACATCTATTGATTTAACTGTATGTCATTTCATTCTATTATAATTTAAACTCACATGAATCATACCGAACTGCAGAAATGTAGGACACATGAGTTTTCCTTCTATTTTGGCATCATGTTCCTGATTTAGTGATTTCCCTTTGATTAAACAAAATGTACTCTGCTGCTGTCCACAGCACGGACGGTCTGATGGGAAAGTAAAATCCCAAAAGGTAAGATTGTTTCCAGACGTTAAGTAAAAATTAATCAATAGTTCAACAATGATTTGTATTAACGTACTGTCAATGGTGCCGACATAAGACAGTTTGAATTGCCTATGTTTATTGTTCTTTACAGATGTTTTCCCTTTTTCATGAGGTTTATCCACCATATAAGTTTCGTCAGGTGGAACATGGCAAAATCCCTCAGGGTAAACCAGCAGGGGTGCGATAATTAACGTACAACTCAGAACTTCCTCCTGATCAGTGAAAATATGTTAGACCATTCGTATTCATACTTTTTATACCTCTGTAACTGAGGGCCCGATTCACGCAGGCGTAATATCCACATTGCACATCCCAGAGAGTGCGCTATGCTGAGTTTCTGCCTCGAGTGTGGAGTCTCCGACTCAAGTGCGTAAACTCCACACTCATAACATTACTACACATAAGTACCTTTGTGACTCATTCCCTGTGTGCCTGACTGCTTCTGATCACTCTAAAGCCCTCCCCTTGCTTCTTGTCTTCTGTGGCCCTGATTACAAATTTCAGGACTAAAAGCGAATCAGAATACAGATGTGTGAAAATTATCACACACTCTCAGTTTCGCTCTGATAGCCCCTGATTACAAGTCAGGACAACATTCGGAACCCTGTTGGTAGACCTGGTGTTCAGGTTGGTGGAGGTACATACCTTGTCCAAGCAGGAAACAGCACTCTAGTCAGGGTAAGCTAGATATACACTAAAAGATAACCTGTGCTCACCCTCTGGTATCTTGGCACTGAGCAGTCAGGCTTATCTAAAGAGGCAATGTGTAAAGTATTTGTACTACACACACACACACACACACACACACACACAGTAAGATGATAAAAACACCACAAAAAGTCTCCACACAGGCTTCGAAAAATACACAATAATTTTATGAGTAAATCAATACGCAAAAGACATGAATCAAGTAAGTAAACCGGAGTTATGAATTTCTAAAGATTAAAGCAAAATATAGTGCTTAGAGTCATAAAGCACTAACCAGGAACATCTGGTTGCGCTAGACCGGGGTCAGGCCAACCGCGATGGAGGGCAGACCTGATACAGAAATCACGCAATTTTCCCTGAAAAAGTATCTTGGATTGAGGAAGCGTCGACATCGAAGACTCAATACGAGGAGCAGAGGCGGTGCTGCATCATCGTTGATCTCCTGGATGGAGGCAACGCTTAGGTTCTGCTCTGCACAGTCAATGAAGGCTTTGTAGGCAACCCTCTTTTCAGAGCCGGTGATGCATTGTCATTGAGCCGAGCAGTTTGTCATCGTCAAGCCTCGCAGTCCGTCAAAGTGGAGTCTGTGAATCATCCATCGAAGTGATGTCGTCGATCAGTAACTGAGTTGGCATGGAAGGGCAATGCGTCAGTTCTGATTGGTGCAAAGTCGTCAATGCGTTTGTTTTGATGGATCAGCATAGCAGAAATCATCTTTCAAGGGCCCATGACTAGATTGGCACCACTTGCAGAGCAAGACTCACAGATGGCTGTTCAGGTGCTGTTGCAGCGTTGAAGGAAGTCTTTGCTGGCCCTGAGACTTTAGAACAAGGGGCAAATGAGCCAGCCTTTGAAGTCAATTTGGATTCAAGTGAGATGGATCCAGTCTGTGTCTTCAGAAGGGCAGAGATCAGCAGGCAGCAGGGCAGTAGAGCAAATCAGAAAAGCAGTTTTTACAGAGCACTAGTCAAGCAGAGTGGCAACCCTTGTAGCACAGCAGTCTTTATTCCTGACAGAGTTCTTCACAGGTCCCGCAGTGTACTGTATAGGTAGGGTCAGACCCCAGTACTTATACCATGTTGTGCCTTTGAAGTGGGGGTGTCTTCAAAGCAGGACCTCAAAGTGCACATGTTCCCCTTTCTTCCCAGCCCTGGCTCCAGACTACCAGTAGGGGGCTAATCAGCCCTTTGTGTGGGAAACAGGACACTGCCTATTCATGTATAAGTATCAACTCATTGACATCAACATAAGAGAACCTAATGCTGTGAATTCGCAAATGACATTGTCCATATCCAAAGAAAAACACAGTGTAATACTAGACAAAACTATCAATTGTGATCAAAGTGAACTGGAAATAAAGGAAAAACTATTTTCTAAAAGAACCCTCACTCACCCTAGTGGTGACATGCTTCATCATGGGGTTCCCACAGGGGGGATCGAATATCCCCCCTGTGTGCTTCAACGCCTGCGATTGCAGCGGAGCTGGTGTTGCAAAAAAAGTGCAGTGAAGTGAGTGATCAGTGGTGAATGTGAATGATAAAAGTTCACAACTGAAACTAAACAACTTTATTAAAGGAACAGTTGTTCACATTAAAAACAGTGAAGCCACTTAGTGGTTTGTATTAGAACCCTAGTGGTCTGGCGTGTATGGTCGACATGTTTCTGCTGTTCAATGCAAGTTATGCTCAGCTTTCTTCAGGACCGAAATGACAAGAAAAAGATGTCCTCTGGGGGTCCACGCTCGCTAAGGCGTGCCCGCACCGTGAGGGCTTGTGTGAAAAATAAAATGAACCTCAGGGACTCATTAATCTCCTTGGTTAACTCACGGTTTTTATCCGCTGTCAGGGCTCCTGCAATTTACCTGGAGCCAATCTGTAAAGCAATTCAAAATGTAATTACTATATACATCTTATACCAGTTACCAGGTGACCTGCCATTAAAAACCATTATGAATCAAGGTTTTACTCGGCTTTTAAACCATATACATAAACTTTTATTCAGCTTGCTTATAGCCAATCTCTTTTGCTGGCAAATAATTCTGTTAGAAAGCAGTTTACACGTTTAAACACACCGGTTATTTCACCCCTATACTTCCGTCCAAAATGACCCCATTACGAGGGTTATTCATACGAAAAAACCAGATAAACCATGCAGAAAGACCTCAGTCAATCGTAAAACACTTACTTCAAAGTAGAAGTAAACATGCCACATGGACTTTCAGTGTGGCAGAATCTTCACGTTATGTTTCGTCTGTGAGGCAAAACAAACACGGAGTCAAATCGCCCACCAAAAGCCCTTTAGGAATTGTTAGTTGTCATAAGCGCCAAACCCCACTGCATAAGGGTCAGAGTTAATGCTTACTTGATTCATAACGACTCGCCGCCCTGAACCTAGGTCTTGGTTCACTGACGTCCGGATGTTAATTGCACTAGCGTCGCTCCAAGATTTAAAACTACGTGGTGTATGCATGGCCACGTCACGAGTCACGTGATCGGGACAAATCCTTACGTGCCTGAAAGTATATGAAATGCACCTACTAAAATGTCATATTTACTTAGTCAATGCCCACATTATCATGCCCTCAAGTAAAAGACAATTTAACGTCTACATTAAATTGAAGGCGCTTATAAGCGTAATGGTAGTGTGTATAGCTCGGCGGTATAAATCCACTTTCGACCGCTGTACCGGGAGGACTAGACCGCCAACCTCGCTGCTAATATCGAAGGTTGTTAAGTACACTGCCGTCACGGAGAACAAAAGCTAAGCACAAATGACGACATTAAGATCCAAAGATCCCAACGCTTGTAGTCAACATGTGGGATAATTTAAGCATTTAATTATAAAGTAGACAGTCATAACGGGGGTCTTTTTTTTTAAACTCAGTTACTACTTAAAAACCAAAGCAAGGCAGTACAGGATGATAGATCATTACTCAGAATTGCAGACAAAGTCCCTCTAGTTGTTTCCCAGCAATATAGTATTTATAGTGATAGCAAATAATTAGTGAAATAGAACAGGTGCAGTCCACAAATTCTGTATAGAGCAGGAAACACGGCCATCATCTCAATACACTCCCCCAAGGGATATCGTCATTCAATCCCACAAGGTGAGATGATAAACGGTGCACCCACCTCTGTTCTTGTTCGAATAATTTACGCTCATTGCCATCATGTAAATGTTCGATCACTGTCCAGTGGATCTCATTGGGGGAATGTCTACATTCAAGAAAATGTGTGGTCATTTTTGTATTACTTTTGCCACATCTTATACTACTCCTGTGCTCACATATGCGGAGCTTGACCATCCTTTTAGTCATTCCCACGTATTTTAAGCCACAGGGACAGGTTATCATATAGATAACATTGCTTGTGTTGCAGTTCGTGTGATTCCTCTGCTCCCAGGTCTTATTGGGTTTCAAACTCAATGTCTTTGAACTTGTAGTGAAGGGGCACACACTGCAACTACCACAAGGGTAGTGGCCCACCACAGGTGGCAAACCCCAAGCGTTCAAAACACTTCTTGGAGTCTCCTGCATTCTCCGGGGGCGTGTATGGACCAGGGCGTCTTTCAGACTCCTCGCTCTCTTATAGGAGAATAAAGGTTTCTCCCAGTTGCAGTTATTGGATGTGAGGATCCTCCATTGTTTGTTTATACAGCGACTCACTTCCTTTGATACCGTGTTAAATGTGGTGACACATGTCAGTGGCACTTCATTATCCTCATTTCTTGGAGACTCTTCCAGCAAGGAATCGCGATTTTGATTGCGAGCCCTTTTGTAACTCTTCGTCAGTAAGTGTTCTGGATAGCCACGTTTATGCATCTTTTCAGTCAGATCACTAGATTGCTCCTTGTAATCCCTAACATCGCTGCAGTTCCTCCGTATCCGAAGGTATTGCCCAAAGGGCAGATTCTCCCTTAGTGGTTGGGGATGGAAGCTGGTGTAATGTAAGAGATTATTCTTACTCGTAGGTTTATAGTAGGTCTTTGTCTTTAATTGGTTGCCTACTCGTGTGATCGTAACGTCCAGAAACACTACCGAGGAGTCATTAAATTCATAGGTGAACTTCAAGTGGGGATCACGTTCATTCACCCATTTAAAGAAAGAAGCCAAAGTATCTCCATCTCCTTTCCAGACCAAGAGCACGTCATCTATGTATCTTTGCCAAAGAATAATATTGGCAAAGAACGGATTGTCAGGTGGTAGAATGTGCATCGATTCAAAATTGAACACGTACAGCCCGGCCACACTGGGGTCAAATGTACTGCCCATAGAGGTCCCAGTGGCCTGAAGGTACAACCGGTCCTCATATTGAAAAAAGTTTCTTTTCAGGGCTAAGGTTGCACAGCTCACAACAAAGGATTTTGATGTCTTATAATTCCATGAGTTGGATTCAAGGGTTCGTGAGATTACTTCGATTGTTGCATCTTGTGGAATGCAAGTGTAAAGGCTTTCAATGTCTAATGTCGCCAGAAGACATTGTTCCTCAGGTAGAATCACTGCATTTAATAAGGAGAGCAGGCTCTTAGTATCCTTAATATAGGTGCTGGTAGCCTCAACTATTGGTCTTAGAAAAAAATCACAAAACTTGGACAACGGTTCAAGTAGAGAACCTAACCCAGAAACAATGGGTCTCCAAGGTGGAGGTAGGATACCCTTGTGCGTTTTCGGGAGGGTATAAAAATATGGAATTTTACCCTCTGTGACTGTCAAAAAATCAGCTTCCTCCTTCTATTTCTGCTGTCATCACTAATTTGATTATTTCTGACTTGAGGCTCTCTGAAGGGTCCTCGCTCAACAGAACATAGTTAGTGGAGTTATTCAACAGGCGCCTACACTCTTGGTCATAGGAACTCTTGTACTGAATGACAATACCACCTCCTTTGTCCGCACTCTTTATGACGATCTCAGTGTTGTTCTGTAAAGTCTGTATTGCTCTGAATTCTCCCGCTGTCAGGTTTTTATACGGCCTCGGTGTCTCAATGGCTTCTATTTCCTTGATCACGGCCTGTTCAAAGGCCAGTATTTTGGGGGGAACACTGTGTATTGGGGGAGTGAAAGTAGACTTAAGTCTGAAGTTGGTATCTCCCTTAGTTCTCTGGGAGGGCTCTTTCATTTGCTTCTCAAAAAAACTTTTTAATCTTAATTTACGAAAAAGTCGGCAAGTTCACAGCGTAGTTTAAAGATGTCTAAGCCCGGGGTGGGTACAAACCCTAGGCCCTTTTCCAAAACTCTGCTTTCATCTTCACTTAGAATGACGTCAGTCAAATTTGTGATCAAACTCTCTGGTTGCTTGGTCCCGCTCTCTGCTCCACGGTCTTGCTCCTTGTGTTGTCGCCAACCGCGTCGTTCTGCTCCCAATGGACCTGGTTGGGTCCTTTTCGTTTGCCCCTTGTTCCCCGTCCCCTCCCTAAAAAAGGAGGTTGAAACATAGGGGGTTGATAAAAAGGAGGCTGAATTGGACCAAAAGGTTGATTCCAACCCATCATCGGTGGAAAGGGTGGTTGTGCAAGAAAAGGATTCTGGTATTGTTGACCATTTTGTTGGTAAGGCTGCCAGTTCGGGTTGTAAAACCCTCGCCCTCTGCCTCTCCCTCTATTCTTTTTACCTGAACTACCCCCGCTGGAACCACTGGATTGGGAATCATCCGAGATATCAGAATTGTATCCTGATTTGGTCGGAGGGGTGAAATCAGGTGTTGAATAAGGATAGACTTTATCATACGCCCATTTTTTCAGATCTTTCTGAAACTTCTGGCCTTTGGCCTGGGCCAAATTCTCCTTATAATCGTTCAACTCCTTATTCAGGTCGTCCAATCTTTTTTTATAGCCTGTAAGAGTTGCTTTGAAATGTGCTTCAGTTGTTTGAATCTCTAATTGGATGGCCTCAGAGAGTGGCAACGCAGTTTTTATAATAAGGATTGCCCAATCCCGAGTGCAGTGCCAGGCTATTTGGGCCCATTCTTTTCTAAACACTGCATCCTCCAGGAAGATTCTTGGGGCGTTTGTCACTAACAGTCCCTTGGGAGCTGTGTTCTTTAGTAGGTACTGTTTCAACATAGTGCCATGTAGGATGGCTCTAATACGGCTTCTTTTTAATTCTCCCAATTTGTCCCATTCCGTCGTTTGGGAGATCGTCTGAGATATTGAGGGATCTGCAAAGAGAGATGCATCGCCTAAGAGAGCATCAACCTCTTCTCTACTGTATAAGAGACCTAAGTCTTCCATGTTATCTGGATGGGGTAAACCGGCACAAAAAACGTAATAACTCTCGCAGCTGTGCGCTGCCTAATATATATAAACAACCAGAGAGGGAGGGTCTACAAGGCTACTCTTCAACCCCCAAATAATAATTGACATCAACATAAGAGAACCTAATGCTGTGAATTCGCAAATGACATTGTCCATATCCAAAGAAAAACACAGTGTAACACTAGACAAAACTATCAATTGTGATCAAAGTGAACTGGAAATAAAGGAAAAACTATTTTCTAAAAGAACCCTCACTCACCCTAGTGGTGACATGCTTCATCATGGGGTTCCCACAGGGGGGATCGAATATCCCCCCTGTGTGCTTCAATGCCTGAGATTGCAGCGGAGCTGGTGTTGCAAAAAAAGTGCAGTGAAGTGAGTGATCAGTGGTGAATGTGAATGATAAAAGTTCACAACTGAAACTAAACAACTTTATTAAAGGAACAGTTGTTCACATTAAAAACAGTGAAGCCACTTAGTGGTTTGTATTAGAACCCTAGTGGTCTGGCGTGTATGGTCGACATGTTTCTGATGTTCAATGCAAGTTATGCTCAGCTTTCTTCAGGACCGAAATGACAAGAAAAAGATGTCCTCCGGGGGTCCACGCTCGCTAAGGCGTGCCCGCACCGTGAGGGCTCGTGTGAAAAATAAAATGAACCTCAGGGACTCATTAATCTCCTTGGTTAACTCACGGTTTTTATCCGCAGTCAGGGCTCTTGCAATTTACCTGGAGCCAATCTGTAAAGCAATTCAATATGTAATTACTATATACATCTTATACCAGTTACCAGGTGACCTGCCATTAAAAACCATTATGAATCAAGGTTTTACTCGGCTTTTATACCATATACATAAACTTTTATTCAGCTTGCTTATAGCCAATCTCTTTTGCTGGCAAATAATTCTGTTAGAAAGCAGTTTACACGTTTAAACACACCGGTTATTTCACCCCTATACTTCCGTCCAAAATGACCCCATTACGAGGGTTATTCATACGAAAAAACCAGATAAACCATGCAGAAAGACCTCAGTCAATCGTAAAACACTTACTTCAAAGTAGAAGTAAACATGCCACATGGACTTTCAGTGTGGCAGAATCTTCACGTTATGTTTCGTCTGTGAGGCAAAACAAACACGTAGTCAAATCGCCCACCAAAAGCCCTTTAGGAATTGTTAGTTGTCATAAGCACCAAACCCCACTGCATAAGGGTCAGAGTTAATGCTTACTTGATTCATAACGACTCCCCGCCCTGAACCTAGGTCTTGGTTCACTGACGTCCGGATGTTAATTGCACTAGCGTCGCTCCAAGATTTAAAACTACGTGGTGTATGCATGGCCATGTCACGAGTCACGTGATCGGGACAAATCCTTACGCGCCTGAAAGTATATGAAATGCACCTACTAAAATGTCATATTTACTTAGTCAATGCCCACATTATCATGCCCTCAAGTAAAAGACAATTTAACGTCTACATTAAATTGAAGGCGCTTATAAGCGTAATGGTAGTGTGTATAGCTCGGCGGTATGAATCCACTTTCGACCGCTGTACCGGGAGGACTAGACCGCCAACCTCGCTGCTAATATCGAAGGTTGTTAAGTACACTGCCGTCACAGAGAACAAAAGCTAAGCACAAATGACGACATTAAGATCCAAAGATCCCAACGCTTGTAGTCAACATGTCGGATAATTTAAGCATTTAATTATAAAGTAGACAGTCATAACGGGGGTCTTTTTTAAAAAACTCAGTTACTACTTAAAAACCAAAGCAAGGCAGTACCGGATGATAGATCATTACTCAGAATTGCAGACAAAGTCCCTCTAGTTGTTTCCCAGCAATATAGTATTTATAGTGATAGCAAATAATTAGTGAAATAGAACAGGTGCAGTCCACAAATTCTGTATAGAGCAGGAAACACGGCCATCATCTCAATACACTCCCCCAAGGGATATCGTCATTCAATCCCACAAGGTGAGATGATAAACGGTGCACCCACCTCTGTTCTTGTTCGAATAATTTACGCTCATTGCCATCATGTAAATGTTCGATCACTGTCCAGTGGATCTCATTGGGGGAATGTCTACATTCAAGAAAATCTGTGGTCATTTTTGTATTACTTTTGCCACATCTTATACTACTCCTGTGCTCACATATGCGGAGCTTGACCATCCTTTTAGTCATTCCCACGTATTTTAAGCCACAGGGACAGGTTATCATATAGATAACATTGCTTGTGTTGCAGTTCGTGTGATTCCTCTGCTCCCAGGTCTTATTGGGTTCCAAACTTAATGTCTTTGAACTTGTAGTGAAGGGGCACACACTGCAACTACCACAAGGGTAGTGGCCCACCACAGGTGGCAAACCCCAAGCGTTCAAAACACTTCTTTGAGTCTCCTGCATTCTCCGGGGGCGTGTATGGACCAGGGCGTCTTTCAGACTCCTCGCTCTCTTATAGGAGAATAAAGGTTTCTCCCAGTTGCAGTTATTGGATGTGAGGATCCTCCATTGTTTGTTTATACAGCGACTCACTTCCTTTGATACCGTGTTAAATGTGGTGACACATGTCAGTGGCACTTCATTATCCTCATTTCTTGGAGACTCTTCCAGCAAGGAATCGCCATTTTGATTGCGAGCCCTTTTGTAACTCTTCGTCAGTAAGTGTTCTGGATAGCCACGTTTATGCATCTTTTCAGTCAGATCACTAGATTGCTCCTTGTAATCCCTAACATCGCTGCAGTTCCTCCGTATCCGAAGGTATTGCCCAAAGGGCAGATTCTCCCTTAGTGGTTGGGGATGGAAGCTGGTGTAATGTAAGAGATTATTCTTACTCGTAGGTTTATAGTAGGTCTTTGTCTTTAATTGGTTGCCTACTCGTGTGATCGTAACGTCCAGAAACACTACCGAGGAGTCATTAAATTCATAGGTGAACTTCAAGTGGGGATCACGTTCATTCACCCATTTAAAGAAAGAAGCCAAAGTATCTCCATCTCCTTTCCAGACCAAGAGCACGTCATCTATGTATCTTTGCCAAAGAATAATATTGGCAAAGAACAGATTGTCAGGTGGTAGGATGTGCATCGATTCAAAATTGAACACGTACAGCCCGGCCACACTGGGGGCAAATGTACTGCCCATAGAGGTCCCAGTGGCCTGAAGGTACAACCGGTCCTCATATTGAAAAAAGTTTCTTTTCAGGGCTAAGGTTGCACAGCTCACAACAAAGGATTTTGATGTCTTATAATTCCATGAGTTGGATTCAAGGGTTCGTGAGATTACTTCGATTGTTGCATCTTGTGGAATGCAAGTGTAAAGGCTTTCAATGTCTAATGTCGCCAGAAGACATTGTTCCTCAGGTAGAATCACTGCATTTAATAAGGAGAGCAGGCTCTTAGTATCCTTAATATAGGTGCTGGTAGCCTCAACTATTGGTCTTAGAAAAAAATTACAAAACTTGGACAACGGTTCAAGTAGAGAACCTAACCCAGAAACAATGGGTCTCCCAGGTGGAGGTAGGATACCCTTGTGCGTTTTCGGGAGGGTATAAAAATATGGAATTTTACCCTCTGTGACTGTCAAAAAATCAGCTTCCTCCTTCTATTTCTGCTGTCATCACTAATTCGATTATTTCTGACTTGAGGCTCTCTGAAGGGTCCTCGCTCAACAGAACATAGTTAGTGGAGTTATTCAACAGGCGCCTACACTCTTGGTCATAGGAACTCTTGTACTGAATGACAATACCACCTCCTTTGTCCGCACTCTTTATGACGATCTCAGTGTTGTTCTGTAAAGTCTGTATTGCTCTGAATTCTCCCGCTGTCAGGTTTTTATACGGCCTCGGTGTCTCAATGGCTTCTATTTCCTTGATCACGGCCTGTTCAAAGGCCAGTATTTTGGGGGGAACACTGTGTATTGGGGGAGTGAAAGTAGACTTAAGTCTGAAGTTGGTATCTCCCTTAGTTCTCTGGGAGGGCTCTTTCATTTGCTTCTCAAAAAAACTTTTTAATCTTAATTTACGAAAAAAGTCGGCAAGTTCACAGCGTAGTTTAAAGACGTCTAAGCCCGGGGTGGGTACAAACCCTAGGCCCTTTTCCAAAACTCTGCTTTCATCTTCACTTAGAATGACGTCAGTCAAATTTGTGATCAAACTCTCTGGTTGCTTGGGCCCGCTCTCTGCTCCGCGGTCTTGCTCCTTGTGTTGTCGCCAACCGCGCCGTTCTGCTCCCAATGGACCTGGTTGGGTCCTTTTCGTTTGCCCCTTGTTCCCCGTCCCCTCCCTAAAAAAGGAGGTTGAAACATAGGGGGTTGATAAAAAGGAGGCTGAATTGGACCAAAAGGTTGATTCCAACCCATCATCGGTGGAAAGGGTGGTTGTGCAGGAAAAGGATTCTGGTATTGTTGACCATTTTGTTGGTAAGGCTGCCAGTTCGGGTTGTAAAACCCTCGCCCTCTGCCTCTCCCTCTATTCTTTTTACCTGAACTACCCCCGCTGGAACCACTGGATTGGGAATCATCCGAGATATCAGAATTGTATCCTGATTTGGTCGGAGGGGTGAAATCAGGTGTTGAATAAGGATAGACTTTATCATACGCCCATTTTTTCAGATCTTTCTGAAACTTCTGGCCTTTGGCCTGGGCCAAATTCTCCTTATAATCGTTCAACTCCTTATTCAGGTCGTCCAATCTTTTTTTATAGCCTGTAAGAGTTGCTTTGAAATGTGCTTCAGTTGTTTGTATCTCTAATTGGATGGCCTCAGAGAGTCGCAACGCAGTTTTTATAATAAGGATTGCCCAATCCCGAGTGCAGTGCCAGGCTATATGGGCCCATTCTTTTCTAAACACTGCATCCTCCAGGAAGATTCTTGGGGCGTTTGTCACTAACAGTCCCTTGGGAGCTGTGTTCTTTAGTAGGTACTGTGTCAACATAGTGCCGTGTAGGATGGCTCTAATACGGCTTCTTATTAATTCTCCCAATTTGTCCCATTCCGTCGTTTGGGAGATCGTCTGAGATATTGAGGGATCTGCAAAGAGAGATGCATCGCCTAAGAGAGCATCAACCTCCTCTCTACTGTATGAGAGACCTAAGTCTTCCATGTTATCTGGATGGGGTAAACCGGCACAAAAAACGTAATAACTCTCGCAGCTGTGCGCTGCCTAATATATATAAACAACCAGAGAGGGAGGGTCTACAAGGCTACTCTTCAACCCCCAAATAATAATTGACATCAACATAAGAGAACCTAATGCTGTGAATTCGCAAATGACATTGTCCATATCCAAAGAAAAACACAGTGTATCACTAGACAAAACTATCAATTGTGATCAAAGTGAACTGGAAATAAAGGAAAAACTATTTTCTAAAAGAACCCTCACTCACCCTAGTGGTGACATGCTTCATCATGGGGTTCCCACAGGGGGATCGAATATCCCCCCTGTGTGCTTCAACGCCTGCGATTGCAGCGGAGCTGGTGTTGCAAAAAAAGTGCAGTGAAGTGAGTGATCAGTGGTGAATGTGAATGATAAAAGTTCACAACTGAAACTAAACAACTTTATTAAAAGAACAGTTCAGCCTCTAGTGCGCCTGTTTTCTGCTCTACGTCTCTCTACAGATCTGCACAGCGCCGGGACACTCTGCCTGAGTAGCCGCGCGCTATATAAACCACATATTAACATTACATAACAGTTGTTCACATTAAAAACAGTGAAGCCACTTAGTGGTTTGTATTAGAACCCTAGTGGTCTGGCGTGTATGGTCGACATGTTTCTGCTGTTCAATGCAAGTTATGCTCAGCTTTCTTCAGGACCGAAATGACAAGAAAAAGATGTCCTCCGGGGGTCCACGCTCGCTAAGGCGTGCCCGCACCGTGAGGGCTTGTGTGAAAAATAAAATGAACCTCAGGGACTCATTAATCTCCTTGGTTAACTCACGGTTTTTATCTGCAGTCAGGGCTCCTGCAATTTACCTGGAGCCAATCTGTAAAGCAATTCAAAATGTAATTACTATATACATCTTATACCAGTTACCAGGTGACCTGCCATTAAAAACCATTATGAATCAAGGTTTTACTCGGCTTTTATACCATATACATAAACTTTTATTCAGCTTGCTTATAGCCAATCTCTTTTGCTGGCAAATAATTCTGTTAGAAAGCAGTTTACACGTTTAAACACTCCGGTTATTTCACCCCTATACTTCCGTCCAAAATGACCCCATTACGAGGGTTATTCATACGAAAAAACCAGATAAACCATGCAGAAAGACCTCAGTCAATCGTAAAACACTTACTTCAAAGTAGAAGTAAACATGCCACATGGACTTTCAGTGTGGCAGAATCTTCACGTTATGTTTCGTCTGTGAGGCAAAACAAACACGGAGTCAAATCGCCCACCAAAAGCCCTTTAGGAATTGTTAGTTGTCATAAGCGCCAAACCCCACTGCATAAGGGTCAGAGTTAATGCTTACTTGATTCATAACGACTCGCCGCCCTGAACCTAGGTCTTGGTTCACTGACGTCCGGATGTTAATTGCACTAGCGTCGCTCCAAGATTTAAAACTACGTGGTGTATGCATGGCCACGTCACGAGTCACGTGATCGGGACAAATCCTTACGCCCCTGAAAGTATATGAAATGCACCTACTAAAATGTCATATTTACTTAGTCAATGCCCACATTATCATGCCCTCAAGTAAAAGACAATTTAACGTCTTCATTAAATTGAAGGCGCTTATAAGCGGAATGGTAGTGTGTATAGCTCGGCGGTATAAATCCACTTTCGACCGCTGTACCGGGAGGACTAGACCGCCAACCTCACTGCTAATATCGAAGGTTGTTAAGTACACTGCCGTCACGGAGAACAAAAGCTAAGCACAAATGACGACATTAAGATCCAAAGATCCCAACGCTTGTAGTCAACATGTGGGATAATTTAAGCATTTAATTACAAAGTAGACAGTCATAACGGGGGTCTTTTTTTAAAAACTCAGTTACTACTTAAAAACCAAAGCAAGCAGTACCGGATGATAGATCATTACTCAGAATTGAAAGTATCAACTCACCCCTCTCTTCCTGCCCAGGAGGAGCTATCAGAATGCAGATGAAGGCAGATGACTACTCTGTCACATACACCCTTCCTGTGTTTGTAGCTGTCTAGAGGGAATGCACAAAGTGTAGCTGTCACCAACTGCAGACCTGTTTTGGAAACAGGCTAAAAGGCACACAGAGCAATAAGAGCAGAGAAATGTCCACTTTCTAAAAGTGGCATTTCTAAAACAGTAATATTAAATCCTAATTTATTAGTAACGATGATTTATCATTACTATTCCAAAGATATGAAACATGAGCCAGCTACTCCTTTCTAATCAGGAATTACAGCTTACATGTGTATTAAGGAATTCTCAATGTTGGCCTATGAGAGGAGTAGGCCTCACAGTATTGAGAAACACATTTGTGTGTTTGCCACTAACAGGACATGCAAACTTAAAAGTACATGTCCTACCTTTGCACCCTGCGCTTACGGCGAACTAGGTCCTACCTTATGGGTGACTTGTATGTAATACAAGGGGAGTTGGAGGCTTGGCAAGTGGTTTTAGGTGGTTGAAAAAGCATTAATCTGTGCACACAGGCCTTGTAATGGCAGGCCTGAGACAGGTTGGAAAGGCTACTGGTGTCGGAGGCACCATCAGTGGTGCAGCCCACTGGTAGTATTTAATTTACAGGGCCTGAGTATCTGTATATCACTGTAGAAGGGACTTACAGGAAAAACTAAATATGTCAATCATGTAAACACCAATGTCACCATGTTTAGGGGAGAAGCACATGCATGTTAGGAAGGGTCATCAGTGGTAACATGCTCAGAGTCCTAAGGCCAACAAAAAGATTTCAGCAAAAAGAAGGGGGGAGGGAAAAGGTTTGAGGTGACTCTTCAGAGAGAGCCATTTTCCAACACCTGTGAAAAAAGAAGTTTGCACAGAGATAGGAATTTAAAGAAGAGTAATAATGCTCACGCCCTCTCTGTTTTCATATGACAGATTCTGGCAAGTAAAATAGAGACAAAATGTGTGTATAATCTCTGCAATTTATGTCTCATTGCCAAGTTGAAAACCTATCAATCAGCGCAAGTGTCCCATATCATACCGGCTCATCTACAAAACCCTGGTTAACAAGGGTTCACACGTATAAGTTGTGTGAAGTTTATTACACCCAAAACATATCAGGTGAGATAAAATCCTGCCCCTGGAGTTACATTTGGCAGGTTTGACCTGCCAGATTTTAACAAATTAAAAATACTCACATATTACAGAGATGTTCGGATTTTGGGGCATGTTAAGCATGTTATTCCCCATTACTGATGAACCAGGGTGTATTTATTTAATAGGTGCGATTAATATCACATCCAACAGTGGGCCACTCATAATGAGGGCCTAAGAGGTAATTACTAAACCTTCACCATTTATCAAGAGTGCTATATACCCCATGCTATTCTGCACACTACATGATCAAGGCCATAGATTCTTGCAGGTCCAAACTTCTGAAACTGATCTGAAAAAAGGCATGTGAAACAGCTGCCTAATACCTGCAAAGCATATTATTTCTCATTTTCAGGTTGAAGACCTAGAAGGGGAGGTATTTAACACACCCAGTAAATACCTCACACTTACAGGTTTGGTAAATACTGCATCCTGTCACAAAACTTATATTCAAAGCCTTGGACAGTGAGCCCGATTTAGAATTTGGTGAACTGTGTCACAAACATGATAGAGTACCCTGTCCACCAAACCCTTGGTCTGCCTGCCTGATGTAGAGATGGGTGGACATTAAGTTTTCCAACGACATGAACCCCTGGAGACTTTTGAGCTGGGATGAGAATTCCAAATGTTTTGACAATTAACACACCCTCGCTATGGTATGTACCTACTGATTGTGCTTCCTGAAATGTAACACCAGGTGTCTGACACAATATCATTGTGGTGTGGCTTCCTTTTTGTGACAACTGGTGTGTCGAGGATTTTAGTGTTAGCAGGACAACTGAGTTGTAACAATGGGGATGATACCTGTGCAACATATAGGGGTATGGTCAGTTGACTGTGCACAATGCTGTATGCAGCAGTGACTTTCACGCAGCTGTGTGTCATTAGCAGCAGACTGTGAGGTGCTCATGTTTAGGTAGGTGTGTTTGCAGTTACTCATATGTCTGATTTTAGTGATGTGGGTTCATCATATTCCAAGAATAGTGTTTGGCAGGGGACGGACAAGGGCAATTGTCAGCTGCAGAGTCTGGTATGGTCATGACCTATGATTGTGACACAGTGCAGACTGATGTTGTCCGGATGCATTGTCCCATGACATGTGGCAGTGAAGACTGACTTACCATGCATGTCTGTGCCAGGGCATTGACTTGATAAGAGGGATCCTGCATTGGAGTCAAAGGTGCTCCATGCACCCCATTGTGTCATTGACATTCAGGACGTGAGGACATCATTGTGTGTGGTGCTGCTAGGCATCACAAGATTGTGAAATGTGACTCTGGGCATCCATTCATCCTGACACCTGTACTGAGTGATTGGCATGTGATGTGATGTATGTGTGTAGTAATGAACTTCTACATGGTCATTTTCATGTACAACAACTATGTAGGTGGTGCATGTGTGCACTTTTGGGGTATAATCAACCAGCATGCAACAGACATATGGGCACAGGTCCAGGAGGGATATGGGTACCATGGTTGAGGTTCAGACTGGCTATTGCCCTATTTACACCAGTGTGGGCATTTTGAGCAATTATCAGCTGAGGATGCCAGTGCATGCCCTTTAATGTGCTGTATTTACAGTGTTGTGTGCAGTTAGTGCAGGCGAGTAATGTGGGCCTTGTTTTCCTACTTTTATGCAGATACATCCATGGGCACAGGAGACAGTGCCACAGAACTGGAGGAGCTGCAGAGCCAGTCTGGGCCAGCGACTGAGGAGTCAGGGGGCACAGTCGCACGGAGGGTGAGGGGAGCCACACCGAGGAGTCCTCAGCACCATCCACCTTAGATGAGGACCACAACAGCTCGGAAGATGACTCCCTTGTGGGGGTTGGTGTCAGCAGCCAGCACACCACAGACAATGAGGCTATTCCCGCTACTACCACCACCACCACCCTCCCCTCGGCTCCCATCCCAGAGGTCTGTGGCAGCTCCCGTGTTCTGGAGCATGTCTCCTTCAAGCCGGGCACCGCACCCCTGCCTCTGTGTCCCCTGCTGCCCAGAGTGTGGAGTCTGTGGACTTGCTTAAACAGATCCATGTGGGGCAGACATGAATGCTGAGTGTCCTCCATGCACATGCTAGTCTGTTGACACAACTGATGTCGTTCATGGAGGGCATCTCATGGGCATGTCTGGCTTACGGAGGACCAATCAGTCCTTGGCCTCCTCCCTGACGGCAGAAGAATCCCTCCTCCAACAGTCCCTCACCCCTCCAGCCTCTGCCCCATCAACAATTCCTAGCACCCTACCTGTCCCCAGCACACATACACACCAGCACAGTCACCCAAACACACAGACACACACAGCACACAATCACACAAACTATAGTCAAAACGTGCACGCAAGCAAAGTCAGGGGACTGATACCACACACACAGGGGATGGCTCGCAAACACACAAACAGGCATCCACAACCACTCCACAGTCCTCTGATTCTTCTCCCTCCAAGAGCCCTTCCCTTGCCTTACCTGCAACCCCATCTCCTAAGAAGCTCTTCCTGTGTGACCTAGGCCTCTTCTGCTTGGATCCAGTAGATCCAGACTACAGGGGGAAGAGGAAGTACCCACACACAGAGAAGAGTGCCCCTCACACCCTGACACCCTTCCCCAGACGCAGGCAGACTGAGGCCTCCACCCGCAAGTCACCCCGTACCATGAAGAGCAAGACCCCACCCCCACCCCACAGCTCCACTGCACAGTCTCCTTCCTCTATCCTCCAGGTCAGCACACCACAGGTTCCCCCGCCGCTCCCTGCCCCAGGTTCCCCCAGCCACAGATACATCATCCCCAAAATGCTCAGGCCCTCCCCAACTCCCACTTGCTCTTCCACTGACACCACCACCAGTCTGTCTGTAAGTGCAACTAGTGTGGGGACCGTGGTCCCCCAGCTGTCCTGCCAACATCACCTGCACCCCTTTCTACTCCGATGGGGACCATGTCCACTACACCTGACCTGCCCACTGCAGTTGTTCTGGAACCCACCCCATCAGACTTGTGCCCCACTGTTGTGACGGCACAAACCATGTCAGACACCTCCACTGCAGTTGCCACTGACTTTCCTGCACCCACCACCCCTTCACAGCCTCCTTCTGATGAGCCCTGATCCTGTACCTGCGGTGCCTGGCCTGCCCCATGTATGCCCCTCAGAGTGGATTTCCCCAGTCCTTAGCAGTGCAGGCAAGCAACGGGTGACAGGTGTCACTCACACCCTATTTGGACTTTGTATTTTGAGAGGACATTGGACTTAATTTTGTTGGACTTTCCCTTTCAGCTTTGAATTTGCTGAATAAAGCATTTTTTGTTATCCTTGTGCATTTGATTTAGCTGTACATTATGTTGATGCTGTTTACCAAGACCTTGCTGTGATGATGCAGGATTTTAAAATGTCTGATACTGAGGTGTTGATGTGATGTGCTCCATGTGGTCCATGAGATATGTACCCTGGTCAGGTTGGTATCCATGTCATCCTTTGCAGCTGACTGGGTGTGTCATGACTAACTAATTTAGCACAGGGATGTTAACATTTCAGTTGCATGGCCACATCTGTGGCTTGCACCCATGCACATATGATGTGCTTCACATTGTACAATTTTTCAATTTCCCTGACTGTAGGCCCATCTCCACTGTACATGCAGGTGTGGGCATCATTGGTATGAAGTTAACTGTGTCCTCTGTGCAACTTGCTAGACATGTATTGTGTATGTGCAGGTGACTTAAGGGGCACTACCGTACCCAGGCGGATGTGACCAGTGCCTACTTGGGTGGTAAATGATGGTTGACTGAACAAGTGTTGTGCTGACATGACCAGGAATCATACTTTTTTTTTCGGAGTTTTATATAGCGCGAACTTGAACCGAACCGAATCAGTTATCAGAGCGCTTTACATAGCCCCAGTTACGTTACATGAGGACACACTTTCATTTTTTAGGCACGGGGAGATTAAGTGATTTGCCCAGAATCACAGGGGTTTTTTTGGCGTCGTTACCGAGACTCGAACCCAGATCCCCAGGTCTGAGGTCGAGCGCCTTAGCCGTTAGGCCAACCCCTCTCCCCTATCACTAGCACATACTGCACATACTGTTTGACATGTGCTGCTATTTCCATGATGACACTTACCTTGAGGTCACTGTGATGATGGGGGATTTAGACTCTTTGCCACAATGCTCAACTTTAGCTGCAGTTTGTGTCCACACATTTTACATTGGATGTAAACACTGATGGGGGTTTTGATCACACTGGCACAGAGTTATTGCGAAGCTTGACTTGTTTAGCCCACACTCTGGTGTTGGTCACACATGTGATGTGTGTCGTAAATAAAATTCACTGGTGGGGGTATTTGTCAGACACTACACACTGTTGGCATGATGTTGTGGGGAAATCTATTTGGCTGACATACCTGTGGTTGATGTTTGATGGATGTGTGGCGCATCATCCATCCTATGGGTGGGGGTGTCAATTTTGTCAGACACACAGACCCCTATGGGGGGTGAGGCAGTAGTGATACACAACATAGCACATATGGCTGGGGTGGCATTAGTGATAGGCAACATGCCCCTAGGGGTGGGGTGGCATTAGGGATAGGCAACATGACACATATGGGTGGTGTGGCATTAGTGATAGGCAACATGACACATATGGGTGGGGTGGCATTAGAGATAGGCAACATGACAAATATGGGTGGGGTGGCAGTATGAGTGGGCAACATGACCCTATGGGTGGGGTGGCATTAGAGATAGGCAACATGACAAATATGGGTGGGGTGGCAGTATTGGTGGGCAACATGCCGCTATGGGTGGGGTGACATTAGTGATAGGCAACATGACACATGTGGGTGGGGTGGCATTAGTGATAGGCAACATGGCACATATGGGTGGGATGCATTAGTGATAGGCAACATGACACATGTGGGTGGGGTGGCAGAATTGATGGGCAACATTCCCCTATGGGTGGGGTGTCATTAGTGATAGGCAACATGACACATATGAGTGGGGTGGCAGTATGGGTGAGCAACATGCCCTATGGGTGGGATGGCATTAGTAATAGGCAACATGCCCCTATGGGTGGGGTGGCATTAGTGATAGGCAACATGACACATATGGGTGGGCAATATGACACTATGGGTGGGGTGGCATTAGTGATAGGCAACATGCCCCTACGGGTGGGGTGGCATTAGTGAAAGGCAACATGCCCCTATGGGTGGGGTGGCATTAGTGATAGGCAACATGACACATATGGGTGGGCAATATGACACTATGGGTGGGGTGGCATTAGTGATAGGCAACATTCCCTTATGGGTGGGGTGGCATTAGTGATAGGCAACATGACACATATGGGTGGGATGGCATTAGTGAAAGGCAACATGACACATATGGGTGGGGTGGCAGTATGGGTGGGCAACATGCCCCTATGGGTGGGGTGGCATTAGTGATAGGCAACATGACATATGGGTGGGTTGGCATTAGTGAAAGGCAACATGACACATATGGGTGGGGTGACAGTATGGGTGGGCAACATGCCCCTATGGGTGGGGTTGCATTAGTGATAGGCAACATGACATATGGGTGGGTTGGCATTAGTGATAGGCAACATGACACATATGGGTGGGCTGGCATTAGTGATTAGCAACATGACACATATGGATGGGGTGGCATTAGTGATAAGCAACATGCCCCTATGGGTGGGGTGGCATTAGTGATAGGCAACATGACACATATGGGTGAGGTGGCAGTGGTGGTGGCCATGGGTTCCCTAACGAGGCCTGTCGCTGGTGGACAGGGTCTGGACCCCTGGGTGTGTGTGACATTTGACGGGTAGGTGTCGTTGGTTTGTATGGTAGGTGTCCGACTTACTGTCTGCGCCGTCCGCGTCTGTTCCTGATCCGGTCATATATGTACAGGACTGGTATGACCTGCGCGATTGGATTCATGTTGCTCCATCTCAAACTGTTGCTAGCTGCTCCGTTTCGAATCCTTGGACTGTGTTACTGCCGCGATTCGGAACTGATATGCAGCTCTTCCAGGTGCTGGGACGTGCTGTACGTGGCGACCAGTCCGGAACGTAGGAACTACGCATCGTACTTGACGGGCCGAAAGTAGCTGTGTTGATGGAGCCGTGCGACGCGAATTGTGTGTTTCCGGGTCAGGCTCGGACGGAAAATGTGGATGGAGTCAGAGTGTACGTGTCGGTCGGGAATTTGGCACTTTTCCGCATCGTACTTCATCGCCCGGACGGTCCCGCTCCTGGTACGATTCGGTCGTAAGGTAAGGCTACTGACACGTTTCGGAGGGATGACTGACTGAGATCGGAATCGGCCTCTTAGTGTGTTAAATGAGACTCTGCAGGTTACGCCTCCTTTCCCAAGTTGAAAACTCCAAACAGAAAATATTTACCACAACTGGAAAATAAATCATTTACGGTTAATTGTACTTATGAGGGCCCTCATTTTGAGTGTCCAGGTGACTGGTATGATATTTCTCGAACCCAAGAAAATCTGATTCGGCCCTGTCAAGATCTATCAGGTGCGAAAACTATGCAGATTTTAATTTAAATGCTCCACCTTGTTCTGCATACATGGTAACCAGGGCCTTGGTGAAAGAGATACATCTCACTTATGCTTTTATAGTAATGCAGCCCTGCTGGACAAGTAGCATATGCTGAGTACAGGGCACTAGAAAACTCCACTTTGTAATTGCTTATTTGATACATTCTGGTAATAGTTGGGTGATTACAATACTCCTTGAAATGCCCTAATTGCTGTAAATTCATTAGACAGTGTTGATTCTAAATAAACTCACCCCATAATTTTAAATTTAAATCACATTTTATTTTGTAGACCATATTATGCAATCCTAGCTATGCTTGAGTATATTTGTTATTTGTTTCTTCGGGAAACCGTCTTAAGATGGCTGCTAGACCACCTTCCCTCCCCCCATATGCAGGGACTATAGAAAATAATGACAGGATGTTTCTGCTTTAATATATTTGACTTTACAATACAAAAAGCCTTAGGAAAGCCTTAGTTGAAACACGATTGGCTGAACTCTTCATTAGTCCAACCCAAAACTGCTACCATAAGAAAGCATTTTAAAGCATCGACTACAACATAACAAGCATTGTGTGATGGGTTTTAGAAAAAATAATTTCGATTTTGATTTATGTTAAAATACTTATATATTCTATAAATCCTACTCAGAATTAAACTGCACCAGATTAGGATATCCTGTCAGAACCTATATGGCATTAGGGAAATTTACTTATCAATATGCAAATATTGTCTTCCACAGACGACTGCTCAATAGCCACTAGCTATAGAAAGCAAGTTGAGAGTGAGAAGGAAGGAAACTTAGAAACAGAGTCCAGGGACTCTCAAATGAACATCAGGATACTTACATTTCTAAGCTTGCAGTTCAACGTGCTGTAGTATGTGCAACCTAAGCATAGATTTTCAAGAGAACCTATAGGCACTCATGCCTGTAGAATTCTGCATCCAGGGGTTGCATTTGTACCAGGAACTTTGGGCAGTGGTGTGCCTTTTTGGCATACGTAATCAGTGTGTGTGTGGGGTTTTTAGTCTACATGGTCAGCACATGGGAAGGTGGCCCTCCATTTACCACTTAGACTGAATCAGTGTTTCAATGGCACTGCCAGTTTGAGGGGTGTTCCTTGGTTTGTGCACAGCACCAACCTGTAAGGGCGTGGATGTGGTAGGGAAGCATTTATGATCATCATGATATGAAACATGGGATACTTCTTCTCATACCTGCAAGACCAGAAGATATTGGCCTGGCTAGCCTTTGAGAGATATATATATATATATATATATATATATATATATATATTCACTGAAAAAACCATAGGTTATAGACCATATATAGTTAGGAAATAGCATTTAGAAAACCTTATTTTACTCACACAAAACCATTGAAATTCCATATATAGTTAGTTGCACTAACTATATATCGCGCACCTGCAATCCACTGCTGATGATGTCACATATTACATCATTCATGACATGGTCAGTGACATCACTGATGACATCACTGATGACATCTCAAATGACATCACTGATGACATCACTGATGACATCTCATTTGACATTACTGATCACATCACTGATGACATCATTCATGTGATGATACAATGAACCTCTTCAGACTCTAATATAACCTTAGATACACTCAGTGTAAACAGACACTCACAGACTGTCACTCATCCATGGAGTTACTCACACACCTAGTCAGTCTTGCAAAGAATCAATCACACCTCGATTTCCTCAACTATATAGTTATACACACCTTACTTATTGGAACATATAATAACACATATTTACTCTGTTATACAATCCCTGATACAAGTTCACAATAATCCATACAGCCACTCACACATTCACTGGCTCTTATGCACAGTTATTTATATATGTCAACTATCACATGTACTGTGTTTTACATATGTACTTACTTTGACATGTAGCACTGAGATATCCATTCACTCACCAATACACTCATGCACACAGTCAACCGCCCATACAGATGTTTCCACATGCACTTTTGAACCCATACATCTAGTGAATCAACTGCTCACACATCTATGCACAGAGTCATACACCTCCCAGACACCCACACACACACTCAGTCTCCCATACAAATACTTGGGCAACTAATCAATAACCCATATAGTTAGTCATATAGCTAATGATCAACACATGCATCAGATTACAAAACAACAGACACAATGATGCACAATTTAAAACAGTTTAGTCACTAACCCATGCACTCAGTGAGACACATTTAATCACTCACTTATACAGTCAGTCATGCACCTACTAAATCCTTCATCCAGACACTTATACATCCACTCATTCTTCAATATGTAAGACATATTTTAACTTTACAGAAGCATACAGTCACTGGATGTTGTCATCAGTGATGTCATCAGTGATGTCATTTGAGATGTCATCAGTGATGTCATCAGTGATGTCACTGACCATGTCATGAATGATGTAATATGTGACATCATCAGCAGTGGATTGCAGGTGCGCGATATATAGTTAGTGCAACTAACTATATATGGAATTTCAATGGTTTTGTGTGAGTAAAATAAGGTTTTCTAAATGCTATTTCCTAACTATATATGGTCTATAACCTATGGTTTTTTCAGTGAATTTTCAAGGTTTTGTAAATGCTAATTCCTAACTATATATGGTCTATAACCTATGGTTTTTTCTGTGAATTTCATTGGTTTTTTAACAGCTAATATCTGTAGCTGTAAAATGTATTCTTCTTTAAATCCCAAAATATATTTTATATGTTTATGAATAATTTTTTTTTTAAATATTTTTTTTTCTTCGTTCCCGCTTCGCGAATCGGGAAGCTTCCCGTTAGCTGACCTTGATGCCGCGAAATAGACCGCGAGACGGTAAACGTTTCTTTACCGCAAGTGCCGCGTTAGAAAACAACATCGTGACGCCTCCCGTCCGCATGACGTTCCACGTTGTCGCTTGATACGTCATATGACGTGCTACGTTAGCGAACTGGTACGCGAAGCGAGTGCCAAAGCGCAGGTTTCTGGAAGCAAACCGGGAGGCCCTGCAAAGCGCTTAACGTAAACACAGCAAGTCATGTGACTTGGTAATAACACTTTTCATTGGTTCATTTCACTTTTGGTTTCCTAATGATGTAAGACTAGGTCATATAATCTAAAATGAACACTTTTGATTGGTTGAGAACTCTTGTTTTTCCCAAATGATGAAAATCCCTCCTTCTTTCCTCACTCTGACTTTCATCATTGTGAGAGAAAGACCCTTTGTGATCACTGAGCAATGGCTTCTTTAGTAGCTTCAGCTGGTGCTTCCCCACCACCTCCACCACATCCAAGGAAGAGTGGACCACCTGCTCAAGTTGTAATTCAACAAGAAGAAGAAGAAGAGGAACAGGAGGACGAGCACGAAGAGAGGCAGTTTTTGCCTGAGCAGCCCAAGACGTCTCACCGGAAAGAAAACTTCATTTGGCAATTTTTTAAAATTCCCAAAGGTCAGAAAAAAGTAAATGCAAGATACGTAACTTGCCTTATATGTCAAGATAGACTGTCCAGAGGGACCGACAAAAAATACAGTTTCGGAAACTACACAATGCATCGCCATATGACTAGGTGGCATCCTAACAACTACAGTGCTGCACAGTTTCGGAACGACCTAGATAATCTCCCTATTATGGCCAGAAGATCTGTTGTACCGGAAGTAACGGGACCAGAGGGCAGGGAGATGGTGCCAAATATACAAATGAGATTTGGTGAAGTAAAACACACCTGCGTATTTTGCGATGGATTCATTTCCTACGGAGAAAGAAGCATCACTCTGATCAACAGAGCTATTGACTATCATATGCAAGTTTGTCCGAAACGCCCAAAATAATAAATACTTCTTTTTTTTGTTTTGTTGCTCCTGTTGAGCCCTTTACAATGAATCGTTTTCATTGCCCCCTCCAAGAAAAACCCAAAAAAATATAAAACTGTTCCGAAAAATTCAAAAACAGTAAAAAAATGTTCAGAAAAATAAAAAAAAAGTTCTTTTCAGAACTACCTCCCCGTTATTAAAAAATTGGTACAATATTTGGAACTGTGCCAACCTCTATTTCTCTTAGTTCGCTTCCTAGTTCTCTCGCTGGTACGCGAACTGGAAGCGAACCAAAAACAGTAAGTATAAGGGAAGGAAACACACACTTATGTTAAAAGAAAGACAGCTATAGGGGAGTAAACTAGAGATACTATTACCCATAATCCACTACTGATGATGTCACATATTACATCATTCATGACATGCTCAGTGACATCATCAGCAGAGGATTGCGGGTTTTTTGGCAACATGCCTTATCCACGGTTTAATAACGCTGCCTTTTGCTTTATATAAGTTTTCAAATTGTATGAAATATATACCAATAGGTCTTTATGAACCTTTAGGTAGTGCTTTTGTTCATGAGGTCTGGTCGCTTCCATACACATACAGATGTTTCAAAGATGATCAAGAAGTTTATCTGAATGGAGAGGAATGCACTGAGACGCCAGATCATTCACTAATGTGTAGGCACATACAGTTACACGATTCATGCAACAAACACCGACCAAATATGGCTTGCGTGTTGCAAGGCACGCCAGTTCCTGCTATCATCCCCACGTTCAAGTTGTTGGAAAATGGTAGTTATTTGATGCTCAATAATGAAGATTGTTCTGAGTTAATTAAAAGTATTCCTTTTATCGTAACAGTAAGTGAACGGGTTATTTGCTGCAGAAATGTTCTATTTCCTCCCACACATGAACATAGGGAGTTTTCAATCTGGCCACAAATACCAACCTTGGGACACGTTTCAACGGCATGACAAGAATAAGAGCTCTTTTGTCTCAGAGAGAGGTGGCCTTGAGTTCGGCCCGTGAAACTTTCGTACTTCACATAGCGAACACCCGTACACAGGTTTGCCTTTCAATTTCAGCAACATGTTTCCGACTATCTTTAACGCATCCTCCACAAAATCCCTGGCACACTTTTTTAAAGTTGTTACCAGTGGTCTCGTGACTTCATTTGAGAAAATCTTTGGAGTCATCCCTGCTCCCTTTCATTCCATTTTCTCCACTCTGGTTCGTGGATTGCATTTTTACTTGCATTACCAGCGGACGCTCTTGTGCTTTTTTACATTTTTAAATATGGATGTCCCTCCTATGCAACCTCCGACCCTGCAGCTGCTGACACTGTTCCGCAATCGCATGCTAGAATATTATGGCACAATGCCGTTGGCGATATTAAGCACGGCATATGGATTATCTTTTCGGTTCTCCTACTTCACCTGTGTCCAGCCTGTATTTCACTGCCTGACCTGTGATTTCGATTGGGCCATTGATTTGTGTCTCTGCGGACCGGTTTCTCCTGACGTCGACTTTAATCAGCTGATGACTCCTATCATTACTCACGAGTTGATTTGTCCTGGCGAAAGGATTATGGCTGTGGCATTGATGCATGGACTACTTGGTCCCTGGAATTTACTGGCGGCAGCACAGTCTTTCTTGGAACACAGCTTTCTTGAAAACCCACCGAGCTGTCCTCTGATGGTGATAGAGGATCCGGTGCTGGGAGAGCACGTATGTTCTTTTCCGCTTTTAAATTGGATGGCTGAACTGTTTTCGGATGAAGACGGTGACTTCCTATTGGAGGCTGTTGCAGCTTATTTTGCATACACAGTTATGTCATAGACCTTTTTCATGTTTGATATGCTGAGTACTAGCATTTCATTGACAATTCATTGACTTATTTGTCAAGTTTTTATTATTTACCTTGCCTATTGGCTTAAGACTCGATAAAGTACTTGGCTGTTTTATTTTTCTTTAGCATTGAATTTTCCTAGTTTTTAATGCTTTACCTTGCGGACCGTCCACATATAAACTTGCAATCTGCTCTCATGAGATGGCACTTCTATTATCTTATTCAGTTCGTTTCCGGATCATGAGGAGGTGTCATCTAGGTCCTGGATATCTTTACACCGTGTTAAGTTAGCATGGGCTCATTACCGGTTTAAACGCCATTTTTCCTTTTTTGCAACTTCTGCACACGACACTTAGTTGTTGCTTTAGCTTTCCACCTAGTAGTTCATCGTGGTTTACATGAGAATAATATGTTATTGGTCTACTATCTGCTTTACTTGTTAAACTATATCTGTACAGCGAGTGCTAAAGTTTCAAGAACAACACGATACAGAATTGTTATGAGGTCTGATCTCCACGACTTCATACTCATAACATAAGTGCAACTTCTGCCAATTCTGGGCATGAGGCGGGTTTTATATTGCTTTGCCGAACACACATACACAACAGTTGATGCGGTTCACATGAAGAGAGAGCTGGTGTATGCTGATGTGATTCCTTCAAATCTAAGACACTAAAGTATGGACACGCCCTAAACCAACACAAAGAGACCTTCTTAGCAAATAATATAATATGTGTATTAGGGAGGGTGAGATATAAGCAGCCGCGGGCCGTGGAGGGAGTTACGATGGGGCAGGGAGGCGGGGAGGGGGAGAAGCAGGGTGGAGCCCTCTCTACCTTGCCCCTCCCCCTCCCCGCCTCCCTGCCCCACCGTAACTCCCTCCACGGCCCGCGGCTGCTTATAAGTGTTGCTAACTCTTATTCATTTACAGCATGTTAACATACTGTCACCATTCGCTTTTTATGTACTAGTAACTATGCTGGTAATTTTGCTACTGATAATATGTGTACTTGTATTCTCCACCCTGCTTCTCCCCCTCCCCGCCTCCCTGCCTCACCGTAACTCCCTCCACGGCCCGCGGCTGCTTATAAGTGTTGCTAACTCTTATTCATTTACAGCATGTTAACATACTATCACCATTCACTTTTTATGTACTAGTAACTATGCTGGTAATTTTGCTACTGATAATATGTGTACTTTTATTATCTAAGGTACTACGCCTGAGAAGACGGCATTAGTAAATAAACATTTCAAATACACATGTGTTCTTCTTAACTCCATGTTCTGGTTTCTAAGAAATATATAACGACCGACTGTTCATGAGTTCCACGTATCCTGAGGTACTATAAGTTCATATTCTGGATTGTCTAAACATTGAGAGTTTGTTATATCCAATGTGACACTGTACCTAGCTTGCTAAATAGTTTTTGATTACTAACGTGAGTTTTGGGACACCCTAATTCGCCGAGGTTCCAATCCTCTGTCCACAGTTCTGTGTGAGAACAGAAACCCTGCGACAGGGGCACCCCCGACCCTTGCTGGAGCTTCATCACACTTGCGATACAACTCCAGCAATGCGCCACCTTTACGGCACAGATACATCACGCATCTGTGCTGTTTTTGCCCCATGATGCGCCGCATTGTAAATGCAGCACACCATAGGTGACGGAACAGCGGCACAGAATGACTAACACATCCCTGGTGATGCGCCAGTCATCATAAATCTATCCCTATGCTTCTTATCTTGTTAGAGATGAACCGCCATATGTATCATCAAAGTTATTTGCATTTCCTAAATAGCGAACTTTAAGGAATAAATAGCGATTCTTTACCATTCCTAGTTTGCGATGAGCTATTTGCTAATTAGCCGAATGTAGCCCAATGAAGCCCAATGTAGCCCAATGTAGCCCAAAGATGGCCGCCAGACACACAAAAAAACAAATGTAGCCCAAATATCAGCCAGATGTAGCCCAACTATAGCCCAGTGACAGAATGACCAATCAGCTTCGCAAACCTCCGTTACGCGAAGCGGAGCGCTGTTACAGATATATATCTTTTTTTGAACGTTAATTTCTCAAAATCCACTGGAGCACATATATTGAGACCTAGCAAAGGCACATCGGGCTACCAGTCCCTAATATTTTGCCAAGTTTCGTGCAAATCCATTCAGCCGTTCAATTATTATTTTTATTATTTTTTTTTGCCCCGCGGGGCCCTTTTAAAACCTCCACATCAAACCTAGGGGGTCAGCGAGGATCTACTATGCCCCCTTATAGTTATTTCCCCCTTTGTTTTGACCTCCTCTTGTCTCTCGATCCTACCGAGAGACAAGATGGCGGCCGCTACGGACTGTTTGGAATGTTGACAGACGCCGGAGAACCAATCAGCTTCGCTTCACAAAGCTCCGTTGCGCGAAAAGTCCGCGAACCAGAGCGCTAACCGGTCCGCTGTTACAGATATATATCTTTTTTTAAACGTTAATTTCTCAAAATCCACTGGAGCACATATATTGAGACCTACAAAAGGCACATCGGGCTACCAGTCCCTACAATTTTGCCAAGTTTCGTGCAAATCCATTCAGCCGTTCGGGCTAAAAGTGAGGCCAACCGCCCTATGGAAAACTCAATGTTAAAAACACGTTTTGGGACCCCCCTTTTTTCTCGGCCCCCACTGGACGAACCCCCCCCAATTTTTCAAGGGCTGCTCAGAAACAAAATGTGCCATTTTCCTGAAAATTTCAGCCAATTCCGTCCACAAACGCCAAAGTTATTAGACATAGAATTTTCAAAAAACCCATAGAGAAAAAATCCTAACTATATATACCTACTGGCGACCGCCAGTAGGTAATATATATATATATATATATATATATATATATATATATATATATATATATATATATATATATATATATATATATATATATATATATATACAACCTCCGACCTTGAGCCCCCGACCTCAACAGGGCGGTCTCAGCGCGCGGGGACCGGAGCACCTCGCTTAACATCCACAGAAACCTCCTTTGTAGGAACAAAAGAAGAGCGCCGAGACCAGACTCTGCAAACATGCGCTTTTATTCACGAAAACCTTGCAGTGGCAGCATTTATTTCCATGCTGCCACTGCGAGGTTTTCGTGAATAAAAGCGCATGTTTGCAGAGTCTGGTCTCGGCGCTCTTCTTTTGTTCCTACAAAGGAGGTTTCTGTGGATATATATATATATATACATATATATATATATATATATATATATATATATATATATATATATATATATATATATATATATATATATATATATATATATATATATATATATCAACGCTCCAGAGGCTCCCACAAAGCAGGAAAGCACTCCAACAACAGGTAGGTTTGCCTCATGACCTTTAATCTTAAGCACAGACGAGTTCAGCATTCGAATAATTCAAAGCAGTTCCAGCCTTTCGCCTTACGCGTTTCGAATGTCTCTTCATCAGAGGCTAGGCATGGATGACGCGCAATTGTGGAAACGCCCTCCCAGATATGCTCGCATCCAGATATGATGCCTTATGGGAGAGAGAGTCCTCTTATTCCTTCGTGAATCGATGCATTAACTTTTTCTTGCTGCA
The DNA here is from genome assembly GCF_964261635.1 of Lissotriton helveticus. Taxonomy (NCBI): domain Eukaryota; kingdom Metazoa; phylum Chordata; class Amphibia; order Caudata; family Salamandridae; genus Lissotriton; species Lissotriton helveticus. Next base: position 247,144,988 of record NC_136067.1, read on the forward strand.
TTAAAAGGCTCCGAATGAGCCCTCCGTATGCCGGCTCGTCCTCATCTGTAGCCTGCTGCCCCACGGTGAGACGGGTGTATCCAGGTCCCTGTGGTCCCCAATTATCGTAGGGTGGTGCTCTCCCAGCGGCTGGGCTGCCGCTTAACATCAACGCTCCCGAGGCTCCCACAAAGCAGGAAAGCACTCCAACAACAGGTAGGTTTGCCTCATGACCTTTAATCTTAAGCACAGACGAGTTCAGCATTCGAATAATTCAAAGCAGTTCCAGCCTTTTGCCTTACGCGTTTCGAATGTCTCTTCATCAGAGGCTAGGCATGGATGACGCGCAATTGTGGAAACGCCCTCCCAGATATGCTCGCATCCAGATATGATGCCTTATGGGAGAGAGAGTCCTCTTATTCCTTCGTGAATCGATGCATTAACTTTTTCATGCTGCATTAAAAGGCTCCGAATGAGCCCTCCGTATGCCGCCTCGTCCTCATCTGTAGCCTGCTGCCCCACGGTGAGACGGGTGTATCCAGGTCCCTGTGGTCCCCAATTATCGTAGGGTGGTGCTCTCCCAGCGGCTGGGCTGCCGCTTAACATCAACGCTCCCGAGGCTCCCACAAAGCAGGAAAGCACTCCAACAACAGGTAGGTTGGAGAACGAATTCCAGCCTTGCCCGGTGAACGCCGTTGTGCGAGCTGCTGGAGGGTGCACCTTTGCCGAGGGGCAATTTGGAGCAGTGATATTATACGCGGCAGCCCAGCCGCGAAAAGGCGCACCATCCCGTGATGACTGGGGGTCCCGAGGCTCAGAATATTCGGAGTCTCATGTGGGATCTGGTAGCTGACAGGATTATGGCTTGGAACGAGTCGCCGAGGCCCATGCAGGGCTTTCATGGACAGTTTTATTCATCGTGCATCCATCTAAGGATTTATGAATGTGACACAGACTACAAAGCCCAGTGAACATTGCGTTTGAAACCCATCTGTGGGGAATTAATTTTGAATATGGACGTGTCATAGCACGAACTTTCGCCGAGCCTCTGATGAAGAGTATTTAACTCAGAAACGCGTCAGGCTTCTTAATGATCGGCTAAAGAACTGTGAATCCTATCGAAGGACGAATTCCAACCTTGCCTGGTGAACGCCTTTGTGCGAGCTGCTGGAGGGTGCACCTTTGCCGAGGGGCAATTTGGAGCAGTAATATTATACGCGGCAGCCCAGCCGCGAAAAGGCGCACCATCCCGTGATGACTGGGGGTCCCGAGGCTCAGAATATTCGGAGTCTCATGTGGGATCTGGTAGCTGACAGGATTATGGCTTGGAACGAGTCGCCGAGGCCCATGCAGGGCTTTCATGGACAGTTTAATTCATCGTGCATCCATCTAAGGATTTATGAATGTGACACAGACTACAAAGCCCAGTGAACATTGTGTTTGAAACCCATCTGTGGGGAATTAATTTTGAATATGGGCGTGTCATAGCACGAACTTTCGCCGAGCCTCTGATGAGGAGTATTTAACTCAGAAACGCGTCAGGCTTCTTAATGATCGGCTAAAGAACTGTGAATCCTATCGGAGGACGAATTCCAGCCTTGCCTGGTGAATGCCGTTGTGCGAGCTGCTGGAGGGTGCACCTTTGCCGAGGGGCAATTTGGAGCAGTGATATTATACGCGGCAGCCCAGCCGCGAAAAGGCGCACCATCCCGTGATGACTGGGGGTCCCGAGGCTCAGAATATTCGGAGTCTCATGTGGGATCTGGTAGCTGACAGGATTATGGCTTGGAACGAGTCGCCGAGGCCCATGCAGGGCTTTCATGGACAGTTTTATTCATCGTGCATCCATCTAAGGATTTATGAATGTGACACAGACTACAAAGCCCAGTGAACATTGCGTTTGAAACCCATCTGTGGGGAATTAATTTTGAATATGGGCGTGTCATAGCACGAACTTTCGCCGAGCCTCTGATGAAGAGTATTTAACTCAGAAACGCATCAGGCTTCTTAATGATCGGCTAAAGAACTGTGAATCCTATCGGAGGACGAATTCCAGCCTTGCCTGGTGAACGCCGTTGTGCGAGCTGCTGGAGGGTGCACCTTTGCCGAGGGGCAATTTGGAGCAGTGATATTATACGCGGCAGCCCAGCCGCGAAAAGGCGCACCATCCCGTGATGACTGGGGGTCCCGAGGCTCAGAATATTCGGAGTCTCATGTGGGATCTGGTAGCTGACAGGATTATGGCTTGGAACGAGTCGCCGAGGCCCATGCAGGGCTTTCATGGACAGTTTTATTCATCGTGCATCCATCTAAGGATTTATGAATGTGACACAGACTACAAAGCCCAGTGAACATTGCGTTTGAAACCCATCTGTGGGGAATTAATTTTGAATATGGGCGTGTCATAGCACGAACTTTCGCCGAGCCTCTGATGAAGAGTATTTAACTCAGAAACGCGTCAGGCTTCTTAATGATCGGCTAAAGAACTGTGAATCCTATCGGAGGACGAATTCCAGCCTTGCCTGGTGAACACCGTTGTGCGAGCTGCTGGAGGGTGCACCTTTGCCTAGGGGCAGTTTGGAGCAGTGATATTATACGCGGCAGCCCAGCCGTGAAAAGGCGCACCATCCCGTGATGACTGGGGGTCCCGAGGCTCAGAATATTCGGAGTCTCATGTGGGATCTGGTAGCTGACAGGATTATGGCTTGGAACGAGTCGCCGAGGCCCATGCAGGGCTTTCATGGACAGTTGTATTCATCGTGCATCCATCTAAGGATTTATGAATGTGACACAGACTACAAAGCCCAGTGAACATTGCGTTTGAAACCCATCTGTGGGGAATTAATTTTGAATATGGGCGTGTCATAGCACGAACTTTCGCCGAGCCTCTGATGAAGAGTATTTAACTCAGAAACGCGTCAGGCTTCTTAATGATCGGCTAAAGAACTGTGAATCCTATCGGAGGACGAATTCCAGCCTTGCCTGGTGAACGCCGTTGTGCGAGCTGCTGGAGGGTGCACCTTTGCCGAGGGGCAATTTGGAGCAGTGATATTATACGCGGCAGCCCAGCCGCGAAAAGGCGCACCATCCCGTGATGACTGGGGGTCCCGAGGCTCAGAATATTCGGAGTCTCATGTGGGATCTGGTAGCTGACAGGATTATGGCTTGGAACGAGTCGCCGAGGCCCATGCAGGGCTTTCATGGACAGTTTAATTCATCGTGCATCCATCTAAGGATTTATGAATGTGACACAGACTACAAAGCCCAGTGAACATTGCGTTTGAAACCCATCTGTGGGGAATTAATTATGAATATGGGCGTGTCATAGCACGAACTTTCGCCGAGCCTCTGATGAGGAGTATTTAACTCAGAAACGCGTCAGGCTTCTTAATGATCAGCTAAAGAACTGTGAATCCTATCGGAGGACGAATTCCAGCCTTGCCTGGTGAATGCCGTTGTGCGAGCTGCTGGAGGGTGCACCTTTGCCGAGGGGCAATTTGGAGCAGTGATATTATACGCGGCAGCCCAGCTGCGAAAAGGCGCACCATCCCGTGATGACTGGGGGTCCCGAGGCTCAGAATATTCGGAGTCTCATGTGGGATCTGGTAGCTGACAGGATTATGGCTTGGAACGAGTCGCCGAGGCCCATGCAGGGCTTTCATGGACAGTTTTATTCATCGTGCATCCATCTAAGGATTTATGAATGTGACACAGACTACAAAGCCCAGTGAACATTGCGTTTGAAACCCATCTGTGGGGAATTAATTTTGAATATGGGCGTGTCATAGCACGAACTTTCGCCGAGCCTCTGATGAAGAGTATTTAACTCAGAAACGCATCAGGCTTCTTAATGATCGGCTAAAGAACTGTGAATCCTATCGGAGGACGAATTCCAGCCTTGCCTGGTGAACGCCGTTGTGCGAGCTGCTGGAGGGTGCACCTTTGCCGAGGGGCAATTTGGAGCAGTGATATTATACGCGGCAGCCCAGCCGCGAAAAGGCGCACCATCCCGTGATGACTGGGGGTCCCGAGGCTCAGAATATTCGGAGTCTCATGTGGGATCTGGTAGCTGACAGGATTATGGCTTGGAACGAGTCGCCGAGGCCCATGCAGGGCTTTCATGGACAGTTTTATTCATCGTGCATCCATCTAAGGATTTATGAATGTGACACAGACTACAAAGCCCAGTGAACATTGCGTTTGAAACCCATCTGTGGGGAATTAATTTTGAATATGGGCGTGTCATAGCACGAACTTTCGCCGAGCCTCTGATGAAGAGTATTTAACTCAGAAACGCGTCAGGCTTCTTAATGATCGGCTAAAGAACTGTGAATCCTATCGGAGGACGAATTCCAGCCTTGCCTGGTGAACACCGTTGTGCGAGCTGCTGGAGGGTGCACCTTTGCCTAGGGGCAGTTTGGAGCAGTGATATTATACGCGGCAGCCCAGCCGTGAAAAGGCGCACCATCCCGTGATGACTGGGGGTCCCGAGGCTCAGAATATTCGGAGTCTCATGTGGGATCTGGTAGCTGACAGGATTATGGCTTGGAACGAGTCGCCGAGGCCCATGCAGGGCTTTCATGGACAGTTTTATTCATCGTGCATCCATCTAAGGATTTATGAATGTGACACAGACTACAAAGCCCAGTGAACATTGCTTTGAAACCCATCTGTGGGGAATTAATTTTGAATATGGGCGTGTCATAGCACGAACTTTCGCCGAGCCTCTGATGAAGAGTATTTAACTCAGAAACGCGTCAGGCTTCTTAATGATCGGCTAAAGAACTGTGAATCCTATCGGAGGACGAATTCCAGCCTTGCCTGGTGAACGCCGTTGTGCGAGCTGCTGGAGGGTGCACCTTTGCCGAGGGGCAATTTGGAGCAGTGATATTATACACGGCAGCCCAGCCGCGAAAAGGCGCACCATCCCGTGATGACTGGGGGTCCCGAGGCTCAGAATATTCGGAGTCTCATGTGGGATCTGGTAGCTGACAGGATTATGGCTTGGAACGAGTCGCCGAGGCCCATGCAGGGCTTTCATGGACAGTTTTATTCATCGTGCATCCATCTAAGGATTTATGAATGTGACACAGACTACAAAGCCCAGTGAACATTGCGTTTGAAACCCATCTGTGGGGAATTAATTTTGAATATGGGCGTGTCATAGCACGAACTTTCGCCGAGCCTCTGATGAAGAGTATTTAACTCAGAAACGCGTCAGGCTTCTTAATGATCGGCTAAAGAACTGTGAATCCTATCGGAGGACGAATTCCAGCCTTGCCTGGTGAACACCGTTGTGCGAGCTGCTGGAGGGTGCACCTTTGCCTAGGGGCAGTTTGGAGCAGTGATATTATACGCGGCAGCCCAGCCGTGAAAAGGCGCACCATCCCGTGATGACTGGGGGTCCCGAGGCTCAGAATATTCGGAGTCTCATGTGGGATCTGGTAGCTGACAGGATTATGGCTTGGAACGAGTCGCCGAGGCCCATGCAGGGCTTTCATGGACAGTTTTATTCATCGTGCATCCATCTAAGGATTTATGAATGTGACACAGACTACAAAGCCCAGTGAACATTGCGTTTGAAACCCATCTGTGGGGAATTAATTTTGAATATGGGCGTGTCATAGCACGAACTTTCGCCGAGCCTCTGATGAAGAGTATTTAACTCAGAAACGCGTCAGGCTTCTATATGATCGGCTAAAGAACTGTGAATCCTATCGGAGGACGAATTCCAGCCTTGCCTGGTGAACGCCGTTGTGCGAGCTGCTGGAGGGTGCACCTTTGCCGAGGGGCAATTTGGAGCAGTGATATTATACGCGGCAGCCCAGCCGCGAAAAGGCGCACCATCCCGTGATGACTGGGGGTCCCGAGGCTCAGAATATTCGGAGTCTCATGTGGGATCTGGTAGCTGACAGGATTATGGCTTGGAACGAGTCGCCGAGGCCCATGCAGGGCTTTCATGGACAGTTTTATTCATCGTGCATCCATCTAAGGATTTATGAATGTGACACAGACTACAAAGCCCAGTGAACATTGCGTTTGAAACCCATCTGTGGGGAATTAATTTTGAATATGGGCGTGTCATAGCACGAACTTTCGCCGAGCCTCTGATGAAGAGTATTTAACTCAGAAACGCGTCAGGCTTCTTAATGATCGGCTAAAGAACTGTGAATCCTATCGGAGGACGAATTCCAGCCTTGCCTGGTGAACGCCGTTGTGCGAGCTGCTGGAGGGTGCACCTTTGCCGAGGGGCAATTTGGAGCAGTGATATTATACGCGGCAGCCCAGCCGCGAAAAGGTGCACCATCCCGTGATGACTGGGGGTCCCGAGGCTCAGAATATTCGGAGTCTCATGTGGGATCTGGTAGCTGACAGGATTATGGCTTGGAACGAGTCGCCGAGGCCCATGCAGGGCTTTCATGGACAGTTTTATTCATCGTGCATCCATCTAAGGATTTATGAATGTGACACAGACTACAAAGCCCAGTGAACATTGCGTTTGAAACCCATCTGTGGGGAATTAATTTTGAATATGGGCGTGTCATAGCACGAACTTTTGCCGAGCCTCTGATGAAGAGTATTTAACTCAGAAACGCGTCAGGCTTCTTAATGATCGGCTAAAGAACTGTGAATCCTATCGGAGGACGAATTCCAGCCTTGCCTGGTGAACGCCGTTGTGCGAGCTGCTGGAGGGTGCACCTTTGCCGAGGGGCAATTTGGAGCAGTGACATTATACGCGGCAGCCCAGCCGCGAAAAGGCGCACCATCCCGTGATGACTGGGGGTCCCGAGGCTCAGAACATTCGGAGTCTCATGTGGGATCTGGTAGCTGACAGGATTATGGCTTGGAACGAGTCGCCGAGGCCCATGCAGGGCTTTCATGGACAGTTTTATTCATCGTGCATCCATCTAAGGATTTATGAATGTGACACAGACTACAAAGCCCAGTGAACATTGCGTTTGAAACCCATCTGTGGGGAATTAATTTTGAATATGGGCGTGTCATAGCACGAACTTTCGCCGAGCCTCTGATGAAGAGTATTTAACTCAGAAACGCGTCAGGCTTCTTAATGATCGGCTAAAGAACTGTGAATCCTATCGGAGGACGAATTCCAGCCTTGCCTGGTGAACGCCGTTGTGCGAGCTGCTGGAGGGTGCACCTTTGCCGAGGGGCAATTTGGAGCAGTGATATTATACGCGGCAGCCCAGCCGCGAAAAGGCGCACCATCCCGTGATGACTGGGGGTCCCGAGGCTCAGAATATTCGGAGTCTCATGTGGGATCTGGTAGCTGACAGGATTATGGCTTGGAACGAGTCGCCGAGGCCCATGCAGGGCTTTCATGGACAGTTTTATTCATCGTGCATCCATCTAAGGATTTATGAATGTGACACAGACTACAAAGCCCAGTGAACATTGCGTTTGAAACCCATCTGTGGGGAATTAATTTTGAATATGGGCGTGTCATAGCACGAACTTTCGCCGAGCCTCTGATGAAGAGTATTTAACTCAGAAACGCGTCAGGCTTCTTAATGATCGGCTAAAGAACTGTGAATCCTATCGGAGGACGAATTCCAGCCTTGCCTGGTGAACGCCGTTGTGCGAGCTGCTGGAGGGTGCACCTTTGCCTAGGGGCAATTTGGAGCAGTGATATTATACGCGGCAGCCCAGCCGTGAAAAGGTGCACCATCCCTTGATGACTGGGGGTCCCGAGGCTCAGAATATTCGGAGTCTCATGTGGGATCTGGTAGCTGACAGGATTATGGCTTGGAACGAGTCGCCGAGGCCCATGCAGGGCTTTCATGGACAGTTTTATTCATCGTGCATCCATCTAAGGATTTATGAATGTGACACAGACTACAAAGCCCAGTGAACATTGCGTTTGAAACCCATCTGTGGGGAATTAATTTTGAATATGGGCGTGTCATAGCACGAACTTTCGCCGAGCCTCTGATGAAGAGTATTTAACTCAGAAACGCGTCAGGCTTCTTAATGATCGGCTAAAGAACTGTGAATCCTATCGGAGGACGAATTCCAGCCTTGCCTGGTGAACGCCGTTGTGCGAGCTGCTGGAGGGTGCACCTTTGCCGAGGGGCAATTTGGAGCAGTAATATTATACGCGGCAGCCCAGCCGCGAAAAGGCGCACCATCCCGTGATGACTGGGGGTCCCGAGGCTCAGAATATTCGGAGTCTCATGTGGGATCTGGTAGCTGACAGGATTATGGCTTGGAACGAGTCGCCGAGGCCCATGCAGGGCTTTCATGGACAGTTTTATTCATCGTGCATCCATCTAAGGATTTATGAATGTGACACAGACTACAAAGCCCAGTGAACATTGCGTTTGAAACCCATCTGTGGGGAATTAATTTTGAATATGGGCGTGTCATAGCACGAACTTTTGCCGAGCCTCTGATGAAGAGTATTTAACTCAGAAACGCGTCAGGCTTCTTAATGATCGGCTAAAGAACTGTGAATCCTATCGGAGGACGAATTCCAGCCTTGCCTGGTGAACGCCGTTGTGCGAGCTGCTGGAGGGTGCACCTTTGCCGAGGGGCAATTTGGAGCAGTGATATTATACGCGGCAGCCCAGCCGCGAAAAGGCGCACCATCCCGTGATGACTGGGGGTCCCGAGGCTCAGAACATTCGGAGTCTCATGTGGGATCGGGTAGCTGACAGGATTATGGCTTGGAACGAGTCGCCGAGGCCCATGCAGGGCTTTCATGGACAGTTTTATTCATCTTGCATCCATCTAAGAATTTATGAATGTGACACAGACTACAAAGCCCAGTGAACATTGCGTTTGAAACCCATCTGTGGGGAATTAATTTTGAATATGTGCGTGTCATAGCACGAACTTTCGCCGAGCCTCTGATGAAGAGTATTTAACTCAGAAACGCGTCAGGCTTCTTAATGATCGGCTAAATAACTGTGAATCCTATCGGAGGACGAATTCCAGCCTTGCCTGGTGAACGCCGTTGTGCGAGCTGCTGGAGGGTGCACCTTTGCCGAGGGGCAATTTGGAGCAGTGATATTATACGCGGCAGCCCAGCCGCGAAAAGGGGCACCATCCCGTGATGACTGGGGGTCCCGAGGCTCAGAATATTCGGAGTCTCATGTGGGATCTGGTAGCTGACAGGATTATGGCTTGGAACGAGTCGCCGAGGCCCATGCAGGGCTTTCATGGACAGTTTTATTCATCGTGCATCCATCTAAGGATTTATGAATGTGACACAGACTACAAAGCCCAGTGAACATTGCGTTTGAAACCCATCTGTGGGGAATTAATTTTGAATATGGGCGTGTCATAGCACGAACTTTCGCCGAGCCTCTGATGAAGAGTATTTAACTCAGAAACGCGTCAGGCTTCTTAATGATCGGCTAAATAACTGTGAATCCTATCGGAGGACGAATTCCAGCCTTGCCTGGTGAACGCCGTTGTGCAAGCTGCTGGAGGGTGCACCTTTGCCGAGGGGCAATTTGGAGCAGTGATATATATATATATATATATATATATATATATATGCACAAACCTTTTTCTCCCGTTTTCGAAGAAATTCACAGGCTACTTTTGATGCTTTTGTGATTTTATTAGAGGCACGATGAACTGTAGTGAAGAACTGGCAGTCCACTTATGATGAATTGTTAATTGTAACTGGTTTTGATATCTCATTTCAGTTTTTAACATGTAAATATGTTAGGTATATTGGATTTTAAAAGACACATTTTTTTCTCATATAGGAACATGGAACGACAAACATCTGGAGGACTTAAAAATCTTTTTGAATAAGGACAGCCACGAGCAAATAGCCCACTAGGGCAAGATTTATGAATTTCATGGATGAATGTGATTATCACCACTTGCACTTTGTGAAGCCCATATGGGCAAGATTTAGGTTGAAAATGTTTTTCTTACATATTTTGTTATTAATTTTGTTATACATCGTGCATTAGTTATATATGATAGCCCACTTGGGCGAGACTCAATTAATTTTCATTCGTGAATCTTTACATAATATGAGCCTATGCAGTGCTATAATTGTTTATTTGAAAATGTGGCGATACTTGTGTTTATGATTTATAACCATTCCATGATGGCGACTATAAACTGGTCGGGAATGACTAAAGAAAGTCCTCTTTCCATGTTTATGAGTTGGATATGTAAATAGCACATTGCAATGATCACATTTACCGTGACCAAGCCTTAGTGGCGAAACGCGTCGGTAGGGAGCTGCTGATTTCGTGCCTCTAATAAAATCACTAAAGCATCAAAAGTAGCCTGTGAATTTCTTCGAAAACGGGAGAAAAAGGTTTGTGCATATCGAGGGTGTCCGGCACCCGCACAGGCTCGCCGTGACAAGAGACGAGGAACAGCCGGGAATGGTTGTTAATATATATATATATATATATGTAGATATATATATATATATATATATATATATTTTTCTATCACCTACCAAAGGTACACAAGAGCAAAGTATGGCCTCCAGGTAGACCAATTGTGTCTGCAAAAGACAGCCTACTCGAGAAAACTTCAAGTTACATTGATAGCTTAATTTCTCCATTTGTTAAAGATCTCAGCTCGTACCTGAAGGATACAAAGGACTTTTTGAGAATCATACAGGACGTCAAGTGGGAAGAGGATATGATCCTAATAACATTGGACATTGCCAGTTTATACACTTCAATTAGGCATGAAGATGGCTTGCTGGCAATGAAAAGCTTCCTAGACAATAGATCTCTTAAATATCGAAGTCACAACACGATGCTGCTAGAATTGACAGATTTCTGTTTAAGAAATAACATCTTTCTATTTGCAGGGAAACTGTATTTACAACTCCAGGGGACCGCGATGGGCACGTGCTTCGCCCCCAGCTACGCAAACCTATTCGTGGGCTGGTGGGAGAAGCACGTGGCCTGGGCGGGGGACAATGACTGGTGGTTGAATAAAATCATCCTGTGGACCCGCTACATCGATGACTTGTTTTTGGTGTGGCGGGGTTCACAGAATGAGGCTGAGGAATACATTGCTGAGTTAAACAACAATAATTTAAACCTCAGCTTCACCAGCAATATCAGCAGGAGTGAGGTCTTCTACCTGGACCTTCGGGTCTATGTGGAGGATGATTTGATTCAGACTGCAGTCTATAGAAAACCGATTGCGGGGAATACAATTTTGCACTCACACAGCTATCACCCCAGTAGCGTAATCAATAATATCCCCCTGGGAGAGTTTTTGCGGATGAAACGCAACTGCTCGACCAAACAGGAGTTTGACAAAGCGAAGGAGCAATCTAAAAAGAGATTCTTACAAAGAGGCTATGGGAAAGGGATCCTGAATCAAGCTGAGATTAGAAGCAATTTAGTGAGGAGAAACGACCTACTAACAGACAAACCGAAATCTGCTGAATCAAAAATCAGAATGATTACTGACTATTCAGAAAAGTCACCAGAAGTTTTCAATATCATGCGAAAAAACTGGAAAATTCTGAAGACAGACTCTGTAATAGGGAAATCCCTATCCAACTATCCTCTTATTTCATACAGAAAAGGAAACTCCTTCAAGGACCACTTAGTCAACAGCCACTATGAGAATAGGAAAAAGAAAAAGCCGACTGTTTTAGGTTTTTTCCCATGTATGAAGTGTAAGGCCTGCAAAAATTCAAAAAAGGTCAAAGAATATCAAATTCCAGGGAGGAAAAACAAAACAAAGGCAACGAAGCTGCTCAACTGTAATTCTGACCACACTGTGTACTGCTTAATATGCCCATGTGGGAAGAAGTATATAGGGAGCACAGTGAAACCTACCAAACTCAGGGTCCTTGAACATATGAGGGCTATCACCTCAAAGGATCCAAGTTATCCAGTAGCTCGCCATTTTGAGCAAGTACACAATAGTAACAGCAATTTACTAACTTACTTTATACTGGACCAACTAGTCAAAACAGAGAGAGGGGGGAACTGGATCAAAAAGTTAAGAACCTTAGAATCAAGATTCATTATCCAGCTTCAGACTAAGACCCCGGGCGGGATGAATAATGAAAAGGAGATGTGGACTCACATCTGAAATACTCTCATCCTGACACTTGTGAATTTACATGAACCCTGAGAGAGGAAACACAGAAATGACATGCAAACAACTATGTGTAAGATGTCTGCCTAACCCCTAGAAACCAAAACAACATTTCACTATGGAAAAATAGAGGAACAATCTTAAATGGTTATTGTGTAAGCACACAATATGACTAAAATTAAATTGCCCATTCAGGGCTTGATTGTACCAAACTTGAGATAGGAAATTGTTCCATATACTGCAAAAATGTGAACTATTCGTCAGGGCCCAAAACGGGATCGTAGTGGGCTTTTGCGAATCAATGGCACTGTCTGAATATGCGCCTCAAAATATAAATATCAAACATAAGTTACCACGAACATTTGAATGAGTAAACCATGAAACAGATTTTTACCGTTATACATATCGGGTAAATAATTATGTTGAATGAATAACATGATGGTATGAAATGTTATGAAAATGATCAATGTAAAACTGTATTCAACCCATTATAAGATGGCCGCCACGAGTAATGATGAAATTACCAGCTATGTGCCGTTTTTTATGTTTATTTTTTACAACATGTGACAGGATGTCACCATGGTTTTATTTAAATCACTAATCAAACTAATGCCAGTTTACACTG